>NC_069365.1:60497500-61747500 GCF_021730395.1 Mercenaria mercenaria
AGTAAGCATGAAAGTACGAATAATTTGTAAAAGTAAGTACGCACCGAACCTTTACCTTAACAAGAGGGTCATGATGACCCTGGATCGCTCACCAAAGTAATATGTTTCAAATGTCAAACCGATGATTTTTAGAATTTTTTTGGAAAATTTTCCGATGTACAATCAAGTAACCCCTGGGGCGGGGCCAATTTTACCCCGGGGGTCATGATTTGAATAAAAGTTGTAGAAGTCGACTAGGCAATGTTACATATCGAATATCTAAGATCTAGGCCTTCTGGTTTATTTTAAGCAAATTTATGAAGATTTCCCTATGTACAATAAAGTAACCCCTGGGGCTGGGTCAATTTGACCCGGGGGGGGGGGGGTCAAGATTGGAACAAATTTTGTAGAGGTCCACTAGGCAATGCTACATGTCAAATATCTAAGCTCTTGCCTTCTGGTTTATTTTTAGAAAATATTGAAGATTTTTCTATGTACAATCAAGTAACCCCATGGGGCGGGGCCAATTTGACCCCGGGGGTCATGATTTGAAGAAATTTTGTAGAGGTCTACTAGGCAATGCTACATGTCAAATATCTAAGACCTAGGCCTTCTGGTTTATTTTTAGAATTTTTTTAAGATTTTCCTATGTAAAATCAAATGACCCCTGGGGCGGGGTCAATTTTGACCCTGGGGTCATGATTTGAACAAATGTTGTAAAGGTCCACTAGGCAATGCTACAGGTGAAATATCTAAGCTCTAGGCCTTCTGGTTTATTTTAAGAAAATTTTTGAAGATTTTCATATGTAGAATAAAGCGACCCCTAGGGCGGGGTCAATTTAGACCCCGGGGTTCATGATTTGAACAACTTTAGTAGAGGTCCACTAGGCAATGCTACATGTCAAATATCTAAGCTCTAGGGCTTCTGCTTTTTGAGAAGAAGATTTTTTAAGGTTTTCCTATGTAAAATCAAGTGAGCCCTGGGGTGGGGTCAATTTTGACCCCGGGGTTCTGATTTGAACAAATTTTGTAGAGGTCTACTAGGCAATGCTACATGTTAAATATCTAAGATCTAGGCCTTCTGCTTTATTTTTAGAAATTTTTTGAAGATTTTCCTATGTAAAATCAAGTGACCCCTGGGGCGGGGTCAATTTTGACCCCGGGGTCATGATTTGAACAACTTTAGTAGAGGTCCGTTAGGCAATACTACATGTCAAATATCTAAGGTCTAGAGCTTCTGGTTTTTGAGAAGAAGATTTTTTAATATTTTTTTATGTAAAATCAAGTGACACCTGGGGTGGGGTCAATTTTGATCTCGGGGTCATGATTTGAACAAATTTGGTAGAGGTCCACTAGGCAATGCTTCACACCAAATATCTAAGCTCTAGGGCTTCTGGTTTTTGAGAAGAAGATTTTTAAAGGTTTTCCTTTTGGTTGCCATGGCAACCAGAGTTCTGCATGGAATTCACTTCTTTGAACAATTTTTAGGGAAGACCATCCAAGGAACATGCCTGTGAAGTTTCATCAAAATTGGCCTGTTGGTTTAGGAGGAGATGTTGTTTAAAGGAAAGTGCGGACGGACGGACGGACGCCGGACGGTGAGCGATCACAATAGCTCACCCTGAGCACTTTGTGCTCTGGTGAGCTAAAAAGTAAGCATGCACCGAGCTTATACCTCATAAGAGTAAACATGCACCGAACCTACACCTTATAAAAGAAAGCATGCACCGAACCTATACCTTGTAAAAGTAACTGTATGCACCGAACCTATACCTTATAAAAGTAAGCATGCACCGAACCTATACCTTATAAAAGTAAGCATGCACCGAACCTATATCATGCACCGAACCTAAACCTTGTAAAAGTAACTGTATACACCGAACATATACCTTATAAAAGTAAGCATGCACCGCGAACCTATACCTTATAAAAGTAATCATGCACCGAACCTAAACCCTATAAAAGTAATCATGCACCGAACCTATATTTTATAAAAGTAAGTACGCACCGAACCTATACCTTATAAAACCCTATAAAAGTAGGCATGCATCTCAAAAAGAAAGCAGTCACCGATCTTACCTGATAAAAGCATTTGAAGCATGCACGTAACCCACACCTTATAAAAGTAGTCATGTACCGGCCTATACTTTATAAAAGTAAGCATGCACCGAACCTATACCTTTTAAATTTAAGTATGCATCGAACCCTCATTTAAACTATTGTTAAGCAAGAATTAGGCACCAAACCATATGCCTCATAAAAGTAATCCTGGAGACAGAATCAGTAACTACGTATACACACCTCGTTTTATTTTGTCGAACATATTAAAATGTAAGACAAAATACGTGACGCATTTTACATTAATCCCTGGGTGACGTTAACTTCAACAACCTATGCAAATAATGAATATGCTTTACATTACGGTGTTCCGTTTGGACAATCGTGACTTTTTATCTAATACTAAACCGCGATGCACGATGGTACGATCACAAAAACACGATGGCGCGATGATGAAACAACGATGGTACGATGGTGAAAACGCGATGGCACGATGATGAAATCGCGATGGTGCGATGGTACGATGGTGAAATGTCGATGTAATATCGCGTTTTCATCGTCGTATCGTCGCGTTTTCACCATCGCACCATCGTGCCTCGCGTTTTCATCATCGTACCATTGCGTTTTCACCATCGTGCCATCGCGTTATCACCATTGTACCATCGCGGTTTCACCATCGTACCATTGCGTTTTCACCATCGTGCCATCGCATTATCATGATCGTACCATCGCGTTTTCACCATCGTACCATCGCGTTTTCATCATCGTGCCATCGCGCCATCGTGTTTTCGTCATCGTACCCTCGTGCATCGCGGTTTAGTATTAAATAAAAAGTCACGATTGTCCAAACGGAACACTGTATTACATGGATCAGGTTATTGGAATGTAATCAGGAATTATCTCGTTGACAACGGACGCATCATTCTGAGATATATACATCATCTAACAAAAATATTATATTAACTGTTGTTGTAATTATTGTTTTACTACATGTTATAATTATGACATCCCATACAGATTCTCTCTACATAGATCTTTCAGTATTGAAATAATTGCTAGGGCAATGTGAAACTCAACAGGCCTAGATAGGCCTATATACCTATATCCCATAAAAGTAAGTAGGTTAGAGAAATGTACGCAGGTAATGAACTTTAAATGTACGCAGGCAATGAACTTTGCGTTAGAAAAGTAAGCAGGCACTAAGCTTATAACTTTGAAAAGCATATAAGCGCCTAACTTACACCTGGGGAAAGCAATAAGGCTATAAACCTACTCCTTAGAAAAGTAAACATGCACCGAACTTACACCTGAGGAAAGCAATCAGGCAATGAACTTACACCTGAAGAAAGCAAGCAGACACCGAACCTATACCTTAAAAAAGTAAACATGCAACGAACTTACACCTGAGGAAAGAAAGCGGGCACCGAACTTTCAACTGAGGGAAGCAAGCATGCCCGGAACTTACACCTGAAGAAAACAAACAGGCACAGAACCTATACCTTAGAAAAGAAAACATGCACCGAACTTACACCTGAGGAAATCAAGCATACAACGAACTTACACCTGAAGAAAGCAAGCAGGCACCGAACATATAACTTAGAAAAGTAAACATGCACCGAACTTACACCTAAGGAAAGCCAGCAGGCAGTGAACTTACTTACACCTGAAGAAAGCAAGCAGGCACAGAACCTATACCTTAGAAAAGTAAACATGCACCGAACTGACATCTGAGGAAAGAAAGCAGGTACCGAACTTACACATGCGGAAAGCAAGCAGGCGCCGAACCTATACCTTAGAAAAGTAAACATGCACCAAACTTACATCTAAGGAAAGCAAGCAGGCAATGAACTTACACCTGAGGAAAGCAAGCAGGCAATGAACTTACACCTGAAGAAAGCAAGCAGGCACCGAAACCTATACCTTAGAAAGTAAACATGCACCGAACTTACACCTGAGGAAAGAAAGCAGGCACTGAACTTACACCTGAAGAAAGCAAACAGGCACCGAACCTATAACTGAGGAAACAAACAGGCACTGAACTAACACCTGAGGAAAGCAAGCATACACCGAACCTATACCTTAGAAAGTAAACATGCACCGAACTTACACCTGAGGAAAGAAAGCAGGCACCGAACTTACACCTGAGGAAAGCAAGCAGGCAATGAACTTACACCTGAAGAAAGCAAGCAGGCACCGAATCTATACCTTAGAAAAGTAAACATGCACCGAACATACATCTAAGGAAAGCAAGCAGGCACCGAACTTACACCTGAGAAAAGCAAGCAGGCACCGAACCTATACCTTAGAAAAACAAACATGCACCAACTTACACCTGAAGAAAGCAAGCAGGCACTGAACTTACACCTGAAGAAAGTACACATGCACCGAACTTACACCTGAGGAAAGCAATCATACACCGAACTTACACCTGAAAAAAGCAAGCAGGCACCGAAACTATACCTTAGAAAAGTAAACATGCACCGAATTTAGACTTGAAGAAAGCAAACAGGTATCAAACTTACATCTGGGGAAAGCAAGCAGGCACGAACGTATACCTTAGAAAAGAAAACATGCACCGAACCTACACCTGAGGAGATCAAGCAGTCACTGAACTTACACCTGAGGAAAGCAAGCAGGCCCTGAACTTACACCTGAGGAAAGCAAGCAGGCACCGAACCTACACCTGAAGAAACCTAGCAAGCACCGATGCTACAGCTGAATAAAACAAGCAGACACCAAACATACACCTGAGGAAAGCAAGCAGGCACCGAACTTACACCTGAGAAAAGCAAGCAGGCACCGAATCTATACCTTAGAAAAGTAAACATGCACCGAACTTACACCTGAGGAAAGAAAGCAGGCACCGAACTTACACCTGAGGAAAGCAAGCCGGCAATGAACTTACACCTGAAGAGAGGAAGCAGGCACCGAATCTATACCTTAGAAAAGTAAACATGCACCGAACTTACACCTAAGAAAAGCAAGCCCGGCCCCGAACCTGCACCTGAATAAAGCAAGCAGGCACTGAACCTTTACCTTAGAAAGTAAACATGCACCGAACATACACCTGAGGAAAGCACGCAGGCACTGAACTTACACCTGAAGCAAGTACACGTGCACCGAACTTACACCTAAGAAAAGCAATCATACACCGAACTTACACCTGAAAAAAGCAAGCAGGCACAGAACCTATACCTTAGAAAAGTTAACATGCACCGAACTTACACCTGAGGAAAGCAAGCAGGTATCAAACTTACATCTTGGGAAAGCAAGAAGGCACGAACGTATACCTTAGAAAAGAAAACATGCACCGAACCTACACCTGAGGAGATCAAGCAGTCACCGAACTTACAACTGAGGAAAGCAAGCAGGCCCCGAACTTACACCTGAAGAAAGCAAGCAGGCACCGAACCTACACCTGAAGAAACCAAGCAAGCACCGAAGCTACAGCTGAAGAAAACAAGCAGACACCAAACATTCACCTGAGGAAAGCAAGCAGGCACCGAACTTACACCTGAGAAAAGCAAGCAGGCACCGAATCTATACCTTAGAAAAGTAAACATGCACCGAACTTACTCCTGAGGAGAGGAAGCATACAACGAACTTACACCTGAAGAAAGCAAGCAGGCACCGAACATATAACTTAGAAAAGTAAACATGCAAGGAACTTACACCTAAGGAAAGAAAGCAGGCAATGCTTTTACTTACACCTGAAGAAAGCAAGCAGGCACCGAATCTATACCTTAGAAAAGTTAACATGCACCGAACTTACATCTGAGGAAAGAAAGCAGGTACCGAACTTACACATGCGGAAAGCAAGCAGGCACCGAAGCTATACCTTAGAAAAGTGAACATGCACCCAACTTACATCTGAGGAAAGCAAGCAGGCAATGAATTTACACCTGAAGAAAACAAGCAGGCACCGAAACCTATACCTTAGAAAGTAAACATTCATTGAACTTACATCTGAGGAAAGAAAGCAGGCATTGAACTTACACCTGAAGAAAGCAAACAGGCACCGAACCTATAACTGAGGAAATAAACAGGCACTGAACTTACACCTGAGGAAAGCAAGCATACACCGAACCTATACCTTAGAAAGTAAACATGCACCGAACTTACACCTGAGGAAAGAAAGCAGGCACCGAACTTACACCTGAGGAAAGCAAGCAGGCAATGAACTTACACCTGAAGAAAGCAAGCAGGCACCGAACCTATACCTTAGAAAAGTAAACATGCACCGAACATACATCTAAGGATAGCAAGCAGGCACCGACCTTACACCTGAGAAAAGCAAGCAGGCACCGAACCTATACCTTAGAAAAACAAACATGCACCAACTTACACCTGAAGAAAGCAAGCAGGCACTGAACTTACACCTGAAGAAAGTACACATGCACCGAACTTACACCTGAGGAAAGCAAGCATACACCGAACTTACACCTAAAAAGAGCAAGCAGGCACCGAACCTATACCTTAGAAAAGTAAACATGCACCGAATTTAGACTTGAAGAAAGCAAGCAAGTATCAAACTTACATCTGGGGAAAGCAAGCAGGCACGAACGTATACCTTAGAAAAGAAAACATGCACCGAACCTACACCTGAGGAGATCAAGCGGTCACTGAACTTACACCTGAGGAAAGCAAGCAGGCCCCGAACTTACACCTGAAGAAAGCAAGCAGGCACCGAACCTACACCTGAAGAAACCTAGCAAGCACCGATGCTACAGCTGAAGAAAACAAGCACACCAAACATACACCTGAGGAAAGCAAGCATGCACCGAACTTACACCTGAGAAAGCAAGCAGGCACCGAACTATACCTTAGAAAAGTAAACATGCACCGAACTTACACCTGAGGAAAGAAAGCAGGCACCGAACTTACACCTGAGGAAAGCAAGCAGGCAATGAACTTACACCTGAGAGAAGCAAGCAGGCACCGAACCTATACCTTAGAAAAGTAAACATGCACCGAACTTACACTAAGAAAGCAAGCACGGCACCGAACCTTACAACCTGAATAAAGCAAGCAGGCACCGAACCTATACCTTAGAAAGTAAACATGCACCGAACATACACCTGAGGAAAGCACGCAGTCACTGAACTTACACCTGAAGAAAGTACACATGCACCGAACTTACACCTGAGAAAGAAGCAAGCAGGCACCGAACTATACACTTAAAAAGCAAGCAGGCACCGAACCTACCTGAAGAAAAGCAAAGCAAGAAGCAACAATACTTACTCTGGGGAAAGCAAGCAGGCACGAACGTATACCTTAGAAAAGAAAACATGCACCGAACCTAACCTGAGGAGATCAAGCAGTCACGAACTTACACTGAGGAAAGCAAGCAGGCCCGAACTTACACCTGAAGAAAGCAAGCAGGCACCGAACCTACACCTGAAGAAACCAGCAAGCACCGAGCTACAGCTGAAGAAAACAAGCAGCACCAAACATACACCTGAGGAAAGCAAGCAGGCACCGAACTTACACCTGAGAAAAGCAAGCAGGCACCGAATCTATACCTTAGAAAAGAAACATGCACCGAACTTACCACTGAGGAAAGAAGCAGGCACCGAACTACACCTGAGGAAAGCAAGCAGGCACGAACTACACCTGAAGAAGAACAGCACGAATCTACCCTAGAAAGACAACATGCACCGAACTTACACCTAGAGAAAGCAAGCGCCCCGAACTTCACCTGAGAAAAGCAAGCAGGCACCGAACCTAACCTTGAAGAAAGCAAGCACCGAATCATACACCTGAGGAAAAGCAACGCAGCACGAACTACACCTGAAGAAAGACAATGCACCGAACTTACACCTGAAAAAGCAAGCAGGCACCGAACCTATACCTTAGAAAAGTTAACGTGCACCGAACTTACACCTGAGGAAAGCAAGCAGGATCAACCAACATTAAAGCAAGAGGCACGAACTATACCTTAGAAAGAAGCACGAACACCGGAACAGCAGTCCATTAAAAGAACAAGCGGCACGAACTATACCTTAGAAAGCAAGCAGGCACCGAACCTACACCTGAAGAAACAAGCAGCACGAATCTACCTAGGAAACAAGCAGCACGAACCACACATCACTAGAAAGACAAGAGGCACGAATCTTAACCTTAGAAAGCAAGCAGGCACCGAACCAACCATTAAAAGAACAACGCACCGAATCTTACTCTAGGAAAGAAGCAAGCACCGAACGCACCTAAAGAAAGCAAGCAGGCAACGAACTACACCTTAGAAACAAGCAAGCACAAAAGCTACACCTGAAGAAAACAAGCAGACACCGAACATATACCTGAGGAAAGCAAGCATGCACCGAACTTTCACCTGAGGAAAGCAAGCAGGCACCGAACCTACACCTGAGGAAACCATGCAAGCACCGAATCTACACCTGAAGAAAGCAAGCAGACACCGAACATACACCTGAGGAAAGCAAGCAGGCACCGAACATACACGTGAGGAAAGCAAGCAGGCACGAACCTATACCTTGAAAAGAAAATGCACCGGCACACATCTAACCTGAGAAAGCAAGCAGCACCGAACCGCTACCATATAAAAGAAACAAGAAGGCAACGAATCTATACCTTAGGAAAGCAAGCAAGCACCGAACCGACAGCATATAAAGAACAAGACGGCAACGAATCTATACCTAGGAAAGCAAGCAAGCACCGAACCGCAGCCATATAAAGAACAAGACGGCAACGAATCTATACCTTAGGAAAGCAAGCAGCACCGAACCGCAGCCATATAAAAACAAGAAGGCAACGAATCTATACCTTAGGAAAGCAAGCAAGCACCGAACCGCAGCCATATAAAAACAAGAAGGCAACGAATCTATACCTTAGGAAAGCAAGCAAGCACCGAACCGCAGCCATATAAAAGACAAGAAGGCAACGAATCTATACCTTAGGAAAGCAAGCAAGCACCGAACCGCAGCCATATAAAGAACAAGACGGCAACGAATCTATACCTTAGGAAAGCAAGCAAGCACCGAACCGCAGCCATATAAAGAACAAGAGGCAACGAATCTATACCTTAGGAAAGCAAGCAAGCACCGAACCGCAGCCATATAAAAACAAGAAGGCAACGAATCTATACCTTAGGAAAGCAAGCAAGCACCGAACCGCAGCCATATAAAAACAGAAGGCAACGAATCTATACCTTAGGAAAGCAAGCAAGCACCGAACCGCAGCCATATAAAGACAAGAAGGCAACGAATCTATACCTTAGGAAAGCAAGCAAGCACCGAACCGCAGCCATATAAAAGACAAGAAGGCAACGAATCTATACCTTAGGAAAGCAAGCAAGCACCGAACCGCAGCCATATAAAAGACAAGAAGGCAACGAATCTATACCTTAGGAAAGCAAGCAAGCACCGAACCGCAGCCATATAAAGACAAGAGGCAACGAATCTATACCTTAGGAAAGCAAGCAAGCACCGACCGCAGCCATATAAAAACAAGAAGGCAACGAATCTATACCTTAGGAAAGCAAGCAAGCACCGAACCGCAGCCATATAAAAGACAAGAAGGCAACGAATCTATACCTTAGGAAAGCAAGCAAGCACCGAACCGCAGCCATATAAAGAACAAGACGGCAACGAATCTATACCTTAGGAAAGCAAGCAAGCACCGAACCGCAGCCATATAAAGAACAAGACGGCAACGAATCTATACCTTAGGAAAGCAAGCAGGCACCGAACCGCAGGCATATAAAAGATAGGAAGGCAACGAATCTATACCTTAGGAAATCAAGCAGGCACCGAACCGCTACCATATAAAAACAAGAAGGCAACGAATCTATACCTTAGGAAAGCAAGCAAGCACCGAACCGCAGCCATATAAAAACAAGACGGCAACGAATCTATACTTAGGAAAGCAAGCAGGCACCGAACCGCAGCCATATAAAGAACAAGACGGCAACGAATCTATACCTTAGGAAAGCAAGCAGGCACCGAACCGCAGCCATATAAAAAACAAGAAGGCAACGAATCTATACCTTAGGAAAGCAAGCAAGCACCGAACCGCAGCCATATAAAAAACAAGAAGGCAACGAATCTATACCTTAGGAAAGCAAGCAAGCACCGAACCGCAGCCATATAAAGAACAAGACGGCAACGAATCTATACCTTAGGAAAGCAAGCAAGCACCGAACCGCAGCCATATAAAAGACAGGAAGGCAACGAATCTATACCTTAGGAAATCAAGCAGGCACCGAACCGCTACCATATAAAAAACAAGAAGGCAACGAATCTATACCTTAGGAAAGCAAGCAAGCACCGAACCGCAGCCATATAAAAAACAAGAAGGCAACGAATCTATACCTTAGGAAAGCAAGCAAGCACCGAACCGCAGCCATATAAAAAACAAGAAGGCAACGAATCTATACCTTAGGAAAGCAAGCAAGCACCGAACCGCAGCCATATAAAGAACAAGACGGCAACGAATCTATACCTTAGGAAATCAAGCAGGCACCGAACCGCTACCATATAAAAGACAGGAAGGCAACGAATCTATACCTTAGGAAATCAAGCAGGCACCGAACCGCTACCATATAAAAAACAAAAAGGCAACGAATTTTTACCTTAGGAAAGCAAGCAGGCACCGCATCGCAACCAAATATGAAACAAGAAGGCAACGAATAGTTAGAAAATGAAGCAGGCACCGAATCACTGCCATATAAAAACAAAAAGGCAACGAATCTATACCTTAGGAAAGCAAGCAGGCACCGAACCGCTACCATATAAAAAACAAGAAGGCAACGAATCTATACCTTAGGAAAGCAAACAGGCACCGAACCGCTACCATACAAAAACAAGAAGGCAACGAATCCTTAGGAAAGCAAGCAGGCACTGAACCTACATCTTAGAAAAGCAAGCAGGCACCGAACCGCTACTATATAAAACATGAAGGCAACGAACCTATACCTTAGGAAAGCAAGCAATCACTGAACCTACATCTTAGAAAAGCAAGCATCCATATCAAAGCCAAAAGGCAAGGAACCTATACCTTAAAGAAAGGTAAACATCCCAGTGTATGTGAAGAAGAATGTTGTTTGTCACATTAAATGCTATCATTCAACAGAGACAAATATAACTTACTGGACTGAGAGTCATGATGCAGCTATTTCTTTATTAAATCTTTACTATGAATTAACGCATATATCACCTGGTGATCAATCAAAATTGTGTTACTGTCAAATGTAAGACTTTCATATAGCTTTAAAACGATTTAATCATGTTTATGTCTTGTTGAATTTAAAGACTGTAACTGCATTTTAAAAAAACTGATGTCACGGTAGTAACTTTTTTGACAATAATGTTTCCGGGAAGACAATCATTATGTACATGCACTGTGCATTTATTTATCTCACTTGAGTTTCTATGAACAACCGTTCCTCTCGCAGATATTCATACATGTATGATGATACGTCGTGTAACATTGCTTAATCTCTTCCTATTGTCATACACATGGCCGTGCACTGTAATGCAATTTTATATGTCTTGTACATACGATTGTGCATCGAGGAGACTCAGATAGATAAATATGTTTGCATGATAAATGTATATGTATTTCATTCCCGACATCAATAGTTTTGGCGGAGGGCTTTAAGTAACATTCACCTGAGCATGAAATGTTATGCGCAAAAGTTGTACGGATAGAGATTTTCATCATACATATATCACAAAGAACAAATCCTGAGTTTGGGTGAGGTTTTGCTGCAACTGCATGAAAATAAGAACCGTTAATGATGATCACGTGGTTGTAGCAAGGAAAAAGGAGACAATGAGGAGGGAAACTGGTTAAGAATAATAGTGACACCAAAGAACGTACATGTTATAAATGTATCAACTTGGTACGAAATACAAATTGGTCATGGTAGATTCGCAGTACTTTAAATTTAACGGTTTCACAAAGCAGCCGCACACATACACTTATGAAAAAAAAATAATTACAGCCTGTAAATTAGTAGATAATGGTGTAATTAAGAAAGCATATACCTTATGTGTTACAAAATCAACAACGTAGTTTTTCTTTCAGTCTCACAGTCAACCTGTCAAAATGTGATATGACTTCATGTCGCGTTTGACAAATTTAATGTAACGTACTTATGCGTAGACATTTAACGCGCTGATATTAATTGACTTGCTGATAATGACGGTTTCATGTTATTGTGTCATAATTGCTCGACAAAAATTCTCCCTGATATATTTTTGTTCTTTCTTAGTCCCGTAGATAAGTAATGAAAGTTTGAAATATGTTTACTACATTTTTATTGCTCTTATTTTTAAGGTAGGTCAAAGGTTTTATGGACAATGGTAGGGAAGCGGTTTGTGATCGTAGGTTAATGGCACAGCAAGGGTGCCTTTGTTTTGTTTTTTTGCTGGGTTTAACGTCGCACAGACACAATTATAGGTCATATGGCGATTTTCGGAGGAATTATTAGTATTATTTCATCATGGGCGGGTACCTGGGTAGAACCACCAACCTTCCGTAAACCAGCTGGGTGACTTCCTCACATGAAGCAGCGATGGCATTGTCTTCAATTTTGTACTGGTTATTATTATTCAACTTTACAATATTACACACTGTATTAGATCAATTGCAAACATCATATGAAACAGACAGAGCTAATACAAAACATAACTGAGCCAATATGAGAAAAACAGGGCCAATACGAAAAAACAGGGCCAATACGGAATTCAAGCATTTTGATTGGTTCAAAAGAGAGGGCCAATACGGAGAAGCCACTTCCGTTTGATTTTTAAATGACGCCATTTTGTTTTACATCAGAGTTATAGATTACATTTTTTTTTCACATTTTGATAAAAAAAAGTCATCCAACATGTTTGAATTTAATAACCAAGTATGACTGAGCGGGATGTACGTCTTCGGAGATTACAACGGTACTTTCGCTTATTCGGTATTGTATAAAATGCAAGTGTTTCCTGTCAGAAATTCTAGCAGTTGTCAAGGAAAATAATAAGAAAATATGGAAACTCAGATTAATTAAAAGGATGAGACTTATCTTTAACAGACATTTTGATAGTGTGGACTATTTGTGCAATGATAAATAGCGATTCAAGTGCTGGAAAGTGGATGAATAAATTGGCGAACAAGAGTGTCAGTTGTGAACCTGTGAACTGCAAACATTTTCGGATAAGAATTAAACGAGGCATGGGACTATATAATATGTGCTTGATTGGTTGTATTATCTTGATCAACACATATGTGTATAATTTTGTGTCTCGTTGCTTGCAGCCTAAAAGGAAACGACTTTTAAAGCAGTTTTTATCACAGTTCAAATGGTATGGTACTCGCTAAAGAAAATAAATAGGAATTCCAAAAAATAAGGTATGTTCTAGTTACTCTTGATTTTGTCGCATTAAAAGTATCTTTCAAAATTATTCTCAAGTACCTACATACAACTCATTCTGTTTTACTGGCGAAAATGATCATGATTTCTAAAATACGTCTAAACTGTAAACAACTTGTCAAAGAATGACACGATTTTTCACCTGAAGGTACATAGCTGTCATAAGGTAACTCACAGAGTTCTTATACTGTTACCGCCAACAGTTGAAAGTTGAATAATAATATTATCATTAATCAAGCGATTTCATATTGGCCTAGTTATTTGTCCTCGGGCAGTCGTATTGGCCCTCGGCCTACGGCCTCGGGCCAATACGACTACCCTTGGACAAATAACAAGGCCAATATGAAATTGCTTGATTAATAACATTATAATATTGTTTATTTCTGGGTTGCTATTAACAACGAAATCTTATTTTAATACCGGGACGCTACGTTGGAAATGCAAGTATTATAGTACAATTTTCTATAACATTTTTTTTCAATGAGCTTACAATTTTAAATAAAATTGATGATTCTTAGAATTATTAATATTTAACAAAGAACACAAATTTTTGGTCGAAAATTACAACGATAATTTGAAACTGCATGTAAAATGAAACAGCCGCCCATTCATAACACCAGAACTACTTTGCTAAGGTCTGATAGTTATTACTTTTATTGCAAAAACAAAAGGAATTTATTAATGCAATAAAACTTTGTATTAAAACATGTTCATGTTGTTACTGAAACAAACAAAACGAACGTTGAAGAATTTTATCTGCGCATGACATATTCTCAGTGGGAATACATTGATTCCTACTTCTGTATTTTAATGTGTTCCTACCAAAATTGACTATTTGGGGGATGTTTATTTTAAACCTTTTGCTTTAAAATTGTTTTGCGGTTAATAAAAAGGTTATTAATTACTACCACTTTTTTCCTTTGATAAAACAGTTAAAATGTGGCGTATTGAAAAGCAAGTGTCCACAAGTAAAAGGAAATACCATCAAAACCTTTGTTTTTATCCCTTCAATGGTGAATCATCCACGATGTGACAACATTCAGTTTTTTCATTTTTGCTTTACTGCAGCAGTACAATTTGTGAATACAATGCAATGCAATTAATATAACAAATTTAGGGTAAATACCATGCAATGCAATTAATATTAACACATTTAAGGTAAATATAAAATTTATAAATGTTTTCAGTCGCAGAGAAAGCGGCCGATCTTACAGCTTATGCCAAGTATGGATTGTAAAAAAAAAAAAAACATTTCGTTTCAGAAATTATTAATATCATATTTTTTCTATATGTAACCATATGATGTATATTCTGTGAAACAAATAAAGCATTACTACTATATTTCAGAGCATTTTAGTTAGATATAAAATACATGCATGTATTCTTTTACATTCGTTTGATTTTGTAAAATCATCTTAATATAAGTGTTAATCCAATTGTAATTTTAGAAGGAAAATGCTTAAGGGACTTGGTTTTGTTTTTTTCTACAAAGAACTACTGTTGTTTCACGTAAACCATATCTCACATGGATATATTAATTATAAAGCCAATTCATCACAAATGATAACAATTTTAATTATACACCCATTGTGGAGTTGCTAGAGGCAGCATCTTTAATCATTTTCTTTACGTTAACAAGTGCTCTTTTGTCACGTTATTAATATTATTTATATAGTCCTTCTGCTCAGTGTAATGTAAGCGAGGCAACCTGGACTGTTAATCAAAATATTGTTTTTGAGAGTGTTCTTCCTTCGTCGCTACTAATCAATTTATATATCACTTCCCCTTTTTCATCCAGCCAAATTGTTTAACATGTTTCCAGTTGTAATTTTAAAGAATTATAGCAACACTTCCTTCTAGTGTAAAAACTTTACTGTGCGACGTTAAATCCAACAAAAAAAATTTTTTTTTTACTTCCTGCTCGCAAAGCTGTACAGCAGTGTTCATAAACATGTATGCTGAACAAAACAGCTGATCCACCATTTCTTATTTTTGTCAATTCCTTAAGGATTATTAAAACTACTTTTTGGGGATTTTGCGTACACTTAGAATAATAATATTTCAAAATTTTAACGAAATCAGACAAACACATCGTATTTATAAAGTTACTCGTCTTACGATGTACGAGCTGTGCTAAACGTTATATACGGGATGAAAACGACAACGCAAACAAAATGACGTTGTTGTTATCCCTGTTGATATTTGTACATATTTAACCATTTTCTTTAATAAATCAAATTTCTTATAAATGGTATTTATGCTTTTTCTAAAATCACAACTTGTATATGTTGTATTCTAGCCAGGTTGAAAAAAAAATTGGCTATTATAATAAGCTACGTTGCTGTCTCGGTGGCCGAGCGAGTGGCGTCAAACAGATCTTTTCAGTTACTTGTTTTGATGGACCTATTGTCATCAAACTTTGCGTGTAGGTAGCTTTTATAGACACAAAGATTCGGATTATATCTGGGTTACCTAAAGGTCATAGTAACTAAAACTAGAAAAAAATACGGTTTCTGCTCAATGCCTTTAATTTATGTACACTCATTGTCACCAAACATGGTGTGTAGATAGTTTTATCGGGAAAAAAGTTGGGATTATGTTTTTGGTCACTTGGGTCAAGGTCAGGGTCATTGTTACTAAAATGGTAAAAAACGATTTCCGTTTAATAAATTAAGTTAGGAATGACATGTAGTGGTGTAACTTGGTATGTAGGTAGCTTAGATAGACTTGTCAGAAAAAAATGTTTCCACGGAGCAACTTTAGATTGATTACACCTGTTGCCACTGAACATGATGTGAAGATAACTTTTATCGAGACAAAGGGCACTGTGCATGTTATATCCTACCCGTAGGTATAATATAAGAACCATGGCCGTGAACGAGAAAATATATTAACCTATTTAAATCGCGCATTTCTCACATAAAACGTGCAGTTCGGTAAATGGGTTCTACGCATATTAAACAAGTGGTAATTTATCTTCCATTGTGCAACGGTCACATTGCTTCAATATATCTTATCTCAGAGGAACACCCGTAGTTGATTGTTTCATCAACGTTACAGAAAAAACTTGGATGAACTTCCCTAATGAAATTCCGGTCTAGATTTCAAAATTAATTTGATTGGCTGATGTGAAAATGTATGTCAGTCCTCATTTAACTACACGTGTATATGCAACATAAATGTGCAATGTGAATTAAATGAACAAGTCGAAAGATTTCCTGCGGCCAGAAGTTATACAGACCAGAAATTGTTATGGATGTATGTGTGTCCACTCAGCCTAAAATGTAACTTATGGGTGAAAATATCACTTTTGGTGCCCACTCGGTGAAATTATATAGAGGATAATTGTTGGTTTCGGTGTAATATCACGTTATAATTTCACCGAGTGGGCACCAAAAGTGATATTTTCACGAGTGGCGCAGCCACGAGTGAAAATAACAACTTTTGGTGTTCACGAGTGAAATTACCGTGATATTACATCGATACCAACAATTTTTCTGTTTATTTTATGTCTAAAACTCTACTTTTGTTGTGTTTATTTCAATAAAATGTCGAAATTTGCGGGAAATTTTATCAGGAAGCATCGCAAAGATGACGTCATTTTAACGACGTCATCGTCATATTGTTTCCGGCTTTCAGTACGCTCGGTAAACTTTTTGACGTTAATCCGGGTATCAGATTTGATAATTTTCACTGAGTGGCCAGTGAGTTTATCAGGATATAATTCACCGTTATATTTCGATAAACCACCGAAAAACATAAAATAAAACGTGATATTACACCGATACCAACAATTTTTCTGTTTATTTTATGTCTAAAACTCTACTTTTGTTGTGTTTATTTCAATAAAATGTCGAAATTTGCGGGAAATTTTATCAGGAAGCATCGCAAAGATGACGTCATTTTAACGACGTCATCATCATATTGTTTCCGGCTTTCAGTACGCTCGGTAAACTTTTTGACGTTAATCCGGGTATCAGATTTGATAATTTTCACTGAGTGGCCAGTGAGTTTATCAGGATATAATTCACCGTTATATTTCGATAAATCACCGAAAAACATAAAATAAAAGTAGATCTAGATCTATGAAATATGTATTTCTTAATTCTGAAAGTTATTGTTTTGAGCAAAAATAACTATATTTCCCTTTCATGTATAACATAACTTTTAGCTCAGATGGTCGCATTCCTTGACTATATTGAAATACTTTACTAGAGCTTTCACAAATGTGATTCATGCCTTCACCTGGACTTCGTTGACAACACAGGACCATAATCTAGGAAATTGAAGAGCAATTAACACAAAAACCCTTATGCACAACAAGGTATCAATATTGATCATTGTTAAAAGTTTGAATGAATTATATGAAACAATGAATGAGGAATTCAGGTCACAAACATTTCTCTATATATCATATAGAGTGCCAGTTATATTGCAAAAACGGCGTTCCATAAATGCGATAAGCCAATCGTATATCGGTAAAAAGTCACGTGAAGTCACCCAGTCCCCATGTGCTACACTACTTATTGTATTCCAATAGGTAATAATAACAAGAGGGTCATGATGACCCTGGATCGCTTACCTGAGTAATATGAGCTACATGTTTCAAATGTCAAACTGATGACAAAATATTAAGAAAGTCAGTAGGTCACATTCATGGTCAATGAAATTCAGTTTTACGATTTGTGTGCAAAACTGTATGTCATCAAAATTTCAAGGCTGTATCTTAAAAGCAAGAAAGTAGGTCAGTAGGTCAAAGGTCACCGTCAAGTGACATCAAATTACTTGGGGACATCAAGTAATTATAATTAAACAGTCTTGGAAATAGGATCAGATGATTTTTAAGTATTTTTCCTATATAACTCACATAATAACTAAGTGACCCCAGGGCGGGGCCGCTTTTAACCCCAGGGGCATAATTTGAATAATTTTGGTAGAGGACTACTAGACAATGCATCATATCAAATACCAAAAGCCTAGGTCATATGGTTTCAGACAAGAAGATTTTCAAAGGTTTTTCCTATATAAGTCTACATAAAACTTGGGACCCCCAGGGCAGGGCCTCTTTTCACCCAAGGAGTACAATTTGAACAATTTTGGTTGAGGACCATAAGACAATGCTACAATCCAAATATCAAAGGTCTAAGTGTTGTGGTTTCAGACAAGATTTTAAAACTTTTTTTCCTATACAAGTCTATGTAAAAATTGGGACCCCCGGGACGGGGCCATATTTGATCCTAGGGGATAATTTGAACAATCTTGGTACGGGACTACTAGATGATGCTACACACAAAATATCAAAGCCCTAGGCCATGTGGTTTTGTACAAGAAGATTTTCAAAGTTTTCCCTGTATAAGTCTATATAAACCATGTGACCCCCGGGGCGGGGCCATATTTGACCCTAGGGGGATAATTTGAACAATCTTGGTAGAGAACCACTAGATGATGCTACATACCAAATGTCAAAGCCCTAGGCCATGTGGTTTTGTACAAGAAGATTTTCAAAGTTTTCCCTATATAAGTCTATATAAACCATGTGACCCCCGGGGCGGGGCCATATTTGATCCTAGGGGGATAATTTGAACAATTTTGGTAGAGGACCACTAGATGATGCTACACACCAGATATCAAAGCCCTAGGCCCTGTGGTTTTGGACAAGAAGATTTTTTAAGTTTTTCCTTTCGGTTGCCATGTCAACCAGAGTTCTGCATGGAATTCAATCCTTTGAACAATTTTGAAAGGGGGCCACCCAAGGATCATTACTGTGAAGTTTGGTGTAATTCTGCCCAGTGGTTTTCAAGAAGAACATTTTTTAAGAAATTACGCACTACAGACTACGCACGAGGGACTACGCACGACGGACATCATGCGGTCACAATAGCTCACCTTGTCACTTCGTGACAGGTGAGCTAAAATATGTACCAGATTCAAAATCACTTATAACATGAAATTCATTCATCATTTCGAATTTTATTGTTCGGTTTTTGTTTGTTTACATTTCGCATATGCACACTGCTAGCTGTGACCTCTAGACCGGATGTTCATTAAAGTGGCATTATGCACATCTTACTGTACAGAGTGTGTTTTTGATGAATGTTTTACAAAAAGCAATTTTTTGTTGCTTGAAACTTGTTTATTTACTTAAACGCCTACTTCTACATATAAAAACATATTCAGCGGTGCTGTACAATAATAAACAGGTAAATGATAATAAAGCAACAATTATTACATTAATACACATGCAAGCCTCAAATAGTCAGTCATTAAAGCTAAAATGCATAACATAATAATTATATAGAGGATAATTGTTGGTTTCGGTGTAATATCACGTTATAATTTCACCGAGTGGGCACCAAAAGTGATATTTTCACGAGTGGCGCAGCCACGAGTGAAAATAACAACTTTTGGTGTTCACGAGTGAAATTACAGTGATATTACATCGATACCAACAATTTTTCTGTTTATTTTATGTCTAAAACTCTACTTTTGTTGTGTTTATTTCAATAAAATGTCGAAATTTGCGGGAAATTTTATCAGGAAGCATCGCAAAGATGACGTCATTTTAACGACGTCATCATATTGTTTCCGGCTTTCAGTACGCTCGGTAAACTTTTTGACGTTAATCCGGGTATCAGATTTGATAATTTTCACTGAGTGGCCAGTGAGTTTATCAGGATATAATTCACCGTTATATTTCGATAAACCACCGAAAAACATAAAATAAAGTACATTATTTACAGAAATTCATTAGTGATGTTTAAAAACAGACAGATCTCAAATCAAATTTATCGACAAAAAAAAAAACGTTATGGATTCATGTCAATGTCATTGCTCTACTATGACTACAATTTTAGAAATAGTTATATAAAAAAATCGGAGTAATAAAATAATTCTTTTCTTAAAATAGTTCTTTTCTTCAATCTTATACGCAGTGGCCTCCCTTATCTATAGGTAGAGATTATTTAATTTGAAGGGAAGCAACTCCTGCATGCAGTTTGACTTTTCTTAAAAAGACTGCCCCAGTCAAAATAAGGAAAGTCATATTTGGGAAGTTATTATTTCGTACCGGTAACAGGAAGAGTTTGGTATATTGGGTTAAAAGCTATAATTTCCTCCACCCTTTTTTACACACATATCTATTTCAGCTGGATATTTACTTGAAAAATTCCACTGTAAGGAAGTTCACGCAAGTTTTTTCTGTAACGTTGATGAAAGCATAAAATATGTGTTTTTTCTCAACAATATCAAATATTGAGAAAATGTGACTTGTGCATGGTGGAAGATAAATTACGGCTTGTTCAATATACTTGATACCCATTTATCGAACTGCGCGTTTTAGGTGAGAAAGATGTGATTGAAATTGGTAAGTGCATTTTCCCGTTCACGACCACGGTTCTTATAGTAGACCCAGGGGTAGGGTATAACATGTACAGTGACATTTTCTTTCTGTTCTGGTGCCAGTGACAAAGGGTAAGAGTGTGATCACTCTTGGCAAGGTCAAAGTCCATGTAGCTAAAATTGGAAGGACAGTTTACGCTCAATAATTTTAGTTAGGAATGAAATATAGTTGCGAAGCTTCGTAGATAGCTTAGCTGGACATGACAGTTGGAATTGCTTTTTAGGCCGCTGGGATTGACGTCCAAAAATCATTTCCCCTCTTGACGGTTGCTATTATATTTCGGTCACTCAGGTCAAAGTCACCCTTAGTAAAATAGAAAAAAAAAAGGTTTCCATTCAATTATTTTAGTTAGGAATGGGATATAGTGGTGAAACTCGGTACGAAAGTAGTTTACAATATACATGGAACTGAGAGCTGTAAATACAAAAATGTAGTTAGGTAAAGAGTAACGTTGAATTGCATTTGGTATGTGAATAGTTAAGTATAGAATAACGTTTGGATTACATATGGGACGTAAACAGTAAGGTAGAGAGTAACGTTTGGATTGGATTTGATACGTAGATAGACAGGTAGAGAGTAACGTTTGAATTGGATTTGATACGTAAATAGACAGGTAGAGAGTAACGTTTGGATTGGATTTGATACGTAAATAGACAGGTAGAGAGTAACGTTTGGATTGGATTTGATACGTAGATAGACAGGTAGAGAGTAACGTTTGAATTGGATTTGATACGTAAATAGACAGGTAGAGAGTAACGTTTGGATTGGATTTGATACGTAGATAGACAGGTAGAGAGTAACGTTTGAATTGGATTTGATACGTAAATAGACAGGTAGAGAGTAACGTTTGGATTGGATTTGATACGTAAATAGACAGGTAGAGAGTAACGTTTGGATTGGATTTGATACGTAGATAGACAGGTAGAGAGTAACGTTTGAATTGGATTTGATACGTAAATAGACAGGTAGAGAGTAACGTTTGGATTGGATTTGATACGTAAATAGACAGGTAGAGAGTAACGTTTGGATTGGATTTGATACGTAGATAGTCAGGTATAGAGTAACGTTTGGACTGGATTTGATACGTAGATAGTCAGGTAGAGAGTAACGTTTGAATTGCATTTGATACGTAAATAGTTACGTAGATTGTAACGTTTGGATTACATTTGAGACGTAAATAGTTAGGTAGAGAGTAGCAATATGCTCTAGTGAATCTTTTTGAGAAATACTATGAGATTTTACATGGGGGAAATCCCCAAACTATAACAAAATTAGATCGTCTCTTTTATCATAAATCAATGTATGGATGATATTATATATTAAAATAATCGGTGAGAAGTGAGCAGTTAGCAGTTGCAGCAGTTACAGCAATTAACTGTTAGAACTGCTAGCAGTTACAGCAGTTATAACTGCTACAACAGCTGGCAGTTAACAGCAGTTAACTGCTACAACTGCAGTTAACAGCAATTAACTCTTCTACAACTGCCAGCACTTACAACAGTTATATACAATGCCTCAACAACGGAGATTAATCACAAAGAATTCCTTGTAATTGCATCCCCTTATAATTATCTTTTTCACTAAAACGAAAGTAGGGAATTCCAAGTTTCGAATAGTTTCGTATTGTGTCCCTGGCACAAAATTTATATATAAGGCGTATATCCATTTTACATGCATTAATATTCAAGTAGTTATTTACATAATAAAAGAATAAAGGAGACGTAAAAGAATAAAGAAAATGTATGAGAAGGAACCCAATGAGTGGAGTGCGTCAAAGTCGGGCCTGAACGGAAAGAAGCGAGTTTTGGTGTCGGGGTCCCAGTCCCGCAACAGTAGAAGAAACTGGGGTCCCACCGGGAGGCCGTTGTAGAGAGGGTGGACGCCCACCACGCCCGGATGTTGGCCATCCTGGGAAGGGTCTGGTTTCCGAGCCAGGGTGGACCTGAGTGTGGTCAGGAACGCTTAAAAACGCCATTAGGCATCCAGCAGTAGATTGCCTCACCATAACCGAAGAAACTGGGGTCCCACCGACAGGCCGTTGTAGAGGGGGTTCGCGCATGTGGACTCGGCATAGCGGCCGCCCCACAGAAAGTCTGATTTTTTTTCTGGGGACATCTGCGTTGAGTCGTATACGGATGCGTTTTGTTAAAGCTGAAAAAAATTAACTAGTGACATATATCTTAGGTCACTGTAGCATGAATTACTAAGGCTTTTAATATCGTCTGAGGTCCTCATTTACGTTGAGCCCTATACGGATAAGTTTTGTGAAAGCTCAAAGTAATCACCCGGTACCATTTATTGTATAGAAAACATTTGTTCTGTAAATATATAAGTTTACTCCGAAATGATATCGTCAGCCTGCCCTAACCAATGCACCGAATCGGCAATGTAACCCCTCAAATTGTAGATCATAATCTCACCTTAAAAGATATACCTTCAATGACAGGGATTAAAACAGACTTGTAATGCGATTTTCGTTCCTGTGTTGAATCGTATACGGATGCGTTTTGTGAAAGCTGATAAAAATTAACTAGTGACATATATCTTAGGTCACTGTAGCATGAATTACTAAGGCTTTTAATATCGTCTGAGGTCCTCATTTACGTTGAGCCCTATACGGATAAGTTTTGTGAAAGCTCAAAGTAATCACCCGGTTCTATATATTTTTTCATATGCAACGTAAAGAAAACATTAGCTCTGTAAATATATAATTTAATCCGAATTGATACCGTCAGCCTGCCCTAACCAATGCACCGAATCGGCAATGTAACCCCTCAAATTGTAGATCATAATCTTATCTTTAAAGATATACCTTCAATGACAGGGAGGGACAAACACATAAGTCACTGTAGCCCGAGATTAGAACAGGCTTGATACGGATTTTCGTTCCTGCGTTGAGTCGTATACGGATGCGTTTTGTGAAAGCTGAAAAAAAAACAACTCGTGACATATTTCTTGCATACCAGACGGGGATTTCCGTTATTTTTACCGGTGCTGGAAAAATCCATCTTACACCCCGGGGTGTAAGATGACTCTCATGCTTTAAATGACGTATTACGAACTACATATATGTAGAAGATTTATGTAGTTATTTATATTTTATTTCGAAAAACGGAATAAAAATCCAATACCTTGACAGTTCCTCTTTGTTCCTGATAGTATATTTCTCTATTCAAAACACGTTATTTTATCAAAAATTCATAACGTTACGCTGGAACTGATAAAACAAAACCGGAACTAAACATTGTTATTTGTCTTTGAAACGTCATGACGTCTTTCCTGTTTACGGACTTTGACTTCCCGCGCTTTGTTTAAATACGCTGCTATAAGAAATAGTTCTAAAAAGAAAGCCGTTCGACTGATCTTATTTTTATTATTATATCTTGATATCGGTATGCAAGAAAAAGATTCTGTCACTGGTTATAGGTGCAGATGGGAATATCCGGCTCTCGGGTAACTGTTTAGGCGGTAACTCGGTAGGAACCTCGTTACCGCCTAAACAGTTACCCTCGAGGCCGGAAATTCCCATCTGCACCTATAACCAGTGAAAGAATCTTATAATCTTAGGTCACTGTAGCATGGATTACTAAGGCTTTTAATATCGTGTGAGGTCCTCATTTACATTAAGCCCTATACGGATAAGTTTTGTGAAAGCTCAAAGTAATCGCCCCGTGCCATATATTTCGAGAATGCACTAGATTGCACCAGTTGAAGACACTCGCTGCAGTTTCTTGTATGAGAGATGGGGTAAAAACTTCCCGATAATAGAATTTATACTAACTTTGTATATGGACACTGTTTGATGTTAGAAACAGAAAAATGCAAAAACAATCATAGATCACCGTGCATGTTTAGGAGGTATCTGCCCTTAAAACTGGATTTTTCTTCAAATTTGCATATTCAAGGGCAGATAACTCCTGAAAAAGCATGGTGACCTATGATTGTTTTTTGGGTTTTTTTTGTTGTTGTTTTTTTTTTATAATTCTGTTGCTATCATGACACTGTGTTCATATACAAAGTTCGATCAGATTCTGTATGCTGATATGTAACGACTGAAATGGTTGATGTCGCAACAATTAATATTACAAAAATCGTGTTAGATATGAACCAACATGATACTTTAAAAATTTACGCTGTTTATTGCTGTGCAAATTTTGTAATTAGGCCTTCTTTGGACATAATTATGTCACCGGCTGAAAATCCATCGGCGAAGCAATATGTAATACATATATATATCTATATGAAAAATCCATGCGAATATTGGGATAACGCATATTTTTGGGGTTATAACATCTGCAGAATCCCGAGGGATTGGTTGGTGCTCTAGCTCGGTAGGGCGAGGGTAGCAACGTATCCCGAGGGATTCTATAATGTTATAATACGAAATGAACATGTGCTAACGCTATTCTAGCATAAAAATATGTAAAAACTAATAAATGAATATTTTATCATTACGTCATTCCATGAAATGCGCGGGGATGTCTGCGTTGTTTTCTCACGTTGACGTCATTTCCTTTTTAATTATCCGTTTTGAGTCCGTAATACGTTTACGCTCAACCACGGAATGTGCATATATTAAAGAGTGTTTTAACAGCTCGTGAGCGCGAGTATTTCTCTGTAAACACACGTTATCTCTTCTATCAAAATACCCCCGAAAAATGACAGGAACGGCAGTTTTATGCTAGAATTTTCGTTCACTTTGCGGTCAAGTCGACATATTACAGGCGCCGAAAAAGAATGCTACTATATATGTATTATACATTTGATCTCATGCTAAAAACGTGTTACACTTAATTTACACACAAAGAATTAATTATTAGGTAAGGTACACAGAAAAACTCACTAGACATCTACAGTACGCATTCCTAAGTTATTCCGCGTATTTTTGTTATTTTGTATTTTGTTACTTACCGTATTTTAACGTTGTTAGCATAGTTACCCCGTTGGCGACAGCTTTGTTGTTCCTATTGACATTTCATTCATTCGCACTGTTTAACTGCTGTAACTGCTGCAACTGCTAACTGCCAATTTCCTACCGGTAAAATAGTGTCAAACATTGGGGCAAATAAGAGATAATCCATAAAAGGCGTGTTGTATTGTTAAATGCAACATCTGCCTAACTATCTGCTGGAAGATTCAATATAAGAAACAAGACTGTCGCAATTGGTGCATAGCTAGACCACACGCAGTCTGTTCCTTTAAAGGGTGTTCTATAAATTCATTGAATGCAGTATTGAATTTATTGGGGACCAAAAATAATTGATTTGTCTGTAACTCTTTTTTCTGGCAATTTAGGGAAAATGTTTGAATTTGAAACAGTTTGATAGTTTATGGGTCTTCCATACTGCACACAAAATTGTGGCTCATTTAAAATACTGGTTAGAGAGTTGAATCTGTTTGAAGATAACAATAGAGTTTTACATATTTTGTTATCTTAAAAGAATCCTGATGCATAAAATGTTATTAAAATAGTACAATGGTATAGTTCAATCTTTCACCATCATTTTGGTATGCTACACATTATGTTTATTTTTTAGAATGTGAAGACAATCATGTTAAAGCAGGTCACCCCTACATCCCTTAGTGTGTCCTTAAACGGACAGAGCTTTACAAACCTCCAAACAGGTCCGCTTTGCGTCGGCCAAATAATTATTGAAAGCCTTACAAACGTTTTGGGGCCAATGTCTTTATGATCTGGTTCATCTTTCATACACGAACGTTTAAAACCTAGAGTCATCACATATATAGCTTTTGGAGAAAGGTGAATTTTATCATGGGATACACTTCTTCTATATAATGTTTATTTGCTGGTGCTGTTTGGGGTACGGACCAGTAATAAAACACTTACTGAAACTGCGTAATGTTAGTGGATTTACTTCAGCTCACAAAAGCTTTTTACAATTCTTCAAAGGCATTTGTGATATCGAACAATATTGTGTGGTTACTTTTTCAGTAGCACTGGGTGAATCATGTAACCTATCAGTTACCAGTCGGTTAGAGTCTTAAAGGTTATACTTTTTTCACTCGGTGGTTACAGTTAGTCTGTATGTATCGAAGTTGTTCAGTTCAATCTCTGGTGTATTAGGAAACGTAATGAACAATCTCGATTTCTCTTTTATTTCGACTTTTGGCCGATCACTGGATCTGACTGGGTATTTTCAGGTCTATTTGGTCCCTTTAAATGTTATGCTCTAGTAGTGACAGTGTGATCAGCTTTCACACGAGCAAGGGACAAACTCAAGGGCAGGGCTATGGTTTTGACTCTTTTAGTTTAATAGCGATTTAAAATAAGTCTAAATACTAAAATATTTACAATTTATAAATTTCACTCTCTGTAAGAAAATAAACATGTAAATGCAAGTGCAGTTATTTACTTTCATTACTACAAAGCTTCAACAAAGGATATATAAGATTCATCTACTTTTTGGCTAGAATAGAAATAGATAGCGATGTGAATACCTTTATAGAAAATCGAGCAATTCTAAAGTAATTGTAGTTTGTGAGTTTGTAATCGACTTCATTGTTCAACAACAATAGAATTGTAAATGCATAATATCGATTTTGTATAATATTTATCACAACAAAAGGTCCATGTACAGAGGTGACAATGGTCCATGTACAGAGGCGACAATTGTCCAGGTACAAAGGTGACAATGGACCATGTACATAGGCGACAATGGTCCATGTACAGAGGCGACAATGGTCCATGTACAAAGGTGACAAAGGGTCATGTACAGAGGTGACAATGGTCTATGTACAGAGGCGACAATGGTCCATGTACAAAGGTGACAAAGGGCCATGTACAGAGGCGACAATGGTCCATGTACAGAGGTGACAATGAAAATGGTCCATGTACAGGAGCGACAATGGTCCATGTACAGAGGCGACAATGGTCCATGTACAAAGGTGACAATGGTCCATGTACAGAGGTGACAATGACAATGGTCCATGTGCAGGGACGACAATGGTCCATGTGCAGGGGCGACAATGGTCCATGTACAGAGGCGACAATGGTCCATGTACAGAGGTGACAATGGGCCATGTACAGAATGTACAGAGGCGACAATGGTCCATGTACAAAGGTGACAATGGTCCATGTACAGAGGCGACAATGGTCCATGTACAGAGGTGACAATGGGCCATGTACAGAGGCGACAATAGTCCATGTACAGAGGTGATAATGGTCCATGTACAGAGGTGACAATGACAATGGAACAAAGTAGTTTCTAGTGGACGATAGTGATGGACAAATCGGTTAGATTTGCCAATCGATTAATCGGCATAATCGGACAAGCCAACCAATTCGTTTAATCGGATATAATCGGTTACTTTAGTTGCATATCTATAAGGTCATCTCACAGTGTATGTTTTATGTCATTACTTAGGAAATGAACCACACAGACGTCAAATATCCTATTTCTGTTGTATCCCTTCATAAACATGAGTTAGTTAACAGCATAAAAGTAAAATATTTGTGAAGATAGGAAACTTCAAATCAGGTACTTGTCTTAATTTCATAAGGGACTTATCCAGTGATATTGTGTTATCAAATTAAAATTGTTTGGAGCAAAAAAAAACGTGTTAATGATTTATTAATTCTTAGTTTACGACTGGAATGATTTCAATCCCACAAAATCAAAAAATGAAAAATCCTTTGCTAATAATTATGCTTGCGTAAAAAAAAACAAAGAAAAATTCAAACAGGGAATGCCACGCACCAAAAACGTAGCCTCCTCAAAACGAAACCCCCAGCACGCAGACGCGTGCACCCACACACACACACACACACACACACACACACACACACACACACACTCAAAGCCAACACATAAGGACAAAACAAACAACACACACGCACACAAAGCCAACACATAAGAACAAAACGAACAAACAAAGGAACACAGTGGGGCACCGCCTTGGAACGGTCAGTGGCAAAAACACCACTGGGGAGCTTAAACCGGTTTATGGTGCACCTAACCTCACTCTTACCGTAAGTCTTACGGCATGCTATGTATGCTGCCATACTAATGTCAAGAGTTTAGGTTGATGGTTTTCCCGGCTTAATTTTGTAAAAGCCATATATCTTCCAAAATCTGGGTGACCACAGATGACCTCAATTTCTTTCGAGACTTTGGAGGGTGCCATTTTTAGGTAGAGTACTTTCCCATGGCGTAACTGCCCCAAAGAACCATAAATACCAGAAAGAAAGAGGTCAGAAACAACTAAATTATCCGTTTTGGGTGCCAAATAATTAATCGGTCAGGGAAAAGTGAAGTCGGCGATCGCGCTCATGAATGCAACGCCGACGATTATTCGATTGTCGCCGATTGTCGGCCCATCACTAGTGGACGAGCATACTAAAATGCTGGTACAGTTACATATGTTTATTCTAGATAAAATTGGTGGGGCTGAGTGACAGTAAAATGTAAGCTAGTATTTCTAGAACGCGACAATTGTTAATATATACGTGGTTCAAATTCGCATCAATTTCGATACGAAATTCTAACACGATCCGCAGCAGTTGCTATATAAACATATAGCGAAATCTCCTATACATGAATCTACGATAAAATATAGCTCTTCCATTCCACCCTACAATTGTAACACGACTGTGAGATAGGGTTGTCATCGATAGAAACGATATCGATGTATCAACGATATTTTTTGCCGATCGATTATCGATTCCCATTTTCAAAAATCGATATTTTACAGAGAGAAAAAACTATCCAGATAAACACTCAGACCCTCAAAAACAATTAAGCTTACAAAGTTGTAATTTTAGATAAATGCAAAAGAGAAGTGAAGGCAAAATAAAAATGAAAGATTTTATTAATTTTTATTTGTTTCTTTTATTTTCATAAATATAAATACAACACAATCAAACAGTAATATGAAAAGTAGGCAATAAAACTAAAAACAGCATTTACAGGAAGGTATATAGTATGCATATGAACAAATAGGTTGTTAATCTAACTTAATAATCGATATATCGATGTATCATCGATAACTGTCTTCTGATATATCGGTATCGTCGATATGCCTAAGACCCAATCAATGACAGCCCTACTGTGAGATTCTACTCTGCTTCTGTTATATGCCGACCGAATACTCTTTTTCAGAGCTATGTAGTAGTAATAAAAAGTACATCAAATTTTCTGAAACAAACAATTTCTAACTGATGAATTTATTTGTTTATATTTTTACCGTAAGAAAATGTTTCAGCACGGTAAGTTTCAACTTCAACACCAGTGCATCTATGTCTGGTCGTGTGTGTAGTTTACAATTTCTGCGTTGTAGGCACCACAAATGTCAAGACAACTAGATTCTACTTTGACAGTAAATAAATTATAATTCATGTTCCAATCTTCCAGACTCAAGTGTTTACGTGTTTATATGCCGCCGCAATGTTCTGGCGTGTATGTTTCAGTGCCATCATGTAGGTGACGTGCACTATTTTTAGAAACTGCATATATAAACTTTGAATGGAGTATTTACTTCTGATTTCTATATCCGACCTTAAATGTTATTGAAAATAACATTTTTACAGAACAGAACAGAACATATGGTTTATTTAGACTTGAGCACAATACTCATCGTCATAACAACATGTTTTATACATGTAAATAACAATGCATGCGTTGAGAGAGAGCGAATACGTGATAATAATAATAGAAATAAAGGGACCTGAGCATGTCAATAACACAATATAACAAAGTCATATAGTAATAAAGAAACATTAATCTAATTCATTGTCGCGTCTTTCAAAGGTTCTAATACAAAATAGTGCTAACTTTTGCAGTACTAATTTTTTATCTTCGTTTAACAATTGTATAAATTTATAAACACTAGGATTAATAGTAAAGTACCTTGAAATAAACATATTTCTCAAATCATTATACAACGGACATATCAATATAAAATGAAATTCATCCTCTATGTCACCCATATTGCATAATGTGCATATTCTTTGGCTTCTACCTATACCTCTGTCTCTTCCTGTTTCAATAAATAGCTTATGAGAACTCAATCTTATTTTGGCTAACATATTTCGATGTTTAACATTTTCTAATACACTAAAATATTTCGATTTTTCGTAACAACTTTTCAATTCTCTATAAATTTGTAGAGATGAACATAGTTCCATACCAGCACGCAACTGTGTAATATAAATTTTTACAGCAGTAACTACTTAATACTTTATTAAAATTTGCTGAATATCGGAAAATTCCGTTTTATGCAACGCTTTCCATTCGTGGGGAGGTTTTTATAATAGCATATGACCAGCCGAATGACATATCGAGCTAAAATGTAGTGCTGTTAAATGCGAAGAATTTGCGTGGTTAGAATCGAAATAACGCACGTAATTTAATTATTACGCATCCGAACTCTTGCCCATATTTTATTAACTGATAAAATATAGGCACATATTTATTATTTCTTAATTAGGAAATATGGAAATTATATATCTTCACTTTCCCCTAGCAACAAAATCGATGCTATTACTACGACGTACACATATTTAAACGTAGAAGAGATCTTTGACACGATATTATGAAACTCTAAGAAAGCTTACATAACTTATGCAAAAATTTCTATGCACACACGAGGTTAACACTTCTTATATCATCCACTTTGAATCTCCTTTGTACTCACAGAGACATTTAAACGAAGTTGACTTAGGCGGCAATGTTTAATCCCTTTTTTAGTTTTACTTTGAAAGTCTTTGAAGGCAACTCGTAAACATGGTAGTATCGCAGGAGTGCATCCAGGGTAGGAAAAATGCAACATTCCATTGAAAATGTTTTAAATAGCGATATTCTCCCATTCTGAAATACAATGACATATTTTAAAACAAGTAGGAAGAAGTTCGCACTTTGCACATACTACTACAGTACCATTACATCAAACGAAAAGAATTTTGAGAACGGATCTTTTTAATTTAGTTTTGTTATGGAACACATTTTATTGAGCATCAGATACAACCTTAAAATTTCACAATTTTTCGCTTTTGCTATAACAATGACTCTTAAGCGAAATTAGAATGATATTTTTCTTTCAGTGAAATCACGCGAGAAAAAAATATTATAGTACATGCATTTTTAGTGGTGAACGGATAGCTCAGTGGTTTGCACACTGGCCTTCCAATCCTGAGGTCGGGGGTTCGATCCCCGGCAGCTACCCGGGAATTTTCAGAAACGCTTTTCAGTGTTTCCCACCCAACTAGAGGTGTACTGGTTAGGAACCCAGGCAATCCTTGCGTGTATCAGTGCTTATACACTGGGCACGTTAAAGAACCAGGCTGTCTATTCGCAATGAGCTAGGCTAAGTTAGCCGGACAAGCCTGTATCTGATTTCTGATCTCTCTGTCGTGGGGGCTTTGTCTCACTCTGCCCCTCTGGTCAGATCGCTCTGTGTCTGTACTTGTAGAGGATGAATTATGCGCCCTGTGTGGCTGCATTTGAACTATGTAAAGCGCTTTTGAACGTGAAATTGATCATGAAAAGGACGCTATATAAATCTGGTATAATAATAATAATAATTTGCTTAAAATAGAGCTAAACGTTACCTGTTCATATATGCGGAATGAAATATCACCATTTGAAGTTTTCACACACAGGTCCTGCAACATAAAAGTGCAATATTGTTGTTCAAATTTCTAGTGTGTTTCAGACTCCTATATATCTTATTTCTGTATATATGCTCAGTACGTGTAGCTGTTAGACAAATGTTTAGGCATCGTTTCAAGCATTATTGTATTATAAACAAAACATAGAAATAAAGTAAATTAAAGTATAGTTTTTATTTATCGAGAGCGATACTTATGGATCAAATAATACGACCTCACAGAATTTGATGAATACAAAAGTAACACATACCAGCTTTGTAGTCTCTCCGGGACTAACGAGAAATGTACCAATTGGTTTGGTCTGCAACTTGCTGCAAAATTTTCATTAGTTCAAGAATCATTAAAGACTGCACCTGTATAAAGTCTTAATTAGCATACATGGTAATCTATTTAAAATTGCTAGATATAATTACTAAACTTTGCTTGAATTTCACCCAGGACATGAAAATGAAACATTAATATAGATCTATATACATTTGTATTTTTTCTTTTCAACTATTGTGACTTCATCCGACCGATTGTACAATTCATACTTTTGTAATATGGATTTTTTCTATTTTGCCGATGGCTAAAACAGTCTGAATTCTCCGGGGGTAACCTTTACTTAACAAAAGATCATTCGAGTGGTTTGTCGCCTGTTTTATCACGGTTCAGTGTTTAGCTATTCAAATATCTAACTATCCGAACTATAAGGAAGGGCTTGATTATTTATCCGAGAAGTAATAAACTGGAGTCGTGTGGCAATTTGGCGTTATAATTGACTGGAGTCATAATGCTCTCTTACCGATTTGCGCGTCAACCGTTCTTCATTGCAGAATATTTACATTCACTGTATATTTTGTATGGAAAGGAAAAAGGGTTTATTTTCGTATAAACAACATTGGTGTAACGATATCAAGGATGGGACTTTCTGAGATATAACATGCGCAATAAACATGTACAAAATTGCGTTCAAAATTCTTTCAAACCAAAATTTCAAAAAGAACTGTAAATGTTAGCTAGAACGTATTTTTCTGACGGTAAAAATCAAAACTGAATCGACACGACTATATTTTTAACTGGATTTAACGATATTTTAAATAAAAACCAGGAACTATTTTTATTGGAAGTCGAATTACAATTGAACGTGGGCGGGTCTATTTGGCTGTTCTATATAGATGGTGAAAAGATCGATATCTTGACATTCATTTTGATTATCTGGTATTCATGGAAAGCAAACGCTTATTTTTGTAGCAGGCTACTGTACAAACTACAAACTTTGTAAATATAAGAACTGTTTGTTATTTTCTGTGCGTTTATACCGGTAAAAACAACATTGGGATTTCTTGTAAATCATCCAAGAATCGCTAGCACGATAATATAACACATGTATGTGTATCTTTAATCTGTATGATTATATGTGTGTATCTTTAATTTGTATAATATAACACATGACTATGTATTTTTAATCTGCATGATATAACATATGTCTGTGTATCTTTAAACCGTTGTATAATATAACACATGTATGTGTATCTTTACACAGTATAATACAACACATATGTGTATCATTAATCTGTATAATATAACACATGGTTGTGTATCTTTAGTCTGTTTAATAATACACATTTGTGTGCATCTTTATCTGTTTAATATAAAACATATCTGTGTATCTTTAATCTGTCTATTTTAACACATATTTTTGTATCTTTAATCTGTACAATACAACACATATGTATGTATCATTAATCCGTATAATATAGCACATGTGTATAAAAGAACAAATGTTACACGTCACATGGATTAGCATGCGGACATGACATATAAAATGTTAGGTATGACTGTTCAGTCCTCGGTCACATTTAAGGAACTGTATCGCTTTCCACACTTAATATATGTTAACTAGATATGCATATTTACCTTCTTCCGTTCTTTTTAGACGCACAGTAGTAATCAGTTGTTTTGAAAAACTAAAACAAAACACACAAAGATTGAACAAATATATAGATACGATTCCCGAAGGTGTGACAGGTAAAATTTATTAAAAAATCCTCTGTATAGAAAGCAACTACGCAAAATAATAGCAGACTATAGCTGTCTATCTGTGAAAGATAATGACATGTTTAACACCCCTAAAGCCTCTAGAGCTTGTACAGTTACGCTTTATTGACTTCATGGTCCCAAAGAGCTAGAACATATAACAGCCTCATAAATATTAAGATATATGTATCCAATATAAATTATTTGCTCTTATCATGAAAATAACATTTTAGTCAAAATTTAATTGATTCAAAAGCAACCGAAGATGAAATATTGTTAATCACTACACAGAGCATCTTTCTTAACCTCTTTTACCTGTGCATTTGCATATAGTGTATCAACATCTTCCTCAGGACTCTCATAGACTGTTTTAGGTACAGTCTCACTGTTACAACTCTCTTCATCTACACTTTCTGTATCCCCAGAAACCGACAGGAGGGAACTTGTTGTTGAAGGAAGTGACTCTATGGCTTGGGTAGCTCCTGTTGAACTTCCTGTGTTTATATACAGGCTGTCATTATTAATGTCTTCCTTTAAAGATGCCATTGACAATGTACTTAAGTGATCTACATTTCTTGGTCCAGTATTTGCGTACACGCTATCCTGATTCTGTCCGTGAAAACGACTGTCAGAAGTTCTTATAGGAACAAGTCTATCATCAGTATGCACCGTCCTCTCTGTACTGCCAGTTCTTACAGACAACATAGGTGAAGAAGTCAAAGTATCTGCAAATGTACACAATTAAATGTGCGTGTGTGATTTTCAATAATATCTGATACAAAATGTATGTTCTACAATATCTAGTATGACAGAGTACTGATAAAAATGCATATTCTATTATGTGTCTGGAATCTTAAGTATGCATGTTGTACATGGTAAATTGGTAATACATACAACTAGGTAATTTGAACATGGAACCATTGACATATTTACTTGCGAAACTCGATTCTGCATTATATTTCAGTATTTCTGCCTCACTATGATTTAAGGTTCACACCTAATGATTCTTGTATTGGTCGTGGGCTAGCAGTTTTGATATGCCACTCCGGTATTTCATCATAGCCTTTATGGTCTGCTTCATCTGCAAAATATATAACTCCTATATATTTATTAGAAGTTAAATTAACAATACCGAGAGCTCGAAAAATCAACCGTCTATTTCTTTGTCAAAAAGTGTCACAAACATGTCTACCATTTTAAATCTAAGCTTTCTATCAGCAGTCAGAATGAGTTTTATCAACCGATATATATTCCTGTAAGTCAGCTGCAAAACATTTTCTATCTCAATTTTCAGTGACCGTTGGTACATAAAGTTAGAAACTATTGTATTCCTGTTAATATTAATGTATTCAATTATTCATCATTGTGCATCACCTGGAATACTGCTATCCCTAGACGGGAATACACCCCCACTTGCATATCCACTGTCCCTGGGTGGAAATGTACCTGCGCTTCCAAAGCCACTGTCTCTGTAAACAAAGAGTATTGAAAAAAAGATTCTGACTTTATTGACAAATATATATTCTGAAAACACGTTCGCCTTAAACTATAATATAATTTTCAAAATATATAAACCTTCCGTACCACACTTCATATTTTCAAGAACTAAAACATGAAACATTGACTTACGCGGAAAATTGCTGAACTTCCTGTATCGCCTTTTCTACTTCGTTAATCCATACCTACAACAAACAAAACATAAAGTATTATGTATAGCAATATTTTTCGTTAGATATACATGTACCAATAAAAACTCGTGAAAGTGTTGTGTTTCAATATATATACAAAATTATGCTATTCATTTAACAAGTAGATATTCTGTCATAGTGGTAAACATTTGAAGAATATGAACCAACATCAACTAGATTAATTCAGGTTCAATGAAACTACCTGTCGACGCTGGGATACATTTACATCGGGGACTCTATCTAATACATTGTGGTAAATATGTTGCGCTCAAAAGTGTGATTGCAATTGTAATTTACCGTTCTATTAGTGTACGTATCGCTGGCAAATATAAGAGGTTTTTTGGTTGGAATCTCATACTTTATACAAAAACAAAAGCTCTCGTCGCTGTCAGCATCAAAATCTTTCACACTGAAATAAATGCAAATGTGTACAATTCAGTTGTCTTGCAAATAAGTTTCTGAACCATAGCAGTCATTGTTCTTTTATTATTATTGTTCCTTTAGCTTTATTTTATTCATACCATACATAAATAATTCCGTTTTTACATACATATGATTTATACGGTATACTTCTCAAATAAGAGACTAGGTTCTAGGTAAGGTAATTCCCTCGTTCTGACAAAGGGCTTGGTATTGTTTACATTGAAAAAATGACCTTTTGTGCTAATTGCTAAAAAAATAATGTCTAATAGTATCCCCAAACTTAAAAACATTGTTACGAAATCATGCAAATTGTCCCTTCTACACTTCGATTTTTAACCTGACTATCTGTACGAAAAAGTTCCACTTACACGCTAATTTGACGTTACGTCAAACGTTATTGTAAAGCAAATACGTGTATATATGTAATTAAGGAACAATTCAAATGTACTTAAATCATGCGGCCGAGCATATTCCTTTAATGAATGACTTCAATATATTCATTAGAAATCAATATGCTATTTTACATAACCAGAAATAGCCATAAAGTTAACAAGGAAGACTGTAAAAATAATTTTGCTGATTAAAGAAAGTTCCATTATCAACGTATATAAAATGTCTTACATATTTAAGTTGTTTGATTCATTGACAATATATTTGGTCCATTCCGTGCAAATACAGCCCTGCAATATCAATTGCAGATGTTGTTTTCTCCTTGATTTGAGAGCTTTTTGCATGTTTTTTTTTAGCGTTTTACAGTATTTCACAGAGAAATGACGCCATCAGTGATGTCGCAACTAGGAACGCTAGTACCGTTATTTTCACCATGGCGTTCAAATACTTGTTTGTAGATGTATTAGCGTTATTCACCTATCAAAACAATTAATATAATGTTGTTGATTTTATTCTTTTGAACTCATTATTTTAGGCCATTTTTGTACATATAACCGTAACAAGACCTTTGTGAAGACTCATAGACTTGTGAAACTTGTTTGTAGATCTATAATAATGTAGGAAGTTTAGCAATATTCCGCGTAATTCAATACATCATGTTTTTGTTCTTAGAAATATGAATTGTTGTATGGAGAGAATATATATTTTAAATATATATTAAAATTGTTACTATTCCCTAAAGAAGGCAATTAGCCAAAACGTTAGAATATTATCAAAGTATTAATTGACAGCGTGTTTGGTATTTACCCACTACACTATTGTAATATAATAGACTTGAAACAGTTAAGGAGGACCACTAATTCAGGCATATTATTTTTGTCGAATCCTTGACCCTTAAGTTTGTACTTTTGTGCTCTCTTCTAAGCATTTTCTTTGAAATACGAGCATGTAGATCTACATGTAAATCACGTGCTAAAACAACTTGCGCCCTGGGCTTGTTTCACAACAGTTTTTCATAGGTTAAATGTTGTCGTCTCAGAAATTTGTCCTCGATCTTTTTTTTCACTCTAGTCCTTGGAAGAAGGGTCTCTATAGTCATAATTAGTCTACAAAAAAGTTTTTCACTTTAGTTTGAAGTAGTTTCGTAATGGACCTCTGGTGGCTTCATAGAGACAATCGGTCATTAACTGGTAACGTACAAAGTACATTTGTATTAATATTATTGTTTCTGCGTTGACACTTAATAACTTTTAAGTAAGCGAAACAACAAAGCAGTACAAGTGGGCAGAACTTGACTAATGATACTTATAAAGATAAGCACCGCTCTTTAAAGTGTATTGTTTACCACAAGAATAAACGCTGTAATTTTGAGAAAATATTGTGACTCATACAGGGAGAGGCAAAACAATTCTTTTATTTAATTAATGTTCTCGCTATATAATACCGTAACAAGTACTCGTGTAATATTATTCATATGATTCATAAATGATATTGCCATTTGTCAACAAGCTTTCAAAATGAAAAGAGGAAACACCAAACTCCGAATGGCCTGGTTTGATTGAACATTCTTTTGTTGTTGTTCTATGATCGTTCCAAGATCCCATCAAAAATGTTACGAACCTTACGAATGACTCATGTTACTACTAGAGATTTTCAATTTACTTCGACACGGACTGTGGACAGCGGACTGCGTACTTACAGTAGGGGTTTTCTCAAAATATTTAAAGGTTCGCAAAACAGAAAACATACTTAGCGTATATATATTTCTTTTACCTATATGTGTTGTAACTTTTGCCTTCATTGTACAAATTAGTGTATTGTGAGATTATCTGCTGTTATACAATACATACGTTTGAAAATATATGGATAGTGAACAGGCTACATTTAAAACATGTAATCGCAATATTCTGATGTCATCTAAATACGCTGTCACATTTTACTTGTGTGAAGCATGTTTATTCAATTATCCGTATGCTTTAACATTTTGTTTTTAGCTCACCTGTCACATAGTGACAAGGTGAGCTTTTGTGATCACCCTTCGTCCGTCGTCCGTCGTCAGTCCGTGCGTCTCGTGCGTCCGTGCGTCCGTCAACAATTTCTTGTCTGCACGATAATGGTTTCATTTATGATTTTATTAACCAAACTTGCACACAACTTGTATCACCATAAGAGCTCGGTTCCTTTCTTGAACTGGCCAGATCCCAATATAGGTTCCAGAGTTATGGCCCCTGAAAGGGCCAAAATTAGCTATTTTGACCTTGTCTGCACAATAGCAGCTTTATTTATGATTTGATTTTTACCAAACTTGCACACAACTTGTATCACCATAAGATCTTGGCTCCTTTCTTGAACTGGTCAGATTCCTTGATGAGTTCCAGAGTTATGGCCCCTGAAAGGGCCAGAATTAGCTATTTTGACCTTGTATCACTACAAGCTCTCGGTTCCTTTCTTGAACTGGCCAGATTCCTTCATGGGTTCCAGAGTTATGGCCCCTTAAAGGTCCAAAATTGGCTATTTTGGCTTTTGCAGCCAGATAGAGACTTCATTTATGGTTTTATTTGATACAAACTTCCAAAATATCTTCAACAACAATAAATCTTGGATTCCATTGCAAATCAGATCCATTAGTAGGTTCCATAGTTATTTTATATCTGATTACCTCCCCTGATTGTAATCAAAATGGATTTATATCAGTAAGTACTTACAGGACTTATTGAAATTTATTATTGTCATTAATTGGACTGAGCCAATGAGGGTAGATAACTAATGACTGATTTTATGTCAAATTACCTCCCTTTATTTCAAATTAAAATGGGTATATTTCCATAACTAATGAAGATACTGATCTGAAATTTCATTTATGTCAACAGATTTATTTGGCAGATCCTTCTTTTATTAACTTACAATCTTTTTTTCTAATTAATTCCCTTTTACGTTACTATTAATAGCTTGTTTTTAGTAACTTTTTTATTATTTGCCGTAGAGAAAAACTGAGACCACTTTTCTGTGATACAACATGGATGGTACCTCCAATTTTTAGGTGTATTTTGACATATTTGTACCTTTTAAGATTTTTTTTTTCTTTTTGGTTTAATTTCTTCCCTTAGTTGTTCCTGTCCTTTGGACTTAGATATTTTTTCTGAGGACCTTCTTGTCCTCAAGTGCAATGATAACAGGTGAGCGATATAGGGCCATCATATGTTATATTTTGGGACATTTCTGGCGTTACTTAACCTCCGTGCGAATCGAACGATATGACATGTGAAGTTTCGAACCCACTTTACTACGATAATAATTTACCTTAATATGTTCATGCATTAATAATACAACTTGAAACATGGATTTGAAGATAACGGCGATTCCTGAATTTAATATGTGTCCGTCTATACAATTCCTAGACTAGTTTTTTTCCTAGCAACATAATACAAAAACGAATTACTAAATATTATTGTTTAAAAATAATAAAACATCCTGAATGAAATTAAAGTCCGTTTATTTTTTGTTGTATAGTATATATACCATGTTCTAGTAGAATTCTGTACGAAATTGGTCATTGATTTTCATTAATTTTGATAATGTATCTAATGTTCGATAAAATAGAAGTTTTACTGAAATTTCTTGAATGATTTATTTCAACACTTTGTCTTAACATACTGGAAGTTCTCATACATGTAACTTTCAACCCCGTCGGAACGAGATCCGATACATTACCATATTTTAGCTAAAACATCCTGAATTAGTTATGTATCAGCATGTTTGGAGATAAAAAAAGGAAATAGCCACTTCGTATTTTCATAATCTGATAACAGAATTGCATGTTAAAAGTTGTTTTAAATTTACTATCTTAAAGTGACTACTCAGTATGAATTATCAGTCTCAACTGGAATTTAATCTTTAAGTGCCATTAAAACTGGCTGTCAAAATGACAATCTAAAACCCAGCGGAGACCGAAAATTGTTTTGTGAACATTATGCATGTGACGCGTCCAAGGTCAAATTCCGATCATATTCCAAAAAATGTTTTATGGACTGAGTGCATGCATAGAATTGTCAACGAAATTATATTTTTGACACCATTTGAACAATTCTGTGTGGTCATTTGATACAACCAGCTTAGTAGTCGAGACAAGCCTTTATCATTGACATTTCGAACACATGCATACACATGGTATGTGTAGATAGTCGGTTTTGGGGAACTTGGACAAATATTTAAACTCATGAAAACTCGCGGTATATATTGGTTTGATAATTTATAATGTAGCCATCTTTTATATCCTGATAAGATAATGTGACCGGGAAAACCGAATGAATTCAGTACCGTATAAAATGAATTTGTAGGGTTTGAAATAGTTCAGAATATACATGTATAATACCAAGTAAGACATTTTTTACCGCGGTGCATTAAACTGTCACGCATCGTATCGTGCATTTTCAAAATTCAGCAACCCGAGTGCATTAGTACGAAACTATGTTTCCAAAATCACTATATGCATTCTTTGATACCAAATATTCAACTAAATTGTAACATACTGTTGTTTTGATTCCCTGATCTTAAATAGGCGAACCTCTTGCGGCACAGGGGAAGGGGAAGAGTGTCTGTCTCCTTACCAGGGCCTAGTTGTTCGAAACTTTAACCGGCTGTTAAACTAACCGCTGGTTAAATTATGATTCAAAACACTAGTCTTGATGGGAGAATCTAGTATGATGTTTTGATTTTATTGTAAAGATTTTTCAAAGTTCATAATTCTTAACTCATACATTTGTTTTTCTAAGTCTTCTAAAATGTCGAAAAATAACCCTAAAAGTTAATCAACCGTTAGCTTAATCGCCTGTTAAAGTTTCGAACAACTGGGCCCAGGTGTCATTTGTTAAAATCCTTGATTAAAAGGTATGTTGATCGTTGAATTAACAGCCGTTTTCGCTGCTAACGAATACTGACTAGATCCTCACGAAATTGACAACATGCATTTAAATAAGTTGCTACACTTCAGATAAAAAGGAATAAGTTTGCGATGTCGAAAGACTTGAGTATAATAGATACGTTAATAAAAAAGGTATAAAAGGTAAAAGGATATTTAAAAAAAAAAATGCGCCCACACTGTTACGAATGCTTGTAAGACAAAATACATGTATATCGGTAATTCATAAATGCAATACAATGGATATTAAATCTTATAACTATCTTTTCTCGGATATTTTAAATAGAAACAGTATTACGGCATTAGAACCGGATGCTAAATACGCCGCTGTTCAGTTTTGCAAAAAAAACAACTTACATACAGTTTGAGAAAACCCCTATAGTAAGTTCGCAGTCCGTGGTCCGCAGTACGCGTCGAAGTAAGCTGAAAATCTCTAATATGAATTACTTAAATACCTCTACTGTACTGCTGTATACCACATTATAAATGATTAAAATGCTTCGTACAACTGTTTATGTATTCCCGTAAGCCCTCTTTACACAAGGTAAACAATCTGTTTATGGAGTGACATTGTTGAGTGAACACCGTGTGTCAACATATTGTACCCTGCGATATTCTCTGGACTTCAGCTTAATAGCATAGAAGCTATACTTTTACTATTTCAATGCAATAGACAATAGCATTTTTATCTTGAGCACAGAGACTCATATAGTTTGGTAATCTACTGAGGCAGTAAGAAAGTTCCAGCTTACAGACGCAGTTCAGCGTTATTGGCGAAGTACAGCCGATGCATCGTGATAATATCTATATAGTAGTTAAATGCTATATATAATAGCATACAGGTCCCGAGCATCAAGGAGTCAGGGCAGACATATGAGTTGCAGCCAGAATTGAGAGCTTTTTTGTTGATTCACTGACATTGTCTGACGGGAAACTTAACACAAAGATCAGTGAAGTATAGTACCTCTAGCCTATAGATGTTTGAGATCAGTGAAGTATAGTACCTCTAGCCTATAGACGTTTGAGATACCTCTAGCCTATAGACGTTTGAGATCAGTGAAGTATAGTACCTCTAGCCTATAGACGTTTGAGATCAGTGAAGTATAGTACCTCTAGCCTATAGACGTTTGAGATCAGTGAAGTATAGTACCTCTAGCCTATAGACGTTTGAGCTAATAATCATTAGTTGTATGTTGTTAGTTTGAAACACTGAATGGTTTGCCTGATTCCTGAAATTATTGAGTTTACGATTCAAAGTATTTATAAATCATTGCTACACGAATCATTTAGGCGAGATAGCCAGAGGAAAATTTTATATATGAGGTTTATCGGTCTCATCAGTTCTACATTTTAACAAAGGACATTCAACGTAGTTTGCCAGCTAATCTTAGACCTTAGTGATTCGACCAATTTCATTTTTCAAGATATAAAAGGCGTAGGCACTTCCCTGAGACATATATCTCGTATCGTTTTCATTGAAGTATAAATGTTAAAATCTTTACACACCTTTCAAACTGTTTGATAGTATATGCATTTTCTGTATGCTTCGCATTCTTATCTTCATACACGTATAAACACCCTTGAGAAATTACAACGTATCTTGACTGCCCTGTAAAATCAATAAAATGGTGAACAAAATATAAAGTTTGCATACTCCATGCTAACCCATAAGATTGTATAGGATTACATCCTCCATGCTAACCCATCAGATTGTCTTTGATTACACACTCCATGCTAACCCATCAGATTGTCTAGGATTACATTCTCCATGCTAACCCATCAGATTGTCTTTGATTACACACTCCATGCTAACCCATCAGATTGTCTATGATTACACACTCCATGCTAACCCATCAGATTGTCTATGATTACACACTCCATGCTAACCCATCAGATTGTCTTTGATTACACACTCCATGCTAACCCATCAGATTGTCTTTGATTACATTCTCCATGCTAACCCATCAGATTGTCTTTGATTACATCCTCCATGCTAACCCATCCGATTGTCTATGATTATACCTTCCATGCTAACCCATCCGATTTTCTATGATTACATCCTCCATGCTAACCCATCAGATTGTCTAAGATATCACCCTCCATGCTAACCCATCAGATTGTCTATGAATAAACCCTCCATGCTAACCCATCAGATTGTCTATGATTACATCTTCCATGATAACCCATCAGATTGTCTATGATTACACCTCTATGCTAACCCATCAGATTGTCTATGATTACACCCTCCATGCTAACCCATCAGATTGTCTATGATTACATCCTCCATGCTAACCCATCAGATTGTCTATGATTACACCCTCCATGCTACCCATCAGATTGTCTATGATTACATCCTCCATGCTAACCCATCAGATTGTCTATGATTACATCCTCCATGCTAACCCATCTGATTGTCTATGATTACATCCTCCTTGCTAACCCATCAGATTGTCTATGATTACATCATCCATGCTAACCCATCAGATTGCCTATGATCACACCCTCCATCCTAACCCATCAGATTACACCCTCCATGCTAACCCATCAGATTGTCTATGATTACATCCTCCATGCTAACCCATCCGATTGTCTATGATTACATCCTCCATGCTAACCCATCAGATTGTCTATGATTACACCCTCCATGCTAACCCATCAGATTGTCTATGATTTCATCCTCCATGCTAACCCATCAGACTGTCTATGATTACATCCTCCATGATAACCCATCAGACTGTCTATGATTACATCCTCCATGCTAACCCATTAGACTGTCTATGATCACACGCTCCATCCTAACCCATAAGACTGTCTATGATCACATCCTCCATGCTAACCCATCAGATTGTCTATGATTACACCCTCCATGCTAACCCATCAGATTGTCTATGATTACATCCTCCATGCTAACCCATCAGATTGTCTTTGATTACATCCTCCATGCTAACCCATCCGATTGTCTATGATTATACCTTCCATGCTAACCCATCCGATTTTCTATGATTACATCCTCCATGCTAACCCATCAGATTGTCTAAGATATCACCCTCCATGCTAACCCATCAGATTGTCTATGAATACACCCTCCATGCTAACCCATCAGATTGTCTATGATTACATCTTCCACGATAACCCATCAGATTGTCTATGATTACACCTCTATGCTAACCCATCAGATTGTCTATGATTACACCCTCCATGCTAACCCATCAGATTGTCTATGATTACATCCTCCATGCTAACCCATCAGATTGTCTATGATTACACCCTCCATGCTACCCATCAGATTGTCTATGATTACATCCTCCATGCTAACCCATCAGATTGTCTATGATTACATCCTCCATGCTAACCCATCTGATTGTCTATGATTACACCCTCCTTGCTAACCCATCAGATTGTCTATGATTACATCATCCATGCTAACCCATCAGATTGCCTATGATCACACCCTCCATCCTAACCCATCAGATTATACCCTCCATGCTAACCCATCAGATTGTCTATGATTACATCCTCCATGCTAACCCATCCCATTGTCTATGATTACATCCTCCATGCTAACCCATCAGATTGTCTATGATTACACCCTCCATGCTAACCCATCAGATTGTCTATGATTTCATCCTCCATGCTAACCCATCAGACTGTCTATGATTACATCCTCCATGATAACCCATCAGACTGTCTATGATTACATCCTCCATGCTAACCCATTAGACTGTCTATGATCACACGCTCCATCCTAACCCATAAGACTGTCTATGATCACATCCTCCATGCTAACCCATCAGATTGTCTATGATTACACCCTCCATGCTAACCCATCAGATTCAGATTGTCTATGATCACATCCTCCATGCTAACCCATCAGATTGTCTATGATTACACCCTCCATGCTAACCCATCAGATTGTCTATGATCACACCCTCCATGCTAACCCATCAAATTGTCTATGATCACACCCTCCATGCTGACCCATCAGATTGTCTATGATTACATGTACATCCTCCATGCTAACCAATAGAATTTCTTCTTTTATTATGTTCTTTCAAATAAAACATTGCGAAACATTAATTGAAGTATAGTACGTATTTTCATTTAATGTCATTTCAAGTCATAAATTGTTTTTGTTCAGTAGTATTTCAGAACAATTGCCCTACCATTAACAGTATAGACAAGTCAAGATTGAATTGCGGAATAAACAAACTGTTTGGTAATTTGTTTAAACAATATATATTTTCCAAATATGACATATGATAAATAGCTAAGGACTGAGCCTGGTATTAGAATTCTTTTATTAAAGGTCAATCAATTTTAGGTTATAATAAATATGTATATGGAATTTGTCTTGGAGACTTCGTTAATGTTGATGTGGTACTGTCTCTTTATTTTATCTTGGTTTTTATTTCCCACCTATAATTTAGAAATCCTTTTCAAGAGAAAAACTTGTATAGTGTTTGTATAATTCATGAAAATAAGCTTCCAGCTTTTACCCAAATCAAGTTTTAACATAACTTTGTAGAACAAATTTAAACACTTACATTTCTTTTTACCCAAAAGTCTTTTTACTTGTACATGTAATGAACCGGAATGAGTAAACGGCACTGCTCGCATCAAATCAGGGGCAGCTGAAAAAAATGCATTAAATATTTCGATGTAATTTATATTTAGCCGATCAATAACCTTCAATTGATTGTTGCAATTCATGAGTTTCTCAGTGTATCTTAAGTCAGAATAAAAACTATAAATGCAGAATACATGTTCTATGGGAAAATAAGTACATGTATATACAAAAAGTTTTAACAACAACATTATAAATAAGTAAACGAGGGGTTTTAGGTATAGATGAAAATGATGTTTTACAGTAAGATAATTATTGTATGTATCAATACATGTACCTATATCCAGTGGTTTGGATAGAACGGCGTTGGACATGTCTGGACACTTCGTATTTTATCAAATCTGAAAAAAAACATTACTTTTTTTTTATTGTTTTATAACATTAAAGACAGAAATATGAAATTGTGTCCATTAGTCTGTCCTCCAGTCAGTAATTATAATAGCACGAAAATGTTGGTTAGAATGCATTAAATGTTTCTACTCCTAAATACTTCTGAAAGTCTATTTTCATTTTCGATTTGTTGATCGATTCATGTATACATGTAGAAAATTAATTTAGTGGTACGTGTAATGCACATTTTGCCCTCTGTGGCGGTTATAATGCACGTACATCTGTCTTACATAATATTGTATCTAATGATAATTGTTTAGGTGATGCTGTGTTACCAAGGGTATCAAAAGACTAGGTACATATGGGAAAACTAGGAATCAATGTATATATAAATATCTGTCAGTCATTTCAAGTTTATTTCATTATTTGCCAGTCGGTTTGATTATCTTATACTAGTCTGTGTTCAGACCCTATGTTTTGTTCACAGGAGATAACTCCTGAGGCTATTCATATTTGTATAATTATGTCCCTTTATTTCTCAAAACATACAGGAAGACAAAACTGGTGATCCCACCTAAAAGGACTTGTCCTCTTGTTTTTTACGAAGTTTGGCTGCAACGAAGATATGTTTTAGAAATAATTAAGCAATCAGAGCCAAGACTGATGAAATCAGAATATATAAAAGAGTTATTTTTTTTCTAAAAAAAGAGATTATCTAGTCGGTAGCCAGACTAATCTTATACGCGTGTTTAGAAGAAATTTATCCATGTTATCTGCCAGTCTGCGGAAGACCGATATAGTATATTAGTGTTAAGATAAGCAGCCTAGCCGTTCTTACATTTCGTCTCGGTAGCTTAGCCCTGGTCAGAGTAACAAGTTAGTAACAAGAAATACAAATGATACCGTGATTCTTTCGCAAACACGAGGATGCATCTATTTCATGATAATAGATCAAATAACAACTCATATTGCTTGTGCAATACTTGATAAGTAAATATCCGTATCTGTTTCATTTTTAAGAATCTAATAGGTATATGGCAAAACTCCACAGTCACACTAACTTCAAATTATCAAATCGTTCTGTTTTCGAATTCTCATGAAGACTTTTGTCAGACATTTGTTTTTTCCTATCCGTTATCAATCTTCCTTTCTTCCTTTGATTGTTATTATTTACATATATGGCATTATATTGATATGATACTATTCTGTTCTCATCTACCATATCGGGCTTCAGACATTTCTCTGTCGTTGTGTCATGACAATGAAGGAATCTATCTTTATGCAAAAATTAAACGAAAATTAACTGCCGTCGCTGAGTTTCGAACCAACACGGCAAAAAGATCTAATGAAAATAAACAGTACACTTTACCTCTGAGCTAATTTGTAATTTGTACGTACACAAGAAATATTTAGATTTTGACTTGTTACAAAAATGTTGAATTCCCTATGCGTCATTTAAATCTATTTATAGTTATGTAAATATCAAGTTATCGTTCGGGCATAATATAATATCTTAAATCTGTTTACATGCGTCTGCCTATCTATATAAAATGTACTTTGATATAACTAACCTACACATTGTAAAATTATTTAAATGATTAATGTTAAATGAAAAGGGTCGTAAAATTATTCGTCTGGCTTTCTCCAAATTGACTTTGGATAATTATATGGATATGTTTTATGCCATGATGGGCTGATAGCCTTATGAAATACATGTAAATAAATAAACTCTAAATCGAAATAGATCTGAAAATACATAGTTTATAAGTTTGCTGAAAAGAAACATAGTTTCAGTCTACTGTACAACATCAATAAAGCTTATGCCACGTTGACATGGCAATACACTTATCAAGAAAACAATTATTTTAAATATTCACATCTACAGTACCTTAGTTGCCCTTAGCATGCAGTCAGCTAACTTGAGTTTTTGTTCAAATTTCAACTTGTTGTAAGCCGTCACCTGCCTTAAGCAGCCAGAATGTGCTGTTCCATTGGTTGGCTGCATAATACATGTTTAACTGTATATAAAATAATTTCAAACAAACGTGTTTTTATGTGTTGTTATTGTTGTTGTTGTTTTAATATTACATGTATTATTATTTTGTTTGATTTTCCTCATTAAACCTGATTAAATGTGATATTTATGAAACTTTTGTCATTTGCAAGTAAATCTAAATTATTGTAACATAACTTGAAAAAAAAGAGAAAATTGTAAAATAAGTGTCTACTGGTCCTGCAAAAAATCCATAAACTAAATTTTACTTGCCATTTGCTCTAATAATACCGACTATAACGACAGCAAAACGCTACCCTGTCAAGTTAACTAACAATAGCATACACGTAGCTTGTATATATAGCTGACTTCTCAGTGACCTATCCGGTGTAGGTAACAAAGATTAGCCTCAAAATTACGCTTTCAAATGTCGGTCACACAAAAAAAGCGGTTTCGGGCGAGCCTTGGTAACGGATTGCTGAGAAAAATGTCAAAGATTCCAGGACGATTTCTGTGTACGTTACCGAAAACGAAAGTAGTTTGGCATTTCACAGAACTGATATATCGGTTCAATATTTCTAAATATTTGTTAATCTTGTTTTATTTTGTATAAAAAAGTGTCTATCATTGAACAGATTATGCCCAGAAATCTTGGGAGTGCAGCTTTCAAACCGACCACTTGACCTGATTGAACGTTATATGAAATAGACATAGCTCTACAGACAAAACTTCTTTTCTGCTAGACTAAAACTCATACCGTTATAAAACGGTATCAAGTTAGCTGAATTTATAACATCTCAAAACAGCAGGCTTGCCACATCTATTTGAACCTTCCACAACAAGTTTTGAATAATGAAATACCTTCTAGAGCCTGCTACTTTTCGACAAGAACTGGAAACAAAACATTTAATTTTAAGATCCGCAGACGCCATTCCACTACCCTCTTTAGTAACTGTCTACTTGCGGATCTTGACGAGCAACCACACTGAAGTAGAGGTTCAAGTGTGAAACCAGATAAAATATAATGTTAATGTGGATATTTTGAATACGTTGTTTTAATACATTATGACATGGGACGGATGTCTGTAGGACTGTCTCTATTTTATTCAAAGTTCATCCAACTCGTGAGCGGCTTAAAGGCTGCAGGTAAGGCAACAGGTATTAAGTATATACTGATCTGAAACAAGAACATTGACTGTCCTGGGGTAAAACGAAAACATTTTGCATGAAGAAAAGGGGCATCGTTATCCTGGGTATAATTCTGACAACTACCCGAACGTCGGGTTTGACTGACACCAACGTGAACTGAAAAACGTAAACGACCTATTGGTTACTTATTGATATGTCTGTCTCGTGCATCTCAGTCAAATTTAATATCAATAATGGAAATGTCCAAATTACCCATATTAATAAGGTATAAAAATTTTAAAAATAAATTACTTTTATACAGATATTTGAATTTTACTTACTCGCTTTAAGAAAATATCATCCAACCTTTAAAATTCGTCATGCACATAAGAGGACATTCGTCTACTTATATACAAAGGATATAAGTTTCATCAACGATTGGCTAATATATACACATGTATATATATATATCCTATTCGAAACTTCCTGATCAAAAGTACTTTAGTTTGACTATGCTAATATTGTAAGGTTGTCTCTAACGAATACTATTAATAGTTTAAGTCAGTGACAAAAAAAGAAAAACTCAGTCTTGTACATTTATTTTATAGAATTACAATAATAAAACCCATTATACAGTATTTTTATCTATATAACCACATTTAAAATCAGGGCTAACATGCCCTATTGGTACTGCGTATAATTAAACTGATACAATAATTTAGCGCTGATGCGACGACCCAAATGAGACAATAGTGGGGAAGTACCTAAAACATTTCAAACCTAAAAATAGTTTAAAATATATAACCCGTAAACAGTTTATGATTAATATAGATACGTAAAATACTTACCAAATAACCTGTTGATATTAGATATCTATCTACTTGGAGTAGGACGGTAAAAAGTTGTAGCTTTACGTTACCAATACCAATACCAAAATATTTTATTACATAAAACACTATTACAATGCTTATAGTAACATATTATGACTATAGAGAAAACATGGAAATACATGAAACTATAAAAAAAAAGCAAAGCGCTCAAAGCACTGATGGTGGCTGCTATTGCTGCAAATCAATGTGTAAATTAATGGAAAGAAAGTGACATCTGAGCAATTCTTACTATAAAGCAGGAGAGCTTATGTTTCAAAATTAATGTTTTTTTTCATTGCCAGTCATTGTTTACATACACACTGATATAGTTTTTAGCGAAAAGTGTTGGTCCTTTTTGATTATTTGTGACGAAATCTACTTTGAACTTAACTTATACCGACGATGTTTTTACTATAAATGAATAGTAATAAATATAAGTTTTTTTCCAAATCAGCTTTTAATTTCTTTCTTTTGCTGAGAAAAAAATCATGCTGGCTGGGCGTCGCTACAATTCCAGAAGCACCCTTGGAAGTGCAGTATATCAATGTGAGCATAGTATACCAAGGGCAGTCTTCCTTGCGGCTTTCAGAACACGAATAACACAGATGGAAAAGTGAGTTTCTGTTAAGAGTGAATATTTTGATGAACTGGTGTAAGAAATGTGCTTAAATACTGGTTTTTATGTATTTTTTATGGACAGTCTAAAGATTTTCTGGATTTCCCTCGTGCCGTTCAATCGTTTGGACACCGTTGTCTGTTTTGTAGTGTGCTCATAGTATCATAATTATTGTTTTCCAATGATTAATTCTAAACACCCGAGTTTATGCATAGTACGAAATATCTACATATTTGGTGATTTCTTCACATTAAAAAGTACACGATTCTCCTCTTAGATTTATCCGCGAGTTCTTTCGCCATATCTATTTTCCGTTTAAAGTCATTAACACGAGCTACTTTTCTACCTGTATTACCATACCAAAAGCTTGAAAAATGCTAACATTTATAGCGAGGCATACTCCTATAAATTTGCTTAGGCCATGTCAGACAAATAAAGCATTATGTAACAACAAAAGTATTTTGCTTGTTGAATGTTGACTGCTTAATGTATTATCCCCATTTATACCCCCTGCATCTTTTTCTGTCATACTGTCTAAATCTTTTTACCACGCATTCACAAGCACAATATAGCTACTAATATCTTCTTAGTGTATAGCGGATCATTCCAAGCTCAACAATTAAATTTCATTGTCCAAAATCGTCCCAGTAAGTTTTTACGAGTGCATGTATTTGTAATCTTCGGTAGGTGATTTTTATCTGCTCGCAATTGATACCTTTTGTAAAAGAAGCTCAAAAGCAGTAACTACGCTCAGCTGCACAATCATCATATATTGAAAACCATAATAATTATCATAATACTCGCGAATTGTCGCTAGTACAAATGCTAGTGTGAATGTGAATTCTATCGCGTATTGTCACTAGTCATTTCGCTCATTGTCGTTTGTATGAATGTCAGTCAAATCGCGCTCTATTGTCGCTAGTATAAATGCCAATCCTATCTCGCATTATTGTCGCTAGTAGGAATGCCAGTTGTCGCGCATTACTGTCGCTACTATAAATGCCAGTGTGAATGCCAATCCTTTTACGCATTGTCGCTAGTAGGGATGCATTATTGTCGCTAGTTTGAATGCCAAACCTATCGTGCATAATTGTCACCTGTTCGAGGGCCAATCCTATCGCGCTAGTGTGTATTTGTCACTTGTTTATATGTCAGTATGCCAATATCAAACAGCAAGAAAGGTTGCCTACCAATAAAATACTTTGCATAAAATGACATATTCTTCAGGGTAGTGCTTCCATACTTTTGCACCCTGAATACTCATAAATGGATGGCCTAATGGTGACATACGGGGTCAACTCCATCTGGCAACTATCGTCCACAGACTAGACCTGCTACAGCAAATGTAATGTCATATAGAAGGAATTTACCTGTTATCTTTATCATACTCATAAATATCAATTTGAAACTGATTTATAATTTCTAATATTAATTACAGGTTGGTACCTTTGGAAACGAGCGACGCGATAACTAGCTGAAAATGAACAAAATTTCTGTTACTTTGGTAGAGTTACTTGTTGAAAAATATAAGACAGACAAAAGAAAATGAAACATTTCTCTTCTCGGGCTTTTATTATACGCAGAAGGAGATGCATTGGTGCAGTGTACGGGTATGAAAGTTTTGAAGAAATGGCAGACTCAGTTGGAAGTGTTTCCACAACATGAGACTGTATTCTTCTTTGGTATTTTATCTTAATTGAGAAAAATTCAGTGCATAATATCAACTGATGAAACTATCCTTGGTTATCATTTTGAAGGATTCATGGAATTACTACTATGGTGAGAAATATTTTGGTACCTACATTTTGTGCTTTTATTCTTCTTATATCATGATTTCATCTGACATTTAAATGTTTGTAGGATCGTCATATCCGACTTATATATACGTGTATTGTTAGTAGGAGTGGCTAAGCGCAGACATTGTCCACATGTAACGACATGATCGTCAGGTTGCTTTTATATATCGGTAGACTCGAAAAGTTATAGAAAATGTTGTGTTGCCGACATTGTCAGCTTTATTCTGTCATGGATTTCACCACAATATTCATAAGCATGTGGAGGTATTGAATTTCAATTAATTCATTACCTTTGAGTTGTATTTTCAGCCATCTGTAAAGCAGTACAGAGAAGTGAAATGTTAATGGTAGATGACTTATTTCCCTTGGGATGTGAATAACAACGCAAACTATAAAATCAAAACAGAATCTCCGGCAGCATTGATCAAACAAAACAACCAAAGGTACACGTCGCAGAAATAGTCACACAGGAATTGACACAGGCTTTATTAACATCAATATGAAAAAACCTTACACTCAAAACAGTATTATAACACAATCAATACGAAATTGTGAAAGGTCAACAAACAACAGCCCTCACTACAAAACTGTATGGACAGAAAGAAAGATGAAAACAGACACTTAACCTTAGAAAAAAACTGCGTTTTAACAGGCATATCGGAGAAGAAAACTTATGACATTTTAGCATTACTTTTAAGCTAGATGGACGAGGGAACACTTAGAATTATCCGTACGTCCATCCGGGTGTCCATCCGTACGTCTAGCCGAATTGTGTCGAGCATATCTCAGATTGTACATATATGACCTAGAGCCGCCAAACAACATGTAAAGCTGTGTGCGCACTCGGTTTTTAATTTCGCTCGACAAGACCAGAGAAATGGCCTTTGACTCAGTCAAAAAATATGCAAAAATGGCCTTGAAGTAAATTAGTGTATATCATAACACGAACAAGCATTATCCTTAAATAAATAATTGCATAAAGCTCGACCATTAATGTTAGTTACTACAATATTTTTGCTTTAGTTTTAGTGCCTTTTTTCAACAGTATTTCAGTTATGTAACGACGGAAAGTTAACTCACTAGTTTTCCTGCATTTTGTACCAGTATTAACCTGCTTTTCCGCAAGTAACTGCCAAGTTCCCAACATAAATCAGAGTTGGAGGACGAATGATTTCAGACACAATGCATTTTATCAATCAGCATCTGAAATATCATAACGAAGTGTACGTTTGAAATAGTACAAACATGTTTGTTTGTTTGTTTGTTTTGGGTTAAACGCCGTTTTTCAACAGTATTTCAGTCATGTAACGGCGGGCAGTTAACCTAACCAGTGTTCCTGGATTCTGTACCAGTACAAACCTGTTCTCCGCAAGTAACTGCCAACTTCCCCACATGAATCAGAGGTTGAGGACTAATAATTTCAGACACATAGTCGTTTATCAAATAGTCATGGAGAACATACGCCCCACCAGAGGATCGAACTCACGACCCCGCGATCCGTAGACCAACGCTTTACCTACTGAACTAAGCGGGCGGGCTAATACAAACATGGGAATGCAATGTAACAAACACTATTAGGCCAAGTTCAGGTTACGAAGGTAGCTCTAGATTTCGAGGCGAGCCAGCAAAGACGTGATGATTTCAGGTGAAGCCATCGGCTCCCTTTTAATGACCAGCACTTTTACCGACGGAATACTACTGTCGCAAATAGCTTGTGCTCCAGACAAAGACTAAAATGTAACACAGTTGCTTGCGAGCGAAGTTATTCATGATACTGTTGCCGTCTCTTGTTGTCTCCTGGTTTAAATTGTGAGATTAACTTTACATAGTCAAGTTACGTTACAAATTGCATTTCAATTACATTAATGCACTGATGCTCATGTTCTCGCTTGAATTTGACCGATGTTTCGTTTCCAAAGTCTTCCATTTAATGTCAAATATTTTACAATGAACTTCCTGTATCTACGACTGTTAAAGGCATACAGTAATGGATTTACCGCAGACTTCATCCAAAGTAACCAATTAAAAAATTCATACAGACTGGTATTAATACAGTTGTTGCAAAATGATATCGCCATTGTCGTTATAGTATACGGAGCCCAGAAAACTATAAATGCGACAACTAAAATCGCCAGGAACTTTGCTGCTCTTAAATGACATTTTGACCTGGAGACCGGAAGCACTTCTCTCTAATCCTTTATTGTTCAATCTATACTTGTTAAATGGTCGCTCAGATTTTAACTTACTTTGTAGAATTTCTTTTTTGTCAATGTTATCTTTATTGTTGAAGCTATTTGTAGTACTTTCAGGTGCCGGCGAATGATTATCTTTTGAAAGAGTGCTTGGCCTTACAAAACTCAGATTAATTGCATCATTTGAACTACCGTTGCTTGTCTGACAACCAGCTTGTGTTTCTCCCCGGTGCAATTTTGCTACGCTTTTTTATTTTAAAATACAGGATAACATTCAGTAACGTGAGACAAACGAAAGGTAAAATGAACTCAACAGTGGCAGTTGCGGTTGTAAACACGTGGTCATAGGCAAATTCTAAGTCACAATCCATGTATTCGGCCGTCGAGTAACCGACCCAGTTATTCCATCCAATAATTGCTGGTCCATACAAAAGAAAGGATACAATCCATGATATGGCTATTTCGATGCATGCGATTCTTTGTGTAACTTTCTGTATATAGGTTGGTCCCATACTGACCATCAACAGCCTGTCTAAACTCACTATAAGCATCAAAAGGATAGTCTCGAAACAAAATGTGAAATCAACCACTAACCACACTTTGCGAAATGAATACCCGAACGGCCACGTAAATTCCGTCAAGGTATACACAGCATAGAACGGCATGCTGGAACAGCATATAGAATAAGATCGGTAAATGCTAAATTGACGATAAAGAAATCATAGACAGTCGCTGAATGTCTGTCTTTGAAATAAGCAGCTACTGTTAAAACGTTGCCACTTATGCCAATAATGATAAGAAGTAATAATCCGATAGCTGACGGAACCTGAACGCCAGGTGTCATAGGAATAACGTCATTGTCGTTATAAAAGTCCGCTTCGGTCGTTGTGGTATAATTCATTTCCTGTGTGTGTAACGACATTTGTTGTCTCTGTTTGAAAAACAGGGAAAATATCCTTTTCAATTTTTTGCAGAAGAAACAAGCAGCATAAAACAATTTGATGATGTTGTTATTTTATTCCAGTATAACTCTTGTAATATATCAGATGTATTGCATATCAAGGAGGAAAATATTTATCTGTCTCCGTGTCCTTCTGATAAGGTACTCGCTGTGACAGTAGTTTCCAATAACGTTAGTGTCACATCGATTATAGATCACTATTTCAAATACGCTTTACGGCTTTCAACGGTTTTGTTTTTAATTGTTTTTTTGGGGACACAGCATTATTAAGCTCGTTTTTATGACGTACAATGACCTATGCCAAGTTACTAAGTTGGCAAATCAAATTGCTTGATAACACATCTATTATGTATATGAAAGATTTATGCAACAGTCTTGCTTACTGGATGAAACTGTTCCATTTTTCACTCTGTGTCTTTTGCAGTGCTGAGTGAAATGACCTAGCGTTCATTGTGACACTGTTTATAGATTTAAAGGTAGGTATGTGTCGGACACATTTAGCAAGTATATTAGTATGTCTAAATAAATGTCTAATAAATACAATAAAAAATCCCGTTTAAATACTAATTTTGATAAATTTGTAGAAAGAGCTATGAACGGTCGTGTAACTAGTACATACTGCATGTTACATGAACAGGTGTGAACGAATTGAGTCTACCAGGTAGAAAATGGTTTCTGGTAACAACCTTATCTCTTGTGTGTAATAGACTACAGTCAAGTTTCATTCAACTGAGTTGTACGATTTTCAGAAAGTATTTTCTGTTTACCAGCGTTTTATGCCCCCGGGATCAGCTGATGTGAGGCTTTTCTTCCCTGTCTGTCTATGACAAAGTTTAACATTGCCTATAACTTATTTATTTCTTAGTGAATCTCGTTTAAGCTCGCACACGTTACTCCTTGCCACAAGTCATTCACATTGATGTATAGACATTTCACATTGACCTTAAAGATTTACCATATTTTACATTTTTACAATATCTTTTTCATTTATATATTGATCCCTTTTATAACAACAGACCTTCAAAGTCAAGTTTTTCAAGGGCAAACACTTACCAAATTTCCAACTACACTGCGCCGACCAACTTTTTAAAGATACGTCTTGTTTCACTTAATCCAGTTTTCTTCTAATTTCAAAGCCATTACACCCGGTTACAGTCAAATCCAAATAAAAACTATAAAAAGGGAAGAGTCAATTCAATATTCAATAAAAAAAAATGATTTAAACAGACAGAGAGAAGTGCCTTACCTGTGTTGTGATTTAAACAGACAGGGAGAAGTGCCTAACCTGTGTTAATGCTTTAAACAGACAGGGAGAAGTGCCTAACCTGTGTTAATGAAATGTATTCAAAACTACATCATACTTTTCACGTAATATGGAGCCAAAGGAAAAGTCATAGATTGAAATAATGAACAATCTATAAAACCTCCAAGTTTCTCTGTATAATTAAAGGTTTTTATTTCTATTTTCAGCTTTAACGACTCCTAAAAAACGTCAAGCGTACCCATTGAATTAAATTTGATAGATGATCTTATAATAATTCTTCAGACCAAGTTCGGTGAAGATGCACCGAGCGGTTCATGAAAGGAAGTTGTTTTTAAAAAATCCTATTTTTAGCTTTAACAGCTCCTAAAAGGCCCTCAATGATGCTACATGCCAAGTTTGATTAAGATCCACCAAGCGCATTATCAGAAGAAGTTCTTTTAAGGACTTTTTCTATTTTAGCCTAAATGGCTCATAAAAGGCGGAAAGTGTTTGAACAAACTTTTGATTAATATTATAGTGATGCTACAAACCAAGTTTGACCGGTTCATGAGGAGAAGTCGTTTGAAGGTTTTTTTTTCTATTTTTAGCTCTAGCGGTTTTTAAGATTGATTTGCTATTTGTTTGAGTGAATGACGTTTTCGAGAGCTTTTCAGAAAATTGTGCCAGCTATATACAACTTTTATATAAACGGAAACTGCATGGAACACACTGAATCACCTTGTTTATTGTTATTTTTTATTCACATTAAGTAATAAATGAAAACCATTCCTAAAACTAAGAGGGCGTGTTCTACCTAACTGGAGTATAAAAGCATTAGATATCACATACTAGTAGTTAATTAAGAAAATACACTCATTGTGTCATTGTATCTTTCATACCCTATTTGTAATGTCCAAACGATTACCCTCGGCACAAAGACAAGACCATTATGACATTATTTTAACCTAATGTTTCGTGAAATTGTATTTGCAAAAGTCTTAAATGGTTTGTAGTTTTTATAACATGGAAAGATGTAGCGAAAGTACAACAAACTGAACCAAAAACTGCATAGGAAAAAGGGGCAAAAATCACGAAACATTGGTAAGGGAGTTACAGCCCTTGTGTCATATCATGTGGCTGCAGATGTAGAACAACTTTTTTAAAGTTTTAATCCAATCCATTTAGTAAAAACAGAGATATAATGAAAATGCACCAAAACATTAACCTGAAATATATATATAAAGTAAACAGTGGGAATATTTATGGACCTTGTGTCATTTAATGCGAGTGATGATATGGAACACTTATATTAAGTTTGAATCAAATCCCTTCTGTAATAGCAGATATATTGTACAAATACATTAAAATTATAATAAAATTCTGAGTAAGAATATTTCGGGAAAATCTGAAGCCAGAGTTATGGACATTGTTATATATGATGTGGGCGATGATGTGGAACAACTATTTTAAGTGTGAATCAAGTCCATTTAAAGATGTTTTTCACAATTATTTCTAGCGGACAGATTTGTTATCATATAGATATACATGTATTAACACAGAAAAGATACTTTTGATAGATGTCGAGTATCTGAAACTGAGCGAGCCAAGTCCATGAAGTAATAAGTGAGATAAAGTGAAAGTGCACCAAGTTGCGGAAGGACGCGGAAGCTGACGCCGACTACAGGGCTAGTAGGACAGCTCCCTATATACATGTACTTTGTATAGTCGAGCTAAAACGGGAAAGGAAAGTTTATCACATTAACCAATTTTAAATGGACAACAAGTGCTGAGCTTGGATCTATTACATCACATTTACAGACACCTTCTATCAAGCTGACAATGTACAAATCTCCGTAACTCAACTGTTTTGAATCCGAAAAAAAAACAGTCCTTCATTTTATTATAGGTTTGACTGAAAGTGGATATCCTCAGCTTCTGAAAGTAACCAAAGTTTTTATAGAACCGGTGTAAATAAAGAGAAAAGGATAAAAATTGCTTGAAAAAAAATCTTTTTCAAATGACCTTCTGCAGTTTTGTACAAACAGTAGACTGGACCACTTCACTCTGATTAAATGCAATACACTATTCATTCTAACAGATGCGAGGAGGAAAGTAGCAGGTCAACGGAATTTAGTGCTTTTCTCAGATATATTTCTATAGAGAAGGTAGTTGGTTTTGTCTCCTGAACATTGTCTCAAGTATTGCATTGGTATATTATAAATTATGTAACTCTACGGGAAATTAATTGTACTTTTGGGCCAATAGGTTCATCCAAGGCCATTTTGCTTGCCAACGCAGCATTAGGTTCTCACCCAAAAATGCTTCACTGCCTGGCTGTGCACGTGGGTTGATATAGGTTAAAGCCCTAGGACCACTATTGTAAAACTACCTACAAAAATTCACCAAAATGATCCTACAGGCCAATAAACAGCACAGCCACTTTGTAATATAACTCATTCGTAACCATTTTGAAATAAAACCTTTAAGGGAGTGATTAAGGTGTCGGCCGCTCAACCGGGGGGCTGTGGGTTCGAGCCCCATTAGGATCATGACCATGCATTCTCATATGACACTAGTACTGGCTTTTATCAGGAAGCAGACTCGAGAGTGGTTCAAATTAGCTTGAAACTTTCATCACAATCTAGTTAAAATAAATTAGTATAATTAATAAGATCTTTATACTTAGACCATTTTATTAACATATGTATGAAAATAAACTGGCAGCAAACTTTTCATTCCCCACATTTAAGTTAAAATAGGTCATCACGAAAATTACAAAGGGTTTGGTCTAAAAAACAACAACAAATAATTAGAAACATGTTATTGATTTTTTTTTTTGTTTATTTTGGGTTTAACGCCATTTTTCAACAGTTTTTCAATTATGTAACGGCGGGCAGTTAACCTATCCAGTGTTCCTGGATTCTGTACAAGTACAAACCTGTTCTCCGCAAGTAACTGCCAACTTTTCCACATGAATCAGAGGTGGAGGACGAATGATTTCAGACACAATATCTTCTATCAAATCGTCCCGGCGAACACATGCCTCGCCCGGGGATCGAACTCACGGTCCCGCGATCCGTAGATATGCGCTCTCCCAACTGAGCTAAGCGGGCGGGCTCTCAATTTTTTTTTTAATTGAATTCACTCAGTTTCAATAAACGGTCAAAAGGTCAGATAAGTGTATTGTAATAATTTACTTAACAGAACTTCTGATCAAGATTTTGTGTGTCATAATTAAAGTAAACTCGAGGAGATTCAATAAAATAAATAAAGCGGTGCTTTCAAATTCTGCGTGCTATAGTTTCTCTGATGAGTACTTAAATCGTATTGTCGCACTCTGGAATACTGTAAACAACTAAATTTGTTTGGTACCCATTATTATGGAACGCCGCGGTTGTCTTATATAGACAATGTTCATATAATTCATTCGTCTTAAGAAATATTATTGGTTCATTCGCTCATTATATCAACTGAACAATGCAATATATGGAACCGTTTCGTCTTTATATGGAACAAACTTTTCATTATATGATAGCAAACATTACTATATACATTCGATTTCCCTTTATATGCATTCGAAATGTAATATATGGAATTCCAAAAAGGGTTCCAAAAAGACGAATCGCTTACTGAATATATAAAAAAGGTACATATAATTAGAGCGACCTCCCCTATACTTTGCAATTGGCGTTGAGGGAGGTAAGAGAAGTACCTTTCAATGGTATAAAAGCCAGATTTGTTAGAGTGACATTCCCTTTATGTTGGAGATAAAGAAACGAACCCTGTATGCTTAAAAAGTATAGTGGCATATTTCTGCCAACCACATATCCACTTATTTTTGTAGACAGTTTTCTCTAAAAATGTCACATATCCAGTTAGTATCTGGCAAGTTGCAAAATTGCGTGTTATCCATATAATTAAGTTAACAGGACAAAACTGCCTGTTAGTGCCCACTTCTGCCATCCACATATTCACATAAATAAGTGGTTATTGTGAAAGTTATCATGATATCCAGTTAATATTCGTACCCAAATTGGCGATTAACGGTTAGACTTTTCGTCCCCTATACGGAATTGTCACGGTATAGAATATTGAAACGGGGAGAAAATGTATAGGCGACCGGGTAGCTCAGTCGGTAGAGCATTGGAACGGTATTCGGAGGCCCCTGGTTCGAGTCACGGTCTGGCTGCACAGTTATCTCATCCTGTCACATTTGGCGCCCAATGTGGGGCCGTGACGGCATTACACTGGTTAGTCTCCGACGCCTGTAATTGCTTGATTTATAAAGTACCCGCTGAAATTCGAGGACGAATTTCAAAATGGAAAGTATATCACGGTATAGAACTTGAATATTAAACGGGGAGAAAATGTGTAGGCAGTCGGGTAGCCCAGTCGGTAGATTACCGGACTGATATTCCGTGGCCCCGGGTTCGAGTCTCGGTCTGGCTTCACATTTTTGTCACCCTGTGACAGAATGAATATGTGTATATGCACCTTATCCCTTACCACCTCCCCTAATGGTTGTGCCTATAGATAGGATTTGGAATTATAAATTTGCACAATTTTTATGCCCCTTTATGTATTTTCATTTATTCCGTAATGATAGGGGTCGATTACGGGATATTGCCGATCATAACTGACTAACTGACAAAAATCAAGATACCTAGTTAACGTAAGTGAATATGTGGATGGCAGTAGTGGGCACTAACAGGCAGATTTGTCCTGTTAAGATATTTAAGTGGATAACAAGCAGTTTTGTCACTTGCCAGATAATAACTGAATAAGTGACATTTTTACGAAATATTTCGAAATAAATAAGTGGATATGTGGTTGGCAGAAATTTGCCACCATAAAAAACAGGTCGGTTAGAGGGACCTCCCCTATATTTCGCAAATGGTGTCGAGTGAGGTAGGGGAAGAAACTCTGTTTGATAAAAAATGATTGGTTAGAATGACCTCTCCTTTCTATTGAAATGGCGTCGAGATAAATAGCGGACGTAACTTTGTATGTAAAAAACAGGACGGTTAGAGTGACCTCCCCTTTATTTTGCAAATGGCGTCCGAAGAAGGTAGGGGAAATAACTCTGAATGGCTAAAAACAGGTCGGTTAGAGTAACAACCCTTTTTACTGTATTTTGCAAATACCGTGGGAGAAAGGTAAGGGAAGTACCGCTGTAAACCCGGTTCAGTTCGAGTGACCTCCCCTTTATATTGCAAATGGGGTCGAGGGAGATAGGGGAAGTTACTCTGGGCTGATATAGAACTGGGTCGGTTAGAGTAACCTCCCGGTTATTTTGCAAATGGCGTCGAGAGAGGTAGCAGAAGTAACCCAGAGTGGCTAAAAAAAACAGGTCGGTAAGATTATATTGCAAATGGCATCGAGATAGGTAGGGGAAGTAACTCTGTATATGTGTAACTCTGGATGGTTAGAGATCGGTTAGAGTAACCACACTTTATTTTCCTAACGGCATCGAGAAAGATATGGGAAGTAACTCTGTACGTTAAAGAAAACAGGCTGGCTAGTGTGACCTCCCTTTATTTTACAAATGACATCGAGAAAGGCAGGGGAAGATACTTTGTAACTTAAAAGACCAAATCGGTTAGAGTGACGTCGAGGGAGATAGGAAAAGCAACTCTGGGTGTTTAAACAAACAGGTCGGTTAGAGTGACATCTTCCTTATATTGCAAATGGCGTCGATGGAGGTAGGGGAAGTAACTCTTGGTGGCTAAAAACCGGGTCGTTAAGAGTGACTTCTCCCTATATTGCATATGGCGTTGAGAAATGCAAGGAAAGTAACTTAGTATGTAAAAAGTACCAGTTCGGTTAGAGTGACCTCACTTTTTTGCAAATGGCATCGAAAAATGCAGGGAAAGTAACTCTGTATGTAAAAAAAATCAGTTCGGTTAGAGAGACCTCCCTTTTATATTGCAAATGGCGTCGACAGAGGTGGAAGTAATTGTTGGTGGCTAATAAAATGGATCGGTAAGAGTGTCCGCCCCTTATATTGCAAAAGGCGAAGAGGGTGGTAGGGGAAGTAATTCTTGTCGACTGAAAAAACGGGTCCGTAAATGACATCCCCTCTATATTGCAAATGACGTTCAGGGAGGTAAGCGAAGTAACTGTAGGCAGCTTAAAAACTGGTCAGTAGGAGTAACCTCCCCTCTATATTGCAAATGGCGTCGAGCGAGGTAGGGGAAGTAACTGTGGGCTGCTTAAAAACGGGTCGGAAAGAGTGACCTTCACTTTACATTGCAAATGGTGTTGACGGAGGCTAAAAATGGGTTCGTAAGAGTGACCTCCCCTCTATATTGCAAATGGTGTCGAGGGAGGTAGGGGAAGTAAATGTGGACGGCAAAATACAGGAGACGGTAAGGTGACCTCCCCTTTATATTGCAAATGGCGTCGAGGGAGGTAGGGGAAGTAACTGTGGGCTGCTTAAAAAACGGGTCGGTAAGAGTGACCTCCCCTTGATATTGCAAATGGCGTCGAGGGAGGTAGGGTAAGTAACTTAGGGAGGCTAAAAATGGGTCGGTAAGAGTGACCTCCCCTCTATATTGCAAATGGCGTCGAGGGAGGTAGGGGAAGTAACTGTGGCCGGCAGGAAACAGGGATCGGCAAGGGTGACCTTCCCTTTATATTGCAAATGGCATCGAGACGGGTAGCAAATGGCGTTGCGGGAGGTAAGGGAAGTAACTGTTGGCAGCAAAAGAGGGTCAGTAAGGGTGACCTCCCAATTATATAGCAAATGGCGTCGAGGGAGGTAGGGGAAGTAATTATGGGCAGCTAAATAGACGGGTCGGTACATGACCTCCCCTTTATATTGCAAATGGTGTCCAGGGAGGTAAGGGAAGTAACTGTGGGCAGCTCTAAAAACGGCTCGGTAAGAGTAACCTCCCCTATATATTGCAAACGGCGTCGAGGGAGGTAGGGGAAGTTACTGTACGAGATTAAAAAATGGGTCGGTAACAGTGACCTCCCCTATATATTGCAAATTGTGTCGAGGGAGGTAGGGGAAGTAAATGTGGGATGCTTAAAAACAGGTAGGTAATAGTGACCTCCCCTTTATAATGCAAATTGCGTCGAGGGAGGTAGGGAAAGTAACTGTGGGAGGCTAAGAAAATGGGTGGGTAAGAGTGTCCTCCCCTCTTTATTGCAAATGGCGTGGAGGGAAGCAGGGGAAGTATGTGTATGTGTGTGTTCGGGTTTCACGTCTTTTTCAACAATTTTGCAGTCATATAAACGACGGAGTAGGGGAAGTAACGGTAGAGGAAGTAACTGTGGGCGGCAAAAAGCAGGATACGGTAAGGGTGACCTCCCTTTTGTATTGAAAAAAGGGCGTTGAGGGAGGTAGTGGAAGTAACTGTGGGCGGCAAAAAGACGGGTTGGTAAAGGTGACATCCCATTTATATTGCAAATGGCGTCGAGGGAGGTAGGGGAAGTAATTTAAGGAATAAAAAGGAAGGGACCTCCCCTTTATATCACAAATGGCGTCGGCGTAGGGGAATTAACTGAGCGGCTAAAAAAACGGGTCGGTAAGAGTAACCTCCCCTTTATATTACAAATGGCGTCGAGGTAGGGGAAGTTACTGTGGGCGACTAAACCAAAGGCCAATAAGTGACCTCCTCTTTATATTGCCAATGGCATCGAGGGAGTTCGGGGAAGTAATTCTGATCGGTTGAAACAACGGGTCGGTAAATGACCTCTACTTTATATTGCAAGTGACGTCCAGGGAGGTAAGGGAAGTAATTGCGGGTACCTTAAAAACGGTTCGGTAAGAATAACCTCCCCTTTATATTGCAAATGGCATCGAGGGAGGTAGGGTAAGTAACTGTGGGAGGCTAAAAATATGGTCGGTAAGAGTGACCTCCTCTCTATATTGCAAATGGCGTCGAGGGAAATAGGAGAAGAAACTTTGGGCGGCAAAAAACAGGGGTCGGTAAGGGTGACCTCCCCTTTATATTGCAGTAGGCGTCGAGGGAGGTAGGGAAAGTAACTGTGGGCGGCGAAAAAATGGTCAGTATGGGAGACCTCCCCTTGATATTGCAAATGGCGTTGAGGGAAGTAGGGGAAATAACTCTGGGTGAATATGAAACTGGTCGGTTAGGGCGATTTCTCCATATTGCAAATGGCGTCGACGAAGATAGGGAAGTAATTTTTGGCGGCTGATAGAACAGGTCGGTAAGAGTGAACTCCCTTTATATTGCAAATGGCGTCGTGGGAGGTAGGGGAAATAATTATGGGCTGCTAAATAGACGGGAAGGGAAGAGTGACCTCTCCTTTATATTACAGATGGCGCCTGGTAGGGGAATTAAATGTGGGCGGCTTAAGAAACTGGTCGGTAAAGGTAACTTCCCCCTTATATTGCAAATGGCGTCTAGGGAGGTAGGGCAAGTAATTCTGGTCAGCTAAAAAAACGGGTCGGTAAATGACCTCAGCTATATATTGCAAATGGCGTCAAGGGAGATAAAGGAAGTAACTCTTGGAAGCTTAAAGAATGGGTCTGTAAGAATAACGTCCCCTTAATATTGCAAATGGCTTCGAGGGAGGTAGGGGAAGTAACTGTGGGAGGCTTAAAAATTTGTCGGTAAATGTTACCTCCCCTCTATATTGCAAATGGCGTCGATGGAGGTAGAGGAAATAACTCTGGGTGAATATGAAACGGGTCGGTAAGGGTGACTCTCCCTTCATATTGCAAATGGTGTCAAGGGAGGTAGTGGAAGTAATTTTTGGCGGCTAAAAATACGGGTCGGTAAGAGTGACCTCCCCTTTATATTGCAAATGGCGTAGAGGGAGGTAGGGGAAGTAATTATTGGCGGCTAAATAGACCGGAAGGGGTGACTTCCTCTCATATTGCAAATGGCGTCGAGGTAGGTAGGGGAAGTAACTGTGGGCGGCGAAAAAACGGTCAGTATGGGAGACCTTTCCTTGATATTGCAAATGCCGTTGAGGGAAGTAGGGGAAGTAATTATAGGCGGCTAAATATACGGGAAGGGAAGGGTTACTTCCTCTCATATTGCAAATGGCGTCGAGGTAAGTAGGGGAAGTAACTGTGAGCGGCGAAAAAACGGTCAGTATGGGATACCTCCCCTTGATATTGCAAATGGCGTTGAGGGAAGTAGGGGAAATTACTCTGGGTGAATATGAAACGGGTCGGTTAGGGCGATTTCTCCTTCATATTGCAAATTTGCGTCGAAAGTTAGGGGAAGTAATTTTTGGCGGTTGATAAAACAGGTCGGTATGAGTGACCTTTCTTTATATTGCAAATGGCGTCGAGGGTGGTAGGGGAAGTAATTTTTGGCGGCTCAAAATACGGGTCGGTAAGAGTGACACCCTCCCCCACCCACCCCTTTATATTGCAAATGGCGTCAGGTAGGGGAATTAACTTAGGGCGGCTTAAGAAACTGGTCGGTAAGGGTAACTTCCCTCTTATATTGCAAATGGCATCTATGGAGGTAGGGGAAGTAATTCTGGTCGGCTAAAAAAACGGGTCGGTAAATGACCTCAGCTTTATATTGCAAATGGCGTCAAGGGAAGTAACTGTTGGAAGCTTAAAGAATGGGTCTGTAAGAATAACGTCCCCTTAATATTGCAAATGGTGTCGAGGGAGGTAGGGGAAGTAACTGTGTGGGGCTTAAAAATTGGTCGGTAAATGTTTCCATCCCCTCTATATTGCAAACGGCGTCGATGGAGTTAGGGGAAATAACTCTGGGTGAATATGAAACGGGTCGGTAATGGAGATTCCCCTTCATATTGCAAATGGCGTCGAGGGATTTAGGGGAAGTAATTTTTGGCGGCTAAAAATACGGGTCGGTAAGTGACCTCCCCTTTGTATTGCAAATGGCGTAGAGGGAGGTAGAGGAAGTAATTATAGGCGGCTAAATAGACGGGAAGGGAAGGGTGACTTCCTCTCATATTGCAAATGGCGTCGAGGTAGGTAGGGGAAGTAACTGTTGGAAGCTTAAAGAATGGGTCTGTAAGAATAACGTCCCCTTAATATTGCAAATGGCGTCGAGGGAGGTAGGGGAGTAACTGAGGGAGGCTATAAATATGGATCGGTAAGAGTGACCTCCCCTCTATATTGCAAATGTCGTCGAGGGAGGTAGGAGAAGTAGTGTGGTCGGCAAAAAAGGATGACCTCCACTTAAGATTGCAATTGGCATCAAGGGAGGTAGTGGAAGTAACTGTTGGCGGCAAAATAAACTGATCGATAAGGGTGATCTCCCCTTTATATTGCAAATGGCGCCGAGTGAAGTAGGGCAAAGTAACTGTGGGCGGCTAGAAATGGGTCGTTAAAGGTGACCTCCCCTTTATATTGCAAATGGCGTCGAGAGAAGTAACTTTGGACGGCTGAAGAAACGGGTCGGTAGGAGTGACCTCCACCTTATATCGCAAATGGCGTCGAGGGAGGTAGTGGAAGTAATTGTGGGCGGCTAAAAACGGATCAGTAAATGACCTCCACTTTATATTGTAAATGGCTGTCGAGGTAGATAGGGGAAGTAACTCTGGGCTGCTTAAAAGAACGGGTCGGTAAGTTTCCTGCCCTTTACTTTGCAAAAGGCGTCGTTTGAGGTAGGGGAAGTAACTGTGGATGGCTAAAAAACGGGTCGGTAAGTGACATCGCCTTTACTTTGCTAATGGCGTCGAGGGAGGTAGGGCAAGTAACTGTGGGTGGCTATATACGGGTCGGTAAGTAACCTCCCTTTATATTGCAAATGGCGTCGAGGGAGATAGGGGCAGTAACTTTGGGTGGCTGAGACACGGGTAGGTAAGTGACCTCCCTTTTATTTTGCAAATGGCGTCGTGGGAGATAGGGGCAGTAACTTTGGGTGACTGAGACACGGGTCGATGACCTCCCCTTTATTTTGCGAATGGCGTCACGGCAGATAGGGGCAGTAACTTTGGGTGGCTGAGACACGGGTCGGTAAGTGACCTCGCTTTTATTTTGCAAAAGGCGTCGTGGGAGGTAGGGGAAGTAACTTTGGGTGGCTGAGACACGGGTCGGTGACCTCTCCTTTATTTTGCAAATGTCGTCGCGGGACGCAGGGGAAGTAACTGTGGGCGGCTAAAAAACGAGTCGGTAAGAGTGACCTCCCCTTTATATTGCAAATGGCGTCGAGGTAGGGTAAGTAACTGTGGGAGGCAAAAAACACGTGTAGGTAAGGGTGACCCTTTTATATTGCAAATGGCGTCGAGGGAGGCAGGGGAAGTAACTTTAGATGACTGAGACAAGGGTCGGTAAGTGACCTCCGCTTTTACAAATGGCGTCGTAGGAGGTTGGGCAAGTAACCTTTGATGGCTGAAACACGGGTCGGTAAGTGGCATCCCCTTTATTTTGCAAATGGCGTTGAGGAATAGGGAAAGTAACTTTGGATAGAAAAAAAGAACAAACTGGAAATGTTAGGGGCCCTTTCCCCTTAATTTTTGCAAATGGTGTGGTGTTAGGGTAAGAAACTGGATTGGAAAGAAAGATGTCTCTTATGGTAACCTATATTTTGAAAAATGTAATGGCGTCTAGGAGGGAAAAAAATAAAGAAAGCAGTTTCTTTTGGTAACTGGTGTCACTGTGGGGATGGTATGGTAAGGCTAGCTTTTGCATGAAAGGGACTATGACTTTGGATGACAAAGAACTAGTTGGTCAAATTTAAACTGTGGTAATCTCCCCTTTATTTTGCAAATAGGCTCTAAGGAGGGCTGGGAAAGTAGCTGGATGACAAAAGACAGGTCAGTGTATTATATTTTGCAAATGGCGTTAGGGTGAAGTAACGTTGAATGACCAAGTATAATAGGGCAGGGGTAACTCCCCTTTATATTGCAGATGCTAAAATGAATGGAGATTTACTATGATGACAAGTACAAGTCGGTTTAAAGGGTACTCCTCTTTGAATTTTGCATATGAAGGAAGTAAACTTTTGTAAAGGGAAAGGGGAATTTAATATCGGAAAGATTTTCTGGGAAATTTAGGTAATAATAATGCAACTGTTTGTCATTTCATTGTTTTTAAAAAAGTAAACAACACAACAGGATGGCGTTTATTTCATTATTCAAACAACAATAATAACACAAAAGACATTTTCAAGTATAATTTTAGTGTTAAAATTCTGAAAAATATATCTTAAAAATCAAATACCGAACCAAAATTCATTGAATTGAACTATGCTCTCACATCAAACAGTAAACTCCTTGCGAAAAAGGAAGCTTACAAGTATATTTAAAATTCGACTTTGCGAAGGAAAATTATACATTAAATACAATACAAAATATAAAAGTATATAATTGATAAAATCTAGAAGACAGACATGGTTGATTTATAAGAGAGAAAAATAATTTTATTCAAATTGAAAAAGTACTCTTCTTAGGATTATAAAACCATAAAATATCTAAACACAGTAATACAGTTACTGAAATTGTGAATGTCATTTCGAAATGGTAAATTTTCAAATGTGAAAAGGGCACTCTTCTTGGATTATAAAAATATTTAACAACAAATATATTAATTTCTGTCTTAGGTTGATTCATCTTATTTTTAACCGTTATTCCTCAAAATATTAATGTTTGTTACCTATTCCTGCTGTAAAAGATATAGAAAGGGGGCATTTGCATGTTTCAGTATAAGATCGAAATATCTTTCACTTGGTAAATTTTAGTCTGGTGTTCCCGAGTGCAAGATAATTCAGTATTTATAATTTACACGTTTTTTTTTAATTCCTACATTGGTCGGTTAAAAAGCTCACTTACAGTTTATGTTGTATTGATTTATATCTTGTCGAGTTAATATAAATTTATTTAATAATTCCAACGCACAGACACATGCGTGTTGCGTGACGTGTCTGTATTTTATGCTGTCATAATGCTTATGTTGATAGGTCGCGGATGTGCATTTCTTTTAAATTTTGATCGTTTTTTTTTCTGTAAATTTTAGTTGATTTCGTAAGCAATTACTATTATACATAATTTGTCTTTTTGAAACATTTCCAGTCCTTACCATTCATGTCCTTTCGCGTTCAAGTGTAGTTTTCCACACCAGTGAAAAATCATATTTGGATTTCTCTCCGTTTGAAACAATGAGTTTATCATGTTGTAATATAACGGTACATTTCAGTAATCCTTTAAAAGCGCAAACTAAAATCCTAAAAGTTTGCCCACAATTCTACTAAACATTTGATCAGTACATATTTTTACACATCGTTTCTAAAACATTTAACGTTTAACACATTGTTCCTATAAAAGACAAAATTGCTTTAAAAGTCATTTCAGCCCCAAGCGTTAATATTAGTGCTCAGGAGTTAGGTGTCGGTTAAGAGTTATGCGGTTAAGAGTTATGCCAAACAGTATAAAATTTAGTGTACAAGAAATGAGGCCAAAACGACTTTTAAAATTTACATATAGACGACCCAGACAAAAGACGGTTGAATATGCGTTTGAATAAAACAATTATGATTTTATCTCTACATTTTGTAGTATGGAATTTTACGTTAAGCTTTCAGAGTATTTGTGAAACATAACGACACATTATACCCTGATAAACCCACAGTTTTAGAATTGGGAAATCCAAAATACAATGTTCACTTGCACGCAACTTCAATTAAACGCGAAAGAATATACATAAATTAGATCTACACATAATTTGATAGTTTTTTTAACAAAAAAAAATCAGTAGAAAGTAGCTATATTAAAATGAAAAAGAAATCCCGTCCCCGTAGGAACAATATTAATTTTTTTTTCCCAAAATATTAAAATTTCCAAAAAAGAGCAAGCGTAACGTTACGTGTGACCTTGCTGATAAATTGTGCACGAAAAAAAAAATCTTTAATTTATATTAAAACTGAATTATTTTTACGCGTGGAACACTAGAGAGTTTATATTTTCAGAAGTTGCGTCTTGAGTGATTCGAAATTTTGACCTTTTTACTGAAACAAACAAATAAAAATAAAGTTAAACTCCGGTCCCAAATTCTTTTATTTGTGTGCATAAACTGATCCCCGCATATTTATTTATCTTTGAAAACTATCCCTGTCCAGTTTTAAAATAACTTATATTTGAGATGGTTTTGACATAATTTAATAAATCTTCATAAATGTGTTTTTAAATATAATGCGATACTTTAAAACTATAGATACATTATTTCAAGACCAGTAACAAACCAAGCTAGAAATATTTGATTCGTCTAAAATAATTCGACTGTATCACCAATTTAAAACAAGAGCACCGCCTTGCGGGTGCTGACGCTCATCTGATTTTTTATATAATAGAAATATTGTCCTACCCATGATTTTCTAAGTCTAAAAAGGGCCATCATTCTTGCAAAAAGCAGGATGGAGTTATGTTTCTTGATTTACAGCGTCCGCTTAATAATATGATGGGTGAAAAACTGTTGCAAGTTTTAAAGCAATAGCTTTGATAGTTTATGAGAAAAGCTGACTTAAACATAATACTCAACCAAGAAAACTGATTTTCTAAGTCCAAAAGGGGCAATAATTATTGCAAAAAGCAGGATGGAGTTCTGTTTCTTGCTGTACAGGGTCAGCTTATGATGGTGAACAAGTGTTGCAAGTTTCAAAGCAATAGCTTTGATACTTTAGGAGAAAAGCTGACCTAAACATAAAACTTAACCAAGCAACGCCGACGCAGACGCCGACGCCGCCACCGATACCGATCAACAGTGATCAACTGATGACAATAACTCATCATTTTTTTTCAAAAAGTCAGATGAGCTAATTATATAATTTCCTCAATTATCCTAAAATTTAACTTACATTTAACAAATAAATAATACAATTCAGCTAATGCTATACATTTAGGCCACTTAAACATGGGCAATAAAAGCTATCAATAAAAGTGATTAACACCCCCAGACGTCGCTTTTGCAAAGGGAATGTAAAATTTTGTCACCATGACTTTTGACCTTCAAGTGTGACCTTGAGTAGGGAGGGTAAGGGTTATGAGGGGTAAACAATCCAAATGAAATACAAGTGAGTATGAAAGATGTAAAAGAAATATAAAGAAAGTGAGGGAGTGTTGCTGTAGAATAGGAAATGGGGGATGAGATGTGATGTGTGAGAGATGTAAATATATATAAGAAAAAAATTAGAGTCGAGTGGGGTTGGGAGTAGAAGTGTGGGAATAAGGGATACTTAAACATCATATAAACATATGATATACAAGATATACATCAATTTACAATCTAATTTATTGTAAAGAAAATGTAAAATAAATCTTTGTTCTGGGCAAGAGGTGATGGAATGGGATTGGTGGGAGTAGGTGGAGACAGGTGGGTAGCGGTGATGAGGGGAATATGAAATATAAGTTTGTGCGAGGAATGTATCTTTTGGTAGGTGTCGGGATTAGGGTACAGAAAGTATGGGTAGGGCTCAAAAGCGTGCGACATACCAGTGCAAAGAAACAGTATGAGTTATAAGTACAATTGTGAAGCGTGCATAAAACTTTAACGAACATTATTACAAAATCTGACCCAGTGCCCTTGACCTTTGACCTACCTGATCTTAAACCTAAAGACATTTGCCCCTTCCTAAGATCATTATTATTATTATTATATACCACATTTATATAGCACTCTTTTCATATTTAAAAAAACGTTCAAAAGTGCTTTACATAAAAAACATTTATATATGTTCAATAAAAAAATGGAATTGAACTATTAATAGAAGAAATTAAAATTACCATAACGTAATAGATACCAAGCATTTTAATTGGGAAGGTAGGCAGATCAAAACATGAAACAAAAATACAATATCATAAAACATTAACTGACCTATCAAAGACACAGGTCAGAGCAGAATAGAACAGAAGATATCTTACATTTTGAACAGACGGAATTAAACGGTATGATGTCTGCGAAATGCATCACAGCATGCAAACCGTCCCGGATGATTGGGTCAATCCCCACCCAAACGGTCCGGAGAACATCCATGATACATCCCACAGAAAAAAAAAAAAAAAAAAAAAAAAAAATCAGGTAATCAGTGAGATGTTAGTTGCCAAAGAATTGTATGAAATAATGCGTCTTTAGCGCTTTTTTGAAACTTTGCACGGTCTTGCACTCTCTTATGCCAGATGGGAGGGCATTCCATAACCTCGCAGCAGCTGTCTGAAAGCTCCTGTCACCAAATCGTATTGTTCGACATTTGGGCACCACTAGTTTTAATGCATTATTCTGCGATCTCAGATTTCTGGATGGTGTATATATTTCTAGCATGTTCGCTACATAAGCTGGTGATGATCTTTGAGTGCCTTATATGTATGTGTTATAATTTTGTATTCTACCCTACATTGCACAGGAAGCCAATGGAGTTCACGCAGAACAGGCGTTATATGGTCGTATCTGGATGTTCTGGTTACGATTCTAGCTGCCGTGTTTTGGACATATTGCAGTTTGTTCATTGACCGTTTTGGAATTCCATATAGAAGAGAGTTGCAATAATCCAAACGTGATGTAACAAGAGAGTTGATTAGAGATTTGGTTGCGTTTGCGGTTATATATTGTCTGATGTGACTAATTTGCCGCAACTGTGCATAGGAATTCCTACACACACTATTTCACATGTTGCTCCATCCTCATGTTCGAATCCAGGAAAGCACCGAGGTTCCTGACACTGCCTGATTGTTTGATTTCAGATCCGTCCACTTTCACAGATATGTTTGAAACAGATTGTGTCTTGTGTTCAGATGAAAATATGATTAATTCTGTTTTTTCAGCATTGAGTTTCAACATGTTAGTATTCATCCAACTTACTATATCCTTTAAACAACTTTCAACGCGATGAATGGTCTCTTCAATAGACATTTTATTTATTGGTTTGAAGGATTGATATAACTGCGAATCGTCCGCATAGAAATGATTGTTCAGTCCGTGCTTTCTGCAGATAGCTCCAACTGGTTTTGTGTACATTGTGTAGTTCTTTGGCCCCAGGACAGACCCTTGGGGTACACTGTACTTCATTAGCACTGGTTGTGATAGCTCGCCATCTATGCATACGGTCTGGTAGCGGTCACTAAGGTATGACATCATCCATGCGAGTGGTTTGCCTGTAACACCAAAGTGACGTTCAAGGCGATGAATCAACGTCCCGTGGTCAATAGTGTCAAATGCTGCAGAGAGATCAAGCATCACAAGAATAGTCACATTGTTCTTATCCAACGATTGAAGAATGTCATTTTGAACTTTTAATAGGGCGGTTTCGGTTGAGTGGAATTTTTTATAAGCAGATTGATTAACTTCATGAGTTCGTTGTTCCTCAGATGATTTTCAATTCGAACATCTACCACTTTTTCTAAGATTTTAGACAGAAACGGCAAGTTTGACACAGGTCTATAGTTTTTTAGGACATTAGAATCTAGGCTTGGCTTTTTTAGAAGAGGTCTTATTCGTGAATGTTTGAACGCTTTGGGCACTACGCAGCATCTAGAGATGCATTCATAATTGTTGTTATCACTGGTGTTAGTTCGTCAAGACATTCTTTTAATAACCATGTTGGGATAGGATCTAGTTCGCATGATTTGTTTGCTGACTTTTTGATAATTGATTTCACTTCGTCTTCTGAGGCTTGAGTAAACTCTACATAATTGACACCTGTGTATTCAGTTTCTATGTCATCTAAATCAGATACAGATTGTGTTTGCGATGCTATATCGTTTCTGATTGTTTCGATCTTTCCAATAAAAGAAGTCACTGAAATCTTGTGCGAGATGCTGTGGAGATGATTGTGATGGTAAAATCACCTGATTTGTATCGCCAAGAAGATTTTTGGTAATCTTTGATAAACTCTTATGATCACTGCCACATGAGTCAATTTTGCCTGTATAGTATTCAACACGAGCTTGTTTTAGCATCTTATTCACTTCAGCACACTGTGTTCTGTAAATTTGGTGATCGATTGTGAGCTTACTTTCACGCCATTTCCGTTCTAATGTTCGTTTCTGATGTTTTGCTTTGTGGAGTTGCTCGGTATACCAAGGACATGAAGGTCTTAACACAATAGTCTTGGTAGTCAAAGGGCGTGTTTGTCCACTATAGAAATTAACTGATTTGAATATTCCTCCACAAATTCATCGATATCAGTATCAGATGGAGTGCATTGTGTGTTAAAGAAATCTATTCTTCGTATGTCTTCTCGAAATGAGTCAATGTCGATCGAACGTAATTTCCTGTACGACACAGTTTTTCGTACTGGGGGTGGTTTGGAAGCTTTAGCGTCAAATATCACAGCAAAATGATCACGTGACATCTTTCCATTTGAATCAGAGAGTCCAGGATCTATGACTTCGATATTTGAAACCGTGACATCATTATCTCTGGTTATCACTACATCCAACGTATGCCCAGCTACATGTGTTGGTTCTTGTACATGTTGACGCATGCCACATGCATCTAGACTGCTTGTAAACTTTTTTGTTTCACTATTTTCCGGTAAATCAAGATGGAAGTTAAGGTCCCCTACAATGATGGTGGTCTTGTCAATTGTAGCATATTTAGTTAAGAAATTGGGCCATTCTTGCTCCAGGAAAATATTTGTGTTTAAACCGTTTTCTTTGGAAGGGGGTGGCCGGTATATAATGGCAAGCCGTAGGCCTATGGAGTGTCCGCCGGTAACTACATTGCAATCCATATACTCAAATTGGGAAAATTCGTTGTCTTTGCTTGATGTGACAATGTTCACTTGTATGGCTCTCTTGTGAATAATTGCTACGCCCCCGCCGCGCCTACCACTACGAGGGACATGTTTCATTTTGTAACAGTCGGGCACGAGTTCGCCGATGCACGCTTTGTCAACAGAGCTACCGAGCCATGTTTCAGATCAATCCTTATGTAAGGTTTGGTGATTATAGGGTAGTGGATAAGAGGATATAGTGCAATTGAGATGTTTGTCATAATTCTTTAACCAGCACTGTTATAATGTTTGACCCAGTGACCTTGACATTTAGGAAGCCAGACTCTAAAATAACAGATGTCTGTCCCTTACCAAGACTAACACTTATGTGAAGTTTGAAGTTAAAAGGGTAAGTAGTAAAGAATATATAGTGACACAAGCTTGCCATAAAATTTTAACATGAATACACCGGTGGCAGTGACGACGACGCAAAGTCAAGTACAACTAGAAAATGCTTTTGTAAAAAAGCGCATGTCTCCCCCAATGCAAAGTCCTATAGGCAAGAAGTCAATAGGGGTCAGGAGCGAAAGTCAAAGAGACACTGATGGTTGGCTGCAATAGGGATCATCTACTTGGCATGTCCAGTCATCCCGCTAAATTTCAACACTCTTGGCCTAGTGGTTCTCAAGTCACTGTTCAGGCTCTTGTGACCTTGACCTTTGATCAAGTGACCTCAAAATAAATAGGGGTCATCTACTCTGCATGTTCAATCATCCCATTAAGTTTCAACATTGTAGGTCAAGTGGTTCTCAAGTTATTTCCAAAAAATGATTTTACATGAACAGGCCACTGTGACCTTGACCTTTAATAGACTGACCCCAAAATCAATAGGGGTCATCTACTCTGCATGTTCAATCATCCTATGAAGTTTCAACATTCTGGGTCAAGTGGTTCTCAAGTTATTCATCGGAACTGGTTATCAATGTTCAGGCCCCTGTGACCTTGACCTTTAACGGAGTGACCCCAAAAACAATAGGGTCATTTACTCTGCATGAACAATCATCCTATGAAGTTTCCACATTCTGGGTCGAGAGGTTCTCAAGTTATTGATTGGAAATGGTTTTCCATGTTCAGGCCCCTGTGGCCTTGACCTTTAACAGAGTGACCCTAAAATCGTTAGGGGTCATCTACTCTGCATGACCAATCATCCTATGAAGTTTCATCATTCTGGGTCGAGTGGTTCTCATGTTACTGACCAGAAATGGTTTTCAATGTTCAGGCCCCTGTGACCTTGACCTTTCACAGAGTGAACCCAAAATCGTTAGGGGTCATCTACTCTGCATGACCAATCATCCTATTAAGTTTCAAGATTCTGGGTCAAGTGGTTCTCAAGTTACTGACTGGAAATGGTTTTCAATGTTCAGGCCCCTGTGACCTTGACCTTTGACGGAGTGACCCCAAAATCAATAGGGGTCATCTACTCTTCATGACCAATCATCCTATGAAGTTTCAACAATATGGGTCAAGTGGTTCTCTAGTTATTGATCGGAAATGGTTTTCAATGTTCAGGCCCCTGTGACCTTGACCTTTGACGGAGTGACCCCAAAATCAATAGGGGTCATCTACTCTTCATGACCAATCATCCTATGAAGTTTCAACAATCTGGGTCAAGTGGTTCTCTAGTTATTGATCGGAAATGGTTTTCAATGTTCAGGCCCCTGTGACCTTGACCTTTGACGGAGTGACCCCAAAAACAATAGGGGTCGTCTACTCCAGCAGCCCTACAACCCTATGAAGTTTGAAGGTTCTAGGTCAAATGGTTCTCCAGTTATTGCTCGGAAATGAAGTGTGACGTACGGACGGACGGACGGACGGAAGGACGGACGGACAGGGCAAAAACAATATGTCTCCTGGGGGAGACATAATAATTCTCTTTAATCTTCGAATAGTCGAGCTAAGTACCTTCCAAGCCATTTAGTCAATATGGAGCGGACATGAAGTTAAACTACTTGACTTTAGACCTCAAAAGGTAACCTTAACTTTGGACCTAGTGACATGGGTTGTGAGCTCTGCACACCGTCCTGATGAGATTAATAACTGATGTCAGTTTTATGAAAGCGGACACGATGGACGGACGGACGAACGGACTGTTGGACATACGTGACTCCAATATAACCCCATATACTTTGTACGTGGGGATATGATTATAAACATGTCAGCTTATTTCTAATTTGTTTAAATATGCTTGTGTCAGGGTGGCTGTGGTGGTGTCATGCTTATATCTTGTGCAAGGTTTGTCATGAATTCATCATACTTCGTTCTTCCTTCTGCATATATTTCTCTCTTGTGTGTTTGAAATCAATCTGAAAATGATTATAAATAATTAAGACACGAAGTACTTCAAGCTATAAAGTCAAATCAAATTTAACTAAATATTTCATGATTCTTTTCTTTTCAGAGTAATCGGTAAAATACATCTCTCCCCTTCCTTCACAAGCAAAATAATAGAAATCTGGAATGGAAATATTTAACCAAAGGCAGCATATAAACAACAAGAAACTAGAGATTTTACCCTGCTGTGACAGTGACCTTTGACTTATGCGCATTGCATATTGTCTTATCGCCACAAACCTTTATGACAAGTTTAAAGTTAATAACTTGAATGGTTATTGAGTTATGTTCCGGACACGAAATACGAAGGACAGACAGACAGTCAGACCGACAGACGCAAACAATCGCGCGCCATTATATAAAATGTCCGATTTTTTAAACCAGCATATAAAAAGATATGAAGTTTCAAATCTATAGTATTCAAGCAAAGTGACCCTAGATAAAAGTAAAAAATACCAATTTCCTAAATTTAAATGGGCTTTCATGCTATAAAATGCAAGAAAAAAAATACGAGTGTTTGCCTACTTACTAACTGACTAACTGAATTATTAACTGTTTTGTTTGTTTGTTTTGGGTTTAACGCCGTTTTTCAACAGTATTTCAGTCATTTAACGGCGGGCAGTTAACCTAACCAGTGTTCCTGGATTCTGTACCAGTACAAACCTGTTCTCCGCAAGTAACTGCCAACTTCCCCACATGAGAATTATCAACTTAATGATAATAAACAAATGTATGAAGGTTTCAAAGCTGTTATAGTTGCCCAAAACAAAACAAGGAGCTGCGTTCAATAAACGCTTGATGCCCCCGGTGACATCCTTGCACCTAAGTCCAAAACGAGGTCAAGGTCAAGGTCATACTGAGGTCAGGTGATGTCTGAAGATGAGGAATGGTTACAGGTTACATATGCATTAGTATCAAGTCATTCTAGTAAGGAGTATTGATGCTAGACGAAACGGTCCCATTTGGTTAACCAAGAGATGGCCCATATAAAGCAACTTAAGTCCAAAATGAGGTCAAGGTCAAACTGATGTCTGAATATGAGGAATTTTTCAAAGGTTACATCTGCATTTAATTTAGTATAAATTCATTCTAGTAAGGGGTAGTGATGCTAGACGAAACGGTCCCATTTGATTAACCAAGAGCTGGCCCATATAAAGCAACCTAAGTCCAAAACGAGGCCAAGGTCAAGGTCAAACTGAGGTCAGGTGATGTTTGAAGATGAGGAATGGTCACAGGTTACAATTGTATTAGTATCAAGTCATTCTAGTAAGGGGTATTGATGCTAGACGAAACGATCCCCATTTGGTTAACCTCGTACGGACGGACGGACGAACGAACGAACGGACGGACAGGACAATCACTATATGCCTCCCGCATCAGTAGATGCCGGGGCATAAAAAACAAATAACCAAGAAAATATGAGCCATGCCATGAGAAAACCAACATAGTGACTTTGCGACCAGCATGGATCCAGACCAGCCTGTACACCCGCGCAGTCTGGTCAGGATCTATGCTGTTCGCTTTCATAGCCTATTGTAATTAAAGAAACCGTTAGCGAACAGCATGGATCCTGACCAGACTATAAATAATGAAAAATTTACTTTTGATTAATCATATATTCATATATTCATAAAAGGCATACATGCATATCTACAGCACATACCAGCGTTATTCATTTTCATAACTGCTCATTTTTAAGGTAGAACCATTTATGGTTAATCATAAGTATTTGAATTCTTAAACATGCTAAGTTCCGGGCGTTTAAGAACACGATTATGCACTAAACAATTTACCATTAAAGGTGCACGTGTTTTTATCAATATTTCAACGGAATATATGTTGATTGCATGAAGTAAGTTAAATATTAAAAAAAATTGGTGAAAATAATGTGAAATCTTTTACTTTTAACGAATGACTTCGTTTACAAAAATCTTTTAAAGCGTATCACAGGTAAAGGTAAAAGGTAAATGTAAATTTTTATTGATGGCCGGACTGAGGAAGGTGGTGTAAATCGTGTTTCCTCCTATGAAACACCGGTAGGGACAATAAACATTTTAAGTATCATAATTCGCTAAAATTCGTTGGCCAAAACATCCAAAAATTGTGCAAAACCATGCCCGATTTCAATTATTTAAACCATATTTGATCAAATACCAATCGATTAGAACTGCAGGAGCTATAACCAAAACGCCGTAATGCTGATGGACGGACAACTCGGGAAGTATCTAGCCTATATGTCATCTTTTGCTGAGGAATGACGTAATATGGTGTCAAGATATATATTTACACAACTTATTAACAGACTGAACCTCAAGAAACTATATTTGTATGCTACGTTTCATAAAGTATGTTTGATAAACAAGACGGGGCTTCTGTCGTTTGTGGTAGGAATTGAATTCATCCTAGCCGTTTCCGGTTCAGTCGTCTGCAGCCGTGCTATTTACTATTAAAATATGTTTAAGCAAGAAAAGGTGCATAACTTTATCAAATTTATAGTAACAGTATGGTTGTATAATGGGGAAAGCATGTATGAAGTTTCATTTATTTATAATATGTCCTTACTGAGAAATTAACACTGACAATCAAGAACATACTTTTGTAGAAACAAGAGCTGTCGGAAGACAGCATCGCCCGACTATTACACTAAAGACGAAAAAGGCCCATATTAGTTTACAAAACGCAAAACAGAGTCGTTGTACCTGTACAGTACATGTCAACTCATCACAGTGGACACGTGTGTGTAGTTTCAAACTATTCCCGTAAGTCGGTACTGAAATACCAACTTATATACAAAAAAAAACAAGTTAACAAAACATTGCGAAGTCGGAATACCTTAATACAAAAAAAAAGGAAAATAGAGTTATGGAACCTGCTCATTGTGGGTCAGTTCCTCACAGTGAATAAGTATGGGGAGTAGTAATCTATTTCCATCAGAAGGCACTGGAATACCACTGGGATACAAAAATTAACTAAAACTGCCAAGTCGAAGAAGGAACATAATTTTGTAAAATTACAAAGTCAGTGCATGTCAGATCATTACAGTGAACAAGTGTGTGCATTTTCAATCATTTCACCTTGTGAGTGCTAAGATACCAGTGTACATACTAAAGCTTAACAAAACTGGAGTTGTTACTCGGAAAACTAACTTGCAGACAATCGCAATTAGAATTTTCTTAAAAAAAGTGTAGACTGAGATATTTTCAAACTAGAACTATCGCTGAAGGTGATGAATGTACACCCCCCACACCCCGCATGCACTGTCACAATGCATTGCAATTTGACACAAGTGGACTGAATGTATATAGACTTTATGTAGATATATAGACTTTATGTATATAGTATAGTAACAAAAACAAAATCCCATAACTCTGCAGAATTATTTTTCTGAAAGAATCTAACATGCCCCATGCGCAACTAAGGTTACTGTTGATCACTTGTGTCTAATTTCATTCAATTTTGTGCATGTGTTCACGAGATAAGGCGCGCACAACATTGCATATACAGACTCTATGTATATAGTATAGTAACAAAAATCAAAGTCCCATACCTGTACATTTTTTTCTGAAAGAACCTAACATGCCCCATGCACAACTTGGGCTGGTACTGATCACTTGTGTGACGTTTCATTAAATTGTGTCCATGGATTAACAAGATTAGGTGCGCACAAGATTCCATATGCAGAGTCTATGTATATAGTACATTAACACAAAACAAAGTCCCATAACCCTGTAGATTTCTTTTCTGAGAGAACCTAACATACCCAACGCACAACTAGGGTACTGCTGATCAAAAGTGTGAAGTTTCATTAAATTGTGTGCATGGATTAACGAGATTAGGCGCGCACATGATTGCATATACAGACTATGTATATAGTATAGTAACAAAGTCCCATAACTGTACTGAAAGAACCTAACATGCACTACGCACAATTAGGGTTTGTACTGGTCACTTGTGTTAAGTTTCATTAAGTTGTGTCAAGGGGATGAGGAGAGTTGGTGCGCACAATATTGTGTCTACAGACAGACGGACAGACAGACAGACAACCTGAAACCATATACCAACCAACAACTTCGTTGTCCGGGGAGGGGGTACAATGACAGCTAGGTTACTGACTTAATATAATTAGAATATAATAGAATCGTGAAATTTTGGCGTCAGAGTTATTGAAATTATCGTTCATGCTGTTGATGATAATGACAAACTAATTCAAATCCAATAAATAATCGGAATGATGTATAGGTCCCTTGAAAAATTTGAAAAATGCTTGATAGAATAAAGTAAGAAAGTCCAAACAAGAGCACCGCCTTGCGGGTGCTGACGCTCATCTGATTTTTTTTTGTATAATAGAAAAATTGTCCTACCCATGATTTTCTAATTACAAAAAGGACCATAATTCTTGCAAAAAGCAGGATGGAGTTATGTTTCTTGATGTACGTAGTCAGCTTATGATGGTGAACAACTGTTGCAAGTTTCAAAGCAATAGCTTGAATAGTTTAAGAGAAAGCAGACCTTAACATAAAACTTAACCAAGAAATCAGTCCAAAAGGGGCCATTAATCTTGCAAAAAGCAGGATGGAGTTATGTTTCTTGCTGTACAGGGTCAGCTTATGATGGTAAACAAGTGTTGCAAGTTTCAAAGCAATAGCTTTGATAGTTTAAGAGAAAAAGTTGACCTAAACATAAAACTTAATCAGGCGACGCCGACGCCGACGCCGATCAAGTGATGACAATAACTCATTTTTTTTTCAAAAAATCAGATGAGCTAAAAACGGGACATAACTCATAAAACAGATGACCGAGTATAGCAGCGGCAAGGGGATGAGGATAGTTGGTGTGCACAAGATTGTATCTACAGACAGACGGACAGACCGGTGAAAAAAAAACAATTTTACTTGACATTAGTAGTGATCTTAACCTTTGACTGACAATTATGGGTCATGTGCCCAACACATAGTCTTATCATGGTAAACATTTCTGTATAATAACAAGAGGGTCATGATGACCCTGGATCGCCCACCTGAGTAATATGAGCTACATGTTTCAAATGTCAAACTGATGATAAAATATTAAGAAAGTCAGTAGGTCACATTCATGGTCACTGAAATTCAGTTTTACGATTTGTGTGCAAAACTGTGTATGTCTTCAAAATTTCAAGGCTGTATCTTAAAATACAAGAAAGTAGGTCAAGGTCACAGTCAAGTGACATCATATTACTTGGGGTTATCAGGTAATTATAATTAAACAGTTTTGGAAATAGGATCAGATGATTTTTTTACGTATTTTTCCTATATAACTCACATAATAACTAAGTGACCCCAGGGCGGGGCCTCTTTTAACCCCAGGGGCATACTTTGAACAATTTTGGTAGAGGACTACTAGAAAATGCATCATACCAAAAATCAAAAGCCTAGATCGTATGGTTGTAGACAAGAAAATTTTTAAAGCTTTTTCCTATATAAGTCTATATAAAACTTGGGACCCCCAGGGCAGGGCCTCTTTTCACTCAAGGGGTACAATTTGAACAATTTTGGTTGAGGACCAAAAGACAATGCTACAAACCAAATATCAAAGGTCTAAGTGTTGTGGTTTCAGACAAGAAGATTTTTAAACTTTTTTCCTTATATAGGTCTATATAAAACTTGGGACCCCCGGAGTGGGGCCATATTTGACCCTAGGGGAATAATTTGAATAATCTTGGTAGAGGACCACTAGATGATGCTACATACCAAATATCAAAGCCCTAGGTCATGTGCTTTTGTACAAGAAGATTTTCAAAGTTTTCCAGATATAAGTCTATATAAACCATGTGACCCCCGGGGCGGGGCCATATTTGACCCTAGGGGTATAATTTGAACAACGTTGGTAGAGGACCACTAGATGATCCTACATACCAAATATCAAAGCCCTAGGCCATGTGGTTTTGTACAAGAAGACTTTCAAAGTTTTCCCTATAAGTCTATATAAACCATGTGACCCCCAGGGGCGAAGCCATATTTGACCCTGATTTTTAAAGTTTTTCCTTTTGGTTGCCATGGCAACCAGAGTTCTGCATGGAATTCAATTCTTTGAACAATTTTGAAAGGGGGCCACCCAAAGATCATTCCTGTGAAGTTTGGTGTAATTCTGCCTAGTGGTTTTCAAGAAGAAGATTTTTTTAGAAACTGTTGACGGACGACAGACGACGCAAGACGGACATCAAGCGGTCAAAATAGCTCACATTGTCATTTCGTGACAGGTGAGCTACTGAAAACGTCCTTCAATGCAATTAAAATCTATAGAGAAGAAAATGAAATTTTTACTGACCTTAAACAGTGACCTTGACCTTTAACCGACAAGAAAAAATCATGCATTCACACATTGTCTCATCACGGTGAACGTTTGTGTGTAGCACTAAGATAATGCATTAATACATATAAAAGTTACGGAGCAGTAACAATTTTACTTGACCTTCAATATTTACCTTGACATTTAACCTATAATCATAAGTCATGTCCGTGCGTAATATACATAATTCCCTCTATTTATAATTTAAGTACCAAGTTTATTACTTCTTGAGTAACTGCAGGATTCAGGTTTGTTGACGGACGGACGGAGGGCATTACTATAGTCCCCACCGGTGTTCCACCGGTAGGGGACTAATAATCATACATCAAAATCCCTAACATGTGCACACAACCACTTCATGTTAATGATAAATACCAAGTTTCATTAAATTTGAATTGATATACAAGATACAGATGTAGTTGAAATAATGTACTTGGAAACCCAAAAAGGAGCATAACTTAAACATAATAACCAAATTATGAATTATGCGCAGGCACGCTCAGGTTGACGATGTAAATCAAGTTGCATTTAAGCAGGAAGAGTTATATACATAGTTACAAATGTAATTGTAATACTGTAAGTTAAAACAAAATAGACTGACTCAAAAAAAAAAAGATAATCAAACATTAAAATCCAGACAATAAACACACAAGCCTACTCCATTCTGAAGACGTATACCAAGTTTCATTAGAAAGGGTAGGATGATCTGAATACACAAGGTATGTAATGTATTATTGTTAAATCAAAAAGGGCTGTCCGTAAGACAGCGCGTTCCACTATTTGGCGATTTGACAGTACAAATATGAAAGAGGCATAATTTGGTAAAAAATACAAATCAGAGCTATGGGGATTATTGCCACACATGCAGATGATGATGTTAAAGAAACATTATAAGTTTCAATTCATTTTCTTATATTGTACTAAAGTTATATCCAGAAAGCGAAGATTGCCAAAAAACTTAAAGTATGAAAGGGGCATAATTCTGTCAAAAATACAATTAGAGTTATGGGGATTGTAACCACACATGCAGAAGATGATTATAAAGAAATGCTTTTAACTTCAAGTCGTTATCTTTTTAAGTGCCAAAGATATGTCTATAAACGAAGCATTCGAAAAAGAATAACATGAAAATAATTCGAAGTATAACACTTTGGTGACCTTGACCTTGAATATAATGGGCCAAGTCCCTACACATACTTTGTTTGCATGCTGAACAATCTTAATGTGAAGTTACAGTAAGATATTTATAAGCAATAGTAACAAATAAATACAAAGGTTGCCGAAAAACTTTAATCAAGAAAGCTCACGCCGACGCCGACACCGGGGCGAGTAGAATAGCACCCCTATACTCCGAATCATGGAGCTAAAAAGGAGTATAATAATAATAAAACATGAAAGTCCCGACAATGTACATTTCTCTACTTTATGTTGATGATATTTATCGGGCTTCATTTGAAATGGTACACAAGGTAAAGATGTAGTTGTCGTATTGGTAAAAAGTCATTGAACTTGAAGGAAACTGTAAGAGGATAGAATGACAGACGGAAGTCAAATACTACTTCCTGGGTCTTCGAGACATAGAAAATGAAAAATAAATAAATAAATAGAAAGTAGACAGTATTCATGACAGACTGGTTCCAGGACCTTAATCATATCATGTAAATAATGAAGAAGAACAAATATTTTATGTTTGAGTAACAACAGTGCGTAAAAACTTTAGCAAAGAATATAAAATGCCCGCAGATCGCGACGCCGATGAAATGGTGAGTAGGATAGCTCTCTACATATTCAATTAGTCGTGCTTAAAAAGAAACTATTGCAGAATAAATGTCACAAAATTAAACATTGATAATAAATTGCTTACAGACAGGGTCAGTATCAAACAGACTTTTTAAACGTATTACCTGGAACGCATTGCGCTGCCATCTATCGGAAATAACAAACACATGACGGCATGGTGATATTTTTCTACAATCGGTTCTTTTCAATGTCTTTCAGCAACTTAAAACACTATCTTCTTGCCTTTTTAAACCTGAAATAAATTATACTTTACACACCTGGTACTACAATAACCATTGAAATTCATGAAATTCAATTAAAATATGCAAAGTATCGCTTAATGATTGGCAACCGATTGCCAGGCATGTCTTTTCACAGTAATTCTCTTGCCTATAATATATATTGTTCAATATCGTTGACTTCGGATCATTGACAATACTGTGGGTCTACTTTGTTTCATTGGAATTGGCGGAAACTATATGTGAAGCTGTGTACACAATGTTCTGATCTAGTTATAACATTTCAAAGTGTCAAAGTCCGGAAAAGGACTATTACTCAAAAAGAATATCACATGAAAATCCGGACAATATGCGCATGCCAATTAAATGTTAATGTTAAGATATAAACTGTAAGAGCAGCCGAGTACAAAAGAAATGTGACAGACGGACGGACAGATGGTTCAAACACTATATACTCATGAGCCTTTGACACCGTGAGCTTGAAATATATCTAACAATTTACGTCGTGTCATAATTCACCTGTAATGAGCGCCAAAAAAAAAATAGTTATTGAAATCAGATCTATTTTCATAATTTTGCAAGCTGGTTTCTGACCAGTACCCGCACATCACCAGATAACGCGGCGATCAAAGTCCTCTCTCATCGGGGTTCGAATCAGCGACTCCAGATAAGGAGTCGAATAATCTACCATTATAACCACAATTGCCAGTCTATGTGAGCACATTGTGTCAGGAATTTATACGGCAATATTATTTATATAATACATTTGTTGGTCGCAATACCTTCTACCGCGTTTATGGAATTTTATTTTAACCTCTGCATACAAAGCAATTTAAATAACGAACAAACGTTGTGAAGTAATATCAAGTTGAGCCGCATCATGAGAAAACCAACATATTGTTTTTTGCGACCAGCATGTATCCAGACCAGCCTGCGCCTCCGCAGGATCCATGCTGAACGCTAATGGTTTCTCTAATTGCAGTAGGTTTTGAAAGCGAATAGCATGGATCCTGGCCAGACTGCGCGGATGCGCAGTCTGGTCTGGATCCATGCTGGCCGCAAAGCCACTGTGTTGGTTTTCACATGGTGCGTCTCATTTCACTTTACCCAACTGAAGTCTTCGTCTGTCCGGCCATCAAGGATTTTCCGTTTTGTGCAAGAGGTGTGGAAGAGCTCTCTAACATGAGCACGACAGGCCAAATGTCCACCAAGCCTTGAATTCCATTGAAACCATCAAACAGTGCTGAAAATTTATTTATTACATAATCAATTATAAATTCCAAATTATAATGGAACTGAAATATTTTGATATTTTATAATTTAGTGTAGATGCGTATGTGGTAAAAAAATATCAGATTTGTATCGGGGAAATATGCACTCGTTCTCTAGCGGAAGAATATTGCACAATATTTCCGCTGCAGAACTCGTGCATATTTCTCTAAATAAATCTAATTACCTACAGGTCTTACATTTATAAATTTCTATTGCACTATAAAAAAGACAGCATATGACACTAAATTATTTTTAGTCATATAATCTGATGAAGCAATTGATCTATGAGTTGCTAAGTGATACACTCTCTACGACAGAGCACACTCTTCAGTTTAGGGTTGATATGGCATCGCCTTTGAGATTTGTATGTTATACAAGTCAGTATCACTGTTCGTGATGACGACAATTAAAGTCAAATCTACTTTATCAAAGTTTTATACTTGAAGGTAACTCCAGGCATCAGGCCTACTTCCGCCACTGGTATCAACTGGTGTCGTCTGCTAGATATAGGCCTAATTGAAAATTATTTGTCTTGTTAGAAATCCTCATATATCATGTGGATATTATTCTTAACCCTTACCCCGCTAAATGTCTATAATGAACTTGTCCATCTTTCAATTTGGACAGTACCATTGACTGTTAATAAGGGGTGATTACCAAAAAGATACTGACTGAATGGCGACCAATACAGATCTTGATCAGACTGCACGGATGTGCAGGCTGATCATGATCTACACTGGTCGCAAAAGCAGAATCAATCGTGTCCAGCATGACAGAATGATATGGGTTAGGTTCAGTTACTGAAATAATTATTATCAGTCAAATCTCTCAACATGTTCAGGAAACATAAGGAAAGTTATGTGACAGAACCAGATATTAGCCTATATCAACAGCAGCTTCCGGTGTGCCTATCATATTTTACATTGTTTCAGATTGTTTCAGATAAGTCAATAAGCTCAAGATAACCGAATTAAATTACTTTACCAGTAGAATTTAGCTCTCCATCAAGCACAAGGCAGAAGTCAGAAACCAGAAGTGTAATGCAAATTCTTGCTCGAACTCGTACCGCGTAAATGACAATTCTTAAGCAAGCAAGCTGCCTACCTGGCTGAACAGTTGATTAATATGTTGACATAAGGGGCCCAGCACACCTCTGATGATAGGCATCGATATGGTACCAGTGCATCTCTGGTGACCGGTATCGACTGGTACTAGTGCACCTCTGGTTATCAGCAGGTTTATGGTACCAGCAAGGCTGTCCTCCAGCAGTTATAGTTCCATCAATTAAATGTTTCTTCCTGATAATACAATAAAATAAATAAATAGCCACATTGCGTTTTTCCTGGGTTTCTCACCAATACTTGGAAAGCTGGGTATTTCAACCCTCTTTGAAAATGAAAAGACACTGTTTACTAGATTATACGTCTTTAAGTGTATGATTCAGGAAACTGCTTCTCGCCGGATAGTTTGAGTTTCTCATCAAACACTTCGAGCTTAACAATCACCAAAGCCAGAAACTGTATGCGCATGCCCGAAGCTCTTCAGTCACTCTGGCTGGAAGAAAAGTCGACCTTAGCTTTCTAAAGGTTCAAAGTCATGCGCTGCAAACTGAATACTGCTAGTCGTTATTTAACATTTGATAGGTTTACAATAAACAAGAGCTGTCCGTAAGACAGCCAAGCTCGACTATTCGAAATATTGTCACAGAAGCAGGAAATTATTACCCAAAATGTTAAATATCAAAAGAGTTTTAAGTTCGAAAGGGGACATAATTTGACCAAAATACATATCAGAGTTATGGGACTTGATGTTATCAACTAGTTTTATAACCCCGAAGAAACAAGTTTCAATTCAATATCTGCATTAGTTTTGGGGATAGTAACTTGCATGTAAAACTTTAACCAGAATTTTCTAAGTCCAAAAGGGGATATAATTTGCTCAAAATACATGTTAAGAGTTATGGGACTTGACCCAGTGAGGTAGGTAATTGATCTAGAAAAAGAAAAAATAAGTTTCAAATCTATATGCCTTTTAGTAATAGCTGTATGTACTTGCACGCAAAACTTTAACCAGAATTTTCTAAGTCCAGAAGGGGGCATAATATGGCCAAAATACATGTCAGAGTTATGGGACTTGACCCAGTGAGGTAGGTAATTGATCTAGAAAAAGAAAAAATAAGTTTCAAATCTATATGCCTTTTAGTAATAGCTGTATGTACTTGCACGCAAAACTTTAACCAGAATTTTCTAAGTCCAAAAGGGGGCATAATTTGGCCAAAATGAAGGTCAGAGTTATGGGACTTGGTGCTATCAACTAGTTTTATAACCGCAAAGACACATGTGAAGTTTCAATTCAATATCTGCATTAGTTTTGGAGATGGTAACTTGCATGTTAAACTTTAACCAGAATTTTCTAAGTCCAAAAGGGGGCATAATTTGCTCAAAATACATGTCAGAGTTATGGAACTTGCCCCAGTGAGGTTGGTAATTGACCTAGAAAAAGAATAAATAAATTTCAAAGCTATATGCCTTTAAATGATAGCTGTATGTACTTGCATGCAAAAACTTAACCAAGGTGTGACGCCGACGCCGACGCCGACGCCGACGCCAGGGTGAGTAGAATAGCTACACTATTCTTCGAATAGTCGAGCTAAAAAAGAATTTAAATAATGCGGGCTTGAACATAAATTTGTAGAAAAGTTATAAAATAAAAATGAATGTGCATAACTTGCTTGAAAACTGCACTTTGATATAAAACTAACCAAAGAAATAAAATAATTGTACAGAATAAGTACATACCCCGTTGTGCCTAAGAAAAAGGACCAAGCTGCACCATCCACTTAACCATTGTAAAATCTACAACATGACATCCGTGCACGTGTTTGTCAATATCAAGCGCCATAGTTGCAATATCTACAACATTATATCTTCACATGTGCTTGTATTAAACATCCGCCACCAATTTGGAAAATTCTGCAGAGAAAAGCATGCAAAAATGGTAACAGAAGTAGCAATGCACAAACCTGTTCATGATAAAGAGCAGTGCGAATTTTGTTTGGCCTGTATCTCTATATCCTGCTGCGACATTTTTTCCCAAGTACTCCATCATTCTAGTGTAAACAAGGAGCTGCGTTCAATAAACGCTTGATGCCCCCGGTGGCATCCTTGTCGATACAAAGCAACCTAAGTCCAAAACGAGGTCAAGGTCAAGGTCAAACTGAGGTCAGGTGATGTCTGAAGATGAGGAATGGTCAAAGCTTACATCTGTATTGGTATCAATTCATTCTTGTAAGCGGTATTAATACTAGACGAAACGGCCCCATTTGGTTAACCAAGAGATGGCCCATATAAAGCAACCTAAGTCCAAATCGAGGTCAAGGTCAAACTGAGGTCAGGTGATGTCTGAAGATGAGGAATGATCACAGGTTTCATCTGCATTAGTATCAAGTCATTCCAGTAAGGGATATTAATGCTAGATGAAACGGTCCCATTTGGTTAACCTCGTACGGACGGACGAACGGACGGACAGGACAATCACTATATGCCTCCCGCATCAGTAGATGCCGGGGGCATAAAAATAGCTGTACAAAACTAAAAGAATACAAGGCAGTCTGAAAGACAGCTAAATCCTCCGCCACTGCTATGGATAGTGAACGGGTAAACCTTTGGCCTTAAGCTGTGACCTTGACCTTGAACTGACATGGCTGACTCATGAATTCTGCACAATAACTTGATGGGTTGATCACTTGACCCAAGTTTCATGAAAATCCTTCAAGGGGTTTAGGAGATACAGAGCTCAAACCTTTGACCTTGAGTTGTGACCTTGACCTTGAGTTGACACAGCTGACTCATGAGTTCTTGATGAGGTGATCATTTGACCCAAGTTTGATGAAAATCCTTCAAGGGAATTAGGACATACAGAGCAGACACAAAATTGAAGGCTCAAACCTTTGACCTTGAGTTGTGACCTTGACCTTGAACACGCATGGCTGACTCATAAGTTCTGCAAATTGCCTTGATGAGGTGATTATTTGACCCAAGTTTGATGAAAATCCCTCAAGGGGTGTAGGAGATATAGAGCGGACACAAAATGGAAGGCTCAAACCTTTGACCCTAAGTTGTGACCTTGACCTTGAGCCGACATGGCTGATTCATAGGTTCTGCACATCGTCTTCATGAGGTGATCATTCGACAAAGGTTTTATAAAATTCCTTCAAGGGGTTTAGGAGATATAGAGCAGACACAAAATGGAAGGCTCAAACCTTTGACCTTGAGTTGTTACCTTGATTTTTAGCTGACAAGGCTGACTCATAGGTTCTGCACATCGTCTTGGTGAGGTGATCATTTGACCCAAGTTTTATAACATTCCTTCAAGGGGGTTAGGAGATATAGAGCGGACACAAAATGGAAGACTCAAACTTTTGACCATGAGCTGTGACCTTGACCTTGAGCCGCATGGCTGACTCATAGGTTCTGCACATTGTCTTGATGAGGTGATCATTTGACCCATGTTTGATGAAAATCCTTCAAGGGGTGTAGGAGATATAGAGCGGACACAAAATGGAAGGCTCAAACCTTTCACCCTAAGTTGTGACCTTGACCTTGAGCCGGCATGGCTGACTCATGGGTTCTGCACATCGTCTTCATGAGGTGATCATTCGACCCAAGTTTTATAAAATTCCTTCAAGGGGTTTAGGAGATATAGAGCGGACACAAAATGGAAGGCTCAAACCTTTGACCTTGAGTTGTGACCTTGACCTTGAGTCGACAAGGCTGACTCATAGGTTCTGCACATCATCTTGATGAGGTGATCATTTGACCCACGTCTCATGAAAATCCTTTAAGGGGTTTAGGAGATATGGAGCGGACACGAAAGTGTTACGGACAGACGGAAGGACGGACAGAAGGACGGACGGAAGGACGGACGGACGGACGGATACCATTCCTATAACCCCCACCATTTGTGGCGGGGGATTAAAAAGCAGACATAAAATAGAACAGTTGCGTGCCCTTACCAAAATGTCGTCTGCACCTTATATCTGTCGTCTGCATATTTCATGGTAGTCTTAGCAGCTATCTAAACTTGATGAGACAAAAAATTATTAAAACACATCGCACTGTTTAACTTATTTACATAACTGTGTACATGAATAAATACTAAAACCATGTTTACCATGGTAAAAACAAAATACAGTGTAACGGAACAAAAGACGAAGAACCCAATTCAAGAAATAATCCGCAGCAACAAAAACACTTTTGACAATACAACTCAAACCACATCGTTAACAACTGTAAAGACCACAATGAAGACACCATGAACATCACAAGAAACACTAAAACACCGGCAAAAAACACCACCACAAACACACAAACACCACCGCAAACACTAAAACACCGCCACAAATACAACCACAAACACCGCCACAAATACAACCACAAACACTAAAACACGGTCACAAATACAACCACAAACACGGCCACAAATACAACCACAAACACCACCACAAATACAACTACAAACACTAAAACACTGCCACAAATACAACCACAAACACCGCCACAAATACAACCACAAACACTAAAACACGGTCACAAATACAACCACAAACACGGTCACAAATACAACCACAAACACCGCCACAAATACAACCATAAACACTAAAACACCGCCACAAATACAACCACAAATACCGCCACAAATACAACCACAAAAACCGCCACAAATACAACCACAAACACTAAAACACGGTCACAAATACAACCACAAACACCGCCACAAATACAACCACAAATACAACCACAAACACCGCCACAAATACAACCACAAACACTAAAACACCGCCACAAATACAACCACAAACACCGCCACAAATACAACCACAAACACCGCCACAAATACAACCACAAACACTAAAACACGGTCACAAATACAACCACAAACACCGCCACAAATACAACCACAAACACTGCCACAAATACAACCACAAACACCGCCACAAATACAACCACAAACACTAAAACACCGCCACAAATACAACCACAAACACCGCCACAAATACAACCACAAACACTAAAACACGGTCACAAATACAACCACAAACACCGCCACAAATACAACCACAAACACTAAAGCACCGCCACAAATACAAACACAAACACGGTCACAAATACAACCACAAACACCGCCACAAATACAACCACAAAAACCGCCACAAATACAACCACAAACACTAAAACACTGCCACAAATACAACCACAAACACCGCCACAAACACTAAAACACCACCATAAAACACTACCGCAAACACCACGTCAAACATAACCAAGTAGTCACTGAAAACGAATTTCTGACAATACAGCAAACACCGAACACAAATCATTACGAAATGAAAACATATAAGGCACCTATTACACATATTCCTGTTTAAATTCAGTTCTTACCTGAATTCATTTACAGGTCTTGGAGCTAAGCGTATGTCACGTGATCGTTTGCAGAATTTCTCTCACTGCTGATTGTAGACGTCGACGTCGGTCATCCATTTATATCAATGGCTAGATGTAGATTAAGTGTCCATGGTTACCCTGTTGTGTATATAGATACAGAAATGCATGTGTAAAAACAGAAACAAATATATCAAAGTGTCGCTACAAGAAATGAAAAGTAAACATACACAACCTATATGCTCCAAAATCTGCTGTATAACTTTTTACATCTGAACGTCCGTCATCCATTATACCATTGCGAGGATGTAGATACAAGTTTCCATGGTGACCCTGTTGTGTATATAGATACAGAAAGGCATGTGTAAAAACAGAAACAAATATATCAAAGTGTCGCTACAAGAAATGAAAAAGTAAACATACACACCCTACTGTCTGAAATCTGCTATATAACTTTGTACAGGTTGGCTATTACACTACTGCGGCTTCATTGCTTCTATGTAGAGGTACGTTTCCATGGTAACCCTGTTGTGTGTATAGATACAGAAAGGCATGTGTAAAAACAGAAACAAATATATCAAAGTGTCGCTACAAGAAATGAAAAAGTAAACATACACACCCTACTGTCTGAAATCTGCTATATAAATTTGTACAGGTTGGCTATTACACTACTGCGGCTTCATTGCTTCTATGTAGAGGTACGTTTCCATGGTAACCCTGTTGTGTGTATAGATACAAAAATGCATGTGTAAAAACAGAAACAAACATATCAAGATATAGTCACAAAGAATGAAAAAGTAAACATATACACTCTATAAACATTTAAACGCCCGTAATCCATTATACCATTGTAAATATGTAGAGGTACGTTTAGATGTGAATGTAAGCTTCCATGGTAACCCTGTTGTATGTAAAGATACAGAAAGGTATGTGTACAAACAGAAAAAATTATATCAAAGTATTGCCACAAGAAAGAACAAGAGCTGTCGGAGGACAGCCACGCTCGACTATTCAACAGCCTTGTCAATTGAATGAATACAAAAGTCGAAAAAGGGGCATAATTTTGTAAAAATGGGGAAAAGGGTTATGGAACCTTCACAGTGCTTATCAGCTCATAAAGTGAACAAGTGCGTGAAGTTTCAATCCCTTCCCATAAGTGGATAATGAAATACCAGCTTACATACAAAAACTTAACCAAAAACTGCTAAGTCGAAAAAGGGGCATAATTTTGAAAAAAATTGCAAAGTAGAGTTATGGGACCTACACAGTGCATGTCAGAACATGACAGTGAACAAGTGTGTGAAGTTTCAATCCAATCCCATTAGTGTGTACTGAGATATCAGCTTACATACAAAACCTTAACCAAGAATTTCTAAGTCGAAAAGGGGCATAATTTCATAAAAAAACAAAACAGAGTTATGGAACCTGTGCAATGTAGGTCAGTTTATCACAGTGAATAAGTGTGTGAAGTTCCAATCCATCCCCACAAGTCGTTACTGAGATACCAGCTTACATACAAAACCTTAACCAAGAATTTCTAAGTCGAAAAGGGGACATAATTTTGTAAAAAAGCAAAATAGAGTTATGGAACCTGTGCAATGTAGGTAAGTTTATCACAGTGAATAAGTGTGCGAAGTTTCAATCCGTTCCCACAAGTGGTTACTGAGATACCAGCTTACATACAAAACCTTAACCAAACCGGGACGCCGACGCCGACGCAGACGCGAACGCCAAGTGTACATAAGAGCTGTCCAAAAGACAGCGTACTCGACTATTCGGCAACTAAAGTCAAACAAGGGTTATAATTTGGCAAGACTGACATAACTGAGTCATTATATTATGATATATTACAAATTGAAGTTTTATTATGACAACTACTAGCATGCAAAACTTCAAACAAAATTTCTAAGAGAAATAAAGGACATGATTTGAATTAATTTCACCAAAGAGGTCTTTAACCTTGTATTTTTTTTTATGAAAATGCCTTGTGTGCAGTTTCAATCGTTGCTGAGATACAACTTTAAAATACGCGAAACTTTCTAGGTCGAAAACGGGCCATAATTTAAACTCAGTTCAACAACGAGTTGTCTAAATTGGCAATTCCAGTAGGTTAGAGGACTGTGAAGCATGATTTAAAGTTTCAGTCGAATACATGTATTTGTTACCGAAATAGTGATAGTTGCATGCAAAACTTCATCGAATTTTCTAAGTCAAAAACGGTGATATTTTGAACTAAAATCAAGCAAGAGTAATCTAACTTGGTTACTGCAGTAAGGTTTATGACTGAGAAGCATTGTGCAAAGTTTCAGTCCATTACATATTGATGTTACTGAGATACAGCTGCAAACTTTATCCCAGAGTTTTAAATAAACAAGAGCTGTCGGAGGACAGCAACGCTCGACTATTCAACAGCCTTGTCAAATGAATGAATACAAAATTAGAAAACGAGGCATAATTTAGTAAAGCAAAGCAGGGTTATGGAACCTGTATAGTGCTTATCAGCTCATGACAGTGGACAAGTGTGTGAAGTTTCAATCCATTCCCATTAGCGGGTACTGAGATACCAGCTTACACATAAAAATGTAACCAAAAACTGCTAAGTCAAAAAAGCGCCATAATTTTGTAAAATGCAAAGTAGAGTTATTGATTCTTTGCATTGCATATCATATCATGACAGTGAACAAGTGTGTGAAGTTTCAATCCTTTCCCATTAGTGGAAACTGAGAATCAGCTTACATACAAAAAACTTAACCAAAAAAGTCGAAAAAGGGACATAATTTTGAAGAAAAAAAATGAATAGAAAAATGGGACCTGCTTTGTGCATGTCATATCATGACAGTAAACAAGTGTGTGAAGTTTCAATCCATTCTCATTAGTATGTACTGAGATACCAGCTTACATACAAAACCTTAAACAAAAATTTCTAAGTCGAAAAAGGGGCATATTTTTGTAAAACAGCAAAACAGAGTTATGGAACCTGTGCAATGTACGTCAGTTTATCACAGTGAATAAGTGTGTGAAGTTTCAATCCATTCTCTCTAGTGGTTACTGAGATACCAGCTTACATAAAAAACCGTAACAAAATCGGGACGCCGGCGTTGACGCCGACGCACGGGCGAGTCCAATAGCTCTACTATTCTATGGATAGTCGATCTAAAAACGGTAATATTTTGTATTAAATTCAACCAAGAATTATCCCTTTTAGTTATTGCAGTAGTTTTATGACGGTGAAACATTGTGTGAAATTCAATTTAATACATAAAAGTAGTTGTTACTGAGGTACAGCTTGGTAGTTAATTACAAACAACGTTAATCGAAATTCTAAGTAGAAAACGGGTCACAATTTGTATAAAATTCACCAAAGAGTTATCTAATATAGTTATATCAGTAGGTTTGATGACTGGGAAGCTTTGTGTAAAGTTTCAATCCAGTACATTCAACTGCTACTGAGATATTATCTTGCATATAAAACTTTAACCAAGGAATAACGCCGACGCCTAGGCGAGTAGAATAGTTCTCACTTTTCTTCAAAACGTCGAGCTAAAATGCATTTAGACGAGTGTCAGAGCACAAACTACTAGTATTGCCTTTATATATTCGTGACAAAAATGAGAATGGCCGTTAAGGAGAAAAGTTGACCTGAACATAAAACTTAACCAAGAAATCTGAAATTTTCTAAGTCATAAAGGGACCATAATTCTTGTAAAAAGCAGGATGGAGTTATGTTTCTTACTGTACAGAGTCAGCTTTTGATGGTGAATAAGTGTTGCAAGTTTTAAAGCAATAGCTTTGATAGTGTAGGAGAAAAACTGACTAAAACACAAAACTTAACTACGAAACCTGATTTTCTAAGTCTAAAATTTAAAGAGGTCATAATTCTTACAAAAAGCAGGACGGAGTTATGTTTCTTGCTGTACAGAGTCAGCTGCTGATGGTAAACAAGTGTTGCAAGTTTCAAAGCAATAACTTTGATTGTTTAGGAGAAAAGCAGACCTAAACATAAAATTTAACCAAGAAATCTGATATTTTCTAAGTCCAAAGGGGGCAAAAAGCAGGATGGAGTTATGTTTCTTGCTGTACAGAGTCAACTATTGATGGCGAACAAGTGTTGCTAGTGTTGATCTAAACATTAAGCTTAACCAGGCAACGCCAACGCCAACGCCGATCAAGTGAGAACAATAACTCTTTTACCCCCCTCCCCCCACAAAAACAAAAATCAAGTGTTGAGCTAAAAAGGTATGGAAAATATAATATATATATATTTATTTTTTTGAAGGGTGGGGGGGGGGGGGGATGTGAGGAATTGGTGACCGGGTGAGTCTACAAAACTTCACATGTCAATTATAAACATTGATGGGAAAAAATGTTGGGAGAATGGGGATGGATGCATGATCGGGTTGATGGGGATGACTGGGTGGAGAGCGAGGTGGGGGAACGGTACAACTTTGCATCTTTTTTCTAAAAATCAGATGAGCCAAAAAGGAATGAAAAATTTTGGGGGGGGGGGGGGGGAAGGGGGAGGGGGGTGTGACCAGGGCGTTGGGGGTGCCCGGGCGGGGGTACACGGGTACACAACTTCACATGATAATAAATGTTCATGGAAAAAATGAAAGAAGTTAAATGAAATTCTACCAATTTGTTATAGTTTGATATGTACAAATATGTGGATTTTTAAACAATTAGAGGGCAATAACTCTGGAGTTAATATAGAGATCCTGAGGAAATTGTGTGTGCACTACCACATTATGGTGATCTAAGTTTGATTTAAGTTTCATAGTTCTAGGTCAAATATGTTACAAGTTTTGTCATATTTATAGTACCCTACATAGTTAACACTATAGAAGTTTTCATCCATAAAGCACGTGCCTCCATAAACAATATACTGGGTTGCTTCCACGGTAACCACACATTCTGTCGACAGAAATCTGAAGTGTGTACTGCACATCTAAAACAAGAGCTGTAACAGAAGACAGCGCGCTCGACTATTTCGATGCTGCAAAGTGAAACTGCGCGCATATGAGGAAGCTGGAGCTGTCACTGAAGTGTTTAATTACTCCAATTTGGATGAAGATATACTGGAAAAAGCTTACGTCTGTTTCAAACGTAACAGTCCGAGTTAAGCAGGGATAGAGAAGTATATCAAAACATTAAATTAGTATAAAGGGGACATAATTCATGGAAATTTCTGCAAAAGTAATGCACCAGGGCATTGTGTAATATCATGTGGCTAGTAATGTGGAATAACTATTTGAAGTTTTTCAATGAAATAAGTGAGATATAACAGAAGTCCATCACAAATTGAACATGAAAGTCTAGTAAAAAGGGGGCATAACTCATTTCATTTTGGTGTCAGGATCAGGAACACTGTGTCATTTGATGGTGGTGACAAAGTGGAACCACCGTTTTAAGTTTGAATAATATCCATTTACTAACAACAGAAATATAGTGAAAAAGCACCAACATTAAACTGAAATTCTAAGTAAAAAAATGACATAAGTCACTAAATATTTTTGCCTGAATTATGGACATTGTGTCATATGATGAGGACGACAATGTAAAAGAATTATTTTAAGTTTGAATCAAATTTATTAAGTAATTACACAAATAAAGTAAAGGTGCACCAACATTGACCTGAAATTATGAAATTAGTAATAAAAAGTAACAAGTGTTGCAAGTTTTAAAGCAATAGCTTTGATAGTTTATGAGAAAAGCTGACTTAAACATATTACTCAACCAAGAAAACTGATTTTCTAAGTCAGAAAGGGGCAATAAATATTGCAAAAAGCAGGATGGGGTTATGTTTCTTGATGTACAGGGTCAGCTTATGATGGTGAACAAGTGTTGCAAGTTTCAAAGCAATAGCTTTGATAGTTTAAGAGAAAAAGTTGACCTAAACATAAAACTTAACCAAGAACTCTGATATTTTCTAAGTCCAAAAGGGGCCATAAATCTTGCAAAAAGCAGGATGGAGTTATGTTTCTTGCTGTAAAGGGTCAGCTTATGATGGTGAAAAACTGCGGCAAATTTTAAAGCAATAGCTTTGATAGTTTAGGAGAAAAGCTGACCTAAACATAAAACTTAACCAAGAAAACTGATTTTCTAAGTTCAAAAGGGGCAATAATTCTTGCAAAAAGCAGGATGGAGTTATGTTTCTTAATGTACAGGGTCAGCTTATGATGGTGAACAAGTGTTGCAAGTTTCAAAGCAATAGCTTTGATAGTTTAGGAGAAAAGTTGACCTAAACATGAAACTTAACCAAGAAATCTGATATTTTCTAAGTACAAAAGGGGCCATAAATCTTGCAAAAAAGCAGGATGGAGTTACGTTTCTTGCCCTGCAGGGTCAACTTATAATGGTGAACAAGTGTTGCAAGTTTCAAAGCAATAGCTTTGATAGTTTTGGAGAAAACTGACCTAAACATAAAACTTAACCAGATAACGCCGACGCCGATCAAGTGATAACAATAACTCATTTTTTTTTCAAAAAATCAGATGAGCTAAAAAGGGGGCATAATTCATGAAATATTGGTCAAGAGTTATGGCCCTTGTATCATATGATGTGGGTGATGATGTGCTATAATTAATTATTTTAAGTTTGAATCAAATCTGTTTGGTAATAACAGATAAAGAGTGAAAGTGCATCAAACTTTAACCTGAAATTTTATGTAAAAAGGGGGCTAATTCATGAAATTTGGTGCCAGAGTTATGACCCTTGCGTCATATGATGTGAGTGATGATGTCGAACAATAGCACGTGCCTCCATAAAATATACTTGGATTGCTTCAATGGAAACCACACACTCTGTCGACAGAAATCTGTAGTGTGTACTACACATGCACCAAAAAGTACAGTTTGGAGTAGGAACTTTCCAGGTCTGTTCCACTCTGTCATACTTGGAGTAACCAATGGCCGAGGAAAGTCTTTGCTCCAAATTGTACAACATTTAAGTACATATACGTTTAAAAAAATCATGATCCTATATACAAATACGCTCTTCTAAGTATGTAAAGCGACGGAAATATTCAAACAGAAATATTCTTGAAAATTCCATTTACCGAAGCAAAACTACAGCCACTAAAGAACACACACACGCCGTAGCCATGCTAAAGTGAACTTAAAAAAAGAGCCGAGCCGAGCCGAGCCGAGCCGAGCCGAGAGCCGAGAGCCGAGCCGAGCCGAGCCGGGCAGGGCAGGGCAGGGCAGGGCAGGGCAGGGCAGGGCAGAGGGCAGGGCAGGGCAGGGCAGGGCAGGGCAGGGCAGGGCAGAGGGCAGGGCAGGGCAGGGCAGGGCAGGGCAGGACATAACAGAAGAAGATGTGTGTCCGTAGGACACAGGTCCCCCCACCCTCCTGCCACTGTACATGGTTTTATGACTCAATGTGAAATATTTTAAGATGTTTGCAGAGCAGAGCCGAGCAGAGCCAAGCCGAGCCGAGCCGAGCCGAGCCGGGCCGGGCCGGGCCGAGCAGAGCCGAGCAGGACAGGACAGGACAGGACAGGACAGAACAAGATGTGTGTCCATAGGACACAGGTCCCCCCTCCCCCCCCCCCCCCCCTCCTCCCCTTCCCCCTCCCCCCGCCACTGTACATGGTTTTATGACTCAATGTGAAATATTTTAAGATGTTTGCAACACAAACTTTTAAGAACTTTATGTGCATTTTCACTTTTCACTGAAGGAGCATAAGTCTGGCCTAGCAGAGTAAAATCCCAAAGAGAACACCCGGTGCAAAACCTCTCATGTTTTATGACTATATAGATCAAGTACATTTTGACATAATTATATGCAGCACAAACTTTTATTTTTTGACTATGTCAAGGGTCATAACTTTGGTCTTGCAGTGAAAAAGAAATCTAACAAGAGGGTCACGATGACCCTGAATCGCTCACCGGAGTAATATGAGCAATATGTTTAAAATGGCACACTAATGCTAAAATATTAGAAAGTAGGTCAGTTGGTCATATTCATGGTCACTGAAAGTCAGTTTTAAGATCGATGTGCAAAACTGTACATGTCATCACATATGAAAAATTTTGGTAGATGACCACAAGGCAATGCTACATACCAGATATCAAAGGTCTAGGTCTTGGTCTTGTGGTTTTAGACAAGAAGTTTTTAAAGATTTTTTCCCTATATAAGTCTATGTAAAACTTGTGAACCCCAGGGCGAGGCCTCTTTTCACCCAAAAAAAAACAAAAAAAGACTATTAGATGATGTCACATGTCAAATGTCAAGGCTCTACGCCTTGCGGTTTTGGACAAGAAGATTTTTAAAGTTTTTCCTTTTGGTTCTGCATTGAATTCTTTGAAAAATTTTGAAAGGGAGCTACCCAAAGTTTTATTCCTGTAAAGTTTGGTGTAGATATTGTTGACGGACCCACGACGGACGACGGATGACTGGTGACGGACGACGGACATTAAGCGCGGTCACAAAAGCTCACCATGGCTCAGGTGAACGGAAAACTAAACAAGAGCTGTCGGATGACAGCGCGCTCGACTATTCGAAGAATTGATTGATGAATGGGGTCAAACTATTACCACAAATATTCAGAAAAAAGATATTCAGAAGAAAGAAAAAACAAGATTAGATAAACAATGTTCCTGTATTTGTGGATTTGATAAGTCTTGCACTAAATGGCAATGTGTGAACCAATTTCAAAGTCCAAAAAGGGCCATAATTCAGCCAAAATAGTTGTCAGAGTTATGTACTCTTGCCTACAGATTGAAATCATGATGATAAACAAGTGTTCAAAGTTTAAAAGCAATATGTCAAACAGTTTTGACAAAACGTGGACTTTTATAAACAGAACAAATTTCCAAGTCCAAAAAGGGCCATAATTCAGCCAGAATAGATGACAGAGTTATGTACTCTTTCCTACAGATAGAGACTGTTATACTAACAAGTGATAAAAGTTTCAAACCCATATGTCAAACACTTTACACAAAATATTAACTGGTACGAAAAACTTAACCCAAATTTCTAAGTCAAAAGGGGCCGTAATTCAGCCAAAATCCTTGATGGAGTTATGTACTCTTGCCTATAACTGGACATGGTGATGGTAAACAGGTGCTGAAAGTTTCAAAGCTTTATCTAAAAGGACATTGTCAAAATATAAACTGGTACGAAAAACTTAACAGAGATTTTTAAGTCGAAAGGGGCCATAATTCAGCCAAAATCCTTGATGGAGTTATGTACTCTTGCCTATAACTGCACATGGTGATGGTAAACAAGTGTTGAAAGTTTCAAAGCTTTATCACAAAAGACTTTGTCAAAATATGAACTGGTACGAAAAACTTAACCATGATTTCTAAGTTAAAAGGGGCCATAATTCAGCCAAAATCCTTGATGGAGTTATGTGCTTGCCTATAACAGGTCATGGTGATGGTAAACAAGAGTTGAAAGTTTCAAAGCTTTATCTCAAAAGACTTTGTCAAAATGTGGACTGGTACCAAAAACTTAACCAAGGTGTGACGCCGACGCCGACGCCGTGGTTAGTAGGATAGCTCTACTTATTCTTCGAATAGTCGAGCTAAAAACCTCAGGTGCAGTAATCACATGCTGGATAATATTCCTACATGATTTCATGACTCTACGTGAATTCTTATGCAACCAAGCACTTTATTATGCATTTTCACTAAGTCAAGGATCTTAACTCCAGTGTAGTGAGTGAAAATCATAAACAGACCACCAGGTGCGCAACTTCACATGCTATATAACGATCCCCTAATGTTTTATGACTAAGTTAAATACTTTTTGAGACACATGTGACACAAACTTGTATCCCATCAAGGACCTTAACTCTGGTCTTAAGAAAATGAAGAACAAAATCCCATGTGCAAAATTTCACATGCTGAGTAATATTCCTATGAAGATTCATGATCCTATGTCTTATACTTTTTGAGATATATGTGACATGTGATATATGGCTCTAACATCTTTCTTTTTTTTTAATTTTCTCCAAATTTTACAGGACGGAAATTAATACACTTTCCTATTCATTTTTTATGGTTCATTTATTGACAGAAATATACTTGTATTCAAGATATTTTGTAGTAAATGTCGAATAAAATCTTTAAAGGTATCTTAGATAAAAAGACAAATTACTCCCGAAAATACTACAAGAGAAATCGTTGCAAAAGACATTGTAAGACATTGTAAGAATTAAAGCAAATACGGTAACACTTCATTATACTGAATTTAAAAAATCGTCTGCGATAATTTCGTACCCTTTGTAACGTGCGTGGAAGTAAGACGGTTAACTATAAAGGTTATTTGTGTAGTTATAGATCTTTTCAGGATACAATATTGCGTAAAGTAACGAAAACGTCCGAACATGTTAGCGAAGATAGATGAGTGTCAAGGTCAAATACTTACGGACAACTGTACAAGATATACATATTGTCAAAGGTGTTTCCTTTCACTAATACATGGCATCTGAAGTTGAGATCGAATATATCGTGAAAATTTCTTATAATAAAGACATCAGTCTCGTTTTTAACACGAACGTGAGCTGTGTAAGTTGAAACACATTCTTTTGTTCTCTAACGTCATATAGCTACAAACCATGTGGGGGTGAGGGTAAAGTTATGTTATATTGCGAAAAATTATAGTCGGTGATCTACAAGACGTACACACACTGCGAAACAACATACCAAAATTATACGTTTTTTTTATCGAGCCGATTTTTAATAAACTGAATTTTAAGGCAAAATTTTTAGCAAAACTTGATATGAACTTTTCCGTTCTGACGCCACAAAATCGTCACTGACGTCCTAAGCGTCAATTTCATTTCACTGAATTTTATACCATTGAGTAGTATTTTCTGTTTGCAAAATGACAATTATTTTGTATTTTTCATTTATATGACATTCAGAGCGCGGGAAAGGAAAAATGCCGAAAACACTCGGAACTGGGCGTTGCAGGAAAAGTGACGTCAGGGGACATGTTTGTGACACAATAGCAACAAGAGCTCGTCGAACACGAAATGCCCCCCTTGATGCATTCAGTAATTGCACAGGGAACAGAAATTATATGCTCACTGTAAGCAAAAGTTCTACCATTCTGGTTTAATCTGACCTTGACCTTTAACCTATTAACCTAACAAGAGATTACAGAGTGATCTTGGCGCCATCCACTGAGCCATGTTTGAATGTTCCAAATTTCAAGACTAGCTCAAGGTCAAAATCAAGGTCACATTTCATTTCGGTACAAAATAATGTGTATGTGATCCAAATTGAAAGCTGTGGCTTGAGAAATGTGGAAGTAGGTTACTAGATCAATTTCAAGGTCAAAGTTCATTTCGGTAGACAGAACTGTGCATGTGCTTCAAATTTGGAGGCTGTAGCTTGAGAAATGTGAAAGTAGGTAATAGGTAAAAATCAATGTCAAATTTCAAATCAGAACACAAAAAAATGTATGCGGTCCAAATTTGAAGCCTGTAGCTTCAGAAATGTGAAATAGGTCACTAGCTCAATCTCAAGATCAAAGTTCATTTCGGTACACGAAACTATGCCTGTGGTTCAAATTTGAACGCTGTAGCTTGAGAAATGTGAAAGTAGGTCACTAGGTTAAATTAAAAATCAAGGTCGAACTTTATTTCTGAACACAAAACTATGCAAGTGGTCCAAATTTGAAGCCTGTACCTTCAGAAATGTGAAAGTAGGTCACTAGGTCAATCTCAAGATCAAAGTTCATTTCAGTACACAAAACTATGCCTGTGGTTCAAATTTGAAGGCTGTAGCCTGAGAAATAAGAAAGTAGGTCACTAGGTCAAAATCAAGGTCAAATTTTATTTCGGAACAAAAAACTATGCATGTGGTCCAAATTTGAAGGCTGTAGCTACAAAAATGTGAAAGTAGGTCACTAGGTCAAGATCAAGGTCAACTCATGTCAAGGTTCATCTTGCCACTCAAAACTATACATGTGGTCCAAATTTGAATGATGCACGTTATGGACATGAAGATTCTAAGTTTTTCCCTATATAAGTCTATATGAACCATGTGACCCCTGGGGCGGGGCCATATTTGACCCTAGAGGGATAATTTGAACAAACTTGGTAGAGAACCACTAGATGATGCTACATTACAAAATATCAAAGCCGTAGTCTTTGTGGTTTGGACAAGAAAATTTTCAAAGTTTTTCCCTATATAAGTCTATGTAAACCATGTGACCCCCAGGGCGGAGCCATATTTGACCCTAGGGGAATAATTTGACCAATCTCAGTAAATGAACCACTACATGCCGTGAATTCCCAGTCCAATATTACCACTTTAGATTTTCGCAGTAGCGAACTGTGGCAAGTCTATATCTGCATGTAGTTTTCGTGTGGCTATCGGTGTGTAACATTACCGTATTCGCATTGACCGTTAATTATAGACTATAGCATTTATTTTTATCCATTGGTATTCAACAAATTAGAAGAGTTAAAGACCCACCAATACCTAGTGGTCTACTTTTTCCTCCCACATGAACTTTGTACAAATAATTCTGGTAATACTGGTATCTTACAACTAATCTACAAGATGACAGGTGGACAAGCTAAGCCCTGTTTTCATAACTTCATCTGCAAACTTACTCAGTCGTTCTCTTCTCAATATAGTTTTATAGAAAAAATAGAATAATAACTATCTTACACTGTATATAGAAACAAAGTGTGGTCTAACTCTAAACTCACCTTAATACATGTAGTACCGTGCATACTACTACATAAATTGAATAATATATTTAGTAATACATTGTCTTTGCCTTATAACTGTTACTGTCAAACTGTAATTAGATACTTGTTATTTCTCATTTCTCCATACAAAAAATGTATAATAACAATCATGGAACAATCTGACTGAAGTACTTGATCTTCTAAACGAAGATCCGAGAATGACCCATTCTCATTCGTCTTCTGTATGTTTTTGACTTCCAGAATTGCTATTTTTATTTTCGCAAATCTATTTTTTATTTTAACCAATCAGGCGGCTTGTTCGAATGTCAAAGATTAAGAAAATGTGCAGGCAGTCAAGGACTCGAATTATAGAGCAAGTGCTCTGCCGACAGAGCTATCTGACACTTTACGTCATAAAAAATATAAATATCAATAACCTAGTCTAAATATAGATTTTTATTCTTACAAAATGTTGTAAGCAAGCCTTCTGATTGGCTAGCGGAATGGTCGTCAGAACGAGGCTATCAATAGCACGTCTTAAGATCCTAAGTATAGCGTAATAGGAGATGTACTTTAGTCAGATAGCATCATGGAAATACAAAATGTTACAGTTAGTTTGTAGTGTGTCTTTAAGGTAACTTGACAATAGCCACTACTGACCTTGACATTTTATAGGGAAAATTACAAATATATATAACTCTCAAAGTTAGAATTGAAGCTCAAACAAGAGCTGGCACTATTAGTGACAAATGCCCCCGAGGTTTGTCCAAGAATGCCACAGGTCGATGCGCAAAATATGCTAGAATAGTTAAGGTATGACTAATTTTTCGACAAGATAAAAAATTACTCCGAAGGTAACCTTGACCTTAGAGCTAGGTTCTGGGTCTTGAGCATGACAAACTAACTCATCAAAGGGAAAAATTGTGACAAGTAATGTTTGATGATGGCAGAGCTATTGACTGGACAACAAACATAAATGTTAACTTTTGAATCTAAGTTTGACTTTGACTTTGAAGCTAGAGATTTTGGACTTGCGTCTGACACGTCATTTCAATATAGGGAACGTTTATGCCATGTAATTTTAAAATGTCTTCATCGACGGAATAGGTATGATACCAACAAGAAACACACCATGTAAACCGTTAACCTCTAAATGTGACATCGACTGTGAAGCTAGTGGTCTGGTTGTTATGCATAACACGTTTTCTCGTTATCGGGGAATATTTCTGCTAATTATTTTCAAAATTTCTCGATTAATGACAGAGTTACGAACCGGATATGAAAAAGACCCTTTAAACCTTTCACTTGACTTCTAAGTGTAAACACGATCTTGGAGCTAGGGGTCTGGGTCTTGTGCGTAACACATTGCCTCCTTATGGTAAACATTTATGCCAAGTTATTTCAAAATCCCCTCATGGATAACAGAGTTATATATCGGACACGTAAAGATAAAAAATTACTCCGAAGGTAACCTTGACCTTAGAGCTAGTTAGAAAATTAGCTTAGAAAATTAAGATATGACTTCTAAATATGACCTTGACCTTGGAGCAAGGGATCTGGGTCTTGCGCATGACACATTGACTGATTATAGTTACCATTTATGCAAAGATATTTCAAAATCTCTCCATGAATAGCAGAAATATGGATCGGACACAAAAATAACCCTGTTAACATTTGAACACGAAGTCTGACCTTGACCTTGGAGCTAGGGTTCTTATTTTGATAAACATTTATGCTAAGTACTTTTAAAACCTCTTGATGAATGGCAAAGTTACGATCCGGGTACGAAACAGACTGTTTGATTTCTAAGTGTGACCTTGACCTTGTAGAAAGGGGTCTGAGTGTTACACATGAAACGTCGTCTCATTAAGGTTAATATTTATGCCAAACTACTTCAAAATTTCTTCATGGATGACAGAATTACAGCCCGGACAAGAATTTACAAAGTTACGGTCGGACGGACGGACAATGCGATTTTAATATTGTCACCTTCGGGGGCATTAAATCAAAGAACATACTGTAGTGTAAATAAAAAGTTATTTGCTGAATCTGTTATCATTAAGTAAAATCCTAAAATTATCAACTGCTTTTGTAAAATTCTTGAAATAGACATACTTAATCACTAAATAACAACATAATATATACTGACGAGATAAAGAAACGCCTCATTGAAATTTGGCGTTATTTTTTTCCTAACGCTTTTAATTGCTGTGAAATGTAGTAAATCTACATGTAGTCTGACCGACAAACACAGTGAACAAAAACTCGCGCGATTTCATTCAGCCATTTGTTCACTTCATGTACCTGGTCATGATGTCCTCGTGCAGTCCGTGCATGTAAACCATGTGGTTTGATTGAACGATTTTTGCACATGTACATGTGTAATACGACACACAACCATATTTTTAGCTATTCTCTGAAAAAAAAAACCATTAGTTTTCGTAATGCCGAGCTGAATTCTGAAGAGAGGGCTCAGTTTTGGCTATGCTTGAATGTGGGCGAACGCAGGAACAAGTTGCTACACGTTTTAAACGTCTCTCGTTCGACAATTGTGCGTCTTATTCGACGTGTTAGAGACACGGGAACGTCTATCGATAGACCACGTTCAGGTAGACCGCGTGTAACGTCAATACGACAGGATAATTATATACGTCAACGTCATTTACGTGACAGATTTGTGACGGCGCAATCTACGTCACGTATAGTTGTAGGTAACCGTGGACGTCCAATTAGTCGACATACAGTGAGAAATCGACTCAGAGAACGCGAATTACCTGTCGTAGGCCTTACCGCGGTCTAAATTCTAACGTTACGCCACCGTCACCAACGTCTTATTTGGGCCCGCAACCATCGCGGCCAGCGTTGGCAGAACGTAGTGTTCAGTGACGAGTCGCGTTTCAACTTGTGGAACGCCGACGTACGTATCCGTGTCTATAGACGACGCCATGAACGCTACGCAAACAATGCGTTTTGGAGCACAATCGTTACGGTGGAGGTGGAGTAATGGTGTGGGCAGCAATCAACCATAGGTTTAAGTCCCAACTCGTCATTTGCCAAGGTAATCTCACAGCCAGGCGTTACATCGACCAGATATTACGTCATGTAGTTGTCCCTTTATTCCGTCAACGTCAAGGATTAGTCTATCAGCACGACAACGCGCGACCTCACGTTGCACGCGTCACCAGGGACTTTCTACAGGCTAGAAACATTAATGTTTTACCTTGGCCGGCGTGTTCACCGGACTGCAATCCGATTGAACACGCGTGGGATTATCTCGGACGGCGGTTACGCCAACGTCAACCCCAGCCAGCAAACGTCCGGGAACTGGTAGCAGCGCTGCACCAGGAGTGGGCCAGAATCCCACGGTATCTGTTACGCAACTGGTGCGGCTCTATGAGGCGTCGCCTTGCTGCTGTGGTTGCTAGCAGAGGTGGCCACACGCGCTAATGATTTTTCTAATGCAATTTCTCCGACCGGGCTATTAAAATTCAAGATTTAAGCTTAATGCGACAATGAAATGATTTCTTATTGACCATAAATTCTTGTAAAGCATCTAATTTGCGAATGGAATTGTTCTTTTCTAATTTTGAATCACGGTTAACGAAAAATTGTATACCGAGTTTGAATGAGGCGTTTCTTTATCTCGTCAGTGTATTAGGCCCTAACAAAATCTGAAAAATAGATCCCTCGGAAGCAACGATGACAAAACAAATAGTAAATATTGCAAACTCGATTTGACTTAGACCGCATTACTAATAAACTTTGATAATGTGGCAGTTGACCTCAATACAATCGACACTGTTTATTTTCCAATACAGGTTAATCCAATAATTGCTTTACAATAGATCTGTGACGGATTTATCTTTGAACACCCCTGGACTTATTGGACTCAACTGCCACATTATCAAAGTTTATTAGTAGCTCTAGTTGGTTTAATTTGTACACTAGTCAGCAGTGTACATGTTTTTAGATAATTTGCAAACATGTTTTGCACGGAATGAATTTGCAATCATGCTTTGCACGGAATGTCATGGATCAGAGGGATAGACTGGCTATATTCATCACTACAACCCGGTAATGTGTATGAAATCTAAAGTGGTAGTATATTCATGGCATGAGATGATGTCATATACAAAATATCAAAGGCCTAGGCCCTGTAATTTTGGACAAGAGGTTTTTCAATTTTTTTTCCTATATAAGTCTATATAAACCATGTGACCCCCGGGGTGGGGCCATATTTGACCCCATGGAAATAACCTGAACAATCTTGGTAGAGAACCACTAGATTTTGCTACATACCAAATATCAAAGCCCTAGGCCCTACAGTTTTGGACAAGAAGATCAGAAACTGTTTAACTGTTCCTGGCCAATGTGACCTTGACCTTTGACCTAATGACCTCAAAATCAATAGAGGTCATCTGCTGGTCATGGCCAACCTAACTATCAATTTTCCTGACACTAGGCCCAAGCGTTCTTCAGTTATTGCCCGGAAACCATTTTACTGTTACTGGTCACTGTAACCTTGATCTTTGACATACTGACCTCAAAATCAATAGGGGTCATCTGCTGGTCATGACCAACTTCCCTATCAACTTTCATGATCCTAGGCCCAAGTGTTCTTGAGTTATCATCCGGAAACCGTTTAACTATTCAGGGTCACTGTGACCTTGACCTTTGACATACAGAACTCAAAATCTATAGGGGTCATCTGCAGGTGATGACCAACCTCCCTATCAACTTTCATGATCCTATGTCTAAGCGTTCTTGAGTTATCATCCGGAAACGGGAAACGGATTGGTCTACATTCCGACCGACCGACCGACCGACATCTGCAAAACAATATACCCCTCCTTCTTCGAAGGGGGGCATAAAAATCACGAACAATATGGCGAAAAAGTAAAACTGGAACTCAATCGCATATATCCTGAATTTTGTACAGTATAACTTTCATGACAATATTCGGCAAAAAAGTTTGGGGCGCATTCCACCTTAAAAACAAGAAATGGCCACTGCACTCATCTTAACCGAATATTATCAATTTCTTGTGTTTCATAACTTAAATAGTCGAGACCGTCAAGACGTGAACATAACTTAATATGGCACGGATGTGATACATGCATTTTTGTGCTCCACGATTTATCATATACGTTACTTACCAAAAAACCGGAGGTCTTACTATTGCGTGGTTGTTCCTGCAATGGATTCGATCATATGTAGACACAGAGTTTCAGTTTTGCAGTAACAATCTTTGTTACCAAAGGCGTTGGGTCGATTATTCTGACGATCAGCCGTGGAGTGGTTCCGACCTGTATATATAAACATGTATGAATGTATGGGTCTGTTAATTAGGCATTGTTTACAAATTAATATGATTCAATACGACACATACAAGACAACGATTATTTTAAGCAGGTCTTAATTCATTGCTGTAATAGTACACATAAGTATAAGCAATACTATATGTATATATATGACAGTGACTCACTGCAGACCTGGAGGGCCTGTGATAAATTACAGACTCCGGTATATACCCGATTCAAGCAAACAGAATAAAAAGTATCTTTAATGTATATATTTTGTAATCATGGTAATACTAACCCTAACATTTAGTTAGTATATTATACATAATATACACTACATGCGCGCGGACATGCAATCATTTGCGTATTTTTGCCGTGTGCTCAAATTGATAATCACTTCCGGACATGCGCAGAATACCGCTCCAGGTCTGCAATGAGCAATATCGTTAAGGATCTTTGTATTTTGTGGGTGTGGTTTCGAAAGCCGTCTTAAGTTTTATTTTTTATGTTTTTACTCTTTTTTTTTTTGTAAAGTTTCATCCTTGACATAGCGTTATGTGAATCCATATATTATAATGAGATGTAGTGATTTTTTTTTCAAATAGTCATAAAGCATTCTATATTGTAGGGATAATACACGCTTTTTTGTGTATTAACGTCTGCAGAAGTCAAGCCCGCGGGATTGTTTGTGACCGAGACCCGGTCACAAACATATCCCAAGGGCTTCTGCAGACGTGAATACACAAAACAAACGTGTATTGTCGCTATTCTTGCATAAAAAAACATTACCCGACGACTAAATGTATCCATATGTGATGACTTTACGATCCCGGTACATTTTTTAATTACCATTCTGTTGTTCTTGGAAACGGTAAACATGTTTTAAATATCCATAACCAGGGCCCAAAAATCAACAACATTACTAAAAGCACATACTGATGATTTTTTCACGATATTTTATCTCTCGTTAATACAAACATGAAATACCAAAAATTATTCATATAACTTAAACATTTGGTAAACAGGAGTCCACTTTCAAGAATAACAAGCAAACTCAGTGAATTGGTATCCCCTGCCGAAAAGGTTTGTGGTGAGGAATGGCAAAAAATATACCTGGCCAAAAAGTTAAGGATGTTACCAAGAAGCAAATAATTTCATTAATCAAAATCATTATAACAGAAAATGAATGGGTTTTTTTGCAGCGGGGATGACCGGGTGAGGGTAAAAAACTTCACATGTTGATTGTAAATATTGATGGAAAATTAACAAGAGCTGTCCGTAAGACAGCCAAGCTCGACTATTCGAAATATTGTCACAGAAGCAGGAAAATATTACCCAAAAAGGTTAAATATCAAAAGAATTTTTAGTTCAAAAGGGGACATAATTTGACCAAAATGAGTTATGGGACTTGCTGCTATCAACTAGTTTTATAACCCCGAAGGCATATGTGAAGTTTGAATACAATATCTGCATTAGTTTTGGAGATAGTAACTTGCATGTAAAACTTTAACCAGAATTTTCTAAGTCCAAAAAGGGGCATAATTTGCCCAAAATACATGTCAGAGTTATGGGACTTGACCCAGTGAGGTTGGTAATTAATCTAGAAAAAGAAAAATAAGTTTCAAATCCATATGCCTTTTAGTAATAGCTGTATCTACTTGCACGCAAAACTTTAACCATGATATTCTAAGTCCAAAAGGGGGCATAATTTGACCAAAATACATGTCAGAGTTATGAGACTTGACCCAGTGAGGTTGGTAATTGATCTAGAAAAAGAAAAAAAGAAGTTTCAAATCTATATGCCTTTTAGTAATAGCTGTACGTACTTCCACGCAAAACTTTAACCAGGATTTTCTGAGTCCAAAAGAGGGCATAATTTGGCCAGAATGAAGGTCAAAGTTATGGGACTTGCTGCTATCAACTAGTTTCATAACCCCTAAGACACATGTGAAGTTTCAATTCAATATCTGCAAACGTATCTTGCATGTAAAGCTTTAAGCAGAATTTTCTAAGTCCAAAAGGGGGCATAATTTGCTCAAAATACATGCTAGAGTTATGGGACTTGACCCAGTGAGGTTGGTAATTGACCTAGAAAAAGAAAAAATAAGTTTCAAAGCTATATGCCTTTAAATGATAGCTGTATGTAACCAAGGTGTGACGCCGACGCCGACGCCGACGCCAGGGTGAGTAGAATAGCTAGACTATTCTTCGAATAGTCGAGCTAAAAATGAACAAACAAAAAATTGGGTGGTGGGGCGGATGCATGATCGGGTAGGTGGTCATGACTGAGAGGAGAGTGAGGTGAGGGAACGGTACAACTTTGCATGTTGATAAAATATTCATGAAAGATTTGGAAAAAAAAAATAATCAAAAGGTATGATTTTTTGGGGGGGTGGGGGTGTGACCAAGGCAACAACTTCACATGTTTATAATAAATGTTCATGGAATAGAATGAAAGAAGTTTAATGAAATTCTACCAATTGGTTGGTTTGTTATGTACTAGTCTGTGGATTTTTTAATAATTAAAGGGCAATAACTCTAAGAGAAACTGAATCCCCACCAAAAAAAATTGACGGGCTCCATAGTGGTATGCTGGTTCATGTTTATTTCAAGTTTTATGAAATTCTATCTGATAGTTACTGAGAAATTGCTTCAGACGGACATTTTTGGGCATTTTTCACTAAATCAAGGGCAATAACTCTAAGGGAAATCGACCAATCCAAATAAAACTTGACGGGCATCATCGCAGTATGTTGGTTCATCTTTATTTCAAATTTCATGAAATTTTACCTGCTAGTTACTGAGAAATGGCTGCGGACGGACATTTTTGGGCATTTTTCAGTAAATAAAGGGCAATAATTCTAAGGAAAATTGACCAATCAAAAAAAAAAATCTTGACGGGCATCATCGCAGTATGTTGGTTCATGTTTATTTCAAGTTTCATGAAGTTCTACTTGCTAGTTACTGAGAAATGGCTGCAGACGGACGGACACACGCACGCACGCACGGACGGACAACGCCATTTCAATACCCCTCCCGATTTCATCGGCGGGGGATAATAACTTTACATTCGAGTTATTTTGAGTACGGACACATCTGAAGTACGGATGAGTACGAATTAATGTCAAACATTCAAGCTGTTTATATACATTCTTCCAGAAATTAGATAAAAACATACCGACACTAACCAAAATCATAAATATGACTCCTAAAAACAAACAATCGTACAAGTTACAAGCAATTCTTAAATATTCACGGTTATCTACAAAAACTGAAACGACGCCGAGTTCTAAAAGGGGAGTAAACAAGGGAAGCATTGTTGGGGGCAGTGCATTTGGCGTTGGTAACTGATAGAAGAGGTATTTATGAAAGAAACAAGACGCAGATACCAGGTGTCAATCTGCGCAGAAATACATATACGTCCCTGGGAAAGCATTTCAAAAATAACAAGAGCTGTCCGTAAGACAGCGCGCTCGACTTTTCTCAGTGCTTGACTCTGAATTAGAGCTTTGCCAGTTAAAAAAATCTAAGTTAAAGAGGGACATAACTCTGTCAAAATTCAAATCAGAGTTATGGGAATTGTGTCTCCTGGTGTAGACTTTGATAGTAAATAACTATTTTGAGTTTCCAGTCAATAGCTTTGATAGTAACAGGGATATTTGACTTTATAAAAAGAATTAACATAAAAATCTAAGTTAAAAAGGGACATAATTCTGTCAAAATTCAAATCAGTGTTATGGGGATTATTTCTCCTGGTGTAGACTTTGATGGTAAACAAGTATTTTAAGTTTCAAGTCAATAGCTTTGATAGTAACAGGGATATTTGACTTCATCAAAAAAAATAACATAAAAATCTAAGTTAAAAAGGGACATAATTCTGTCAAATTTCAAATCAGAGTTATGGGGATTATTTCTCCTGGTGTAGACTTTGATGGTAAACAAGTATTTTAAGTTTCAAGTCAATAGCTTTGATAGTAACAGGGATATTTGACTTTATAAAAAAAATTAACATAAAAATCTAAGTTAAAAAAGGACATAATACTGTCAAAATTCAAATCAGAGTTATGGGGATTATTTCTCCTGGTGTAGACTTTGATGGTAAACAAGTATTTTAAGTTTCAAGTCAATAGCTTTGATAATAACAGAGATATTTGACTTTATCAAAAACTTTAACCAAAAATTCTAAGTTAAAAAGGGGCAATACTCTGTCAAAATTCAAACCAGAGTTATGTGAGTTGTGTCTCCTGGTGTAGATTTTGATAGTAAATAACTATTTTGAGTTTCAAGTCAAAAGCTTTAATTTTAACAAAGATATTTGACATTATCAAAAATTTTAAGAAAAAATTCTAAATTAAAAAGGGGCATAATTCTGTAAAAATTAAAATCAGAGTTATGTGGATTGTTTCTCCCGGTGTAGACTTTGATAGTAAATAAGTATTTTAAGTTTCAAGTCAATAGCTTTGATAGTAACAGAGATATTTGACTTTATCAAAAACTTTATCCAAAAATTCTAAGTTAAAAAGGGGCATACTTCTGTCAAAATTCAAATCAGAGTTATGGGGATTGTTTCTCCTGGTGTAGACTTTGATAGTAAATAATATTTTAAGTTTCAAGTCAATAGCTTTGATAGTAACAGAGATATTTGACTTTATCAAAAACTTTAACCAACGGCGACGCCGACACCGACGCCGGGGCGAGTACAATAGCTCTAATTTTTCTTCGAAAAAGTCGAGCTAAAAATCGAGTATTAACAGCACGTGAATTGCCTTGTTTGCACACGATTTTTCTCCCGTTAATATATGGGCGGATCCAGTGAAAAAAAGGTAGTTTTTATGCAAGAATATTATAAATCGATGTTTTGCATACATTTGCAAATGAAATCAATTATTTATTATAAGGAATCCACAGACACAGCTGGCAATACTTACCGCTTATGAAGTTACAATGGAATTTACCCGTACATTACATTAACAAGAGCTGTTCGTAGGACAGCAAGTGCTCGACTATTCGAATCGTTGTCCCAGAAGAAGGAATATTACCCTAATGTTAAAATATGTAAGGAGTTTCAACCCAGTATCTGCATTTGTTTTGGAGATAATCTCTTGCATGCAACACTTTAATCAGAAGTTTTCTATGTCCAAAAGGGGACATAATTTGCCCAAAATACATGTCAGAGTTATGGGACTTGATGCAATCAACACGTTGTATAACTCCGAAGACACACGACTGTGAAGTTTCAATTTAATATCTGCATTTATTTTGGAGATAGTAACTTGCACGCAAAACTTAACCAGAATTTTCAAAGTTCAAAAGGGGGCATAATTTAGCCAAAATAAATGTCAGAGTTATTTGATTTGATGCTATTACCTAGTTTTATTAACCCGAAGACACATGCGAAGTTTCAATTCAATATCTGCATTAGTTTTGGAGATAGAAACTTGCATGTAAAACTTAAAAAAGAATTTTCTAACTCCAAAAAGGAGCATAATTTGCCCAAAGTACATGTCAGAGTTATGTGACTTGACCCCGTGAGGTTGGTAATTGATCTTGAAAAAGAAAAAAATAAGTTTCAAAGCTATTGCCTGGCAATATCGATTGCCTTTAAGTAATCGCTACAATGTACTTAAACGGAAAACTTTAACATGACTTTCTGAGCTCAAAAGGGGGCATAATTTGGCCAAAATTCAGATCAGTGTTATTGGACTTGATGCTATTAACTAGGCTTTATAACCCCGAAGACACGTTAAGTTTCGTCTCAATATCTACATTAGTTTTGGAGGTAGTAACTTACAAGCAAAACTTTAACCAGAAAGTCTAAAAGGTGCACAATTTGCCCAAAATACATGTCAGAGTTATGGGAATTGACCCAGTGAGGTTGGTAATTGACATTGAGAAAGAACAAAAGCTGTCGGAGGACAGCAACGCTCAATTATTCAATAGCCTTTTCAATTGAATGAATACAAAAGATGAGAAAGGGACATAATTTTGTAAAAATGGGAAACAGAGTTATGGAACCTGCTTATCAGCTCATGACAGTGGACAATTGTGTGAAGTTTCAATCTATTCCCATTGGTGGGTACTGAGATACCAGCTTACATATAAAAAATTAACAAAAAAAAACTGCTAATTTTAAAAAGGGGCATAATTTTGTAAAAATGCAAAGTAGAGTTATTGAACCTTTGCACTGCATGTCATATCATGACAGTTAACAAGTATGTGAAGTTTCAATCCTTTCCCATTAGTGATACTGAGATACCAGCGTACATAAAAAAAAACTTAACCAAGAACTGCTAAGTCAAAAAGGGGCATAATTTTGAATAAAAAGTAGAGTCATAGGACCTGCTTAGTGCATGTCAGATGATGACAGTGTAATTTTGTAAAAAAGCAAAATAGAGTTATGGGACCTGTGCAATATAGGCAAGTTTATCACAATGAATAAGTGTGTGAAGTTTCAATCCATTCCCACAAGTGGTTGCTGAGATACCAGCTTACATACAAAAACTTCACCAAATCGAGACGCGGATGCGGATGCGGATGCAGACGCGGACGCCGACGCCGACGCCGACGCCGACGCACGGGCGAGTCTAATAGCTCTACTATTCTTTGAATAGCCGAGCTAAAAAATAAGTTTCAAAGCTATATGCCTTTAAATGATAGCCGTATGTACTTCCACGCAAAACTTTAACCAAGATTTTTTAAACCAAAAGGGGGCATAATTTGGCCAAAATACATGTCAGAGTTATGGGATTTGACCTAGTGAGGTTGGTAATTGATCTTGAAATAGAAAAAAAAAGTTTTAAAGCTACATGCCTTTAAATGATAGCCATTTATACTTGCACACAAAACTTTAACCATGTTTTTCAAAGTCCAAAAGGGGGCATAATTTAGCCAAAATAAATGTCAGAGTTATTTGATTTGATGCTATTACCTAGTTTTATTAACCCGAAGACAGATGCGAAGTTTCAATTCAATATCTGCATTAGTTTTAGAGATAGAAACTTGCATGTAAAACTTAAAAAAGTATTTTCTAACTCCAAAAAGGGGCATTATTTGGTCAAAGTACATGTCAGAGTTATGGGACTTGAGCAAGTGAGATTGGTAATTGACCCAGAAAAAGAACAAATAAGTTTCAAAGCTATATACCTTTAAATGATAGCAATAATGTACTTGAGCACTTGTAAAACTTTAACAAAGGTGTGACGCCTACGCCAACACTGACGTCGACGCCGACGCCAGGGTGAGTAGAATAGTCGAGCTGATAATAAAAAAAGTCTAATAACAAATACACCTCAGATTTTTACTCTTTAAAACAGTCTCCGAGTATTGTGTGACAGACTACAAACCAATCATAGTTGTTCTAAAGCAACTCGTTAATTCAACAAGGTCACGGTGAGAATACATACACCGGATATCGCCATGTGGTAATAAGATATTTTTCCGAAAACGTTGTATTTTATTACTATAGAAGAAAAGACCATTACCTTTAATAACCTGATTCTGTGTATATGCTCTGACAAGCGTATAATGAGTCAGTTTTAAGTAGAAACGCTGAAGTTCTTTATAAAGTGAAAATTTTATAATTAGATAATTGCATGCCGTGAACACATTTCTTTTGATACCGTCACCTATTTGCATTGTGTGGAAAATTCTGAATTGTACGATTTATTAAAAGAAACAAGGAGCTGCGTTCAATAAACACTTTATGCCCCCGGTGGCATCCTTCTCGATACAAAGCAACCTAAGTCCAAAACGAGGTCAAGGTCAAGGTAAAAATTAGGTCAGGTGATGTTTGAAGATGAGGAATGGTCAAAGCTTACATCTGTATTAGTATCAGTTCATTCTTGTAAGCGGTATTGATGCTAGACGAAACGGTTCCATTTGGTTAACCAAAAGATGGCCCATATAAAGCAACCTTAGTCCAAAATGAGGTCAAGGTCAAGGTCGAGGTCAAACTGAGGTCAGGTGATGTCTGAAGATGAGGAATGGCCACAGGTTACATCTGCATTAGTATTAAGTCATTCTAGTAAGGGGTATTGATGTTAGACGAAACGGTCCCATCTGGTTAACCTCGTACGGACGGACGAACGAACAAACGAACGGACAATCACTATATGCCTCCCGCATCAGTAAATGCCGGGGGCATAAAAAGCTTTCTTTCAAATGACGGAGAAATCGGCCATAAATGAGCGTCGATTGTGCACTATAGATTGCGTTTTCCAAATAATATTTGAACTGTTCATTGCAGTTTCGTGTACTGAGAATTGATATTGTAAATAGTGTATATTTTCAGTATTGGTGGCCTTTGAATAGACAAAGCATGTACTGGCATTGGCCCAAATGATCGTAATTGAAAATGGAATGTCTTCTTTTCTGTATGCAGATGACATTAGACTTCACAGCGGGTTCATTAGCAGTATACATGAAAATAACAAGCACTAGTCTGAACATTGAACTTATAATAACAGCGGCATGCCAATAGTCACTCCGAGAAACTGTCTAAAGACAAGGCATTGCCAAGTACAGGCCCAGCCAAAAATACATCCGTGAAGTTTATTACACAGGATATGATGGCGATAAATGTGAAAAAGGTTTCCTCTCATAAGAAGAACAAACATGAAAATGTGTGATCCTGTTACCTTCAACTTCATAGAGACATAATTAAGCCTTGGTCAATAGATGACCCCTATTGATTTTGATGTCAATAATTCCAATGTCATGTTTAATTAGATCGTTCAAACTTCACAGACCATGTAGTTTTATTTGATAATTTCTAACAAGAGCTGTCCGGAAGACAGCGCGCTCCACTATTCTGCGATTTGATATTTAAAATGAATGTATTTCTCAATAAGAGACCTCTACTTTTAAAGGAAGATACATCAAATTAAGAGTCATTGGGATTGTTACAACATATGCAGATGATGATGGTAAAGATATATTTTGAGTTGCAAGTCATTATCTTATGCAGTACCAATGTTATGTCCAGAAAACGAAGTTTGTTAAAAAATTTAAGTATAAAAGGGGCATAATTTGGTCAAAATACAAATCAGCATTATGGGGATTGTTACCACACATGCAGATGATGATTATAAAGAAATACTTTTAATTTCAAGCCATTATCTTTTAAAGTACCAAAGATATGTCTATAAACGAAGCTTTCGAAAAAAATTAACATGAAAATAATTCCAAGTATAACAAGAGCTGTCCGTAAGACAGCCAAGTTCGACTATTCGAAATATTGTCCCAGAAGCAGGAAAATATTACCCAAAAAGGTCTTCTTGGTGTCGTGAACATTTGTGTCAAGATTCCTTGAAATCCTTCAAGGGGTTCAGGAGTTACAGAGCGGACACGAAATTGCTAACGGACAGACGGACGGACGGAATCCAGCGTCATAACATAATACGTCCCTTCGGGCGTATAAAAATGTGCATTTTTGGCTATTTCAGGGGCCATAACTCTGGAAATAGGGGGCGGAGCAGAACGAAAAAATAGCAGGTGCGCAAGTTCATAACATGATAAAGACTCATGCAAGGTTTCGCATCCGAAGGATCTTCTTTCCAGACTCATGCATTTTCCATTACTGCTCATGAACAGACTCAATCAAACCGAGTCTGCAATTTTCACTGTTTATCTTGTTCTCGGTGCTTCCGAGGGATCTACTTTCCAGATTTTATTTAGTTCACAACAGCGGGTGTTAAGTGCTGTGTGGCGGCCGTGAAAAGTCGCCCCGACTTCATCTCAGTGTTGTTATATTTTCTGGTCCTTCGGGATCATTGATTTCAACTCATTTAGATTTGAAGATTGAATACTGCTTAAGCCGGTGCTAGGGGGCGTGGGCAGTGTTGCATTTTCCATTACTGCTCATGAACAGACTCAATCAAACCGAGTCTGCAATTTTCACTGTTTGTCTTGTTCTCGGTGCTTCCGAGGGATCTACTTTCCAGATTTTATTTTTTTTTTAATTAATCAATTTATATGTAATACTTTTTTAGTTAGGCGCGTCACAAGGTGAAAATGTGCATTTTTGACTATTGCAGGGACCATAACTCTAGAAATAGGGGGCAGACCCAGGTGAAAAATATCATGATAAAGACTCATGCAAGGTTTCGTGAATCTATTTCAAATACTTTTTGAGCTAGGCGTGTCACAAGGTGAAACTGTGCATTTTTACTATTTCTGGGGCCATAACTCTGGAAATAGGGGGCGGAGCCGAACGAAAAATAAGAGGGGCGCAAGTTCATATAACGATAAAGATTCATGCAATGTTTCATCAATTAATATTAAATACTTTTTGAGCTAGGCGCTTCACGAAATTCGGACAGACGCACGCACGGACAAGACCAAATCTATATGCCCCCACCACTCATGGGGGCACAACAAAAACGTTGGGCTGACCATACTAGTTGCAACGTAACCATGGTCACGTGACTCAGTCACGTAACAGAAACGCTACTTATCAGGAAATACCTGCCTTCGCTTTCATTTTGATTAAAAGCATTGTGCCTGAAATAATTTGTTCTCCAACTCTGACTCATGTGGGAAAGTTGACAGTTACTTGTGGAAAATGGGAAACTACTGGTACAGAATCCAGAAAAACTGTTGGATTAACTGCTCGCGTTACTGATGAAATACGGCGAATAACTAAACAAAGAAGATAATTTACAATACAATTACTGTACTTTATGACTTACATACACAACGAATTATAATGTGTATGGATACAGACAAATGAGCCGCGCCATGAGAAAACATAGTGTTTTGCGACCAGCATGGATCCACACCAGACAGATTCAGGCTGTTCGCTTTCAAACCCTACTGCAATTAGAGAAACCATTAGCGAACAGCATGGATCCTGATCGGACTGCGCGGAGGCGCAGGCTGGTCTGAATCCATGATGGTCGCAAAGCCACTATGTTGGTTTTCTCATGGCGCGGCCCAATTATAGAAATAATAATCATGATATACCTTTTTAAAAACACCATACACATCGGTTGCCTTTTCTTGTAGCTGTAAGTTGATCCCAGAAAGAGCAGAAAGACTTTGATACAAAATTATGAAGATGTAGCGGAAAGATGTAGTTTCAGATCGAGAGAGCTCATCCTATCCATCACATAGCTGCAAGTCATGCTGGCTCTTGTTTATACCATATGCTATGTACTCTAGTGACTCTTAGACTAATATTGTTTATAACCGTTAGGTTTGATGAGCAGATGATTCATCGATCAGCCGGCGCCAGCAACTCCTCGTGGTTCCGTTTGTGTCAGGTATTGAAGGCAAAAACTTGGTTCATTCTACACACAGAAAAAAATCACGAATGTTCTGCTGAGTTTTATTTTGTTTAGATTTTTTTGTTCGTTGGTGCAGTACTGATGTTTTCACTGATGATGGAAAACTTCGCTTGCAGGAGTTCCTGGAAAATTGAAGAAAAAACAAAAGTTTTCCTTTGCTTTAAACCGATTTTCAATTAATTCTAACAGCGGGTCTAATGATTTTATTAGTAGTGATAGGATCTGGAAGGTCTTGTCACTAGTACTATTCAGTGTCTTTTACCTACATTTAAGCATATGTTTATTACATGTTATACGGAGTATTCGAAATTTCAACTTACCGGTCAATAGTCAAAACTATTGCTCGGGATTCGAAGTACTGAAGACAAAAAGCTTAGACTAATGATCGAACTGCCGTTCAATAAGCGTTTAATACTTACCTTAAAAAATACATTTACACAGACTTCAGTTCATCAAAGTTTTACTTTATTCCAGCAGACCTGTTTTGCATATTGACTGGACATATAGTACAATCTACTTACCGACTTCTTATATAAGAAGTCATGTAATAGTATACTCTTAAGTACTATGCTATTTTGACAATGAAAAATTTCTTTGTAAAACAGAGATTGTCATAACAATACGAGTAATGCGCGGGGATCAAAGAGAAACTGATAATAATGAAAAAATGTATATCCGAGTAGATTATAAAGTATCAATGACAGCATGTCCCAACAGTATACTGGAAGAAAATGCATAGAAATTTTCGGGGTAGGTATTTGGTACCGTAAGTCTCTCATATGTATACAATAATATATTCATCAATCAAGGATATGTCAGTGTAAATGAGCTGAGCGTTAGTTTTCTAAGAAAACGTCATTAAACTGTGTTACACAAATCACACGTGTACCGACTTTTTACAAAAATATGTCCGCCATGTTTTCTTCAGTGAACGAAATAAAAGTAGTATTTTACCATAGAATTCCTTATTGTCAACGTGTCATCAAAATTATCACTTCACGTGGCTTCATGGAGATCACGGCCTAATGGCTTACAGACAGTCAAAATTATTGCCGAAGATTCAAAAGGATGAGAATGACCAATAATTTTGACTATTGACCGGCAAGTCTTTCAATAAGTGTTTTATTACATGACAAAAGAAATTAATTTTCATTTTTTAACCTATTCGTTTGAATGTAGACAAACTATGGACCGGCGATTCATATCAGGAGTAATATAGTATAAATGGGCTCATATCATGAATATTAGTTCACAACTGTTGGTGACTTTCATTGTTTTACGTGTATAATTCTGTGATTTGAATTGCATGATGTCCTAATCAACTTACTTTTTACATGTGCAACAAAGTTACTGTCCCGGATGTGACCTATTGTTATCGGCTGCACCTGATTCGCTGAACAGATTAACTCGGACTCTTACCGCAAACCGTGGCTGTCTTGCGTAATATGTATTCGTTGCAAGTTGAGTTCAGCACATCAGTTGCTTTGCACACCCTAGATCCCTGACGTCGGCATAATTGTTTTGCAGCACCTGCACGAAATCACTGTCGTCTATACTGCCAGGGTTGCCAGATCTCTGGAACAAATACGGGAGATAACAGATGGCTCTTTACAAGTTTACACAGACGGCAGGGTCTACTGGTCAATACTCTTCAAATTCATGCAGATGGTTTAATTGTTGTGGTTATTCGTTTTCTATCTATTTTGAAGCAGTATCAAAAGTTCACTGCCTTTTTCCGGCCAACCTAACACAAAGAACTTAGCACATTAAGCACAGATTGAAGAAACAAGAGGGCCATGTTGGCCTATATCGCTCACCTGAGTTTAATTGCTTGCTTGAACAAAGGGGGGGGTCGCAGTTAGGTGTCTGCGCAAAATGTTTTTTGATTTTCTCTATATTTTATGACAATATACCTACATGTATTAAGTTTCATTCACAAGTGTTACTGTTATCAGTTTTGACTTACTTTTATAGAAATTCACATTTAAAGTGGGTGGGGTAATTTGACATGTAACCAGCCAGGAACACAATCTCCGCCGCGTTTTTAAAAATGGTTCAAACTTTTTACCTGGAACTTTCGTGATAAAATAACTATGCAATGGACATTTACACAACATGTTGCGTTTTAAATTGTCTTGAATACTTTTTTCAACACAGAGCCACAAAGTGGCCTGATCAAATTTACTGATTTTCAATGGACGAACTTCACCAAAAATCTAAAACATTTTTTATTAGTTGAGATATTTAGGTGTTATTTTCAGCAGATATTGTAAGCTAAATAAACATTAAAATGACAATATATCAGTACACTCTGATTAATATTGGAAGAGTGGTACACTCTCAAACTAGGGAAAAGTGGGTGGGGTAAATAAACATGCGAAGCTAAACATTCGAAGCAACACAACTATAGGAATGATAATTTTGCAGTTCAAGAAATGGCCTCAGATTATCTACTTCTATCTTAATTATGCCCGTATGAGTGGTAGGGACATATAGATTTGGTCTTGTCCGTGCATCCGTGTGTCTGAGCGTCCGTCCGTCGCCCGAAGTTCTTGACGCACCTAGCTGAAAAAATATTTGATATAAATTGATGAAAAATTGCATGAGTTTTTATCGTGATATGTACTTGCGTACCTTTTATTTTTTGTCTGGCTCCGCCCCTTCTTTCCAGAATTATGGCCCCTGACATAGTCAAAAACACATATTTTCACCTTGTGACACGCCTAGCTCAGAAAGTATTTGATATAGATTGATGAAACCTTGCATGAATCTTAACCATGATATGAACTTGCGCACCTTTTATTTTTCTACGGTCTCTACACCCTTTTTCCAGAGTTTTGGCCCCTGAAATAGTCAAAAATGCACATTTTCACGTTGTGATGTGGATAGCGCAAAAAGTATTTCATATAAATTGATGAAACCTTGCATGAATCATTATTGTGATATGAACTTGAGCACCTCCTATTTTTCGCCTGACTCTGCCCCCTATTTCTAGAGTTATGGCCCCTGAAATAGTCAAAAATGCACATTTTCACCTTGTTGTGCGCCTAGCTCAGAAAGTATTACATTTAAATTGATGAAACCATGCATGAGTCTTTATCAAGATATGAACTTGTGAACCTCCTATTTGTCGTCTGGCTCCTATTTCCAGAGTTATGGCCCCTGAAATTGTTCAAAATACACATTTGTACCTAATGACGTGTCTAGCTCAGAAAGTTCGATGTAAATTCATGAAGCACTGCACGAGTCTTGATTATGATGTGACCTTGCACACTTGGCATTCTTCTTGAGAACCTTAGCGCTTATTACAGAGTTATTGCCCTTAAAATAGCCAAAATAATGGATGTTTTGTTTGTGATGCTCATAGTTCAAGAGGTATATGGCCTAGAATGATGAATCCTTTGTATAAAATGTTTGTTGAGGCTATATCCCCTTAAAACTGCAAACATCATTGAATTATTGCCCCTTATTTGTGACAAATGTACCAGTGGGGCCACACCATGTGTCCTACAGACACATTCTATATCAAATACTTTTTGAGCTAGGCGTGTCACAAGGTGAAAATATGTGAGGGGCCATAACTCTTGGAATAAGGGGCGGAGCCAGACAAAAAATAGAAGGTACGCAAGTACATATCACGATAAAGACTCGTGCAATTTTTCATCAATTTATATCAAATACTTTTTGAGCTAGATGCGTCAAGAACTTTGTGCGACGGACGGACGCTCACATGCACGAACAAGACCAAATCTATATGACCCTACCACTCATAGAGGCATAATTAAGATAGTAGTAGATAATCTGAGGCCATTTCTTGAACTGCAAAATTATTATTCCTATAGTTGTGTTGCTTCGAATGTTTAGCTTCGCATGTTTATTTACCCCACCCACTTTTCCCTAGTTTGAGAGTGTACCACTCTTCCAATATTAATCAGAGTGTACTGATATATTGTCATTTTAATGTTTATTTAGCTTACAATATCTGCTGAAAATAACACCTAAATATCTCAACTAATAAAAAATGTTTTAGATTTTTGGTGAAGTTCGTCCATTGAAAATCAGTAAATTTGATTAGGCCACTTTGTGGCTCCGTGTTGAAAAAAGTATTCAAGACAATTTAAAACGCAACATGTTGTGTAAATGTCCATTGCATAGTTATTTTATCACGAAAGTTCCAGGTAAAAAGTTTGAACCATTTTTAAAAACGCGGCGGAGATTGTGTTCCTGACTGGTTACATGTCAAATTACCCCACCCACTTTAAATGTGAATTTCTATAAAAGTAAGTCAAAACTGATAACAGTAACACTTGTGAATGAAACTTAATACATGTAGGTGTATTGTCATAAAATATAAAGAAAATCAAAAAACATTTTGCGCAGACACCTAACTGCGACCCCCCTTTCTTTGCTAAAGCTTCAAAAAAATAAAAATAACAAAAAATAAAAAATAAAAAAAAATAGATGAGAAGGTCATGGTAAAGATTATTCACGACAACTACTGAAATTTGTTTAAAAAAATATACAGGTGGTACAAATCTCTTTGCTGTAGCTTCAAAAACAAGAAAGTAGGTCAGTAGGTCAGTGGTAAGAATATTTAAGATGAGTATATTGAAATCTGTATCAAAAGTTATACCCATGGTCCAAATTTCCATGACGTATCTTCAGAAACAAGAAAGTATGTCAGTAGGTTATGATTAAGACTATTCAAGATGAGTATTGAAATCTGTATAAAAATACAGGTGGTTTAAATTTCTATACTGTATACTTCAAAAACGAAAAAGTAGGTCAGCAGGTCAAGGTCACAGTCAAGTGACCCCTAATTACTTGGGGTCATTAAGTGATTATTATTAAACAGTCTAGGAAATATGATCAGATAATTTTGAAATAACTCAAAATGTGCCTCACGGGGCGGGCCTCTTTTCACCCCAAGGGCATAATTTGAACAATCTTGTTAGAGAACTACTAGGCAATGCTACATACCAAATATCAAAGGCCTAGGTCTTGAACTTTGATACAAGAAGATTTTTTTCCTACATAAGTATATGTAAAACTTATATGGTGAAATAAAATGTAGAGGTCCGAGTGCATAATTTTGAGATATTTGGCCATGATTAAAGTGAACCGCACTTTTCACGCTAATTTTAAGATATCATTTTGAATTTTTAACCTGTCAGATGTTTTAATATCATATTTTAACTTTAGAAAGGCAGTAACAGTGCCATTGTAATAATAGATTTACTCATAGGTTGCTATTAATTCATAAAATGATTTTCATTTCCGTACTCAGAATCCAGGCTTTATTCCACATTTTCCGGATAAATGACGTTACGCCATCACTTCCGGTTTATCAAACGTGCAAAACTACCTTAAGCTCATGCTGAATGGCCGGTGGGTGGACGCAGCCCTGCTAAACTAAGTCACAGCCAGTTCGAGGGTATATGTTGTATGTTGATGTATGCCGACCAACGGATGGTACAAGGCCCCCTCTAACGGTTGGTGACACGGCACACCAACACCAACACCAGTATAACAAGAGCTGTCCGTAAGACAGCCAAGCTCGACTATTCGAAATATTGTCACAGAAGCAGGAAATTATTACCCAAAATGTTAAATATCAAAAGAGTTTTAAGTTTGAAAGGGGACATAATTTGACCAAAATGCATATCAGAGTTATGGGACTTGATGCTATCAACTAGTTTTATAACCCCGAAGAAACATGTTAAGTTTCAATTCCATATCTGCATTAGTTTTGGAGATAGTAACTTGAATGTAAAACTTTAACCAGAATTTTCTAAGTCCAAAAGGGGGCATAATTTGCCCAAAATACATGTCAGAGTTATGGGACCTGATTCTGTCAACTAGTTTTATAACCCCGAAGACACATGTGAAATTTCAATTTAATATCTGCATTAGTTTTGGAGACAGTAACTTGCATGTAAAACTTTAACCAGAATTTTCTAAGTCCAAAAGGGGGCATAATTTGCCCAAAATACATGTCAGAGTTATGGGACTTGACCCAGTGAGGTAGGTAATTGATCTAGAAAAAGAAAAAAATAAGTTTTAAATCCATATGCCTTTTAGTAATAGCTGTATGTACTTGCATGCAAAACTTTAACCAGAATTTTCTAAGTCCAAAAGGGGGCATAATTTGGCCAAAATACATGTCAGAGTTATTGGACTTGACCTAGTGATGTAGGTAATTGATCTAGAAAAAGAAAAATAAGTTTCAAATCTATATGCCTTTTGGTAATAGCTGTATGTACTTGCACGCAAAACTTTAACCAAAATTTTCTAAGTCCAAAAGGGGGCATAATTTGGCCAAAATGAAGGTCAGAGTTATGGGACTTGCTGCTATGAACTAGTTTTATAACCCCGAAGACACATGTGAAGTTTCAATTCAATATCTACATTAGTTTTGGAGATAGTAACTTGCATGTAAAACTTTAACCAGAATTTTCTAAGTCCAAAAGGGGGCATAATTTGCCCAAAATACATGTCAGAGTTACGGGACTTGACCCAGTGAGGTAGGTAATTGATCTAGAAAAAGAAAAAATAAGTTTTAAATCCATATGCCTTTTAGTAATAGCTGTATGTACTTGCATGCAAAACTTTAACCAGAATTTTCTAAGTCCAAAAGGGGGCATAATTTGGCCAAAATACATGTCAGAGTTATTGGACTTGACCTAGTGATGTAGGTAATTGATCTAGAAAAAGAAAAAATAAGTTTCAAATCTATATGCCTTTTGGTAATAGCTGTATGTACTTGCACGCAAAACTTTAACCAAAATTTTCTAAGTCCAAAAGGGGGCATAATTTGGCCAAAATGAAGGTCAGAGTTATGGGACTTGCTGCTATGAACTAGTTTTATAACCCCGAAGACACATGTGAAGTTTCAATTCAATATCTGCATTAGTTTTGGAGATAGTAACTTGCATGTAAAACTTTAACCAGAATTTTCTAAGTCCAAAAGGGGGCATAATTTGCCCAAAATACATGTCAGAGTTATGGGACTTGACCCAGTGAGGTAGGTAATTGATCTAGAAAAAGAAAAAATAAGTTTTAAATCCATATGCCTTTTAGTAATAGCTGTATGTACTTGCATGCAAAACTTTAACCAGAATTTTCTAAGTCCAAAAGGGGGCATAATTTGGCCAAAATACATGTCAGAGTTATTGGACTTGACCTAGTGATGTAGGTAATTGATCTAGAAAAAGAAAAAATAAGTTTCAAATCTATATGCCTTTTGGTAATAGCTGTATGTACTTGCACGCAAAACTTTAACCAAAATTTTCTAAGTCCAAAAGGGGGCATAATTTGGCCAAAAACAAGGTCAGAGTTATGGGACTTGCTGCTATGAACTAGTTTTATAACCCCGAAGACACATGTGAAGTTTCAATTCAATATCTACATTAGTTTTGGAGATAGTAACTTGCATGTAAAACTTTAACCAGAATTTTCTAAGTCCAAAAGGGGGCATAATTTGCTCAAAATACATGTTAGAGTTATGGAACTTGACCCAGTGAGGTTGGTAATTGACCTAGAAAAAGAATAAATAAGTTTCAAAGCTATATGCCTTTAAATGATAGCTGTATGTACTTGCATGCAAAAACTTAACCAAGGTGTGACGCCGACGCCGACGCCGACGCCAGGGTGAGTAGAATAGCTAGACTATTCTTCGAATAGTCGAGCTAAAAAATAAAATCTGGAAAGTAGATCCTTCGGAAGCACCGAGAACAAGGCAAACAGTGAAAATTGCAGACTCGGTTTGATTGAGTCTGTTCATGAGCAGTAATGGAAAATGCAAAACTGTAGACATGATCAATCCAATGGCCATCAAGCTACACTGCTGATTGTCATGACCAAGCAATGAAATCAAGTATTCAACTTCTTTTTAAAATAGGAGTCAAGTACCCTAAATTTAATTATACCGTGGACCGTCTTGAAAAATCGCGACTTCAAAGCTATGAATATTTTAATAGTCGCAGTTTTTCTTCAGAACAAATATTGGTTGTACGACAATATATGTATAGCGAGTATGATTACAGTATATTGTGTATTGATTGCGTATGGAATAGACAAAAGTACTACCCTCTCTTTAAATTTGCTAAACGATTCTCTTTCTCAAGTGCTTGCCATCCTCACAAATTATGGTACCAACTGCATGAAAAAGCGCAGTTCCCATCGTAGAGATCATTCTTCAGAAGAATACCCGAACGTTGCTACAGTTCGAAGAAGATTGGCCAGTTGTATTTTTCTGTAATTCTCCTCTCCTCTCCTCTGCCAATCCGAATCCATTCTAGGCTTGAGAAAATCCTGGACATGAATGTCGTGATGTAGAGGATCGTGCTAAGAGTTATAGTTCGGATTTTCTTAGTACAAAAAAGACCATAATTCTGGCAAAATGCAGGTAAGAATTTTGGTTCTTAAACCTACATTGTTCCTTAATGATGATAAACAAGTGTGCAAAGTTTCAAAGCTGCAGCTTTTATAGTGTTTGAGAAACGGTGACCTAAACAAAAAATTTTACCAATAAACTAAATTTTTCTAAGTGCAAAAAGGGCCATAATTCTGACAAAATGAACATCAGCGTTATGGGTCTCGGCCTACATAGTCCCCTAATCGCTAATGATGATAAATAATGTGCAAAGTTTCAAAGCTGTAGCTTTTATAGTTTTTTAGATAAGGTGGACCTAAACAAACAAACAAAAACAAAAACAAACAAAAAAACAAGAAACTCATTTTTTTATTTTATTGGCGCAGGTAGAACCGATTATGAATAGAAGGCAGCAAGACCAGCAACAGAGAGATAGCGATATCATGCACATGTGCATACAAAATGTGAATTAAATTTTTACAAGTATACGTCATATTCAGCGTATGCCAAATACTTTCAGGTAACCTTAACCTGGTCAGAACTTTAACGCTTACACAAAACTTATTTGTGAATATTTTTTCTTGTCTGATTTTTGTCGCTTGAGATGTTCTTTGAACCTACACGTATGCGGATCCGCCCAAGTGCAACATCACGACCTCTCTGTTACAAAGTATACAGCCAGACCTGTGTTAAGCAACCCACAAAGGAATGAACCCATGAGTTGCCAAAGGCAGGTGGCTGTCTAATTCATGATGCAAGGGCCAGCTTAAGATCGGTTGAGATCAAGGTAGAACATACAGATATTTCATGAGGTTCGCTATATCTATGTCGTTTTACGACGTCAGTACAAATATTCTTAACTATTCTTATTAGCATGCACAAACAACAAACACAAAGTAGATGGGAAATGGCCGCGACTTTATTTCATTGATATCATGGCATATAGCATGTTTAAATTTTTAGAAATGAATATGAACACAAGAACAATCACTAGCTAAATGGCATAGCAACTTACAGGCAACGCAAAGTGGCAGAAGCCTATTTTATAGACTGACCATGAAGAAACTGGCAAATGGCAGAGATTTCTCCATTCACAGCCGATGAGAAAGTGAGGCGAATTGCTCAGCACATTCCCGAAAGGTAATAGGAACTACAAGTAAGACTGGTAGCGAAGAAATCATGCAACAATTGCTTTTATATTTAGTTTCTAATAGAATTACCACTGTATATTTTGCATATTTAACGAAAAAGGGGGTTGGATCGCGACAGTAATGTCAACGCAAAAATAATATCCAGGAAAGACTGCACTATTGATATGTTAATAAAGAAGCAGGAAGCGCTACCAGATATAGCAGGTGGTCTTCTATTTATAATCAGACCATGTGTTAGAGGTATGTAGCAAAGGATTTTGTTTTCCCGGTCTTGCCATTATTATCAATATTAGCCCTGCTAAACTAAGAGACAGCCATTACGAAGATATTGGTGAATGACCGACCATTTCTGATCAAGGTCCCCTCTAACAAAGGTTCGAAAGAATTACTTCGGACTCGAATGCCGGGGAGGATCGCGTGATAACGCGAAAGATTAAATACCATCTAAGCAAAAGACTGTTCTGATAAACGGACTAATGGTAGCATAAGTTGGGAGCCACAGACAAAATAAAGAGCTGGTTTACAGGCGCTTCCAGTTAGCAGAGGGGGTCAAGTTAAACATACAAGACCCACATATGTTGTTAGAGGTATGAAGCAAAGTTGATCCACACAAAATTATAAAGATATGTACGGCCCTACTCGTACATATTAAAAAAACCCTCCTCCCGAACGGCATAACCCCAACTTGGCCGGGAGGAGTCACCCTGCTAAACTAAGTCACAGTCAGTGCAAGGATATGTATCAATGACGACCATATTTTGGTACAAGGTCCCCTCTAACAGGGTTGCAGCCGGTTAAACCCTGCAACACCAATATAAGACATGGTCATTCGATGGCAAATATTTTCGGCAGATACTCCTGACCAAGCTAGACATGTGAGCGTTTTTGATTTTTGATACAGCCGTTGTATCGTAATGCCAAGGAAGGCTTTATCGAAATAGGTGTGGATCAATTATAAAAATATTTATGCTCACTTTAGAACGGACAGTTTAAACTTTAACTGCAATAAGCAAAGTTAAAAATGTCTTCGCATCCAGTCCTACACTAGAAATGTTCGTTGCTTTAAGAAAGTCGCGACAGATACATTTGTAATCCGCGCACCAAAACCCTAAAAACTCCTATTGAGAAAAATACGGGAAAGCGTTGGATTACATTTAAAAGCAGTAAAATTGTTATTATATATGCATAAAATTAAATACAAGTAATAAAAGAAATAGAATAAAGAAAACACAAAATATCATAAAGTTGTTACAGCAATTGAATATCATTTCACTTTAAACCTCGAAACTTAAAATGTTCACCTCTTTCAGAAGTTACCACGAAACATTAAAACGTTTGTTTCACTATTTCATTTAACTAAAATAGATAATCACTGTGACAGGTTTTAGTAACATGAATAGGCGAGTGCAAGAGGCAGCCTTCTGAACACGCCCAGACCCTTGCGAATATCACGTTGACATGCCTGAGACTCCGTAAATGTATCAGTCTGGATCTGAAAAACAAACTTGACAGCAGAAATACGTCAAATTGATATTATACATATATCATTCTTAAAGGAAAAGGGTGGGAGGGAATTTTTCTATCGATGTTGTTCGGACGATTTCAGCTAGCAAACTGGTTCAAGGGCGTGGCAAATACATGCACGGACTTCTCGTATTTTTTGCCGCCAAGTGTGTAGATAATAGATAAACGAAACAAACCGTATAACGGAATGCAAATAATGATGAATAATAGCCGACAAGTAATCTCTTTCAACATGACAACAAGTGAATATATATCACCAGAAAATAACACCATTTATTTCTACAAGAGAACATAAATGCATTTATTTTATTGGCGCAGGTAGAACCGATTATGAATAGAAGGCAGCAAGACCAGCAACAGAGAGATAGCGATATCATGCACATGTGCATACAAAATGTGAATTAAATTTTTACAAGTATACGTCATATTCAGCGTATGCCAAATACTTTCAGGTAACCTTAACCTGGTCAGAACTTTAACGCTTACACAAAACTTATTTGTGAATATTTTTTCTTGTCTGATTTTTGTCGCTTGAGATGTTCTTTGAACCTACACGTATGCGGATCCGCCCAAGTGCAACATCACGACCTCTCTGTTACAAAGTATACAGCCAGACCTGTGTTAAGCAACCCACAAAGGAATGAACCCATGAGTTGCCAAAGGCAGGTGGCTGTCTAATTCATGATGCAAGGGCCAGCTTAAGATCGGTTGAGATCAAGGTAGAACATACAGATATTTCATGAGGTTCGCTATATCTATGTCGTTTTACGACGTCAGTACAAATATTCTTAACTATTCTTATTAGCATGCACAAACAACAAACACAAAGTAGATGGGAAATGGCCGCGACTTTATTTCATTGATATCATGGCATATAGCATGTTTAAATTTTAAGAAATGAATATGAACACAAGAACAATCACTAGCTAAATGGCATAGCAACTTACAGGCAACGCAAAGTGGCAGAAGCCTATTTTATAGACTGACCATGAAGAAACTGGCAAATGGCAGAGATTTCTCCATTCACAGCCGATGAGAAAGTGAGGCGAATTGCTCAATTTTCACCTCAGTTCATAAATTGCTATATGCCATACCGAAATGCACATACGGACACATGTGTATTGAGGGCCACTAAATATTTTATGAAATAAAATTCGTCCAATCAAAACACAGAACGCTGCATTACATTAGGGTAAATAAAAGAAATAACTCACCTTCGCTAATTTAAGACGTAAACAAGATACTTTTTTACCATTTATAATGACGTTCAATCTGTATTCTGTTTTACCATAACCGTTACCTTTATATTTGCAGCTGAAACTAGACGACATGTTCTCTTGTACTGAAATTTAAAGCAAAGGCCTTGACAAATTAAGAAAATTTATAAATTGTTACATCTTAATGATTTATAATTTGTAACAAATTATATATGAATCTTAAAAGTATGCCAGCGGTTAAACATGTGACCTAATATGAATCAAAACATATGCCAATACCTGGCTTGCTAATACTGTTACTGACAGAAATAGTATGAACTAGACATCATAATCTTCTCAAGCTCATATCCGAATGCCTGCAATTTCATAACTACATACTGGCAACAGCTGATATCTTTTAACGGACGCTAGAAGCGGCTTATGATAAAGACAAAAGCGTTTGCTGCAGTAGAACAATCAATTTGATTTTCCTTTTTTATAAGGCAGTTGGATTGCTTCTTAAATGCTGCATGTAACCCTGAACGTGGTTCGAACACCAAACAGAGAGCGACAAGTGATCCGTTCCTTATGACTAATATTCTGTCGACTGCAATGGCATATTTAAAATGTAGTATATCTATATTTTCATAAATATGTTAATATCATACCTATTAAATAAAGTTTATGAAATATTTACCAATGAAAACAGTTTCAAACAGCTTCAAAACTAAGTCAAACGTAATTTTACCTTTTACCTGACGTTTACCTTTTACCTTTGACATTTTACCTGATGTTTCCCCCTAATGTTGGAGTATTGCTAGCAAACTGAAATACTTAATTATTACAATATATTAAAACGAATTAGTAATGTGGAACGTTTTCATAATTATTGAGATAAGTAATTGTCAACATCATCAACGACATCATCATCCCATTATTGTCTTATCATCGTCAGAATATTATCACCATTGTCATCTTTACCATCAACGACGTCACCATCGTCCTTAAAGTACTATAATGTACCAACATGATTTCATATCATTATCATTTCGTTATATCACAATCATTATTGCCATCATTATCATGCCATCACAAAGATCATAACTGATTCGTTATACCATATCATCATCGTAATCAAAACATATTATCGTGTAATATCATATCATGTTATTCTTATAACGTACCATCATGGTAATCATTTTCTTCTCAGCATTATTGTATCGTCATATCATCATCATGTTATATCATTATCATCATCATTAATCATAACTATTTCATATTTATGATCGTAATTTAATCGCTATCAACGCCATATTGTCACCAAATCATCATCTTACCATCATCATCATCATATCGTTATGATCATTTAGACACAAACTGAATATCACCATATTATCATAATAGCATAAACATCATCATTATGAACAACATTATTGTCATATCGTCATAATATCATAATATCCACCATACCGTCATCATCATCAGCATCATCAACACCATAATAGCATTATCATACTAGATACATATCATTGCATATCGTCATAATTATCTACAATACCGGGGCCTCCGTGGCCGAGTGGTTAGAGTCGTTGACTTCAAACCATTTGCCCCTCATCGATGTGGGTTCGAAACCTCATTTGGGGCGTAGAATTCTTCACGTGAGGAAGCCATCCAGCTGGCTTACGGAAGGTCAGTGGTTCTACCCGGGTGCCCGCTCGTGATGAAATAGTGCACGGAGGGGCACCTGGGGTCTTCCTCCACCATTAAAGCTGGAAAGTCGCCATATGACCTAAAATTGTGTCGGTGCGACGTTAAACCCAACAAAAAAAAAAAAAATCTACAATACCTGTCACCACCCCACATCACACTGACAAAACTGAACATTTTGATACCGATTTTATCAATATTATCATCATTGTCCGTACTTTCAGTTATCTCAAATTACCTTAAATCAAGCTTTTGTGACATGATAATTGTCCAACTATTAACAAATATACATGTGCACAGAGCTGGAGATTTTGAATGAATGTTTATTATAAGCTGAATATTGTTCTAATTCAAGCTTTGTTATGCACGACAATAACAAAAATATATAAAACTTATCTTCCTTTCGTGTCCCAGTAACCATTCTTTCTCTAGAATTCCATCCAACTAACGTAACAGCTTAAATTCATACTACAAGGTAACTTTTATACAGCAATTTTTCTATCGATGTTGTTCGGACGATTTCAGCTAGCAAACTGGTTCAAGGGCGTGGCAAATACATGCACGGACTTCTCGTATTTTTGCCGCCAAGTGTGTAGATAATAGATAAACGAAACAAACCGTATAACGGAATGCAAATAATGATGAATAATAGCCGACAAGTAATCTCTTTCAACATGACAACAAGTGAATATATATCACCAGAAAATAACACCATTTATTTCTACAAGAGAACATAAATGCATTTAGTACAAAAAATACCACAGTTCTAACAAAGTGCATATCAGAGTTCTTGGTCTAAATAGTCCCTTAATGATGAGAAATAAGTGTGTTAAAGCTGTGGTCTTTATAGTTTTGGAGAAAAGGTGGACCTAAACAAAAATTTAACCAAGAAACTCAAATTAAAATTCTGAGTATAAAAAGGGCCATAATTCTAACAAAATGCATATCAGAGTTATGGTTCTTGGCCTACATATTCCCTTAATGATGGTGAACAAGTGTGCAAAGTTTCAAAGATCTAGCTCTTGCACCTTTGAGAAAAGTTGGACCTAAACAAAAAATTTAACCAACGCCGACGTTGACAATCAAGTGATAATAATACCTCGGAGATTTTTTTTCAAAAGTCAGACGAGTCTTTAAAGACCCGAAGCACCAGTGAAAAATTAAAGACTCCGCTGTATACCGGATTCAAGCGATTTGAATGAAAAGTATGTTTAATGTATATATTTGTAAACATGGTAATCCTTAAACCCTAACCTTAAGTCAGTATATTATACATATTGTACACTAAAGGCGTGCAGACATGCAATGATTGGCGTATTCCATTTGACTATCACTTCAGGACATGCGCAGAAGACCGATCCAGATCTGCAATTATAGGCTGATCACTACCAAATAGAATGTAAGCCTCCGTTGATCACAATTAGTCCATAATTCTTGCAAAAAGCAGGACAGAGTTATGTTTCTTATTGTACAGGGTCAGCTATTGATGGTGAACAAGTGCTGCAAGTTTCAAAGCAATACCTTTGATATTTTTAAGGAGAAAAGCTGACCTAAACATAAAACTTAACCAGGCAACGCCGACGCCGATCTTTTTTTTTCGAAAAATCAGATGAGCTAAAAATAATTTCAGTCGGGTTTGTGTGTAATACGGGGGAGGGATAACACCAGATAATCGGACACACGTCTAAACAGCATTCCTTTACTACCCCCACCTCCCCCCGCCCCCGCTTCAATTTCACATCAGGAATTAACAAAATGTACAAAAGAAATTCAAAAGAAAACGTTGAAATCTTTCATTCACCATCATCATTCGTCACCTCAGCATTATCATCATCATCAAATACAGACGATTTTAATTTTATTGATAGGATACAATTCTAGTCAAAATGCATGACAAGCCACTTTGTTTCATTACTTGTGCACAAAATATGCATCACTTAAGTTGTTTTTTTTTCTTCGAAACTGACATTGACTTACTTCAGTAAATAAAGTTATTCGCCAGGTTACTGTTTTTTTTTCTTAAATTGGCAAGAAAGAAAGGATGATGTGCCCGAAAATTTATCAAAATCTGTATTAATATCATCATTTGGATATATTTTGACACAGAGCACATTGTTGATAAGGTTTCAAATAATCAAACTTAAGCATGACGATACTTGGACCGAATTTACATACACAAGACAAATTTTATGTATAAATCATCATCAAAAACATCACTTTTACCAATTCCCATTTATCTTAAAGATGACAGGAAATTCCACTTCCTGTTGGTTTCCCAATCCCCTTAAAGTTCCTGTTAAGGTTAACTGTGGGTATGATTTTGTAATGTTATATATGGGTCCCACATTTTTTTATGTAAAATGCTTGTAACATAATTTTTATGGGGAAAAAAACGAGGAGCACGTAAGCCATAAAAATGATATTTTATTAACAAACAAAAATAAGTGATCAAAACGTGTTCACACCACCATTATCAGGTGTATATATATGTCAATCAAAAACGGTATTTCATCTACTTTTAAATATTTTCTGCCAATTACTTTAGACCGTCAGGTTTTTCTTCTTCTGCCAAAAGTAATTAACAATGTATTTTCCTCCATTTGAACTTAACTGGTGTAACGATAGATATCTCTCTCCGCCCAAAGAATCCGTATAACCTTGACCTTCACCCGCTTGCTTATTATTACCAATAATACCTCTGTCTGTCTCTCTGTCTGTCTGTCTTGCTACTGTTATCTATTGTATATCTCCCCTGTATTCCGGTAGGTATTTAAAGAGCTGTCATTTTGTCTTTATGACAGTCTGTCTATCTGTATGAGTACATGCATGTCATAAAAATGTGTCTGCTCTATATACATGTCTTTTTAGGTAACGGGGACAATTTTTATAAGTTCAGTGTGTTCGACAACGGTTCCGTCATTACAATGTGGGAAAAAATCTTTGTCAGTACGTTTGCATTGTCATTCGTCAGTATGTATGCATTGTCATATGTCAGTATGTTTACACTGTCATATAATTATGTTGAAGCTAACTACCCTTTGAAATTACTACATATTATTTGACATTAGAATTTTGTTCCTACAGTAGAATATGTACATTATAGATTTTTAAAGCAACACATTTTGTAGCATCACCTTCAACAGCTTGGTAGGCTGACACCAAGAACAAAGTGCATTGCCCAAACTTACACCACAATGGGAGTGACCAGGATTCGAATCCAGGACCTTCGCCCCGTAGGAAAGCGTCTTAGCCCTCTCGACCAATGCTTTAACGTAAGTTTCACAAGCACGCACTGTACCTACAAAAAGATACAGCGATGTAAGTGGTCGTGTATAAGTAACTCCATATCGAAAGCCTAGTCAAACCCTTCAGCAAGACCGGCTTTACAGTACTGGACCACACAAACTCATCATCTCGCCACAAATCCAAATGTTTACCATTTGCAAACTCTCACCTCTTATGTGAGCTACGCAACTTTGCTTTATCAATCATAAAGGAACATTTCTACTGTAGGGTTATCGAAAGTATAATTTTGAGAAAAGCGCGTATGTAACAGAATGAGCGAAGAATAGTTAGCATCAAAAGTTTTCATGGTCACCACTGAAAATGCCTAACCAACTTTTTAGTTTGATGGATTTCAACATCACTAAACGCAAGAATTCATATTCATGTACTAGAACTACTTGGAAAATGATAAACTGCTGATCCAACCAAAAAGGCATAGTTTGACCATCAAATAAAACGCCGAAAAAAGACTGGATGAAAAAAATGACAATGGAACCTGCGAAAATGCAAATATGACATTGTGTTGTAATATTGTAAAATCATTAAATGTCGTGGGCATGAAATTTCGTGGCTTTGGTCAAAACGGCAATTTCTTGGGGATATAAATTCGTGGATATCAACTTTTGAACATCAACTGAATGAGAATTTTACTTGTTCGTTGGGATTAAATTTCGTGGATTAACTTAACCACGAAATCCATGAAAATTAGTCCCCACAAATATCAATGATATCACAGGATTATATGTTTCTCTTTAAAACCTCAGTTTTAACAGGTTCATCAATTTGAAAGGTGAATGTCCATCATAACATCCTATGTCGAAGGTGTAAAATAATTTGATACTTAATTCTGTGTAAACACTGTCCAACTTGTCTATATATCTATCTATAATCGAAGCTGACCATAGCTCATAGGGGCCCTAATATTTGACACCTAACATGTTTGGACAAAGAAACACTGGTAATAATAATTTCATAAATGCGAGCAAGCAATATCTGAGCAGAAGATTTGAGTATTAGAAAATTCCCATTGGTTTGGAAATGCCGCCAAAGCTAGAGGAACAGGGAAAATAGCATTGTTAATTGTTTTAATTTGGAAAATTATCAAGAGTTCTTTTTATAGTTTCTGTAGCGCTTTCAGTGCGCATACATTTAGTCTATGGTATTTGTCATGTCTTTTGAAATCCATGATGTACATACATCCTAGATTTGAAAAGAATTGAAACTGTTTAAGTCGACGAAAAACAAAAGTTAGGTATCAATTCTCATTTAGGATCTTTTTTGAAAAACTGGAATGAATGGTAAAAGTGTCTGCCAGATATGTAACATAGTTTTCAGTCCAAAATTCATTTAAAGCATATAACAATCATTTCATAAAACAAACATGTTGATAACTGAATACAAAAAAAGGGAAGTAATGACTCCATCTATTGTCCAACTAGAACATCAATACTCGAGAGGACCAGACATATTTAAAAATAATCCAATGTGTAATTGCTGTCTTATATCCAATTGCAACTGAAGACATCGTGTAAAAATATTGCCCATATAAATAATTTCTGTTATCAACGAGAGCCATGTGAAACCAAAGTGACAAAGTGGAATATTTTTGTAAAGAATCAGTTATGCTTCCGTTCAATATACTACTCAAAGCCTTGTCACTAAAGAGTTAAAGGCCCATAATATCTCTGTTTAAAATGTGAACAGTAAATATGCATTTTATCTTAATGGGCAACTGCTTTATCTGTGTGTGGTCTTATGGAACTTTAAATAGTAGAAAAAGGGGCTCAACTTACGAAAACACAAAAATGAGTAGTTGAACCTTAGCAACACACATGAACAAGTGAAATTTCAATCCATTCTCATTAGTTATTGCCGAGATAGCAGCTTATTTACAAAAAAAGAAATAATCAAAACAAAAACTGTCCATAAGATAACATGCTCGACTTTTCTACAGGTTCTACGTCAAACAAGGGTTATATTTCGGCAAACTTTATGTAACTGAGTTACAACATAACGTGCATGCAAAACTTCCATCACATTTTCTTTATCAAACAGGGCCATAATTTCAATGAACTAAAAGTAAAGCAAGAATGATCTAATTCAGACATCTGAGTGGGTGTTATGACTGGAAAGCACTGTGTGAAGTTTCAATCCAGAACATGTTATTATAGAGATATTGTTTGATAGTTGCTCGTAAACCTTTAACTCAATTTTCTAAGTCGAAAAACGGCCATAATTTGAATTAATATCACAAAGAATTATCTTACTTGGTTATTTCAGTGTGTCTGATGGCTGAGAAGCACTGAGTAAAGCCTCAACCTAATGCAAAGAGATGGTACTGAGTTACAGTTTTTAAAACGCAAAATTTAAACCAAATTTTCTATGTCCGAAAAGGGCCATAACTGAATTACATTCAAACAAAAGTCATCTTACATTGTTAAATCAGCCTTGTGTAAAGTTTCAATCCAATACGCCCAGTAGTTACCGAGATATTAACATTCACGCAATACTTTAACCAATGTGTGACACCGGCGCTGGCACCGACGCCAATATCAATGCCTGAGTGAGCAGAATAACTCTCAGTATACTTCGAAATGTCCTGTAAAAAAACGAGCCCATTGAAAATAGTGCTAAACAGCATTTTAATACAAATTATATTGCAAAGTCTGTTTCTTTCGTCTTTCTTGAATATATCTTATCATTCCCTGCTGAGAAGTCGAAAGAGATTTCTTATAGTCATCTGTATCTATGCCCATCTGTCTGTCCCCTCACACCCACTGAACATCCAGAAGCAAATTTGAAAAAAAAAATTCTTTATTCTTGTATTTCTTTCATAAAATGTAGGATAATCTTATCAAAATGAAATCAAGTTATAGAACTTTGTTCATAGTTTTGAAATTAAAGCAACAAAGGCCCGAAGAATCTTTCACTGTTTGAAGGTAAGGATAGAAATATCCTGCTCGGGGGCAACTGTCTAGACGGTAACGAGTATCTGCCGCGTTATCGCAAAAAGTTACCCGAGAGCTATGCAGATATTTCCATCTGCACCTTCAACTAGCGACATATTCTTTTTCTTGCATGCCATATTCTTCAATAAATAGAAGAACTTAAGTAAAACAAATGCTTTTCTTTTAAGCTCGTTTTTATAGCAGTAGCATAAGAATTTAAGCATTCATTCATGACTGAGCTTACACACTGGTGTGTCAGAAGAGTTGTTTTTGACAATGGCAAAAAAAACGAGGAAGTCCTGTCTGGTATGCAAGAAAAGTGTAAAGTATCATACGAATCACTGTCAATCGCGAACAGAATTGTGTTCAAAAAGTTGATGCGTGTCCATAGTACACTGATGCCCCACTTCCTATACAAAGTATAGTATGTGCATGGTTTAATGATTCTATGTGAAATATTTTTAAATATATGCAACACAAGTTTTAAGCACTTTTATTCTTCACAAAGCCATGGGAAATAACTCTGGACAGCCTGGGTGAACTCCAAAACAGAATACAAGCTGCACAAGTTCACATGCTATACAACAATCCTCTAATGCTTTATGATTCTAGGTCATGTACAAAAGGGGCCTATTTTCAAGAGAGTAATAGTTATGTAAGAATCTTTCACTGGTTGAAGATGTGGATTGAAATATCTGACTCGGGAGTAACTGTTTAGGCAGTCACGAGACTCTGCCGAGTTACCCAAAAGCAGTTACCCAAAAGCTGAATATTTCCATACACACTTTTAACCAGTCATAGATTATTTTTCTTGCATACCATATTCTTCAAATAGTAGCATATAAATTTACGCATTCGTTCTGAGCTTAAGCCCTTAAAGACCCACCACAACCTAGTAACCTACGTTTTTCCCTAACATGAACCTCTGCAAACTTATTCAGTCAATCTCTTTTCTACGGAAGCATGGAGGGGACACAGGATTTTTTATTTTAATTTATCTCGTGGCCACGAGTTACAACTAAGGAAAAACGAAAAACAAAAAATGTTATCTCGTGGTCACGAGATATAACTAAGAAAAAAACAAACAAACAAACAAAAATTAATTCGTGGCCACGAAATATAACTTAGAAAAAAAAAACGAATTTGCTAATTCATGGCCACGAAATATAACTAAGAAGAAGAAAAACAACAACAAAAAACGGTATTTTGCTAATTCGTGGCCACGAAATATAACTAAGAAAAAAAAAAAACAAAAAAAAACTATATTTTGCTAATTCGTGGCCACGAAATATAACTACGAAAAAACAACAAAAAACGATATTTTGCTAATTCGTGGCCACGAAATATAACTAAGAAAAAAACATGAATTAGCAAAAAATCGTTTTTTGTTGTTTTTCTTAGTTATATTTTGTGGCCACGAATTAGCAAAGATCGTTTTTTTTCTTCTTTTTTTTTTCTTAGTTATATTTCATGGCCACGAATTAGCAAAAGATCGTTTTTTGTTGTTTTTTTCTTAGTTATATTTCGTGGCCACAAATTAGAAAAAAATGGTTATTTTGTTTTTTTCTTAGTTATATTTCATGGTCACGAATTAGCAAAAATCGTTTTGTTTTCTTACTTATATTTCGTAGCCACGAATTAGCAAATTCATTTTTTTCTTAGTTATATTTCGTGGTCACGAATTAAGACATTGTTTTTTGTTTTTTCTCAATTATATCTCGTGGCCACGAGATACCATCTTTTGTTTTTCGTTTGTTTTTTTTTCTTAGTGATAACTCTTGGCCACGAGATAAATTAAAATAAGATTATCCGATGTCCCCTCCATGCTTCCGTATTTTTTTAGTATAGTTTTATAAACATAGGTTAATAACTATCTTACCCGATAGAAACAACAAAGTATAGTCTAAACTCATCTTCATACATCAAAAACTGTGCATACTGCTATAGTCATTTAATAAAATGTTTAGACATGAAACATATTGTTTTGATCTAATATATATCACTGTCAATTTGTAACTAGATACTTGTATTTCTTTTTTCCCATGCTAATCGTGTATAATTACCATCATGGAAATACAAAAGAAAACAGTTATTCTGTGGCGCGTCTTTAAGTCATTTAGCTCCCCGTGGTGAAAGCGGAAAAAAACGCGGGAAGTCCTATCCAGTATGCAAGAATGAAACAGCATGTCTTTCAGTTTGTATTGTAATGTAGAGTAATAACAAAGACGTGAGTTCGCTGAGAACCATTACTGAGGTGCCTAAACACGATGCCGATGTCACTGCCGGAGGTACAGCAACAACACGGAGTGTGATAAAGGGGAACCTCTTTGGTACTCAAACGGGGTTGTTTCGGCGGTTATATTGAGAAATCACAGCATCCGATATTAGTAAAAAAATAAAATAAAAAGATAAGCCTTAAACTTTTGTCGAGAGACTAAGATTGTACGGTGCGGCCAGCAGAGGACCATATATTTTTTTAAAGGAATTCGTCCAGGGACGTTTTGGTGCCAGGCTGGATACGCACACCTACGAAGAATAAATTATATCAGATGGTGTCTTACCAGAGATGCCACAAAGACCTTTGTCAATAGCCTGGTTACCACACGGTTAGACTATTGTAATGCCTTGTTAAGTGGTATCCCAAACAGCGCACTTGACAAGTTGCAACATGTCCAGAATAGGGTAGCTCGCGTTACAACTAGGACGCCCCGTCACAATCATAATACGCCGGTACTGAAGGGGGGTTCCACTGGTTACAGGAGAAATACAGGATACAGCACAAGGTTCTGACCGCACCTTTAAGGCTCTACACGATCAGTTTCCTGTCTGTATAAGGGATATGATTGAAGTTTATAGACCGGATAGAAAACAAGACAGGCTGTCGCTGGTTGTACCAAAGACTAAAACCGCGATGTATGGCAATCGAGGCTTAGGCTAAAGAACTTCCTTCCCGCTGACACTCAGGCTGCTTTCAACCCGACTTCTTTGTACAGCATTTCGCAAACTGACTAAATATAATTATACTGTTTTTCTTTTCATGTCACAGCATAGAAAGAACAATATTTTATCATGGATTCACTTTTTAAATATGTATGTAATAATTGTATTTGTCTTACTTTGTTTAGTCTATATGTTTTACATTCATGTTTTTTGTTAACAGAAAGAGGCATCGTTTTGTTTGTGTTGAAAAGAGTACTAGTTTTGGACAGAACCTAACAACACAGGCTTTTTTTGAAAAACGATTTTTATTGATAGCTTGCTGTCATGGGTATCTGAATGGGTGCTCGTTCAAGGACGTTTCGGTGATAAAAATGAAACATGTGCTAGTGACTGGGCATCTAAATGGTTTATTTTAATATATAATGTAAGCACTCTCAACTTTTGCCCGGTCAGCTCTTTATTTCACGGTTCAAGCCGGTAACCACTTTTTAACTCCCGAGTTTTCATTGGTGCTCGTTTGGTACTCGGTTTGGTTTCAATTGTCACTTGTATTTTGATTGGGTATACCACTCACTTTTAAACAGGAACCGTGAAATCTAGTGTCACTTAGTTCCGAGTTGTTGACATTTTAAATACTAGTCAAATCAGTTTGAAAATAGAACTGAAACAAATGAAGTTGGATATATTAAACATTTTGTTATATCGATTAATTGCTAATATAATAACTAAAGTTTAATAGACCCTTTTGGGGGTCCACTGCAAAAGTGAATTTATGTCGTTTTCATTTGTACTTTGAGAAGAAACATGCTGTTGTTTTTTGTTTAGACAAATTGCATATAAAAAATCATTTTGACCTACATGTGACGTTCGAGTGACGTATCTAGAACTCTTCAGGTTGCAATATATCTTGATTTATAATGACATCTGGTCTGCGAAAAAAAGCGTGAAAATTGAATTCTAAGTCATGATTAAGGTTTTCACCAACATACCCTACAACTGGGGTAAACTGTGAGTCTAACGATGGATCCGTTTCCCGGGATACGAGAAAGAACTCGGTTTTCTCGTCAGTTAAAAAAGGGTCAAAATCAAACGCACCATCTTCCAATGAAGTTCATTCCAATGATCAAGAAATTGAGGCGCCGCAACGGCAGTTCCCAAGAAAAACATTCCGAGTAAAAAAGAGTAAGGGATCAAAATCTTTACCGTGGATTTCATATAAGATCAAAACACTTGTGAAAAGACGTGAATCGTGTACATTCAAGCATTAAGAAAACCAGTAGTATCAGACTAAAAAATAGGTGGCAAACTTTTAGGCAAACAGTGAAAAAGAAAGTTAAAATGGCACATGATACATAAGTAAACAACCTAATCGGAGATATTAAAAGTGACTCTAAGCCGTATTAGAAATACATTTGTGGCCAAAAATTGACAAACAAGAGCTGTCTCCATAGGATGACACATGCCCCCGATGGCACTTTGAATGAATAGTTATGGCCGATGTTAGAGTTAAGGACCTTTGACCTACGGAGCTGGGTCTTGCGCGCGACACGTCGTCTTACTGTGTCACATATTCATGCATAGTTATTTTAAAATCCATGCATGAATGACAAAGATATGGACCGGACATGCCTATCAATGCACTATCATGAAAAATGACCTTTAACGTCCAAGTGTGACCTTGACCTTTGAGCTACGAACCTGGGTCTTGCGCACGACACGTCGTCTTACTGTGGTACACATTCATGCCAAGTTATTTGAAAATCCATCCATCGATGACAAAGATATGGGCCGGACACGCCCATCAATGCACTATCCTTTAACGTCTAAGTGTGACCTTGACCTTTGAGCTACGGACCTGGGTCTTGCGCAAGACACGTCGTCTTACTGTGGTACACATTCATGCCAAGTTATTTGAAAATCCATCCATCGATGACAAAGATATGGGCCGGACACGCCCATCAATGCACTATCCTTTAACGTCTAAGTGTGACCTTGACCTTTGAGCTACGGACCTAGGTCTTGCGCGCGACACGTCGTCTTACTGTGGTACACATTTATGCCAAGTTATTTGAAAATCCATCCATCGATGACAAAGATATGGACCGGACACGCCCATCAATGCACTATCCTTTAACGTCTAAGTGTGACCTTGACCTTTGAGCTACGGACCTGGGTCTTGCGCACGACACGTCGTCTTACTGTGGTACACATTCATGCCAAGTTATTTGAAAATCCATCCATCGATGACAAAGATAAGGACCGGACACGAAAATTGCGGACAGACCGACAGACTGACAGACGGTTCAAAAACTATATGCCTCCCTTCGGGGGCATAAAAAATCTGGAATTCCTCCCTTAATTACTGATGACTATAGGACAGAAGAATCTCATATTGATAATCTAACAATAAATTGACGTAGGCAAAATACCTGTAGACTGGAAGATGGCAAATATCTGTCCAGTACTAGAGTAGAATAAATCTCGACCTAGAAACTACCGTCCAATATCGCAAAGTTCTTGAACACATTATTTGTTCAAACTTTATGAAATATTTGGAATTTCATAATATACTACATAACAGGCAACATGCATTTAGAAAGCAACATAGCTATGAAACACAACTAGCAACAGTGATCAATGTCGGAGCATATTCAATAGATCGGAACAAACACGTAGACATTTTCAAAGACTTGCGATACTGTGCCACATTAACTTCTAAAGTCCAAAACTGCATATACGTGTAGTTTAAGATCAAACATTTTAAATTAGACTGACTCTTTCTTAGTAAATCGTAGTCAATGTGTCCAACGGTTACTTATCTAACGTATCATCAGTACTATCAGGAGTCAAACAAGGAACGTTACTAGGACCTATTATATTTTTGAAACATATAAATGACATCTCAGATGATATCACATCAAATATTAGGTTGTGTACGCTATCCGGAAATATTAACGGATAAAGACTGCGCAGAACTACAAAAAGACATTAAATAAACTAGGGGGAAGGGAGAGCAACGTCATGATATCCCTGTCAAGAAAAAAAAATATCAATACGTTCTTACAAATACACCTCTGGAATTTCTAAAATCAATTAAATACTTGGGAGTTGATATAACAAGTGACCTTAGTTGGAACAAGTGACTGAAGTATTGCCAGGCAATACAAAATCCCCTACTGGAAGGCACCGAATTTTCTCCACTGCAGTATAACATTATGAACTGATATCTGTCAATAATGTATAAACAATATTGTACTATATATACAATATATTATAACAAAACACTTGGATTAAAATTTGTATATATAAAAGACCTATAGTTGTTTTCATATAGTATTTTTTTGCTAATTAGCAAAAAGGTGTCATATAAGTTATATATGATCGGACTGATTTTTACAAGTACGAGGGCTGTTCAATAAATACGCGAAAAGGTGCTCTCATTTTTTTTTATTTCTGGTCCTATTTTGCTGAATTTATTTATCGTCTCCTAGGCAACGTCATTTCCTAAAAAGCGGCCCAACGTCATTAAGACGCTGTCATATAACAAACAATTAATCGATACAACTTGTGATTACCATTAGTTCAATGTTTATCGCAAATAAATGAATTTTCTACACCTTCCTACCAATAAATAAATATTGTTCATATAATTATTTTGTCGTATTGATGAAATGGAACACTGAACTGTGATGCCGTTTCAAGGAGCTCTTTAACTGATAAAACGTAACTGACGTCTGTACCACGAGTCGTCAGCGATATTCTCCTGACCTCTTTTAAGCGTCCAGTTCCACTAATAAAATTGTGTTTACTTCAGGGCATTGTCCATTAAATCTTTAGCAGTGTAGCATTTGTCTCTTTTCTTCATTTTCGAGTCAAAAGAAGTGTTATCTCATGACACCGTTCAACACTGACTTTCAAGGATGACCAACACAATATGCCTGCTAAACATGTGAATGATGTCACATTTATAATTTGACGTTACTGGCGTAGCGCTTACACTTCGTATTTATATTTATACCCAATTAAAGAAAAAAGTAGCTTGAAAAATACGCCAGTGGCAAGTAATGTTTTAGCGCATGTAGTGTAGAAATTGGGCCGGATGATGTCACATGACGTTGCCATGGGACTAGTATATACTTATTATTTCTACGCGACTGGAATTCATTACCACGCGACCTAACTCAGTGCAGACCTAGTGAATACATTCATTACAGTCATTAACAAGAGCTGTGCGTAAGACAGCGCGCTCGACTTTTCTCAGTGCTTGTCTCTGAATTAGAGCTTTGCCAGTAAAAAAATCCAAGATAAAAAGGGACATAACTCAGTCAAAATTCAAATCAGAGTTATGGGAATTGTTTCTCCTGGTGTAGACTTTGATAGTAAATAACTATTTTGAGTTTCAAGTCAAAAGCTTTAATAGTGACTGATATATTTGACTTTATCAAAAATTTTAACAAAACATTCTAAGTTAAAAAGGGACATAATTCTGTCAAAATTCAAATCAGAGTTATGGGAATTGTTTCTTCTGGTGTAGACATTGATGGTTAACAAACATTTTAAGTTTCAAGTCAAAAGCTTTGATAGTAACAGGGATATTTGACTTTATCAAAAATTTTTACAAAAAATTCTAAGTTAAAAAGGGGCATAATTCTGTCAAAATTCAAATCAGTGTTATGAGAAGTATGTCTCCTGGTGTAGATTTTGATAGTAAATAACTATTTTGAGTTTCAAGTCAAAAGCTTTAATAGTAACAGAGATATTTGACTTTATCAAATATTTTAACAAAAAATTCTAAGTTAAAAAGGGGCATAATTCTGTCAAAATTCAAATCAGAGTTATGGGGATTGTTTCTCCTGGTGTAGACTTTGATGGTAAATAACTATTTTGAGTTTCAAGTCAAAAGCTTTAATAGTAACACAGATATTTGACTTTATCAAATATTTTAACAAAAAATTCTAAGTTAAAAATGGGCATAATTATGTCAAAATTCAAATCAGAGTTAAGGGGATTGTTTCTCCTGGTGTAGACTTTGATGGTTAATAAGTATCTAAAGTTTCAAGTCAAAAGCTTTGATAGTAACAGAGATATTTGACTTTGTCAAAAACTTTAACCAAAAATTCTAAGTTAAAAAGGGGCATAATTCTATCAAAATTCAAATCAGAGTTATGGGAATTGTTTCTCCTGGTGTAGACTTTGATAGTAAATAGCTATAAAGTTTCAAGTCAATAGCTTTGATAGTATCAGAGATATCTGACTTTATCAAAACTTTAACCAACGGCGACGCCGACGCCGGGGTGAGTACAATAGCTCTACTTTTTCTTCGAAAAGTCGAGCTAAAAACTAGAATAATAGTCCACAACACTTGACGCATGCGCGGTTAGGAAATGACGTTGAAATGTTACACCAAGTGACGATCAGGATTAAGGAGACACTGGAATTGGACGTGAGAAAACTACGTTAAGTCAAGCAGAAAGAATTACGTTTGGAAAAAGGTGAGTAAACGAAATAAAGTCAAAACTCTAAGATGTTTGGACATACTAGATGATGCTACATACGAAATATCAAAGTCCTAGGCATTGTGGTTTTGGACAGGAAAAAATTTTAAAGTGTTTTCTTCCGATTGCCATGACAATCAGAGTTCTGTGCGGAATTCAATTCTTTGAACAATTTCTATAGAAGACCATCCAAGGATCATCCCTGTGAAGTTTCATTAAAATTGGCTTTGTGGTTTAGGAAGAGATATTGTTTAAAGGAAAGTGTGGACGGACGACGGACGGACGCCGGACGGTGAGCAATCACAATGTGGTCTAAACTTACCTTAATACGTCAAGTACGGTGTACTACTACATTAATTCAATTTATATTTAGACATTAAACGCATTGTCTTGGCCTTATATATGTTACTGTCAATTTGTAACCAGATACTTGTTATTTCCCATTTTTTTCCATACAAAGCACGTATAATTATCATCATGGAAATAAAAAAGAATACAGTTATTTTGTGGCGCGTCTCATTGTAGACGAAACATGTGCATCATGTTCATGCAGCAAAATATTTGTGCAAAGTCAACTAAGGTTAACATTTTAAGAAAGATCTTGCTTTAAAAAATTAAATGATATTTGAAAAATAGGAAATTTGTTTTTTTAGGAATACGTCATTGAAATACAATAGAGACCTAGGAGGTATCATTTCAGTTCATATATATTATTTCAAGCCAGTTTGTTAAATTACTACAAGAGAGTTTCATAGGGTTCAGGGCTGCTTACCTGGCTTGTCCGAACCCTGTGTCTGAGTGCACTACCTTATGAACGCTAAGTATGGAAACAACACCTACCTTTCACAATAGGACTGACCTACATCCTGTATGGAACCACCGTCATACGAGAATTCTATGGATCGTCTCACGCAGCCGACAGTGTATGCCTATGTGGATGTAATCGCGTGGGTATCGAACCTCATAATCTGATTTCACGACAAGAGTTCTGCCAACAGGTGAAGTTTACCGTTATCTGAAACAAACGTAACACGTAATGTTCAAAATAAAAATAGCAACACGTGCAATCTGTCAAAAAAAGTAAATGGCACGGTGCCAGTTCTCAAAACACGATTCCTTGTCCTATAATTTAGTAGCGTCACATCAATGAATTGTATATCTAACAAGAGCTGTCCGTAAGACAGCGCGCTCCGCTATTCGGCGATTTAACAGTAAAATGAATAAATGTCTCAATAAGAGACCTCTACTTTAAAAGGAAGATACACCAAGGGGCATACCTCTGTCAAGAACACAAATTAGAGTTATTGGGATTGTTACCACACATGCAGATGATAATGGTAAAGATATAATTTGAGTTTCAAGTCATTATCTTATATAGTACCAAAGTTATATCCAGAAAGCGAAGATTGCAAAAAAAATTAAGTACAAAACGGGCATAATTCTGTCAAAAATACAATTAGAGTTATGGGGTTTGTAACCACACATGCAGATGATGATTATAAAGAAATATTTTTTTAATTTCAAGTAATTATCTTTTAAAGTACCACAGATATGTCTATAAACGAAGCTTTCGGGGAAAAATAACATGAAAATAATTGCAAGTATAACAACTTTGTGACCTTGACCTTGGGTATAATGGGCCCAGCCCCTGCACATACTTTGTTTGTATGCTGAACAATATTTATATGAACTTACAGTAAGATATAAGCAATAGTAACAAAGCTATGACAGAAAAACAAAGGTTGCCGAAAAACTTTAGCCTTAAAAATAACCTAAGTATAACACCTTGGTGACCTTGACCTTGAGTATAATGGGCTCAGCCCCTAAAAATACTTTGTTTGTATACTGGACAATGTTTATGTGAAGTTACAGTAAGATATAAGCAATAGTAACAAAGATATGACAGAAAAACAAAGGTTGCCGAAAAACTTTAAAGAAAGGGCACGTTGACGCCATGGCGAGTAGAATAGCCCTCCTATTCTCCGAATAATGGAGCTAATAAATGTTTACAAAAAAAAAACAAAAACAAAAAACACGGAAATACAGATGATTATAAAGTATGAAAATAATAAATACCTGATAATATATATGCAATACAATTTGTTATACTGAGAATTTAAAGAGATCCCTACAAAAATGGCATTTTTTTCATTTCAAAATGTGACATGTAACCTAAAACGTGGTTCTGGATAGGTATGGAATGCTGGTATGGACATAAATCAAGGAAAATTAAATAAAACATCCACACTGTTGTAAAAGCTTTTGTTCAACATATACTAGTATACTGTTATACAATTTTATAATTATTAAAATACTAGCCGTTTAATAGTCAAAACTATTTCTCTAGGTCCGAAGAGGTCAGTAGTGGTTCATCCCCGGAAAGGGTTTCTTGTGTATCTGTTGGAAGCAGTGGTCTCCCTTTGGTTACATCTTTTTCTGGCATCTAGGGAAACATTGTAAACAAAACCCCTGCATGGATCATGCCCATTCAGCAAAAATGTGTACGCAAAGTCAACTTCAAGTTCTTTAACATTTATAGAAAGATCTTGCATTAAAAAATGAATAACATTTTGAAAAACAGGATTTTTGTTTAATAAAATTTCATTGAAATATTCACAATAGAGAACTAGGAGATATAAATAGTATTTCAGGCCAGTCTATAGAAATTACTAATCATTGTTCAATTACTACAAGATTGGTCGGATTACACCAAACCGGAAGTGACTACTCAGTGTTACATGTGAAGTAGTCCAAAATGTAGTTCCATGCTATGGATGAAATCTGGTATAATGAGTGACATGAGGAGGTGACAGTTAAATTTTTGGCTTCTGTTTATTGCTTATAGTATTCAGAATAGATCTAGACCATTTTCATTGTAAATTTCTTGGAATAAGTTTTATTCTTTGCGAAAAATGTCTACCTACGCGTAACTGCTAAACGGCTGTTTTCATGGGGGCATTTTTAGAGGGTGATGTTTCTCAGAACAGATTATTTTTCTTATATTCAACATAACATGTCAATATTTTTCTATTTTTGATAAGAAGACATGTTATACTAAATGATCATATATGGTTTTCATATCATTGAAATGCTCTAAAGTGCTGAAAATGAGGTCTGAATGTTTTGTTATTAATATGTCATTAATATGAAATAAATAAGGAATCGAATTGGTAGAATGTAACCTATAAAGTTTCATTGGGCTCAGGGCTGCTTACCTGGCCTGTCCAAACCCTGTGTCTGTGTGCGCTACCTTTTGAACGCTAAGAATGAAAACAACACCTACCTTTTACATTTCTATGGATCGTCTCACGCAGCCAACAGTGTACGCCTATGTGGATGCAATCGAGTGGGTAACAAACCTCGTAATCTGATTTCGCGGCAGGAGTTCTGTGAACAGGTGAAGGCTCCCTTTTATATTTACTATTATCTGAAACAAACGTAACAAGTAATGTACAAAATAAAAAAATAGCAACACGTGCAATCTGTCAAAAAAAGAAAATGGCGCGGTGCGAGTTTTCAAAAATCGCACAGTAATAAGGCGCTTGAAAATGTAAACAAACAAAACAATACCAAAAATTTAAGTCGATACACTACGTTTACGCTGCAAACAGTAATTCCTCGTTGCCAAGCGGTATTGGTATCCGTTTTATACTTTTTCGTCGGGAGTTCGATTCCCGGATCCGTAAAAAGTATTTTGAAAAACTGTATTTAATTTCTTCTTTTTTTTAACACGATTCAACGAAAACAACAAAAGTTTGTCAATCTAGTACTAACTTGTTCACTAACATATATGTCATTGTTAGAACGTAATCATGTTTAAATATGATTCATTTTTAATATGATCTAATGTTTTGAGGGTTTCGTGAATAAATTAGAAATCAGAGAAAAACACAAAGTATATAAATTAAATGCAAAATAAAAACAATGACGGATGCAAGGTTCGAACCATCAGAACTACGACTACAAAATGAATATCGATAAAGTGTTAACAACACGGAAACGCAAATGTCTATCAACTTATCAAGTATGAAAAATGAAAATAATAAATACCTGATAACATATTTCCAATATAATTAGTTATACTGATAACAAAAGAGATCCCTACAAAAAAGGCGGTTTTTTTTTGTTTGTTTTGTCTTTTCCCTTCTTTTCAAAATATTACCTGTAACCTTAAAAGTGATAGGATGGAAAAAGTCACGTGAGAAAGACAATACAGGTAAACTTCCGGAGGGTTATGGAACGCTGGTATAGACATAAATCGAGGAACATTAAATAAAATATCCACAGTGTTGCAAAAGCATTTGTTCAATGTATGTACTGTTATACAATATATACTTATTAAAATACTAGCCGTTCAATAGTCAAAACTACCCAAAGAGGTCAGTGGTTTATCCCCGGAAAGAGGGTTTCGTGTGCATCTGTCTGCACCGTGCACGTTAAAAGACAGACTGCCAGTTCTCAAACAGCTAGGTGAATGTAACTAAATAGGATTTTTATCTCTCTGCCACAGTCTAGGGGCTATTTCTTCTCAGTCCCTCTGAAACTCTGGTCAGATCGCTCAGTGTCTATACTAAATATGGTGTAACATTATTATCATTAATGTTTTATTACATGATATGAAAACTTTTTTGAAACGGTAGTTTTTATGCTATAGAACGATAGACCGGTCATTAGCACAGACTATGGACCGGTGATCTATATAAGGAATTTTGTAATAATCACACTTGTCAGGCGGTTGCAGCATTGGCGTGGCTACATCGTGTTTGTGTATATATTTCTATTCTAGGAGAAACATCCCAAGAATCTCGTCCAAAGTGGCTTCCTCACAAAAATGCAACAACGAATTACACACCACAAGAGAGGTTTCGAACCAAACATCGATGAGGGGCAAGTGATTTGAGGACAGCGATCTTAACCACTTTCCCACAGAGGTCCAGATTTAATTCGTTTGAAAAAATGTGCACCGCTTACCTATTAGATAAAATAATGACAAATCAATGACAAAATTTATCAAAAATAAAAATAAATAAATAAAATAAAAATGAATGCATTAATTGAAGGGTTATAAGTCAAATTATCGATGTGTTCAGAACACGTTTTGTAGGTCTTATAGTGAGTAATTAAATCATGCTGAAGAAATTGTGAACGAGATGAGATTTTATCTAGTGTTAATTTATCTGTTACTTATTCGCGTTTGAATAAGGAATAAGTAACAAAATGAAACCAGTTACTTATTCCTTGTTCGACTTATATCCTTTCTCGGTGAAATAGATTATGAGATGTGTTCAGAACACGTTTTGCAGGTGTAATAGTAAGTAACAAAATTAAGTTGAAGAAATGATGAACGGGATGAGACTTTATCTGGTGTCCATTGACCTTTCTAATTATTCGACTTCTGCAATTTTCTGGTGAAAGAAAGATGACATGTGTTCGGAACACGTTTTGTAGGTTAAAAGGTGTGTTACTAAAACATATTGACAAAATGGTAAACAAGGTGAGACTTTATCTGGTGTTAATTTATCTGTTACTTATTCGTGTTTGAATAAGGAATAAGTAACAAAATGAAACCAGTTGCTTATTCCTTATTTGTTTTATATGATCATTCGGTGAAATAGATATAAGATGTGTTCAGAACACGTTTTGTAGGTGTTATAGTGAGCAGCAAAATCAAGTTGAAGAAATGGTGAACGAGATATGGTGTTATCTGGTGTTCATTCATCCTTCACTTATTCGAGTTATAATTATTCGACTTCTGTCATTTTCTGGTGAAAGTAAGATACCATAATTATGTTCGAAACACGTTTTGTAGGTTAAAAAGTGTGTTTCTAAATCATGTTGAAAAAATGGTGAAGGAGATGAAATTTAATCTAGTGTTAATGTGTCTGTTACTTATTCGCAGTTGAATAAGGAATAAGTAACAAAAAGTATCTAGTTACTTATTGTTTATTTGAAAAAGGAATAAGGAATAAGTAACCAACTTTCCCGTCAGGGGAGGTAACTAGAGTCACGGATTGGGACTATTACCTGCCTTAAGCAGCCAGAATGTGCTGTTCCATTGGTTGGCTGCATAATACATGTTTAACTGTATATAAAATAATTTCAAACAAGCGGGTTTTTATATGTTTGTTGTTGTTGTTGTTGTTGTTTTATTATTATTATTTTGTTTGATTTTCCTCATTAAACCTGATTAAATATGATATTTATGAAACTTTTGTCATTTTCAAGTAAATCTAAATTTTTGTAACATAACTTGAAAAAAAGGGAAAATTGTAAAATAAGTGTCTACTGGTCCTGCAAAAAAATCCATAAACTAAATTTTACTTGCCATTTGCTCTAAAAAATACCGATTATAACAACAACAAAACGCTACCCTGTCAAGTTAACTAACGATACACCTTATATATAGCAGTTCATATCAATGTATTTCAATAACATACAAGTAGCTTTTATCTGATGTAGGTAACAAAGATTAGCCTCAAAATCATTCTTTAAAATGTCGGTCACACAAAAAAAGCGGGTTCGGGCGAGCCTTGGTAACGGATTGCTGAGCAAAATGCCAAAGATTCCAGGACGATTTCTGTGTTATTTACCGTTACCGAAAACGAAAGTAGTTTGGCATTTCACAGAACTGATATATCTGTTCAATATTTCTAAATATTTGGCAATCTTGTGCTATTTTGTATAAAAAAAGTGTCTATCATTGAACAGATTATGCCCAGAAATCTGGGGAGTGCATACAGCTTTCAAACCGACCACTTGACCTGATTGAACGTTATATGAAATAGACATAGTTCTACAGACAAAACTTCTCTTCTGCTAGACTAAAACGCATGCCGTTATAAAACGGTATCAAGTTAGCTGAATTTATAACATCCCAAAACAGCAGGCTTGCCACATCTATTTGATCTGCTTCAAAATAACCTTCTACAACAAGTTTTGAATAATGAAATACCTTCTACAGCCTGCTACTTTTCGACAAGATAAGCCATAACTCTGGAAACAAAACATTTAATTTTAAGATCCACAGACGCCATTCCACTACCCTCTTTAGTAACTGTCTACTTGCGGATCTTGACGAGCAACCACACTGAAGTAGAGGTTCAAGTGTGAAACCAGATAAAATATAATGTTAATGTGGATATTTTGAATACGTTGTTTTAATACATTATGACATGGGACGGATGTCTGTAGGACTGTCTCTATTTTATTCAAAGTTCATCCAACTCGTGAGCGGCTTAAAGGCTGCAGGTAAGGCAACAGGTATTAAGTATATACTGATCTGAAACAAGAACATTGACTGTCCTGGGGTAAAACGAAAACATTTTGCATGAAGAAAAAGGGCATCGTTATCCTAGGTATAATTCTGACAACTACCCGAACGTCGGGTATGACTGACACCAACGTTAACTGAAAAACGTAAACGACCTGTTGGTTACTTATTGATTATAAATTACATATAAACAGATATTTGAATTTTACTTACCCGGTTTAAGAAAATATTATCCAACCTTTAAAATTCGTCATGCACATAATATAAGATATATCTTATTTTATCCGTAGGACATGAAAATAAGAAGCGACAGACTCGCCCGCACTCTGAGAGACATGTTGTTTTAACCATGACGAGAACTGACCTAGATTTTAACCATATATCAGTAATATATAAGAGCAATCTGTCGCTTCTGACTATTGACAATAAATAACAAATGCTGACTGAATGGGATAAGGCCGTGACTTTTATTATTATAATATCATTACAGAAAATTAATGAAATATCATGGCATATTGTATGAGATAGAAGTATCATGAAATGAAGCATGAAATGATAGATTTCTATCCAAATTGCATAGAAACAAAATAGGCAACGCTATGATGCTGAAGCTCTAAATTTATGATAAGTACACATGTACTAGACAATGGAAGGAGAATGCAAAATTGCAAATTCTGCTATAGCAAATCCAGCTGCCGAAATTCCGAGGCCAAGATGCTCAACGAATTCTCAACATCATGATAATGGATTTTAAGGAAACAAAAATATGAATCCGTTGCATGTGCAAGAGAATATATAATTAGAATAAAACTGCCAAATAGATACCATATTTTTGCCATGTTTATGCAGCAATATATCAGCCACGAAGTGAACAAAAGTCACGACTAACAATTAAAACTTAAGTCTTTAAAATGATTTTTTTTCTTTTGCTCTTAAGAAGATGATATTTTGCAACAAAATAAACAAGTCCGCTGCTGCCCGCGTGTTTACTTGATACAACATAATTATCATATTCTACAAAATAAAATATTTTTTCTTTACTGAATAAAAACAAACAGTTTCTTTTGTTACACAACCTTAAAGTTTCGCTGAATCTATTTCATTTTGTTAACAGGACTATTTCAAAGGGAAGTCGAGTAACTGCGAGCCGGCTGCCTAACCCCTAACTCCTATTTATATATCTTTTTTACCCTCATCTTTTAGCTATTTATCTTAATTTGAAGGGCGGAGGGGGGAGGTAGTGATGTCCAAATGCTGCAAACAGAAAGGTGTCTCCACCCCCCGACTTCCTTGATCTATAACATTCGTTTTTCTGGTATTAAATGAAAATTGGACATGATCCAGGTCTTAACATTTGGACAAATTAAATATACAGATAAATACTTAAATAAACTGGAAAAAAAACGCTGAATTTCGTAGATGAAACACTTTCATATGCATGAGCAATATCTTAAACAATCCATAATGAAGCCTTCATATACATGGTGGCGAACGTTTGACTTCTTGGAAGGAATAATTGTCTTTATCCGTAAAAGGCACTGTATACCGGTGTGGCAATATGTGGCATGACCTGGTGTACTGGCGCTGAAAAATATATATCACGACAGCAGAATTTTTTCCAAAAATTGTTAGGGTGAGGAGGGTGGGTATTTTTATACATGAAGTGTCGACTTGCCTGCTTAGTTATTTGTGAAGGAATGAACCGGTTTGAAATATAAAATTGATCAAAACGACCCAACCCGTGAACCACTCGTGCGTGAAAGTGATTAATCGAGGCACGTGATATTATATGGACTGGATTAGAGTAACAGAAGCAGAAATTATAGCTCATGCGTACCTACTGAAAAATAACATAGATTTATTTCTCAAGAGAACATAAATTCCTCTATTCGAAACTTCCTGGTCAAAAGTACTTTAATTTGACTATGCTAATATTGTAAGGTTGTCTCTAACGAATACTATTAATAGTTTAAGTCAATTGCAAAAAAAGAAAAACTCAGTCTTGTACAATTTTTTATAGAAATACAATGATAAAACCAGTTATACAGTATTTTTCGGTGACGCCGTCTAAATTCGTTTTCGTTACCTATGCCACGTGACTTCAGTTTGCAAATCAAACTACTTGATAAGCATTATAGATAATTTATCAAAATGGAAGATGTATGCAACACTCTGCCTGATTGGACGAGAGTGTCTATTTCTTTCACTCTGTTGATTGTGCTACGCTGAGTGAAATGTAGACAAAGCGTTTATCCTAAACGACGCTGTTCACAGTTTTAAAGCTAACTTTGGCTCAGTATATTTAGCAAGAATATTGATATATCTCAAAATGATAAGTAAGTTTAATAAATATGATAAAAACCTGTTCAAATACCAACATAAATCAAATTAAAGAAAGAGCTGAATACGGTCTGCGTATCACATGAATAAGGGTGTGATAAGAGTCTTTTATGTAGAGAAGTGCTTTTTAAAAGATTTTCCTTGTTACAATTGCCGTCTGTATATGAAAAGGTTTCTTGCTTTTGTGACTTATTCAGATTGCATATTAAAATGAGTACTTGTTTGCTTTGATATATTTGTTATAAATTATTTAACTGATTTATTATATGTGAATATTTTTCTTTAGTATGGTATGCAAATATTGAACTCAGTTGAAATCTGTTTTATTATATATATGCTATATAATGACTGAATCTCATTACACTGAAATGAAGGTACGCTGCATACAGTTTATCTATTTGATATAACTACGGTCAAACTTTGCTTATGAAACAGAAATATTGAAATAATTACAATTGTATGTTTTGCTTGACCTTCACTTTTTTATAGGTGTGACGTCATTTTCCAAAGATTCATGAATAGCGAATATGCATTTGTTAAAGCGGGATCAGTTGGCCTATTTAAGAAATAAATAAAATAATAAAAAAAACCCTTAATTGATTTTTTCTCATGTATTCTAATCAAACTTGATTTGTAGCATCTTTATTAGGCCCGCAGCCAACTTTGTTCAGCTGGGACATTTAACCCCTTTTAGGGGCTGCTAGAGCTAAAACTACAACTTTTTACCGTCCTACTCCAAGTAGATAGATATCTAATATCAACAGGTTATTTGGTAAGTATTTTACGTATCTATATTAATCATAAACTGTGTACGGGTTATATATTTTAAACTATTTTTAGGTTTGAAATGTTTTAGGTACTTCCCCACTATTGTCTCATTTGGGTCGTCGCATCAGCGCTAAATCAATGTCAGCATAGTATACCAAGGACAGTCTTCTTTGCGGCTTTCAGAACACGAATAACCCAGATGGAAAAGTGAGTTTCTGTTAAGGGTGAATATTTTGATGAACTGGTGTAAGAAATGTGCTTAAATACTGGTTTTTATGTATTTTATATGGACAATCTAAAGATTTTCTGGATTCCCCTCGTGCCGTTCTATCGTTTGGACACCGTTGTCGGTTTTGTACACTGCTCATAGTGTCATAATTAATGCTTTTCAAATGATTATTTCTGACAACAACCGAGTTTGTGTATAGTATGAAATATCTACATATTTGGTGACTTCTTCACATTAAAAAGAACACGCTTCTCCTATTAGATTTATCCACAAGTTCTTTCGCCATATCCTTTTTCCGTTTAAAGTCATTAACACGAGCTACTTTTCTACCAGTATTACCATATCAAAAGCTTGAAAATGCTAACATTTATAGCGAGGCATACTCCTTACCATGTCAGACATATAAAGCATTATGTAACAACAAAAGTATTTTGCTTGTTGAATGTTGACTGCTTAATGTATTATTCCCATTTATATCCCCTGCATCTTTTTCTGTCATACTGTCTAAATCTTTTTACCACGCATTCACAAGCAAAATATAGCTACTAATATCTTCTCGGTGTATAGCGGATCATTCCAAGCGCAACAATTAAATTTCATTGTCCAAAATCGTCCCAGTAAGTTTTTACAAGTGCATGTATTAGTAATCTTCGGTAGGTGATTTTTATCTGCTTGCAATTGATACCTTTTGCAAAAGAAGCTCAAAAGCAGTAACTACGCTCAGCTGCACAATCATCATATATTGAAAACCATAATAATTATGATAAAACTCGCGAATTGTCGCTAGTACAAATGCTAGTGTGAATGTGAATTCTATCGCGTACTGTCACTAGTCATATCGCTCATTGTCGTTTGTATGAGTGTCAGTCAAATCGCGCACTATTGTCGCTAGTATGAATGCCAATCCTATCTCGCATTATTGTCGCTAGTAGGAATGCCAGTCCTGTCGCGCAAGAAAGGTTGCCTACCAATAGAATACTTTGCATAAAATGACATATACTTCAAGGTACTAGTGCTTCCATACTTTTGCACCCTGAATACTCATAAATGGATGGCCTAATGGTGACATACGGGGTCAACTCCATCTGGCAACTATCGTCCACAGACTAGACCTGCTACAGCAAAGGTAATGTCATAAAGAAGGAATTTACCTGTTATTTTTATCATACTCATAAAAATCAATTTGAAACTGATTTATAATTTCTAAGTTTAATTACAGGTTGGTACCTTTGGAAACGAGCGACGCGATAACTAGCTGAAAATGAATAAAATTTCTGTTACTTTGGTAGAGTTACTTGTTGAAAAATATAAGACAGACAAAAGAAAATGAAACAACAATTCTCTTTTCGGGCTTTTATTATACGCAGAAGGAGATGCATAGGTGCAGTGTACGGGTATGAAAGTTTTGAAGAAATGGCAGACACAGTTGGAAGTGTTTCCACAACATGAGACTGTATTCTTCTATGGTATTTTATCTTAATTGAGAAAAGTTCAGTGCATAATATCAACTGATGAAACCATCCTTGGTTATCATTTTGAAGAATTCATGGAATTACTACTAATGGTAAGAAATATTTTAGTACCTATATTTTGTGCTTTTATTCTTCTTATATCATGATTTCATCTGACATTTAAATGTTTGTAGGATCGTCATATCCGACTTATATATACGTGTATTGTTAGTAGGAGTGGCTAAGCGCAGACATTGTCCACATGTAACGACATGATCGTCAGGTTGCTTTTATATATCGGTAGACTCGAAAAGTTATAGAAAATGTTGTGTTGCCGACATTATCAGCTTTATTCTGCCATGGATTTCACCACAATATTCATAAGCATGTGGAGGTATTGAATTTCAATTAATTCATTACCTTTGAGTTGTATTTTCAGCCATCTGTAAAGTGAAATATGTTAATGGTAGGTGACTTATTTCCCTTGGGATGTGAATAACAACGCAAACTATAAAATCAAAACATAGAATCTCCGTCAGCATTGATCAAACAAAACAACCAAAGGTACACGTCGCAGAAATAGTCACACAGGAATTGACACAGGCTTTATTAACATCAATATGAAAAAACCTTACACTCAAAACAGTATTATAACACAATCAATACGAAATTGTGAAAGGACAACAAATAACAGCCCTCACTACAAAACTGTATGGACAGAAAGAAAGATGAAAACAGACACTTAGCCTTAGAAAAAAAACTGCGTTTTAACGGGCATATCGGAAAAGAAAACTTTTGACATTTTAACATTACTTTTAAGCTAGATGGACGAGGGAACGCTTAGAATTATCCGTACTTCCATCCGAGTGTCCATCCGTACGTCTAGCCGAATTGTGTCGAGCATATCCCAGCTTGTACATATATGACCTAGAGCCGCCAAACAACATGTAAAGTTGTGTGCGCACTCGGTTTTTAATTTCGCTCGGCAAGACCAGAGTAATGGCCTTTGACTCAGTCAAAAAATATGCAAAAATGGCCTTGAAGTAAATTAGTGTATATCATAACACGAACAAGCATTATCCTTAAATAACTGCATACAGCCCGACCATTAATGTTAGTTACTACAATATTTTTGCTTTGGGTTTAGCGCCTTTTATTCAACTGTATTTCAGTTATGTAATACCGGAAAGTTAACTCACTAGTTTTCCTGCATTCTGTACCAGTATTAACCTGCTTTTCTGCAAGTAACTGCCAAGTTCCCAACATAAATCAGAGTTAGAGAACGAATGATTTCAGACACAATGCATTTTATCAATCGTCACTGAAATATCAAAACGAAGTGTACGTTTGAAATAGTACAAACATGTTTGTTTGTTTGTTTTGGATTTAACGCCGTTTTTCAACAGTATTCCACTCATGTAACGGCGGGCAGTTAACCTAACCAGTGTTCCTGGATTCTGTACCAGTACAAACCTGTTCTCCGCAAGTAACTGCTAACTTCCCCACATGAATCAGAGGTGGAGGACTAATGATTTTAGACACAATGTCGTTTATCAAATAGTCACGGAGAACATACGCCCCACCCGAGGATCGAACGCACGACCCCGCGATCCGTAGACCAACGCTCTACCTTCTGAGCTAAGCGGGCGAGCTAGTACAGACATGAGAACGCAATGTAACAAACACTATTAGGCCAAGTTCAGGTTACGAAGGTAGCTCTAGATTTCGAGGCGAGCCAGCAAAGACGTGATGATTTCAGGTGAAGCTATCGGTTCCCTTTTTATGACCAGCACTTTTACCGACGGAATACTACTGTCGCAAATAGCTTGTGCTCCAGACAAAGACTAAAATGTAACACAGTTGCTTGCGAGCGAAGTTATTCATGATACTGTTGCCGTCTCTTGTCTCCTGGTTTAAATTGTGTGATTAACTTTACATAGTCAAGTTACTTTACAAATTGCATTTCAATTACATTAATGCACTGATGCTCATGTTCTTGCTTGAATTTGACCGATGTTTCGTTTCCAAAGTTTTCCATTTAATGTCAAATATTTTACAATGAACTTCCTGTATCTACGACTATTAAAGGCATACAGTAATGGATTTACCGCAGACTTCATCCAAAGTAACCAATTGAAAAATTCATACAGACTGGTATTAATACAGTTGTTGCAAAATGATATCGCCATTGTCGTTATAGTATACGGAGCCCAGAAAACTATAAATGCTACAACTAAAATCGCCAGGAACTTTGCTGCTCTTAAATGACTTTTTGACCTGGAGACGGAAACACTTCTCTCTAATCCTTTATTGTTCAGTCTATACTTGTTAAATGGTCGCTCAGATTTTAACTTACTTTGTAGAATTTCTTTTTTGTCAATGTTATCTTTATTGTTGAAGCTATTTGTAGTACTTTCAGGTGCCGGCGAATGGTTATCTTTTGAAAGAGTGCTAGGCCTTACAACTCTCAGATTAATTGCATCATTTGAACTACTGTTGCTTGTCTGACAACCAGCTTGTGTGTTTCTCCCTGGTGCAATTTTGCTACGTTTTTTTATTTTAAAATACAGGATCACATTCAGTAACGTGAGACAAACGAAAGGTAAAATGAACTCCACAATGGCAGTTGCGGTTGTAAACACGTGGCTATAGGCAAATTCTAAGTCACAATCCATGTATTCGACAGTCGAGTACCCGACCCAGTGATTCCATCCAATAATTGCTGGTCCATACAAAAGAAAGGATATAATCCATGATATGGCTATTTCGATACATGCGATTCTTTGTGTAACTTTCTGTATATAGGTTGGTCCCATACTGACCATCAACAGCCTGTCTAAACTCAGTATAAGCATCAAAAGGATAGTCTCGAAACAAAATGTGAAATCAACCACTAACCACACTTTGCAAAATGAATACCCGAATGGCCACGTAAATTCCATCAAGGTGTACACAGCATAGAACGGCATGCTGGAACAGCATAGAATTAGGTCGGTAAATGCTAAATTGACGATAAAGAAATCATAGACAGTCGTTGAATGTCTGTCTTTGAAATAAGCAGCTACTGTTAAAACGTTGCCACTTATGCCAATAATGATAAGAAGTGATAATCCGATGGCTGACGGAACCTGAAAGCCAGGTGTCATAGGAATAACGTCATTGTCGTTATCAAAGTCCGCTTCTGTCGTTGTGGTATAATTCATTTCCTGTGTGTGTACCGACATTTGTTGTCTCTGTTTGAAAAACAGGGAAAATATCCTTTTCAATTTTTTGCAGAAGAAACAAGCAGCATAAAACAATTTGATGATGTTGTTATTTTATTCCAGTATAACTCTTGTAATATAATGCAATTTATCAGATGTTTTGCCTATCAAGGAGTAAAATATTTATCTGTCTCCGTGTCCTTCTGATAAGGAACTCGCTGTGACAGTAGTTTCCAATAACGTTAGTGTCACATCGATTATAGACCACTGTTTCAAATACGCTTTACGGTTTTCAACGGTTTTGTTTTTAATTGTTTTTTAGGGACACAGCATTATTAAGCTCGTTTTTATGACGTACAATGACCTATGCCAAGTTACTAAGTTGGCAAATCAAATTGCTTGATAACACATCTATTATCTATATGAAAGATTTATGCAACAGTCTTGCTTACTGGATGAAACTGTTCCATTTTTCACTCTGTGTCTTTTGAAATGCTGAGTGAAATTACCTAGCGTTCATTGTGACACTGTTTATAGATTTATAGGTAGGTATGTGTCGGACACATTTAGCAAGTATATTGGTATGTCTAAATAAATGTCTAATAAATAAAATCAAAAAAATCCCGTTTAAATACTAATTTTGATAAATTTGTAGAAAGAGTTATGAACGGTCGTGTAACTAGTACATACTGCATGTTACATGAACAGGTGTGAACGAATTGAGTCTACCAGGTAGAAAATGGTTTCTGGTAACAAACTTATCTCTTGTGTGTAATAGACTACAGTCAAGTTCCATTCAACTGAGTTGTACGATTTTCAGAAAGTATTTTCTGTTTACCAGTGTTTTATGCCCCCGGGATCAGCTGATGTGAGGCTTTTCTTCCCTGTCTGTCTATGACAAAGTTTAACATTGCCTATAACTTATTCATTTCTTGGTGAATCTCGTTTAAGCTCGCACACGTTACTCCTTGCCACAAGTCATTCACATTGATGTATAGACATTTCACATTGACCTTAAAGATTTACCATATTTTACATTTTTGGCAATATCTTTTTCATTTATATATTGATCCCTTTTATAACAACAGACCTTCAAAGTCAAGTTTTTCAAGGGCAAACACTTACCAAATTTCCAACCAACTTTTTTAAAGATACGTCTTGTTTCACTTAATCCAGTTTTCTTCTAATTTCAAAGCCATTACATCCGGTTACCGTCAAATCCAAATAAAAACTATGAAAAGGGAAGAGTCAATTCAATATTCAATAAAAAAATGATTTAAACAGACAGAGAGAAGTGCCTTACCTGTGTTGTGATTTAAACAGACAGGGAGAAGTGCCTAACCTGTGTTTAATGCTTTAAACAGACAGGGAGAAGTGCCTAACCTGTGTTAATGATTTAAACAGACAGGGAGAAGTGCCTAACTTGTGTTAATGAAATGTATTCAAAACTACATCATACTTTTCACGTAATATGGAACCAAAGGAAAAGTCATAGATTGAAATAATGAACACTCTATAAAACCTCCAAGTATCTCTGTATAATTAAACGTCAAGCGTACCCATTGAATTAAATTTGATAGATGATCTTATAATAATTCTTCAGACCAAGTTCGGTGAAGATGCACCGAGTGGTTCATGAAAGTAAGTTGTTTTAAAAGAATCCTATTTTTAGCTTTAACAGCTCCTAAAAGGCCCTCAATGATGCTACATGACAAGTTTGATTAAGATCCACCAAGCGCTTTATCAGAAGAAGTTTTTTAAAGAATTTTTATCTATTTTAGCTTAAATGGCTCATAAAAGGCGGAAAGTGTTTGAACAAACTTTTGATTAATATTACAGTGATGCTACAAACCAAGTTTGATCGGTTCATGAAGAGAAGTCGTTTGAAGTTTTTTTTCTCTATTTTTAGCTCTAGCGGTTTTTAAGATTGATTTGCTATTTGTTTGAGTGAATGACGTTTTTGAGAGCTTTTCAGAAAATTGTGCCAGCTATATAAACGGAAACTGCATGGAACACACTGAATCACCTTGTTTATTGTTACTTTTTATTCACATTTAGTAATAAATGAAAACCATTCCTAACACTAAGAGGGCGTGTTCTACCTAACTGGAGTATAAATGCATTAGATCAAATCATTCTATTGTTTATTAATAACACTTTTATGGATTTGTTTGCATTACAAATTGTGGAACTAATGGACTTTGATAAAACCATTTAAAACGGAAGCCATCTAAACAGCGCAATAAAAGAAGACCCTTGAAAGATTCTTATAACCATACAATATCTAAGTTTTTATGTAACAGTTGCGAACGAATTATCACAAATATCATCATTCCCTTGAGTTTCCAATGTCCCTGGTAACGTCAAGCGATATAGATTTTGCAGACAAGCGTATCAAATACTCATACAACTCAGATTATTTTGTTTATGCCTTCTCTAAGTAGTTCCCGGAAAATGTCATCAGTAGGCCATTCCGCATTTGAAACATATATTTTGTTTATGCATACAATGATATTATGCAATTTATGGACACATTTTGAGTGCGTCAGGTGCCGGGACAATACTTCAAGAAGCGTACATTTATGACCTTTCTGTTGTGATTTTGCAGTCTGCCTATATATGTGTATTCGGTTCGGTTAACAAATGTATTTTTGACATAACCACTTCGCATACATCCGTACATACACTGTTAAAGATTTTCATTTTAAGGTGTCCGCGTTCTTCCAAATAATTTCAATGATGTAGAATTAACCTTTTCCGTTATATGATGAAATAGATGGAAATGTAATCTAATCGCATTGGGTATTGTGAAATCATTTAATTTCATGGGCATAACATTTCGTAATTTGGGCCAAAAACGGTTTTGCAGGGATATGAATGGGCGGACCTACAATAAGTATAAGTGGGTATTGCCCACCAGATCTCGTATTTCTACAATAGGTCATAGTAAATTCCGTGCACTGTCCTAGTTGCGTTTGATGGTATAACTTGTTCTGCTGTCATTGAATGCCTTGTTTATAGTCAAACCTGTCTATAAAGACCACCCTTAGGAGAGCCAAAATGTGGTCTTTATTGGGAGGTGGTCTTTATTCACAGGTTAAAATACACTGTAAATGTTAAAATGGGAAACAAAACATGTGGTCTTTAGAGCCAGGTGGTCTTTGTTCAGAGGTGGTCTTTAACATAGGTTTGACTGTATACTAGTATGCAATCCACTCAATGTGATCCAAACCTTATTCTCACCATATATCAGTGACCTATTCGACTGTGTGACTCCTAAACGAATGTAGATTTTATGTCATACTGTAGACCTATGCATTTTTATGTGCGTGCCTGGTCGATTTCATTAGGAATACTATTCAGCCACCAACTGGCTATTTTAGCGCTGGTGATACTGCGCTAATACAAGTACGCGCTAATAAGTCGAAACTACTCAATTCAAGGCGTTTGCGCTAAAATTTAGATGCGCTAATATAAGTACACTTACAGTATGCAATCCACTCAATGTGATCCAAACTTTATTCTCACCATATATCAGTGACCTATTCGACTGTGTGGCAGTTGCATATAGAGGCTGGTCGCATGTCGTTACTGAAGTCCAATCGAGAATTTGGTGGTGGACAGCATCCTTGATAATGTATGTTGAGTGGTAAAACTCCTTTCTCAAATCTGCTGGATTCAGATCTGCAAAACATTGCAGTGGATGTTTGGTAGTTTCTGGGCATATATATAAGACAAGGCTTAATTTTAATACCCTCCTTACCGGGTAGTGAGCTTACATGTGACATGCTGATTAGTTAGTAGAAGCTAAGCATTTTAATAATCTTAATGTGTCCCATTATTAATGTCTTATTCCCAGCACATATACCGTAGTACATATATACTATCACCATAAGCTAGCCATATTACCACCATTGTTTTACGTTAACAATAAAATGTATACAGGTCTAGATATAGTAATTTCAGAACTCTTACAATGCATAACAACAGATGGGTATGTAAGTAGAAGAAATTAGGAATGATTATATATAAAACAATAAATGGACACTGACACAAATTAAATATCTATATGTAAGTCTGTCCTAGAATGTCGTCTATGATTTAAGTTTTGTTCATCAAAAATGAAACCGCAACACCAATTTAAATTCATTTTCAGAAAACAGACGAACGCTAAATATTGTCAGCCAGTGTTCCCAGGGCTCAATTAGAAAGATTGATCCTTTTCATAACGGTGTATTACGTGGATTAAAACGCACTGGCATACTGTCACTGGTCGTATTCACTTCACACACTAAATATTCTGTCTATGCAATTTGCAGGAATATGTCCGGTAATGACCACTTCATTAAACTTTCGAGCAAAATTTTGTGCTCGTTCATCGTCTGGTATTTGTCCGTACAACACTGTTGAATTAGTGAGGTCTGTATATTGAACAATCTGACCAAGTCTGCTTGTATCAATTCTAGGAACATTTCGAGATCCAGGCGTATAGCCAAAGCTCTTCCTTGCAAAGTCTTTAGCAGACTCCAAAGACGCCGTTGTAGATATGAACTGGGTCGACATGTAAGAACCGTTTGCAACATGTTCTTCAATTGTGTAATTTGCCATGGGTCTTTTCGCTCGAATCCCGCCAGAAACATCTTCGTCCGTCCTTAATACTCGGTACAGGTACGTATATGGTACATTTGCAGCCATCCTTACTCAACCTGCAATTGATATATAGGTGCAATATCAATTGTTTTACTAATGTGTTTTTATTCAGTATTACACAATGTACAAGTAAAATGAAAACTACTTCACAATACAATTTTTAGAAACTTCATTTAACCAAGTCGCCAAAATGGTATCAAATAAACCGTGAGCCAAACCAATTTCTTACATGTTTTTATTAAGCCATAAAGATGCTTAAATTAACCGAGTTACTTTAATCGACACAGTGGTTATTTTGAGTGCAACGTCATTAATACACATTTATTTCGGAAATAAAAAGGCGTGATATGTTTACTGTGTTGAAACATTTTTTTACTTTCGTTTTCGTTTCTAGTTAACTTAATGACACGGTTGCGAGAGAATATATTTTTACATAGGCATATCTTTAGAAAAAGATATTACCTTGGTGTGTTTGAAATGTTTGAATGTTTTTGTTTTTTTTTTCATACGTCTTTTTCTATCATCCTATTAGAGAAATGTAACTTGGGCTTTGTTATTGTTTTTCTTTTAAGCAAGAATAAAACCCCTATTTGTTGCAGGTAACATGTAATAAGTGTTAAAATATATTTGTAAGACTACTAGGGCATGTGCTTCAACCCTAACTAGTCATTTCACGAAGAAATCGATGTTGTAAGTTGGACCCGAAAAAAAGCAACATATCTATACAGTACAGAAAATATCTCGAAAGTTTAGAAGCATGGGTTTTATCAAATATTTATTTCACTTCTCCTCTTATAAATGATTTAAGATGCGTGTATCACCTGTTTATAATGGAACTTTTTAGAATATTTAAGAAATAATAAGTTCCCAAACGTGGTTTATCGTAGAATAACCCGAGGCCTTAGGCCTAAGTGATATATTGTTTCGCATAAGAACGAAAAACTTGGGTTATTCTACGATAAATCACACTTGGGAACTTATTATTTCGATTCTAACACGATATACTATTCTTGCATACCAGACGGGGATTTCCGGTATTTTTACCGGTGCTGGAAAACTCCATGACTCTTGTGCTGTAAATGACGTATAACGAACTACATATATGTAGAGGATTTATGTAGTAATTTATATTTTATTTAAGAAACGGAATAAAAATTCAATACATTGACAGTTCCTATTGGTTCCTGATAGTATATTTCTCGATTCAAATCACGTTATTTTATCAAAAATTCATAACGTTACGCTGCAACTGATAAAACAAAACCGGAACTAAACATTGTTGTTTGTTTTGAAACGTCATCACGTCTTTCCTGTTTACGGACGTTGGTTTCCCGCGCTTTGTTTAAATACACTGCCATAAGAAATAGTTCTAAAAAGAAAGCCGTTCGATTTATTTTATTTTTATTATTATTTCTTGAAATCGGTATGCAAGAAAAAGATTCTATCACTGGTTATAGGTGCAGATGGAAATATCCGGCTCTCGGGTAACTGTTTAGGGGGTAACTCGGCATGGAGCCTCATTACCGCTTAAACAGTTACCCTCGAGGCCGGATATTCCCATCTGCACCTACAACCAGTGAAAGAATCCTATAGTATCAACAGTGTTAGAAAAAATTGTAACTATACATTTTACGACCGTGCTACGCACCTGGATCGGATGACGTCATTGTTGCAGAATAACCCGAGATAGATTTTGCTCTACATGTATGTAGGTTATTTGCTGGTCGTGTTAGAATAACTGATTTAAGGTATTAGGTCACTAATAGTAATGTTTACAAAATGGCCTTTGCTTGGTATATTCTGAAAGGTAACCGTGTTTTGCACTATTTTGCAATTTTTAAACAACTTTTACCGTGCCTTTTTTATAAATTTTGTGTAACTTATGGTATCTCCTCAAGCTCAAGCAGAGACAGATTTCAAAGTGATAGCCACTATCCAAAACGTTTGCAGATAACTCATTTTACCATTAATTTTAATAAAAGAAACATCAAACTATTTGTAAACAATTATAAAACACAAAATAAAAATGTCAATATCATTTTTTTCTATGGTGCCTCAAGTAAACGAATTTAATGAGACAGAATTCATACTTCAACATTGAAAAAATAAGGTCGAATGCTATATTTCTGTTTTGAATTTTGCTTACTCCATTTAAAAACAAGAGTTGTCCGTAAGACAGCGCGCTCGACTTTTCTCAGTGCTTGACTCTGAATTAGAGCTTTACCAGTATAAAAAAATCCAAGTTAAAAAGGGACATAACTCTGTCAAAATTCAAACCAAAGTTATGGGAATTGTGTCTCCTGGTGTAGACTTTGATAGTAAATAAATATTTTGAGTTTCAAGTCAAAAGCTTTAATAGTAACAGAGATATTTGACTTTATCAAACATTTTAACAAAAAATTCTAAGTTAAAAAGGGGCATAATTTTGTCAAAATTCAAATCAGAGTTATGGGGATTGTTTCTCCTAGTGTAGACTTTGATGGTAAATAAGTGTTTTAAGTTTCGAATCAAACGCTTTGATAGTAACAGAGACATTTGACTTTATCAAAAATTTTAACCAAAAATTCAAAGTTAAAAAGGGGCATAACTCTGTCAAAATTCAAATCAGAGTTATGGGAATTTTGTCTCCTGGTGTAGACTTTGATAGTAAATAAATATTTTGAGTTTCAAGTCAAAAGTTTTAACAGTCCTAGAGATATTTGACTTTATCAAAATTTTTAACAAAAAATTCTAAGTTAAAAAGGGGCATAATTCTGTCAAAATTCAAAACAGAGTTATGGGGATTGTTTCTCCTAGTGTAGACTTTGATGGTAAATAAGTATTTTAAGTTTCACGTCAATAGCTTTGATAATAACAAAGATATTTGACTTTATCAAAAACTTTAACCAACGGCGACGCCGACGCCGACATCGACGCCGACTCCGGGGCGAGTACAATAGCTCTACTTTTTCTTCAAAAAGTCGAGCTAATAACCTTAGGGCAGACGTAACACCTACCTAAATTTCTTCCACAATATATAATCTAAGAGTGAAAGCAAAATAGAGAACTTTCACCGCGTGTAACTCAATATTTTTAAAGATGTATAACTCTACCCCTTCTGTTTAAGTAGTAAATTCACTTTGAACACCAAGAAATCACTTATAAGATTCATCTTTTTCCATTTTTGTACAACAAGAAATTAATAATAAGTCTTGAAAGAAGTCTAAAACTTACTAGAAAAAAAGGAAAATAAGGAAAAAAGAATTTGGTCACAATAGGGCTTGAACCTATGCCCCGCTAAGAATTGCAGTCAAAGTAGGTTTATGGTAGGAATTGAATACTCTTCAAAAAGGAGGTTCCCTATTAGTGATCTAATACCTTAAAACAGAAATGCAAAGGTCCCTTTCATTTTACTGACGGTGAAAAGATTGTGGCGTGATCACTGCATGGTTACTTCATAGATATTTTTCAGATTTGCATCGCTATATAAATCCTTTATGACCACTCTCAAGTACATTTTATGTGTTGTCAAAAACATACGTATGCCTTGAGAGATTGTATAAAAATGTGCCAGCTGAAAACCCATCTTTACCTGTATTCAAATAATGCAGGTGACTAGTGCATACTTTTTAAACTTATCTGTTCAGATTTTTTCGAAGATGGCTGTTCTATTTCGATCTTCACATATCGTTCAGCAGGACTCTCATGTGGTGTTATCAGTACTGTTTAGTTTCTCATCTTGAACATTTCGGCCTGGATGCTTCCAATACTCCCGTTTTCATAGCTTTAGGTAAGGTATATTGGATACAGTGCCTGTTTTTTAGCTCACCTGTCATGTAGTGACAAGGTGAGCTTTTGTGATCGTCCTTCGTCCGTCGTCCGTCCGTCCACAGTTTCTTTTGAACACGATAGAGACCATATTTTGCAATCGATTTAACCAAACTTCTGTAATCAAACTTACACACAATTTGTATTGTCATAATATCTAGGTTCCTTTCAAAAACTGGTCAGGTCCCGTAATGGGTTCTAGAGTTATGGCCCCTTAAAGGGCCAAAATTTGCTATTTTTGGCTTGTGAACATTATAGAGACTACTTTTTGCAATCAATTTTAATCAAACTTGCACACAACTTGTATTGGCATGATATCTCGATTCCTTTCGAAAACAGCATGCCCGCTTAGCTCAATAGGGAGAGTGCAGATCTACGGATCGCGGGGTCGCGAGTTCGAGCCCTGGTCGAGGCGTATGTTCTCCGTGACGATTTGATAAAAGACACTGTGTCTCAAATCATTCCTCCTCCGCTGATTCATGTGGAGAAATTGGCAGTTACTTGGGTAGAACAGTTTTGTACTGGTCCGGGAACACTGATCAGGTTAACCGCCCGCCGTTACATAACTGAAATACTGTTGAAGAAACGGCGTTAAACCCAAAACAAACAATCCTTTCAAATTTGGTTAAATCGATTGCAAAATATGGTCTCTACATTTATTTCATTTATGCAGGCGAGTAATTTGTTTATTTTACTCTGATGTGCTCAGAGTTTTGTCTGAAATCGCATAAAATGCACAGCTTTGTAGTGTGTAGTGTTAAAAAATTTGAAGGAGGACCGCCCCCGATCTCAACTTGTACTCCAATGTTGCAGGCGAGTTGTGTATACATTTCAAAACTGTTTTGTCCAGATTTTCTTATCTGAAATAACTTCAAATGCACCATTCTGTCTTGTAGAATTTCAACATTTTTCTCAGGATTGGTCCCTGTAACCCTGCCTTAACATAAAAACTGATGGTGGTCTGACGTCATTTTATGTGTTGTCAAAAACATACGTATGCCTTGTGAGATTGTATAAAAATGTGCCAGCTATCCTTTTCTCAACTGCAAATGATATATAGGTGGAATATCAGCTGTACATAGTGCTTTTGTGCTTCAACTTAGATTCTGATCATAAACATACGCACACAAAAAAATTTCGTTGAGCATATGGGAAAATTAGACCCATCGAGTTTTCGCACGAGTGAAAAAGTTTTATATTCTCTCCGCGGCCTTACCTTAATAAAACTGATTATCGTTAGAAGGAAGTGCTGAAAATTGACTCCCCATTAGCAAAATGAAAAAAACGAAGTCCACGCGGGTACATTTAGACGGGGTGGCCCCTGCGCGTAAACACTGACTATGGACCTTTGCAAATGCGACTTTCATTTTCATTTTTTCATCTTCAAGTTTAGCCTGTTTACTTTCATTTTCTTTACTTCCGGAAAAAGCTAAAGATCGCCGGGCGTAATTTTTTGTGTCAAAAACATACGAATGCCTAGCGAGAATGCATAAAAATGTGCCGGCCGTCCTAATGATGTTAGGAAAATGTTTTTTTCTCTAAAAAATTGGTGTTTTTTCAACATTTTTTAACACTTATGTATTAAAACATTTGTATAAAGATTAAAATTAAATAATTTACATGCAAAGCATGCATGAAACATGAAACATAAAAAATAACACAAATGACAGAACTTGAACTTTATATTTCAGAATATAGTAACTGTCTTACATAAACTCAGTAATAGAACAAAATACATCAGAAAAATACCGCTTTCTTTGCTATGTTGGAATTAGAATATAAATTACATCATTAGCACCATGTGATTTAGAAAAGGACACATGAACAATCATAGCAAACAACAACAACATCCCGTGTTTCGTAGTAAATAAAATTCTAGCACACATATCTATTAAAAAGGAATTTTTATATGAAAAGAAATATAAGAAGAAACTGCTTTTATGTCAAAACATATTAAAATATGGGAAAAAAATGCAACTAAATATAAAATAAATATATAAATAATCTTGATAGTTTTAAAAAGTAACTTTGTAATATTGTCTTGTCTTCAATTTTTAAATAAAAAGGAATTTCTAAGTAATGAATAAAAAGAAACAAAACTAAAGCACGAGCCACGTATAGCATACATGTTTATACTAGCCAATAATTATATAAACGTTTATACTAGTTAATTATTATATACATGTTAAAATAGTTTATTATTATATAAACTGCCCCATGTGGTTCTGGGACGATCTGTTTATGAAAAGAATTGGAACCACTGCCTTACCCTTGCATGATCGTAAGAGGCGATTAATAGGGTCTTAACACTTGGTTTTGTTGTAACTCTGTGCTTCCGGCAGGTATGCAAACTTTGATTCCATACCTCATGTTTTTATTTCTATGTAAATGAGATGTAAAACCAAAATTTTTAGTCCTGTTTGGCGCCATATAACCTATACTGTATTGGTGCGCCGTAAAACCCAAATAAATAAATAAATAATTATATAAACGATTATACTAGTCAATTGATTATCGAGGCGTTTGGCAAAACAAAATGTAGTGCCCTTAATATAGATTGAACATCTTTCCACATCTATTTTGTAAGTCTGGTCTAGGATATCGCCTATGATTTAAGTTTAATCCATCAAAAATGATACCGGAACACAAATTTATGTTCATTTTCAGAAAACAAATGAAAGCTAAAAAATTGTCAGCCAGTGTTCCCAGGACTCAATTAGAAAGATTGATCCTTTTCATAACGGTGTATTACGTGGATTAAAACGCACTGGCATACTGTCACTGGTCGTATTCACTTCACACACTAAATATTCTGTCTATGCAATTTGCAGGAATATGTCCGGTAATGACCACTTCATTAAACTTTCGAGCAAAATTTTGTGCTCATGCATCGTCTGGTATTTGTCCGTACAACACTGTTGAATTAGTGAGGTCTGTATATTGAACAATCTGACCAAGTCTGGTTGTATCAATTCAAGGAACATTTCGAGATCCAGGCGTATAGCCAAAGCTCTTCCTTGCAAAGTCTTTAGCAGACTCCAAGGACGCCGTTGTAGATATGAACTGGGTCGACATGTAAGAACCGTTTGCAACATGTTCTTCAATTGTGTAATTTGCCATGGGTCTTCTCGCTTGAATCCCGCCAGAAACATCTTCGTCCGTCCTTAATACTCGGTACAGGTACGTATATGGTACATTTGCAGCCATCCTTACTCAACCTGCAATTGATATATAGGTGCAATATCAATTGTTTTACTAATGTGTTTTTATTTAATATTACACAAAGCAAAAGTAAAAGGAAAACTTTACTTCACAATACAATTTTTAGAGACTTCATTTAACCAAGTCGCCAAAATTTTATAAAAAAAATACCCGTGAGCCAAACCAGTTTCTTACATATTTTTACTAAGCAATAAAAGATGCTCAAACTAACCGAGTCACTTTAATCGACATAGTGGTTATTTTGAGGGCAACGTCATTAATACACATTTATTTGGAAATAAAAAAGCGTGATATGTTTACTGTGTTGAAACATTCTTTTACTTACGTTTTCGTTTCTACTTAATTTAATGACACGGTTCCGAGAGAATATAGTTTTACATAGGCATATCTTTAGTGTGTTTGAAATGTTTGAATGTTATTTTTTCATACGTTTTTTAGCTCACCTGTCACATAGTGACAAGGTGAGCTTTTGTGATCACCCTTCGTCCGTCGTCCGTCGTCAGTCCGTGCGTGCGTGCGTCAACAATTTTTTGTCTGCACGATAGTGGTTTCATTTATGATTTTATTTTAACCAAACTTGCACACAACTTGTATCACCATAAGATCTCGGTTCCTTTCTTGAACTGGCCAGATCCTATTATGGGTTCCAGAGTTATGGCCCCTGAAAGGGCCAAAATTAGCTATTTTGACCTTGTTTGCACAACAGCAGCTTTATTTATGATTTGATTTTCACCAAACTGGCACACAACTTGTATCACCATAAGATCTCGGTTCCTTTTTTGAACTGGCCAGATTTCTTTATGCGTTCCAGAGTTATGGCCCCTGAAAGGGCCAAAATTAGCTATTTTGACCTTGTCTGCACAATAGCAGCTTCATTTATGATTTGAATTTAATCAAACTTGCACAAAACTTGTGTCACCATAAGATCTCGGTTCCTTTCTTGAATCGGCCAGATCCTGTAATGGGTTCCAGAGTTATGGCCCCTGAAAGGGCCAAAATTACCTATTTTGACCTTGTTTGCACAAAAGCAGCTTCATTTATGATTTGATTTTAACCAAACTTGCACACAACTTGTAACAATAACAAGATCTTGGTTCCTTTTTTGAACTGGCCAGATTCCATCATGGGTTCTAGAGTTATGGCCCTTAAAGGTCCAAAATTGGCTATTTTGGCTTTTGCAGCCATATAGAGACTTCATTTATGGTTTTATTTTATTTGATACAAACTTCCAAAATATCTTCAACAACAATAAATCTTGGATTCCATGACAAATCAGATCCAATCGTAGGTTCCAGAGTTATTTTATATCGGATTACCTCCCCTGATTGTAATCAAAATGGATTTATATCAGTAAATACTTATAGGAGTTTTTTGAAATTTCATTAGTGTTATTAGTTGGACTGAGACAATCAGGTTAAATAACTATGGACTGATTTTATGTCAAATTACCTCCCTTTATTTCAAATTAAAATGGGTATATCTCCGTAACTAATGAAGATACTGATCTGAAATTTCATTTATGCCAACATATTTATTTGGCAGATCCTTCGTTTGTTCACTTACAATATTATTTCTTTTAATTTCTTCCCTTTTACGTTACTATAAATAGCTTATTTTTAGTAACTTTTTTATTATTGGCCATAGGGAAAATCCGAGACCACTTTTCTGTGGTACAACATGGATGGTATCTCCAATTTTTAGGTGTTTTTTGACATATCTATACTTAAATTTCTTCCCTTTGTTGTTCCTGTCCTTTGGATTTAGATATTTTTTCTGAGGACCTCCTTGTCCTCAAGTGCAGTGATAACAGGTGAGCGATATAGGGCCATCATGGCCCTCTTGTTTCTATCATCCTATTAGAAATATGTAACTTGGGCTTTATTATTGTTTTTCTTTTCAAGTAAGAATAAAACCCCTATTTATTGCAGGTAACATGTAATATTTGTTAGAATACATTTGTAAGACTATTAGGGCATGTGCTTCAACCCTAACTAGTCATTTCACAGCGCAAATTAATGTTGCAAGTAGGACCCGAAAAAGGCAACATATTTATACAGAAAATATCTCGAAAGTTTATCAAATATTTATTTCACTTCTCCTCTTATAAATGATATAACCTCTAAATACAATAGCACGTATATCACCTGTCTATAATGAACATTTTAGAGTACTAATTGATTTAAAACAAAAATGTGAAGGTCCCTTTCATTTTACTGACGGCGAGAAGATTGTGGCGTGATCACTGCATGGTTACTTCATAGATATTTTTCAGATTTGCATCGCTATATAAATCCTTTACGTCCACTCTCAAGTACAACATGATCAAAATCCCCTCCACTGAAAAATGACTGGGTGTTACAAAATCCCCTTCATAATTTTGCAGGGGGTATCATAATCCCCTCTGTGATTTTCATTATAGATATATAGATATCAGTGCTCCAAATTAAATTATGTTTGCGAAAGGCATTGTATTTACGTGCTTTATGCAATAGACTTTTAAATTGTGTATAGTTGTATTTGAACTTGTTGAAATAAGTAAAAATCTTAGAGGGGATTATGATACCCCCTGCAAAAGTATGAAGGGGATTTTGTAACACCCTGTCAGTTTTCAGTGAAGGGGATTTTGATCAAGGGGATTTTGATTGTCTCTTATATATTTTGATAATGATTTCATTATTATATAATTTATTGTACAGGTATAAGCATTAACGAGATTATAATTAACTATTAAACTAAACGAAGCTATATTGGATCGCAAAAAAAAGTTAGAAAATGTCGCAAAAAATCTGAGTTTTTTTTAAAACAAGTACAGTTGACTTAGACAGTTTTTGTGTCGCCTACTACAAAGAAGCTGCGACATATAGGGATCACTTTTCCGTCGTCTGTCCGTCTGGCGACCGGCTGGCGTCCGTCAAGCTTCTTGTCCGGAGCATAAGTCAAGAAGTAATAAAGGTGCTAATTTGTTAGGATGTGCAGTATCAAAGAACCATAACTCTAGGTGGTCCCATTTTTCAATTATCTCCCCTTATCCTTATAAAAAAGACTTGTCCAGAGCCCAAGTCAAGAACTATTTGAAGAATTGACTCGATACTTTACACATTGACAGAAGAGTGCAGTGTGATGGTCAAATTTTTAAATAACCTCCCCTTATCGTTATATAGAAAGCTTGTCTGAAGCCCAAGTCGAAATTATATAAAGGATTGACTTGATACTTTGCACATAAATAAATAGAGGTCCAATGAAAGGAAGTACAGAGTCAAAGAACCATAACTCTAACTCACCTTATTTTTGAATAACCTCCCTTTATCTATGAAAAAACCTGTCTGGAGCCAATGTCAAAACCATATAAAGGATTGTCTTGATACTTGATACATTGATAGAGGTCAGTGAAGCAAAGTGCAGTGTCTAAGAACCTTTACTTCAGCTGACCCCATTTTTGAATCACCTCCCTTTATGCATGAAAAGGAAAAGCAAGAAGCTTGACTGAAGCCCAAGCCAAAAACTATGAAGGATTGATTTGCTACTTTGCACATTAATACAGGTCAGTGAAAGAAAGTGCAGTGATAAGGAATCATAACTCTTACTGACTCCATTTTTAATTACCTCCCTGTATGTATAAGAAACTTGTCTGGAATCCAAGTAAAAACAATATAAAGGATTGACTTGATACTTCGCACATTAGTAGAGGTCATTCTTCTTCACTTATGTGTACTACTCTAGCATTCGTCCCCAGCAGGCGACACGTGCGATCTTATTATTCATATTGAAGCGCAATAATTTTTGGACAATAAATTTACACTGCGACTATAAGATCTATTATACTGACTTTTATTTGACATGATATACAAAATATAAACATGTCAAAAAGAGAAGTAACAAGTTTTTTCTGTTGTTATTTTTAGACAAAGGGTCGTCCAAAAAAGTTTTTCCCACAACAGTGATAGGTTCACGCTCCACTATGTCTCTTCTCGTGCGCCTTTAAATTACTTTTTCTCCGAAAAGACATTCCACACTCCTGGCAAAAATAATCATTCTCCGTGCTATAAATAGATAATAGTTTTACTGCTGTTACTCTCGGTGCAACAATGATACCTATATGCGTATTTAATACTTCTTTTTGTTTGTCTTTGATTTACGTCCTTTTTCAAAAGTCAGAATCATATGGTGCGGACAACTAAACTAACTATCGTTACTGGAAAGAACAAGTACTAGGCTTCCATCCCCCGTAAGCAACTGTCAACTTTTTCACTCAAAGATACATGGTCAGTTGCGCATATGATGGATTTAGAGCAAAATAATTTCAAAATTTTATCATTTTACCTATTTATGTATAGATATACAAGAGCAGTAAATGTGTAATTATTTCCAAGCTTGGATGAGGACCGACGCTACTCATTTTCACTGTAGCATTTCTGTATATACTAACCTACCGAAAGAAAAACAGCCTATTCCCAGCATCTGCATCTTTTTTAACAATATCAAAATGTTTACAGTTCAGTCATTTAAAGACAAAGATGTTCTACATGCATGATAAATAGTCTTTGACGTGTACGTTACCCTCTGGGGAAAAATGACGTATACGTCACCCCCTGAAAACCCGCAACGTGTACGTTACCGCACCCTTTGTCTTACGATATCTTTAATATTCCTGAATAGTCATGTTAAATATTTGGTACAGGACTTTGGACAATGACAAGCTTTATTTTAAACCTAAATTCCAGCGAAAATTTTCTGCAGAATCTGTGCTAGGTGCGTAACTTGTGAACAGACGTGTTCGTTACCAAAATATTTTGCATCTTTCGAATCGGTTGGGCAAGGATTACGTAAAAACGGGAGGGAGTTTCATCAAGTTACATATATGCGCTGAAAGAGCTTTTTATTGCGGGGTTTATGCACGTTATCTCGTTTAAAACAATTGCGGATCAAAGAAGTTATAGTGAAAAAACATACCTGAAGCGGGCCTATTTTTAGCACTTTTGCGTGCACGTTATCCAAGTTAGTCACGTGGTTTCCCCACCGTGTAAAATATCTATTGTAAATCATAAACTATCGTTTTCATTTTTATCTCCTTTAATAAAAAAATCGTTCATAATCGTATCGACATTTTGCCCTTGTGAAGGGTCGAAGAATTTTAGGAAAAACTAATCTGCAAAATATATCTTTTTCGATTTAATTACATGGATAATATTCCATTTTGATAAAGGTTCTTTAAAGATCTAGACTTATCCTTCATGTTTGTGGGTCATAGTTTTCATTTATAATTTGAGCGTCATTACATATATGGAAAAGTGCATGTTGCGCACAAAACAGTCTACAAAATCATTTGGTTAGGTAATCATGATACATGTACATAAGTTCGTGCCAGTGTATCTTAGAGAAATCCAGTGTGAAATGAATGACTTCGCGGAGCTTCGTTGGGGTAAAGGAAACCTAAAAGGAACTCCTAGGTATACACTGTATGAAGTATATGTTAGTAAATATTGACTCTTTGATTAGAATAAAGTGACAGTTGATATACCACAAAGCGTGTATCTGGCTTAACCGCTGTGGTTACCGGATTAAAGGATGTATTTTGACCCTGTGTGAATCAAGATTGAAAGCTTATCTTCAAGTTTTGGTCAATACCGACAGTGTCGATAGAAAACCCTTGCATACATCGGTGTTTATTATATCTTTATTACATGGAAGAGATGCTTGAAAAACGTTATGTTTTAGCGGCATACTTCTGGTGTATCATTTGAAAAATTATGAAAAGGTCTGCATTTTTTGTCACACGGTATTTGTTCATACTCTTTATACTATGCCTTGACCTCTGTCCAAATGCAGTCCAAACTTTACTGTTGGCGTATACACTACAGACAGAGATTCATTGCTACTGTTGGCGTATACACTACATACAGAGATTCATTGCTACTGTTGGCGTATACACTACATACACAGATTCATTGCTACTGTTGGCGTATACACTACATACACAGATTCATTGCTACTGTTGGCGTATACACTACATACACAGATTCATTGCAATATGGAGTAATTGAGTGGGTTCTATTTATCCATTCATTCCATTTAATTTTATGGCTGATGATACTGATAAAACTAACTGATCTGATAAATACATTAGTAACTAGATGCTGAAGGACATACTCATTTAACAATAAATTGCATCACCCAACACATAACATACCAGATCTATTTACGTAAATAAGACAAAGATCAGTATAAGATAACGTATAATTATTTTACCTCCTAATTCAGTAGTAAAAAATTGAATGATGCTAAACTTACATGCGTATGAGTAACAATGTTAATAACATATTAAGATTGTATCTTATTTACAATATAGGCTTCAAAAATATTATGTAAAAATAACAACAGTATGCACGTTTTTTCAGCAAACACTAAGTCAGCAATAAAAATAAGATTAAATAACAGTACGAGCACATATAAGTAAATTACAAGCATTCAGACGGACATGTCTTACTTTCAAACTTATTGAATCGTAAATCTAGGAAATATTTTTGACATTTCTTTTAAAGCAGTTAAGACGTGTAAACTTGGTGGACTGAACTTTCACTTTTATCTCGAGAAAAATTTACAGCCAGAAGAAACTTTTTTTTTAAATTATCAAAAATGCACAATTTTCTGTTTCATTTTACATTAAGACAAACGTTATTTGCAATAAATTACATTTTTCTTTAAAAGAAATAATTGAAGGCAAAACGTTTCGGTCAGGGGCAAAGCATTACATCCCTCTTAAAGTTGGGGACCGGGTTCCTGTCTTCACATACATGCACACGCCCTGCACCTTCGTTAAAGGTGTGAAGGTAGGCACTATATATGTATATAAAAAGTATTATTATCAGTTAATGTAGCCATAAATATATTTCATATAGTCTTCTCTAACTGTAACTTGTCGGCTATTTTGTGAAAATTATGTTATTTTGATTTATACATCAACAAGTTATGATTTAAACGTTTAAAATCTTTATAAAAATACTGACAAAAAATGTAACAACGGAACATGTCATCCTTACCCTCTAGTCGTATTTATGATAATAGATAACGTGATAACGGAACATGTCATCCTTACCCTCTAGTCGTATTTATGATAATAGATAATGTGTAACAACGGGACATGTCATCCTTACCCTCTAGTCGTATTTATGATAATAGATAAGAACATAAATCAATATGCTTTCGTGCAATGTCTCGTAAAATTTCAATTGTACAACGATTATTTCCCTATAATGAATTAAAATGAATTCCGAAACACCAATCAAACGCATAAACGAACCCTGACAGCAATTTTTAAATTGGTATTTAAAAAGCGTTAGTATATAAAATAATGTTAAAAATGATTACTGCCCTTTTATGTTTAATCGCTACAATCGATGTAAAACGCTTGAAACTGCCATATGGTGATTTATTGCCCGTATGAAATTTAAGGTATATCGTTAGTTTATTGAATTAAATTATATATGGCACGCTATTTTCTACCCCCTCCAAACTGGTTTTGGGGTCTATATAGGAATCACTTTGACCCGCCCCGTCCTCTCCCGTTCCACCTAGGGCAAAATAATGCAAGTTCATATACGCTTTATTTTGTTTTCACAAATTGTTTGCCGTTTTCTCTTGAAAAAAAATCCCAAAATTTACTTTTTTCAATATTTTTGAAATCTATTTATGCATTTGAGATTGAAATTTCAAAAAAAAAAAAAACATTCGAGATCATAATGTAAGTTTACATATTAAGTTCTATAACAGCTCTCATGTTATTTTGACAATATTATGCCTTTCTGACTTAGAAAATTTGCAAAAATGATTTGTTCTTTGAACATCTCTGATACTAATTGAAGTGTTGCATAGAAACTTGAAACCAATTTAAAAGGCTCATAGGTAAAGATCACTTGATCAGTCCGATAAATCTGACTTTTGTTTTGACATAATAATTTTCCTTTTTCACTTTGAAAATGGCCCAAAGTCAACATTTAATGTTTTTAAAACATTTCCATACATTTAAGTGAAAATTTTACATCAATCTTTTAAGAACATATTGTTTGTTTACGTATCAACTTTGTTAAGTCTGTCTTTTATTTTGACAACTATATTCCCCCTTTTTTACTTAGAAAATACAGCAAAATTGATCATTTCTATAAAAGGTCTCAGAAACTATCGAAGTAATTGCATGGATCTGATAGGTTGTAAGGGACATAAGGCAAGTTCGTGTCCTGGCCCCGTAATTCCGATTTTGATTTTGACAAAATTACTTCCCTTTTTGCACTTCTAAAATGTCAATGAATCTTACGTATCTTCACACAATGCAATAGTATACACTTCAAGTTCTATTTGAACTCTGTAATTTATTTTTACTTTACAAAACTACTCCCCCTTTTGTGGGCTTTCAGGGCGTGTACTGCTCTGAAATCAAAAATGTCATTAAAGTGCTCTTTACTTTAGTAAAAGTTATGCCTCTTCTTACATTGTTGGATTATTATGCAATACTACACACCTCAGGTCAAGTGCTATAAGATCTCTGTGTTTTGTTTATACAACATTAATATGAAATAAGGCACTGCCTCAATTGGGAATCGATCCGACTTCCGCTCATCCCATAACATTTGATAAGAACTGTCTAATGACAGCACGGAAGTACACACTTTTTTAGTTGGAGAGTAAATATCTCATTCGGTATATCGCATGATACTGAAAAGGGATCGATTCCGTATCATTTTAAAGGTAGATTTTGGAATAAAAACAACACTGCCCATACTTGTACTGATGTGCAAGACGTTGCAGTTCTGACAAATTATGTGGACTCTTATTAGGCACAAGGAAAAGGCGTATTCTTCCAAAAAATCCGAAGCCAGACGCTCTGCGCGCGTGCCGGATGGACACATTTTTTAATTCAGTAGTATATATCTCATTCGGTATATCGTAGAGGGATCGATCCCGATTTTCGTCGCTTCGCGATGAAAACTGGTAGAATCAATTCCCTATTATATTATACAAAATTAAATTATTACGGTTCTTTTCAAAATTATTTTTATACGCCCGTTTGAAAAACGGGACGTATTATGGGAACGCCCCTGGCGGGCGGGCGGGCGGGCGGGCGGCGTCCACAGACCTTGTCCGGAGCATATCTTCTACATGCATGAAGGGATTTTGATGAAACTTGGCACAGTTGTTCACCATCATGAGACGGAGTGTCATGCGCAAGAACCAGGTCCCTAGGTCTAAGGTCAAGGTCACACTTAGAGGTCAAAGGTCAAATTCAAGAATGACTTTGTCCGGACCATATCTTCTTCATGCATAGAGGGATTTTGATGAAAGTTGGCACAATTGTTCATCATCATGAGACGGAGTGTCATGCGCAAGAACCAGGTCCCTAGGTCTAAGGTCAAGGTCACACTTAGAGGTCAAAGGATACAAGAATGAAAACTTTGTCCGGAGCATTTCTTCTTCATGCATAGAGGGATTTTGATATAACTTGGCACAAATGTTCACCACCATGAGGCGGAGTGTCATGCGCAAGAACCAGGTCCCTAGGTCTAAGGTCAAGGTCACACTTAGAGGTCAAAGGATACAAGAATGAAAACCTTGTCCGGAGCATTTCTTCTTCATGCATAGAGGGATTTTGATATAACTTGGCACAAATGTTCACCACCACGAGACGTAGTGTCATGCGCAAGAACCAGGTCCCTAGGTCTAAGGTCAAGGTCTCACTTAGAGGCCAAAGGTCAGATACAAGAATGACTTTGTCCGAAGCATTTCTTCTTCATGCATGGAGGGATTTTGATGTAACTTGACACAATTATACACCATCATGAGACGAAGTGTCATGCGCAGTTCCCTTCTTTCGAATTACTTCCCTTTGTTGTTACTATAAATAGCTTATATTGTAACTTTTTCATTACTAGTCGTAGGGAAAAATCGAGACCACTTTTCTGTAGTACAACATGCATGCTACATCCAATTTTGAGGTGTATTTTGACCAGTCTCTACCTGGTAAAGATTTTTGTGAGGACTTACAATTTTTTTTTTTGATTTTTTTTTTTTTTTTTTTTTTTTAAGATTAACTTCCCTTAGTTGTTACTATAAATAACTTATATTGTAACTTTTTTATAATTGACCGTAGGGAAAAACCAAGACCACCTGGTAAGGAGTTTTTTTGTGGACTTAGAAAAACAAAACACTTAGTTATTACTAAACAACCACAAAATTAAAATTCCATTTGCAAATACAGGTGCTAGAGTAAAGAAATTTGCTGTGACGGGCGTATATTGTGACATTCTTGCACTCTTGTTTTACTTAATTTGTTCTGAAACCAATGGATGTACTTTTGATTAAGAAATAATAAGTTCCCAAACGTGGTTTATCGTAGAATAACCCGAGTTTTTCGTTCTTATGCGTTAGAATATATGTCGAAGGCCGTAGGCCTGAGTGATATATTGTTTCGCATAAGAACGAAAATTCTTATGCGTAAGAATATATCACGAATGCCGTAGGCCTGGGTGATATATTGTTTCGCATAAGAACGAAAAACTACAACCTTCGTGATATATTCTTACGCATAAGAACGAAATACTCGGGTTATTCTACGATAAATCACACTTGGGAACTTGTTATTTCTATTCTAACACGACATACTAGTATCAACAGTGTTAAAAGAAATGGTAACTATGTACTTTCTACGACCGTGCTACGCACCTGGATCGGATGACGTCATTGCATGCGAGTGGTTTATTGCAGAATTTTACTCTACATGTATGTAGGTTATTTGCTGGTCGTGTTAGAATTTTACATAAACCAGTTGGCCTATGGTAAGGAAGTTGAGATAATAAGTCCCGTATACAAAATTGTCTCCCTTTGTAATTGTAATTAATATCTTACCATTAGTGATAAGGGAATTTAATGTGACATAGTGAAGAGGAACTGAAAGGCATAATAATCATAACATTAATAAAGTCATCTTCCTTTTTACATTTGTTTAATAATTTAAGTAACTTTGACATTTCTTTATATTATATTTGAGTACAGCCTTCAGCATGAAATAGCTATCAGATGTCGACGAAAGCGGGATCTTTAGCATAACTTAAGATTTGCTTCAACAACAGTAAAGAATTGCTAATTCAGTTTTAGTTTTCATTAATTTAAATCAGTTTTTTACTACTACACGCATTTTACTAGATTGAAAAGTAACCAAAAATAGCAACCTTAATTCACTCGCCAGTTGCAAAGTCTTCGTAGACCGTTTGAAGTACCACTTTATAAAGTTGCTTTTTTAAGTTCGGTCTTTATCTGTTATACGGAATACGTTCATTCTTTTCTGGCGTTTCTTTTTTGCTTATACCGGCAGTTTTAATTACATTTCGCTGTCAATTTCTTAAAAATATGATCAGACAATTAATATTCATCGATATGAAAAGAAATAGTCATTGAACTTTTGAAAAAAGAGATTGCAACATGAAACGTTGATGAAATTTTACAGCGGACACTTAAAACATTGACGATAATATATTTCTATCTTATATATAGAAGCAACAGTATGGTGTGATCAAAGCTATCTGAGCCAAGGAAAACAGCAGGAAGCAATCTCCGAGTACATTGAAGATAGTTATGCATGTTTGAGCAATCGGCTATTTCGGAAATAGATGTTAGTTTTGCGTGCTTTGTTGACAAATTAAACACGGTTTTGAGTTTTGATGTGTAGTAATCTAATCACGAAAGCCGAAGGCCTGAGTGATTGATTACGACGCATCTGAACGAAAAAAAACGTGTTTTATTTGCCAACAAAGCTCGCAACACTAAAATCTATTTCCATTCTAACATGTTCGAATTACACCAGGAAGGGATACTAATCTGGATTTCTTTTTAGGCGTAAATGGACGGAGTAAACCGGAATAGCCAAAAGTAGGTCATTTTGCGAAACGTGTTTAAAGCGACAAGAATCATTCTTTGTTTATATAAAAGAAAATCTTAAGTGTTAGAATATGACGTAACGGCATAAAATCTGGATCTGGAATACGTAACACGAATAAATGGCGATAACACTGACAAATCAACTACCCTTCTAAAGATTAAATATTGTATTTAAATGATTACACGTGATATAACTCTAAATACATATGTATTTGAAATTTGCAGATCTCTGAAATCATGAGCTAATATCTAAAGATAAAAGGCACATGGGTCTTAAAATTTAACTTTGTCAAAATATGTACGTACTTAACATTGTACAAATGTTTCTATGAAGGTTAAAGCTGTCGTCAAAAATGTTGTTTCCTATTATACAAATTTGCTTTACAGATATCTCTATATCAAACACGTAACATTATGTAAATATCATATGACAGCGTGTGTGACATTGATATTGTCAACCCGAGGGCAGAATGTGCTTAATCGTACGCATGAATTGCTAACAAAGTTTTAAACAAACACAATCTCACTTGTCACAATGCAGAATGCAGCATAGCACTAAGCATAATGAGGTTACCATAATGTACATTTCTCATTATGATACCAGAGGGCGCTTTTATATTCGTGCTCGAAAGCTTCCGCTGAGTCACGGAAAAAAATATGACACTGCGCATTTTGGCTATGTGTCCGGTGACCGGACCTAACCAGGCGACCGGTAATCAAGTTCGAAAAGGCCTGTGTATCATCAAACATATACCCATCTTATTTATTGCATTGAGTCAGTTGAGATACCATTCGTTTTAGCTCGACCATTCAAAGAATAGTCTAGCTATTCTACTCACCCTGGCGTCGGCGTCGGCGTCGGCGTCACACATTGGTTAAAGTTTTGCATGCAAGTACATTATAGGCTATCATTTAACAATTTGAATAGTCAAGCATTGGCTGTTTTACGGACAGCTCTTGTTGAAAGCAGCATTTAAAAGCAACGTTTTTGACAGGCAGCTACTTTAATTGTTAAAAGTTTCGGTGCTGCGGGTGATACAGCGTTGGTCGAGTAAAATTTTAGTCGTAGTGAAAAATACTACTGATACAGATATAGCGCTACATTACATCTCAATTTAAGGCTATCAAATATACGCTCGTCCACTTGAACAAGAATTTGGGAATGTAAAAATGTATGTTGACACAACACATCATAACCCACAGCTAAATTTATATGTAAGCATCAAAACTCCTTGCATTTATACATTTAAGGAACCACTTATGTTCTTTTCATCAATAAGCATACACCATTGACGCTCCAAAGAAGACACAATGCAAGTAAACACTAGTAATTAAGATGAATGATGGATGTAGTTCGTCAGATTATAGCATGTCCAAAAGCAACACGAATATTTTAGAAAAATGAAGCAAGCACAGATCATTTCTCAGAATTAAGCATGTATGAATATTAGAAAGAAACACGCAAACATAGGATGCACAAATGGTCATGTAACAAAGCAAAATGGGATGTCAGAAGGAAGCATGTGAACATGAGAATCACAAATGCATACATGTAAATCGCAAAATTAGATATACGAAAGCACAATGCAGTTTTTGCCCTAATTCTGTTCCATATAAACAGCCAGCAGAAAATGCTCAGTGAAAGTCGCCTTCAGATACAAAATGGATGGTAACTAGTGATGAGAAATTTGAAAAAGACATTTTATTTGTATTGTTAATGTGGGAAATTCACAGAAGCATAACTATCTAAATGATAAACAGAGGTACATTATTAAATGTATATTGCATGAAATAAATATTCTGATGGTAATAAATCAAATTAAGATTTCACATGAGATAGTTTTGGTAATAAGTCAAGGAATTATTAGTGAATGCAATGAGGCCTTTACAACCTTTTTCAAATATTGATTTTACAAGTTTTCCTAGTACAAAAAAAATGTTTTTATTATGTTAACACGTGCACGTCTGATTTACAATTTGATATTTCCATAAATTGTATAAAGCGTGTTAAAAATGAAATGTAGCCGAATGACTTACTGTTGGGAAGTTTGTACCATATCCATATTTTAAGTGTGCTATAGCCAAAATATGATTTAACTTAATGGAAGACATATGTCAAATATGGAAATGCTCATTAAACCAACTGCATAAACACTTATTACAGACTGTTAACTCTAAAGAAATTCTTTGTTGAAATCATTAATATTGCAAGGGAATTTATAGAAACTACTGTTTACGGTTTTACTTTTGTGCCTGTTTAAATATTACCTTGACATGATTTTAAGAAGAAAACTTTTTTAAAAAATTCATTCTTGATCTCAGTTCCGGACAAAACTTAATTTTGACCTACATTTTATGCAGAAATCACAGAAAATCTTTTCACCCTTTTACAAAGATATAAAAGATATAACGGATAGTTAAATGTGATTAACCCAGTTCTCAACATAGGAAGTGCAGGCTCTCTAATTAGTGGAAAATGTAACTGCGCAGCTTTGAAATAATAATTTTATGTCACCATTAAATGGATACTTAATAACACTTAGTGTTAACAGTTAACAACAGTGAAAAAAATGATAAACATAAAACACTTTTGATTTTCGGCTATGGACTGATTTGATAAATATATAAGTGACCAGCTACTGCAAGAAAAATCCATAAGCAAGGGAGTGCATCATTCAAAACATGAAATGGTACATTTATATAAAGGAAACAACTTTATAACGTTTGTTTTTTCTGTTCCTGTTAAATTTCTCACTATAAAATCCGACCACCAGTAAAGATTTTAATGAGCAAAATGTACAACTATCAGCTTTATAAATATAATTATATAAATTACTTTTTCTTTGACAGTAAATAGTTCAGTCTAGGCAAGGAAGACACCTCAAGTTGGGGACCGGCCCTCTGTCTCTTCACACAAACACGCACCTGTCTGATTGCCAAAATGTGAAAGTAAGAATATTATCGCCCGCCCAAAAAAATATCGAATATTTCAGAAAGAAACTGTAATATCTAACTTTTGTCATACCTTGTTCGATCGAGTTGCAGGCTGAATAATGTTACGATAATTTATTTAGAAACAGTAAAAGTTCGTGATACTTACAAGTAATATAATTAAACATAACGTTATACGCAGATGATATTGTCTTATTTTCAGAAATGATTTTAGGAATGATATATAGCAGAACCATATTTTAATATCTCGAAACAATACCAAGAGGTTATATGACTGCGGAATTACGCCCTCGTGAATTATACACGCGGTGTGTAACCGATACATATTGTTAAGGTATATTAGAATGGTTCTCTGGTTTTATGTAAACAAGTCTAGGTGAAATAGGGAAGCACTATTACATGGCGCATGTATGACGCCAAATAGGGTACGTCGAAATGACGTTAGTGCATCATGTTTTAACAGTGTATGTTCATAATGAACTTTCAATTTTTCCAATAATCGGTATTATCGGTTTTTTGGCATATTAAATAAAGAAGAATACATTCGATTTATTCGTTATATCTTTTAAATGGTTTAAGATAACGGATTTGCTTCGGCGACAATCGTTGATTTAATCTTTCCTCTAGTGTATTGTGAATTAAGGTAATTCTGCACGTTTGGGTCGAAACTTTTTCTACAATGTAGAATTTGATTAAACTCCAATTTTTCAAAACTTCAGAATATATCTAGAAAATTCAGCAAATAAAAAAGATAGGGTCGTGTACTTGAATTTTTGCTACACTGATTTGAAAAATTTGGACCTCACGCAATATTTCATAATGAGAGTCTATCCATAGGAAAATCATAAGTTTCATAACATTTTCGCGAATAGATTTTTTTTCTACAATGTAGATTTAGATGAAACTTCTCACAGTTGTAAATAAACACACGGTCTATAATTTGGTGAAATGAAATGTATAGGTCCGTGTGCTTATTGTTGAGATATTTGACCATGATTAAAGGGAACCGGACATTTCACGTTGATTTTAAGACATTATTTGTAATATTTTAACGTACCATATGTTTTAATATCATATTTTGACTTTAGAAATATAGCAACAGTGTCATTGTAATAAATTTACGCACAGGTTTCGATTTATTCATAAACTGATTTTCATTTCCGTACGCCGAACCCAGGCATTATTCTACGTTTTCAGGATAAATGACGTTACGCCATCACTTCCGGTTTATCAAACGTGCAGAACTACCTTAACTGTAGCACCATTCTATTCTTACAGTTCGACTCTGAAACGTTTATAAAACAGTAGATCAAATGTAATAGTACTCTTTGTCAGCGCAAGTATAGGACCAAAAATATATATCGACGTGACGTTACAATTCCGTATTTTAGCGAAAATGTGCATGGATTGTTATATCAGAATTATAAACAATGCTGCCGTATTGATCAGCTATTTTGTATAAAAGACGTTTTAGAATGGAAATGGTATTACAGGATGGTGTTACAAGACGTATATTACTTCCCGTACTTTAACACTTTTAAAGATGTTTTTCACAATTATTTCTAGCGGACAGAATTTTTTGTAACTTTGCATATTTATAGATTGATGTATGACAAGTTAAAATAAAAAATAAAAATAATAGGTACCCGTGCTTCTTTTTTCAATATTCAAAGTTTATTAAGAACACCAAATCGATATTTTTGTCTGAAGAAACAGTACAGACATGTCATAATAAAACTACTGCAAACAATTATTTATTCGAAGTTTCACTCTGATGTTACTGTGTATGCATCCGAATTAATAACACCTCTATAACTATGCATAAAATGTCAACATATAGATATATTAACTCAGAAAAATTACTCTTGACAGATGTCGAAAGTATCTGAAACTGAGAAAAACACGAAGTATTTCTTAATGATATGAAAAATCTAGCGGACAGAATTTTTCCAAATTTTATATTATGTAAGCTAGAACTAAGACAAAAAAATCTAAACCAAAAAAATAATATCAACCCGTGCTTGTTTTCAAGAAAAATTCAAAAATATTCACTCCACCCACAAAAGTATTTTTTCATTACCCCACCCACCTAAAAATTATGAACATTTTTTTTCTTACAAAACAAATTGCGCAATGTTATTATCAGTTCCTTAACCAATATTCTTACTCACATGCGGAATAATGCTCCTTTATAAGGTTGCATGCCTCTGGGTCAAATACTTTTTGAGATACGTGCTACACAAGCTTTCACATCCCATTTACGTATATATTTGACCACGTCAAGGGACATAAATCTGTTTTTATTGAGTGAAACCTCAAATAAAAGCACTGGTGCACAACTTCGCATGCTGAATTTAATTCTTGTGTGGTTTTATGACTCTTGGCGCATATAATTTTGAGGTACATGCGACACAAATGTTAGACCCTTTATGTACAATTTGACTGTCAAGGGCCATAACTCTGGTCTTACTACGTGAAATGCGGGATGGGGCACAAAAAGTATAACAACAGTTTTAGGAAGTCACATTTGAACTTGAAGGAGATATATCTACGTTAAGATTTTCTGGAATTTTATTGGACTTGGAGTCGGCTGCATCATTACTGGACGAAATAGTTTACTTTCAAATTGGCTGTCCACAATGTATTCGATTCGAGCACTTCTTACAACTACTCCTCCAATAAAACACGATCACTTTTAAAGGTAAAATATGGATGCACGACCTATATTGTCAGTACATACGATATATTTTGTGCGAGTGCGCTGCATATCCGACAATTATGCACTTTCGGCGGCGAATTCTGAACTTTACAGTGGATATCGCTTGCTGCGCGATTGAGCTGCGCACAAAATATTGTGATGAACTTCTTTAATATGCACGGTTACGCATTGACGTCACGTCGACCTACTATATTTAGCGCCATACATGTGCCACTTACTAGCGCTTCCCTATACTTCCATGAACGAAATAATATATAGCAGAACTATGGTGCCATATTTCTGCCACGGGATAACTAGGAAGCTATCACGATAATATTGTAAACTTTCCAAGAAATTTGTGATTTTTTTCTAAAAACGTTTCAGCAAACATAATATTTTCTAGATATTTCATTTGTTTCCTGAAAATATTTAAGTGCAAAATTTTGCATTAGTGCGAGATACTTGGTGGCTTTCAGGTAAATATTCTAAACTTTACAGAAAAGATGTGCATTTTTCTGAATACATTATCGCAATAAATTCTTGTTATCAAGATATGCTTTTTATTTCCTGGAAACTTTAGGCTTTTGAGATAAAGTTTTCAGAAAAGTTGTAAATATCAGGATAATCGAGATAGCTATCTTGCGAATAAATAGCAACTGTGGGCACTTACGCAAAAACTGTCGAGATACTATGTAAATTATTGCAATGATATTTCCAGGAAACTTTCAGCTATTGAGATAATCTTTTCAGAAAACTACGCTTTATCAAGATAAGTTTTTAAGTATCGCAATAGCTACCTAGCTATCTCATGACAGAAATTTGCCACCATACAGAACCATGTTTTAACAGATCTCATTAATACGATTCGGTTATACGCCATGTACATTTTAGTCATGTAAAAGTAGTGAATTTCATTTTAGACCTCATAGAATGCCTGTGACTCAATTGTAATTAATAATGGCTCTGTTTAGTTCAGTAGTATGGCCGATAATCGCCTATGGAGCAGCTGTATAGGGGACCCAAACATTTACAAAACGTTACATGTACAGTATGTGTAATATTTCTGTTCGTCAAAGAGATCTGTGTCTCTTTGTTGGGGTAGCGGAATTCACATCTTAGGCTGCAGTGTCTTAGACAATGGGATGGAAACTCACCTCATTGAAACAAAATGGGTGTAGTGTTGGTATGCGTGGTTATACAATTAATCGTAAAGTATCCATGTACTGTTTTGATGAATAATTTGGAAACAAATGTTAAACTTGGTAATATAAAAAGTAAGTAAAAATCTTCCAAATATAAGATATGAAAAGTTTAATTGCTTCAAAAAAAAAAGAAAAAAGCATGATCAATAAAATTACAACAAATGGTGCGAATGTAAGAAGAGTATTTTAAATTCTCCGGTCGTCAGTGCAGTGGCAGGGGTGGTAATAAACTTCAAACCTGTAAAATGTTCCAACTAGATAGTTTATTTTAAGATAATATTTCTATGTGTTAAGACGGGTATAAAGCACTCTGGCACTTCTTGTGCGAGCGATTCTCGGTATAAAGCACTCTGGCACTTCTTGTGCGAGCGATTCTCGGTATAAACCACTCTGGCACTTGTTGTGCGAGCGATTCTCGGTATAAACCACTCTGGCACTTGTTGTGCGAGCGATTCTCGGTATAAACCACTCTGGCACTTGTTGTGCTTGCGATTCTCGGTATAAACCACTCTGGCACTTCTTGTGCGAGCGATTCTCGGTATAAACCAATCTGGCAATTCTTGTGCGAGCGATTCTCGGATGAGTTGCATTATGTGCCAATTAATGTGGTCTTTTTACTGATTTTATTAACTATCACAAACAACAATTGCCGTGTGGTGGCTGTAAAATGTCTTCCCGTACTTGGATTCGGTGTTGTTATATTTTTTGGTCCTTTGGGATCATGGAGTTCATTCAACATTATTATCATACCACATTTATATAGCACATATGTGTAACAGAGTGCTAGGGGGCGTGAGAGGTGTTGCACATTTCATTACCTCTTATGAACACTCAGTCAAACAGCGTTGGCTATTATTCTTCTTGGTTGCATTATTTGCTTCCAAAGGATCTTTTTTCTGATTTTATACCCGTTTAAACGCGCAAAAGTAACATTTGATCCTTATATTTACATTCTCGCAGTAGATTGTTATAAAAAAATATGTTGTTTTCTTTCCAAAAAATATCAGAATATCCAAAAGAATGCCAGACTATCGATATTTTTAACAGCCAAAAAGACCCACCCATATTAAATAGTCATTTGCCTTCCTATAAAAATACAGTTCGTTTTTATTTATAATGTTCTTAAATCCAGGATAATATCACACAATCTCCGTCAGAAAAAAAGTTTTAGCTATAATTTAATATTCTTTTTGAAATTTTGGTATCCGGTTTTGAAAGATTTCTTCAAACGACGCCAGTTTTATTTTTAATGTTTTTAACCAGTGGTGGGGGTTATAGAAACGGTCTCCGTCCGTCCGTCCGCTCCATATAACTTAAACCCCTTGAAGGATTTCAGGAAACGTGTGTCAAATAATCATCTCATCAAGACGATGAGCAGCACTTATGAGTCAGCCATGTCGGTTCAAGGTCAAGGTCATAACTCTATGTCAAAAGTTTGAGCCTTCCATTTTTTGTCCGCTCTGTATTTCCTAAACCCCTTGAAGGATATTTATGAAACTTGGGTCAAATGATCATCTCATCAAGACAATATGCAGAACTCATGAGTCAGCCATGTCGACTCAAGGTTTAGGTCACCACTCAATGTCAAAGTTTTGAGCCTTCCATTTTGTGTCCGCTCTGTATCTCCTGAAACCCGTTGAAGGATTTTCATGAAACTTCGGTCAAATGATCACCTCATCGAGACGATGTGCAGAACTCAGGAGTCAGCCATCACGGCTCAATGTCAAGGTCACAACTCAAGGTCAAAGGTTTGGAACAAATTCATTGATGTCATACATGGACTATAAAATATACTTAACAACGTCAATGCTTCCATCCAGTACAACCAACCATTTCATTATCAATAACAGCGGCGGGGGCAGTAGGGGTGGATATAACTGTCTTTCAGGCTGCCTTGTTATGAATGACGTCAGATCCACATCAGCCGCTCTGAATTTCACAGTGTCATCTAGTAAACTGACGCAGTTGTCTCTATCTGCACGCAAACTATTGGACTGGAACCGTAGCTCATTTCATGAATTATTCATAAAAATCAAATCTTAAATTAATATATTTTTTACACTTTCAAAATAGGTGCATTACTATAAATTGTAATCATGCGTAATTTGAGAAATAACTACAAATGTATTTTCAGCCGCAGTATAAATATATCGATTTAATAACATATTAAATTGGTCCATTTGTAAATTCGATATTTAATATACTGACTCGAAATTTGTATACGATTGAAATGAAAATGATATTTTAATACTATCAGTACAAGGATCTAACTGATGTAAATTGACACGTGAAAGATAATCTGTGAAAAGGCTTTTCAGGTTTATTTTTGAAACATAGCGTAATACTTGTATTTTCTATGACCCGTGCGTATGTGAGATTGTGACATAAGACCAGTGTTGGATTATGATTTATAGGAAAATAATGGCATATCAACATTATTACAGTGGGCAAAATAATACTTGAAAATAACATATTTTATGGAATTCCCAAGCTGTCAAGAATGTCAATAGCAGCAAGTCAAAGGCAAGTTTCGTGTGAATATTTTGAATGAATTTATGGATAATCGCTCATGAATTAACTTGCTACTAGAAAATGTGCAAGTATTATATACTGAGAATGATATTAAAGCAAGTGGAATCATTCTTGAAACTACGACATCTAATTGGCTATTTTGGGAATCCGAATTCAGAAACATATTGTACAGAAACTTTGTAGTTATATATCATACCGTGGTAAACTGAATATTTTCCACTTGTAGGAAGAAACCATTTGATGTTGAGGAAAGCAGGATTTGTATAACCACGTAGTATACTTCAACAATAGTATTTCCATTTAATCTAACTGATCAAGTTTAATGCTTAACAACGTAACTATGTTATACAAAGTATTTACAAGTATTAATTGAAAAGTTAGGTAAAAATAACAATTCTGATACAATTGCCATTTATGATGTTCGGTCAGTAATCGTCTCTACTGATACTGGCCACTATGCATTTCCTTATTCAGAGAAATGGTTAAAATAAGATCAAACGACCTTTATTTATCCAGACGAAAAGAAATGGTCGTGGGGAAGTTCGTGGACCTCATATAGTATCAATGCGGACAACCCACGTGGCTTTTTGATACCATACACTCGGAGAAAACGTCGCGATTCAGGTAACATTTTGCCTATATTTTCCTTGTTACTTGACGGATGTTCATAAGATAAAGTGTGTAGAAGACAGGAAAACTAGTGTTTTCCTCTGTATAAAGCTTAAAGCATCAGTTTTCAGTACTTTTCTCAAACACTTCGCTCAAATGCCGTACACACTTTCACAGTTTAGGCGTAGTGTTTGGGGATACTACGGAGAGCTGCATGACGTTTTGTGTGAAAGAAAGCATTCATTTGTCTGTCTTCGACGCTCTTTTATGTTACAAAATTATCTCAAGTAATAAGAAAAATATAGGCAAAATCCTACATGAATCGGGACATTTTCTGCGATATCCACGTGGGTTGGCCACCCTGTAGTAGGGCGCTATCTAAGACAGTGGAGCACTGGTATGAACCTTTGAGCACATTCAAAGAAGTTATCCATGATTGATAAAAAATGGTAAACTAGCTTTCTAAAGATTAAACATAAAATATGTAAGTTTTAACGACTAGTTAAATTCTACATTGCAAACGTTTTATCATAATTATATAAAACTCCCGCTTGCTTCATGTGCAACCATTGTGAAAACTTCCTTGATATGCATTTTTAATCTGTCTAGAGAAAAAAAAAACAAGCACTGAAATCTACACGTATTCTTATATATATCTACATAATAGTTAACTTGATGTATATATCTATGCAACAGTATTGTAAACATTTCGTTAGGCCTCACAGGTTAAAGGAGTAGTGAATAAAAGTTTTTTGTCTTCTTTTTGTCAAAGTTCATCTTTAAGTTCATTTCATTGATAAAAAATTTTGTAAAATGTCGTGTGAAATATTATTTGTATGACTTTACCTAGCTACATCTTAATTTTCAGCAATGTTACAAGCCGTTTTGTCATTTGAATGACAGGATGCGTGATTTTAACGTAAAACAGATTGACTTCTTGAAACATTTATCAAAAGAAAATGATGAGAATTGATGTAAATGTAATAAAAAATATCAATTCGATTTTACACCTGCGCGGTGCAATCTACATTCTACTTGGCTTGTATTTAAGCAAATATTCTTAATGTCGTTTTGGATGAATTAAGCCGCTTAGACAGATATTGGCTCCAATTTTAAATTGTACCGAATTTGAATCCACTTTAATAATAAATAAATTGTCCACATGATTTGATTTTATTTTCCTAGTACTAAAACAATTTTGTATTAGCAAAGGTCAAATATGAGACCCTTATTGGTGACATCTTTAACATTTGACCGTCGTTGCTAAGAATAAGATACAGTTGAAATAATCGCTTATTATACATTTGTGATTAATGCTAATTTGTGTCGTCCGTATGCTCCCTAGATAATACATTTGTGATTAATGCTAATTTGTGTCGTCCGTATGCTCCCTAGATTATACATTTGTGATTAATGCTAATTTGTGTCGTCCGTATGCTCCCTAGATTATACATTTGTGATTAATGCTAAAATGTGTCGTCCGTATGCTCCCTAGATTATACATTTGTGATTAATGCTAAAATGTGTCGTCCGTATGCTCCCTAGATTATACATTTGTGATTAATGCTAATTTGTGTCGTCCGTATGCTCCCTAGATTATACATTTGTGATTAATGCTAATTTGTGTCGTCCGTATGCTCCCTAGATTATACATCATTAATTTCTAAACTGTAAATGTGGGAAATTTAAATGAGCAAAATAATGTAAATGATAAATATATCGAATGTGTATTGCATGAAAAAACACAATACGATGAGATTTGACATGCGAAAGTTTTGGTAATAAATTTAGGAATGATTAGCGAATGAAATGAGGCTTTTACAACATCTTTGTACATAATAAATTGATTTTAAAAGTTTTGGCGTGAATAACATGTTCTAGTACAAAAACTTGTGTAATATGCGAATACTTGTATGTCTAATTTACATTATGACATAACTATGAATTTGATAAAGAAATATAGCGGAGTATCTTAACTTTTCATTTAGTTGTCGGAAAATGTATTCCTTTTCCACCTTGTAAGCGTACTTTGGTCTAGACAGTTATGTTTGACGTGAACTAGTTGTAAGCATCTTAACTGCCTTAAACCTGTCCCATAGGCTATAATATCAATTCAAAGTGTATCTTACACTTGTATCTTTAATATTGAAATTAAATACAAAAATATGCAATGAACGTATTCGTTTTACTTTCATGCCTTTTAAACATTAACATTCATACGACATTTCAAAAAAAGTTGGCCAAATTACGAAGTTTATTCATGTTCTTAATTCAAGACCAAATTTGAATTTCCATCTAAATCAAGGAAAACATGTTCACCATTTTACATTACAGTAGTTATTTATATATGTAGGGCATATTTCATATAATGTTTACGAATGGTCAGGTACATCGTGCATAAAGTTGGAAGAATGGTCAGGTACATCGTGCATAAAGTTGGAAGAATGGTCAGGTACATCGTTCATAAAGTTGGAAGAATGGTCAGGTACATCGTGCATAAAGTTGGAAGAATGGTCAGGTACATCGTGCATAAAGTTGGAAGAATGGTCAGGTACATCGTTCATAAAGTTGGAAGAATGGTCAGGTACATCGTTCATAAAGTTGGAAGAATGGTCAGGTACATCGTGCATAAAGTTGGAAGAATGGTCAGATACATCGTGCATAAAGTTGGAATGGTCAGGTACATCGTGCATAAAGTTGGAAGAAAGGTGTTTCAGCTTGGAACAGTTTGAAAAAATTAAACGAAAAATACTGATATTAATACTGTTGAAAGAAAGTAGGATTCTAATGTAAATTTAGGTAAAATCTCCTTCAATAAAGTATGTCAGATGTCATAATTAACCCGATCCAACTGAAAGTTATTTCCCAATAACAAAAAGATATTGAGAAACTAGCTGTTTGAATTAATGCTCAACAATTACATCAAGTCTAAATGAAGATCAAAATAAAAGTAAGTTGAATCCTGGCCTCAACATGATTAATTGAATGAAAGAATAGTGTCAGTAAATTGTTCAAATCGTTTACCTCCTACATACCTATTGTTATTTTTCACTGTAAATGTAAGTACAAAAATTTACAAGTTCGTCTTATAAATGCTGTGTAGTCTATGACACCTTCACAAGTTTCAGGTGTTACGTTGTCCCAATGTTTTAAAGCCTAATGTGGACTATACTCAATAAAATTAAAATAAGTTGGACCAAAGCATATGTTCCCTTTACAAAGTTGGAGACCTCGTCAATACAACTATGTTATTCAGCCTATATTGAGTCAGTCTTGATGTATCTATATGTTCGCTGTAGAATGTGTTGCTTTACCATCTCATATCTTTCATATCTTTCATATTTACTTAAAATCTTGGATTACATATTTTCTTTAAACACGGTACTCCTCTGTCTCAAAGAAAATCAGTTGATTGTATGCTAACCCATTTTTTGTTATGTAACTTACGATTGTGTCTGATTGTTGGACTTTGAACGTTTACATTTGCAACGCATACTCTCGTTGCATTCCATAAGGAAAGTATATAATACGTGATTAAGAACATTTTGTTATGTCACATTAGCGTGCGCGCAGGTTGTTGCAGCAATTTTCATTATGTCATCCTGGCGCGCGCACCAACGCGACATAATGGAATTATGAAAATTGTGGGTTTCATTTTTTTCGAGCGCGCGTCAACGCGACATATCGAAACGTAGAACGCGACAGAATGAAACATGTTATTTCGCTTCGACGTGCGTGCCATTGACAAAGATTACATAATGGCGTGTATAGGCGCGCGCGCCAAAACGAAATTAAAATTTTCGTTATGTCGCGTTGGCGTGTGCGCGTCTATATAACACATTTCGTTGTGTCGTCCTGGTGCGTGCACCTGCGCGAGACAACGAAACATTTAACTTCTTCTTGAGGCGCACGCCAACACGTCAAAACGAAATCTTAGTTAATGGCGTGCATGCCAACGCGAAACAACGAAACATTTCATTTCGATAGGCCTCACTCGCCAACGCCAAAACGAAATTTTTGTTAATGATGCGCACTCAAGCGCGAAATAAAATGTTTCGTTCTGTTGCGTTCTATGTGTCGTTATGTCGCGGTGTTAGTTTCATTTTTATCGCGTTTGCGTGCGTGCCAAAACGAAACAACGAGAATTGCTATATAAAACCGCGCGCATGCCAACGCGACGTAACCAAATGTCAGTAGAAACAAATGATCACAGAGTGAAAATAGAACACAAAGATAAAACCGGGATCTTGAAGTTTTTATTTCTGTATTAACATAATGTATAATGCAGCTGTAACATGTCCGGTTTGATAGCAAGATCAGCTCGTTCGAGGCTTATTTGCTTTCTTCTCATAAATATTTGTACAAATGTTAGTTATTTACCATATAGATCTTATACTTTCAACAGCCGTTAGAAAGGAAATGAGACTTAGAATAATTTGAGGCTCGATGTTCTCACCCCAGTCAATATTACTGCTGTCAAAATATATACATGGTTTTAGAAGAACAAAAAAATAACATAGTTTTAACCGGAAACGCAATGGACTTTGCACGTAGTCCAAAGGTTAGTCACGAACCCAGCAAGTGGCGTCTAGATTCTATGCCATTCGTGTGGACGTATGTACGATAGAAATTATATTATTCAGTTCAATAAACATCATTTTTTCCATAAAATATTTCATTTGTTTTACCAGTTAAGGTAGTTCTGCACGTTTGAAAAACCGGAAGTGATGGCGTAACGTCAATTATCCGGAAAACGTAGAATAATGCCTGGACTCGGCATACGGAAACAAAAATCAGTTTATGAATTAAGGGCAACCTGTGAATAAATGTATTAAAATGGCACTGTTACTATCTTTCTAAAGTTAAAATATGATATTAAAACATCTTACACGTTAAATAATTCAAAATAATGTCTTTAAATTAGCTTGAAATAGGCGGTTCACTTTAATTGTAGCCAAATATCTCAAAAATAAGCACACGGACCTATACATTTTATTTCATCATATTATAGGCCATATGTCTATTTATGACTGTGAGAAGTTTCATTAAAATCTACATTGTAGAAATATTTCTATTCGCGAAAATGTTTTGAAAATTGCGTTTTTCCCATAGACTCCCATTATGAAAACTTGCGTGAGGTCGAAATTATTCAAATCAGTCTAGCAAAAAATCAAGCACACGACCCAATCTTTTTTATTTGCTGAATTTTCTTACAATATTCCGAAGTTTTGAAAAATCAGAGTTTAATCAAATTCTACATTGTAGAAAAAATTTCAATCCTAAAGTGCAGAACTACCTTAACTCCATGTTTTCTGTCTTAATATATCTAAATATATTTACTCCGCGGCGCTTTTAAATGTCTTCCCATCTGTCGGTTCATTATTAGAATTTTTACATAACTATCGTTTTCTTTTTTATCTCCTTTATTAAAAATCATTCATAATCATATCAGCATTTTGCCCTTGTGGAGGGTCAAAGAATTTTACGAAAATCTAATCCGTTAAATATCTTTTTTTAAATTAAATTACAGGGATAATATTCCATTTTGATAAACTATTTCTTTAAAGATTTAGATTTATCCTTCATGTTTGTGGGTCATAGTTTCATTCATAATTTGAGCGTCATTACATATATGGAAAACAAAACAGTCTACAAAATCATTTGGTTAGGTAATCATGATACATGTACATAAGTTCGTGCCAGTGTATCTTAGAGAAATCCAGTGTGAAATGAATGACTTCGCGGAGCTTCGTTGGGGTAAAGGAAACCTAAAAGGAACTCCTAGGTATACACTGTATGAAGTATATGTTAGTAAATATTGACTCTTTGATTAGAATAAAGTGACAGTTGATATACCACAAAGCGTGTATCTGGCTTAACCGCTGTGGTTACCAGATTAAAGGATGTATTTTGACCCCTGTATATATCCAGACTGATAGCTTTATCTCAAAGCCTTGGTCAATACGAGCAGTGCTGATACGGAACACCCTTGTGCCATCAGAACAGGTATTGATACGGAAAATGTAATATTTAAAGTATTTAGTGTGCACTTCGTCAGTGGCATGTGCAGTTATTCCCTAAAAATAGCGCTGTCAAAAAAGTCTCAGAAGTAGAAAAAAAAAAAAAAAAAAGAAACCGCTGGTGTTGAGAACTCAGGCTACCGGCGCAACATTACACTTGTGGTTAAATGTTCACGGAATTTATGTCGTGATTTTCAAGACGTTTATTTGAATTTCCAGTGAAAAAAAATCATAAAGTATAGACCGGATGTTCTATGTTTTCTATAGGAATCACTTTCTTTTGATAGGTCGTGCCTACTACATGAAAGCTACCGGCTTCCTTATAAATTTGAATTTTTGTGACATCATATTGTAACACAAAATAAATAAAACACTGAATAAGTGTTTTACAGAATGTAAATAAAACACTAAACAAATATTTATAAACATTGCCAGTGGTTTTAGAGTCCTAGCTCCTTGAATCAAAGCATTAAAAGGCGGAAACCAAGTGCTTAGGACTTCTCATGCAACAACACATTTAAATAGCTGCCGCATTGTAACTTTCAAAGCAAAGGTGGCGGTATAAATTGATTTTCCATTGTATGATCATTATCAATACATTTGTAATCATTTCAAATATTTAATTAAGTCTGAGTTTATTAAATAATTCAAGCAGATTACTTAAATCCCTCAACAATCGAGAGGGGGTCCGGTTTAATCAGGCGGAGTGGTAAAGCTATAATCTAGCAGATTTATTTTCAATACTTCAAAAGATTTTTCGATTATATTTTGTTTACATGTTTTGGTATTGTAGTTTTAACATTTTGGATGTTTGGTGCCGTGTTTTCTCTAAGCAGTGCAATGTCGATTAATCGGATTTCTTTTTCTCGCTCATAGAATAAATATTTCAACAAAATGTTAAACTTACGCCTTAAATGGGAACGGACGTTGTTAAAAGTAGCTCCAGTATAAATCTATACCCGTATCGGTTTCACATGAGGATATTTTAATCAAATAAACAGTGTGACTTACAACTACACGCGAAAGCAAGAGGTTAATTGATTAACCGTACGTTTTGGTCGGTCCTTTATATTTATATCACTTCATGAGACGGTTATAAGTGCACTGTGTTAATTAGATTATTGAACTCTTTATTTGCTAGTTCGGATTCAAATAGATCAAACGGTGTTAACATAAAAACGATAGCTATCATTTTCTAAAAAGGTGTGTATCTGACAATTACTATTGGCAGGAATTTGTAAGCATCAAAGGCGGAATAAATGACTCGTCAAATATTCACATAGTCTTAAATCATACATTTTTAAAGGATATCTTCAAACGAAACAACAACTTGGACACACTGGAATAAAAGGTTCTATTTTCGCTTAATAAAAAATAGATATACCTACACGAACGTAGACCTGTCAGTATAACTTCGTTAACGGCGCTAGCGATGGTGAAAGAAGTGCCTCGTTTTCTTGTTATTGTGAAAGTGAATTTGCTTAAAATATTTTGTACAAGCAGAAACTATAATTCGAATGGAAAGAAGCATCTCAGACGCTTTTGCAATGATCAATAAAGTGCAGGGATTTTTTTTTCAAATATCTGATACAGAGTTTCTTTCTTTATTATTCTTTAACGTGAGGTATACATTTGGAAAAACTCTGTCTTTAATACTCTATAATAAGACATTCAAAGATTTCATCGAAATTGTGAACGAATAAATTCAGCCTTGTAATTCATGAAGCGAGCAGAACGAGTCGATGTTTTTTTTGTTTTTTTTTTGTTGTTGTTGTTTTTCTACTAAACAACTCGTGCTTTCTTCGACCACTTACTAAACACCGACATCGTACATGTCAGCCAGAAAACTGTGTTAATGTTTATACATTTGTCATTTATTGATTTGTTATCATGAAATCAATAATATTGACACCCAAGTGAAATAAACACATCAATGAATCATTGTTTTATTGTAATAATGTCACAGCCAATCAATGACTTCTGATCTTAATACAAACGGACACTTTAACATTCACCTTAACATGTTTATAGTACGGTAGTGCACGTGCTCTTGCTTTCTAGTGGTTTTATAGGGGATTGACTATTGAATATATACGAGTTTTTAATTATCCTATAACCAATGATAGTTTTAATTATTTAAACTATTTGATAAGCGGTGTAAGATTTGAATGTAATATACAGTTTCTGGAAAGCTTTATTTATTTATTTATTTATTTATTTCAGATATTCATTGATCTGCCAAAAAAGATCCGACAGACTGTACGTTTTGAAGTAACACATTTTCATTGTGCAGTGGTTTTCGCCCGCTGATAGAGAGTGAATATGTGATAAATAACATTGTTAAGTACGATATATTAAAGGAATTCGAATTTTCTTTGGATCAAATAAATTGGATTAACGATTTTAGAGGATTTGACAAACTCGCGTTATCGGAATGATCAAGTGTAGGATAAAGGGAGGATTTGAAAACTAAAGCATTTAAGTGACATGAATATCATCGGTTTTTATGAAAGTTTACAGAAATGTTCGGATTACGGGTACCTCTATCGAAATCATTGACATCAGCAGATTTTGATGGAGTTCAGGCGATTCTTTATAACAGGTAGTGTATATTTCATTTATTTCTTTGTGTGTTTTTATTTTTCCCGTGGAAATCTGTACAGCATACATTAATTACAGCCATAAAACCTGTTGCAATGTGTGAAAAAAAAACAAGGCCGAATGGATTATTCTGCTGCTGTATACAAGTACCGTAGGATTATTTAAGATCTTCTGCTGCTGTATACTTGAACCGTAGAATTATCTCAGTTCTTCTGTTGCTGTATATTTGAACCGTAGATTTATCTCAGTTCTTCTGCTGCTGTATACTTGAACCGTAGAACTATCTCAGTTCTTCTGCACCTGTATACTTGAACCGTAGATTTATCTCATGTCTTCTGTTGCTGTAAACTTGAACCGTAGATTTATCTCATGTCGTCTGCTGCTGTATACTTGAACCGTAGATTTATCTCATGTCATCTGCTGCTGTATACTTGAACCGTAGATTTATCTAATGTCTTCTGCTGCTGTATACTTGAACCGTAGATTTATCTCATGTCTTCTGCTGCTGTATACTTGAACCGTAGATTTATCTCAGTTCTTCTGCTGCTGTATACCGCTAGTGTAGAATTTTATCAGTTCTTCTGCTGCTGTATACATGTATCGTAGCCTGAATTATCTCAATTCTTCTGCTGCTGTATATTTGAACCGTAGAATTATCTCAGTTCTTCTGCAGCTGTATATTTGAACCGTAGAATTATCTCAGTTCTTTTGCTGCTGTATACTTGAACCGTAGAATTATCTCATGTCTTCTGCTGCTGTATACTTGAACCGTAGAATTATCTCAGTTCTTCTGCTGCTGTATACTTGAACCGTAGAATTATCTCAGTTCTTCTGCTGCTGTATATTTGAACTGTAGAATTATCTCAGATCTTCTGCTGCTGTATATTTGAACCGTAGAATTATCTCAGTTCTTCTGCAGCTGTATACTTGAACTGTAGAATTATCTCAGTTCTTCTGCTGCTGTATATTTGAACCGTAGATTTGTTTCAGTTCTTCTGCAGCTGTATATTTGAACCGTAGATTTATCTCAGTTCTTCTGCAGCTGTATATTTGAACCGTAGATTTATCTCAGTTCTTCTGCTACTGTATATTTGAACCGTAGATTTACCTCAGTTCTTCTGCAGCTGTATATTTGAACCGTAGAATTATCTCGGTTCTTCTGCAGCTGTATATCTGAACCATAGATTTATCTCAGTTCTTCTGCTACTGTATATTTGAACCGTAGATTTATCTCAGTTCTTCTGCAGCTGTATATTTGAACCGTAGAATTATCTCAGTTCAATAGATTATTCAGCTGTATATTTAAACCGTAGAATTATCTCAGTTCTTTTGCTGCTGTATAAATGTATCACAGAATTATGTCAGTTATTTTACTGCAGTATACATGTATCATAGAATTATCGCAAATGTTCTGCTGCTGTATACATATGTTTCGTAGAATTATCTCAATTATCCTGTCGCTTTATACATAAAATGATCAATATATAATGAGAATTAAAATGTCCTATATGAAACTTTCGATTGTTCTTTATTACACTTGCTGCTGATGTCACGAGCAGACACATAATCCGAACATAGTACATTAACTCAAAGGGGTTGTTCTCGAGGAATTGCTCACTACAATAGTGTAGCTATAGCTACTGTTGTTTGTATGCTGGACTATTTTACATCTTGTATTCAGTTATAATCGAGGATTCGGACACCATGGTCGGAAAATTTGGATGCAATCCAGTAATACTTGGTCTAAAAGTACAAACTGAGTTCATACCTAAGTTTAGCGAATTAAATATTATTGTTGATGTGAAGTTGATGTGTGTAGAGAACCAACTGAAAACCGTTTGCATCTTAAACAATTCCGTATAAGGACGCTTAGATTTATTTTGAACAGTTTGATCCTGTACTATCGTAAAAAGGGCTTAGGTCAGGGCAATCCATTCTGAAGTGGTCTCTGTACCTTGTATCCCTGGTTCATCAAGGAACGGTGTCGGGTCTGTTATACCAGGTGTTGTTGAAAGTTTGGATTAGCACTCTTCTGGCTTCTTATTTCACCTGCTGTAGGCCTATAAATATTGTACTAACTAATCATCTACTCGGTTTTGAATATCGAAATTTACCAACTGAGTACCACTTTAAATTATAGATTTATTACAAATGAGGTTAATTCAGCAGTGTAATGTAGTTTAAGCTGTTTCTATCAAAATGCAAAAGCCGTTGTATTTTGTGCAAATTCATGTTGCAAATTAAACCACGCAAAGTTACAACTAAATCCGTGAACAAACAAATCAACTATTGAAATCTAAGCAAAAATGAAAAATGCATTTTCTGTCGTAACAATGCATTGAAACATAATGTATGTGGTTTTTGAAACTTTATATTGCAATTTAAATATTGACACATATTAGTGTCAGATTTATAAAGTGTTTTCACAGTTCTGTTATGAAGTGATCATTAAGTTCAACACATGTCATGCGTATAATAGGACTAGGCTACAACTTATTTGAAGTGTGAAAGACCGACATTTGGCATCTGTTTCATTACCTGACACGCTGAAAGGTTCAAAGTGTCGTTTTGTATGCGCTTCACAAATTAATATGCAGTTATTACAAACTTTTAACATACAAGGGTTTGTTGCAGGTTTTACTTTTTGAAACCGGTTCCTGATTACCTTATCTTATCATGTAGGGGTTTTCGACATCCTAAATATTTTTATTTAAATGGCTTGAAAAGTTCATGTAAATTTTGATGGAACCACAAGTTGTATACATTAAAGTTTATGATGAGTCACATTCATTGCTAGATTCGCTACATGTTTGTCAGTGAAAAATTGAAACACGATCGTTTAAAGCCATTGACCTCCAGATTTGGTTAAAAATAGTCTTTCTTTAAAGGACTTTCTTTAAAATAGAAGTCTGGTCAGCTTATGAACTTTAGAATATGAGTTTTTGTTTCTAAACTATCTTAGAGTTGCCAAATCAAACAAACAAAAATGTAAGTAACTCCAAAAGAGAGATAATATTTGGTTAAAAGTATTAAAAAAAAAAACACCAAATCAAAAAGAAAACTTGTTTGTGCTACATTACGTGAACACCAGATATTTCACTTTTACCTGTGGCAAGGAAAGAATCGAATGCGTCTTGCAGGTATATTGGAATACAACAAGTAGTGTAGCACATGGGGACTGGGTGATTTCACGTGACTTTTTATCGCTATGCGATCGACTTATCGCATTAATGGAACGCCGTTTTTGCAAATAGCTGGCACTCTATATGATATATAGAGAAATGTTTGTGACCTGAATTCCTCATTCATTATTTCATATATTTTATTCAAACATTCAACAATGATCAATATTGATACCTTGTTGTGCATAAGGGTTTTTGTATGAATTGCTCTTCAATTTCCGGGATTATATGGTCCTGTGTTGTCAAATAAGTCCAGGTGAATGAATTACACTTGTGAAAGCTCCAGTAAGTATTTCAATAGCCAAGGAATGTGACCAGTTAAGCTAAAAGTTATGTTATACATGAAAGGGAAATATAGTTATTTTAGCTCAAAACAATAACTTTCAGTTTAAGAAATACATAGTTCATAGATCTACTTGTAAATCATGTTGAATGGAGTAATATTTCATACATTAAAGTGTAATGGTATAATAAAAAAATCGAGTACGTTATTCACCCATAGGTTACTGTTAACAATATCTGGTCTGTATAACTTCTGGCCGCAGGAAATCTTTCGACTTGTTTCATTTTGACCGTAAATTATATGAATCTTGCCACGTTAAACATGTATGCGGTGCTTGTGCGTAGCATATTCGCCACTTGCTGCAGTAGGCTATAGCTGCAGGAGCTGCAATTTCCTTTACTTGGGTGTGTGTGTCTGGCCTTGAAACTCATTATACGGCTTTTTCGTGCATAGACGATGAATGAAAATGTGAAACCGTACAAACAAACTTCTACAGCGTCGTACCAATATTCCAACATCAGCAGTATATATTGCACAATCACAATATACATGTCATTCATGTGTTGTCACATGCGTATAAATTTTAAGAAAATCGTGGTTTTATTCAATTATTTGAATTAGCTTAAAACTTATCATTTCGCGACCAGTAAAATTATCGACGCAGACGTAATTGATGTATGTATTCGATCGATGTTTATTGTTTATATATGTCCCCGATATATGTCCCCGTATCTTCTCTAAAACAATGCCGTAAACGCGGTTGGGGTTGTGTTTTTCTGTCGGGTAGTTACGCAATTCTCATACCCCACCCCTCCCTTCGTGATAACCATCACATTATTTCCTAACGTCACATACGGTTCCGCAAGTGTTTACTCAAAGCACCTGTTGGTGTATGACACCATTCAGAATAATCGAAAATCATTTACTTTGATTTATAGTATCGATAAGGTTACGGGACATTTATTTGATTGAAAACTGATGTTCAAACTCACTTCATCAAACACAAGGATTGCCCTCGCTTAATGAGGCGTAAAATTAGATAAATGCCAGAAAAGGATGATTTTTTTTTGGATAATAAGCATTTTTTATTATATATCGGTCAAATGCTTCATTATCAGGGGTTACGTGGGTATAACATACTTATAATACAGTTGCCGGTTTATATCACCTTTACTGTATATTATAATGCTAATTTTTCATTCACACGGGTGCTATGTTTACGTAGTTTGCGAAGATGTATGTGTTCTGGAATGACATTCCTAATTTCATACCGCTTCATATTGAAAAGTTGTATTAAAGATTTAACTAAAAATGCTATAGGGTCCATACCAAGCATACTTAATTGCTACTCTAGATCCATTAAACACATTTTACGTTTTCATAAAACGTTTTTGTGATTATTTATCATTTACAAGTATCTCTTAATCATAGATAATGTGTGCTTCAGCTATCTCCATTCATCTCTACATCCAGGCTAAATACAAATATCCTAGATAAACTGTTTTTATTTTCATATTTACTTAGGCTGATAAATTAAATGTCATCCGGCTGTTTAAAAGACTAGCAATATTTTCTACATAATCATTTCTGAAACTTGTTTAACAGTATACTTAAAACAAACACTTCAACTGTTGAGAACTTAAAGGGGATACATGCAGCATTTTGAAATATTTTCATTCAAATAAAGTTTGGTGAAACAACTTAAGGCTATTGATAAATTCATAACTTTATCATGACATCAGGAGTTCTAACTGACCAGTCAGAGAACTGCATTTTCAAGTACCCACCAGTTTCCACTTGGGTAAAACTAAGTATTTTTACAAATATAGTGACTTTAGAAATAAATACCACATTATTTCAGAAATCAAACTATATTTTTGACTGCACATGCCACAGATGATGTTAGAAACTACAAAACTTTGAAGTTTCATTGAAATATTATATCGACGGTGTCGATCGAAATTCCCGAAAAATAAAAAGGTGGTTTTCAGGAGAGGCAAAAAACTAATTTTTAGTGTTTCCCGCCTTTTCCAAATCAAACATAAAATACCGAATAATGATTTTTTCAGATCAATTTCTGAAAAAAGTAAACAACATACGCTAATTGGTATTTGGATGTGCTACATGCTTGGCTATTGAAAAAGACCCTTGTAACTTAAGAAAGTGTTGAAATTCACTATTCCGCTTTTTTCCAATTAGCGAATTCATTCGGCATTTTCTATCTATCTCATTAATCGGTATTTTATTTCTTCATGTTTCACCCCTTTCCCATTGGCTAATTGACCCCAGATTTGGAGAGAATGTGCGCGGGAAAATGCTGAACATTATTCGGCAAAGAAAAAAATAGGCATTTTCGTTATTCGGGATTTTCGATCGACACCGTCGATATGGATTTAATACTTTGATTTTACACAGGGAGTCTATGATAAAGTCTGAGTAAAATAAGTACCATTCCGCAATGTTTTGGACATGTTAAACATGAATTACTAAAATCTTACAAGAAACGAAACCGTTTATCAGTTTTATGAATAGTTCCCAAATAGTGATACTGTAGTCAATTGTGCCATCACCGTACCGTTCTTGTATGGTAATATTTATGGAAAAGATATTTTGTAGGACTATATCATCACACATTAATTCAAAAGATGAAAATGTATACAATTTAATACATTTTACCTTTGAATTAATGTGTGATGACAAATGGGCCTACTAAACATAACCCGAAATGTTATTCAGTACCTTACCAATGCATGGTAATGCCTAAGACAACATTGTTTCTAAAAGGATCACTACACTTTCAAAAGTAGGACTTTAAAAAAATGTATCTTCAACATTTGTTGTCCAATTTTCATATTTTTCACATCTTAACTTATGTTTCGGAAAGTTCTGTCTGATTACTATTTTAGTAATGTTTAGTATGTTTTGAAATATTTAGTAATCGCCTTTTAAAATGCCATTCAGAAAAAGAGAATGTCATAATAGACTTGTTTCTAGATTAGGCCTATCAGGTAAATTACCTTTTTCACGTGAAAATCAAGTTATAACGCGTGCAAATAAAACCATTACACTTTATTTATCGCATAGTGCGGCAATTTTCCTTTGATCTTTGCAGCATGTTATACATAGTAACACACATTATTACTACAAAACTGTGCTGATATCTTACAAAACTGTTGCGATATATATCAACACGGAAATCTCTATGGAGTTTCATAAGAAAAAAAGTGTTCCGATATATATCAGCACAGTAAAACTGTTCCGATATATATCGGAACACTTTTTCTCTATTGAGGTCCTATCAAGGGAGTATAATTTTTTCCTTTCAAAGAAAAGATGATTTTAGCTCCAATTTACAGTTCACAGAGAAAGAATTGTCACAAACACAGTCTACATTTATAAAGTAAAAGAATAAATAAACTAGATTATTTCAAAAACTTGATAGTTATTGCCAAATTCAGAAATACATGAAATATATGAAATTCTGAGATTTCTCAAATGTTTCTTTTTCTTTGATTTTTTTTACAAACAAAACAACAAGTTTTACAATATGTCTGGCCAATGAAATGCAAAGATTTAAAACCAATGCAGAAATTTGTTGGGTACTTTTATCTGGGGAACACATTTTCTAAAACAGAAGTTTTAGTGTTTCAGTCAGCGAGGCGCAGAAAGGGAATCAAAATAGTAAAAATAATAATAAACAAATTTAAATGAAAATAATATATAAATTTTAATGATAAACTATGCGATAAAACAGTTATAATATGTAGTGCTCGTGTGTTACCAGGATATATCAGAGCTAGGGGTACATCTCGGTATTTTTCTCTGCACATATCTGTCTCGGCCTACAGGCCTCGACGATATGTGCAGAGAAAAATACCCTCGATGTACCCCTAGCTCTGATATATCCTGGTAACACACTCTCACACATACTATAACTATTACTTAAAGACTATCTTTAAATAAAGACGACAACTTTAACAATAAAACAGTGCATCGCTACCTGCTTGGGAGGACACTTTTGTCATTACCTTTACGTCTTAAGACAGGTTTTGCTATGATTAACCTAGATTACTTTGAAGTTTTTGAAGTGTTCAGCAAGTCTCTTAATCCGTACATGTAGGCCTACGTTGGCCAAAATAACCTGCAATGTGTCACATAAAATTTAATCATTATATTCAATAGAATCAGCAAGAGTTGGGGATTAGATCATGCATAAATCGAATTCAGTCACTTTTCTGTAGAAATTATGTCAATGCGCTTAATGTAAATGTGATTTATGGTTATAATTCGCGTATAAAATCATAAATGGCTGAATAGTGGATCAAACTGCGATACACTCGGGCGTGACCATGCGTGCACGCACCGAATGTTAGACGGTTTGACCCCTTGACATCTTGACCCCTTAAAATTTTTCACCAAAGATGACACCTTGACCCCTTAGTGACACTTTGACCCCTATTTTGAGTGACACCTTGACCCCTATGTTTTTTTATTTGACACTTTGACCCCTTAGATTTATTTGTTGCTAGGGGTATATTTTTCTGGTGTTTAATTTCTTAATGTGCATGTAAGTCATTGATAAAAGCAAAGAAGTATAAAATACTTAGTTTTATAACTCTTTGATAAAAGCTGTATTGATGGACTTCTACATGTTCTAGACTATGAGTAAGTGACAAAGTATATGGTCTATGGGTGTTGGTTTATTCACGTTGGTATTATTAACAGTGATGTTTCACACACATTTGCAATTATCTAAGAAATTATTTAGATGAAATTACTAATCATGTTAGTAATTAGATATAAATAACTTCATTTACTAATTGAAATAATGAAATAACTCTCTGTTTGAAACTTCACATTTATTAGTATACTACTTTATTCATAAATGTACATTTTTTATAAATAGATACAAGAAACGCTAAAACTAAATGTTTTTCTTTTCATTCATTTTTTCTTTCACTCATTCTTTCTCTCTTTTCATTCTCACATTTCTTTCATACAGTTGTCATGAATAGTTCAATAAGAAAAATACATTACATAAAACATAATATACATTTAATAAGTACACTTTGTATACTATTTACATGAAACACTGAGACAACATAAATATAAGACATTATACAAAAGACAGAATACTGTAAAACAGAAAAGTCAAACAAAAGACAACAAAGACAGTGAACATAAAAATGCATTTAAAGTGTTTAAAACAGCCTAATAAGTTTGTGATTTTTTTTTTTACTTTTTTGAAATATTGACAATGTTATTCAAATCATTACTTAGAGAGTGATTCACTCTCTAAATTTTACTCTATATTCAACTAATCTAAAATGTGAAATATTTTTGTTTGAAAAAATTTCCATCAAATATTAATATAATTTCCTTTTATTTCAGATCGAATTGAATCTTTTTAAGCATAGCTGAATTTCTGTCCGAAGGCATCGGGCTGTTTTAAAATTAAAGGGATTATCTCAGCAAATACGAAATTGACAAAATAAAAATAGATTGTTTAAAAACTGAATTATTTTGTTAGCAACATGCTTGTAAACTACATCATATAGAATGTAATTTAAGATTTTGCCAAGATTTGGTGACATAATACCTTTAAATCATAAAACATCATTGCTAAGGTATCAGCATGACTGTACTTGGAACTTTATAAACTTTCAGGAAAATCTCTATCTTAATTAAGACATGCTAAATGTCATATTTATAAATTAAGCCATTTATTCATTTCATCATCATGTTTTAAACTAAAATGTTTTGATTAAGGTACCACTTTTTCGAATGGAAATAGGGTGCACTCGTGCTGCATCAAAGAAGTTGCATCAGTATATAAATGTGTGAAAGATTATTGAATTATTATGATTAATTAAATCACTTTGATTTTTTTTTGCTCACATTTTCTGTAAAATTAATTCACTATCTAACTTTTAACTAATATTCAACTAAGATAAAAATTAAATATTTTGATTTTAAATATTTTTCATAAAATATTAGCCGGATTTCCTTTAACACCATACATTTCAATTAATATACCTACTAATTATATGTTGTGAAGGTAAGACCCCATTAGGTAACACTTAAAGGACACATGTTTATTGTATTGTACCTAGATTAGAGTAATTAGGGGCACACTTCAGTTTATAGATTTTAGATTTTAGATTTTATTTTTATAAACACCAGTAGGTCATCGACCCATGTGGCAAACACATACATATACATATATGGCGACAGTAATGGGTAGTTGATATTATATATATATATATTTATATATTGATACATAATGATTTTTTAACAATGAAAACAGACAGAGACTAGCATCATTATGTAACACCTTTTAATCACATGTTTGACGTCGCGGAAGTGTAATAGAGCCATTATTTAAAAATGATAAAACAAAGTCAAATTAACTTGATTATATAGTAAAAGAAAGTAGAATTTTTGATGTTTCAATAGCAAAAGCTAACATGTGATTAAAAGAATATTACATCCGTGACCTTCCACATTGACTCCATCAAACTTCCTGAATAAAATGAAACATAACACCATCTTGCTTTTTGCAAGATTTATTGCCCCTTTTGGACTTAGAAAATCAGTTTTCTTGGTTAAGTTTTATGTTTAGGTCAGCTTTTATCCTAAACTATCAAAGCAATTGCTTTAAAACTTGCAACACTTGTTCACCATCATAAGTTGACCCTGTATAGCAAGAAACATAACTCCGTCCTGCTTTTTGCAAGATTTATGGCCCCTTTTGGACTTAGAAAATATCAGATTTCTTGGTTAAGTTTTATGTTTAGGTCAACTTTTTCTCTTAAACTATCAAAGCTATTGCTTTGAAACTTGCAACACTTGTTCACCATCATAAGCTGACCCTGTACAGCAAGCAACATAACTCCATCCTGCTTTTTGCAATAATTATTGCCCCTTTTGGACTTAGAAAATCATATTCTTGGTTGAGTATTATGTTTAAGTCAACTTTTCTCATAAACTATCAAAGCTATTGCTTTAAAACTTGCAACAGTTTTTCACCATCATAAGTGGACACTGTACATCAAGAAACATAACTCTTTCCTGCTTTTTGCAAGAATGATGGCCCTTTTTAGACTTAGAAAATCATGGGTAGGACAATATTTCTATTACACAAAAAAAATCAGATGAGCGTCAGCACCCGCAAGGCGGTGCTCTTGTTTTTAATGCAACAAAATACGTTATAATGTACAATTATATAAATACTGCTTTGTGTGATAAAATATATGTCCTTGAGTTTTCCTAAAAATCTTATAACATCTCAGTGGAAAATAAATACATTCATCACCTAAGTCATTAAGCTGGCAGTGCCGGCACTTCCGGTCTGCATATGGAACAAATGACTGCCTCTATTTTCCCGTTTCTATTGGCAGCCTGTTCTTATATGGAATAATTTTAAACGTAAATGTCTTGGCAACGAGGTCAAGTATTTCTCCATTTTTATATTGCACTTAAATAAACGATAGTTGATTCCCTTAGAAGAATTAGATAACTGACTGCTCCAATTTTGAAAGAATTGATCTAATAATTTCCGTCTGATTACTTTTCCAAAAGAAGTTACTCTGTTTAGTGGAGCCGAAAATAATAATTTTAGTTTTGTTCATATTTATTTTTAATGTCCACCTTATATACGCAGTAGTCTTTACCTTGGGAGAAAATAATGTTATCTGTCTGTCTGTCTAATTAAGAAAGAATTGATCAATGGGATTATCTTAATAATTACTTGCAAATTAGCCCACTTACATACAAATTGAAATCAATGATTTCTTTGATTCAAAGTCATTCTATATTTTAATACAGCATTTGTGACATCAAAATCTTAAAATGATGTGATTAAAATTGTATTATTTCCTGTAAAAACACTGTTTGAGCCAGAATCTCATGTAAATTTTTCACTAAAACCAAGCAAATACAAAAAATAAATTAGGGGTCAAAGTGTCACTATGAAAAAATTAAAAATAGGGGACAAAGTGTCAAGGGGTCAAGGTGTCATCTTATTTTGGTAGGGGTCAAGCTGTCAAGGGGTCAAAACGTCTTGCTTCCCACGCACCGGCCCATCCCATCCGCTGTAGAAAAAATAGATCTAGTTTCAAGATTTTGTTGTTGTTTTCTTGTTGTTTTTATTAACAGGGTATTGTTTAGATTAACAACGCTCTAGACTTTTCATAAAACTCACAGACAGTGCATTTGCGACGCGGTTGTAGTAACTTCAATAGATCTATAGATCTATAGGATATGAACTTCACAAAACACCGGTTGTTGGTTGCCCGGATATAAACAAACAGGAAGAAAGTTACAAATTTTTCTTCTCTCATTCGCATAGACTAAATAAGTAAGTTTCTACCATTAATGACATTTTAAAATATTTGTTTTGTAAGTAGAACAATTTTGATCGTTTCAAAACCGACTTAAAAGTTAAATTTGCTTTAGAGTATGATTCGTACTCAATTTCATTCGACTTCGTTCAGTCGAAGATTATTTACACTTACATTTGATATCTGAAGGCTTTAAACATGCTAGAGATACATTAAAAAATTGATTTCCTATCATGATTTCCAAGGCAAGACAGAGATTATTAGCATAAATTTGATAACTGACATGTATATCATGTGTGCGTCGTTTCAAGTCGGCAGTGTCTTTTTATTTGCATTGACCTCACATTCATATATCTGGCATTTCCATTAGGTCATTGCATTTGTATCTTTCAGTGTGTGATCAGCCAATTGTGCAAATGTAAAGCCTGATGGCCTTTGCAAGCTTAAAGTCCTTTTTTGAAGAAAAAAAAGGGGGTTATATAGAAATAGGCTGTGTCCATCCGTCACACTTCCTGTCTGGTCCATAACTCTGCCATCCATTAAGGGATTTTAAAATAAATTGGCATAAATGTTAACCATAATGAGACAATTTGTCATGCGCAAGACCCAGACCACTAGCTACATACAGGTCAAAGGTTAACGGGGTCTGTTTTGTATCAGGTCCTTAACTTTATGTACCAGACACTTTATGTACCAGCACTTTATGTACCACTTTGGACACATTATGTACCACATATATGATATATATTGGATGATCATTTTTATTTTTATTTGATGAAAATGTTATATTTTATGTTACTTGAAATGTTTTTTTTTTTACTAAATTTAAATGTAAATTGTCATAATAAATAAGGTAAAATTAAATGCACATGATGCACATAGAAATGTTAACAACATTCTATGATTAAATCAAAGTTGTTTTCACAGGTAATTATCACATATTGACAGTGCTACACAATGAGATACAATTACTATATAATATATAGGTGGTACACTAAGTGTCAAAGTGGTACATAAAGTGTCTGGAACATAAAGTGACTGGTACATAAGGTGTCGCACCCCCATCCATGAAGGGATTTTGAAATAACTTGACCATAATAAGGCAATGTGTCATGTGCAAGACTCAGACCTCTAGCTCCAAGGTCAAGGTCAAACTTAGAATTCAAAGGTTAACAGGATCTGTTTTTTGTCCGGTTCACAACTCTGCCATTCATCAAGGGATTTTGAAATTGCTTGGCATAAATGTTCCCCATAATGAGACGACATGTCATGCACAAGATCCAGACCCCTAACTCCAAGGTCAAGGTCACACTTAGAGGTCAGGTGTTAACAGGGTCTGTTTCGTGTCTGATCAGTAACTCTTAATATGTAGTGCAGCTCAGCATTGACCAACAGTAGAATTTAACAAGTTTTTTAGTACTACATAAGTGTTATGCATTTCATTTGTTTATTAATTACCTCCCTTTCATATGATAATATGTTGATTGTATTGAAATTAAACTTGGCCTAAGTATATACAGGGGGTTTTTTTACGACTGGGGGAAGAGGCCCCAGCCTGTCATTGGGGGAAGAAAATAGCGCGCGACGAGCAGTTTTGGGGGATTTTTTCACTCAGGGGGGAATTTACAATTATGCATAATAAACACTTTAAACTATGTTTTTATTACATATTTTGCAACCTTTAGCAACTACTAGCAACACACTGTCACTTAGCAATAGATGGACTTGCACTAATGTTCACTTATCATTGTAACAAGGTGGGTGGGGAGAGTTGAAATGCTCAAATCATTGAATATTTAAAGGTCACATGCTTTTATTCACAAAAAATGCTTTAAAAAAGAGTTGCTTTTGCAAGAGTCATCATATTATTATTAAATGCATACTTTTGTTGGCTTTTTATTTCAATTGTACTAGAAAATCTTGTAAGAAAGGATAAAAAAGTCCGAAAATCACGATCGCGAAAACGTGTGACAAATATGAAAAAACGAAAGCAAACATTAAAAATTCTTGATAAAATACCCGTTTTAAATTTCATCTTTTCACCAGAACTATTCCATACTTATAATATCTGATTACTTAAAACATTTATATTTTATTTTGCTCTAGCAAAATACCTCGGCAAAGATAATAAATTTGCGTAACGGCCGACCGGCTTATTTAATCGAATCAAGCACATAAAATAATTACTTTAAATTAACAACACATATTACACAATACAGCATAAGCTGTTACCGCTAATTAACAAGAGGTACAAACACGATAATCTGACGCTGCATTGTTTATCAATCATCTATATTACATACTGATAATAACCACGTGTCAGTCGGCGCGTGGCGTGATTGACATCTGTCAGTAGCTAATTAACATACGACGCTCCGCCTACTGTCATACTTACGCTGGTGTCGACAAACAGTATGAAGTTCACTGGGATTTTGATTGACAAGGGGCAGAGCTTTCGAACTCGTTACGCATCAAAGAGTATTACCGCGAGACAAGCAGACGCCCACGGCATATTATGTGCGGGTCAGATACGAGTTTTTATCGATTTTCGCTGGTCTAAACCGGAACCTCGGGTCCACTGAACGCTCTTCTAACATTTATCTACTATTTCTAAAGGTTTTCACACCCATTGAAAATTGTGAAAGACCGTCTGCAATTGTGAACGGGTCCGATATTCGGTCGGGAAAATCGCTGGGAGTAATCTCCATTGCTTTGTTTACGATTTTGGAGGGGGGAATTTCGGACGTAGGGGAATTTCGACTGAGGTAGGGGAAATCCTTGGCTGTGGGGGAAATCCTCGGCTGGGGGACGAGGCCGATATTCGGCCTCTGCTATAGAATAAAAAAAAACCCTGAATATAGGTTATAGAAAAACCAAGGTTAGGTTGTATATTGGACTGTGGGGTCAAGTTCAAGGTCAGCATACCTTATTAATTGGCATACATGGGACATTTCACCTTGGCACAGTAGTGTAGTGTGTTGGTCCAAAGGTACCTTTTGTGATATGGAATGGATGGGTTGCAGTTCAAATCCTAACTTTTTTATGATGAAAAAATCATTTTGATGCCATTGGGTCAAGACCGTAGTTACTAAAAATAGACTTTTTCATTGTGATCATGAAAGAGGTGGTTTCTGGTTTTTAACTTTAGTTAGGATTAATTAACTGTCACCAAACTTGGTGTATAATAAGGTTATATGGAGAAATAACTAAAAATAGAAAACTGGCTTCCACTCAATATCTTTAGTTTGGGAACTCCTATTGTCAGCACACTTGGTGTGTAGGTGGCTTTTATCAAAGACGAGGTTGGGAAATATATTTTGGGGTCACTGGGGTCAAGGTCACTTTTACTTATAATAGAAGAAAGTGGTTTCCATTCAATAACTTAATTAACCAGCATACTTTGAAAGTTCCACTGAGGTGCATTGGCAGTATACCTTTTATAATATTGAATAAGAGGTTCATGGCATTTGCACCAGACCAGAAAGAAAATGCCACTGTACATCCCTAGGTATACTGTAAGAACCATGGTCATGAACGGGAAAATGCACTAACCCATTTCAGTCGTATATTTCTTACCTAAAACGCGCATTGGTACCAAGCATATTGAAAAGCAGTAATAAAAATATATACTTTCCATGGCATAGATAGTAAATGGTAATTTTTAAAACATGCTGAATTTGAAACAAAACATATTCTGAATTCAATGTTTGAGATATGTGCTCAGTATGTTTAAAAAAGACTTTTTATTGCAATGCATTCAATGATTGATAAGAAATGGTAATTTTTAAAAAGAATTGCAATGTTAATTGTTTTTTATTTATAAAAGATCTGCCCCAAAGGTAAACTTCTTTAAGTCTCAGTTCAGTGTAGACACTACAATTATTGACACAACTGAGCTAATTATTTCAAAAATGTTATAAGAGAACTTGCACTCATTTTCAACTACAAATTACTGTTTAATTTTTGTATTCCTGAATGCTTCTATATATACCGGTACATATGCATGTAATCTCAATAATGCGCAAATTAAAAGGAGCCTTGATAGACAAAAATGAGTTTGTTGTTTTCTCTTTAATGTCGTGTTCATACATTCATTCACATGATGCTAAAACTGAGCTGGTAATTTATGTTGAAACTTCAAGGCTTTGTATATGACTCTATTGAACAAGAGTGCCAGACTGTCACAAAATACGCCTGTCATCAAACTTGGCCTAGTTCAAGGGGCATAATCCAAGAGTGCCTGGAGCGATTTGGCTGGGTATCGAACTTGGCTGAGATATTATGCCCACAAACATTGTCAGCAAAGTTTGGTGAAGATCCGATGAAAACTGTTTGACTTAGAGAGCGGACAAGGCTAAATTCACTGTTTTTCGAGTAATTCAAGGGCCATAATCAAAGAGTGCCTGGGGCGATTTGGCTGGTTATTGAACTTGGCAGAGATAGTATGCCCACAACATTGTCAGCAAGGTTGGTAAAGATCCGATGAAAAGTGTTTGACTTAGAGAGTGGACATGCTTTGGACGCCGCCCGCCACGGGTGTTCACATAATACGCCCCGCTCTTTCAGAGACAGGCATATAAAAGGACATTTCAGGCTTTAGAAAGTAGGTGTTTAGGTTTGTAACAGAATCACAGGCCTGTAAGGAGTTCTTTCAGATAATTTCAGAATGACAAAATAAGAAATTATAGGTAGACCAGTAAATTACAGATAGATTAGTAAATTATGGATAGATCAGTAAATTATGGATAGACTGGTAAATTATGAATGGATAAACCTGTAAGTTATGGATAAACCTGTAAATTATGAATAGATCTGTAAATTATAGATAGACCAGTAAATTATACCAGTAATTTATGGATAGATCAGTGAATTATGGATAGACCAGTAAATTATGGATAGACCGGTAAATTATGAATTGATAAACTTGTAAGTTATAGATAGACCAGTAAATAATACCAGTAAATTATGGATAGACAAATATTAACCACAAATTGGAAATCTGTTTCAATGGGCCACAGTTGGTGTTTTAATGTATTTATCTGCATGTGTTGTTGTTTTACAGAAATCTGCAATTTACTTTGATAAGATTTTATAAATATGAAAGATGTTTATAATAAAAAATGTTTCATTTCAGCAGCCTGAGAGAACCTTCACACTGGCTGTCAAAAGTTAGCAAGGCTGGAGAAATTTTCCATCTTGAAATAGAAGATGCCTCTGATTCACATGACTTCCCCTCTAGCAACAAGGAATGTTTTTGTTGTGATTGTGCAACTGATGACACTGGCTATGGCACAGACACAGACTTGAACTCGAGTCTTATACAACGAGACAATGGTTTGAAATTTAATCAAGCAGACTTTAATGATATTGATGAAGTTTTAAAGGGTAGCAGTTTTGATATATCAAAAAGTTACACATTTGATACTAATGGTAAAGAAATTCAGAAGCTGGAAGAGGATATTGACAGTTTGTTTCAAGGTGTAAATGTTAATCAGAAAAAGTGTGATATTGATGATTTAGAAGTCGACATTCCCTTTGATATTGATAATTGTTTTTCTGAGGGAGAGTTTAAAATTGACAGTTTCAGTAGTGAATATGCTGAGATTGCGGATATCGAAAGCAAAGAAAATTCAAAGGATTCTGTGAAACATAAAGAATTTTTGGAATACACTGAAATAAGGAAAACATCAAGAACAAAACTTTGTGAATGTGGGAAAAAAATGAATGCTTCTGGAAGACACTGTGTCCAAGTTGATATCAAACTGAAGCCAAACGGGCATATTGAAAATGAGTCAACAACAGTTCAGTTATGTGAACAGATACTGGGAATAGTTCCTGGTCATTATGGCTCAAGTCAGTCAGGAAATAACAGTCATAGAAGAAAGGATAGAAGGGTGAAGATACGTGGCCTAGTTCCTACTGGTGTAGCAGCTAAATGTACACAAGTTAGAGTTGGTAAGAGTTTTAGCTCTTTTTAGGTAAATGCTTGACATTATTTACTGTTAAATAAGACAGAGCTGCTGTTTGTCTGAACAATATGCTTCATATCCCAGTTAAAACAATTACTGAACATTCGTAAATTTAAAATTCATTAAGTTTGCATTTTTTTTAAAAACAAGACTGCATTTAAGAATTTTTTCTTGAGACTTTGACAGTCAGTGTCTGTTATCATACCCTGTCATGAAAGTTGCTATTATGGTAGTCTTACTTTGAGGACAGTCAGTGTCTGTTATCATACACTGTCATGAAAGTTGCTATTATGGTAGTCTTACTTTGAGGACAGTCAATCTCTGTTATCATACATTGTCATGAAAGTTGCTATTATGGTAGTCTTACTTTGAGAACAGTCAGTGTCTGTTACCATACACTGTCATGAAAGTTGCTATTATGGTAGTCTTACTTCGAGGACAGTCAATCTCTGTTATCATACATTGTCATGAAAGTTGCTATTATGGTAGTCTTACTTTGAGAACAGTCAGTGTCTGTTATCATACACTGTCATGAAAGTTGCTATTATGGTAGTCTTACTTCGAGGACAGTCAGTGTCTGTTATCATACACTGTCATGAAAGTTGCTATTATGGTAGTCTTACTTTGAGGACAGTCAATCTCTGTTATCATACATTGTCATGAAAGTTGCTATTATGGTAGTCTTACTTTGAGGACAGTCAATCTCTGTTATCATACATTGTCATGAAAGTTGCTATTATGGTAGTCTTACTTTGAGGACAGTCAGTGTCTGTTATCATACACTGTCATGAAAGTTGCTATTATGGTAGTCTTACTTTGAGGACAGTCAGTGTCTGTTACCATACACTGTCATGAAAGTTGCTATTATGGTAGTCTTACTTCGAGGACAGTCAGTGTCTGTTATCATACACTGTCATGAAAGTTGCTATTATGGTAGTCTTTCTTTGAGGACAGTCAGTGTCTGTTATCATACACTGTCATGAAAGTTGCTATAATGGTAGTCTTACTTTGAGGACAGTCAGTGTCTGTTATCATACACTGTCATGAAAGTTGCTATTATGGTAGTCTTACTTTGAGGACAGTCAATCTCTGTTATCATACATTGTCATGAAAGTTGCTATTATGGTAGTCTTACTTTGAGAACAGTCAGTGTCTGTTATCATACATTGTCATGAAAGTTGCTATTATGGTAGTCTTACTTTGAGAACAGTCAGTGTCTGTTATCATACACTGTCATGAAAGTTGCTATTATGGTAGTCTTACTTTGAGGACAGTCAATCTCTGTTATCATACACTGTCATGAAAGTTGCTATTATGGTAGTCTTACTTTGAGGACAGTCAATCTCTGTTATCATACATTGTCATGAAAGTTGCTATTATGGTAGTCTTACTTTGAGAACAGTCAGTGTCTGTTATCATACACTGTCATGAAAGTTGCTATAATGGTAGTCTTACTTTGAGAACAGTCAGTGTCTGTTATCATACACTGTCATGAAAGTTGCTATAATGGTAGTCTTACTTTGAGAACAGTCAGTGTCTGTTATCATACACTGTCATGAAAGTTGCTATAATGGTAGTCTTACTTTGAGAACAGTCAGTGTCTGTTATCATACACTGTCATGAAAGTTGCTATTATGGTAGTCTTACTTCGAGGACAGTCAGTGTCTGTTATCATACACTGTCATGAAAGTTGCTATTATGGTAGTCTTACTTTGAGAACAGTCAGTGTCTGTTATCATACACTGTCATGAAAGTTGCTATAATGGTAGTCTTACTTTGAGAACAGTCAGTGTCTGTTATCATACACTGTCATGAAAGTTGCTATAATGGTAGTCTTACTTTGAGAACAGTCAATCTCTGTTATCATACACTGTCATGAAAGTTGCTATAATGGTAGTCTTACTTTGAGAACAGTCAGTGTCTGTTATCATACACTGTCATGAAAGTTGCTATTATGGTAGTCTTACTTCGAGGACAGTCAATCTCTGTTATCATACACTGTCATGAAAGTTGCTATAATGGTAGTCTTACTTTGAGGACAGTCAGTGTCTGTTATCATACACTGTCATGAAAGTTGCTATAATGGTAGTCTTACTTTGAGGACAGTCAGTGTCTGTTATCATACACTGTCATGAAAGTTGCTATAATGGTAGTCTTACTTTGAGAACAGTCAGTGTCTGTTATCATACATTGTCATGAAAGTTGCTATTATGGTAGTCTTACTTTGAGAACAGTCAGTGTCTGTTATCATACACTGTCATGAAAGTTGCTATAATGGTAGTCTTACTTTGAGGACAGTCAGTGTCTGTTATCATACACTGTCATGAAAGTTGCTATAATGGTAGTCTTACTTTGAGGACAGTCAGTGTCTGTTATCATACACTGTCATGAAAGTTGCTATAATGGTAGTCTTACTTTGAGGACAGTCAGTGTCTGTTATCATACACTGTCATGAAAGTTGCTATAATGGTAGTCTTACTTTGAGGACAGTCAGTGTCTGTTATCATACACTGTCATGAAAGTTGCTATAATGGTAGTCTTACTTTGAGAACAGTCAGTGTCTGTTATCATACACTGTCATGAAAGTTGCTATAATGGTAGTCTTACTTTGAGAACAGTCAGTGTCTGTTATCATACACTGTCATGAAAGTTGCTATAATGGTAGTCTTACTTTGAGAACAGTCAATCTCTGTTATCATACACTGTCATGAAAGTTGCTATAATGGTAGTCTTACTTTGAGAACAGTCAGTGTCTGTTATCATACACTGTCATGAAAGTTGCTATTATGGTAGTCTTACTTCGAGGACAGTCAATCTCTGTTATCATACACTGTCATGAAAGTTGCTATTATGGTAGTCTTACTTCGAGGACAGTCAATCTCTGTTATCATACACTGTCATGAAAGTTGCTATAATGGTAGTCTTACTTTGAGGACAGTCAGTGTCTGTTATCATACACTGTCATGAAAGTTGCTATAATGGTAGTCTTACTTTGAGGACAGTCAGTGTTACACACTACGGAAATGGTATTTCATTCAAGATCATATATATTTTCTGGAACATGTATTTTCAGGATATTGATTAATTTTGTATTCTAGGGGACAATTTGATGTGCATCAATGATCAGGATGTGACATGGGATAATTTGGATAACATTCTCAAAGTTCTGCTTTATCAAAAACAGGTAGCAATGAAATATATAAATTTATTTCTTGGTTTCTTAACAATTAAGCTAGCTGACTGAGGAAAAAATCATCATTGTCATTTAAGGTTGTCATCGAAGTCTATTCATAAATTGTAACATGTATAGCAATTTATTTATTTAAACTGTGTGTGTACAGGGGCTGGGAGTGGGGCAAGGAGCAGGGCTGAGGAATTTAGCAACATGTTTGAATAACATGTACATTTTTTGTATATTTAAGAAATAATGGATATCATATTAAATTATGTTTTAAGTTAACTCCAATAAATTGTAAATTATATATTGACTGTATTATGTTCAAAGGTGTAAAAGAATTTGTGAATAAGATGTTAATGACTTAATGTCAATTGCTTTTTCTCTGTAATGTGAAAAGGAGGTGCTAATCTAGTCTCTAGAGTTAAGTCTGTGTTCCTCAGACATAGGCTTTACTCTTTTCTGGTTTCTTGCTGAAGTCCTAGCTGCAGTATTATAAAGCTAGAATTAGTTTCACTTGACATAGATTTCATTTCTTTTCCAGGCCAAACTGTTGATAAAAAAGAATTCCAAAGACAAAAAGTCTGGTTCCCTTCTTGTAAAAAAGAAAAGCCAGTCTTCAACAAGTAGACTGGTACAGCTTGTCAATGGTTCCAACAGTAATACTGTTACTATTGAGAATATTGCTCAGGGAGAATGGGAACCATTCTATGGAGCTATGTATCTTTCCTTGGAAGGAGTAAACTCTGACAATATGCAAGCCAAGGTATTTTTCAGATAAAAGCACATCCAGTGTACTAGCTCACCTGAGCACAAAGTGCTTGGGGTGAGCTGTTGTGATCGCTCGCCTTGTCCGTCCGTCCATCCTCTGTCCATTCATCCACACTTTTCTTCAGATGACATTTCCTCTGAAACTACTGGTCATAATTGCACCAAACTTGGTCAGTAGCATCCATACATGATCCTCTTACCAATTTTATTCAAATGTTTCAGCTTGGCCCCTGTTAGGGTCTGCTCATGCTAAAGATAGAATAACCTGTAAAAGATTTCTTCTCGTGAATCCCTTGACGAATTTCATGAAACTAGACCTTAAACATCATTATATAAGGTCCTTTCTCTATTTCATTCAAATATGGACATTTGGGCCCTTTCAGGGGCCACTAGAGCTGCAAAATAGAATACCTTTAAACAACTTCTTATGAACTGCTGAATGGATTTTCATCAGACTTGACCTTTATTATCATTATAAGGTCCTCTCCCATATTTGATCAAATGGGGGGCACTTGGCCCTTTTAGGGGCTGCTAGAGCTAAAAATAGAATAACCTTTAACTGACTTTTACTCATCAACAGCTTGATGGATCTTCAACAAACTTGATATGTAGCATCATCATAAGGATTTTTCTCGAGGTTGGGCTAGCTTGATCCCCATTAGGGAAGATGCATCTTCGTCAGACTTGGTCTGTATAATTATTATAAGGTCCTTTCCCAATTTTATTCAAATATAGGCACTTGGCCCTTGTAGGGGCCTCTAGAGCTAAAATAGAAATACCTTTAAAACACTTCCTGTCTTAAACTACTTGATGGCTCTTCATTAAACTTGGTCTGTAGCGTCATTGTAAGTTTCGCTCCCAAATTTGTCCAAATGGGGAGAACCACCTCTTGCAGGGGCCGCTTGAGCTACACTTTGTCTATAGCATCATTGTTAGGTTCTCTCCCAAACTTGTTCAAATAGGGACTTTAAGCTTTTAGGGGCCACTCCAGTTAAATAAAGAAATTCCTTTAAACAATTTCTTCTCATGAACAACAGGATGCATCTTCCTCAAACTTGGTTTGTAGCATCATTATAAGGTCCTCTCCCAATTTTATGCAAATGGAGGCATTTGATCACTTTAAGGGCCACTAGAGGGAAAAATAGAACCATTTAAAAAGAGACCTTCCAAAATACCCTTAGCCTTAAAGACCGAAAAACCATATAGGGTTTGAGCTGTTTGTCATCTATCTCACTAATTTATGTTATTAGCTTCTAATGAATCTAGAACTTTCGACTCCCGGAGCACATTATGGTCCTCTCGTAAAGTTGCGCACTTTCTAATCTGTTAAGGCTCTGAAATTCAGGTGAGCTATCTAGGGCCATCATAGATCTCATGTGTAATTATTTCGCAAAGGATAGTTTGTGAAGTCATTCTTGCAATTGTACATGTAGTTTTTCCTTGTATTTCAATATGCCTGTGAGACCTGTGTTAAAATTCAAAAGCTTGCTGTGCATTAACAATCTCTACTAACATGTATATAAGTAAATTTAAAAATCTTATAACTGTACATATAGATATACATTAAACAAAATTAGTTTTTTTAGACACATTTTAGTAGACTTGTATTACTATAAAAACTGTGTACAGTAGTAAGCATATTGAAAATTTTATCTCCCAAATAATTAAAAGAATGTGTTATCTAGATTTTAATACTGAGTATTACTGCTTTTCAAGATAGTGAGATCTCATTTGATGAAGTAGTGTAGGCATGCTTTTTTAACATTGCAGGAGGATATTGTGTATCAGTTCCCGAGGGTGGACAACAAAGTAATAGCATCACGAGGGATGTTCATCACTCTAGCTGGTACAATTACTGATGCAACTCATTCTACTGTACAGAGGTACTTATTTATACTGGTGGTTCACAGTTTTTATAATCTAAGGATAGGTCAGAATGCCAAGTTTGGTATTTCTTTGAAATAAGAAATATATTGTTTCTACTTATATAGAGGATATTACATGAGTGTAATTATGTCTCCCACACCACTGTGTTGGGAGACATATTGATTTACTCCTGTCTGTATGTGTGTGTGTGTCCGTCTGTCACTGTGTGTGTCCGTCTATCACAAATCTTGTCCGCGCTCCAAGTCAGACATTTCTAATCTGATCTTCACCAAACTTGAACAAAATGTGTTTGCCAATAAGTGCTTGGCTAAGTTCAGTAACTATCCAAATCAGCCCAGGCACTTCAGAATTATGGCCCTTGAATTACCGAAAATACTGATGACAGTGATACAGGTCTTGGTGCATGGTTGACTCAGATACATACATGTAATGGAGAAGAAACGCCAGTCTAGATGATAAGGCAGTTGTGGGAGACATGCGCTTTTCTCAAAAGCAGCTCTAGTTTTATATTGAATTTATTAAGTTGAATAAAACATGAAGTGCGAGGCTCTGTCAAGCAATTTACCTTTTTTACTAAACAAGTTTAATAAATTCAGTAGGAAAAGACACAGATGTAATATTCTTTTTATTACATGTTAGTTTAGCAGCTATAATAGTGAAATTCCATTTTTCTTTACCAGTTATAGACAAAGTCAGTTTGAACAACATCATTTATTCTTTAAACAATGTAATGTCAAAAAATTTATTACGCTAGTGTACTACCAAGATTGTGTAATGGCTTTATTTTTACTCCTACAACATCAGAAAAATGTGATAAATTGCATTTTAATACTGATTAATGTATTTTCGGAGTTTTATTCACATATATTTCCCAATGTAACAAATTGTTTACTTACAGTACAACATTGATGGTTAATAACAGTGCAGTGCATGTAGTGTATCATTGTGAAGGACAAAACTTGTTTGTTATTTCTGCACCAGAAAATAGGTAAGTAAGAAAAGAAGAAGTTAAATCTGGGAGTATGGTCTAAGAAAGGAAAACTGTTCTACTGTTGATGATCCGCTGAAAACAGTTACAATGTTTAAAAGTTAATTTTTGTTTTGGTTGGGTTTAAGTTACACAGATACAGTGACATATGGCAGCTTTCCAGTGTTTGATGATGAAGGAAGACCCATGGTGCCCCTCCAGGCATTATTTCAAGCTCATATAGATAGAAATACCCACTGTCTGTAAACCAGCTTGAAGGCTGACTACACCTGACAGCTGTAAACCAGCTTGAAGGCTGACTACACCTGACAGGGGCAAGTGATTTTAAGCCATCAGCCTTAACCACTAGGTCATAGAGGCTCGACAGTGTTGAGGAAAAAGTAATTCTAAGTGTTTGACCTTAACCACTCGGCCATTATGGTCCCTATTAAAGCTTACAGACTGGAAACATTTCTATGCAAGAATGAAGAAGATGCGTTGATATTCCCCTTACAGGTTACAGACCATTGAAGAAATTATGTATATTTTTGTTGTCTATGCTATTCTAGTCATGCAATTATTTATTATGCCTCCCAAATGTAGTGGGGGAGACATATTGATTTAATGCTGTCCATCTGTCTGTCTGACTGTCTCAAAGTTTGTCCATGCAACTCCTCCGACACCATCGTGCAGATTTACACCAAACTTCAAAGGAGCGATCATTGCCAAGCCTAGTTGTGCATGTCATCGGCGTTTTCCAGTTCAATGATTTTTTAGTGGATTTATGGCTCTTGATTCATCAAATTTTGTGATGTTTCTCCCACTACTCTTTTTAATATTGGGTGGAATTACACCAAACCTTACAAGAGTTATCATTACCATGCCTCATTGTGCAGGTTGTCAGCATGTTCGGGTTCATTGATTTTCAATGGAGTTATGGCCCTTGATTTGTTGTATCTTACCTTGTCTAGGCAACTGCTCCAACACCACCATGAAGAATTACACCAAACTTCACAGAAATGATCATTGCCAAACCTAGTTGCCCATATCGTCAGCATGTTCCAGTTTCTTGTTTATCAACAGAGTTTTGGCCCTTGATTCCTCAAATTTTATGATGTGTTTACACTTCTTGCTGTGTAAGCAATTAGGCTGAATTTCACCAAACAGTGTGAAGCATACTTGTGCATATTATCGTCATGTTCTATTTAAATGATTTTCAACAGTGTCATGGCCCTTGATTTGTCAAATTCTTTGATCTGTGCTATCACTTGTCAATCAAACTTCACAGGAGTAACCACTGTCAAGCCTTGTTGTGTATATGGTTGGAATGTTATGGTTCACTGATTTCCCCTATTGTTATGGCCCTTAATTTGTGGCATTTCACTGTGTGTTATGTGGTGGGAGCAGTACATTTTTCATGAAAATCAACTTTATTATTAATGGTTTTGCTTTTTTTTCAGATTTTCACTCACTTCTCTGACTACACTTGTGAAAGATCTTGTCCGTCTGCTACAAGTTACGCATGGTTCCATTCACCAAGCCTTCACCACTTCAGCCAATCACAATCAACTAGACTGCTTTTTTGCTTTACTGCATCAAAATCAGGTTTCACAGTCTACAAACACTGGCACAGTCAAAATTGAAAAATGCAGCCTTAGCCAGTCTGCCAAGATATTGCCCTTGCCAAATGAGATTAAGGTAGTTTCATTTAAGTGTTATTATGCCATGTTTATATAGTATTCTTTTCATTTATACAACACGTTCAGAGGTTAATTTATGCAGATTGATTAACATGTAAAATGACTGTATCATTTTGAAACTGAATACAAGCTGTCTTAGTGTGAAATAAGAAAGAAAAAGGTTTTAAAAACAAAAACATCTATCCAGTATGTTACATGTATAATGCATTATGTCCATGAAAGGAAATATTGAGACTGTTCATGGTGACTAAATTTCATAAGTAAAGATAGCTGTTCGGCATTATACTAAAAGGGTTAATAACTGGGATATTATACCAGATATAAAAAGCATAATAATATGTAGATGCATGAAGTAGATCAGATATTTGTAAGATTGGTAACATTTTGATCAATGTAATATTGCTGTTTTACAGTGCTGTGCTGATAGAGTGTTAACAGATTTTGAGGCGGCTGACTTTGGAGATATGGTAAACAGTCATAAATCTTACTTACAAATGTACTTTTAAGTTACTGTTCACTGTTCAAGACTTGTATTTTATTTAGAATTCATTTTAAACTTACTAACACACAAAATGAGGCTTTTGTACAGATAATGTTTGTGAAATATTCCAATTAAAAACAAATGGTGTTTTTTAAAGTAAGAACTTTAATAGGAGTTTGAAACAATAACAACAGATATATCATAAAGAAAGTTAAAATGTTGAAACGATCTTCAAGTAATGTTTTACTATGAAAAAAGCTCACATGAAATAAAAAGGTTTACTTAATTGAATGTGGAAATTGGTAATGACTGATGTTTCAGATGACTAAACAACCCAAAGGCAAATAATAGTTTTAATGAGTGTTTATTGTATATCTACTATCTTGTGTAGGATGGTACATTCCTCCAGTATGATACCACAGCTTGGGGACATCACCACTTAATGGGCCTCAGTTTATGTGTCTTGCATCAGTAGGTCTATACAATCAGGCTTTATCAGATTTACCATACAAGGCATGAGGAATGTTGTTTACAGTCGTAATGTATGTAGGAGAATACCTGCAGTGATGTTTTTGCTGTTCTTATATATTCAATAGTATTTTCAACCAATGCAACTCCCCAGTTGAAGATTCACCAGATTTAACAAGCAAAATATCCAAAAACTGTATCTGAGATTGTAACACAAATTTTATAATTATATTTTTCAGTCTGACTGTTACTATGGTTGCAGAAGAAGCTACTCCATTTTAGGATCATGTTTGTTTTACAAGGTATGCATATCTTAAGTGAATTTACACTTTAAATATCAAATTAACAAGTTTACTCCCTATATTTTCCCCCAATGAAAATAATAGAAGCTACCTGTAACTGAGACTGAAAAACAACCACCACATTGTTCATGAATGTTGTGAAAAGTTTTGTAGTGGTACTACATGTCTTTTTTTCGGTTTATATAAGAAATTTTTAAAAAAATATCAGCTACTTGCAGATGACTATGTTTTGATCTTCCTCACACAATCAGAATGCAGTGAAAAATTGTTTGAAACCATTATCGAAAGCACAGTAAACCTGTTATTTTTTTCATATTTACAAAAATGCTGAACAAAAATTCTGTTTTCCATATTTGCATGGCAAGCCTTCTGTTTTCAGAACTACCTCATTTCTAATCACTTACCCAAAGATGACTTGGTAGATTTTTCTACCTATCTGAAGTACCACTCCCTACTAAACCTGAGCACAGACCAATCTCTAGGACAGCTGGTTGTCTGGAGGGAGATCCACCCAACGCGGCACTGTCAGGCCGTACCAGAGGAACAACAGTTTGGATACACTGAGCCTCTAATAGCACGATGGTTTTGGCTGATTGTTGGCTATGTAAGTATTTTCAATTTTAAGTTGTTTATTTCACATTAATGTTAATGCTTTGTTTTACAGGGACTGCTTTTTAGGCCTTTTTAGCAGGATATGTATAGAAGTCAGTGATTTTTAGCTCGACTATTCGAAGAATAAGTAGAGCTATCCTACTCACCACAGCGTTGGCGTCGGCGTCGGCGTCACACCTTGGGTTAAGTTTTTCGTACCAGTCCACATTTTGACAAAGTCTTTTGAGATAAAGCTTTGAAACTTTCAACACTTGTTTCCCATCATCATGGCCAGTTATAGGCAAGAGCACATAACTCAATCAAGGATTTTGGCTGAATTATGGCCCCTTTTGACTTAGAAATCATGGTTAAGTTTTTCGTACCAGTTCATATTTTGACAAAGTCTTTTGAGATAAAGCTTTGAAACTTTCAATACTTGTTTACCATCACCATGTCTAGTTATAGGCAAGAGCGCATAACTCCATCAAGGATTTTGACTGAATTATGGCCCTTTTTGACTTAGAAATCTTGGTTAATATTTCATACCAGTTCATATTTTGACAGTCTTTTGAGATAAAGCTTTGAAACTTTCAACACCTGTTTACCATCATCATGTCCAGTTATAGGCAAGAGTTCATAACTCCATCAAGGATTTTAGCTGAATTATGGCCCCTTTTGACTTAGAAATCATGGTTAAGTTTTTCGTACCAGTTCATATTTTGACAAAGTCTCTTTAGGTAAAGCTTTGAAACTTTCAATACTTGTTTACCATCACCATGTCCAGTTATAGGCAAGAGCACATAACTCCATCAAGGATTTTGGCTGAATTATGGCCCTTTTTGACTTAGAAATCTGGGTTAATATTTCGTACCAGTTCATATTTTGACAAAGTCTTTTGAGATAAAGCTTTGAAACTTTTAACACCTGTTTACCATCACCATGTCCAGTTATAGGCAAGAGTACATAACTCCATCAAGGATTTTGGCTGAATTATGGCCCCTTTTGACTTAGAAATCTTGGTTAAGTTTTTCGTACCAGTTCATATTTTTTGTAAAGTGTTTGACATATGGCTTTGAAACTTTTATCACTTGTTTAGTATAATAGTCTCTATCTGTAGGAAAGAGAACATAACTCTGTCATCTATTTTGGCTGAATTATGGTCCTTTTTGGATTTTGAAATTGGTTCTGTTTTCATACAAGTCCATGTTTTGTCAAAACTATTTGACATATGGCTTTTAAACTTCGAACACTTGTTTATCATTATGATTTCCATCTGTAGGCAAGAGTACATAACTATTTTGACTGAATAATGGCCCGTTTTGGACTTTGAAATTGGCTCTTATATTGCCATTTAGTGCAAGACTTACCGAAATCAAAGTAATACAGGAACATTGTTTGTCTAATCTATTTATTTCTTTTGTCTGAATATCCGTGGAAATATTTTGACCCCATTCTTCAGTCAATTCTTCGAATAGTCGAGCGCGCTGTCATCAGACAGCTCTTGTTTTCAAACATGTTAAGTTGTTTCATTAAGACCAAGAATCCAACACTCCTCATATTATATAAGATAAACCACAAATGTTACAGGCTTATTGCAATTTCTTTCTGACTATTGTACACATATTACAGTTTGTAAGTTGTATAAAAGATACAAAAACTTTGTGTATTGGTATTAACATAATTACTTTTTATCAGTCCTGAGCAATTTTTTAGCTCACCTGAGCACAAAGTGCATGGGGTGAGCTATTGTGATCGCTCACCGTCTGGCGTCAGGCGACTGTCAACACTTTCCTTTAAACAACATCTCCTCCTAAACCACTAGGCCAATTTTGATGAAACTTCACAGGGATGTTCCTTGGATGGTCTTCTTTAAAAATTATTCAAAGAATTGAATTCCATACAGAACTCTGGTTGCCATGGCAACCGAAAGGAAAAAACTTTAAAAATCTTCTTGTCCAAAACCACAGTTCATAGGGCTTTTATATTTGGTATGTAGCATCATCTAGTGGTCCTCTACCAAGATTATTCACATTATCCCCCTAGGGTCAAATATGGCCCCGCCCTGGGGGTCACGTGGTTTACATAGACTTATATAGGAAAAGTTTGAAAATCTTCTTGTCCAAAACCACAGGTCCTAGGGCTATGATATTTGGTGTGTAGCATCATCTAGTGGTCCTTTACCAAGATTGTTCAAATTATCCCCCTAGGTTCAAATATGGCACTGCCCTAGGGGTCACATGGTTTACATAGACTTATATAGGGAAAAACTTTGAAAATCTTCCTGTCAAAAATCACAGGGCCTAGGGCTTTGATATTTGGTGTGTGACATTATCTAGTGGTTCTCAATCAAGATCATTCAAATTATGCCCCCGAGGGTGAAAAGAGGCCCCGCCCAGGGGGTCCCAAGTTTTACATAGACTTGTGTAGGAAAAAACTTTAAAAATCTTCTTGTCTTAAACCACAAGACCTAGGCTTTTGATATTTGGTATGTAGTATTGCCTGGTGGTCCTCTACTAAGATTATTCAAATTATTACCCTGGGGTAAAAAGAGGCCCCGTCCTGGGGGTCCCAATTTTACATAGACTTATATAGGAAAAAAACTTTTAAAATCTTCTTTTCTGAAACCACAAGACCTAGGCCTTTGATATTTGGTATGTAGCATTGCCTTATGGTCCTCTACCAAGATTGTTCAAATTATTACCCTTGGGTGAAAAGTGGCCCCACCCTGGGGGTCCCAAGTATTACATAGACTTATTATGTAGGAATTTTTAAAAAAAAAATCTTCTTGTCTGAAAGTTCTAGGCCTAGGCCTTTGATACTTTGTATGTAGCATTGCCTAGTGGTTCTCTAACAAGAGTGTTCAAATTATGCCCCTGGGGAGATAAGAGGCCCTGCCCCAGGGGTCACTTGTTGTACAAGTTATAGGAAAAAATGCTTTGAAAATTTTCTGATCATATTTCCAAGACTGTTTTATTATAATTACCTGATGACCCCAGGTAATTAGGGGTCACTTGACTTTGACCTACTGACCTACTTTTTTGTTTTTTAAGATAGAGCCTCAAATTTGGATGACAAATACAGTTTTGCACACCGGTCTTTATACAGTTTTGCACGCCAATCTTAACAGCATAGAAATTTGGACCACGTCAATAACTTTCGATAAAGATTTCAATACTCATCTTTAATGTTCTTAGCCCTGACCTACTGACCTATTTTCTTGTTTTTGAAGCCACAGCAAAAAGTATTGGACTACATGTATAATGTTTGATACAGATTTCAATACTCATCTTGAATAGCCTTAATCATGACCTACTGACCTACTTTTTTGTTTTTGAAGTTACAGTATAGAAATTTGGACCACCTGTATAATTTTTTATAAAGATTTCAATACTCATCTTGAATAGTCTTAATCTTGACCTTCTGACCAACTTTCTTGTTTTTGAAGATACAGCGTGGAAATTTGGACCACATGTAGAACTTTTGATACAAATTTCAATACTCATCTTCAGTGTTATTAAACCTGACCTACTGACCTACTTTCTTGTTTTTGAAGCTACAGCAAAGAGATTTGGACCACCTGTATAATTTTTCAACAGATTTCAGTACTTATCTTGAAGAATCTTTACCTTCTCACCTAGTTAATTTTGTTTTTGAAGCTTTAGCAAAGAAATTTGTTCAAACAAGCAATTAAACTCAGGTGAGCGATATAGGGCCATCATGGCCCTCTTGTTGAGCTATTGTGATCACTCACCATCTGGTGTCCATCTATCTACACTTTTCTTCAAACGACATCTCCTCTGAAACCATGTGATGGAAGTTGATGGGGTAGTTTTCTTCCAAAATTGTTCAAACATTTCCATTTGGTAGCACAGGGGCAGCCAGAGCTAAAAATAGAAAAATCTTCGATATGTCCTAAATTGCAAGTCCGATCTTGAAATAATATCACACAAATGGTCCCTCTGTGACTCTCTGCCAAGATTGCTAAAAATAAGAAAATTATTCTGATTCTTCAAAAAATGGCTGCCAGAGGGCATGGTCACCTTTCTCAATATGTAAAAGTGGAAACTTTAAAAATCTCCTTGTATAATTAGCAGACCCAGTTTTGAAATAATTATTCCCCGCCAAGATACGATAAGATAAGATAAGATAAATTTTATTTTAAGTCGGCAAGACAGAGAAACAATACAACATAAGCGACAGGCGCTTTTTAACCGACTATATATAACAAAGATAAACAGTTAAAACATATAGTAAGCAAGCTGTAAAATAAGAGATAGGATTATACAAAATTACATGTAGCAGTACAACATGAAGTTAAACCTGTGAAAGACCTGCTGCTCTTGACCAAAAGCCTACGAACTACCTAAGATAAACATGAAGTAAAAAACTGAGAGGCAAAACTGGCGCAAAAAGCTGAATAAAAAAATATGCTAAACGAGAATATCACCTCAGATCAGATCTGAAATGAACTGAGCAGCAGCTCCTTCCCAGTGGCACATAAAACATAGCATGAAAATAAGATGTAATAGTAACAATAGCACACAGAGAACATAAAAAGCATGCAAATTATTACATAAAAATAATATAAAGACAGGTGTGCAATTAAAGCAACAAAACAAAGAAACTAGCTAAAGCAGCTAAACATGGAGAACAAGGCATAGATAAGCCAATGGTGGAGGGATATAGTTTTGACGTTGTCCATCGTCCGTCTTTCCATCCATCCGTTTGTCCGTCCAGAGCTGTATCTAGGAAGTGGTTTGGAATATTTAAATAAAACTTTATATACATGTTCACCACTATAGGGAAATGCAGCATGTCAAATTTCAGTCAGATTGCCCAAATAACTCCAAAGTTATGGCCTTTATTAGTTTCTAGTGTACTATAGATATGGCAATTTCTGCTTCATAACTTGACATATTTGACCTAGAACTATGAAACTTTAATTGAATTTAGATCACAGCACACACAATTTCATCAGAATCTCTTTAGTAACTTCAGAGTTATTGCCTATTAAGTGTTTAAAAATCCACATATTTGTACATAACAAACTTACCAATTGGTAGAATTTCATTAAAATTCTTTCATTCTTTTCTATGAACATTATTATCAACATGTGAAGTTGTGTATCCACACCCTGTCACCCCCACTGCCCTGGTGTCACACCCCCTCCCCACCCCTCAACCCCACAAAAAATGTTTTTGTTTTTTTACCTTAAAGCTTCCATGAATATTTATCAGCATGCAAAGTTGTACCCTCCCCCCACCCTGTCACTCCCACCACCCCCCACCACAATCTTGATTTTCATTTTTATACCCCTGTCTCTGAAAGAGCGGGGCGTATTATGTAAAAACCCGTGGCGGGCAGCGTCCAAAAGCATGTCCGCTCTCTTAGTCCAACAGTTTTCATCCAATCTTCACCAAACTTTCTGACAATGTTTGTGGGCATAATATCTTGGCCAGGTTCGATAACCAACCAAATCGCCCCAGGCACTCTTGGATTATGGCTCTTGAATTACTGTCAATTTAGCCTTGTCCGCTCTCTAAGTCAAACAGTTTTCATCCGATCTTCACCAAACTTGCTGATAATGTTTGTGGGCATAATATCTTAGCCAAGTTAGATAACCAGCCTAATCGCCCCAGGCACTCTTGGATTATGGCCCTTGAATTACTCGAAATCTTGTCCATTTAAACAGTTTTGATCTGATTGTCAATTTCATCCCACATAGAACCTCACAAATACCTTTATTCCTTCTTACTCTTTTTTTGGGTTAACAAGGCATACAACATCAACATTACCTTTATGATACGTAACTGAATATTTAGACGGGCGTATTTTGTGACAGTCTGGCACTCTTGTTTATTTTCCATTAATATTTATTATCAAAATGTGAAGTTTTGTACCCTCACCCGGTCATTCCCCACCCCTCCCCAAAAAAATTTTTCTTTCCTTTGCCGGATATATTTCTTTGCCATTCCTCACCACAAACCCATTAGGCAGGGGATACAAATTCAGCGAATTGGCTTGTTTTACACAAATGTTCTGTTGATGACCCTTTACGAAGATTGTTCAAATTATTCTGATTCATAAAAAGAATATTACTGCCAGGGGGCGTGGTCTTTTTTCCCAATATGTAAGTAGTGGAACCTTTACAAATCTCCTTGTCAGAAACTGCTGGCCCAATTTTAAAATAATTTCACACTAGTGACCCTTTACGAAGATTCCGCAAATACTTTTGTTTCATGAAAAAATATGGCTACTAGGGTGTGTGGTCAATCTTGTTTGATATTGTCTCCTAGTATCCAATGCCATCTTTCCCCGTCCTCTTGCCCCCCACCGGCACCTCAACACACACAAGCACATTACCTGCTTGTATTAATTTAGAACAAACTTTTGAAATATTCTTGTCAGAAAACACTGGAACTATTTCAGAATAATTTCACAGACATTTTCGTTGCATAACCATCTACCGAAACAGTTTAATGTAAGTGGTGTAACTCGGGTTGGCGATTAAGGGCTATTATGACCCTCTTGTTGAATATAATTTGATTTACAGTGAAAGATATTATTTAGACAATATTTGAGAGTTATGTCAACTTTGACAATATCATCATGCATTTTGTGCTTAAAGCAGAACTCTTCCTTGTAGTAATTAAGAACTTTATGATGATTGGTATTTCTTATTTTCTTTCAGAAAAACCTGATAATGTGTGTATCATTGGAAACTGGAGGTTGTACAAAAGTGTAAGTTAACATGTTATAAATCTACAGTTCTGTGATCAGCTAGAATATAGTAAAAGAGTATAGAAACTCTTTTATTCTTTGTGTTACTTTTAATCTGATACTCATAGGATATCTTAATATGTAATCCAGTATATTTGTCAGGTAAACTAGAGTTTCTTGGTAGCTGACAAGGTGTAAATATTAGGGATGGGAACGAATGTTCGAATATTCGAATATTCGAAAATCGGTCGAATATTCGAATATGAAAATCAAATTCGAATATTCGTAAATTATTGTATTTTTTTTTTCAAAATAAGTATCATTGATTTTGGGCAATATGAGCATGCTAATTCTACAGAATAAAACCATGTCATGTTAGGTTATCATGTATCAAAAGATGTCCAATTAACAAGAAAATAGCAATGCATAATTGGCAGGGGCCATCGTTACTTATTAACAGTTTGCAACAGGCGTCAATGTGTCAGATGCATGTCAAAAGATGTCCAATTAACAAGAAAATTGCAATGCATAATTACCTGGGGTTATCGCTACGGATTAACAGTTTGTTTTAGGCGTAAATGTGATATCTTTTTATCTTTTGTTCATTTTTATTGGCGCCTGTTTTGTGTAACAAGTTGTAGAATTTATTTTTTCGAAAACAATACCAAACTTGTAGATATTGTCGATCTTTTCACAATATTTTGTACGACGTTTCAAACCATCCGCAGAATCGGTTTTCATCCGCAAGAGGCCGTATTCGAATTAAATTTTGAAGTAGTTAATAATAAAATCAAGAAAAACGTATGATTGATGCACAAGTTCATGTCGAAGGAGGTTTAAGTCTGCCTTACTTGCATTTTACACGACGATTTTTACACGCCGATTGAAATTTTTCAAAATGGCGGCGGTAATACAACAGCGCGTCACGTGTTTAAATGGGACGACCTGCTATTTTTATATAAAATTGCGACGGTCTAAATTATAATCTTTTTGATTTTTTGTATCATTTTGAAGCTAAAACACTGAATTAGTTAAATATGTTCATGATTATACTGACAGAATCGTGAAATAAAACGCTAGGATTGGCGGGTTTCGCTATGTAGGATCGGGTTACCCGAAACAAATATTTTTTTGGCCTTATTTACGATTATCCACGCTTTAAACAAATGAGTACGTTGTGTATATGCCAATCACTTAATAAGAATTTAAAGCTTCCATTAAAACTAACCGAATATTCGAATATATTCGAATATGGCAAACCGAATATTCGAATATTGATTTCAGTATTCGTTCCCATCCCTAGTAAATATCAAAAGAACAACAAATGTATTGACTGTAAGAAGAATTCACGGTTCAGTGTTTTAGCTTCAAAGAAAATGATGGTGTACTCTAGTTTCAGGCAAGTTCCATATCTATTTCAGTGTTGATGCTGTACTCTAGTTTCATGCAAGTTCCATATCTATTTCAGTGTTGATGGTGTATCTCCACCAGATCCATTCCTCATTGACCAAGCTAGAGCTGTTCTTATGCAGTTATATAGTCAGAATATTGCCTCACAATGTCATAATAGGTAGGTTACACATAGTTGTCTGGTACAGAGAAGCCACTAGTTTGAAAGTTGTTGCAGTTTTTAAAAATTATAGAAGAAAGTAAAGACATTTCTAACTGATGATACAATGATAAAGTTTTCTACTGAAATACATGGTTGACAGACCAAGGCTTCGCAAGTTTGGCACAGTATTATCTACCTTGGTTTTCCCACAGGCTTGACAATATCCCTCAAGTGTGCAGTACTGACCTTGCTATAAATAAAGCACACTGATTTAATGATTTATCACTTTTTAAAGTGTCTTTGTGATGTTTCTTTAAAAGGGAAGTTTTATTGCACTCTTTCAAACTTTGTGCACTGTATTCTCAGTGTAGAAAAAATAGGAAAAAGAAATATCTAGCAATCAGTTGCTCTAAAGTTATAATTAATGAAGCATTTAAATCGAGTGTATAAATGAATACAGATATGTGACAGATAAGATATTGCTGAAAAAGATGCGAGATATCCTCTGTATTTTTTTTCTGACTGCACTTTCAGTTTGTCTAGTCACTCTTCCCTATTTGTAACAACCCCTGAAGATCTGATTCATCAGCAGCAACAAGGTCATGATCTTCTGTCAAGGTCACTGAAGAAATTACCTCACAGAGATTCATCAAACTTATTCAGTGTTGCTAATGGTGTTACTGAAAATTCAGGATCAATTAGACGGCTGATGCAACGACGGAAAGATTCTGTAGAATCTGACAACTCCAGTGAAAGTAGTGGAGAATCTTTGTTTAAAGTAAGTACAGTCAGTATCCCAGTCAAATGTCTTTACTAATCCAAAGATTGTACAGTGGGTAAGATACAGTTTGACATGAACTTATATACCTGAAGGTTAAAAGGTAATGCTGTTCTTTAGTAAATTCTATCTGCTAGAGCTTCTCAGATCATTTTTAAAAAATTAAAGAATCTTAAATATTAACTTTCAAAGGAGAAAATTGAGAACATTATAATATTTGAACAAAATAGCAGATATTTTGTTTTTATACAACCTAAAACAAAATGGTGGTTTGAATTCATTTCTTAAATATCTATTTGAACTTCTGAATTCTGTAACTTATTTCTCTATTTTTTCCAACAAAAGAAACTACCATTCTTTACATCTTAAACTTAAGAAAAGAAATCTGTTGAAAAGGGCTTTTGCTAAATGAATAATTCAGCAGTATGTAAATGACATTTTAAACACACCTAAATGACCATGATGACAGTCTCCACATTATAAACACACCAAAATGACAGTCTCCACATTATTAACACACCTAAATGACAGTCGCCACATTATTAACACACCTAAATGACAGTCTCCACATTATTAACACACCTAAATGACAGTCGCCACATTATTACCACACCTAAATGACAGTCGCCACATTATTAACACACCTAAATGACAGTCTCCACATTATTAACACACCTAAATGACAGTCTCCACATTATTACCACACCTAAATGACAGTCACCACATTATTACCACACCTAAATGACAGTCTCCACATTATTAACACACCTAAATGACAGTCTCCACATTATTAACACACCTAAATGACAGTCGCCACATTATTACCACACCTAAATGACAGTCGCTACATTATTAACACACCTAAATACACACCTAAATGACAGTCGCCACATTATTACCACACCTAAATGACAGTCGCCACATTATTAACACACCTAAATGACAGACGCCACATTATTAACACACCTAAATGACAGCCGCCACATTATTAACACACCTAAATGACAGCCGCCACATTATTAACACACCTAAATGACAGTCGCCACATTATTACCACACCTAAATGACAGGCGCCACATTATTAACACACCTAAATGACAGTCTCCACATTATTAACACACCTAAATGACAGGCGCCACATTATTAACACACCTAAATGACAGCCGCCACATTATTACCACACCTAAATGACAGTCGCCACATTATTACCACACCTAAATGACAGTCGCCACATTATTAACACACCTAAATGACAGTCGCCACATTATTACCACACCTAAATGACAGCCTCCACATTATTAACACACCTAAATGACAGTCGCCACATTATTAACACACCTAAATGACAGTCGCCACATTATTAACACACCTAAATGACAGTCTCCACATTATTAACACACCTAAATGACAGTCTCCACATTATTAACACACCTAAATGACAGTCTCCACATTATTAACACACCTAAATGACAGCCACCACATTATTAACACACCTAAATGACAGCCACCACATTATTAACACACCTAAATGACAGCCACCACATTATTAACACACCTAAATGACAGTCTCCACATTATTAACACACCTAAATGACAGTCTCCACATTATTAACACACCTAAATGACAGCCGCCACATTATTACCACACCTAAATGACAGCCGCCACATTATTACCACACCTAAATGACAGTCGCCACATTATTAACACACCTAAATGACAGCCGCCACATTGACAGTCACCACATTATTACCACACCTAAATGACAGTCTCCACATTATTAACACACCTAAATGACAGTCTCCACATTATTACCACACCTAAATGACAGTCTCCACATTATTACCACACCTAAATGACAGTCTCCACATTATTACCACACCTAAATGACAGTCTCCACATTATTAACACACCTAAATGACAGTCTCCACATTATTAACACACCTAAATGACAGTCGCCACATTATTAACACACCTAAATGACAGCCTCCACATTATTAACACACCTAAATGACAGCCTCCACATAATTCACACCTAAATGACAGTCGCCACATTATTACCACACCTAAATGACAGTCGCCACATTATTAACACACCTAAATGACAGCCACCACATTATTAACACACCTAAATGACAGCCACCACATTATGACCACACCTAAATGACAGTCGCCACATTATTAACACACCTAAATGACAGTCGCCACATTATTACCACACCTAAATGACAGTCTCCACATTATAAACTCACGTAAATGACAGTCGCCACATTATTAACACACCTAAATGACAGTCGCCACATTATTACCACACCTAAATGACAGTCGCCACATTATTAACACACCTAAATGACAGTCGCCACATTATTAACACACCTAAATGACAGTCGCCACATTATTACCACACCTAAATGACAGTCGCCACATTATTAACACACCTAAATGACAGCCTCCACATTATTAACACACCTAAATGACAGCCTCCACATTATTAACACACCTAAATGACAGCCACCACATTATTAACACACCTGAATGACAGTCGCCACATTATTAACACACCTAAATGACAGTCTCCACATTATTAACACACCTAAATGACAGCCACCACATTATTAACACACCTAAATGACAGCCGCCACATTATTAACACACCAAAATGACAGCCACCACATTATTAACACACCTAAATGACAGCCTCCACATTATTAACACACCTAAATGACAGTCGCCACATTATTAACACACCTAAATGACAGTCTCCACATTATTAACACACCTAAATGACAGTCTCCACATTATTAACACACCTAAATGACAGTCGCCACATTATTAACACACCTAAATGACAGCCGCCACATTGACAGTCACCACATTATTACCACACCTAAATGACAGTCTCCACATTATTAACACACCTAAATGACAGTCTCCACATTATTACCACACCTAAATGACAGTCTCCACATTATTAACACACCTAAATGACAGTCTCCACATTATTAACACACCTAAATGACAGTCTCCACATTATTAACACACCTAAATGACAGTCGCCACATTATTAACACACCTAAATGACAGCCTCCACATTATTAACACACCTAAATGACAGCCTCCACATTATTCACACCTAAATGACAGTCGCCACATTATTACCACACCTAAATGACAGTCGCCACATTATTAACACACCTAAATGACAGCCGCCACATTATTAACACACCTAAATGACAGCCGCCACATTATGACCACACCTAAATGACAGTCGCCACATTATTACCACACCTAAATGACAGTCGCCACATTATTACCACACCTAAATGACAGTCGCCACATTATTAACACACCTAAATGACAGTCGCCACATTATTAACACACCTAAATGACAGTCGCCACATTATTAACACACCTAAATGACAGTCGCCACATTATTAACACACCTAAATGACAGTCGCCACATTATTAACACACCTAAATGACAGTCGCCACATTATTACCACACCTAAATGACAGTCGCCACATTACTAACACACCTAAATGACAGTCGCCACATTACTAACACACCTAAATGACAGTCGCCACATTACTAACACACCTAAATGACAGTCGCCACATTATTAACACACCTAAATGACAGTCGCCACATTATTAACACACCTAAATGACAGTCACCACATTATTAACACACCTAAATTACAGTCACCACATTATAAACACACCTAAACGACAGTCACCACATTATAAACACACCTAAACGACAGTCACCACATTTTAAACACACCTAAACGACAGTCTCCACAGCTGGTCATTTTCTTGAATCTCAAATTGTCGTACTCTTTTTTCAATAGTGGTCCAATTTTAAAAATCTTTTCAGTGTTATGAAAGACTTGGTGATGGTTTTTCTTACAATCTTGTGTACATAAATTACTCGTGGACAGTTCCAAAGAAACTGTATTTGTTATTGATTGACTGAATAACAACTTGTGGTTTTAAGTGAAAACATGGTTAAGACAATATTTTTTTTTTCAGTTTTCCAAGAAAGGACGCCTGTTTCCAGAAACAGCAGATTTGTTACACAATATCAGCGAGTCAAAAGAGGATATAGGCCCCCATAACTCTAAAAGAAAGTAAGCTGTTTTAGAGATAGATGTTATTGTTTAGAAGTATGAAGAATTTACTTCCTTCATTAAATGTTTTAAGCATAGAAATCTTTTCTGAAAGTTGCCCAGTTGTGTTAAGTATTTGAAAATGGAGACCTATTTCTTTGGTATAATAAGAATCTGTAGTAAAACAGGAATTGTTTGATTTTCAAACATATAAGATTGTAAGTTTTGGGGCCACTACAGCAAAATAATATGAGATTTTGGAGCCTTAACAAAGAATGAGTTTTATTAAATACATGTATTTATACCAGTTTCAAGAGCATATTATCAGTTGTTGAAGTTAAGTGTAAAAGCTCTAATGTGCACAGTCTACATTTTTGTAACTTTCTTTTTATTACAAGGTTGACAGTAGGCATTGAGAACTGCCTGTTCCATTTCCAGTATTTTGACAATCTTGAGGGTGTCTTTGTATCTTCTGAGGCAGATGCCGGAGGGGTCAGTCAACTAAATGATGAAATATACAAGTGCTTCCAAACAGCTTGCCACAAAATTAAACACATGTTTGATAGTGCTAGGAAAACAAAGGTATATAAAAGAAAAAGAAAATAGTTAATATATAAATTTTAAAATTGGTTGGTAAAGTTCGCTGCTAAGACCACTTGCCAAGTTGGGAGACTGGCAGAAAGTCTCGTATTATCATGCTGGGTCTTTTTAATCAAAACCCTACCTATATTCAGTACATCAAAAGGTTTCAGCTAAAGGTTTATAGTTACGTAAAATCAATAATTGCACATCAAGTAAACAATGCAAGTTACTTAATCTCAAGTAGCAAAACCATTTTTAGCTCGACTATTCAAAGAATAGTCTAGCCATTCTACTCACCCTAGCGCCAGTGTTGGCGTTGGTATCACACCTTGGTTAAAGTTTTACATGCAAGTATATATGGCTATCATCAAAGGCATATAGCTTTGAAACTTAGTTTTTCTTTTTCTAGGTCAATTACCAACCTCACTGGGTCAAGTCCCTTAATTCTGACATGTATATTAGCCAAATTATGCCCCCTTTTGGACTTGGAAAATCCTGGTTACAGTTTTGCATGCATGTTTCTATCTCCAAAACTAATGCAGATATTGATTTGATGAGTGGTGGGGGCATATAGATTTGCACTTGTCCGTCCTTCCGTCCGTCCTTCTGAGAATGTTGTGTCGTGCCTAGCTCCAAAAGTATTTGACGTATAGACACAAAACTTTACAGGAATGTTGGTCAGCATGTGTAGTTGTGCACCTGGGGTTTCGCGTCCAGATTCATTCAGTCTTGTAGGAGTTATGGCCCCTGACTTAGTAAAAAATTGGTCATTTTAATGTTGTGTCGCACGTAGCTCAAAAAGTATTTGACCTAGAGTCACCAAAGTTTACGGGAATGTTGGTCATGTGTAGTTGTGCACCTGGAGTTTCGCGTCCGGATTCATTCAGTCGTGTAGGAGTTATGGCCCCTTACTTAATAAACAAGAGGACCATGATGGTCCTGAATCGTTCATCTGTCCCCACAAGACCCAGTTTTGAACTGAGTATGACGTCGTTTTTAGCTCACATGTCACAAAGTGACAAGGTGAGCTTTTGTGATCACGCAGTTTCCGTCGTCCGTCTGTGCGTCTGTAAACTTTTGCTTGTGACCACTCTAGAGGTCACATTTTTCATGGGATCTTCATGAAAGTTGGTCAGAATGTTCATCTTGATGATATCTAGGTCAATTTCGAAACTGGGTCACGTGCGGTCCAAAACTAGGTCAGTAGGTCTAAAAATAGAAAAACCTTGTGACCTCTCTAGAGGCCATACTTTTCAATGGATCTTCATGAAAGTTAGTCAGAATGTTTATCTTGATGATATCTTAGTCAAATTCGAAACTGGGTCACATGCCATCAAAAACTAGGACAGTAGGTCAAATAATAACTAGAATGTGTCTGTAAGACACAGGGTGTGCCCCCCACTGGTACATTTGTCATAAATGAGGGCCAATAATTCAAATGTTTGCAGTCTTAATGGGGTATAGCCTCAACAATCATTTTATGAAAAGGATTCATTATTCTAGGCCCTTTACTTTTTGAGCTATGAGCATCACAAACGAAAAATCCACTATTTTGGTTATTTCACGGGCCATAACTCTAGAATAAGAGCTAACATTCTCAAGAGGAATGCCAAGTGTGCAAGTTCACACCAAAATAAAGACTCCAGCAAGGTTTCCTGAATTTACATCTGATACTTTTTGAGCTAGGCACATAATTAGGTGAAAAAGTGCATTTTTTTTTACTATTTCAGGGGCCATAACTTTAAAAATAGGGGGTGGAGCCAGCCAAAAAAATAGAGGTGTGCAAGTTTATATCATGATAAAGACTTATGCAAATTTTCAACCATTTATATTAAATACTTTTTGAGCTAGGTGCATCACAAGGTGAAAATGTGTATTTTTGACTATTTCAGGGGCCATAACTCTAAAAATAGGGGGTGGACCCAAATGAAAAATAGGAGGTGCGCAAGTTCATATCATGATCAAGACCCATGCAAGTTTTTCATGAATCTATATCAAATACTTTTTGAGCAAGGCATGTCACAAGGTGAAAATGTGCATTTTTGACTATTTCAGGGGCCATAACTCTGAAAATAGGGAGCCGACCCAAATAAAAAATAGGAGATGCGCAAGTTCATATCATAATTAAGACTCATGCAAGGTTTCATGAATCTATATCAAATGCTTTTTGAGCTAGGCGTGTCACAAGGTGAAAATGTGCATTTTTTACTATTTCAGGGGCCATAACTCTGAAAATAGGGGGCAAAGCCAGATGAAAAATAGGAGGTGCGCAAGTTCATATCATAATCAAGACTCATGCAAGGTTTCATGTATCTATATCAAATACTTTTTGAGCTAGGCATGTCACAAGGTGAAAATGTGCATTTTTGACTATTTCAGGGGCCATAACTCTAAAAATAGGGGGTGTAGCCAGATGAAAAATAGGAGGTGCGCAAGTTCATATCATGATTAAGACTCATGCAAGGTTTCATCAATTTATATCGAATACTTTTTGAGCTAGGCATGTCACAAGGTGAAAATGTGCATTTTTGACTATTTCAGGGGCCATAACTCTGAAAATAGGGGGCGGAGCCAGACGAAAAATAGGAGGTGCGCAAGTTCTTATCATGATAAACATTCTTGCAAGGTTTCATTAATTTGTATCAAATACTTTTCGAGCTAGGCGCGTCACGAACTTCGGACGCACGGACAGACGCACGGACAGATGCACGGACAAGACCAAATCTATATGCCCACACCACTCACGGGGGGGGGGGGGGGCACAAAAATACCTTGTGACCTCTCTAGAGGCCATATTTTTCATGGGATCTGTATGAAAATTGGTCAGAATGTTCATCTTGATGATATCTAGGTCAAATTCGAAACTGGGTCAACTGCGGTCAAAAACTAGGTCAGTAGATCTAAAAATAGAAAAACATTCTGACCTCTCTAGAGGCCATACTTTTCAATGGATCTTCATGAAAATTGGTCAGAATGTTCACCTTGATGATATCTAGGTCAAATTCGAAACTGGGTTACATACCATCAATAACTAGGTCAGTAGGTCAAATAATAAAAAAAAACTTGTGACCTCCCTAGAGGCCATATTTTTCATGGGATCTGTATGAAAGTTGGTCTGAATGTTCACCTTGATGATATCTAGGTCAGTTTCGAAACTAGGTCAACTGCGGTCAAAAACTAGGTCAGTAGGTCTAAAAATAGAAAAACCTTTTGACCTCTCTAGAGGCCATATTTTTCAATGGATCTTCATGAAAATTGGTCTGAATGTTCAACTTGATGATATCTAGGTCAAGTTCGAAACTGGGTCACGTGCGCTCAAAAACTAGGTCAGTAGGTATAAAAATAGAAAAACCTTGTGACCTCTCTAGAGGCCATATTTTTCATGAGATCTTCATGAAAATTGGTGAGAATGTTCACCTTGATGATATCTAGGTCAGATTCAAAACTGGGTCAAATGTGCTCAAAAACTAGGTCACTATGTCAAATAATAGAAAAAAACGACGTCATACTCAGAACTGGGTCATGTGGGGACAGGTGAGCGATTCAGGACCATCATGGTCCTCTTGTTCCTATTATTTGACATAGTGACCTAGTTTTTGAGCTCATGTGACCCTGTTTTGAATTTTACCTAGATATCATCAAGATAAAAATTCTGACCAATTTTCATGAAGATCCATTGAAAAATATGGCCTCTAGAGAGGTCACAAGGTTTTTCTATTATTTGACCTAATGACCTAGCTTTTGAAGGCACCTGACCCAGTTTTGAACTTGACCTAGATATCCTCATGATGAACATTCTCACCAATTTTCATGAAGATCTCATGAAAAATATGGCCTCTAGAGAGGTCACAAGGTTTTTCTATTTTTAGCTGACATTGTCACAAAGTGACAAGGTGAGCTTTTGTGATCGCACAGCGTCCGTCGTCCGTGCGTGCATGCGTCCGTAAACTTTTGCTTGTGACCACTCTAGAGGTCACATTTTTCATGGGATCTTTATGAAAGTTAGTCAGAATGTTCATCTTGATGATATGTAGGTCAAGTTCGAAACTGGGTCCCGTGCGGTCCAAAACTAGGTCAGTAGGTCTAAAAATAGAAAAACCTTGTGACCTCTCTAGAGGCCATACTTTTCAATGGATCTTCATGAAAGTTAGTCAGAATGTTCATCTTGATGATATCTAGGTCAAGTTCGAAACTGGGTCACGTGCCGTTAAAAACTAGGTCAGTAGGTCAAATAATAACAAAACCTTGTGACCTCTCTAGAGGCCAAATTTTTCATGGGATCTGTATAAAAGTTGGTCTGAATGTTCATCTTGATGATATCTAGGTCAGGTTTGAAACTGGGTCAACTGCAGTCAAAAACTAGGTCAGTAGGTCTTAAAATAGAAAAACCTTTTGACCTCTCTAGAGGCCATATTTTTCAATGGATCTTCATGAAAATTGGTCTGAATGTTCACCTTGATGATACTTAGGTAAAATTCGAAACTGGGTCATGTGCGGTCAAAAACTAGGTCAGTAGTTACAAAAATAGAAAAACCTTGTGACCTCCCTTGAGGCCATATTTTTCATGAGATCTTCATGAAAATTGGTATGTTCACCTTGATGATATCTAGGTCAAGTTCAAAACTGGGTCCCGTGCCTTCAGAAACTAGGTCATTAGGTCAAATAATAGAAAAACCTTGTGACCTCTCTAGAGGCCATATTTTTCAATGGATTTTCATAAAAATTGGTCAGAATTTTTATCTTGATAATATCTAGGTTAAATTCAAAACTGGGTCACATGAGCTCAACTAGGTCACTATGTCAAATAATAGAAAAAATGACATCATACTCAGTTCAAAACTGGGTCATGTGGGGACAGGTGAGCGATTCAGGACCATCATGGTCCTCTTGTTATATCTACTGACCTAGTTTTTGACTGCACTTGACCCAGTTTCTAACTTTACCTAGATATCGTCAAGGTGAACATTCAGACCAATTTTCATGCAGATCCATTGAAAAATATGGCCTCTAGAGAGGTCAGGTTTTTCTATTTTTAGACCTACTGACCTAGTTTTTGACCGCAGTTGACCCAGTTTCGAACTTGACCTAGATATCATCAAGATGAACATTCAGACCAAATTTCATACAGATTCCTTGAAAAATATGGCCTCTAGAGAGGTCACAAGGTTTTTTTATTATTTGACCTACTGACCTAGTTTTTGAAGGCACATGACCCAGTTTCAAACTTGACCTAGATATCATCAAGATGATCATTCTGACCAATTTTCATGAAGATCTATTCACAAGTATGGCCTCTAGAGAGGTCACAATGTTTTTCTATTTTTAGACCTACTGACCTAGTTTTTGACCGCAGTTGACCCAGTTTCGAACCTGACCTAGATATCATCAAGATGAACATTCAGACCAACTTTGATACAGATCCCTTGAAAAATGTGGCCTCTAGAGAGGTCACAAGGTGTTTTTATTATTTGACCTACTGACCTAGTTTTTGACGGCATGTGACCCAGTTTCAAACTTTTTACCTAGATATCATCAAGATGAACATTCTGACCAATTTTCATGAAGATCCATTGAAAAGTATGGCCTCTAGAGAGGTCACAAAGGTTTTTCTATTTTTAGACCTACTGACCTAGTTTTGGACCGCACTTGACCCTGTTTCGAACTTGGCCTAGATATCATCAAGATGAACATTCTGACCAACTTTCATACAGATCCCATGAAAAATGTGACCTCAGGAGTGGTCACAAGCAAAAGTTTACGGACACACGGACGACGGACGCCGTGCGATCACAAAAGCTCACCTTGTCACTTAGTGACAGGTGAGCTAAAAATTGGTCATTTTAAAGTTGTGTGGCACGTAGCTCCAAAAGTATTTGACCTAGAGTCACCAAAGTTTACAGGAATGTTGGTCAGCATGTGCATTTGTGCACTTGGGGTTTCACGTCCGGATTCATTCAGTCATGTAGGAGTTATGGCCCCTGACTTAGTAAAAAATTGATCATTTTAATGTTGTGTCGCACGTAGCTCCAAAAGTATTTGACCTAGAGTCACCAAAGTTTACAGGAATGTTGGTCAGCATGTGCATTTGTGCACCTGGGGTTTCGCATCCGGATTCATTCAGTCGTGTAGGAGTTATGGCCCCTGACTTAGTTAAAAATTGGTCAATTTAATGTTGTGTCGTACGATCACAAAAGCTCATTATTATGGCCCCTGACTTAGTTAAAAATTGGTCATTTTAAAGTTGTGTCGCACGTAGCTCCAAAAGTATTTGACCTAGAGTCATCAAAGTTTACAGGAATGTTGGTCAGCATGTGCAGTTGTGCACTTGGGGTTTTGCGTCCGGATTCATTCAGTATTGTAGGAGTAATAGCCTCTGACCTAGGAAAAATTGCCATTTTAATGTTTTGTTGCTCTTAGCTCCGAAAATATTTTACTTACAGTCATTATTTCACTACACAAGACCAAACTTCTTGTCCAGACTTACTGAAAAAAACGTTTGTGAAACATGTATGTTAAAATGTACTTGACCTAGAATCATAAAACATTAGAGGATTGTTTTATAGCCTATGAAGTGTTCTCTTTAGGATTTTACTCAGCTAGGCCAGAGTTATGGCCAACTAAGTTAAAAATACACATAAGGCTCTTAAAAGTTTGTGTTGCAAATATCTTAAAAATTGTTTAACCTGAGTCATTAAACCATGTTACAGTGGCAGGAGTGGGGGCACCTGTGTCACATCTAGTTAAGGTTAAAGTTTTTTGGTAACCTTTGTTTTTCTGTCATATCTTTGTTACTATTGGTTATATCTTACTGTAACTTCACATAAACATTGTCCAGCATACAAACTATATTTGTGCAGGGGCTGGGCCCATTATACATAAGGTCAAGGTCACCAAGGTGTTAAACTTAGGTGATTTTTATGGTTAAAGTTTTTCGGCAACCTTTGTTTTTCTGTCATATCTTTGTTACTATTGCTTATATCTTACTGTAACTTCACATTAACATTGTCCAGCATACAAACAAAGTTTGTGCAGGGGCTTGGCCCATTATACCCAAGGTCAAGGTCACCAAGGCATTATACTTAGGTTATTTTTAATTTAATTCCATCAAAATAAAGGATGTCTGTACCCCTTCCATACTTTACCTTTAACCCCTCTGAGTAGTAGGGTCTTTTTATATCTTGGTGTATCTTCCTTTTAAAGTAGAGGTCTCTTATTGAGACATAAATTCATTTTACTGTCAAATCGCCGAATAGTGGAGCACGCTGTCTTATGGACAGCTCTTGTTACTGTGAGTGTTCACAAGTGCAGGACTATGAGAGAAAGCTTATTTGAACCATGGGCCAGTCTATAAGGTGCTCTCAGTGCCCAGTTCAGCTTCATCCACAAATGAAATTGAGAAATTAAGAGCCTGTTTCCTGCAGTAACATTGTTCTTTTTATACACTTTAAAATAAATATTATTTTTTGTTTCACAGGAACAAAGTAAAGACAGGAAACAACATGTTTGTGGTTTGAATGATGACCTAGTTGATGTGAGAGAGGAAGGTGTCATGTTTACATGTACAAACCAGGATAAAAAATCTCAACCATTTTGTTACTGGGTTGTAGGGTAAGTGAAAATTCATTGTTTACTTCTGGCATGTAAAAGAACACAATGTTCATTTAGCTCAATTAAAAAGCTACAAGATACCAATCAGGGTTGCAAGCTAGATCAATGCAAAGATTGTAAGCCAGTTAATAACGTTCAGAAATGTGCAGCTATAGTCCCAGATATTAATTAAATAGCAAAAAAGTAAAAAGTAATAATAGAAAATTATTGGGGTTGCATTTTCTTATTAGCTCACCTGTCACAAAGTGACAAGGTGAGCTTTTGTGATCGCGCGGTGTCCGTCGTCCGTCCGTCCGTGCGTGCGTGCGTGCGTCCGTAAACTTTTGCTTGTGACCACTCTAGAGGTCACATTTTTCATTGGATCTTTATGAAAGTTGGTCAGAATGTTCATCTTGATAATATGTAGGTCAAGTTCGAAACTGGGTCACGTGCCTTCAAAAACTAGGTCAGTAGTTCTAAAAATAGAAAAACCTTGTGACCTCTCTAGAGGCTATATATTTCAAAAAAGAAATGCTTTGATGTTTAGGAAAAAGTTGCCTAAAACATAAAATTAAACCAAAAATCTGTATTTTCTAAGTACAAAAGGGGCCATAAATCTTGCAAAAAGCAAGATGGAGTTTTTTTCTTGCTATAACAGGGTCAGCTTATGATGGTGAACAAGTATTCCAAGTTTCAAAGCAATAGCTTTGATAGTTTAGGAGAAAAGCTGACCTAAACATAAAACTTAACCAGGCAACGCCGACGCAGACGCCGACGCCGACGCCGACAACCGCTCAAGTGATGACAATAACTCTCATTTTTTTCAAAAAATCAGATGAGCTAAAAAGGGCCATCATTCTTGCAAAAAGCAGGATTAGAGTTATGTTTCTTGATGTACAGTGTCCATTTATGATGGTGAAAAACTGTTGCAAGTTTTAAAGCAATAGCTTTGATAGTTTATGAGAAAAGTTGACTTAAACATAATACTCAACCAAGAAAATGATTTTCTAAGTCCAAAAGGGGCAATAATTATTGCAAAAATCAGGATGGAGTTACGCTGCTTGCTGTACAGGGTCAGCTTATGATGGTGAACAAGTGTTGCAAGTTTCAAAGCAATAGCTTTGATAGTTTATGAAAAAAAGTTGACCTAAACATAAAACTTAACCAAGAAATCTGATATTTTCTAAGTCCAAAAGGGGCCATAAATCTTGCAAAAAGCAGGATGGAGTTATGTTTCTTGCTGTACAGGGTCAACTTATGATGGTGAACAAGTGTTGCAAGTTTTAAAGCAATACCTTTGATAGTTTAGGATAAAAGCTGACCTAAACATAAAACTTAACCAAGAAAACTGATTTTCTAAGTCCAAAAGGGGCAATAATCTTGCAAAAAGCAAGATGGAGTTATGTTTCTTGCTGTACAGGGTCAGCTTATGATGGTGAACAAGTATTCCAAGTTTCAAAGCAATAGCTTTGACAGTTTGGGAGAAAAGTTGACCTAAACATAAAACTTACCACAGAAATCTGATATTTTCTAAGTACAAAAGGGGCCATAAATCTTGCAAAAAGCAAGATGGAGTTATGTTTCTTGCTATACAGGGTCAGCTTATGATGGTGAACAGTATTCCAAGTTTCAAAGCAACGCTTTGATAGTTTAGGAGAAAAGCTGACCTAAACATAAAACTTAACCAGGCAACGCCGACGCAGACGCCGACGCCGACCCCGACCCCGACAACCGCTCAAGTGTGACAATAACCTCTTTTTTTTTCAAAAAATCAGATGGCTAAAAAAATAAAAATCCCGGCTCCCAGAGTATAAAAAAAAGGGGAAAAAACTTTGGGAATTATGGATATCAAATCACTGGGGGGGAAACGGACACGGGAATATAGGGGGTTAAGTAAACAGAAAAAATGTGCAGTTGTTTTTCTTTACCAGGGAAAGATCTTGCTTTTTAAAACGCTTCCCTTTTTTTATCCCAAATGAAACCAGTGTTTGAACTAAATAGAGATGGTCCCTAAGGCTCGAATTCAAACCAACAAAAACAAATAAGTGCAAAACTGAAGTGCAAATCGCTTATCTCCGCTAGAAATTTTAACACAGCACGTTCAGTAAACACGGGAACTTTTGACGGACATAGGTTTCGTTGTTTTGGTGGATTAGCTAAACAAAGGTGATGTCATTTTTTTTAAAAAAACAAACTATCTTATTTGTATAAAGAACGTCGCGTTATTTAACAGAATTTTTCTAAAGGTAGTTTCCCAAAAGGTAATGTGATTTCGCATGTGCAAATTGGTCCATTTTTAAACAAGGTGCGGTCAAAAAAAAGGAAAAACTTCTTTCGGTCATTTTTTTGGTAGGGGTTTGTTGCCCCATCAGAATAATATCATTTTTTATATCGCTTGTTTTAACCGTACATTTTTAGGCTTATTTTCGGGGCAAACAAATTTTGTAAAATGTGAGGGTTTCGATAAAATTAAAGTCTTTTTTATTTTTTTTCACAATAATGTTTTTCTTTTCCTATGATATCCCCTCCCTGTAAATTATCGGTAGTAATGAATAAAAAAATTTTCTTTGAAAAAGTTTTTTGGGGAAATGTATAATTTTTTTGGCGGGGGAAAATTTATTCTTAGCCCTTGAAGAAAACTATATGTTTGCGAGAACCAACCCGAATCTAGATACTTTTGTTCAAAATTAAATAGCCCTAAAAAAGGTTATCTGTCACTGGCTTCCTTTTCCAAGTGGGACCAATTTTTTGGGTTTTAAAATTCCCTTTCAGCATGAAAATGAAGTACAAAAGTTAAACCATTATATAATTGACCCCATCCTGTATTAATTTTTTCAACAAAAAAGTAGTATCAATTGCAATTGTTTTTAAGGTCCATCTCTCTAAAAGCTGAAGGCAAAATTTTTTTGACAATGGGGTAGGGGAAAAGCTTTGATTAGCAGAGCATGAAAAATGTTATTCAAATTTCAGATGTCCCCTCAAATTCCAGAATTTTTACAAAATATTGTTTTTTTAAAGAAATTTTTCCAATAAATAAAAATTTGAATTGTACCAATTTTCAAAAATAAGCTAAACTTTTTTTTGTAAGACTGGCAAGAACTTTTAAACATTAAAGATAAACCCTTAAATGTTACAATACTGACTGGGATAGCCTAAAATTTTTACTGAGAATAGTTTCCATGTTGACAAAAGGTACTGAGGAATTTTCTGCCAAAAAGGGCAAAAACCCTGTTTGTGATTGATGAACACTGTTTATGTCAATTATTTCATTTCAAGCTTTTTTCGTTACTCCAGTCTTTGGAAATATTTTTTCCAACGTAGTCAATATAGTACCAAAATGGTGCGCAAAATTATTCACAAATTACTAGGTCTTACCACAAATTTGATACAAAAAAGGGCATAGACTATAAAAAAGATCCAAATATTTCCGGCTACAGTTTGACTTGTTATCGTTTCTTTCAAAATTTTTTTTGGATTTCAGAAAAAAATGTACCACGTGATTTTACAAAGCAATACCCTAATAACAACACCACTAAATTCTATGGGCCCTATGTTTTGAGTTCCCGATAAAATAGATTTTAAAATTGAACCGCTTTTAAATATTCAAATATTTGCGATCAAAGTTAGCTTTTGAAACCACACTATTGTTAACTAATCTATACAAACTCAATATTTTTTCCAATCTTAACTGTTTGAAAAGGTTACTTATTTTTTTGGACAAAATCAATTTTTCATTGAATTGCAAATTGCGTATAAAAATAAAAAAGTAATCGGGTACGAAAACCCCCCCTTGAAACAATGCAAAAAACACTCAATATGACCAACAATTGCGGTAAAGCTCTTGGGCCCGAACAGTCAGAAAGTGACGAAAAAGACAGACGAGCATGAAGATTAAAAATTACCTACCGAACTTTACCCCAAATGACCTCATATACAATCCCAAAACCCTTTTTTTTTTCTTCAGCTACCGAGGCCAAATTAAAATTTCAATCATCAAAGCAAAATGAAGTTACTGAGCGGAAACCATTTTTCTATTTTAGCAAAAGCGACTTGACCCTTTACCCCAAAAGACCCCAAATGCAATAAACTAATTTATTTTGCGATGTGAAGGAAGTTCTTCAACTCATATTAATCACTCTCGACACCCTTCCTGATGGAATCCACGCCACAAGGTATGAGAGAAAAGGCCCGTTTCCCCTTTTTTTCTGGCGCCAAAAAGGGAGCTACTGGGCCATTTCCATGTTTTGGTAAAAATTGGAGGAACCCTTCTTTGTACCAAAAAAAAGTTTCTCCTTTTTCCCTACGGCCAATAATAAAAAAAGTTTCTAAATAGCATTTATAGTAACATAAAAGGGAAGTAAATTTAAAAAAAAAATATTTAAGTCAAAAGAAGGATCTGCCAATTAAAAAACAAAGCACTCAATGCAAGCAAAAGAGGCAAAATAGACACCCAAAAAAAACAGTATATGACCCTTTTAACCCAAGTTGACCTTGACCCTTTAAGTGACCCTCCCCACCCTTTCTTTGACGTCTTTCGATGAGTTTTAACATTTGGTAGGTTTCTTTGAAACCTTTAAGGGGGGAAGAGTTAAGAGGGAGGGGAAAATTCTAAAAACAGAAAGGACAGAGGCGTAAAAAAAACGTCCCATCGGGGTTAAACAAAAGCACCCCTTTGGGGGGCTGACGTATCGATTTTTTTGTGTAATAGAAAAATTTTTCCCACCTGATTTTCTAGTCAAAAAGGGCACATTCTTGCAAAAGCGGGGTAGAGGTTGGATGTACGTGTCCCCTTTGATGGTGAAAAAAAATGTTTTGCAGTTTTAAAGCAATAGCTTTGATAGTTTTTGAGAAAGTTGACTTAAAAATAAATAAACCCCGAAAAAAATTTCTAAGTCCAAAAGGGGCAAAAATTATTTCAAAAAAACAGGTGGGTTTTGCTGCTTTCTGCCCCGGGGCGCTTATGATGGTGAAACAAGTGTTGCAAGTTTCAACGCAATAGCTTTGTAGTTTAAAAAAAAGTTGACCTAAACATAAAACTTAACCAAGAATTCTGATATTTTCTAAGTCCAAAAGGGCAATAAATCGTTTGCGAGAAATGACATAAAGCAGGATGTGAGTATGGTTTCTGCTGTACTGGGTCAACTTATGATGGTGAACAAGTGGTTGCAAGTTTTAAATGATGCAATAGCTTTGATAGTTTAGATAAAAGCTTGGAAAAATACACCACAACAATAAAACTTAACCAAGAAAACTGATTTTCTTCTAATCCAAAAGGGGCAATAAATCTTGCAAAAAAGAAAGATGGAGTTATGTTTCCTTGCTGTACAAGGTCAGCTTATATGGTGAATAATTTCCAAGTTCAAAGCAATAGCTATGACATTTTGGGGGAGAAAAAATTACCTTAAACATAAACTTAACCAAGAAAATCAGATAATTTTCTAAGTACAAAGGCCATAATCTTGCAAAAAGCAAGATGGAGTTATGTTTTCTTGCTATACAGGTCAGCTTATTATGGTGAACAAGTATTCCAAGTTTCAAAGCAATAGCTTTGATAGTTAGGAGAAAAGCGACCTAAACATAAAACTATAACCAGGCTACGCCGACGGCAGACGGCCGACGCCGACGCCGACAACCCATCAAGTGAGACAATAACTCAACATTTTGTTGGTCAAAAAATCAGATGACTAAAAGGAATCGAGAACTTATAGTGATACAAGATATGTGCAAGTTTTGGTTAAAAATCAAATTATAAATAACTGCAATTTTGCAGACAAGGTCCAAAGTAGCTAATTTGGCCCTTATTTTGCCCGTAACTCTGGAAAACCATATGGATCTGCCAGTTTCAAGAAAGTAACCAAGATCCTTATGGTGACACAATTTTGTGCAAGTTAGATTAAATTCAAATCATAAATGAAGCTGCTATTGTGCGACAAGGTCAAAGTAGCTAATTTTTGGCCCTTTTGGGCCGAAACTCTGGAACCCATTATGGGTTCTGGCCGTTTCAAAGAAAGGTAACCACGATCTTATGGTGACACAAGTTTTGTCAATTTTGATAAATTCAAATCATCAAAATGAAGCTGCTATAGTGCAGACAAGGTTCAAAATACTAATTCTGGCCCTATCGGGGCCCATAACTCTGGAACACTAATAAGGGATCTGCCGGTTCAAGAAAGGAACCACGAACTTATGTTACTCAAGTTTTGTGCAAGTTTGGTAAAATCAAATCATACATGACTGCAATTGTGCAGACAAGGTCAAAAAAACTAATTTTGCCCCTTAATGGCTATAACTCTGAACCCATAATGGTGCTTCTGACCAAGTTGATGAAATCCATCAAGCGTTCATGAGAAGAAGTTGTTTATTCAAGGTATTTTTATTTTCAGCCCTATCAGTCCCCTAAAAGGGGCCAATGCCCCCACAATTGAACAAACTGAGAAAGACCCTTATATGATGCTACAGACCAAGTTTGATGAAAATCTATCACTATGGTTCATGAGAAGACGTCGTTTAAAGGATTCTACCCCCCTACAAGGGCCCGCAAGGTGCACCAATTTGAACAAATTAGTGAGAGGAACCATATAACGAATGCTACAGACCAAGTTGATGAAGATTCATCAATGGATCATGAGAGAAATCGTTTAAAGGTATTTCTATTTAGAACTCTAGCAGCCCCTTAAATGGGGCCAAGTGCCCCCATTTAACAAACTTGATAGAGGACCAATAAAATGCAAAATACTAAGTTTGATTTAAGATCAATCCCGCGTTACATGTTAAGAATCGGTAAAAACATATTTTCTATTTTTAGCTCTAAGCGGTTGACAGAGATACTGTACTTCTTACGCTACAGTAAACGAATGACAGTTCAATAATAACACGAATTGTATGGCGAGAGGAGTTTATATCAGGAAGGGGCTCTCGAGAGTAGTCTTGGGCTCTTCTACCTGTGAGGTCTAAAAATCAGCTCTCGCACGTGGGATCTGAGACACACAGGTGAGGTACACGTAGGGTCCTAAGGAAAAAACAGATAGCTTACTATACTCATGACGAATAGCAGCCGAAATACTTGACAAGTTATGTAACTCTTGCTACAGTAGCAAAGACAGTTATAACTAGCTCTTTTGAGAATAAGCGCATGTCTCCACAACTGCCAAATATCTAAATCTTTTTTATACTGTTTTACTCACTATATAGATACCTTTAGAAGAGTAAAAAGGCTGATTTGGGTAAAACAAGCCATAATCTGAAATACCTTGTCGATATGGCGAATTAATGACTTGTGTCGAGGATTTATGTCAAGACACATTTTGCTCGAAGTTTGTGCAGAATGAGCAAAAAGGCAATTTTTCCAGTATTCAAGTGCCATAATGTGAAGTGCCTATGCCAATTTGCTATTATCGAACCGCCAAGGATTTTATGGTCCACAAACATCTTGTTCAAGTTTTGGTGAAGATCAGAATGATAAATATTCGACTTAGAGTGCAACAAGAGTAAAAAGGCCAATTTTTCGGTAATTGAAGGGCCAAAATACCGAAGTGCCTGGGCCATTGGCTAGTTATCGAAACTTAGCCAGGACCTTATGGTCAACACACATTTTATTCAAGTTTGTGAAGATGAGAAATGTTTGACTTAAAGTGCGGACAAGATGATAATGTTTTTAGGTGCATGTTATGAGAATGAATACTTCAGCATTTTATGAAATCTAGGTGATAATTATTATCAAGCGCCATAATTCCGAATAACCCTATCCGATATGGCTATTAACGAACTTGGGCCGAGGACTTATGGCAAACACATTTTGTTCAAGTTTGGTGAAAATCGGCTAGAATGTTCGACTATAAAGTGCCGAAAAGGGGAATGGTTTTTTGGTGCATATTGCGAATGAATACTACACATTTTATGAGTCTAGAATCAATAATTATTGTCAAGGAACCATAAATTCCGAAGAGCCTGGGCCAATCTGTCTATTCTAACTTGGCCGAGGTCTTATGGTCAAACACATTTTGTTCAAGCTTGGTGAAGATCAATGAGAAATGTTTGGACTTAGAGTGCAACAAGCTTTGTGACAGACAGACACACAGACAGACCTGTCAGATTACACAGACACGAGTAAATCACTATGTCTCCCACACCACTGTGTGGTGGGATACAAAATAACAATGATAAAAGTTTTCAAAGCCATATGTCAAACAGTTAACACAAAATATAAACTGGTACGAAAATCTGTTCCGATATTTGTAAGTTTAAAAAGGGTCATAATTTCAACAAAATGCTTGATTGAGTTGTGTACACTTTCTAAATACTGGTCATGGGATGGAGCAAAGGAGTGTGGAGGGGGGGGGGGGGGGGGGGAGAACACAAGTGTTGAAAGTTTTCAAAGCCAAAAGGTTTTTGTCAAAATGTGGACTGGTACTAAAACTTTAACCAAGTGTGGGTGACGCTAACGCCGTTGTTGAGTAAAACACTCCTACTTATTCTTCAATGAGCCGATCTAAAATTAAGAAGGGATGTTTTTGAAGATTTTTCTACTTTTACTTCTGCTAACCCATCATGCCACAAAGTGAGACCGTAAACCAATATTTAAGAGCATCCCAAGAAGTTTCATCATTTCCAACAGATTAGTTACAGAGATTTTCTAAAAGAAATGTCCAATGGACAATAGAAGGACAGACAGATAGACAGATAGTGTGTGATCACAACAGCTCACTTGAACTTATTTATAAATTCTCTATGTGTAGTAAATTAATTTACATGCATTAATGAAGAGTTATTAAAAACTGTAAGTACCTCTTGATAACATCATATTATTAGTACCATTAGCTATCTGAGATAAGTTCTACCAAACATTTAAATTTTCCTCAGATTTTACTCCAAAAAGACCAAGTAATGGGTCACTATCACAAACCAGAAAAAAATATACTTGAGCATCCCCCCAAAACAACAGAGACCTTCCACTAGATGTACTACGTCCATGGGCTCAGAGTTATTATAATTTCTGATCCTTTTCATATCTTAATATTGAAATGTGGTTCCAATTTCTGAAACTCAAGAAATGAAGAAAGTTTCTTCAAGTTACACATGGCCTGGCTTTTACCTTTAAAATCAAGGTTCTATTTCAAGTGGAACTTAGTCACTGTGTAAAGTAAGAAAGCCAAAGCTATTGCACAGAAATGAACAGTTACTAAGAAATTACCTTTTGTCCTTGTAGCTTTGAACCACTTGATCCCCAACGCAACAAATGTTGGAAAACTAATAATACTTTAATCTTACTTGACCTAGGACTAAAAAAAGCAAAGGAAAACAAACATACCTTCGCACAAGCTCCTTTCTCTAACTCTGCTGATACAGGTTCATGGAGTATTAGTCCCTGTTTTCTGCCATCTGATCTACCTAAAGGCTCAAACATCACACAGATTTTGGCTTCTTTGTCAAGTCACATACTTAATAGTTGGCACAGCCGCTTTATATTCCGTAATAAAAGAAAAATCAAAGAATTAATGAGTAAGCAAAATAAATCTAAAAACTGCCGAAAATCTTACAGAATAACTTTATTTCAAACATGTAAGCCATTTTGTTATGGTAGGGGAGTGGGGGTGTTGGGGGGGGTTAAATCCTGACTTGTATTTTTGCTTGAACAAAATATACTTGCTTTAAACATATTGACAAAAAAAATATCCTCACACCCAAATCACTGAAAAAATTCTGACTCCAAGTCGGATTATAAAACAAGAGCTGTCACAAGAGACAGCACGCTAAAATGACTATTTCGATGCTGGATAAGTGGTAAACTGGTCACATCTGAGGAACTGGAGCTGTCCACTGGAGTGTTATGACTCCCATGTGGATAAATCTATGGACAATAGCTTTAAGATATCAGTGGACAAATGTAAGCGTAATAACAGAGATAAAGATAAAGTGTATCAAAAATATATAATGAGTATAAAAAGGACATAATATAATGCAAACTTTCTGCAACAGTAATGCACCTGTGTCATATAAAGTCAAGGGGGGGGGGGGGAAAAAGGAAGAAAAAAAAAAAATAATTGAGGGTATGTATATAAATTTGGTAAATAAAAAATTAAGTTTGAATATAATCTATATGGTAATAACGAGATAGAACAAAAGTGCATCACTACTTGGAACTGAAATATAAGAAACAAGAGGGTCATGATGACACCTGGATCCTCACCTAGTAATATAGCTAACATGTTTCAAATGTCAAACTGATGATAAAATATTAAGAAAGTCAGTAGGTCACATTTCATGGCAATGAATTCCAGTTTTACGAATTGGTGTGCAAAACTGGTATGTCCCATCAAAATTTTCAAGGCTGTAACTAAAAAACAAGAAGTAGGTCAGTAGGTCAAGGTCACAGTCAAGTGACATCAAATTACATGGGGTCACAAGTAATTATAAATTAAACAGTCTATGCAATAGGACAGATGATTTTTTTAAGTATTTTTCCTATATAACTCACATAAAAATTAAGTGCCCAATGGCGGGGCCTCTTTTAACCCAGGGGCATAATCAGAACATTTATTAGTAGAGGACACTACACATGCACCATACCAAATATCAAAACCTAGGTCGTATGGTTTCAGACAGAAGAATTTTAAAGCTTTTTTCCTAAACAAGTCTATATAAAAAAAAAACTTGGGACCCCCAGGGCAGGGTCTCTTTTCACCTAAGGGGTACAATTAGAACAAATTTTGGTTGAAGACCATAAGACCAATGCAATAAACCAAATATCAAAGTCAAAGTGTTTAATTCAGACAAGAAATTTTTAAACTTTTATTCCCTATAATAAGCCTAAGTAAAACTTGACCCAGGGCGGGGCCATATTGGACCCGAGGGGGATAATTTGAATAATCTTGGTAGAGGACCACTAGATGAATGCTACATACCAATATCAATGCCCTATTATAGGGGCCATGTGTTTGACAAGAAATATTTCAAATTTTTCCGTATATAAATCTATATAAACCATGTTACCCCCGTCAGGGCCATATTTGACCCAAGGGGATAATTGAACAATTTTGGTAGAGGACCACTAGATGATGCTACACACCAGATATCAAGCCTACGCCCTGTGGTTTTGGATAAGAAATTTTTAAAGTTATTCCTTTCGGTAGACCACGGCAACCAGAGTTCTGCATGGAATTCAATTCTTTTAACAATTTTAAAAGGGGGCCACCCAAGGATCATTCCTGTGAATTTTGGTGTAATTCTGCCCATGGTTTTTCAAGAAGAAAATTTTTTTAGAAATTGTTGACACACAACGCACTCCGCACGATGCACACCTGACGACGAAATCAAGCGTCACAATAGCTCACTCTGGTTACCTTAAAAGAGGGCATAGCACACAACAATATGTGCTTCATTGTGGATCTTGTGTCATAGGTTGTGGTTAAGATTGGAACAACCTTTTTAAGTTTGAATCTATTCGCATTCAGTTACATTATATAACACAAGAGATTATGGAGAAAAAGCACCAAAAACAAAGTGCAAATCTAAGCAAAAAGGGGACATAATACATGAAATATATTGGAGCAAGAGTTATGTCTCTGTGTCATATGATTTTTCAACATGATGTGGAATAATTTTTTTAAGTTTGAATCTAATCCATTTGGTACACGGGTACCATGATGGTCCTGAATCGCTCACCTGTCCCCCCATGAACTGAGTATACAACGATTAATATTAATTATAATTATTTGACATTAGTGACCTAGTTTTTTGAGCGCATGAGACCCAAGTTCTGACCTGAACTAATATCATCAAGAAAAAAAATGCTGACCAATTTTTATGAAGATCCATTGAAAAATATGGCCTCTAGAGGTCACAAGTTTTCTATACTATTACATAATGGACCTAGTTTTTAAAAGGCAAAGTGACCCAGTTTTCCTGTTTTGTACATCACCTAGATATCATCAGGGGAACATTCTCACCAATTTTCCATGAAGACCTCCTGAAAAATTATGGCCTCCAGAGAGGTCACAAGGTTTTTCTATTTTTAGACCTACTGACCTAGTTTTTGACCGGCAAGTGACCAGTTATCGAACTTGGCCAAGATATCATCCAGGTAGAACATTCTCAACAATTTTCATGAAGAATTCCGTTGAAAATATGGCCTCTAGAGAGGTCAAAAGGTTTTTCTAGTTTAACCTGGACCTAGTTTTTGACCACAGTTGAACCCGTTTCACAAACTGACCTAATATCACAAGAGAACAATCACACCAACATACATACAGATCCCATGAAAAAATATGGCCTCTAGGGTGTCACAAGGTATTTTATTATTTGACCCAACTGACTTGTTTAAAACCGCATGGATCCCCAGTTCAAACATAGACCTAGATTACTTTTTCAAGATGAAACATTCGACAACTTGTCATGCAAAATAAAAAAAAAAAAAAAAAAATTTTACAAAAGAACCCCATGTAAAAATATGACCTCTAGAGTCACAAGATTTTCTATTATTTGACCTACTGACCTAGTTTTTGACCGCAGTTGACCCAGATTTTGAACTTGACCCTAGATATCATCAAGATGAACATTCTATCAATTTCATGCAGATCCCTGAAAAATACGGCCTCTTACAGAGGGCACAAGGATTTTCTATATTTTGACCTACTACCTAGTTTTGGATTGGACGTGACCCAGTTTCGTTGGTCCTACATATCATCAAGATGAACATTCTGACCATTTTCGATGCAGATCCCATGAAAAATATGACCTCTAAGAGGTCTCACCAAGGATTTTCAATTATTTGAATATTACTGACCTAGTTTTTGATCGAAGTTGACCCAGTATCGAACTTGACCTAGATATTATCCAGCGGGACATTCTCACCAATTATTCATGCAGATCCCCATGAAAAATATGACCTCTAGAGAGGTCACAAGGTTTTTTCTATAATTTGACCTCCTGACTAAGTTTCGATCGACGTAACCAGTTTCGAACCTAACCTAGATTGTCATCAAGATGGACATTCCACCAATTTTACATGAAGATCCAATTGAAAATATTGCCTCTAGAAGGTCACAAGGATGTTTTTCTATTTTTTAGACCTACTGACCTAGTTTTGACTGCAACGTGACCAGTTTTCGAACTTGACCAGATATCATCAAGGTGAACATTCTGATTAACTTTCACTATCGATCCATGAAAAATGTAACCTCTAGAGAGGTCACAAGCAAAATATAATGCACGCATGAACCACCGCACTCTCGCACGCACGCTCGCACGACCGGATGCTGCGCGATCACAAAAGCTCACCTTGTCACAATGTGACAGGTTGAGCTAACATATAAATAGAGTAAAACTGCACAAAACTTACCCTTAAATCTAAAGGTAAAAAGTGGATAATTCATAAAATGAGCCGTGCCCAAGAGAAAAACCAAATATTGATGTGCGACCAGCATGGATCCCAGACAGCCTGCGCATCCGCGCAGTTCCTTGGTCAGGATCCATGTTGTTCGCTTTAAAGCCTACTGCAATTTAGAAGCCATTAGCGAACAGCATGGAATCCTGACTCAGAAACGCGCGGATGCGCATCCTGGTCTGGATCCATGCGTGGTCGCAACCCACTATTGTTGGTTTTCTCATGCGCGGCTCAAATCTTGGTTGCTAGAGTTTATGGCCCATGTGTCAAATGATGTGGGTGATGCAGTGGAACAACTACTTTAAGTTTGGAATCAAATTCCATTCAGTAATAACTGAGATCGAGTGAACGTACACCCAAACTTTAACCTAAAAATCATAGTAAAAAGGGATAATTCATGAAATATGGTGCAAGAGTTATGGGCCTTGTGCCATATGATGTGAGTGATGATGTGGAATAAATACTTTTACAGTTTGAAAAAAATACAATAACTAGAAGATGCATTGTAACAAATAGCTTCCTCCATAGGATTGACCACATGCCCCCGATGACACTTGAATTAATAGTTATGGCCGATTGTTAAGAGTTTAGGACCTTTGACCTACGGACTGGGTCTTGCGCGCGACACGACGTCTACTGTGTCACACATTCAAGCGTTAAAAATTATTTTAAAATCCTACATGAGAATGACAAAGATTTACCGTACACGCCCATCAATGCACTATCATGAAGAATGATCTTTAACGTCTAAATGTTACCTTGACCTTTGAGCTACGGACCCGGGTCTTGCGCGTGACACGTATCTTACTGTGGTACAACATTCCATGCCAAGTTATTTAAAATCCATCCATCGAAGACAAAGATATGGACCGGACACCCCACAATGCACTAACCATTTAATGTTCCTAAGTTGACCTTTACCTTTGTGCCTACGGAACTGGGTCTTGCGCGCGACAACGTCGTCATACTGAGGAACACATCATGCCAAGTTATTTGAAAATCCCATCCTTCGATTACAAAGATAAGGACCCGACACGAAAATTGCGGACAGACTGACAGACCGACCGACTGACAGACGGACAGACGGTTCAAAAACTATATGCCTCCCTTCATGTTCAGACTCTGTGACCTTGAAACTTAAATGAGTGACCCCAAAAAACAATAGGGGTCATCTACTCTGCATGTCAAATCATCCTATGAAGTATCAACATTCTTGGTCAAGTGGTTCTCAAGCTATGATTGGAAATGTTTTTCATGTTCAGGCCCTTTGCCCTTGACCTTAACAGAGTGACCCAAAATCAATAGGGGTCATCTACTCTGCATGACCAATCATCCTTTGAAGTTCAACATTCTGGGTCAATGGTTATCAAGTTTTCTGAAAGGGAATTTGTTCCCATGTACATGCCATGTGACCTTGACCTTTGATCAAGTGACCGCCGTAAAAACATAAGGTAATATCTAGTCTCATGTCCAATCATCCTATGAAGATTCAACATTCTGATCAAGTGTTTCTAAAGTTAATGACCAGAAATGGTTTCCACGTTCAGCAACCATATGTGACCTTGACCTTTAATAGGTGACCCTAAAATATTAGGGGTCATCTCCTCTAGCAAGACCAATCATCCTACTGAATTTCACCATTCAAGGGTCAGGTTTCTCAAGTACTGACCGGAAATGTTTTTCCATGTTTCGCCCCCATGACCTTGACCTATTAACACAGTGAACCCAAAATCAATAGGTAATCTACTCTTCATGATCAATCATCCTATTAAGTTCAACATCTGGCAAGTGGTTCTCAAGTTATTGTCGAAATGGTTTCCATTTGTTCAGTTCCTGTGACCTTGACCTTTGACGGAGAGACCCTCCAAAAACAACAGGTCGTCTACTCCATCATTCCTGCCATCCTATGAATTTAAGGTTCTAGGTCCAAATGGTTTCTCCACTTATGATCGAAATTAAGTGTGACGTACAGACGGACGGACATGTCAAAACAATATGTCTCCCCCAGAGGGTGGGGAGACATAATTACAGAGATAAAGTTGAAGAAACCAAGGTGCAGATGCAGAAGGCCGCATGATCCCGACGCTGGGTCGAGCAGGAAACAGCTCTCCATACTTTCTTACAGTCAAGCTAAGAAAAAATTTCCCATACTTAGAAAGCCATATTCTTTCCGCTTACATTGCTTTTAGACTTAATATGTTGGTAATTACATAATAAGTTCAGTACAGACAATTCCACATATTTGAATACGTTTATTGTAATACTCCGCTAAGGGCCAGCATTTTTTATATTTCTGGTTTTACGGATCGCCAACCCTATTTTTTGACAAAACAGAATGCTCAATAAAAGGCATTTTCAGTACTTTCATTTTACCCGCCAACCGTCCATAACTGCTACTGTTCAACAAGAGGGATCTTGATGACCCTGCATCGCTCACCAGATTAATATGAGCTACATGTTTCAATGGCCAACTGATGATTTTTAGAATTTTTTTAGAAGATATTTCCGATGTACAATCAAGTATACCCTGCGTGTGGGGGTCATGAATTGAACAAAATTTTGTAGAAGTCCTACTATGCAATGCCTACATGTGAAATATCTAAGATATAGCCTTCTGGTTTATTTTCAGAAAATTTTTGAAGATTATCCTATGAAAAATTCAAGTGACCCCTGGGGCGGGGTCAATTTTGACCCCAGGTTCATGATTTGAATAAATTTTGTAGAGGTCCTTTATGCAATGCAACATGTGAAATATCTAAGCTGTAGGGCCTTCTGGATTATTTTTTAGAAAAATTTTTGGAAGATTTCCAATTAAAATCAAGTGACCCCTGGGCAGGGTCAATTTTGACCCCCGGAATCATGATTTGAAAAACTTTATAGAGTCCACTAGGCAATGCAACAAGTCAATTTTTAACCCCAGGGTCATGATTTCAACAAATTTTGCTCAGAGGTCCACAGTCAATGCTACATGAACAAATATCTAAGCTCTACGCCCACAGGTTATTTTTAGAAATTTTTGAAGATTTTCCTATGTAAAATCAAAGTGACCCCTGGGGCGGGGTCAATTTAGACCCAGGGTCATGATTTGAACAATTTTTTAGTATAGGTCCATTAGGCAATGCTACATGTGAAAAATATCTAAGCCTAGGGCTCTGGTTTTTTAGAAGACAGATTTTTACGATTTTCCCTATGTAAAATCAAGTGACCACCTGGGCAAGGTCAATTTTGACCCCGGGGTCATGATTTGAATAAAATTGGTAGAGGTCACCTAGGCAATGCTTCACACCAAATATCTAAGCTCTAGCTTCTTGGTTTATGAGAAGAAGATTTAAAGTTTTCCTTTAGGGGCCCATGGCAACCAGAGTCTGCATGGAATTCAATTCTTTGAACAATTTTCGTAGAGCTTTCACCCAAGGAACATTCCTGTAAGTTTGGATGAAAATTGGCTTATTGTTTATGAGGAAGATTTTGTATTAAAGGAAAGTGAGGAATGGCGGACGGACTGACGGCCGGATGCCGGACGGGGTGAGCCATTCACAATAGCTCACACCCAGCACTTTGTGCTCAGGTGAGCTAAAAATAAAAAGTTTAACTGTAAGGTAGAGGTTTTGTTTGATCAAGATCACCAGACGCATGAAAAATGGTGGCCTGCATGACTGTAAATTGTGTGAAATTAAATAGGAACAAGCAAATTCGATGAATTGGTATCCCCCGCCGAAAGGGTTTGTGGTGAGGAATGGCAAAAAGATATATCCAGCAAAAAGTTAAGGATGTTAATAAGAAACAAATAATTTCATTAGTCAAAATCAATTTAACAGAAAACAAATGTTTAACTAGAAAATGCTTTTGTAAAAAAGCGCATGTCTCCCCAAATGCAAAGTCCTTTAGGCAAGAAGTCAATAGGGGTCAGGAGCGAAAGTCAAAGAGACACTGATGGTTAGCTGCAATAGGGATCATCTACTTGGCATGTCCAGACATCCCGCTAAATTTCAACACTCTTGGCCTAGTGGTTCTCAAGTCACTGTTCAGGCTCCTGTGACCTTGACCTTTGATCAAGTGACCTCAAAATAAATAGGGGTCATCTACTCTGCATGTCCAATCATCCTATTAAGTTTCAACATTGTAGGTCAAGTGGTTCTCAAGTTATTTCCAAAAAATGATTTTACATGAACAGGCCACTGTGACCTTGACCTTTAATAGACTGACCCCAAAATCAATAGGGGTCATCTACTCTGCATGTTCAATCATCCTATGAAGTTTCAACATTCTGGGTCAAGTGGTTCTCAAGTTATTGATCAGAACTGGTTATCAATGTTCAGGCCTCTGTGACCTTGACCTTAACGAAGTGACCCCAAAAACAATAGGGGTCATTTACTCTGCATAAACAATCATCCTATGAAGTTTCAACATTCTGCGTCGAGAGGTTCTCAAGTTATTGATTGGAAATGGTTTTTCATGTTCAGGCCCCTGTGACCTTGACCTTTCACAGAGTGACCCCAAAATAATTAGGGGTCATCTACTCTGCAAGACCAATCATCCTATTAAGTTTCAACATTCTGGGTCAAGTGGTTCTCAAGTTACTGACAGGAAATGGTTTTCAATGTTCAGGCTCCTGTGACCTTGACCTTTAATGGAGTGATTCCAAAATCGATAGGGGTCATCTACTATGCATGTACAATCATCCTATGAAGTTTCAACATTCTGGGTCAAGTGGTTCTCTAGTTATTGATCGGAAATGGTTTTCCATGTTCAGGCCCCTGTGACCTTGACCTTTAATGGAGTGACCCCAAAATCAATAGGGGTCATCTACTCTTCATGATCAATCATCCTATGAAGTTTCAACATTCTGGGTCAAGTGGTTCTCTAGTAATTGATTGGAAATGGTTTTCAATATTCAGGCCCCTGTGACCTTGACCTTTTACGGAGTGACCCCAAAATCAATAGGGGTCATCTACTCTTCATGGCCAATCATCCTATGAAGTTTCAACATTCTGGGTCAAGTGGTTCTCTAGTTATTGATCGGAAATGGTTTTCAATGTTCAGGCCCCTGTGACCTTGACCTTTGACGGAGTGACCCCAAAATCAATAGGGGTCATCTACTCTTCATGGCCAATCATCCTATGAAGTTTCAACATTCTGGGTCAAGTAGTTCTCTAGTTATTGATCGGAAATGGTTTTCAATGTTCAGGCCCCTGTGACCTTGACCTTTGACGGAGTGACCCCAAAAACAATAGGGGTCGTCTACTCCATCAGCCCTACAACCCTATGAAGTTTGAAGGTTCTAGGTCAAATGGTTCTCCAGTTATTGCTCGGAAATGAAGTGTGACGTACGGACGGACGGAAGGACGGACGGACAGACGGACAGACGGACAGGGCAAAAACAATATGTCTCCTGGGGGAGACATAATTAAAGAGTACACAATAAATGTATGATACTTTGATCCGGACTAAAGAATTTATTTTGAATGGGATATGCTTACTGTAATAAGCTTAGCTTTTAAAATTAAATGCAGTTAATTGAAATGTGAGCTTGAAGTTTAACTGGAATGAAATATTGTCTTTGAGTGGTTTGGCACCAGGTGTTGCTGTTTTACAAGTTCATTTGAACTTAAAAGATCAGATGTCCTTAAGAGAACACAGATAAGATATCTTGAACATGGCTGAGGGCAAGGTTTGTGCAGTCACAACTTAACATGTTGAAGGTTTGAACATTTAAAAAAAAAAAAAAAAAAAAGGATGGAAATATATATATCTATATATAGATATATGTATATATTTATTTTTTTAGGGGGTGGGGTGCAGGGGAACGGGAGAGGAAACAAAATTTCACATGCTGATTATAAACATGGATTGAAAATTATAAATGAAAAAAAAACAAGAGGGCCAAGATGGCCCTAGGTCGCTCACCTAAGAAACACTCCATAACAGTGTAAAACATGTTTGACCTAGTGATTTCATGGAAACAAATATTCTGACCAATTTTCATTAAGATTGGACCAAAAAATTGGTCTCTTGCGATAAAACAAGCATTTTCTTAGATATGACCTAGTTTTTGACCCTACATGACCCATGTTCAAACTCGACCTAGATTTTATCAAGGCAATCATTCTGACCAAAATTCATGAAGATCAACTGAAAAATACAGCCTCTATCACATACAGAAGTTTTTTCTTTGATTTGACCAAGTGACCTAGTTTTTGACCTCAGATGACCCATACTCAAATTCGACCTAGATTTCATTAAGGCAATCAACCTGACCAAATTTCATAAATATCAACTGAAAAAAACAGTCTCTATCGCATACACAAGATTTTTCTTTAATTTGACCTAGTGACCTAGTTTTTGACCTCAGATAACCCATATTCAAAACCGACCTAGTTTTCATCAAGGCAATCACTCTGACCAAATTTCATGAAGATCAATTGAAAAATACATCCTCTATTGCATACACAATGTTTTTCTTCGATTTGACCTAGTGACCTAGTTTTTGACCCCAGATGACCCATTTTCGAAATCAGCCTAGATTTTATCAAGGTAATCATTCTGGCTAAATTTCATGAAGATCAGTTGAAAAATACAGCCTCTATTGCATACACAAGGTTTTTCTTTGATTTGACCTAGTGACCTAGTTTTTGACCAGAGATGACCCATTTTCGAACTCGGCTTAGATTTCATCAAGGTAATCATTCTGACCAAAATTCATGAAGATCAATTGAAAAATACAGCCTCTATCGCATACACAAGGTTTTTATGTGATATGACCTAGTGACCTAGTTTTTGACCCCAGATGACCCATTTTCGAACTCGGCCTAGATTTCATCAAGGTAATCATTCTGACCAAAATTCATGAAGATCAATTGAAAAATACTGCCTCTATCGCATACACAAGATTTTTCTTTGATTTGACCTAGTGACCTAGTTTTTGACCCGAGATGACCCATTTTCGAACTCGGCCTAAATTTCATCAAGGCAATCATTCTGACCAAAATTCATGAAGATCAATTGAAAAATACAGCCTCTATCGCATACACAAGGTTTTTCTTTGATTTGACCTAGTGACCTAGTTTTTGACCCGAGATGACCCATTTTCGAACTCGGCCTAGATTTCATCAAGGTTATCATTCTGACCAATATTCATGAAGAAGAATTGAAAAATACAGACTCTATCGCATACACAAGGTTTTTCTTTGATTTGACCTAGTTACCTAGTTTTTGACCCAAGATGACCCATTTTCGAACTCGGCCTAGACTTCATCAAGGTTATCATTCTGACCAGTATTCATGTAGATTAATTGAAAAATACCACCTCTATCGCATACACAAGGTTTTTCTTTGATTTGACCTAGTGACCTAGTTTTTGACCCGAGATGACCCATTTTCGAACTCGGCCTAGATTTCATCAAAGTTATCATTCTGACCAATATTCATGAAGATTAAATGAAAAATACAGTCTCTATCGCATACACAAGGTTTTTCTTTGATTTGACCTAGTGACCTAGTTTTTGACCCGAGATGACCCATTTTCGAACTCGGCCTAGATTTCATCAAGGTTATCATTCTGACCAATATTCATGAAGATTAATTGAAAAATACAGCCTCTATCGCATACACAAGCTAAATGTTGACAGACGACGGACGACGGACGACAGACGACGGACGCCGGACATCGAGCGATCAGAAAAACTCACCTGAGCATTGCTCAGGTGAGCTAACAAGAGGACCATGATGGTCCTGAATCGCTCAACTCTTCCCAAATGACCCAGTTTTGAGTATGACGTCGTTTTTTCTATTTTTTGACATAGTGACCTAGTTTTTGAGCTCATGTGACCCAGTTTTGAACTTGATCTAGATATTATCAAGATATAAATTCTGACCAATTTTCATGAAGATCCATTGAAAAATATGGTCTCTAGAGAGGTCACAAGTTTTTTTTTTTAATATTTGACCTATTGACCTAGTTTTCGAAGGTACGTGACCCTGTTTTGAACTTTAACTAGATACCATCAAGGTAAACATTCTCATTAATTTTCATAAAGATCTCATGAAAAATATGGCCTCTAGAGAGGTCACAAGGTTTTTCTATTTTTATACCTACTGGCCTAGTTTTTGACTGCACATTACCCAGTTTCGAAACTGACCTAGATATCATCCAAGGTGAACATTCAGATCAACTTTCCTGAAGATCCATTGAAAAATATGGCCTCTAGAGAGGTCAAAATATTTTAATAATTTTAGACCTACTGACCTAGTTTTCGATGGCACGTGACCCAGTTTCAAACTAGACCTAGATATCATCAAGATGAACATTCAGACCAACTTTCATACAGATCCCATGAAAAGTATGGCCTCTAGAGAGGTCACAAGGTTTTTTTATTATTTGACCTATTGACCTAGTTTTTTAAGGCACGTGACCCAGTTTCAAACTTTAACTAGATATCATCAAGGTGAACATTCTGACCAATTTTCATGAAGATCCATTCAAGGGTAAGGCCTCTAGAGAGGTAACAAGGTTTTTCTATTTCAAGACCTACTGACCTAGTTTTTAGATCGCAGTTGACCCAGTTTCAAACTTGACCTATATATCATCAAGATAAACATTCAGACCAACTTTCATACAGATCCCATGAAAAATATGGCCTCTAGAGAGGTCACAACGTTTTTTCATTATTTGACCTACTGACCTACTTTTTGATGGCACGTGACCCACTTTCGAACTTGACCTAGATATCATCAAGATGAACATTCTAACCAATTTTTATGGAGATCCATTCACAAGTATGGCCTCTAGAGAGGTCACAAGGTTTTTCTAATTTTAGACCTACTGACCTAGTTTTTAACCGCACATGACCCTGTTTCGAACTTGACCTATATATCATCAAGATGAACATTCAGACCAATTTTCATACAGATCCCATGATAAATATGGCCTTTAGAGAGGTCATAAGGTTTTTCTATTATTTGATCTACTGACCTAGTTTTTGACGGCACGTGACCCACTTTCGAACTTGACCTAGATATCATCAAGATGAACATTCAGACCAACTTTCATACAGATCCCATGAAAAATATGGCCTCTAGAGAGGTCACAATGTTTTTCTATTATTTCACCTACTGACCTACTTTTTGAAGGCACATGACCCACTTTCGAACTTGACCTAGATATCATCAAGGTGAACATTCTGACCAATTTTCATGAAGGTCTCATGAAATATATGGCCTCTAGAGAGGTCACAAGGTTTTTCTATTTTTAGACCTACTGACCTAGTTTTTGACCGCACGTGACACAGTTTCGAACATGACCTAGATATCATCAAGATGAACATTCAGACCAACTTTCATACAGATCCCATGAAAAATATGGCCTCTAGAGAGGTCACAAGGTTTTTCTATTATTTGACCTACTGACCTAGTTTTTGAAGGCACGTGACCCAGTTTCGAACTTGTCCTAGATATCATCAAGGTGAATGTTCTGACCAATTTTCATGAAGATCTCGTGAAATATATGGCCTCTAGAGAGGTCACAAGGTTTTTCTATTTTTAGACCTACTGACCTAGTTTATGAAGGCACGTGACCCAGTTTCGAACTTGACCTAGATATCATCAAGATGAACATTCTGACCAATCTTCATGAAGATCTTGTGAAATATATGGCCTCTAGAGAGGTCACAAGGTTTTTCTATTTTTAGACCTACTGACCTAGTTTTTGATGGCACGTGACCCAGTTTGGAACTTGACCTAGATATCATCAAGATGAACATTCCGACCAATTTTCATAAAGATCCCACAAAAAATATGACCTCTAGAGTCATGGTTCATACAGACCTTCCTAAAAAAAAAGCAAGTAGTTTTCAAGGAGTTTTCAAGTAGTTTTCCTCCATTTTCAAGGACTAAAATGGGCGCAATGTCACTGTTGCTGAGACATGAAATAACCAATTTAAATCCAATTTAGGACCAAATTAAACAATGTGACACAAGATTTACCTTCAACGCATTGCTGATAAATTAAACAGTGTGAAAATTACTTGAAAGAGCATAAAACCCGTAAAGTACAGTACTGTACCGTACTATCGCCGACTCTGTGGCAGGCCCTTATGGCGGTAACGACTGTTTTTTTCTGTCGTTTTTTAGTTTATTTTGGTCCGTTTATAATGTTTGTACGTTTTCACTTCGCACCTGACGAATTTAAGGACTATTTGCCATCTTTTGTACGTTTTTTCCTAAATTCCAGTAGTTTTCAAGTAGTTTCTTACTGTTGCAAAATTCAAGTAGCTTTCAAGGAGTAGGCGTCAAATTCAAGGACTTTTCATGGCCTGTGCGAACCATGAGAGTGGTCACAAGCAAAAGTTTACTGACGGACGGACGCACTGACGCACGGAAGGATGGACGGACGACAGACACTGCGCGATCACAAGGCTCACCTTGTCACTTTGTGTAGAAGGGTGAAGTTGGAGTGGGAGGGGGTGCAGAGGATGCATGATCAGTGGTGGGCATGACTGGGTGGAGAAGTGAGGCGGGGGAATAGTACAACTTGGAAGGTTTGAAAAAAATCTAAAATAAATGAAAAAAAAAAAATTTGGAAGGGGGTGGGGGGGAGTGGGGTTGAGAGGGGGAGGGGGTGTGACCAAGGCAAGTGGGTGACCAGGTGTGGGTGTGCAACTTCACATGTTTATAATAAATGTTCACAGAAAAGAATGAAAGAAATTTAATGAAATTCTGCCAAATGGTAAGTTTGTTATGTACAAATATGTGGATTTTTAGACAATTAAAGGGCAATAACTGAAGTTACAAAAAGAAATCCGTACAAAATTGTCTGTGCACAACCACATTATAGTGCTCTAAATTCTGTTAAAGTTTCATAGTTCTAGGTCAAATATATCAAAAGTTATGATGCAGAAATTGGCATATCTATAGATCTATAGTACCCTATATAGTTAACACTAGAAACTTCTAAGGGCCATAACCCTGGTGTTACTTGGGCAATCTGTCTGAAACTTGATGGGCCCCATAACCTCATAGTGGTGTATGTATGTATGTATGCATGTATATAAAGTTTGTTTGAAAAAAATCTAAAATAAGGAATGAATTTTTTTTTTTTTTTGTGGGGGGGGGGGGGGGTGTCGGGGGATAGGGGAGGTGTGTAATCAAGGTAAGGGGGCGACCAGGTGTGTGGGTACACAACTTCACATGTTTACAATAAATGTTCATGGAAAAGAATGAAAGAAATTTAATGAAATTCTACAAAATGATAAGTTTGTTATGTACAAATATGTGGATTTTTATACAATTAAAGGGCAATAACTCTTAATTTACAAATAAATCCAAATGAAATTGTGTGTACACAACCACATTATGGTGATCTAAATTCTGTTTAAGTTTCATAGTTCTAGGTCAAATATATCAAAAGTTATGATGCAGAAATTGCCATATTTATAGTACCCTATATAGTTAACACTAGAAACTTCTAAGGGCCATAACTCTGGTGTTACTTGGGCAATCTGACTGAAACTTGACGGGCCGCAAGAACTCATTGTGGAGAACACGTATATGAAGTTTTAAATAAATATTCCCAACCATTTCCAATATATGGCTCCGGACGGATGGAAGGACGGACGGACGGACAACGCCAAAACTATATCCCTCCGACTTTCATCGGGGGATAACAAGAAGCTGCGTTCAATAAACGCTTGATGCCCCCGGTGGCATCCTTGTCGATACATAGCAACGTAAGTGAAAACGAAGTCAAGTTCAAGGTCAAACTGAGGTCAGGTGATGTCTGAAGATAAGGAATGGTCACGGGTTACATCTGCATTAGTATCAAGACATTCTAGTAAGGGGTACTGATGCTAGACGAAATGGTCCCATTTGGTTAACCAAGAGATGGCCCATATAAAGCAACCCAAGTCCAAAATGAGGTCAAGGTCAAACTGAGGTCAGTTGATGTCTGAAGATGAGAAATGGTCACAGGTTACATCTGCATTAGTATCAAGTTTTTCTAGTTAGGGGTATTGGTGCTAGATGAAACGGTCCCATTTGGTTAACCAGGAGATGGCCCATATAAAGCAACCTAAGTCCAAAATGAGGTCAAGGTCAAACTGAGGTCAGGTGATGTCTTAAGATAAGGAATGGTCACAGGTTACATCAGTGCATTAGTATCAAGTCATTCTAGTAAGGGGTATTGATGCTAGACGAAACGGTCCCATTTGGTTAACCTCGTACGGACGGACGGACGGATGAACGAACGGACAGGACAATCACTATATGCCTCCGGGGGGGAGGGGGGGGGGGGGGATAAAAATATACAAGTAAACAGACAATAATCTTTGGAATAAGTTGGCAGAGATAACAAGTATTGTAAACAAGTTCGAATGGAGTAGAAATTACAGCAGCTAACACTCAACATTAGGAATAAATAATCATGTAAAACTACGAAAAATGACTGTCACAATCAACTGTCCAGATGTTGAAAAATCTGGTTTATCACATGTCAAATCTGTTGTCTGTATATTATAATTGGACAACACTCAAATTCATGTGGGACTGTCAGAAAAATGGCATACACTTATTTGTGGAATGGAATGAGATACTTATTCCATTCCATTCCATTTCACTATCTCCTTCCATTCCATTCCATTCCAAAACATACTGATTTGTTTACATCTTTAGGTCATATCTCATTGCCATTTGTAACAGATTGACAAACCAAAGTTCAACTTTAGGTAGAATTGGGGCAGCCTGGAAAACCTGGGATGGGCTCATGGGATGGGATGGGATGGGCTGAAGGTCATGGGATGGTGGGCCCAAGGTCAAAGAAATATATAGTGAGGAACATGAATTAAAAGTTCAACCGGGCAATTAAGAGGTCAGCTAAGGATAACAGGGACACAAACTGTAACTAGAAAATGCTTTTGTAAAACAGCGCATGTCTCCCCCAATGCAAAGTCCTATAGGCAAGAAGTCAATAGGAGTCAGGAGCGAAAGTCAAAGAGACACTGATGGTTGGCTGCAATAGGGATCATCTACTTGGCATATCCAATCATCCCGCTAAATTTCAACACTCTTGGCCTAGTGGTTCTCAAGTCACTGTTCAGGCTTCTGTGACCTTGACCTTTGATCAAGTAACCTCAAAATAAATAGGGGTCATCTACTCTGCATGTCCAATCATCCTATTAAGTTTCAACATTGTAGGTCAAGTGGTTCTCAAGTTATTTCCAAAAAATGATTTTACATGAACAGGCCACTGTGACCTTGACCTTTAATAGACTGACCCCAAAATCGATAGGGGTCATCTACTCTGCATGTTCAATCATCCTATGAAGTTTCAACATTCTGGGTCAAGTGGTTCTCAAGTTATTGAATGGAACTGGTTATCAATGTTCAGGCCCCTGTGACCTTGACCTTAAACGGAGTGACCCCAAAATCAATAGGGGTCATTTACTCTGCATGAACAATCATCCTATTTAGTTTCAACATTAAGGGTCGAGAGGTTCTCAAGTTATTGATTGGAAATGGTTTTTCATGTTCAGGCCCCTGTGGCCTTGACCTTTAACAGAGTGACCCTAAAATCGTTACGGGTCATCTACTCTGCATGACCAATCATCCTATGAAGTTTCATCATTCTGGGTCAAGTGGTTCTCAAGTTACTGGCCAGAAATGGTTTTCGATGTTCAGGCCCCTGTGACCTAAACCTTTAATGGAGTGACCCCAAAATCGATAGGGGTCATCTACTTTGCATGTACAATCATCCTATGAAGTTTCAACATTCTGAGTCAAGTGGTTCTCTAGTTATTGATCGGAAATGGTTTTCCATGTTCAGGCCCCTGTGACCTTGACCTTTGATGGAGTGACCCCAAAAACAATAGGGGTCATCTACTCTTTATGACCAATCATCCTATGAAGTTTCAACATTCTGGGTCAAGTGGTTCTCTAGTTATTGATCGGAAATGGTTTTCAATGTTCAGGCCCCTGTGACCTTGACCTTTAATGGAGTGACCCCAAAATCAATAGGGGTCATCTACTCTTCATGATCAATCATCCTATGAAGTTTCAACATTCTGGGTCAAGTGGTTCTCTAGTTATTGATCGGAAATGGTTTTCAATGTTCAGGCCCCTGTGACCTTGACCTTTGACAGAGTGACCCCAAAATCAATAGGGGTCATCTACTTTGCATGTACAATCATTCTATGAAGTTTCAACATTCTGGGTCAAGTGGTTCTCTAGTTATTGATCGGAAATGGTTTTCCATGTTCGGGCCCCTGTGACCTTGACCTTTGACAGAGTGACCCCAAAATCAATAAGGGTCATCTACTCTTCATGACCAATCATCCTATGAAGTTTCAACATTCTGGTTCAAGTGGTTCTCAAGTTAATGACCAGAAATTGTTTTCAATGTTCGGGCCCCTGTGACCTTGACCTTTAATGGAGTGACCCCAAAATCGATAGGGGTCATCTACTTTGCATGTACAATCATCCTATGAAGTTTCAATATTCTGGGTCAAGTGGTTCTCTAGTTATTGATCGGAAATGGTTTTCAATGTTCGGGCCCCTGTGACCTTGACCTTTGTCAGAGTGACCCCAAAAACAATAGGGGTCGTCTACTCCAGCAGCCCTACAACCCTATGAAGTTTGAAGGTTCTAGGTCAAATGGTTCTCCAGTTATTGCTCGGAAATGAAGTGTGACGGACGGACGGACGGACGGACGGACGGAAGGACGGACGGACGGACAGGGCAAATTTAAAATTCCCAGAGTGAGACTGTATTCGCTGCCAAGAAGGGAAACAAAGAAAAAAAATACCAATACTTAGTCCTCTAACTTGTTAGAATGTACTTCTACGGTTCCAAAATAAGTAATGAAAAAATTATGGACTGTATTTTTTATCGTAAGTAAGGCAAAAAAAGCAATTATTTTGAACAAAATATAATCATTTATTATCCACTTGGTGTTAATGTAAACATCATTTTTTATCATAAGTAAAGCAAAAAAGGGCAACTGTTTTGAACAAAATATAATCATTTATTGTCCACCTGGCATACATGTGATCTCCCGCGCGGGAGGGTCAAAATCCCGATTTTTTCACCTTGCCTCCCGTCTCCCGACAAAAGCCATGTTTCTCCCGCTTTTCAAAAAAAAAAACAAATAAATAAAATCAGTATTATGACTGGGTTGATAATTACCGAGGAGTGCCAAACATGTTTGCACAGTAAATCAAAGTGTCACCGACTGTTGTGTATTATACATGTTTGACACACATGTAGCTGGAGGAAAGAGTTGTTTTTCACAGGTGAATTATTAATTGTTTGTTTTGATAAGGGATTAGACAAGCAGGGCATTTTCCACCTGTCTCACAGGGCCGAATATCTGCCCATTCTCATTGCCAATTAAGCTCCATCTTTTACCAATTTGAAGCAAAAAACTCCCAGTCATAAGAATTAATTCCCAACTGAAATGAATTTTGATTATTCAAAGAAAAATTTTGCTCGGTAGATCTAATAAAATCACATAAATAATTGTTGGAAAAACCAACCCATTACTATTTTTAGAACAGGAGTGTTATTTCCCCTTATGGAGTTACGCCATTTTCTTCCAATGTTTACCAAATTAATTTGCTACTAAATCCGACATATTTCATTGAAAATTGGATGAAAACACACACTCATTTATTTGATAACATCAATCTACATTATTTTGGTATTAAGGGTAAATACATGTTGATGCATTTCTGTTTTCTATTTTTCGTGTCAAAATCATCAGTATTTTTATACGAAAGTGGGTGGGGTAAGGAATTTACATAATTTATGAGTTGTGTTCAGACCAATTTAGAGCTTCGTTTTTTAAAGTCCTCGAGTAGAATACATGTTCACCTTCATTACAGACCTAAATTGAGACTTTGTTTCTACAAATAATCTGTTAAGAAAGTTTAAAGTTAGAACAAGAGGGAGCTTCTGTAAGATAGCATGCTCGACTTTTCTCAGTGATTGACTCTGAATTAAAGCTTTGCCAGTAAAAGGGGCAATTAAAGCTTTGCCAGTAAAAGAGGCATAACAGTAAATAGCTTTGAATGTAACAGAGATATTAGACATTATATAAAACTTTAACAAACTAGAGGACTATGATGGTCCTGAATCGCTCACCTCTTCCCACATGATCCAGTTTTGAGTATGACGACGTTTTTTCTATTATTTGATATAGTGACCTAGTTTTTGAGCTCATGTGACCCAGTTTTGAACTTGACCTAGATATTATCAAGATAAAAATTCTGACCAATTTTCATGAAGATCCATTGAAAAATATGGTCTCTAGTGAGGTCACAAGGTTTTTCTATTATTTGACCTATTGACCTAGTTTTTTAAGGCACATGACCCAGTTTCAAACTTAACCTAGATATCATCAAGGTGAACATTCTGACCAATTTTCATGAAGATCCATTCAAGGGTATGGCCTCTAGAGAGGTCACAAGGTTTTTCTATTTCAAGACCTACTGACCTAGTTTTTGATCGCAGTTGACCCAGTTTCAAACTTGACCTAGATATCATCAAGATAAACATTCAGACCAACTTTCATACAGATCCCATGAAAAATATGGCCTCCAGAGAGGTCACAACATTTTTTCTTTATTTGACCTACTGACCTACTTTTTGATGGCACGTGACCCACTTTCAAACTTGACCTAGATATCATCAAGATGAACATTCTGACCAATTTTTATGGAGATCCATTCACAAGTATGGCCTCTAGAGAGGTCACAAGGTTTTCCTATTTTTAGACCTACTGACCTAGTTTTTGACCGCACATGACCCTGTTTCAAACTTGATCTAAATATCATCAAGATGAACATTCAGACCAACTTTCATGAAGATCCATTGAAAAATATGGCCTTTAGAGAGGTCACAAGGTTTTTCTATTACTTGACCTACTGACATGGTTTTTGAAGGCACGTGACCCACTTTCGAACTTGACCTAGATATTATCAAGATGAACATTCAGACCAACTTTCATACAGATCCCATGGAAAATATGGCCTCTAGAGAGGTCACAAGGTTTTTCTATTATTTGACCTACTGACCTAGTTTTAGATGGCACGTGACCCACTTTCAAACTTGACTTAGATATCATCAAGGTGAACATTCTGACTAATTTTCATGAAGATTTCATGAAATATATGGCCTCTAGAGAGGTCACAAGGTTTTTCTATTTTTAGACCTACTGACCTAGTTTTTGAACGCACGTGACCCAGTTTTGAACTTGACCTAGATATCATCAAGATGAACATTCAGACCAACTTTCATATAGATCCCATGAAAAATATGGCTTTTAGAGAGGTCACAACGTTTTTCTATTATTTGACCTACTGACCTAGTTTTTGACGGCACGTGACCCAGTTTCGAACTTGACCTAGATATCATCAAGGTGAACGTTCTGACTAATTTTCATGAAGATCTTGTGAAATATATGGCCTCTAGAAAGGTCACAAGGTTTTCTATTTTTAGACCTACTGACCTAGTTTTTGACTGCATGTGACCCAGTTTCAAACTTGATCTAGATATCATCAAGGTGAATATCCTGACCAATTTTCATGAAGATCTTGTGATATATATGGCCTCTAGAGAGGTCACAAGTTTTTTCTATTTTTAGACCTCCTGATCTAGTTTTTGATGGCACATGACCCAGTTTCAAACTTGACCTAGATATCATCAAGGTGAACATTCTGACCAATTTTCATGAAGATTTTATGAAATATATGGCCTCTTGAGAGGTCACAAGGTTTTTCTATTTTTAGACCTACTGACCTACTTTTTGATGGCACGTGACCCAGTTTCGAACTTGACCTAGATATCATCAAGGCGAACATTCTGACCAATTTTCATGAAGATCTATTGAAAATTATGGCCTCTAGAGAGGTCACAATGTTTTTCTTTTTTTAGACTTACTGACCTAGTTTTTGAAGGCATGTGACCCAGTTTCGAACCTGACCTAGAATTTACCACGATGAACATTCTGACCCATTTTCATGCAGATCCCATGAAAAATGTGACCTCTAGAGATGTCACAAGGAAAAGTTTACGCACTCACGGACGGACGGACGCACTGACGACGGACACCGCGCGATCACAAAAGCTCACCTTGTCACTTTGTGACAGGTGAGCTAAAAAAAAAAAAATGAAGTTAAAAAGTGGCATAACTCTGTCAAAATTCAAATCAAGAGTTATGAGGATTGTTTCTTCTGGTGTAGACTTATATACATTATTTTGTGGCCAAAAATGTTGGATTTTGTCTCTATGTTATGTGTCCACGCTCTTAATTTATGTTGATAAAAAACCTCCAGTTTTGAGACCCCAACTCCAGCTGAAAAATGGCAAACCTCCAGTTTTGGGATTCTGAACTTATCACATGTATGCACTTGGTGTTAATGTAAACATCTTTTTAATGATAAGTAGAACTAAAAAGCAATTATCTGGAACAAAATATGGTCATTTATTGTCCATTTTGTGTTATTGTAAACATCAAAATTTATTTATTTTATTTGTCGTATGTTTGAGAATCCACTTTTTATATGTTATAATATGTCTAATATATTAAATTCATTTCTGTCATCTTTTTATATTGAAATTTGTCAATTAATGTTTTCTTTTTATTTTCAGTAACTTTTTTTTCAGAATTGACTATTTTCCATTCCATATTTTCTCTCAAAATTAATTTTCATCTAACAAATTAATGTTGTAGGTTCGTTCTCTGACTTGTTAGAGGTCAACTGCTAAATTCATCATTTTTCTCCATGTGACATATATACATGTAATTCTAACCTTTATCTTCATAATTCTTCATTATCCCGAAATGTTTTGTTTTGATATTCAAATACATTTTTTCCGCTATATAATTTACTTTTATTTCATAAAGGTATCACTTATAAATACATATGAAAAGAAGTATATATTTTAGTTTTCATAATATTACTTAAATTATTACTGTTTTACATGTTTATATTTTTCATAATTATTATATTACTTTAAAAATTATTGCTGTTTTATTAAGTGTACTACTGACTGGATCAAGAGAATTAACAATAATAATGACAACAATAATAAGAAAATGTAGTTACTGTTATTTGACTATAGAATAAGACATTAACCCATTTTGTTACTCTCGATCAGATCTTATTGGCAGTATGGAATGAATTCACAGGAGTACCATTTATTTTATAGAGAACTGTTCACCTTAAGAAACCCTCGAGAATCTGAGAAAAATTTAGGGGCAAATAAGTTCAGCCCATGTCCTTGAGCCCATCCCATCCCATCCCACGAGTCCATCCCAGGTTTTCCAGGATCCCTAGAATTGGTTCATTAAACTGTTGGACAATCTCAAGGGATATCTCTTGCAGAAATTTATCTCACAGTTATTGTCTTATTGTTATATTTGAAATTATTCAGATGGCTATGTTACTGTTGTTTTGCCAGAAGGTCATTAGGTCATTAGCTGATTTTATTTGATTAAGGAGGAAAAGTGTATTGGGCGGGGGGGGGGGGGGGGGGGGAATAGGGATAGAGTGATATCAGAATGGATTATTTGTTTTGCTTTGAAACATTAAAAAATAGGGCCAAGTTATTTATTCTGATGTTCATTTGGAGCGCTGGTCCCTCATGGGGGGACGTGGGTTCAATTCCGAATCCGGGTCGTAGCATTTCCCATGGCATTTAGTCAGGGTGTTCCTTCACCCCCAACCTCTGTTCCAATAAGGGAAATTGTTACTTCGTATAGGAAATGTGCACCAAGTACTGGTAAACTGCGGTAGCTTGCCCAGAAACGGTATGTCACTAAACTAATCGTCTTGATATGAATGAAAAAAAGTTGAATCAGGGCGTTAAACTCCAAAACACAAACCGCAACTCATTTGGATCCAAAGCCAGATATTTTTATTCAATTTGAACTTATACAGAGTACTGTGTAGGTGAGGACATGAAAAATAGCATGACAAGATTAGATCCCACAGCTTCAGACTACTTGTCAAGACTGCATCATACTCTAAGTAAGCTAGTTTGCCCTTGACATGCATGATTCCAATTAAATATTCTGGGGCATTACCAAAATGAATGGAAGTTTGGAATGGAATGGAATGGAATGAGATACTGGAATGGAATGGAATGGAATAAGTATCTCATTCCATTCCACAAATAAGTGTATGTCCAGAAAATACCACAATTGATAAAAAGGAAAGAAACCAAAGAAATGGCAAAATGGAATCTTTGAGCAAAAGTGAGTATCAACTTGCAAACATATTTTTGTTTACTTTGAAGTCTTGAGGGTCAGAGAAGAAAAAATAACAAAATACCACAATTTGTAGTCATTCTGTTCAAAAGAAAGTGCAATTTCAATGTATAATGACACATGTCCTCTGCAAATGCTTGACAATGATACATGTGATAAAAAATTCAAACTAGTCAAAATAATTGTAAGTTCAGATTAATAGTTGTTTAATATTTGTGATGGGCAATCTAACCGAGTGGAGATAATGCCCATAATTATAAAAAGATTATCTCAATATTTCCTAGGATATCATCAAATTAGTTTGACTCAAGTTCTAGCCAGGTACTGTAACTCAAAAGATAATTATCAAACATGAAACTCCCAGCAATATTCTCATGTCAACTTGAAGTATACCAATAAAATCTGTAAGAAGACCCTTTGAAAGTATGTATGAGACAAACATTCAGACACTATATGCCACATGACTGTGCCTTTGACACTGAGGAACACATAATGACATATCCAGTAATAAATGTTTTTTCGGACTCATAACTTACTAAGTCCAAGTCCCATCTCGCTGAAGAGTCTTCTCTCCGAAACTGTTGTTTGAACATCAGCTGATAAGGTTGTTATTTTGTACACATTTTAGCTGAACCAAAATTCAGATTGTTTCGGCTTGTCATAAAATATAGGTGGCACTGACAGTCGGCAAAATATAAACCAATATTCAAGCCACTGAAACTTAACCAAAGCTACAACAATATTGATGTTGTTGGTTAAATTACTGCATATGACAAAGCAGATTCCAAAAGCCAGTGTGCATAATATTTATCAATTCTTAATTTTTGCTTTCTAGTTTGACAATGCCTGTCTGTTAAGACTTTGCGTCTCCAGCTAAGGATGCAGACCTGAAGTAGCCATTGCATATCTCCATTTTAATAACAGTTTTATTCATGTTTATATAATAAACATTATGCAATGTTCTTATGATATGTCAGCTGTGGTATCTGTATAGTTTATTATGAACAAGAGCTGTCTCCATAGGATGACACATGCCCCCGATGGCACTTTGAATGAATAGTTACGGCCGATGTTAGAGTTTAGGACCTTTGACCTACGGACCTGGGTCTTGCGCACGACACGTCGTCTTACTGTGCCACACATTCATGCGTAGTTATTTTAAAATCCAAGCATGAATGACAAAGATACCGGATACGCCCATCAATGCACTATCATGAAATATGACCTTTAACGTCTAAGTGTGACCTTGACCTTTGAGCTACAGACCCGGGTCTTGCGCGCAATACATCGTCTTACTGTGGTACACATTCATGCCAAGTTATTTGAAAATCCATCCATGGATGACAAAGATATGGACTGGACACGCCCATCAATGCACTATCATGAAAAATGACCTTTAACGTCTAAGTGTGACCTTGACCTTTGAGCTACGGACCTGGGTCGTGCGCGCAACACGTCGTCTTACTGTGGTACACACTCATGCCAAGTTATTTGAAAATCCATCCACTGGATGACAAAGATATGGACCGGACACGAAAATTGCGGACAGACCGACAGGCAGACGGTTCAAAAACTATATGCCTCCCTTAGGGGGCATAAAAATGTTTCCATAAGTCAATTTTTACTACAAAATAGATACATACAAAAACACAAATAATACATATCCTTGGTGACTTTGAAAATGGCATTATGCATACAAGCTAAACATAAAGAAAACAACAATATACTGAGATGATGAGATATAAACCAGTTCAGAATTGTTCATTTGTGAGTGTGTATGCAATTTAAGCTTGCAAGCTTTTGTTTTCTATGGTGTACAAAAAATAAACAAGAGGACCATGATGGTCCTGAATCGCTCACCTATCTCCACATGACCCAGTGTTCAACTGAGTATGACATCGTTATTTCTATTATTTGACATAGTGACCTAGTTTTTGAGCACATGTGACCTAGATATCATCAAGATAAACAAGAGCTGTCGGAGGACAGCAACGCTCGACTATTCAACAGCCTTGTCAACTGAATGAATACAAAAGTTGAAAAAGGGGCATAATTTTGTAAAATGCAAAGTAGAGGTATTGAACCTCTGTACTGCATGTCATATCATGACAGTGAACAAGTGTGTGAAGTTTCAATCCTTTCCAATTTGTGGATACTGAGATACCAGCTTACATATAAAAACTTAACAAAAAACTGCTAAGTCAAAGGGCATAATTTTGTAAAAATGCCAAGTAGAGTTATGGGACCTTCACAGTGCATGTTAGATCATGACAGTGAACATGTGTGTGAAGTTTCAACCCATTCCTATTAGTTAATACTGAGATACCAGCCTACATACAAAAATTTAACCAAAAACTGCTAAGTCGAAAAAGGGGCATAATTTTGAAAAAAAAGAGAGTAGAGTTATGGGACTGCTTAGTGCATGTCAGATCATGATAGTGAACAAGTATGTGAAGTTTCAATCCATTCCCATTAGTAAGTACTGAGATACCAGCTTACATACAAAACCTAACCAAAAATTTCTAAGTCGAAAAAGGGGCATAATTTTGTAAAAAGCAAAATAGAGTTATGGAACCTGTGCAATGTAGATCAGTTCATCACAGTGAATAAGTGTGTGAAGTTTCAATCCATTCCCACAAGTGGTTACTGAGTTACCAGCTTACATAACAAAACCTTAACCAAAAATTTCTAAGTCGAAAAGGGGCATAATTTTGTAAAAAAGCAAAATAGAGTTATGGAACCTGTGCAATGTAAGTCAGTTTGTCACAGTGAATAAGTGTGTGAAGTTTCAATCCATTCCCACAAGTGGTTACTGAGATACCAGCTTACATACAAAACCTTAACCAAAATCGGGACGCGGACGCGGACGCCGACGCCGACGTGGACGCCGACGCATGGGCGAGTGCAATAGCTCACTATTCTATGAATAGTCGAGCTAAAAATTCTGACCAATTTTCATGAAGATCCATTGAAAAATATGGCCTTTAGAGAGGTCACAAGGTTTTTCTATTATTCAACCTAATGACCTAGTTTTTGAAGGCACGTGACCCACTTTTAAACTTGACCTAGATATCATCAAGCTGAACATTCTCACCAATTTTCATGAAGATCTCGTGAAAAATATGGCCTCTAGAGAGGTCACAAGGTTTTTCTATTTTTCGACCTACTGACCTAGTTTTTGACCGCACATGACCCATTTACGAACCTGACCTAGATATCATCAAGCTGAACATTCTCACCAATTTTCATGAAGATGCATTGAGAAATATGGCCTCTAGAGAGGTCACAAGGTTTTTCTATTTTTAGACAAACTGACCTAGTTTTTGACCCCACGTGACCCAGTTTCGAACTTGACCTAGATATCATAAAGATGAACATTCTGACCATATTCATGAAGATCTCATGAAAAATATGGCCTCTAGAGAGGTCACAAGGTTTTTTCTATTTTTAGATCTACTGACCTAGTTTTTAACCCCACGTGACCCAGTTTCGAACTTGACCTAGATATCTTCAAGGTAAACATTCTGACCAATTTCATGAAGATCCATTAAAAATATGGCCTCTAGAGAGGTCACAAGGTTTTCCTATTTTTAGACCTACTGACCTAGTTTTTGACCCCACATGACCCAGTTTCAAACTTGACCTAGATATCATCAAGGTGAACATTCTGACCAATATTCATGAAGATCCATTGAGAAATACGGCCTCTAGAGAGGTCACAAGGTTTTTCTATTTTTAGATCTACTGACCTAGTTTTTAACCCCACGTGACCCAGTTTCGAACTTGACCTAGATATCATCAAGATGAACATTCTGACCAATTTTCATGAAGATGCATTGAGAAATATGGCCTCTAGAGAGGTCACAAGGTTTTTCTATTTTTAAACCTTATGACCTAGTTTTTGACCCTACGTGACCCAGTTTCGAACTTGACCTAGATATCATCAAGGTGAACATTCTGACCAATATTCATGAAGATCTCATGAAAAATATGGCCTCTAGAGAGGTCACAAGGTTTTTCTATTTTTACATCTACTGACCTAGTTTTTAACCCCACATGACCCAGTTTCGAACTTGACCTAGATATCTTCAAGGTAAACCTTCTGACCAATTTTCATGAAGATCCATTGAAAAATATCGCCTCTAGAGAGGTCACAATGTTTTCCTCTTTTTAGACCTACTGACCTAGTTTTTGACCGCACATGACCCAGTTTCAAACCTGACCTAGATATCATCAAGGTGAACATTCTGACTAATTTTCATGAAGATCCATTGAGAAATATGGCCACTAGAGAGGTAACAAGGTTTTTCTATTTTTAGATCTACTGACCTAGTTTTTGACCCCACATGACCCAGTTTCGAACTTGACCTAGATATCATCAAGGTGAACATTCTGACCAATATTCATGAAGATCTCATGAAAAATATGGCCTCTAGAGAGGTCACAAGGTTTTTCTATTTTTAGATCTACTGACCTAGTTTTTAACCCCACGTGACCCAGTTTCGAACCTGACCTAGATATCATCAAGGTAAACATTCTGACCAATTTTCATGAAGATGCATTGAGAAATATGGCCTCTAGAGAGGTCACAAGGTTTTTCTATTTTTAGACCTTATGACCTAGTTTTTGACCCTACGTGACCCAGTTTCGAACTTGACCTAGATATTCATCAAGGTGAACATTCTGACCAATATTCATGAAGATCTCATGAAAAAATATGGCCTCTAGAGAGGTCACAAGGTTTTTCTATTTTTAGACCTACTGACCTAGTGTTTGAACCCCACGTGACCCAGTTTCGAACTTGACTAGATATCATCAAGGTGAACATTCTAACCAATTTTCATGAAGATCTTGTGAATATATGGCCTCTAGAGAGGTCACAGGTTTTTCATTTTTTAGACCTACTGACCTATAGTTTTGATGGCATGTGACCCAGTTTCGAACTTGACCTAGATATCATCAAGATGAACATTCTGACCAACTTTCATAAAGATCCCATGAAAAATGTGACCTCTAGAGTGGTCACAAGCAAAAGTTTACGGACGCACGCACGGACGGACGCACGGACGGACGACGGACACCGCGCGATCACAAAAGCTCACCTTGTCACTTTGTGACAGGTGAGCTAAAACTTGTATCCTTTTGGATGTTTTAGTTTTATTTATTTGGTCGACTGCTCAAAATTGGGGTTTTTATTTTTATTTGTCCCCCCCCCACCCCAAATTTTTTTTTAAATCTCCCGTAAACCAGAAAATAAAAAAATGCTGGCCTTTCCGTACATACGCGGCCATAAGTCGACCTCGGCCATAAGTCGAGGGTTATAATTTGGTTGGAGAAAGCTGGTATTTTACCTGAACTCGGCCATAAGTCAAGGGCAATTTTTTAAGATATTTCGTAGGTGTATAAGTATGTTCAATGCTCATGTAGAGGGATATAAATATCTTCATAATTATATAAACAACATATAACAAAGTATTCAAATTATAAATTATATTTTTATATTAAAAATATTATCCTTTACTGTTTGAAAAGCATATATCTTTAATTTATTAATAAGATATTTCATTCATAACATTCAAAACATGTCATTCATAACATTTAAAATATATGGAAACGTTAACTGGGCACCCGAATGTTGAGTTAATGTGGTTTGAAATCGTCTTGTTGTTTGTAGTATTGTCCACTTTAACACGGTATCTCATAAATTATTTGTCTACTTGATGCATTAAGTTTCTGCCTTTTTCCAATTATTTTGATCCTTGATGTTGTTATTTTTTTAAGCAATATACCAGAAGTTTTTTTTAATACAAACTGTTCTTTATGACATGTAGATATAAATGGAACGGGTTTCCTTGACGGGGAAAAAGGATCGCCTCCTGGTGACATGATTGGGTTATATCGACATCTGTTTTTACAGAATGCCGTTATAATCTAAGTAACTCTAGATATTCTAAGTCGGCGATGTAGAGTTACTTAGATTATAACGGCATTCTGTAACAAGAGGGCCATGATGGCCTATATCGCTCACCTGTTATCATTGCACTTGAGGACAAGAAGGTCCTCAGAAAAAAATCTAAGCCCAAAGGACAGTAACAACAAAGGGAAGAAATTTAACCAAAAAGAAAAAAAAATTCTTACAAGGTACAAATATGTCAAAAAACCCCTACAAATTGGAGGTACCATCCACTTTTTGTACCACAGAAAAGTGGTCTCGGTTTTTCCTAAGCCAATAATAAAAAGTTACTAAAAATAAGCTTTTTTAAAGTAACGTAAAAGGGAAGTAATTAAAAAAAATATATATATTGTAAGTGAAGAAAAGAAGGATCTCCCAAAATAAATCTGTGACATAAATGTAATTTCAGATCAGTATCTTCATTAGTTATGGAGTATACCATTTTAATTTGAAACAAGAGATCACAGAGGGTCTTGGCGCCCACCAATGTGCCATTTTTGAGTGTTCCAAATTTTAAGACTTACTGAAATACCTCAAGGTCATTCCGTACACAACACTGGCATGTGGTCCAAATTCGAAAGCTGTAGCTTGAGAAATGTGAAAGTAGGTTTACCCCGTCAATGTCAAGGTCCCAAAATTTGTTTCGGTACACAATCCTATGCATGTGGTCTAAATTTGAAGCCCGTAGCTACAGAAATGTGAAAGTAGGTCACTAGGTCAATCTTAAGGTCAAAGTTCTTTTGGTACACAAAACTATGCAAGTGGTCCAAATTCGAAGGCTGTAGCTTGCGAAATGTAAAAGTAGGTCACTAGGTCAAAATCAAGGTCAAAATTTTATTTTTGGGAAAACAAAACTATGCATGCGGTCCAAATTTGAAGCCTGTATCTTAAATATGTGAAAATAGGTCACTAGGGCACTGTAAAGGGGCAAAGTTTATTTTGGTACAAAAAACATATGCAAGTGGTCCAAATTTGAAGGGTGTAGCTTGAGAAATGTAAAAGTAGTCACTAGGTCAAAAACATGGTCAAATTCTATTTCGGAATACAAAACTATGCATGTGGTCCAAATTTGAAGCCTGTACCTTAAAAATGTGAAAGTAGGTCACTAGGTCAATGTGAAGGTCAAAGTTTTTTTCGGTACACAAAACTATGCAAAGTGGTCCAAATTTTTAAGGCTGTAGCTTGAGAAATGTGAAAGTAGGTCACTAGGGGCAAAATCAATGTCAAATTTCACTTTGAAAAAACGGTACTATGCATATGGTCCAAATTTGACGCCTGTAAACCCTTTAAAAATGTGAAAGTAGGTCACTAGGTCAAAATCAAGGTCAAAGTTTTTTCCAGTGCACAAAACTATCATGTGGTCCAAATTTGAAGGCTGTAGCTACAGAAATGTGGGAAAATAGGTCACTAGGTCAAAATCAAGGTCAACTCATGTCAAGGTTCATCTTGCCACTCAAAAATATACATGTGGTCCAAATTTGAAGGCTGTAGCTACAGAAATGGAAAGTAGGTCACAAGGTCAGAATCAAAGGGCAACTCATGTCAAGGGTTCATCTTGCCACTCAAAAATATACATGTGGTCCAAATTTGAATGTTGTAGTTATTGACAAGAACATTTTTAAAAGCTTTTCCCTATATAAGTCTATATGAACCATGGTGACCCCCGGGGCGGGGCCATTTTTGACCCTAGGGCGATTAATTTGAACAAACTTGGTAGAGGGAAACCCCTAGTGATGCTACATTAAAATATCAAAGCCTTAGGCTTTGTGGTTTGGACAAGAAGATTTTCAAAGTTTTTCCTTATATAAAATCTATGTAAACCATATGACCCCCAGGGCGGGGCCATATTTGACCCTAGGAGTAAAAATGAACAATCTTAGTTTAAGACCACTAGATGATGTCACATACAAAATATCAAAGCCCTAGGCCCAGTGGTTTTGGACAAGGGGTTATTAAAGTTTTTCCCTATATAAGTTCATTTAAACTAAGTACCCCAGGGCGGGGCCATATTTGACCCCAGAGAAATAATTTGAATCATCTTTGGTAGAGGACCACTAGATGATGCTTCAAAAACCCAAAAATCAAAGCCCCAGGCTCTGTGGTTTTGGATAAGAAGGTTTCAAAGTTTTTCCCTATATAAATCTATGTAAATATAGAAATAAACAAAGGCCATAACTCACTCATAAATTGTTGAACCAGTCTGATTTTCAGGGGGACACAACTAGGGTACCAAAACATCATTCTGACAAAGTTTGGTCAAAATCCCCCAGTAGTTTCTGAGGAGATGCGATAACGAGAAATTGTTAACGGACACGGACGGGACGGACGGACGGACGGACGAATGACGGACGGACGGACCCCGGACGCAGAGTGATTTTAATAGCCCACCATCTGATGATGGTGTGCTAATTAAGGGAGATAATTTGACAAAAAATCAGTCCATAGTTATCTACCCTGATTGGCTCAGTCCAACTAATACAATAATGAAATTTTTAAATAAATACTATAAGTACTTACTGATATAAATCCATTTTGAAATTTCAATCAGGGAGGTAATCAGATATAAAATAAAATCTGAAACTACGCTTTGGGTCTAGTATTTGAAGTATTATATAGTCACGCTAAAATAGAGGAAAGCTATTTTTTCCTGGCTCTAATCTCAATAATAGGCCTACTAGATTTTAAAGATTAAAAATTTCACCGTTGTTAGAAAGCGTGACTAATAAACTATGTAGGATCGCCTGTATAGAAATACTTATCATTTTGAAAAGTAAAAGAGGCTATTTTCTGCTCTTGATTTCTTTCAGAAAGTTAAAGTACCTGTAATTTACTCATGCACGGTCATAATCATATATAACATTTATAATAACGCCGTTTAAAGTAAGTCGATGCAATTATAAAACCACCAGGCGCAAATTTTTATTGCCCATGATGATAGCTTTCAAAAAGTTTCAGGGGTGAAAAGTCATTTGATTTGACAGGTTTAGCAAATATCTAAAACGTATGAATTATATGTTCGATATTTTATGCAAATACAGCCTCAAAACCGAAAGTAATAACTTTGTCATCGCAGCACCATGAAAGGGCAGAATTTTAGCATATGTAACATGTCAGTATATGTTATCAAATAATACAAATAATACTTATCATGCAATACTTATAGCTACAGTGGACCAACACCAGATATTAAGTTTCGCACAAAATATAGTTGCATTCTTTCAGACACAACGCGTCAATCTGTGATTTGCTTCCTGACGTAATTTGCAATTTAGACACAATTCTAATTTGTCCATCACATGGCCTTTAAACAGGAATCGCTGTATTAAATAACCGGATGTTGGAAGAACTGTGCCATAGGCTTTAACAATTTCTTTTTTTTTTCTGTGTACAACTTTTTTTTACGGCCATTAGAAGTATTGCTTTTCTTTATAGTAAATGAAAAGAATCGGTCATATCTGGCTATCAGATATTTCACAATACAAAAAATATGTCATTTATTTGTTAAATTGACTACGTATTATCATTTTCTTTTTAGCTATATATAAATGCTTTGGGTGATCTTTGTCATCAAAAACATTTGTAATTTTATAATGCCATTTATTATTGTGTATAGTTAAACCTTGAGTTTTTTTTATTCCTTTCTTATAACATAAAGTATTATTTTGCAATACGTAGATAACATTATGTTGGATATTTTTTGCGATTTTATACAATTAATGAATTTAAAGGAGAAATATTGCAGAATCATGGTGATTTAGTGGCCTGGTACATAAAGGCATCGTGTTGTAGAATTGAGATGATAATCTAGCGCTTCTTACGCTTTGACAGTTTTTGTGAAACGCCAGTACTAATATATCCTGTTTAGGAACATCATTAAACTTACAAAATACAGAACGTGACATTTAATCTGTTGTTTGAATACATTTTTTCTCCCGTCATCTAGCTGTATCACGTTTTAGTGTTAATACGACATTTAATACTAAACCAAAACAGCAACAATAAAACAACAGCAACAACAACACAATACGATAGAAACACCTTACTTGGAAGCTAGGTTAGAAGTTAGTCTAAAAAATCAGCTTGGTTACATTTGCCATTTCATTTTTATGCCCCCGAAGGGAGGCATGTAGTTTTTGAACCGTCTGTCAGTCTGTCCGCTGTCGGTCTGTCAGTCTGTCCGCAATTTTCGCTGTCGGTCTGTCAGTCTGTCCGCAATTTTCGTGTCCGGTCCATATCTTTGTCATCCATGGATGGATTTTGAAATAACTTGGCATGAATGTGTACCACAGTAAGACGACGTGTCGCGCGCAAGACCCAGGTCCGTAGCTCAAAGGTCAAGGTCACACTTAGACGTTAAAGGTCATTTTTCATGATAGTGCATTCGTGTCCGGTCCATATCTTTGTCATCCATGGATGGATTTTGAAATAACTTGGCATGAATGTGTACCACAGTAAGACGACGTGTCGCGCGCAAGACCCAGGTCCGTAGCTCAAAGGTCAAGGTCATACTTAGACGTTAAAGGTCATTTTTCATGATAGTGCATTCATGTCCGGTCCATATCTTTGTCATCCATGGATGGAATTTCAAATAACTTGGCATGAATGTGTACCACAGTAAAACGACGTGTCGCGCGCAAGACCCAGGTCCGTAGCTCAAAAGTCAAGGTCACACTTAGACGTTAAAGGTCATATTTCATGATAGTGCAATGATGGGCATGTCCGGTCCATATCTTTGTCATTCATGCATGGATTTTAAAATAACTACGCATGAATGTGTGGCACAGTAAGACGACGTGTCGCGCGCAAGACCCAGGTCCGTAGGTCAAAGGTCCTAAACTCTAACATCGGCCATAACTATTCATTCAAAGTGCCATCGGGGGCATGTGTCATCCTATGGAGACAGCTCTTGTTAGATACATGTATGCACAATATAAAAATTAGTTTCACCTTCAAAAGATAAAGCGCCAAAATGCATGTTTTTGTTCTTTACGTTAACTAGTTTACTAGGAAAGGATTACATTCAGGAAATTAAATATAATCAATAACGCTTCAATTACCTGTAAGGGGTAAAATTACGCAATCGTTCAAAGTTTATGAAATGAAGAAATTTCAAAAAGAACAATAGATCTACACGTTAGGCATTTAATGCAAGAAGCAAACTATGACGTATTATAAACAGTCTTGCTCAAATCCAGATTGCAAAATGATAGAAAACGATTAATGATTATTTAACGACTGTAAAATTAGAAGGCTGTCGTTGTTCTTTTTAACAATGTTTTTAGCTCAATTGTGATGAAAGCTATCGCTGTTCGAGTCCGCTTCCACTGATATCATGTAAGTGTGTGACCTCAATGAGATTCGAACGCTCTCCTACTGATTACGTTTAGCGTATGGATTATACAGCGGATGCTAACCTCGTTGGGACGATGTCCTTTTCTAAGTCGGAAGAGTGGTGCAGATTAGCCGTAAATTGCCTAACGATTGCCCATGCAGAAATTGATCACTGTAATTTATATAAATTTGACTAAAGTTTCTTGACCTTCTTTCCTTACCTATTGTTATATATTTTTCTTCTTCCAGCCTCCGCCTCAGTATCAGCTATGTGTCCCGAAAGGAAAGCTGGACGATTGTCATTCCGACATGTCGGGGGAGAGTAACGGTGACAGTGGAAAGGGCGGCAGTGACGACGATCTCCAAATCCCACCCGGTATAGGATTCATGAGAGATGGTAAGTGAAACTGGATATCTCCAGTGACAATGTATTGCGTGTTTTACTACTTCTTACTTTTGTATGGTATCACGACACCAATTATTTACACCTGTTTGATGACACGTACAGAAGAAGAAAATATCGCTTTCGAATTTCGCCGTTTATGTCTAAGCGTCCCAATCGAGTTATAAAAGACCATGAAAACAGAGATAGGAATATTTTAGACATTCGTGCTTCTGGTCGGTCTTCCGTAGATGATGCCAGTACGTTCATTGCATGATATTCAAATATTAACTAAACATGGAGTTTTTAAAGCCAGTCATGAGAAATTGAAAAAGGGGGCACTAATTTTAAACAGGTTAGCTCCATGCCTAGAATAGCTCATATATATTTTTATCTTTAAAGATGTGAATATAGCCAGTCTGGAATCTGAACCCTAGGTTCGATATCATATTCTAATGATATTAGAATCAGTTCTCTAAGAAAATCTGTAAAATAAGACTGGCATTTGTAACTATCGCATAAATAAAACGAAAGTCTGAAATTTTGTGTAAATTGCCTTATCATCAGTCTAAGGGCTAGTCTACTTCATGCCGTTCCATGGAAAAAGAGTCATACTTTATGTAAATGGTTAAAACTGTTGAATGTAATGTACGAATAATGTGTCTTCAGATATACAACGCTCAAGAGACAGATGGGAGAGCACAAGAAGTGAAAGTCCCAGCATGCAACAGATGACGACATTTCCTTCAAGATGTCTCACGAATGACGTACTTCCACACCAGAAAATCATTCCGTTTTCTTTTAAAAAGACACCTTCTTATACGGGGTCCGGACTCATAGCGAATAACTTACCACAGTCGACATCGTCCGCATATAGTGTGCCAATGTATTATGACGACGAGAGTCGTTCTTCATCAGGATTCCAGAGTTCAGATTCCAGTTATACGAACAGACACAGAAACGGCGTGAAATTGAATTTAATGCGGAACAATATTCAAGACTGTGTTGTGTGATAGACTATCGGCGAGTCATTTTTCGTCTGTGATAATGTTGTTAAAACTGCAAATTTCAACTTTTTTGTGCTCGATTCGTTCACAAATTTATTACTAGCACAGTATGGAAACACTACTTTGTGCACATGTCTAGACAATCACACATGGAAACACTACTTCGTGCACATGTCTAGACAATCACACATGGAAACACTACTTTGTGCACATGTCTAGACAATCACACATAGAAACATTAATTTGTGCACATGTCTAGACAATCACACAGAAAATCCTATAAAATGAGGTTATATCAGTACATTGATTTGCACTTATTCGAACTATTGCCACGAAGTCTGACAAAACGGCACGAGATCCTTGCTGGAGACGTGACGGCATGCCACTATATGAAGTGATTGAAGAATCATAAGGTACACACTTTCTTCTTGTCATGAAATTTGTATTTTTCCTTGATTTTTTGGAAGTCAGTAACTTTATCATAAATTCTTCATTTGCTTCTTTTTGAAATTTTTAAATGACAGAGAGAGTTATGAAAAGTTGTTTATGAAAATCGACTACAGATAACTAATTGGCATTATTCTATCTTAATGTGATCTGAGTATTCATTTCCCCTCCATTTTGTAAATCCCCCATCTTCGGCAACATTTAATTACTTTGATGAAATCATAAATACATTTATACATAAGATGTATTCATTCATTATAAACGACGATAGATTTCCCAGAGGGGAGCTGCATATCCAAGTAAAACCATAAAACGCGGCACAAAAGTCAATATTTTTGAATTGTCAATTTATATTGTAGAACACAACGAAAACAGTCCAAAATATTATGATATTAACTTCCCCTGTGTTATTTTATTATTACATTACAGACAGACATATTTTGTCAGCCTTATCAAACAATTCATCATTATTAAAATCAGTATTGTCTTCCAACACAAAATTGTTTGCTTTTGGTTATTCATCAATCGCCTAGTATTATAAGAAACAGTCCAGTCAGCATAACATGACAAACACGTAAATCAGTTAACAAGAGATTTGCATATATCTTAAAGCAGAATGCCTCTCGTTCGAAAATAAAAAAAAATGATTTTTTTAAGATATCTTGAAATAAATGCTATATTTCTTAACACGGTGGCGATACCTTGGGTATGCAGGGGTGCAAAATTTATATTTTTTTCATGATAACTTTGTTAATACTTTAGCAATTTAAACGAAATAAGGACGAGTGCCCGCTCATAAGAAAACTACAGCCTCGATGGTTAGGCTTGGGCACACGAGTTTCGTATTTTTGTGAAAAGTGCAAACAGTTGGATTTGTTTCATCAGAATGCGCCGTTGCACTTTTCACACAAAATATGAAACCCAGATGGCCAAGCCCTACAACCGAGGCTGTTGTTTTCGTGTGGGCGGGCACTCGTATTTATTTCATTTAAATTGGTTAAGTATTAATAAAGTTACCATGAAAAAGGGTTAAAGTTTGCACCCCTGCATACCCAAGGTATCAATACAATACAATACAATACAATATTTATTTCTCTCATTTCATGGTATACATGACAATATGAGGTACCAAATTATACACATACATAGTGAGGCATGTGTTATTCACTGTTTAAAAATGGTAAATCGTTACAAAGCGGGAGTAGGACCCGGATCTGAATATTTGTACATATGAAATGTCAATGTTGAAACATCTGTATAATCTCTTTTACAAATAGACAAAACTTTCTATAAAGAACATGATTATTGGTATCTGTATTCACAATTCTAAAGAATGTAATAATATTTGGACAACGAATGAATTGCTGTTTGATATATTTTTTCCTTAACGTATTTAATATAGAACATTCAAGTAAGTAATGAAATTCGTCACCAATATTTGAATTACATAGGGTACATTTTCTCTCATCATATGGAGTTCTATTCCAGCTTCCTGTCTCAACAGGAAGTTTATGGTTTTTTGTTCTGAATTTTATGATATAATTAAGATATCTATGATCTGTACAGGTAAAAATATTTTTCAAAACAAAATTCATGTTTGAAAAGTTTATATGTCCTACAACTAGATGAATTTTCTAAATTTGAATGCCAATTGTTCAAAAAAGATCAAATAGCTTTTGCTTGACAGATATAACCAACCATTTAAAATTCGGAAAAGACTGGGACTCAAAAATGTTCGACATTCAACAGCTTATAAATATATTCTGAACATTTCTAATCCAAAGAAATTTTCTTGAATTGTTTGCAACTGGATTTGAATACTTATAATGTCCGAACAGTAATAAATACATATCCTTGGTGAGTTTTACATCAGTAGTATAAGAATTGTTTGTGCGAAAACAGTATAACCTCATTTGACCTTTTGACCCTTGGTCCGGACTGACCAATGCCGGACAATTTAAAATCCACAGGTTTTAAACCCAGTAAAAACCAACTAAAAAGTTTTAAAGTTAAATTTAAACATATATAATATAAGATGAGTTTACAAAATAAAATATATTGTTTGAAAGAAAGAAAATTTACAGATAATGTAAATCCTCACTTTGTTACAGCAAAAAACGGGAGGCTAATGATAAAAGCAAAATGTAAATCTTGCGGAAAAATGAAAGCAAAATTTGTTAAAAATACTATCAAAGCAGGTAATTTAGATATTCGTAAAGCAATGTTACCTTTATTAACTAAAAAAGGTTTAACACTTCCAGGATATAACTATTGTGGACCAGGAAATCCTTTAGATAACGGACCTCCTGTCAACGAACTGGATGCAGTATGTATGGACCATGACTTTTGTTATGACAGTGGTGTAAAAAAGAGTACATGTGATAAGCAAATGCTTTCCAATTTAAATAACACTAAATCAAAAACATTTGGAGAAAAGATTGCAAAACATTTAGTTGTAAAACCAGCTATCGAAACGAAATACAAACTTGGGTTGGGACAAAAATCAAAAACGGGAAAAGGGGGTAGAGTATACCCCCAAAATAAATTGGAGTGATGAATTAGCAAAGAATTACACAAACCAGTTAAACGAAAAATTTTTAAAAACGAAGGGTAATAGTTAAGATATTGATGATACTTGGTCAGCTGATTTAGTTGACATGCAAGCTTTTTCAAAATACAATAAAGGAGTAAAGTACTTGTTAACCGTTATTGATATATTTAGTAAATATGCTTGGGTTATTCCATTAAAGAATAAAACCGGAGAATCTGTTACTGAAGCATTTGAAAAAATAATTTTAAAAGGGCGATTAAACCAATAAATTTATTTGGGGGGATGAAAAAAGAATTTTATAATAAAAGTTTGAATCATTTTTGAATAAAAAAAGATTTTATATGTATCTACATTTAATGAAGGTAAAGCTGTAGTAATTGAAAGATTCAATAGAACTTTAAAAAGAATAATGTGGAATATTTTACAACAAATAATACTTTACTTTTTAAAAATTTCAGGATTTTTGGAAAAAAATAAAAAAAAAACTTTCTGTATAAAATGACACCAACCGGGGGCCAAAAAACTTTAAAAAAAGGTACTGTTTACTTTAATTTATATGGGTTTAAAATCCCAAAAAGAAAAAAGCAAATTTAAAATTGGGATGGGTTTTCGCTTAACAAATTTAAAAGACATTTCAAAAAAGGATATACACCAAACTGGACAAGGAATTTTAAATTTATAAAATTATAATACAAACCCCAAACATTCTATTAAAGTTTTTAAATAATAAAATTTAAAGGGTTCTTTTACAGACAAACTTTTACCTACTCCCCCAAAAGTTTTTAGAATTGAAAAAGTTTTTAACGAGACTTAAGAAAAACAACTTTAGTAAAAGAAAGGGTTATTTGAAAAAATTTAATATTTGGGGGTACCATTTAGGAAAAAAAAAATTTAATTTAGAAAAAAAAAATTTTAATTATATAAATGACAATAAAAAAAAAAATTTTTCTAAAAATAAGGGAATGAACAATGGATAAATTATTATTCCTTAACTAAACAGCTCTGCTTACAAAAATTTTTAAAAATTTGGGGGAGAGTAATACGGGTTATATATTACACAGGTGTCTTTGGTTGTTCACTGCTAGCACTTGTTCCGCTATTCCTGTTTTTGTAGCAGTTGCTGGTGGTTCCTCGTAATTACCATATTTACAAACAGACTAAAACTTGACGACAAGAATTTTTTTTAAAAAACCATCATCAAAAAATAAAACAATTTATAAAAAAAGCCGGATTGGAAGTAAAAAAAGATCCCAAAAAATTTATTCAATTTTTTACAATACATTAGAAAGGGCAAAAAAAAAAAATTTTTAAAACACCTCGAATGCATATGAAGGATTTAAACTTAACGATATAAAAAAAAAAGAAAAAAGATTTGTATTAAAGATTATTAAAGATTATTAAAATTATTAAAAGATTATTAAAATTTTTTTTTACTTTTTTATTAAATGAGAAAATTTATCAGTTAAAGGTAATATGCATCAGAAAAAGTATTTTTAGATATTTTAAAGAAAATAATCCTAATTTTAATATATTCCAAACCAATTCACGAAGGCAAAATTTATGGACCTGTTAAAATTTATAACCTTTTTGAACGCTGCCCAAAAACCCTCCAAAATATTTATTTCCTTTTCAGCTAAAAAAATTTTAAAACAGTCATTAAAAATGTTATCTTCTGCAAACGTTTGATGGTGTTTCTGTTTAAACGTTGTTTTTTACAACAGAAACGTTTTTTACAAAAAAACATCAGGGACAAAGGGGTGTTTAAAAAGCCCCCCATGGGCAGTATACAATTTTTTTCTTAACTGTCATTTTAAAAACCCCAAAAACGGAAAAAAACCCTTGAGGGATTTTTTTTATGTTAAAACCGCCCGAATTGTTTTAAAAGACTTCAAAAAAAAAACAAAGGGAAAAAAACAAAGTTGGGTTTAGATTTTTTGAAAAACACACAAATTACCAAAAGGTTAAAAAAAGGGTTTCAAAAGGGTTTTAAAATTTTAACTTGTAAAAATTTTAAAAAAATGACTTTAAAAATCTTATTAAAAAAGATATGATAAATAAAAAAATTTCTCAAAAAATTAAAATTTTTTTCATTAGGTTTTTTTAAAAGATTTTTTTTTTATAAGAAATTTTATATATAGATTTTTAATAAAAGGATAATGATTATCCAAAATTATCTACACTTTAGGAGAAAATAAACCGAAAAAAAATTCATATAAAAATTCTTAAAAGAAGAAAAGTTATTAAATAAAAACACAAATATTAGCGATAAATATAAAAATCATGTCATTAAAAATTAAAAAATGTTATAGATCCTTATTTTTTAAAAAATAATTTATTTGAATGGAACTCGGTTGCTATTAACTGAAGAAGAAAAGCGAAGATTTTTGTGATTGTCCCAGCCCAAATAATATTCAACCCCAATCCAAAAAATTTATTTACCGCTGTTACTAATAAGAAAAAACTTAAAGCAATTATGCAGCGTCTAAAGCCCTTGGGTATTAATTCGGGTTTAATAACAAGTTGCTGCAAAAAAAAAACCAGTAAATGTGGAATATCAAAAACTAATAAAAAAAGATAAAATTTTAAATATTTTTAATTCTTCTTAAAAAATTTAAAAAAACTTTTTTTTTTTTTATTTTTTTTTTTAATTATTTTTTTTTTATTTTTTTAATCCTTTTTTGTTTACAATTTTTTTTCTAAATATAATATATAGATGAAATCAAAGATCCAAAAAATTTTAAAAAATTTAAAATTTAAAAATTACATTAGACAAGATCCAAAAAATCATTTAATTTAATTTAAAAACAACTCTTATAAATACTTAATCTGAATTTAAAAAATTTTTAAAAAGGTATAAAAAAAAACGTTTTTTAAAAAAATAATTTTTTGAAAAAAAGGTAAAACGATCAAATTAAACAGCTTATTTCAATAAAAGGTTTTTAAATTTTAACACAAATGAAAAAAAAAACTTTACATAAAAGCTTTTGATGAAATATAAATGAATTGGTTTTTGGTTTTTCTAAGAAGTGTTGGAAATAGAGTAAATTGATTTCATTATTAAATAGAATAATTATCCTTTGGGCTGCTTAAAATTTTAATTACCAAATAACTAAAAAATTAAATAAAGGGATAATAAATTAAAAAAGATGAAAAAATGTTTTAGATGTGCTTTTATTTTATAAATTTCCTTTTAAAAAACCCCTGGGTTTAAAAATAAAAAAACATATACGATCTGATTATACGGGAATTTAAAATTTTCCTTTTTCTTAAAATCAAATACCTAAAAAAAGTTTTAAATGAATATCTTTAATATTTTTGGGATATGAAAACCAGGGGAATTTAAACCATTGTACATATCAAAATATCATACGAAAACCGTGACTGTTGCAATTTCTAATGAAAATCTGATGATACTGGAAAAAAGGGTTAAAACCACTGTACCAAAATTATTTTTTATAAAAGACTTTAAAAAATTAATGAATAAAAAACAAAAAAACAAACAAAAACATTTTTTTAGACTTGCCTACAACTTTTTCTCAAAAAAGTATTTGAAAAACTACCAACGTTTACTATTAATGGTATCCAAAATGTAAAAATCCAAAAAGGGGGAATAAAGTACAATTAAAAAAAACATAAAGGGTTAAACATACCTTTGTAATTTAATCTGTTTTAATCAATCTAAAAAGTTTTAAAGGGTTTACCCTCAACTGAATCTTTTATTTACTGAAGCATATCAAAACTATGATTGTGGTTACGGCAAAAAATTTTTTGTTTTTACGATCAAAATTCAACCAAAACCCCGATTTATGAGGCCCTAAAAGCATTTATATTTTTGAAAAATCTTGGAAGAGGAATATTGTAAAGAAAATTTAAAGAACATTTAAAAAGAAATAAAAATGCTAAAAAAAGAAGTGAATTTAAAAAAAAAAAGTTTTGTCATATCGTGAAAAAAAATATAAGGAAAATCCTTTTCGAGACCATTGTCAATAACAGGAAAATTTAAGGGAATGCTCACTCGAATGTAAATTATTTTAGACTAACACCAAAAATTCCGTTATTTTTCCCCAATTTTAAAAGGTTTGGGCGGGGCTTTTATTTTCAACAAATGGGGAAAAATTTAAAAAAAAATCATGTTTTCCTAACAAAATGGAAAAATAAATGGCATTTATGATTTCTGACTTGGTTTTATTGATTCATTCCAGTTTATGTCTCAAACATTGGATAACTTAGTAAAAAATTCCAGAATTTTAAAAATTTTCTCAAGAAATTTTATTTCAAAATTATTAAAAAAAACGGTTTTTATCCTATGATTACATGGTTCATTTAAAAAATTCAAAGAAAAAAAATTACCTTCTAAGAAATTTTTATTCATTTTAAAAAAACACACATTCCAAAAACGAATATGAGCATTAAAAAACTGGAAAAAATTTAAAAAAAAACATGGAAATATCACGATCTATTTAAAAAATACTTTACTTTTTCTATTTTCGAAAATTTTAGAAAATTAGTTTTTAAATACTACAAAATTAAACCCTTGACTTTTTTTTAGTATTTCCTGGGCTGCTTTGGGGGGGCAAAGTTAAAATACTGGGGAAATTAAATTAATTTTTAAAAACTGAATTGATATGTACTTTTATTTAAAAAAGGCTGAGAGGGGGAAAAAGTTATATTTTAAAAAGTACGTAAAAACAAATATATATAGAAGATTATGATCCTAAACTTGACACAAAAACATTATGTACCCGACCCAATAACCTTTTCGGTTGGGCTATGTGTCAAACCCTTTTCCCCCTGGGAAAATTTTAAAAATTTTTTAAAACCGAAAAACAATTCCAAAAAAATTAATTGCAAAAGGGAAAAGTAATTTTATTTAAATGTGATCTTGAATACCAAAAAAATTTCATAAAACCCACAAAGATTTTCCTTTAAACTCCAGAAAAAATTAAAAACCGACAATGGTTTCCAATTATAGGTAAAAACATTAAAAAAAAAGAATTTTAAATAGGAAAAAGTAATGTAAAAAATAGTTCAACTTTAAATGAAAAAAAAAATATTATTCATATAAAAAACTTACATTACACAATTAGGGTTTAAAAATAACAAAATACCAAAAAAATTTAACTTTGACGAAAGTCCTTGGGTTAAAAAAATATATTGATTTTAATACCCAAAAAAATCTAAAGCAAAAAATTCATTTTTAAAAAAATTTTTAAGTTAATAACAAATTTTGTATTTGGAAGACGATGGAATTACGCAAGAGGATTAAAATTAAAAAAACTCATGAAAAAACCTTATATTAAAATTAAGCCAACCCTTTATTTTTGTTCAACATTTTTTAAAATCTAACCTTTTTTTGGAAATTTTAGAATAAAAAAAAGTTTTTATTTAACAGCCTTGTTATTTTGGGAAAGTGCATTTTGATTTACAAAATTTTAATGTATGATTTTTTATTAAAATTAATTAAGGAAAATACGGGGTAATTTAAAAATTATTCACTGACACGCAAGTTTTTAAAACCAAGGTATAGAATTTTTGGGAAAAAATTTTTTTAAAAATATGATTTGATAGTAATTCAAAATTTTTTTTCGAAATAAAAAAGTAAATTTGGAAATTTAAAGATGAAGCTGCGGCATTTTCCCTTGTTTAATTTGTCGGTTTTTAAAAATAAAATTTTTCATATTTATTGAAAACGAAGTTAATATAAAAAATGTAAAGGAATTTAAAAAAATTTTTTGTAAGAAAACAAAAGTTCATAAAAAACAAAGATCTTTGTTTTTAATTTAAAAACCAAACTAATCAACCTTTAAAATTATTCGTTCTGAATCATAATCTTTCCGTTAGTTATAAAAAAAATCTTTTTTCATTTTTATATAAAAGATATATTCTTTATAATGGTATTTATACTTAGCTTATTTTTAAATTAATTCTTAAATAACCTTAAATTTTAGAACCTAAAATTTTTAACTGGATATTTTTTAAAATTTAAGAATTAAAATAAAAAACATCATTTATTTTAAAAAATTTATTTGATAAATTTAAAAAAAAAATTCATTTTTTGTCGTTATTTTTTACATCGTAATTTTAAAATTTCATTTTCTTTATTTTTTAGTTTAATTTCTTCTCCTTTATCTAATTTAAAGGGAATCCCCTAGTTTTTTAAAAGCGCATCTTTTTCGCAAAACCGACCTTTTCTATGGAAAACTGAACTGAATCAAATTGTTGAAAAAAATTTACAGACAATCTAAATATGAAAACTTGATGAAAAACCTTTTGTAAATTATTCAGAATCAAAAGTTGAACTGGTTTTTTGTTGTATTGACAAATATCATGCCTGACAGTATTTTGCTATTTTTTTGGTTGTTTTTTACACGCATTTTTGGGATAAACTGTTGTTTATATAATGTAAGAAATTGACTTAGTATGATAAACAATATCACCCTTTTAATTATTTTGTATGGGAAATTAAAAAAAAAATTAAAAATTTTTAAAACTTTTTTTAAAATTTTTGCAGACATACATGTAATCAATTTGAGCAGGTTCGCGCCATTTCCGTCCGAACAGGTGTTTGTATTCTAGCGGTCTTAACATAAAATTTAGCCTGGTGACCTATACATTTTTTAGCCATTTTTATGCTCACAATACAATTATCTATACGCAAGAAAAAAAGGAAAAAATTCTATGAAGAGTTTTTTCAAAATTTAAAAAAATATTCTTCACTATGGGTATTTTTCATTGGAAAAGTTCACAAAAGTAAATATGAAACAATATTTTTTTTTCATTTGTACCCATCATTGTAAGGATAGAGTATTACAAATATGACTATGATATCAAGTAAGTATATGATAAAATCTGTAATAAGAAAAAAACCGTATTGTGCTGCCTGGATGTATATTTTGGTTGGTATTTATAAAAAAGCAGAAAATTATGAAAATGTTCAAAAATCGCTGGCAGTTTCAGCAACAGTGGGTGTGTTCAAAGCAATTTTTCACAAAAACAAACCTGGTGACCTATTATTTTTATTTGTTCATTGTTTTCAGCACACATTTTCCTATCATATATATGAATTTAAAAAAATTCTATGAAAGGAAAAAAATTATCGGAATTCTCTTTAATTGCATCAACAAGAATAATTAAAATGCAATTAAAACTAATTCTTACATTATTGCCATTTGAACTAAACCGGGACTAGCATTTACAGTTTTCCATTGAAATAATCCACTATCAGTATCTTCAGTATAACATGTTAAGAACAACGGAGGTTTTCTTATTAATTGTCTTTCTATTTGTCTTTCTATTTTATTTACTTTTTCATTTATATTATTAAATATTCTCATTATATTAATTATTCCAGTTAAATAAATGTCCTTATTGGTTAAAATAATTTATAATAGTTTGTTCATTTTGTTTTACATTATTAATTTTTAGTATTTTATACAATAAATCATAAATGTTTATACCATCTTGTAACATTTTAATGAAAAATAAACAATAATATCCACAAAGCATACTTGTTTTGTCTTGATATTGAACATTGTTGTATTTTACATTTGGTATATACTGAATTACTTCTTTTGGCGGAGGAAGTCCAAATGGGTCAAAGTACATATTATTTAAGTAACAAACCCAATGTGTTCCAGGACCAACAGAGTCATCTAAATTTATAATTCCACACTCGTTCTTTACTTTTAATTTTGGTAAATTATTTCTACTAAATACACCCCTAAAGTTTTTAATTTTTAATTGTTTTACCCATTGTTCAATTTCAAAGTTAGAAATTGGTTTGTTTATAAATTTTATTTTTTTTTTTACTATAGGAATTCGTCTGTAAGGTCTTTTCTGAGAATCAATCTGTAGTCCCTTACCACTTAACAAAGATGTAATCAAAGGTATCCCTAGACTAGCAGCCAACATACCTAAAAAACCACCGTCTTGTTTCTGTTTTTGTGTTAATTTAATCACTCCAGATCCACTAGTGCTTTTCTTTGATTAGGTGTAGATATGGTGATATCATATTTCTCTATCATTAGCTACTGAAATTAATACCATTCCCAAGTAACTTACTAACACCAGTACTGGCCAGTCCAGAAAGGGCTCCAATGCCTAGAGGGGCTAATATTTTTTGGAGCTATTTTCGCTTGCCATTGGAAGAATTGTTTTTTCCTAACAAACCAGCCAAAGCTCCTAAAAATCCGCCATTTTGACCTTGACTGGACATTTGTTTTTTTTTTGAAATTTTAATTTCTAATCCCTTCTTATTTGCAACAGCTTTTTTAATTTGATTAATTTGTGTTTTTGTTAAAAGTAAAGGAAAGTTTCCATGTAATTGTTCATGTTTTAATCTAAAAGTATGTGGAATTTTATTATTATAAGCTTGTGCTAAATTTTTCTTTTGTCCATCTGTTAGGTTAACTTTATATTCAATATAATTTGATACCATTATATATAATTTATATTTATTTTATTTAAACAATAACAAGTTCATTTCCAATAGTATTTATTTCAACTGTTTCCTCATATAATACAATTGCGTAAATACGATATCTTGCAGTGGGAAGTGTAGTTAACTTAATTGTTAATGTAATCTGCTTAGGATCTTCTGTAGTTACTTCCTTTTTATATTCCAAGTTAAAATGAACAAATCCAAATAAACTATTAAAATTTGATCTATTTAGCAGACTCCCGGTAGTCTTATTATTTTGTTTATAATAATAATTAATTACATCATCATATATTCTTGATATACTTGTGTATTCTGTTTCTGGATAAAAACACCATTACCAACTTCAAGACGACAAGACTCAAAGTGCAATTAAAATCATCATTTGCTGCATTAAGTTTAAATGTATCTAATAAATGTGGATTATGTATTTGTGCATTACTTTTATCAGGTCGTTGTAAATAAACAAATACCATGTTGTGGTTTTGTTACACCAGCTGTTATTCTAAAAGTTGTATTAATCTGTTGTGTGTCACTTGATTGCATCATCATTTCCCGAAGGTATGACCATCTTGCTTTTTTAAATCTTTCAGTAGTAATTAGATCAAACCCAATTCATTGAAATTAAACGTGGAACCCATAGAATAATTTTGTTACAATTACCCTACCTGGATCAGCAGCATTAGCTCTAAAAATTAATTCATCATCATCTGTCAGCTGTAGTGTTATTTGAATTTGACTTGGAGGTAAAATATTAGTTTCTAAACCCTGAAAAAATGAATAATTATTTAATGGAATTTTAGTGTTTACCTCAGCACCACCTTGGATTAATTTCTTTCTAATAGCGAAACCACTATTATATCCAGCTTGGTCATCCCTACTTTCAGCAACAGCAGTAGTATCTAAAGAGATAAATTCATTTGTTCCAGTTGATTTTGCATAATCTTCAGATAGTTCAACCAAACTCTTTACATTTACTACCTTATATAAATTATTACAATCATAAACAATTTTTCCATTTTGTTTAACCACTAACTGATCAATTAATGAAGCTGCATTATTAATTAAAGCAATTTGATCTCCATCAGCATAATTATTACCATTAGCAAGCTTATTTACTTTGAAACTTACTTCAAAATAACCATTAAACCAATCAAAATATGAGCTTCTATCATTAATTGTAAAATGATATCCGTTAAAAACTTTAGTTTTTATTTTAGTTTTTAGTTTTTATAAATTAATCTGTTAATACGTTTTTGTTGAGCTGAAGTTCCAGATCCTGACAATATTCTATTTATTCTCATATGAATATCCTCTTCCTTATTATTTTTATTATTATTTTTACTGTTATTCTTTTCTTGTAATTCCTTAGCAATTAAATTACCAACTGCTGGAGCAGGTTTCTTTTTAAATTTTTCAACAATTTTAGCTGCAGCTAAATTTCCAACTTCTGTTCCAACCTTTTTTGTTCCACTTTCTAGTGCGGCTTTTCCTGCTGTTTCCAAAGCTTTTTTTCCAGCTGTGCTAATTGAAGATGCAACTCCACTTGAAAACAATTTCGTTAAAGTGTCAAAGATACCTGTTCCGTGTATGATTTCTTCTTCGGTCTGAGCATCAACATAAATAAATATTCCTTTATTTTTGTCATAAACTTTCTTGTACATTATATAAAACTAAAATTTATAATTTCATATTTCTTTTAATATTAGTGTAAAACTTGTTTCAACCCCATTAAAATTAATTATTCTACCAAATACATCTGTAATATATATTCTAATTGAATTTATAATATATTTATTAATTTCAGAATATCCGACTCTGTTTGGTTCTTTTGTAAAAGGATAAGCTCTTGTTAAATCTGCAGTACTTAAAGCATAGATAATATCACTGAAATTACCATCAACAAGTGAATTATCAATAAGATCACAATGAATATAAATTGTATCCACAGAGTTAGTTATATTTGGTGTTGTAGTTCCCCATTCAGTATTTTCCAATTTTTTTTTCTTAAATCCAAGCAATGTATGAAAATTTGACATTCTTAAATCCAACATAAAATTATCTGTAATTGAAATCAAAATCTTAAAACTACTTAAATCAAATTCCAAACTTATTGGAGCAATGTCTGATTTATCAAATTCATAATCATCATTACTTATTAATGTTTCCCTAATATAATTATTAATATCTGTGTAACTGTAAGAACCATTTGTAAATATGATATCTTTCCAATCCTTACCATTATTATAACGAATTCTTTTATTATCATATTCATCACTAATATTATGCCAAGAATAGGTCATAGTGTTAATACTATCCAAACCAACAACATAAGTTTTATTTTTATCTAAAATTAAAGAACGACTAAATCTGATTGTAAAATCACTCGGAGTATTTTTATTATCTTTAACTGTTTCAGAACTTAATACTATTTTTTGTTCCATTTATATATTCAAGAAAAATATTTTTTATATAACATTTCATGTTCTTTTTGTAAGAGTGAATTCATTTTTAATAGTTCATCAATTATTCTAATACCTTCATTTTTTAGTTCTTCATTATTATTTCCAGCATTAATTGAACCACAAATTAACTCCAACTCATTAACCAATTCTTCTGGATTACATGGACAAACGTCATAACCTTGTCCACTAATTACTTTTTTAAATTTCATAGATCTTTTATTGATAGGTAATCCTGACTTTTCTGTTAATTCTTTGAATATTTTTCTAGAATGAATTGAATGTTTTTTATTATTGTTATATCTTTTATTAATCAAATCAATCAAAGCATTATCTACTTCAGTATTAATTACTTCTTTTCCAGTTCTTTGATCCTTAGCAATTAATTTGTTTTGACCATAAAGTTTATTTAAGTTAATAATTAAATTACCATATTGTCCATTTGGTGAAACTTTATATGGGTTATGATATCTTATTCCTTGTCCATATGTAGAAGACATACCAAGAATATGATTTAACCGTTCTTTGTACTTTAATAATTCGCCTTGTTCATATTTTAATTCCTTTGCTTCTTTTTGTTTATCTGGATCTTTTGATCTTGTTTGCCAGTTATTGGACCATTTAATTTTTGAATATCTTCAGTAACACCATTTATTATACCTTCAAGATCTTTTTTATCTATTTTATTAGGATCAAGTATATTTGCATTTAAAAGGTCAAACGTTTCAGACGGTTTGTAATATTGATATTTTTCTATAACATTAACATCCAGAAAAGCATCTAAATCTACTGTAGGTATTTTCTTTTCTTTTGGTCTTGCTCCCAATTCTTCTTCTAATTCTTCTGATTCTTCAGGAAATTCTCTAGTGTCTTCAAACTCACCATCTTCATCATCCAAACCCATATGATCTTTCGATGGTAATAATCGTATTGGTTCTTGGAATAGCTCTTCCAACCCTTTTAGATTTTCTGCTTCTTGTATCTTATCAGCAAACTGTTCTGGAATTAATGCCAGTTGTTCTTTAATTCCAGGTAATGCTTTTAACTGACTTGACAATTCTTCTTTTTGACTTTCTATTTTTTCAGTAATTGGCTTATAAATTTCAGTATACATGTCCCGATTTGTAGCTTTTTTAATTTTTTCTCTCATTATTTCTTCTCTAAGATCTCTCATCTTTTGCCCGACTAATTTTTTTCTTATTCTTATTTCATTAAGTTTTGATTGCATTTATATAATAATGTAAGATAACGTAAGATAATGTAAGATATTGTAAAATAATGTAAAATAATGTAATATTATATAAATGGAAATTCCAAATTATGATACAAAAAGTGATAAATCCAATAACTTTAAACAACGTTATCCTTTTATGCCAGATTCATGTTTTAGAATGTTAATATGTGGATCTTCTGGATCTGGAAAAACAAATACATTAATGCATATACTCCGAAAACCTCTTATATATTATGATGAATTATACTTATAGCTAAAAACCTAGAACAATCTAAATATCAAGATTTAATTAACCAATTAAGTCAAATTGCAAAAAAAATTAAAGTAGATCCAAATGAAATACTTGAATATTCAGCTGATTCCAACCAAATTGAACCTTGTGAGAATCTTGAATCAGAAAAAAAAAAGTAGTAATATTTGATGATTTTGTATGTGAAGATAAAAAGGTTCAAAATGAAATAACAAAATACTTTATTCAAGGACGTCACAAAAACTGTTGTGTTATTTATTTAAGCCAGTCTTACTATAAAACACCAAAAGATATTCGTATTAACTGTTCACATTATATTTTATTTAAAGGTCCAGGTAAACGAGAAAATGATATGATTTGTAATGAACAAAATATTAACCCTAAATCTTTTGCTAATGCAACAAATCAAAAATATGATTTCTTATATATTGACAAACCAAGGAAGTTTTTTAGAAAAAACTTTACTGGTAATATATAATAATTATATAATGGGAGTTTTTAATAATATAGAACAAATAAGTGAACCTGGCAGTATAAGTAAAGTTAAATTTGATATTGATTTAAGTGATTATGCTACTAAAAAACAATTCAAAAAACTTAAAAAGGAAACGGAATCGTATCTTCACAGAAATAAGGAACTTGATAACACAATGAACAGAGCATTAGATATGGGAGGTAATAACCTTATAAACCTAGGAGATCCAGATAAACCCAACGATGCAGTTTCAAGACGATTTATGTTTAAAAAAGTTCAAAGTGTAATAGATGACTATAATCTTGAAGATATTAAAAGTATAAAACAGACATTAGAAGAAGAAGTAAAGAATATTGAAGAATTAACAAAAGATTTTAAAAAGAATTCATTATTAATAGTTGAATTACAAGATAAAATTGAAAAAAGAAATGAAAGCTATGGTTGATTCTATTAAAGAACTTGAAGAGAAATCTGATTTGACAGATGACAACATAAAAGAAGTATTTCGAGTTAATTTAAACATTTTATTCACTCAAATTCAAGAATTAAAAGATAGTATGATTAAACATGAAGAACTAAAAGACAAGATTATTGAGGCTGAGAAAAAGTTACAAAATATGTATCAGTTAGAAATCAGAACAGAAATAAATAAACTAAATACTGAAACTGAAAATAAACATAAAGATTTATTAGAATTAATTTCAAATAAACTTGCAGAATATAAATCTGAACTGGAAAAGGCAGCTTCAAAAAGAGGTGATGATCATGACACAGCATTAGATAACCTTAAAAAGAAATTAATTCTAAAATAGATGACTTTAAAAAACAAATTCGAAATTGGATTAGTATTGTTGACAACCGTCATAATTTAAAGTATGCAGACTTAAGTAATATTACAAAAAAAATTACAAGAAGATATTAATGAATTTAATGCTAAAGTTGAAAAACATAAAAGTGAACTGGACTTTGTAGTTGAAAAATCAGTTAAACAAGGAGAATCAATCACTGCTAATGCTAAAGCAATTAACACAATTAATGATCAGCGAGAAAATTTTAAGAAACAACTTCGGAACTTGATTAGTACTGTTGACACACGTCACAATTTAAAGTACGCGGAATTAAGTACACTTACAGGTTTATTACAAAAAGATATTAATGAATTTAAAGATAAATTTAATGATAAAATTAATGATGAAATTAAAAAAATAATAAATGATCTGGACTCTGTAGTTGAAATATCAGCTAAACAAGGAGAATCAATTACTGCTAATACTCAAGAAATTTCTACTAATACCCAAGAAATTACAAAAGTAAAAAATGCTTTTCTAAAACAAGAAACACAATTAGCTAGAACAAAAGGCGTTGTTGACAATTTATCTGCTTCTGAAGTTGCTACATTAAAACGACTTGATGATTTAGCTGAAATAATTCTTCAACTTAAAAAGAATGATAAAAAAATAGTAAAAAAAGGTTAGAGGAAGTGGGACATGAAGTGTTTCTCTTCGAATACTATAATAACAGTTTTATTGATTACATAAAAATGAAAAAGTATTTTAACCGTCATGGTGCCTGGATACATTCAACATATGAAAATCTGATCGGTCTGAACTATATAAATATATTTGAATTAAAACCTGGAATTATTGTAGATTATAAAGATTTTATGCAAATAAACCAAAAACATAAAATAGCTGTACCAGATGTGCTTTTGAGAGGTGTGTTTGTGGTCGAAAAAACCGGAATTTATATAATAAATATTAAGATTTTATTAACGGGTTCGAGCCCTATAGGTGAACCGTATAAACCGACTAAAAGCCCAATATCACATTTTATATTTAGGTGGTGGGATGATAATGATGATCTAATTTTTAGTACAATTATCAATACTGTAAATATAGCAGCTGAGGACTATGACACTGATCAGTTAATATCTATTTATAAGAAAAAAATTAAGATTTATTTAACACAAGGGACAATGTTTGATATTCATCCTTATAACGATTCAGCATCTACAGAAGTAACATTTACGCTTATGAAGGATAGTTACATCAGATTCTACATATCGGATGAACATATATTTAATGAACCTGAATTTGTAAACAAACTTTTAAATTAATCTCTCAAACGATTGAGTGATTTTCATAACATAAAAGTATTATGATATTCAATCATGTGTATACCTATAGCATACTCAAACGGTTGAGTGATTTCAGTTGTTTGTACTTAAATCTTGTAATACTTGTTTAATAGTTGTTAAAAAATGCAAAAGCCGTGTTCTGTACATTTATTTTAACCCCGACGCCAGGTAGAATTTATTACGTGCACACCCGACGCCGGGGTGAACCATTAGTCTTTCCTAAGAGACCTCATCTGTAGGCTCACCATACAGCTGGTTTTTCCTAAATCATCAAACCTGCCCGGTTTGCAGCCAGAATAACCTTCAACCCCATTGTTCTTGCCTCCCGAAACCTTCGAAACTAGAGACAAGAAAGAAGTAAGGCAATTCAGTGCTATTACAACATTGACGGAAGAATTCTTTATTTGCACAACCAATCAATGTCATAACAGCAGGCTGTAACCGTTAACAGACAAGGCGACCCAGTACACAAACCATACTGCAAGCTACCTTTAAACAGACAAGGAAGCGTCAGATCGGCTTCCGGAACTAAGCGTAACAGAACACGACTCAATGATATAAAAGTTGAAACCGGTTATATATAGTGTATATTCTTTATTATAATAGTGTTATGGTTTTGAAATTATCATAATTTTATTTTCATGTGTTATAATTTATTCAATTACTTTTTGTTTTTAAATAATAACAACTCCTAAAGTAATTTTATTCTTCCAATATTAATTAAAATAATTTGTATGAATTTCAATTATCAAAGGGAGATATTACTTGTTTTTTAATAAAAAGAGGGATAGATTTGTAAATAACCTGACCTTATTATATTTGTATATTTAGCATTTGGTTTCCCGGTCTGTGTTATTTTTAGTTGTTATATTTAGCATTTGGTTTCCGGTCTGTGTTATTTTAGTTTGAAATTGTTCTTGTTTCATGGATATTATTAATGTATTTATTGGTATTGTATACATTTTGTGCCATTTCTAATGTCTTTAAACAGTTGTTTTATCTATGTAGAGGATTACAAAACAAGGAAGTAAAGAGTGATTTAAACAGAAAATAAATGTGGTCTAAATTCAACCACATTATATTTTACTTCCTGTATGTTATATTAGGCCAAACTTTATTCTACATTTTGTCTCTCGGTGTAGTGTTAAAGTTTTTAAGTGGAAACTATTTTTAAATAAAGACATATGTTTTCTTCATTTTAAATCATCTTTAATTAAATCATCTTTAGTTAAATCAGAGGTTTTTACTGGGTTTAAAACCTGTGGATTTTAAATTGTCCGGCATTGGTCAGTCCGGACCAAGGGTCAAAAGGTCAAATGAGGTTATACTGTTTTCGCACAAACAATTCTTATACTACTTACAGCGTTGCATGAACAATTTTTGCCCAGAATGAAATAAGTCTTGTCTTAATATCAATTGCAATAGGTTTTACACCTGTTTCACCATACACAATACTATTTGGCGTACTAGATTTAACCTTTAAAACAGTTTTAAAAAACTTAAGTTGAACACGTTCTATAACTTCAATATTTCCATATCCCCATATTTCACAACCATACAACAATATAGGTTTAACAATGCTACTAAATAGATCGATTTGGGTATCGATAGGTAGACAAAGGGACTTGGCTTTTTTAATAAGACTATACATAGCCTTTGTTGCTTGTTTCGCAATTTCTTTTTTTCGTATTATAAAAAGAACCAGATCTGTTGAATAAAACACAAGATATTTAAACTCTGATACTATTTCTATGTTTTCACCATTATAGGTAAGTTATAATGCCTTTGTCTTCCTCTAGAGATACAAGGATTTTAGTCTTACTCGTGTTAAAAACTAATTTATATTGTTCACAGTAAGTCGCATAAACATTGAGTGCTGATTGTAAATCTGATGCAGATTCAGATAAAATCACAGTGTCATCTGCGTATAAAAGTACAAATAGTTTAACAAATTTACAAGGTTATTATCTAATATGTGTTTGTCACATCTAACACCATGTACTAGGTTGCTGTTTAATATAAATTCATGCAAATCGTTCAAATAGAGTGAAAATAACAGGGGAGACAAGTTTTCTCCTTGCCTTACACCAACATTGCAAGGGAAGTAATCAGATGTCATACGATTAGAAAAAATACACGACTTCGCTTTGTTGTACATATTCATAATAATACGTAAAAAATTCCCATTTATATTGTTTAGAATAAGTTTTGCCCACAGGCCGTTTCGCCACACTGTATCAAAGGCCCCTTTTAAATCTAAAAAGGCACAAAAAATAAATAAAATAGTCCACAAGACTAACATCTTTACACGTGACCGTGCCCTCAAGATCACCTTTCGTGCGTCCATTTAATAGATATAAACCGTTACACTGTAAAAAGTCTATCAATTTATATCCATAATTATTTACACCCTGATCACAGTTATTTCTTTCTAGTCTAACATTTCCTGTTTCGAAACTGTATAATTCGTTTTTACACGAGTTATAAAGATCATCGAGACCAGTTTCATGAAAAATATCGAAGTCTACGTTAACAAAGTCTGGCATTAATTTTGTTCGTGCATCCCAATCACCAAACAGTCCTATAAATGAATATTTCTCGGATAATGTGTTTAATTCAGTCTGAATCTCTAAAAACGGATCTTCAATAGAAAATTCCGAATTATCAGGTGGCAAATATACAACCCCGTACAGAAAATCACCCTTTTTTGTCAATCGTTTTGATATTGCGAACCACAAAACTAATCTACTGTCAGTTTCAATTATCTTTATGTACTGATCTATATTTTTCTTTACAGCGAGGGCTAATCCGCCCGATTTACGCCGAGCAACTGTTTTTCTGTGTTTGAAATAAAGTTTATAATTCTCAAATTCAACAGTATCTAAAGAGTCCATTTTTGTTTCTTGAAAGCCGATAATATCAAAACTGTTCAAAAAATAGTTAAATTCGGGAACTATTTGCTTCGATTTCAATCCGCAGACATTCAGCGATAAAATATTTATTTTTAAATGGTGAGACAAATTCTGTTTGCCTGTATTTATATCGCAATATATAGCATTTCTATATTGACGGTAATTTGAATTTTCACTGTTAGTTAACGGGAACTCTCCCTGTCGGGGCTATTGATCACCATTGTTTGAGCACAAAGAAATATTATCTGCTGCGTAACTGTCAGAGAGAGGCGCTTCCGGGGTTTCATAATACACCTGTTTCAGTTGAGTTTCGTCCCGCGGCCGCTTTTGTATTTCATCCCCAAGAAGTGATCGAGCTTTCTGCTTGTTCCGAGTCACTGTATCATCGAGATCGCGTAGCTGCTCATACGAATTTGGAGTTCGAAAGTCAATAAACGGAGATCGACTCCGAGACGCTTCTCGTTGTCTGTATCGCCACCGTGCTTAAGAAGGCTTTAAAACTTAATCACTGACAAACTTTATGTTACGGAAACACATGAGAATTTGCTGTTTTTACTACTTTTTGCGATGAAAATCGAAAAGCGTTTGTCACGCTTTTACTCCAGGTAAACTGTCTCTATTATAAATATCTATATTTTGAAGTCATTATTCACTACTTCAGCTATAGCGCTATTGGTTATGACGACGGGAAAATGTCTTTGTTGCCGCGGCGGTCCGGGGTTCGATTCCCAACGCGGTCATCTTTTTTTTTCTTGATTTGGAACTTATAAAATATGTTAGAAACAAAAATTCTATTCTAATGTTCAAAATTTATGACCAAACTTCAATGAAAGAAAGATTATTTTTTAAGCCAAATCTGGAGGCATGCTGCTTTTAAGGGTCTAATGCCTTTGATTAAAATGGGGCTGCCACAGTTTTTGTTATAACATAAAATATATTATTTTCTTGTTAAATCCAATGTTTGATAATTGTTTTCTCATGTTTTATCAAGAGATTTTTGACTATATAAATTAACATAGTAGAAAATACTAAAAAATGCTTTTGATGCTTTTTTTTTTTTAATTATAACCTTTGTGACATTAACTTCATAATTTCATGTGTGATACTGAAAGAAAACATTTTTCTAACTACTCCATTATGTGTAGTCTCTATTGGACAGCAGCATTCATAAAATTAAGAGGCTTATGGACTTAAATGTGACAATGAATTTTAAAATACTGCCAAGGACTTTATAACGCTTCACCCAATATGGAATTTTTTTCATTCTTGCAACGTGTATTCATGTACTTTATATTCAATTATTATTATCGAATAGGGTGGTTTCTTTTGTGATACTTGGAGCGTTACCATTCTCACATGTGCACGTGAAACGCGTGCTGTAGTTCAAGCGAGCAGTGTCATGACACGTTGCGGTCTATTTTCCCCCAAAAATTCCGCTTTTTATCAAATTAAATAAAAGGCCTAGTCACGAAAATCAGTATTGACATTTATTTTTCTCGAAAGTAGGTGTCTCTCAAAATCTTTTATTGAAACAATATAAAGCGAGCATATCAGACACTATCCAGTTACTCCAATATGGGAGTGTGACTGATATTATACTAGATTGGCTACAGCTGTAGGGATTTACGTTTGACACTACCATGTGAACGTTTTGAATTATGTTGTCGTCACTGCGTTTGATTTTAGATTTTAATAAAAAAAAACAGTTTAACCTTCTATCATTAGAAAAACTGGCCAGTTTATTTTTCTTTTATTGCTGCACAAGAAATGTTCTTTTCACGACAACCAAATATCTACATATCCGAATTAAGGTTTAGCAGTATATCACAAAACAACATATTTTTTTAGTAAATGAACAACATCTCGACACACAACTTATCTGTCCAATACATGTTTTACTGTTCTGTCCCACAGAGTTGGATACTTTAAAATATTCAAAATGAGTTGTCCCCCCCTTTAAATAAGAATGCCCCTTTGGTAAAGAATAAAACTGTAAACAATTTGTCAAAAACGAGTTTTACCTAGTTATGTATAGTTTTAAACACATCGCACGATGTTGCAAATGCATCAAAACGAAGACAAGTAACAGCTTAAAAATGTGAGTTTTAAAGTCGCTGAACTGTTCAGATCTTTGGCACCTTCATGCAGTCCCTTTCCAGAATTCAAACATATATGAGTCAATTGACAATGGTTTTTTAAAATAATCTAAATGTTTTTATACTCTGTTACATTTTCATGTAATACAATGCTTTCCTTTCTAAGATTTGATGACGTTTTCTACACTTTTTTCCCCCGAAACATGGACCTATACCTTAAACTACTCCGAAGCTGAGCTTTATTAATGCGCGACGTCCCCCTTATGTTTCGAGCATAAGAAAATACCACCTAAAAACATAAGAAAATATCTTGATCAAGTATTTTGCCCCTGATAAAGAAAAAAAAAAGAGGAAACACCGCACAAAAAAAGATATTTTATTCAAGCTATTGGCTTACAATATCTTTAATCAGACGTGTTTATCGCCAAATCAGTTAAGATAACACTTTAGTTGTAAATTTTTAGACTTTACGAATTCAACTTCTTATATTAAAAAAAAACTTTTTTGAACATAAACCACAGCTTGAATTTAACAATAGGAAACTAAATGAAAGATAGAAATTTTGAACTGACATTTGATAGAACTGGTAAACTTTGACAGTATAACGCATTTATTACTTAATCAATTGTATTTGCCTACGCTTTTTTTTTCAGAGTTCCTAAAAATTAATCTAAAATTTAATTCTGAACTTTTCACGTCCGGCTGTCACAGTCAAATGGGCGAAGCAGTTGACGAAGCTCTATGGAAATCAACTATTATGTAGATTGATCCTTTTAATACCAATAAAGCACAACGGACAAATGGTTTTTTACACCAGGGGTTACAATATTACCACAGGTGTTTATACAATTTACACAAGGTGTTACAATTTTTACACAGGTGTTTACAATTTTAGACCGATTGTTAATGCAAATTACGTTTATTTTGACAGCGGGTCTTCACAACTTATGACACAGGGAATAATTGAACAAACTGATACAAATTTCGGACTATAGGTCGACAAGCATTCTGTCGACTAACGGGTGACAAAATACGTTTTCTAGTTGTCCAAATTGTTAGTATCTCCCCCGATACATAACAAGGCAGACACAGGCAAACACTTTATCGATGAGAAGATTAAAAGACGCAAACTCTAAAATATAACCGTTAAATTTGTTTCTTTCTGGATTCTTGTGTACATTTTTCTAGGTCACCATGTGTCTGAACTGCAGTGACAAATTCATGTACAAATTCTGATAAAGTAAGGACATTGTTAACTGGCCAACACCTGGCCAGCCAATTCGCTCAATTGTGGGTTGGTTTACGTAACGTATAGCAAGACGTTCCATATCACAGTGAAATCGCAAAACTCTTTAAAGACTCTTTGAAAAGAATCGTAATAAATTTTTACACAGGAATGCATAGCAGCGTTTGAGACTAACCTCTGCTCATTTCCAATAACTGGTGAACCATACATACATGATACGGACATGTCTAAACTCTTCGTATGGAGCAGTGTTGTCACAGGGTGCAAAAAAGACGAACTTGATTATATGAGCAAAACAATGTCAAAACATGAGCTCCAATTTTGTAACCAAACTGATCACGTATTCTAGGTCATTAAGTGCTAAAAATGATATAACAATGGTACACCTCTCCGATAGACAAAAATACAAACAAGAAAAAAAAAAAAACGCAAGCGGCGAAACTATCTGGTGTCAACGATTCTTGAATCATATTTACTTCTAAAAATGTGTCAGTTAATAAGTATTACCAAAGTTTGAGTCTCTAGCAATCATTAACCACCCAAAGTCAGTTGTAGAAAGGTTTAAACTGAACTCTTAAAAATAGAAAGAAGAGCACCGCAATGCGGAGCAATAAAACGCCCCCGAAGGGTAAAAAAAAAATGACATTTGACCCCCTAAGTGTACCTTGACCTTGGAAGCGAGCTATACTCCGAAACATGCGCTCTGCACGTCGTCTCGATGTGAATTACATTTGTGGCCAAGTTCCTTTAAAATCTTCAAAGCAGTTCAAGAGTTTACAGAGCGATACAAAACCAAGTCATATGACCTTTGACCCAGTGTGACCTTGACCTAGAAGCGAGGCCATCCAAACATTGCGCTCTGCACGTCGTCTTTGATGGTCGGTTAACATTTAATGTCAAGTTTTCTTTGAAATCCTTCAAGGGTTCAAGTGTTACAGAGCGGACACGAAATTGCCTAACGGACGACGACACCGGGGTCATAACATAATAAGTCCCCTCGAGCCTATAAAAAGGAAACACCACAGGTCGTCCAACACGACAAAAACTGAAAATAGGTGAAGGCTAACTTGATTGAACTTCTCCACGGAAGGTGTGGCTTTCATAGAAATGTAGCTACCATCTATGATGCCCCTAGCACCGGGTTTTGGCCGAACATAAACATATTAGTATCGTTATCTGCACAAAGCAGGCAATTCTCTGGGATCAGGTAATCTGCCTTAGGTTCAATGACATACTAACAACCCTCACCACATGTAAAACACGGATATTCAAAATAGAATGGTTATGACCAGGTTACCAAAAACATCCGTACATCACTGGAAAAAAAAAGAAAGTGTCGAAGCATCTGCAAGTTACCGTAAATATTATCATACGCGAGACCAGTTGTATGGCTTAATGATTCCAGAACAAAATCACGTGCCTGTTTCAAAATTGTAAACCACTAGAATGTGCTGTAGGATACAGGGTGTGCCACCCACTGGTACATTTTGTCACAAATAAGGGCCACTAATTTCAAATATTATGTAGTCTAAGGGGTATAGCCTCAACAAACAGTAATATATAAGGATCATAGTCTAGGCGTATACATTTAACTATGAGCAATCACAAACAAAAAACCACTTTTTGGCTATTTCAGGGGGCCGTTCTCTCTGTGATTATGCTAAAACTCAAAAGTAATGCCAAGTGTAGCAAGGTCACAATATGAAAAAGACCAAGCAAGGTTAAATGCATAAAAAAAAACAAATGCTTTTTGAGCTAGTAACTCACAACGCGAAAATGTGCATTTTTGACTATTCATGGACCATAACTCTGGAAAAAAGAGGGGGTCGGAGCCTGACGGAAAAAAAAGAGGTGCGCAAGTTTCATATCAAGATATCAAAGTTTGGCTTGACACAAATGTCAAGAGACATACACGTCTAGCCCAGAATGTACAGGGAAAGGATATTACCCTCAGATCTACTTTCTGAGCTGGATTGTCTCCGGCAGAAAAATTCTGGATTTTAAGAAATGAATTTGTATCAAGGTCACTTTTGGACTTACTTCAAATTCCTTCTGGATTTTAAGTGCTAACTTATATTCATCCTGGATTATAGTGTGTAATTATTAATTTCATTCTTTGTATGGATTTAATTAGTGGCTGCATTGGTAATAATAATCCCATTCAGCCTAAGTGTATATCAAATGGATTTATTATTCTTTATATGGATTTAATTAGTGGCTGCATTGGTAATAATAATCCCATTCAGCCTTGGTGTATTCAAATGGATTATTTGTGGGTTTCATTTTCAGATATGAAAATTTGTGCCATTTATTAAAATCATATGTTGTATAATTAGATGCTCTTGGCACACAGGACTTAAAACTTTGGTAGAGACGACTACCATAGCCATATAAAATCATATTGTCATTATTATGGGTTATCAATAAAACCCGGCTCGGCCCGGACCGGCCCAAACAACGGAAATAGCCGATTCCGATTGTACGGAAACCACCGAAAACTTACGGAAGGAAGGCTAATATAATTACGGATGGTTATAGTGTCGTCTTAATCAATACAAATGTCTATTTTACTTTACTTGGAAAGTATTTAATATTGATGAAACGTATATTCAATGAGGTATTGCACTTCACATTAGCAAATACCTAAAATAACGAGAGATTTTAGGTGATTAAATTACATTCAATGTAGCTCAACATTCAACGTGTCATTAAGTTTATCACACTGTTTCGAAAAACACCTATTATTTAAACTACTAAAGGGGTTGTCACATCGGGCCTCATTTTTAGGGGGCAATGTTAGAGGTAAGCTTTATTTAGTTACCATGGCAAATAAATACTAGGTTTCCAGTAACATACTTACCATTATTATCCCCAACGCTTTCCTTCTTTCCGTAATTCCGGAGCTATATCTCGGAAATGGTTTGGAATATTTAGATAAAACTTCGCATACATGTTCAACACTATATGGAAATGCGGCAAGTCAATTTCAGTCAGATTAGAGTTATGACCCTTAGTAGTTTCTAGTGTCATCTAAAAAGTTACTATAAAAATTGCAATTTCTGCTTCATAAATGGTGAACTATGAAACTTGAATTTAATTTAGATCACCGACAAATGTAATGACCTTTAATGGTTTAAGTAAAAAAGGGACCACTTGTTGGTGATATTTAGTCAAATGGGTATTACTGTGCATACTTGAAACAGAAATAGTAGTGTATTTAGTAGACAAGTGATATCAGAAGCAAAAACCAGACCCCGATCTCTTTACGTTCTTCCGGTAGTTATTTCACCTCTAAGACATTCCATCCCTTAATTTCTATATGTTGTTTTTTTTTTTAAAATTCTACCTAGAAGATATCAGTCAACAGCTTAGTTTTACCGAAAACAAGTTATAATATGAACTTAGGTGCTACCTAGAAGGCAGAGCTCCCTTGAAAAATAACCAGTGCCCCTTGAAAATTAAAGGAGTGCTGCTGGAATTATCTGGATCCGTTTTAGGAAGTTTATGTTCATTAAGATCTATTAAAATTTTAAGAAGTGATGATAATTCATGATTTCTGAATGAATGTCTTAGAATGCATTATGATTAAGATTAAATCTTGACAGGGAAAACTCTACCAATATGCTATATACGAACTAAAGAAAGTTACGGTTCTTTTTAGGGGGGAAGATGTGTCCAACTTTAAGGCAAATATACTGCTATGATAGACGTCTGGTATGGGAAAATGAAATCATCTACATGTAAAAGCTTGTTTAAATCCAAAAGACTACCCATTTTTAAAAATTTTAGTGATGAGAATTTTACCCAGAGAAAATCACTGTTTTCCGAAATTCTCGAAAACCCCAGTTTTATTTACTGAACTGCTAAGTTAACAGTCAAATGACATTTTATGGTTAATCTTTTAGCACTACTGGTATAGAATATGAATGGTAGTAGGAGTCTTTTTGATGTTTATTAATAATTCATGGGCAATAGTTTTTTTCCTAGTAATAATTCTGGTCATTTGATTTTTAGCTTGGGGAAATGAAATATATTTGAACGGGGAGAAGAGAATTATGTGCTTTTCACTTTCAATGCCTGTATATTTTGATCCCAAAACCTTTTTCAAAAATAAGTTTTATCTACAGACAGTACATTGGAACCTGACATCACTAACAGAACACTTGTTAAATTTCAGATGAATGACTTTATTTTTTACAATGCTTTCAAAACTCATAATAAATGAATAAATAAAAAAGAAAACTGAAATAAAAAAACTGAAAATAAAAAAAAATGCATTTGGTGAGAATCGAACTCCCGCCTCTGGTTTTCAATGCGAACTCGCTAACCACTGCACCAATGTGAAGTATGACGTCATCAACTCAAATATAAGTATATTAAATAATTTCAGTTATGGAAGCGTGACGAAAATCGTTTCGCATTGAAAATATTGTATTTTATCTTTTTTCTTCGTAGAAATGTTTTAGCACAAAATTCTTATTATCAGACGCTCATTTACATTTTATTCAACGTTCAAAGCAGTAAGCGAAACGCTTTTGTCAACCGTAAACAGCAAGCGTCTAGTGACGTCTTACTGATTAATTACAATGAGCATTGTGTGCTGGAAAGAAAAACCGAACAACAACCGATTCCAAAAAAGTACCACGAATTTTCAACTCTGATAGTAATTCTTTACACAGTTTTATTCATTTTGTTTTTCACACGTTTAACCGTAATGCGACGCTATCGGCGCCGCTTGCGGCGCCGGTAGCTCTGCTATTATATCCAGAATAAATAAAATTATGCTTACTTTTTACCCTGATAATCTGCGTCATTTCAGAAAGATGAGTAACTCAGTAACTTTTTTCATTATCTAATCGATTAATGTATAAAAATTTCTATCTAATTTCTGTATATATAAATGAGCAAATTATGTATGAATAAATTCTACAACTGTATGTGTACAATAATTCAAATTTGAATAACGTGAAAAACATAGCTGGATATAGCTAAATCGATGTCATTTTAACTTTTTTGGCTTGAAACAAAACCGGGTAATATGTATGGAGAGGACCACCGGAGTTACAATATGTTAAAGAAATGAATGAACTGAAGTATAAAATATGAAAGATCGGTGCCGTTTCCAAACTTTTACGCAAATTTAGAACCTGGGTCCCCATAAACTGACCGCTCAATCTATTTTAATAGGATAAATATTTAACATGAATAAACGGGAGGGTAGTGGACAGCAATGAACTTTCGCGTTTCAACAATTAACTGCTAACTTCATGTTTTAAATTTTAATCATATTGCTTGTTCTTTCTTTCATATATTAAACAATACAAGCATATCTTTTAACACAGAATAATACGATCGGGTCGAGCTACAAGCTATTTCAACATCGGTATATACAACCATTAATTCACACAATGTTAACTTCCCCTCCTTTTTAAATGAAATTTTAGCCATTGTTAACAAACTGTTGTGCAGTTCAAATTTCGAAATAATTCCAGTTTTGAAACTTCAAATACAACAAACCCTGAGAAAATAGTCTCTTTTCTGATTCACCCAGTCAAAAATTCCCTATTGATTTTGAGGTCAGTAGGTCAAAGGTCAAGGTAACATAAATATTGACCAATAATTTCTGTTCCTTGTGCAATTACTGAATGCATCAAGGGGGCATTTCTTGTTCTACTAGCTCTTGTTATAGAAATGTTGAAATTTTATTATAAAATCTTTTGTGTGTTTGTTTTGGGTTTAAACGCCGTTTTTCAACAGTATTTCAGTCATGTAACGGCAGGCAGTTAACCTAACCAGTGTTCCTGGATTCTGTACCAGTACAAACCTGTTCTCCACAAGTAACTACCAACTTCCCCACATGAATCAGAGGTGGAGGACTAATGATTTTCAGAACAATGTGCGTTTATCAAATAGTCACGGAGAACATACACCCCGCCCAAGGATCGAACTCGCGACCCCGCGATCTGTAGACCGACGCTCTACCTACTGAGCTAAGCGGGCGGTTAATTAACTGCAAATGCATGTGCTAATGTAGTTTGTAAAAACTTAAAGAATAGTTAGATATACAGATTTGATAGGTAGCAAGGCTCAACCCCATGACTCCAAGTGAGGGTTACAGTAATTTCAAGTCAGAACTCTGGCCACTCGACCACGAAGAAAAAAAATGCACACAAAGGAATCTTATGAAAGTAATACTGAAACGTATGAATGATCAATTATTAGATTTTTTCTCTGCATCAGAAACATGTGCCAATCGTTCCTGTAGACTACACATAAAATATGTAGATTATAAATATATGTTTGATTGTCGAGCAATGTCAACGAATTCATTGAATTAGCAGCAGAAAATTGATATTCGGAAAGTAATTTCAGGAATACTGTGAAAACAGTTAATTAATTTGTAATGGATATTTATTAGATTTTTCTACGGTGAAAGAGGTTCATTTTATTTCAGTGGAGGACGAAATAATGATTAAGTTTGTAGAATATTTTATAATATCTGAAGATCATTTGAATTAGCATTTTAAAATAGTCTCATCCATCTGTAATACGGCTGCAACACATAGTTATAAAACACTCTCGGAGATCAACGCACGTTTCCAACAGCTTTTTCGATGATGTAATGGGTGGGGCATGGCATATTAAGTACATGCGATTGACAGTGATTTGAAAACAAACACCTACATAAAGTAAAAGAATTATAAACACAGAAAAAAAATGTATCCCAGCAAAACATTCAGTGCTTCATTATGTATACTCGGACTCATACAGATACAAAATGTAATAAAAATACCCAGTGCACTTTCTACTTTCGTCTCATCTGCTATATTTTCTTTGGAAACAGTGTCTTAAAATTCTGCATTATTCCAGTTTGATGTGAAAAGTGCGACGATTATGAAGATTAGTGATTCTGAAAGTCCGGGACCGTAAAAATCTGAAGCTTTGAGGACATGCAGCTTGCATGCACTGTACTCCAAATCACATAAAATGCTCATTTTAAGATTATATGCATTGTAGATCTTATATTTTGACGATAATCCCCACCTTCACAACTGGCGAGGGGAAAATTAAATAAAAGCGGTCCTACAATTTTAAGCAGATGAAACAGGTGCTCTTTATAAGTGCCAGTTAAATTAGAAATACAAAAAATGTATTGCCTATCGGTCTACAAGAGAACGTGATTATAAAGCTTTGAATATAATATATAACAAATGACTTTATCTTCTAAATATATAAGTAACAGAATGTATATGATATCGACACGATATCGTTCGTAATTATATTAGCCTTCCGTCCGTAAGTTTCCGGCGGTTTCCGTACAATAGAAATCGGCTTATTCCGTTGTTTGGGCCGGGCCGAACCGGGCCGGGCCGGGTTTATAACCTGATTATGTGTTATATTATATTAATCTACAGCTGAAAAATGACTGAATGCAACCCGAAATCATGATGTGTGCTATTATTGGAGATAGTAGTAGTTGCTTTGGTTGTTTTGAAATTGAATGAAACATTTAATTTCATTGTAAATATTCTTTTATGGTTGCCTTAGTTTAAGAACTACTCTGAAGTGTCTTTTATCTATGTAATTTATGTATACTTTATTCATAGCCTGCTTTTACCAAGATGAGATCTCATTTGAAAAAAAAATAATAATAAAAAAAAAATTAAAAAATTGCCTGTCAATGTCACAGGGCCTGAACATGGAAACCCGTTTCTGATCAATAACTTGAGGACAACTTGGCCCAGAATGTTGAAACTTCATAGGAAAACAGTTTCCAACCAATAACTTTAGAAATCATTTGACCGGAAACTTACGGACGGAAGGCTAATATGATCACGGTCACAGGGGCCTGAACATGGAACACGGTTTACTTGAGAACCATTTGACCCAGAATTTTGTAACTAATAGGGTGATTGGACATGCCAAGTAGATGATCTCTATTGCAGCCAAACATTAGTGTCTCTTTGTCTTTCGCTCCTATCCTCTATTGACTTCTTGGCCTATTACGACTATGCATTGGGGGACTAGGGAGACTAGGGAGACATGGGCTTCTTCTAATTTGAAATTTAATTGCCCTCATTCGAAGGAGGAGGGGTATATTGTAAATATTAATGTTTGATGATGGATGTTGGTAGGTCTGTAGACAAATCAGTTTCCGGACGATACTGGAGAACGCTTGGGCTTAGGATCATGAGATCGGGAGATTTGTCATGACCAGCAAATGACCCCTATTCGTTTGAGTTCAGTAGGTCAAAGTCAATATCACATTGACAATAGAACTTTTTTGCCAGAAACTAGATTATGCTTTGGTCTAAGATCACATTTGATACGGAAGTCATTTAAGACTGGTAAATGACCCATGATATTGATTTAAGATCAATACGTAAATGTCCAGTAGGCAGTGACCAAAAATTTCTCTTCCTTGTCAGTTAATTCATGCAAGTGTTCTACAAGCTCTTGTTATAACTAGAATCTCCAAACAAAACATAACTATCAATTAGTCCATGACCTTTGCTCACATTTACTGTTATTCCCGTTGTTCCAGTAAAAGCAGGGTGTTTCCTATTGATTTGTTAAAAAAATGCTTATAATTCAAAAAAGGTTTTGAGCAAAATTAACCAAACCTTACAAAATTTTCAATAAGCACACGAGCTTTGCTGATATATTATTTTATCCCCTTTGACAGAGTAAATGTTTTACCCTTGATTGATAAAAGAAAGGTATGAAATGCTTATTAATCAAAGTAGTTTAACCAGAATCACCAAACTTAAGCTAACTGTTCATGCCCATTACCAGAAGCTGTCAACCGCTGCCCACATCAGTCCTCTCAGTGCTTTGCTTAATTTTTCTTTACCTACTGATTTAAGTTTTCAAACCACTCAAATCCCTTTCAGTGCAAGACAGATTCTGACAAAGTTTATTCAAATTTTGACCTTTGATGTACAATTGTTTACGAAATTGCTGACAGAGAAAGAACGGTTGGCAAACGATAGCTCATCCTAATATGGTAAGAGGTGTTTACATGATGCAATTTTCGAATTCATTTTGATCCCACAATGAAAGGAAATATATTATACTACGCATGTGAAAATCCGATAACACGGCGACCATATTGCCAATATGCCAATATTATCAATGCCAAGGCCATAAAGAATGCATAAGCGTAATTTGATTTCATTTTGCTTTTGGTTTATTCATTCTGACAAAACTTGATTTGGGCTACCAAACAAACCAGTTTGTCTGTCCAAATGACTAGTTAAAAGTTTAGCGATATCTGACATGCTGATGTTTTCATATTATTTATTTTTTTTTAAATAATAATTAAATTCTGATTTGTTTTCTGGTTTAAGTACTCATCATTTCGATATTTCCAGTCCTGGAGCTTGGTGTTTTCTTAGTCTTTACTTTCTCCACAAGTGACCTAAATCCTCTCTTTTCTATTCTGAAAAACAGGCTTGCGGCAAAATATGGAGTGGAGTCTTGGAGTGGAGTCATATTTAAATGTTCTAACCAGAAGTCTTTTTAAAGTCCCCATTATATACATATAGGGAAAATAGACCAGGCCCTCTGGCGGCCATGTTTTCTGAGGAATCAGAATAATTTGAACAAACTTGGTAGTAGGTCACCCGAGGTTGTCAATATCTTTATCCAGTCCACTGTTGATGTATTTTTTTCGCTCCGTAGTGTATTTTGTAGAAACAGGATAAATCGAAAACACGGTTTCTGTCGAGATGAAGGAAGTTTATCCGGTTCGGCAAGCCTGACCGGACTGACGTCCTGCATCTCAGTAGTAGGAAATGCATGTTACCGTCCACGCCCTCTAGCCCGGGGTTTTAAGCAGAACTCAACATTTACACATGCTAAAAGTACAAAAAAAAATTTAGATACACCCGCAGATGTGTTCATACGACGGTGGACATGGATTCTTCAATGCTTACACTAGTGTGTAATTCCATGAAAAGCGGCGTATGGTCCCCAGTTAAAATAATGGGTTTGCCCTAAATGAGAAAACAATGGGCAAGAACAAAACAAAACCTGATAAGCAGGAACTTACTTACTCTCTTGATGCTCTTCAGTTGTTTATAGAACTGAAGTCCTATATTGAAAGCAATGAAACTCTTATAAATGTATTTGGGGGGAGATAGATATCAATTAGAAACATTTTCTATGCTATTTTGTCTCTCATGTTATAGATAACTAACTGAGCTCATAGCTTGTTTTAGTCAGATGTGGCCTCTGTTCTGTTCGATGTACTTCATAACCGGAATACTTGCAGAGTGCTGAGGAGCTCATATTATCGCTTCATGATTTTGCAAGGAGTTATGTTTCCTATGATATTTGCTACTTACTAGTATATAATTATAAACTTTTTCAACATCCCATTCAGAAAGATGGCGTTCTTTTGCTAAGTAATACTTGAGCATCTTGTTACATATTTACACCAAATGATATGACCTAATGAATTAAGTTCGAATGGCAACTAAGGCATACCGGAGGTTCTAGGTCGTCTTTATCGTGAAAGACCAACATTAAACAGCACTGGCTTTAACCTGGACTAGAACTAATGCAATAACGACTTATCATTATTTCTGACACTGGATTCAGGACAAATTAGGCACGCATGTGCATGTTTGAATTAGTGCAGATATACTAATGAATTGTTAAAGTAGAGAACGGGCATTTTGATATATCATTGGGCTTCACTTTTATTATGGAATGCGCTAGGTATGCGTTTACTAATACAAACATAAGTGTAATAAATACAATGTAATTAAACAAACAAAATATGAGCTTTTGTAATAATACCCGAATTGTATTAATTAGCATAGAGTGTAGAGTTAAGCGTGTACTAATACATTGTCAACTGTAAGCTATTTTTACCACCGAAGCATTGTGAAACTTACGCAGAATGTTTGTAATTGTGTGGAATGCAACTTGCAGCAAATTTGACCATGTCAGGTCAGAATGTCACTATAGTCTGCCAATATCTTGGGAAAATGTGACTTCTGATGGCATTTTTTGTTTATGCTCGGATATTGGTATTAAAGTGTTCCTTAGAATCGAACTTGAAATTTAAAAGGGGCTGTCGCCTTCTAGGGTTCCTCATTACAGTACAATGGGGTCAAAGGTCAAATGAGTGCATTTACAAATAAACTATGCCGCTGTGCACTAATTTTATTTTTCATATACCATCTAAATTGGTTTAAAAAAGTGTGTCTCGATGCCCTTTACTATTTTGTAAATGAAACTGATGATAATATATAAAATGTATATCTAATATATATATAATATTATATAGAATAATATAAAGTGGCATACGATGGTAAAGTGTGTTTTACTTGACATGTTTGCTAATCTTTATATGTGGATGAACTAGAGAAATATTTTTGGAAATGTTTTATCCAAGGGTTTTTTTCAATGAAATTTAAAGGTCACAGACATGTCAAGGTCAAAACTGAACTTTTAAAATGACTTCAAAGTTATTAACGGTGGCAAAATGGTGCATATATTAACAATATACTCAAGAACTTTTCTGACCCACACCTGTTTTTTCCCTTTATTGCCAAATTTTGACAGATTTGAATGAATTTTTTACACAATGTTAAATGATTATTCTATTATAATATAACACAAAAACGATCATAGCCTGATGGAAATTCATTTAACTGTAAAGGTAACAATAAGGTAACCCTGAATTAAAGTCATATTAGTAAATTCCCAAATCACAGTAGTACACTTTGATCCTATTAATTCAATGATATCAAAAATATTATATTCTGGATGTTCAACTCTGTTTAGTTGTAATGGAACATCTGTTAATATTTTCAATATGTACATATTAATTTTTAATCAGGTTTGTGACGTCATTGATAACACCAAATTAATGACAAAATGCAGATGACAGTACTTGCCGCATACAGACCAGCACCAAGTTGCATTCATTCAGTGACATTTTTTTTTTGGTAGGTGGGCGTGGGGTACCTTATTTAAACTGTCATGGCACAACGAATGTACGAAAAATTGATATCGTTGTTATGTTTATTTAATTCAACTGGTCATTAAACAATGTGTCCAATTTTCATTCAAATCTGTCAACATTTGGCAGAGATAAAAACAAAAGTCAGGTGTGCAGTTAGAAAAATTGTTGAGCAAATGATTACAAAATGACACTGCAAATGCATTTCTTGCATTTCAGGCAGCAATAAAAACTTGAATTTAAGCTTTGAACTAACTATAAAAGAATATTTACATATTGTACACCTTTTGAGAAATGTGTGCGAAAGAAAATATGTTTGGTTTTGAGGAAGAAGACTAAAGCGGAAAATGAATTACATATAAATGTATAAAATTCTCATGTAAATAGTTAAAATCACTTTACTTTCATGTATACAAACAAGTATTTTTAGCTCAATCAGTAGAGCGCAGATCTATGGGTCGTGATTTTCAATCCCGGGAGAGGTGAATGTTCTCCATGACGTTTTTGATAATAGACATTGTCAGGAGTGATTTTGTCCTCCACTTTCTGAATCATTTGGAGAAAATGGCAGTTACTTGCACGGAAAATCTACTACTTGTAGAGACTCCAGAAACACTGATTAAGTTAATTGACCGCCGTTACATGACTGAAATAATGTTGAAAGTAACATTTATAATATTATATGGAATCCTTCTCCAGCCCCTAAAGAAATTGATTTCAAATCTGGTGATGATTCATTAAATGATATATGTTTATGTTAATTTGTCCACGTGACGATGGTTAAATAGGACCATTTTAGAAGAATAACTGAAATATTGGTAAGAAGATCGGTTTACACAGTACATGTACGATAATTAACTAATCAGAACAGATATGTAGGATTTCAACTAGTTAATCTATACAATATTCCCTTGATTTACTGTAATATAATTCTTTTGTTACTATAAGTCAGGCACTTGTCATCATATTTTAGGTATTTCAAATTAAGTAGCACATTTCAAGAACTAGATTTTCTATCACCGAAGCTCTTATGCGTTTTTTGCATCATTTTATTCTAAAAATTCACCACGCTATTTCTGTTTCGATCTTTTTTATCTTTGGCTTTGCTTCTACACTCTCACTTCCTATTCAAACCAAAGTTGAAAAACGATCAGATCGTAACAATTTACAGATCTGACACATGGTTTCAGACACGATGTCCTTGATAAGATTGTGAAAACAAAGCTTGTGTCTTGACACTGAAATATTAGTCATTCTATATTTTAGTTACCAAGAGATATAAAATGCGTATAAATAACTTCCTGCAGGATGAGAAGAGCATGAAGAAGAGATCTGAAATTCAAAATGATCGATTTATAATAAACAAATAATGCCGATTGATAAATTATGTCAGACTAACCCATCTATAGCTTGTGAAGTGCTATGGAGTTTATTCATTTTTTTATATAAGGGTAAGAAGTTATTTCTACATAAGGGTAGTTCATTCTAACATTCCGCACTGAATTAAATTGACAATTATATTTATTTTTACACGTTTAAGGCTACAATAGCATTAGCTCACAATTGTTTATATTTTTTAACATCAGTAGATTCTTTCGTGATACATTGGTAAGTTTGCTCCACACGGTTCTATCACCAACCAATCGCTGGGAAATCTAAAGGTGTTGTAACAGGAAAACAAACATGCTTTGCCCCTATATTCACAGTCATAAAGATCATACTAATAACATTCGATATACTATCAAATTCACTGACAATTATCAAGCCTTTTTGAAGTTATGACATCTAAAGAACATAAACAAATATTTACAAAATTGTAGATATTGAAACACTTGAAGAGCGGTTACAAATTCTTATAATAGCCTGATGTCAATGTGCAAGGAATAATTGTTTAGCTGATTCAAAAATATGAAAAGGACCATTTTTCATGCTGATACATATACGTAAACCAATGGAGTAGAAATTTGATTGACAGCATGGACAGTTTTAGATAATGCTTGAGAGAATTTTCACATTTCATTTTATCTCACAAACAGACGTAATCAAACCGAGTTTGCTATTTTTACGTTCTTGAGTTCTATGCCTCCGAAGGAATCTTTAGATCTGTCAACAGTTAGTACAGTTAAACTATTTTCGCTAGAGCTTGATAGGACAAGCAACATGTGTTCGAGATATCAGTAGTACAAGTCAACGTGAAGTATACATTATAAAGACCTGACACCAAGTTCGAGCAAGCAAAAGTAGTAATTGGATAATCCGAATTCGAGCAAACGAAGTCTTTATAAAATACGCGCCATAGATTTTTTCTACCTGTACTGTTCATACGGACAATCATACAGGTAACCAACCAGCCATTATGGAAACTGTTAGCCATAAAACGGAAATTTTTAGAAGCATGAGAAAGAAAACTTCCATAATGAACAAAATATTTGAGCGTACGAAAATTTAGCTCATTCTATAGAAATAACTTTAGTCGCTTTGAATTTTGCCAGTCTCAAATGCAATAAATCTATTTGAAGTAATTTATTTTACTTCTGAGATTCATAATTATCACCGAAAAATTACAAGTTTGTATTAGAATGTAGCAAAAATTGTAAAAATCTTAAGTTTATAACAAAAAATGCACTTACTGACCTTTGACCTTTAGCTGTGACCTTACTATGATCCTTAGAAGGCGACAGCCCCCCTGAAAGGTTTTCAATTTTTATAAAGTTAACAATGAACATGGCTGTCGGGCATTAACAAAAAATGCCATCAAAGCCATTTTCTAGGCCTCTTTTTTGGATATATAAGCAGACTACTATGTCATATAAACCAGTTAGGCTCATGTTACATGACTGTAAAGCTCTCGTGTAAAACTGGAATGATTGAATATAACTCAGATGAAAAACATCATAATGGAGGGACAGAAGCGTTACTTTTCGGACAATGAAAGTCAGCATTGAAAAATTGTGTGAAAGGAAATAGGTTACGCAAATTTTGTTGGAAATGAAATGCATCACTGAGGATTTTGAAGGAAAGCCACGTAGTTTCCAAGATCACCTAAAGGCTCACGAGTTATACTTCATAGTCTCATCTCTATATGCGATCAAGGAAAAAAGGATCACGAGCCAACCATCAGCTATCACAAGCCCACCTTGACATACTTCGTCAGAATGTTTCATAACAATGTGAATAACACCCTTATGATATTGAATCACATAGATAAATCAAAGCACTGAAAGTGCTGACAGCAAGGAGCTCATTGCAAGATCATGGATGTCAGTTAAACAAATGTATACACTCAGTAATACCAGCCTATTAAGTACCACCATTAAAGTCAGATACATTCAAAAACCCTTTGTTTTGTTGGTTTCATGCCAGATTTCAACAGTCTTTCAATAAGAACCAGTAGAGTGTGAGTCACGACTCGTGACAACTTCCTCACATAAATTTTTCAAATCAGTCTAGCAAAAAATCAAGCACACGACCCTATCTTTTTTATTTGCTGAATTTTCTATGTATATTCTGAAGATTGGAAAAATCAGAGTTTAATCAAATTCTACATTGTACAAAAAAATTCACCCTTTCTAACCTACACATGTTTTTTTATTGTTATAAACACATTAAGTGTTCAATAAGAGCTTACACCAGTTTTACTTCGAATATTTACATACCGGTATTTATGGAACAAATTGGGCTGTTTGATCAAGAGTAACTCATTTGGATGTTGTCCTTTGAAATAACACGAAGAATAGCTGACCATTGGAAATGGAAGAAACTGGTAAGTAGTATTGATCTTGTATGTCCATATCTGTTTCATTAACTATAATTTTAACACCTATTTTGTGTCTGCAACAAATTTTGTTGGCTACCAATAGTATTTTTGGGTAGGACCAAATTGTTGAGGTACAAATAGCATATCACCGGGTTAATTTTTGGAAGCGGGAAATTCATATGAATAAAGTAAACAATGAGAAATACACAAAACTAAATTTTTATAAAGCCAAAAAAGGGTAAATTTAGAAAAAAATTTTTTTAAAATTTTTTTCCCCTGTTTGATTTTACAATGATACACAATGTAAATATAAAAACTATATTGAAACCCATAGTTAAACGTGTTTTTAAAAATTTTCAAAAATAAACAAGAATAAAAAATCTTCTAAAAAATGTTTTAAAACAAGTAGACAAGTCCAAAATATTTCCTGAATTATTTTCAACAAATAATTTGTTGGGACAATGATTTTTTTAAATTCAAAGGTTTTCAGATAAATAGAGAGGAAATGTATTTAAAGACTTTTGGCCATCAATCCCCTAAAGAAAGTACCACTTAAAACTTAAAAGAGTTTTTTCTTTTTAAAAAATGCTTCGTACCACTTGTTTGTTTTCTGATGGTGGAGACTGGTAACGAAGAAGTCTGATTTTGGTGAGAAGCGGGAAAAACTTGTGGTTCGATTTCTTGTCCCAAGTGTTTCTGATCTTGACTGATTGTTTTTGTGCATGACCATTTTTTCAAAATGTACAATTTTTAAGATCATAAACAGACATACACCCAGAGGGGTTTTGGAGCTATACCTTAAAGCATTTTGCATTGTAAACAGGTTATGTTGTCTTTGCCCGATATTTGACAGATAGCTTAAAACGTGGTAACACTAAAACCACGTGCCGTTGCTATGCAGTGAACATGTTGTTCCCTGACGGGAAGAAAGTTTTGATAGAGAAAAAGCAAGAATAGTTAATAAGTTGAGACAGTACTTTTTTTTCGTTTCAGGTGGTTTGGATAAAAAAAAAAAAACCCCTCGAGTCTGTTGTAGGCTGTTTCTTTTTGTTTTCACATGGAATCAAGTCATGAAAAAGTGATGGTAGGAAGTTTTACACTTGGATATGTATCCAGTCTTGGCCCCAAGGGAAGGGTCGTTGATTTAGCCGACACCCGTTTTGTTCTGTTTTTCATCAACGGTAGTCTTGGTATTGACACAATCTTTCTAAAAAACTGGTCAAAGATCTATCCCTATGACCTTCAAGTAAACCAAATCCATGTAGTGGTTGCAAAGTTGTCTGAGCCCAACGGTTTCTTTTTCCCTGTTACTGGTTAAGGTTTTAATTTTATAAGTATGGATGGGTAAAAAAAAGGATTCCAGGTATTGCTGAAATATGCGAACAACTTCATGACTCTCCGTCTTGGTAGTCCCCCATGTTTGTTTTCGACTAAGTCTGCTGCCACTGTTTTTGTAGGGTCTTCAACTGCACTTTAAAAAATTCCCTTGCGTTCAAGTATCAAAAGAAGGGGATGAAATCAAGAAAGCTACCTCCAAGACACAGTTTATGTTGCATTTACTAGCTACATACGTATCGATACTAATTTGGAGAAATGCAGAAAAAAGTTTTTTAGTTTGCTAATCCAGCTCCATTTTGGTTTCATGGTTGATCCAATATGTTCTATATAGCTCACACATGAGTCTCACCCTGCAGCAGCCCCGAACTCCTAAGTGACCTAGTGTGTCTTGAAAAAGGTTTTTGTTTGGGTGACAGTATTGCAAAAGAAATGGCAGCCTGTACACATGCTGTGAATGAAAGCTGCATTGCAAAAAAGAACATCCAAAAACGTTTTACAATATTAGCTTTTGGTTCAAGACTATTTGATTTAAAAACTAAAAACTGTCCTTTGGGTTTTATCTACATTTTTCTTTAAAGCAAACTTTAAGTTTGCCATTTATCCCCTTTGTTTTTTTCATTAACACATTACATGTAGTCAAAAAAATTATTTTACAGAACTGATAATGCAATTACCCAAATTCGATGGTTTTATTTTGTTTTAAGCAAATATAGATTCGTCCGATTGTTTTTAATTAAAAAAAGGGTTTACATATCCTTTCGGCTCCATAGCAGACTATACGTACCATAAAAATTGGGGTCGTATTCCCGTATCAAAAACCCCGACTGCTACCGCAGACGCCTATAAAAACGAGGTCCAGATTCCGCATCGTACCCCCCTGGGACTCCCGGAATTTTTAATTTTTTTTGTATCTGGGGGGAATTTAAATGCTTTTTTTTATTGCAGAATTTTGGGTCTGAAGTGTAAATTTTTCTTTATGTTATTAAAAAAACGGTATAAATCGTTAAACTAATAATTTAAATCATTCTAGACTACTAAAAATATACGCAACAAATACAAGAAACAAAAAAACCAAACCCCTCGGCGCGAAAATTTTTAAAAAATCTTTTTTCGCAATTTGTTGATAAAAAAACCCTTTTCCCAGAAAATTAAGGGTCATTATTTTCCCAGAATACCCAAAAGTTTTGATGTTGTTCGTGGGTAATTACCGAATCTTTTTAAATTAAGTAATTATCATTTCTCGTACGGTTTTTTAAAGCTATTAACTACGTCTGCTTATGGGGTTTTTCTAAAGTCAAAAACCCCACGGGTCTGCCATGAGCTTTTTTGTAGACTTTTCCCAGTTTTTTTCCCCTATGGCACTAGGGTTTTTCTGACTTTTTTCCTAAAATAAAAATTTCACTATGGAATCGAATTATGTCTTTATCCCTTTTGGCAGAATATTTGTAATTTGTTTTTGCACTGAAACATCATAAAAAACGGGGAAATTTTCTCGAAATCGTATTCAGTATTTCAAGTCTTTGTGTTTCAATATTAATTTATATCCGGGGCCTAATGTGGGAGATCTTTCGTGTTTGTAACTCGAACCCTTCACTGACGGAGGGTCGCAAGTTCGAGCTGTGCTATCGACTAGGATTTTTGGTTGCGGGTTAATCCCGCTACCAAAGTTAATGTTTTTTGACAATCAGTACATTTTATTTGATTTCCAGATCAATCCACAGGAATTTGTTCATGTGCCAAAAAGTAGTCCAATTCCGAAAAATGCGGATAATTATCAATGACAAGCAGTTCTTATTCTCCTCACCCATTCACATGGCCATTTGTTTAATAAGATTGTAAATGATTAGGTATTCCAGCCCATGGTTACATCACTGACTTCAGTGTTCTGAAGGTCAACAGAGTTTATTTAGGTATGAGGCACATAGTTTTTGTTTTTATACATGATATTTAAGTTGGGCTTTTAAAAATGAAAAAATTCTAGCAAACCCCAACCCCAACATTAAAGCTTTGATTTTTTATGTGAAAAAGTAGGTATTTGTTACGGATTTTGGCGTCTAGTAGGTTTTTCCCCAGGAAGGGTTATTTAACGGGCTGCCTGATATAACAGGAATAACGTTAAAAATTTGACCGTAAATTAAAACAAAAAAACAACCAAAAATTCTTCTGTTTCCAAAACGTACATTTTCGGTAAAAAAGAGTTTTTACAATTCTTCATTATTGATTAAAAAATTGATCCCTTAATGGGACTTTAAAAAAAAAAAAGTTACCCCGGAAATAAAACTCGCAACTGGTACCTCAATTTAGATATAATACATTAATAAATTCAGTTTTTAAAAAATCTTTTTAAAAGTCGTAAGGAAAACAAACAAAGAAAAAAAGAACATTTTTAGCTACTTTTTAAAAGTTTTCCCACGAAGTGTCATTCGACATTTTTGATTTTTTGTTTAACACTTGCATCGTATACACCACAAAAACATATATGAATATGAAAAAATTTTAAAATAAACCTTAATAACGTATGTTGACGCGTTTACTTTGGTCCGCTGACAAACTGGTAGGTACAAAAGAAAAAAAAAAAAAAAATTTTAACAAAAATTTTAAGAAAAAACAATAAAATTAACAACTGAATGGAAACGCAACGGGCAATCCCCTATGAACGGGTAGGGTAAAAGAATCATATATAAAAATGCTACAAAACCTGAACAACGTTTTTTGGGGATTAAATTTCATGAAAGACGTCGGGACTTTAAATACTTACAAAATTCCGCAAAGGAAACAAGGCATTGTAATTTTGCCAAAAAGTTGACTGAAATATGAAAAAATTCCTTTTTTTTGTTGAATTTGTACTGCAGTCCGTTTAAACTGAGAAAGAAGTAAAAATTTTTGTAAACACTTACAACAATAACCGTTAATCATTATACATTAACTTTTTAATGCCGTCAAAATGCAAGGGGGTGGGTAGGGAAAATTAGCTTGTTAATGACCATAAAGGATAAAATTACAAAATTACTGTGAAAAAACATGTCATCGGTGAACGTTTAATAATATTAATTTCTAATTTAATATGTCGTTGTTGATTATTATTTCAAACCATATTACAATGTATAAAAATTCGAAAGAAGCCAAACTTTAGCAACGTTTTTCTTAAATTTCAAAACTTTAACTCAAAACCATTTTCCCTTGAGACAGCTCATATTGAAAACAAATTTTGCAATAAAAATTAATTATAAAAAGATGAATAAAATCAAACCTCGTTCGTACAAAAACATAACGTACAATACACACGACACATGTAAAAATGTGTAAACCAGTAATGGTGTCATAATTAGACACTGTCTGTTTCTTCTACAGTTTTGTTAGTTCCGCTAGTAACAGTCTTTTTCTTCTTCGTCGTTTTCCCAAGATTTTTTTTTGGGCATTTTAGGGGGTTTTTTCTATTTTAATATGTCCTTCCTGGGTTTTTTTTTGCAACCGTTATGTAGCTAATTTTAAGGGAAGGGGATTTCTTATTAAATGAAGTAATAATGGCAATAATAAACGTATAAAATTATAACATTTAGTGATTTGCAATTACAAAAAATCGTTTTTTCTGGAGTTTCCGTTTTGCTCGTTCCCATAAGTTTTACGGACTTTTTCGGTTTGGGAAAAGTCTGTAGGGACTTGTTTTTAGTTCCAATCCCATTCGGAGCATGATAAAAAAGAAAGCTTTCCCCTAAAAGTATTTTTTAAAAAAATCACGAGGTTAAACCCCTGAAAATGATGAAAAATATTTTTATGTAAGCAAGACATTGATTTTCAACTACAAATACTGCAAAACTTATCTGGAACGGGCTTTTGTACTTAAGGGCTAGTTTTCTCAAAACATTTTACCCTGACTAAAAAGTTAAACCCTGTTAAGAGCAGTCGAATTAAATGTTTTACAGTTTTCCCTTCTGACTGTTTAAAATATTTGGGAAAAAATTTGCCCAGAGGAAAATTTGATTTTTTTTGAGTACATTTTGGATTTGGCGACTTGTTACTCAGACCCAATTTATATACATGGAGTAAAAAAGTACGTTCACGAAACATGAAATGCTCATAATAAAATGAATCATTAGATAAAATAAACTTTTTAATAAGAAGGTAGTGTTTACCTGTTAAATTGTCTTTAATGCTTAGAACCAAAGATGCGTTGGTTTTCGGAGACCCCCGGCGGTCTTTAGTTTCTTCATACTCAAAACTGACAGCATTTTTCGTCATTGAATAATTTATGTGGTCGAAAACTCTCGGTAAATGTTTTTAACTACCTCGTTTGTTGAGTTTCCTAAATCCTGAACGGAAACCTTCCTACTCTAGCTACCATTTTTCCATCTTTGATTTGACGTGTCAAAGCTGCCCTTTTTTCATTGTATAACCGAGACCAGGAATTTTTAAAGTATTACATTATTCCTGCCCAAAAATCTTCTGTCGGATAAATTTTTGTGGTTTTAAATATTGGCAAGAAAAATTTTGCCTTTTTTTAAAAAACCCACAAAAATGGGTTGTCTGGCAAGGAACGCCTGTGTCGACGGGGTGTGTTAAAGCACTATACGGTCAAAAAGTGTTTAAAAACCTTTCCATTTGTTCTACTTCTTTTTTTGCCTTGATATAAACTTTAAACTTCCCAAAAATATGCAGAAACTGCATCTGCTAAAACGATATTTTTTAAAACCTTCTTTCATAATTTATTAACTAAAGTTATCTATTTTCTTTTTTATACGATCACTCCTCTTTTCGAGATAAGTGCAGCTGCGCGCCTGTACAAGAATTTTAAAGGTAGAATGAAACGGGGAAAAAAGTAATACCGATGTGTTTGCAAGCATGAATTTTTGGTAGTGTTAAAAAAAAGAAGGACTTCAGATAAAAAACAGTTTAAAGAAACAGGTCATCGTTAAGCATTGTGTGCACGTTGGGTTACACCCCCCTAAACTGGTTCAGGGGGTTTGGGGTTGCACAGTTGTACTTTAAAGGGAAATTCCCAAGCAATATGGTGCCTGGGAAAAAAATATTTAGTAATTACAGGGAGTGGGTTAGGGATTTTGGGGGTGGAATTCTTGTAAGACGGATTGGGAGGGGAGGGGAAATAGGGAGAAGTGTACGCACCAAACCACTCTGCAAATAAATTTCCACGAGGGTTGCAGGAAGAAAAGAAAATTTTAATGTTTCTTTTTGTTACCGAAGTGTAGTTTTTACTCGTCCGTTACTAAAATTATAGCAGATTTTGGAAACTTGAATTTTAAGGCAGTGCTTTTTAATTAGTTTACATATTAAAAGAAATTAAGTGCACTTCACAGTGCTGTAAAGTACCCGCGAAAGGATTAACAGTAATCAAAACTTATCCTGTAGGATTTTTATTTTTCCCGATTACCCCAGTGTTTAATGCGGCATGTGAAACAAAGGGTGCCGCAGGGGATTAAAAAAATTCACACAAAAAGCATGTACTGCCAAGTGTTTCATGGCCCTTTAAAAAATGTGACTTTTGATAAATAAAATTAAAAGTTTGTTTTATCTGCATATAAAAACCTAGTGTTTTTGCAGGGAAAAAAGAAACTATAAAAGGGCCCCGTGTAGTTATACCAATAACCCCCCAATGGACAAATACATAGTGTAGCAACCGTTTTACATAAAAATTTCGGCGCTAAAAAGTAGTTAAAAATTTTTTAAATTCCTTTTGTTTTCAATTTGGAAAATATACAAATTTTTACCCAAATTGATTATGCCTATGGAAATGAGACCCCCAATTTTTTTGGTACGTATTTGTCGTCGCGGTAGCCCGTCTGCAAAACAGAGCGGGAATGGAACCCCCCAAAAAATTCTGCATCTGGCGCTCAGGTAGGCTCGGTGTACATAGCGGTCACGTCCGGGGGGGGAAAAATGTTACACGAGACTCGGTTGTGGAGGATTATTTACGATTTTGGGTGCTTTGTTACAGTATTCCCGGAAAGTTACAGCATTCGGGGATAATAATAGCTGCGGTATTTTTTTTGCCAAAAATGTGGTTAAAAATTTATCTCTTTTCCAAAAATAAAAATTGTTTTTTTTAGATCATGTAGATCGTTGAAATGGCTTAACCAGCGAAACACATATATTGATTCATCAAGCGTTTTATGAAAAAAATCGAAATTTTGATAGAAAATATTTAAAAGAAAATTTATTTTTAAAAGATATTCCAACATTTCAGCAAATTTTCATTGATTAAAAACCCCCTTTCAGGCAGGACTTTTTCCCAGGTAGAAAAAAAAACTGTTGATCAAAATTTTGTGGTTTTATAGAATGTTGCAGTTTAGCAGGATTGTTTACCCCTTGTTGGTTGCTTCTAATGGTTTTTAGATTTTGGATGTACTTTTTCCTTTTTTCAGGATTGTGAAACATTTCAAAACTGTTCAGATTTTTTTATCTGAAATAACTTCAAATGCACCATTCTGTCTTGTAGAACTTCAACATTTTTCTCAGGATTGGCACCTGTAACCATGCCTTAACATAAAAACTGAAGGTGGTCTGATGTCATTTTATGTGTTGTCAAAACATACGTATGCCTTGCGAGATGATATATAGGTGGAATATCAGCTGTAGTGCTTTTGTGCTATAGCTTAGATTCTTATCATAAATATTAAACATACACACACACAAACATTTCGCTGAGCATATGGGAAAATTAGACCCATCGAGTTTTCGCACGATTGAAAGTGTTTTATATCCTTTCCGCGGCCGCAACTTAATAAAACCTATTATACACTTGCTCCGTTACGAACCCCTGTGAGATATGTGTTTATTCCAATTCAAATATTTTTTCGTAGTTGAAAGCCCAGGTATTTTCAAATCGTTAGAAAGTGCTGAAAATTGACTCCCCATTAGCAAAATGAAAAAAAAACGATGTCCACGCGCATACATTTAGACGGGGTGACCCCTGCGCGTAACCACTGAATATAGACCTTTGCAAATGCGACTTTCATTTTCATTTTCAAGTTTAACCCGTTTACTTTCATTTTCTTTACTTCCGGAAAAAGCTGAAAGTCGCCGGACGTAATTTTCTGTGTTGTCAAAAACATCTGTATGCCTGGCGAGATTGCATAAAAATGTGCCGGCAATGTTAGGCAAATCTTTTTTTTCTAAACAAGAGTTTTTTTCAACACTTATGTATGAAAACAAACGTTTAAATTGAGACAAAAATAGCTATAAAATAAATTTTAGGAAATCTGTATAATTTTCCTTTTCGCGGCCGTAACGTAATTAAACGTTTTAGCGTCTGGTGGCCCTTTCACGCTTCCGTAGAATCAACATTTATTACACGAAATTTATTCTGAATATTTCAGAAATGTCTAGGTCTGCAGTTCTCAAATATGGAAATATCTTAATTCCGAGGCATATACTGACACTTTCAGACAACATCAAAAAGGACATTTTGAACGATTTGACGAAGTTCTAAAATCTCCATATTCCCTTGCTCAGTTACGAACACCTGTAGAATTTGTGTTTATTCCGAGTTCAAATATTTTTTGTAGATGAAAGCGAACATGTCGTGCTAAAGCCCAGGTATTTTCAAATCGTTAGAACATGCTGAAAATTAACTCACTATTAGCAAAAAGAAAAACAGAAAAGTCAACGCGCATACATTTAGACGGGGTGACCTCTGTGCGTGACTCCTGACTATAGACTGGCCAATGCAAATGCGACTTCGGGTATATACTGGTTCTTACTGAGACAAAAGATTTTTTTCTTGAAAGAAGTTAAACTGGGTAGAAAAAAAAATAAAATGAAATAAAATCTTAACCAAACCTTTATTTAAAAGAATATATATAAAGATTAAAATTAAAACAATTAAAGAATTTACATGCATAGAATGCATGAAACATGAAACATGAAAAATAACAAAAATGACAGAACTTGAACTTTTTATTTCAGAATATGTTAACTGTCTTACATAAACTCATTAATAGAACAAAATACATCAGAAAAGTACCGCTTTCTTTGCTATATTGGAATTAAAATATAAATTACATCATTAGCACCATGTGATTTAGGACACATGAACAATCATAGCAAAGAACAACAACATCCCGTGTTTCGTAGTAAATAAAATTCTAGCACACATATCTATTACAAAGGAATTTTTATATAAAAAAAATATAAGAAGAAACTGTTTTTATGTCATAACATATTAAAAATATGGGAAACAAATGCAACTAAATATAAAATAAATATATAAATAAATTAGATAGTCTTAAAAAGTAACATTGTAAGATTGTCTTGTCTTCAATTTTTAAATAAAAAGGAATTTCTAAATAATGAAACATCAACAGATAAAAAAACTAAAGCACGAGTCGGTATAACATACACGTTTATACTAGCCAATTATTATATAAACGTTTATACTAGTTAATTGATTATCGAGGCGTTTGGCAAAACAACATGTAGTGCTTTTAATATAGATTGAACATCTTTCCACATCTATTATGTAAGTCTGGCCTAGAATGTCGTCTATGATTTAAGTTTAATCCATCAAAAATGATACCGAAACACCAATTTATGTTCATTTTCATAAAACAGACGAAAGCTAAAAATTGTCAGCCAGTGTTCCCAGGGCTCAATTAGAAAGATTGATCCTTTTCATAACGGTGTATTACGTGGATTAAAACGCACTGGCACACTGTCACTGGTCGTATTCACTTCACACACTAAATATTCTGTCTATGCAATTTGCAGGAATATGTCCGGTAATGACCACTTCATTAAACTTTCGAGCAAAATTTTGTGCTCGTGCATCGTCTGGTATTTGTCCGTACAATACTGTTGAATTAGTGAGGTCTGTATATTGAACACTCTGACCAAGTCTGGTTGTATCAATTCTAGCAACATTTCGAGATCCTGGCGTATAACCAAAGCTCTTCCTTGCAAAGTCTTTAGCAGACTCCAAAGACGCCGTTGTAGATATGAACTGGGTCGACTTGTAAGAACCGTTTGCAACATGTTCTTCAATTGTGTAATTTGCCATGGGTCTTTTCGCTCGAATCCCGCCAGAAACATCTTCGTCCGTCCTTAATACTCGGTACAGGTACGTATATGGTACATTTGCAGCCATCCTTACTCAACCTGCAATTGATATATAGGTGCAATATCAATTGTTTTACTAATGTGTTTTTATTCAGTATTACACAGCTAGTGTACAAGTAAAATGAAAACTTTACTTCACAATACAATTTTTAGAGACTTCATTTAACCAAGCCGCCAAAATGTTATAAAAATCGTGAGCCAAACCAATTTCTTATATGTTTTTACTAAGCAATAAAATATGCTTAAACTAACTGAGTCACTTTAATCGACATTATGAGGGCGTTTATTTTCGGGAAATAAGAAAGCGTGATATATTTACTGTGCTGAAACATTGTTTTACTTTCGTTTTCGTTCTAGTTAACTTAATGACACAGTTTCAAGAGAATATACTTTTACATAGACATATCTTTAGAAAATGATATTACCTTAGTGTGTTCGAAAGTTTAGAAGCATGGGTTTCATTAAATATTTATTTCACTTCTCCTATTTTAAATGATTTAAGCTCTAAATACAATGGTACGTATATCACCTGTTTATAATGAACTTTTTAGAATATTAATTATTTTAAAACAGAAATGCAAAGGTCCGTTTCATTTTACTGACGATGAGAAGATTGCGGCGTGATCGCTGCATTGTTGCTTCATAGATATTTTTCTGATTTGCATCGCTATATAGATACTTTACGTCCACTCCCAAGTACAACTTATATCTCACTAACCTAGATTAATCCTAAAAAAATGATTCAGTTTCAAGTAGCGTGGTTCAAAACCTTCAGTTCTGTCTTCTCTGGTAATGTGTTGCGATTGCCAACAGGACTACTAATATATATTACGAATGCGTCTAAAAATAACCCTAACTGGTTTCCACAAGTCTAAATATAGATAAGTAAATATAGATGTTTAAAAATAAAAGGGATTTTCCAGTTGTCTTGGAGTACGATGGGTAGCAGATGGCGGTTTTTTCTAGTACTTCGGACTTCCGAGCGATGTGGCCAAGTCAGACGGCTTCCGATATCTTACGAGATGCAGACCTGAAAATAAAAAGATACCGGTTTACATCATACTTGAAGAAGAAATAAAATACATAGTAAACTTCATACAAAGCCTAGATTTTTAAATCCACAAGCCACCTGAAAGATAATTTCAGCCCGCGAAAATACATGACATTTCAGCCCAAATTAGCCATATCTCCAACTGGCCTTAAAATGTTAGGAGAAATGATAGAGCCAAATGGCCACTTGCATTCTGTACTCAGTTTCAAGTATTACTTGCAGAGCTGGACAAAAATACCTGTCAACCGATTACTTTTTTCACTATTTTCAACTGTGTGAGGTCTATATGACATTTGACAGTTCACGAGACGCTCAATGCTGATAGTGGTACATATGCATTCAAGCAGTTATATGAAAATGATGCCATCAAGCTTACATTCGCATCTGCCAGAATTTCTGCAACATACCATTCTTAAACTTGTTAATCACAAACTCACATCAACAAATATTTCAAACATCAAAACAGCCTTCACTTCAAGGTTTTATCTCTAATGACAGATTTTGACCCTGGCCAATTCGAATCTGTGGCTGGAAACTACCAACTGCTACCTTAAGGACCAAGACATGCATCTCCATGGACTGTCTGGCACCTGATTCTAAGAAAATGATCTATGACAAATAAAATCTTACCAATATTTAAACAATGCTTTGTTCTTCTTGCAAATTGCACATGTCCAAACAATGTCTACAATATTGTGGATTTGGCCCCATTTTACACACATATTTCTTACTGCATCTATCTTTCTGACATTAAAAAAAGACTTACCTACTATTACATGATGGCCATAAATGTACTGTATTAGCATTGTGCACAGCCCTGCATACTTGAGGAACAGAATTAAAAGCAGCACAGCTTACTTACCAAGACTAACTGTACTTCAAGTCCGCAAGCTCAGGAAAAGCCGCCCCTGTTTACAAGTACTGTTTCATATTACCTTACATACAGTAAGTATAAAATAGCTTTAAATAAATAATTTACAATGCACTTTTGTTGTTGTTGTTGTTGTTGTTGTTGTTGTTGCCAAACTTACCTATTTTAACGAATTCGAGCAATCTCCCACTACATCTCCGAGAAACATATCTTCTCTTAATTAAAAACAAATATCTGCAAATGTTACCTCACTCCAGGACCTTAAATGCACCCAAGATGTATCCACTCTCTACACTTTTCTTCTGTCGTCATGTCCTGACACCGATAAAGCCACAATAGAAATTTGTAAGAACTAAAATCATACCTGCCACTCGAGAAATATCTTCGAAAGAAATATCACCACAAAATCCAGTTCCGAGCCTTGTGAAACAGCCATGTATTTACAAAATGCCAAAAAGTTGCACCTATATTTCCTTTAAATAGTCCTTCTTCCTTTAAATTTGATATAAACTACAAAAGAAATGTGTTTCCCGCCAGAAATTTTAAGAAAACCCTACACTACAAACAAAAAATAAGATTTACTTACCCGGTAAAATCAGAGTTACCTCCCCTTAACTTCTACCATATCAAACAACATCTGTCTATGTTATGAATCCATTCAGCTCGGATTTTTAAATAACACATACTGGAGAGCTTGAACAACACAAAAGAAAGCATGAAATAGTACTTACAAAAATTGACAAATGTCTTTAAGGTAGCAGATGGCGGTTTTTTCTAGTACTTCGGACTTCCGAGCGATGTGGCCAAGTCAGACGGCTTCCGATATCTTACGAGATGCAGACCTGAAAATAAAAAGATACCGGTTTACATCATACTTGAAGAAGAAATAAAATACATAGTAAACTTCATACAAAGCCTAGATTTTTAAATCCACAAGCCACCTGAAAGATAATTTCAGCCCGCGAAAATACATGACATTTCAGCCCAAATTAGCCATATCTCCAACTGGCCTTAAAATGTTAGGAGAAATGATAGAGCCAAATGGCCACTTGCATTCTGTACTCAGTTTCAAGTATTACTTGCAGAGCTGGACAAAAATACCTGTCAACCGATTACTTTTTTCACTATTTTCAACTGTGTGAGGTCTATATGACATTTGACAGTTCACGAGACGCTCAATGCTGATAGTGGTACATATGCATTTCAAGCAGTTATATGAAAATGATGCCATCAAGCTTACATTCGCATCTGCCAGAATTTCTGCAACATACCATTCTTAAACTTGTTAATCACAAACTCACATCAACAAATATTTCAAACATCAAAACAGCCTTCACTTCAAGGTTTTATCTCTAATGACAGATTTTGACCCTGGCCAATTCGAATCTGTGGCTGGAAACTACCAACTGCTACCATGCCGAATGGCGCTCATTAAATATATGATTACATGGTATTATTGGTTTCCCACTTTCCATAAGTATGTCTAAATATAAATGTTTAAAAATAAACTGGATTTTCCAGTCGGCTTAGATCATTTACAAATTATTATTGGTTTTCCACTTTCAAGTGTCATAATACATATATATCTAAATATAGATGTTTAAAAATAAACTGGATTTTCCAAAATTCGTAAATCCTAATCTTACCCTTCCTCAATTACATCCGTCGTGCGTGCGTGCGTGCGTCTGTCCGTCGTGGAAACTTTAAAAATCTTCTTGTGTGAAACTGCTGGCCCGATTTTAGAATAATTTTACACAAATGATCCTTGTGTGACCCTGTACCAAGATTGTTCAAATTATTCCGATTCGTCAAAAAACATGGCCGCCAGAGGACGTAGTCACTTTTCCCTATATGTATATAGTGGAAACTTTACAAATCTTCTTGTGTGAAACTGCTGGCTCGATTTTAGAATAATTTTACACAAATGGTCCTTGTGTGACCCTCTACCAAGACTGTTCAAATTATTCGATTCGTCAAAAAAACATGGCTGCCAGATTCCCTTTATGTTTACCATACTTGTCCAAATTATTGCCCTAAGGTAAAAAAAAATGGCCACGCCCCTGTGTCTGACATGTACTAGCTATAGGATTTTATATAAGAAACTTCGAAAGTCTTCTTCTCTGAATCAATAATAGCTAGAGCCTTGATATCTGGCGTGTGATATCAGATTTGTAATGTCTACCGTAATTGTTCAAATTATTGCCCTAGTGTGTGTGACATGTATATAATATATATAATATAGGCTTACATAGGATAAACCTAACTCTGTACTTATACAAACACACTTGAAGCCTTGTACACAGGTGAGCGCTTTAGGGTCAATGACCCTCTGGTTCTTTATTTTTGCAATACAAACTCTTTAAACGTTGCAAGAAAACATACATAGTATTTCTGTTGAACTACATGAAATAAAAAGACCACGTTCAACAAAATAACGGCGTAAGCAGGAATACTATTTCAACCTTGCTTGTTTGTATTTAGATTTATTTATTGCCGTCACTGGTAACCGAAATTCATGAGCACAAAGTATTCCGATTCAAGAGTAAACACACATATTCTAGAACACTTACACGGATCTCTTAGCCCAAAATTAGTAAATTTTAATAGTTGGAGTAGCCTCCGAACAATGGGCTCACTTCAAACGCTGTTGTCATAAAACCACTCCAGAATATTTCACGAACCGTCTACCACTATTTATCGTATGAACTTAAAGTTACAAAATGAGACCATCCGTCCATGAAAAGTCTGTTAGGCAACGTGGGTCGTTCCTTTAAACCACAGATTTGTATAAAAGGAAGTGAAGAGGGAGGAGCCTAATTTCAAATGCACGTTGGCCGTTTGTTTTTGTTTTTTTTGTATATTTTTTTGCAACATTTTTGTACTCTGATACATTTTATTGAAATGAAATAATTATTGAATTCATGATTACATTTAAAATTGCCACAGTGTAGGAAATTTGCATGCACTATAAAATGGTGATTTTATTTTTCATTTTCAACCCTTGATTAAATCACTAGATTCATTTGAGTTTGACATGGCCCCTCCTGACTCTAGTCATGTGATGTAAACAGAAAGCTGCTGCTTCGGCAAGTAAGCATGCAATACATTATCAGCCCAGCGAATTTCTCTTTTTAATCCAAGTGTAGTAAAATGAATGTTGTTCATTATAAAACTGGCATTTATTTATCTAATTTATTGCAATCAAATGATTTTCATTCAACTCTATTCTCTTTCATTTTTTATATTTTTTTTTATAATTGCCAGCAATATCCAATATTATATGTCAGACAATAATCCACTACCATTACAAAGTCAAGTTATTGTTGCATGTACATATCTGCAACCACTTATGTCCCATGTAAGGCTGTCCTTCAACATTCGGATAGAGGCCTCTCATTACATCCAGGACACAGTCTGGCATTATTTCCCGTACAGTCCAAACAGTACTCAGATCCTCCTCCCGGCCCAAAGCTCGCATTTTCTTCTGTTAATATTCTGGAAGGACCCATGGTCCAGCATCAGATAACAGTTTCAAAAAAATATATCTTTTTCCCCTGGGAGAAGAATTGGGCTGGTGTGGATTAGCACCCTGTCCAAGCCACGTTTAAATTGTCGCTGAGATGTCGCACATGGGTTTAAAGAAATAAAGTGGACAACGATTACCCACATGATTTTTATGAAGCTGCAAATAATTTCCACCTCGTTGATTGTCACGTTGATTATCACCGCCATCATTTTCATCATTCGTGCTCTCTTTTGGAATTGGGTCAAATTTGTTCAGGAATATTATGCAGGTTATTGGACATTTTCCATTCTGATGAAATCAGTGCCTCGTTAAAATCCCAATAACTATGAATAAAAAAAATAAAACAGCCTGTTCTTTTGTTATATTTAAGTGTCCGCCATTTTCAATTACAATGATAGAAATGGGGATACTGAAATCGTTCACCAACAAAAATGTGATACAGCTATACTTCTAATAACAGTTGCTTCATAAACTCCTCCGAAGGACGAGTGAAAATATAAAAAAGATATCATAATGTGAAAAGATATTCCATATTTCAAGAAAAGTAGAACAAGATATGTCATAGTAGGTGACAAATGCCCGCGAAAAGTCATTGAGCGGAAAAGGCATATTTGTCAAGTTTTCAAATTTTTCCGTCAAAAATTATTAGACCAATGCTGAAGACCTGCATTTTATGGTTAATACATACCTTTGTACCAAAATTAAATTCAATCCATGAAACCTTTCAAAAGTTTAAACTGTATTTATTTCCACAAATTGTATATACAAACATGAGTACTATATTGAAATTAACAAAGTTTGATAAAAAGACATACATCAATCAAAATAGTACAAACAAACAAACAAAGAAATTTTCAATCGAATGGATTGGAAAACAAGCTACTTAAAACTTATATGAATTCCGCTCCATAAGAAAAACAGAGGTTAGATGAAGAATAGTAACTAGGCTGTGTAAGTATGTGTATCATGTTGTGTTAATCGGAATATGAATGTGAAAAATAAATGCATAATGCAAAGTTTTTGTGTGTGTGTGTTTTTTTGGGTTGGGGTTTTTTTATGTTTTTTTGTTTGTGTGTGTGTGTGTGTGTGTGTGTGTGTGTGTGTGTTTTAATGATGATTGAAGAATTAACGAGCATTTTTATGCTATTGTCTCTCGTCGTCGTTTGGGGGTGGGAGAGGGGAGATGTTGATTGTCGCAGCTTATGTACTGAATCTATTTGTTGAGATGATAAATCGTTGAACGTCAGTGAATAGGGAAATATTATGTTGATAAGATAGATGTTCGTCACCATACAGTAGATTGTTAAGAGTTAAAGCGCATTGGAGATTGGAAAATATGTCAGTTCGAAGATTTTGGTATTTTCGACAATGGAGCAGATAATGGTCGACAGTTTCTATCTCACCACAATCACATCTAGCGGTGTTTGTGATTCCTCGGCGGTTGAGGTCATAGTTAAGGGAGCTACAACCTAGACGTAATCGAGCATGAAGAATTTGGCCTTTTCTGGATCCAGCATTAAATAAAGGATTTGATTTCGGTAGGTTTTTATTCAGATTTGATTTGAAGGCATTGACTGAAGGAGATGATTTGATATGTTGAGGAAGTAAGTTCCAGTCGTTTATTGTCTTAGGAAGAAAGGAAGATTTGTATGAATGTGACTGGCAGAGGATATTTCTGATGTTTCTTTGATTAAATCTAGTATTGATATTATGTTGGTTTTCAGGAATTAGTGAAGACAGGTAGGCGGGTGATAGACCATTGACCATTTTATAGAACAAAACAAGGCGATGTTTTTTTCGTCGTTCTGTCAGAGGTTCCCAACCGAGATCGAATAAGAGTTTCTGGATGTTACAGAGTTTAGTGGCACCGGTGACTATACGTGCAGCCTCGTTCTGGACGGCCTCGATTTCATTCTTAAGAGCTTCTGTACTGTTGTCCCAAACAACATCAGAATATTCCAGGATTGGACGAATAAATGAAAAGTACATTCGTTCGAGACTTTGTCGATTTAATAGAAATTTAAGGGATCTCATTATTCCAATTCGTTGCCAAGCTTTTTTCAAAGTAATAGATATATGTGAGGACCATTTTAGATCCGAGGAAAAGGTGAGACCGAGATGTTTGTGTTCAGTCACTTCAGTGATTGGTATATTGTTCATATATAATTGAGGATGATTGGGTTTGTAGAGTTTTCTTGAAAAGATCATGGATTCTGTTTTTGATGGGTTGAATGTCACAAGCCATGCTTTGGACCAAGAGTGTATAGTTTCAAGATCAGTGTTCAGAGTGGTACTGGCTAAAGCTGGATCATCTACGATGATATAAAGACTAGTATCATCTGCAAAAAGACGAATTTTAGAACCGATGTTTGAAACAATGTCGTTAATGTATGTTAGGAATAACAAAGGTCCTAGAATAGATCCTTGCGGGACACCAGCGTTGATTGTCGACCAAGAGAAAATGCATTTGCGTACACAACTCGCTGCTTACGCGTGGAAAGGTATGAGGTTATCCAGTCAAGAAGTAAGCCCTTAATACCTAGAGAGGATAGCTTATGAAGAAGTCCGCGATGCCACACCCTGTCGAAGGCCTTTGAAACGTCACAGAACACGGCTCGAACTTCTTTGCCGTTATCGAGAGCATTGCAGATGTCGTTATGAAGATATACCAGTTGGTTCACTGTAGAGTCACCTTTGATAAAGCCTGATTGAAGAGAAGTAAGAAGATTGTTTTGAGTGAGATAGTTGTAGAGATATTTGTGAATACACCGTTCCATAAGTTTGCCTATGCAGCTTAGAAGGGAGATTGGTCGATAGTTCGAAGGTTTTGAGGATCTGATTTTTTAAAAACTGGAGTAACGTTTGCTAGTTTCCAGGACGAGGGGAAGAAGGAATGCGACAATAACTTATTGAAAAACTTGGAAGAGGTTCAGAAAGTTCTGCCTTACCTTCTCGAAGAAGTTTAGGGCTGATGAGATCAGGACCACATGCTTTAGATGGATCAATGAGGGATATAGCATCAGAGACGTCTGTTGGTGTAATAAGAATATTCGTTAGGGTAGCTGTAGTAGAGGATGGGCATGGTGGCAAAATTTCATTAGTGTCATCTATGGTGGATTGTGAGCAAAAGAAATGGTTAAGGAGTTCTGTCTTTTCTTGGTCTGTAGATGCTTGTGTATTTTGGTCTTGTAGCGTTGGAATTGTCTGAGCTGTTGTTTTATTTGTTAGTTTTTTAGCAGTTTTGAACCAAAGTTTCGCTGTTATTGTGTTTGAATTTACTTGTTCAATGAGTTTATTTTGGTAGTTTTGTTTTGATATTCGTATTAGTTTTGTAACCTCGTTACGTATTGTTTTAAACATTGTCCACGCTTGTTCAGTGTTAAGTCGTTTTGCTGTTTTGTGTAACTTCTTGCGCTTCCTAATAGCCTTTCTTATCGTGTTATTTAGCCAAGGAATGTCGTTTGGTCTTATTGTGACTGTTTTATTTGGAATTGATTGTTGTGCTGCAGTTAATATTGCGTGTGTGATGTCTTCAGTGGCTTTGTTAAGGTCAGTGTTTTCTATTATGGTGTCCCAGGTAGTATTATGCAGTATTGTTTTGTATTGATCATAGTTACCTTTGTCGTACAACCATACTTTTCTTTTGAATGTAGTATTTATAGGTTTGTCTAGTTTAAGAACAGCAACAATAGGGCAGTGAAATCGAATCATGTCAGGAATGAATGGATCGGCAACAAAGCTTGTTAGTACATGATTATTATTTTTAACAAAAATGAGATCAATAAGAGAGGATGAGTTTTCTGTGAAATGTGTTGGTGATGAAATTAATTGTTCTGCCTGGTAAGAGGAAATTAGATTTGATATCTTGTTTGTCTGAGTGTTTAGGATGTTGATGTTAAAGTCACCAGCAACTAGGATATTATCACAAGGTTGGTTAAAAGCTTGGTCTATGGACTGTTCAAGAAGAAGCCATTGCTGATTATTTGAATCCGGAGGACGATAGATGCCTCCTACAAGAATGACACGATGTCTGAAATTTATTTCAAGCCAGAGAGCCTCTATTCCAGCAACAGAAAGGTCGTCACGATGTTTGGCGAGAAGGCCATCTCGAATGTAGATAGTGACTCCTCCACCTATGCGATCATTACGATCACAGCGAAACGGTGTTTGAAAGTTAGGTATAAGAAGATCGTCATTTGATATTGCAGGAGATAGCCAGGATTCTGTGAAGATAAGAATATCGTAAGGCTGAGCTTCTATTTCTAAAATGTCAATTTTAGGCTTGAGACTTTGAATATTTAGATGCATAACAGAAAGACCACTTTGCAATATTTCACTGTATGCGGATAAAGATGAGTTTTCTGATGAAATTGTACTATTGGGTCCTGGATGTGGGTGTACATTTCCAGAGATTATGAGAAGTAGAGGCAACAGTTGAGAAGATATGTATGTTCGAATGAAAGTACTGACCGTAACAGAATGTACATGTATGTTTAAGTGATTGCATAAGAAAAGTGTGACTGGATGGCGCTTTTTGTTTGAGTCATGAATTTCCATGATCAAGGAGGCTGATATGTGATTAATATCTGTAGTTTAGCCACCAGTCTTAGATAGAGGTATTTTGCTGCAATAGGGCGGATCCGCCCCTCCGACGACGAGAGAATGGAACGTGCATAAATTACAAGTTTTAAACTAATTAGTGAAAGACGTGTAAAAATGAATATGTACAATCGAGAGTTCATGTTAATTTCCGAAACATTTTGGTCATCGCCATTAAAACTTAACTGCTTAATGTATGAAATAAGATTCTGATCTTTACAGTTGCGAATATGTGATACGTTGTCTCACATGAAGTGTTGGTACCTATGGTTCATTGGCTAGTTATAGACTGTAAATACTTTATAGACCTTAGAGATGTTTAAAAAAAAAAAGGAAAAAAAGACAACAATAATTTATATACGAGTATAAAATGGGAGATTACTCCAGCAAGCATAATGAGACGGTGTTACGAGTATTCTCCCTTATATTGTACACTTGCTTACAACGAGAAATTTTCGTTTGATTAAAGCTACGTAACCGTTCAGTATTGATAACTTTTTAATTTGAGATCGTATGATACATGTAAAGGCATAATGCAAGTTATTCCAACGAAATCAATGTTCCAAACACTGCAGTTCTTGCACGAAAAGAAATTGCAAGACTGCCGTTGGAAATATTAACGTACTTCGAGTAGATGTTTGTATAGATTAGATTAACATTTTCAGTTCAAAGTATGTAGTGAATCGCGCTATTTTAATTTCGGGCTAATTTTAAGAGACCCTTGCTTGAAATAGGCAAGAGATGTTTAAAAATAAAGGTGGTTTTTTTTTTAAGAAACTTGAATTATTAGCTCGCTAGCATTACGGCTATTTAATGTATACATACTACATGTGTATTAGAAGATAAATGTTGAAAAGTTTTTGCGCATGATAATCATGCATGGTTTTGTAGGAAGTCAGTATTGGTGTAGTAATGACATAAAGTTTGACAATTAGTTTAATACAGACGTCGTCCACATGTTTTCCGTGATATATTGTAGGTAAATTTACAGAGTTTGTATAGAAAAATAGGTTTTCAACGTGTGATCGAGACTATATTTTGTGTATTTCAGTTGTTTGCAGTTGGGTTGTTGCCTTTTAAATGGAATTTTTGTTTTCAGTGAAAAATTTTCGTTTTACATTGTGTATTATATAGTGTTCGTTATATTGGATTTTAGATAGTGGAAAAAATGGAGTTTAGAGTGAACTTTGATGTTGTTTATTGTATGTTTGCTAATTTATGTACATTTTGGTTTAGGCTACTGGTAATCATTCAGGATGAGTTACATTGGATTTTAATTGATGGTAAAAAAGAAGAATTTGTCAAAAAGTATTATGACAATTAGCTGAGTAAAATAAATAAATAGTAATAATAATAATAAAATACACATTGATAAATTATATGTTTGTAGTACCTGACACGTTATATAAACGATAAATAGAACAGACAGATCAACAGACATTTTCATTAACAATAGGTCCAAATGAGTTTGTGTATGAACAAATTGTACAAAGGTCAAATTAGCTCATGTATTTAAAATAAATGAATTCGGTAATGAAATATATACAATTTGATTTTTCATGTATGAAGTACACAATATGTTAAGCCAATTAAATAGATCGTTTCATTAACAACAAATTCAAATAAGTTTAGGTATCAAACAAATTGTATGGTGGCAGAAAGGTAAATAAATTTGATAAATAAATTGATAGTTAATGTATGTAGTGCCTCAAATAATAAATCAATAAAACAGACTAATTCATTAACAATTTGGCCGACTGATTCATGTATAAAACAAATAGTATGGTGAATAAAGATAAATGACTTTAAATATATTCGTAGTCAAATGAGTACATATATCAAGCAAATAGTATAATGATAACAACATAGTCAGATGAGTACATGTATCGAGCAAATTCTATAATGATGACAACATAGTCAGGTGAGTACATATATCAAGCAAATTCTATAATGATGACAACATAGTCAGGTGAGTATATGTATCAAGCAAATAGTATAGTAATAATAACGTAGTCAGGTGAGTATATGAATCAAGCAAATTGTATAATAGTACCAGCATAGTCAGATGGGTTCTTGTATCAATCAAATTGTATAATAATAACATCATAGTCAGGTGAGTACATGTATCAAGCAGATTGTAAAATAATAATAACATAGTCAGATAGGTTTGTGTATCAAGCAAAATGTATAATAATAATAACATAGTCAGATGAGTACATGTATCAAGCAGATTGTATAATTATAACAACATAGTCAGATGGGTTCTTGTATCATGCATATAGTATAATAATAACAGCAAAGTCAGATTAGTACATGTATCAAGCAGATTGTAAAATAATAATAACATAGTCAGATAGGTTTGTGTATCAAGCAAACTGTATTATAATAACATCATAGTCAGATGAGTTCTTGAATCATGCATATTGTACAATAATAAAGCATAGTCAGGTGAGTACATGTATCAAGCAGATTGTATAATAAAAACAACATAATCAGATGGGTTATTTTGTCAAGCAAATTGTATAATAATAACATCATAGTCAGGTGAGTACATGTATCAAGCAGCTTGTATAATAATAACAACATAGTCAAATAGGTCCTTTTTCAAGCAAATTGTATAATGATAACAACATAGTCAGATGAGTATATGTATCAAGCAAATTGTGTAATTTAATAACAACATTGTCAGATGAGTATATGTATCAAGCAAATTGTGTAATAATAACAGCATTGTCAGATAATTATATGTAACAAGCAAATTGCATAATACTAACAACATAGTCGGATGGTTTCTTGTATCAAGCAAATTGTACAATAATAACAGCATAGTCAGGTGAGTGCATGTATCAATCAAATTGTGTTATAATAACAACATAGTCAGATGAGTACATTATCAAGCAGACTGAATAATAATAACAACATAGTCAGATAGTTTTTTGCAACAAGTAGATTTTTTAACAATAACAGCATTGTAAGGTGAGTGCATGTATCAAGCAAATTGTATAAAAATAACAATATAGTCAGGTAAGTGCATGTATCATGGATATTGTATAATGATAACAACATAATCAGGTGAGTGCATGTATCATGGATATTATATAAGAATAACAACATAGTCAGGTGAGTGCATGTATCATAGATATTGTATAATAATAATAACATAGTCAAGTAAGTGCATGTATCATGGATATTGTATAAAAATAACAGCATAGTCAGGTGAGTACATGTATCATGGATATTGTATAATAATAATAACATAGTCAAGTGAGTGCATGTATAATGGATATTGTATAAAAATAACAGCATAGTCAGGTGAGTGCATGTATCATGGATATTGTATTAAAATAACAATATAGTCAGTTGAGTGCATGTATCATGGATATTGTATAATAATAATAACATAGTCAGGTGAGTGCATGTATCATGGATATTGTATAATAATAATAACATAGTCAGGTGAGTGCATGTATCATGGATATTGTATAATAAATTATAATAACAACATAGTCAGGTGAGTGCATGTATCATGGATATTGTATAATAATAACAACATAGTCAGGTGAGTGCATGTATCATGGATATTGTATAATAATAACAACATAGTCAGGTGAGTGCATGTATCATGGATATTGTATAATGATAACAACATAGTCAGGTGAATGCATATATCATGGATATTGTATAATAATTACAACATGGTCAGGTTGGTTCATATATCAAGCAAATTGTGTAATGTAAGAAGAAAATTTGATTTGAATTAATAAAGCTGAATAAAAGTTTTTCAGTTATGTATGTTGTGCCAAGCATATTATGTCAAGAAAACATACTTTTCAAAAACAACATGTAAAACCAAATATATGTTCATGTTTCAAACAAGTAGTAATTGGGCAAAAAATTATAAATGAATTTAACCAAGTAAAATTGATTTACAGATAGCTAAACCCAACATGGTATATCAAGAAGACATACTTTTTTTTTTATAAACAACATTGGCAAAAATATATTGTCAAATATATGTGTCAAGCTAATTGTGTTGTGGCACAAAGTTAGGTAAGACCAATGAATGTATTAGATAGTGCAAGACATATTATGTCAAGAAAACATACTTTATCAATGATAACATATATAGCCAAATATATTCATGTTTCTAAGAACTAGTAACATGGCAAAAATTAAAATAGATTTAGATTAATAAATTTGTTATACAGATTGGTAATTTATGTATGTAGAAACCAAACATGGTGTATCAAGAAGAAATACTTTTTTCCATAAACAGCATAGTTAAATATGTTCATGTGTCAAGCAAGTTGTGTGGTGGCAAAATACTAAGTAAATTTAAATGAATAATTTGATATACAACTTGATATTTTATGCATGTAGTACACAAAATATTATGTCAATAACACAGACATTTTCATTAACCAAATGGTCCAAATAAGTTCAAACAAATTGTATATAGGCAAATGTAAACAAACAAATGTGGGTAGGTAAATTTCATATACAAATTGATATTTTTTTATATTGTACCAAAACATATTGTATCTGGAAGACTGACTTTTAATTAACAAATTAGTAACAATTCAGTACATAGACTCCTCATCAGGTCTGGCAGCTCCATCTGGCATAAGATGGTTCAGTTCCTCAATGAATCTGACCATGTTGACTGAACCATCTTCTGTGATTTTGTAGAAAATTCTACCATCTATTGTCCAATAGGAGTGAACTTTCTTGAGTTTTCTCAGATCCCCCAGTCTATTTACAATGAATTGTTTGGATTTTGTTAGGTCTTCTGTGACAAATACACTGAATGCTTCTGTTTTTGCTTTCTTAAGTTCAGATTTGTTTTTGTAGATGTCATTTTTGCTTCTGTAGCTCACAAATTTACATATAATTTGGTAATTGCCATTCTTGTTAACTTTTCCAATGATATGGCTTCTGTCTATGTCTGATTTTTTTATATTGGTGAGGCCCATTTTTTGGCAGATTTCAACTACTGCATCATCTGTTGATTTTTTACTAGTCCCAGTAGATCCACCAGACTTTACACCTGTTTCATTAAGGTTAACGTTGTGAAATCTGAGATTATTTCTCCTGCTATATTGTTCCTGGTCTGAAAGTTTATTTGACAGTTCAGTGATATCTTCCTGCTGGTTTTGTATTTGTATTTTCATTTTTTTATTTTCTGCTTCTAGGCTTTTTATTTTGTTAGACTGGAGGTCAGATAAGTTTGATTGTTTCTGTTTTATTTCTTCTATGTCAGACAAACATTTGTTCAAATTTTCAGCAACAGGTTTAACTATGGCTTCTACTATGGTTGATATGACTGGGGTCATGGCAAATTTTATTTGTTCTGTTATTCTGAGGGCTTGATACCACCGACGTAATTATATCGACGATGTTTAGCATAGTGGCACCTGGAGGTGGCTGTTGATTTGGATCAAGCGGCACAGGTATTTGTTGTGGCGCATGAGGGTACATGTCGGGGGACAACAATCTGGAGCGGGTCGGGTCTGGAGCTCCAGCGTGATCCTGGTCCTGTTCAGATGGACTTACGGTCTCCATATGACCCCTCTTTAGATTTGGAGTACTGAGGGTTTCAGACATTATCCGTAGTAGATATTAGGACAGATATTTGTTGATTGTTTTCGGATCAACTGACCCGCGAAGATTCTCAAACAAAGGGAATGGCTGATCGTCCGATACTACACTATTATGTATATTTTCATTTGTTTTTATCAAGCTAGTACAATAATGTCCCTTTTATACGCATCTGTAGCAATTTTTTGACTTCTTTAAGATGTATCTACAAAGATTGTTGATTTTCAAATGGCTTGACCGTTTTTTGTTATTTTACATGGCAGCCATGTTACCGGAAGTCCCTTTCAAAAGTTATTGAGCGGACAATGATTTTTGTCGAAAATAACTACGTCAAAAATTATTGGACCGGAGCAAAAATTGAACTTGACCTGCACTTTATGGATATATACCTTTGTACAAAAAATAATTTCAATAAAATTATATTAATCCATTCAAAAGTTATTGAGCAGACGAGTTTGTGACTAACGAACAAACGGACGGACAGTGCGATCACTATATGCCTCCCTACTGGGGGGATACAATTTCTGTTTATTTAATTCTGATGAACATGCTATCCTCCCTGCTGCTGCAAACATCCCTCTAATTATAACTAATTAGTTATACTAATAAATGCATAATTACCTACAGTACCCTAAATTTGCAAAAAAAAGATTCATGCTTTAGAAAATAGTATAGTATTTACATTACAACACTGACTCGTTGAACTGATAAGCCCAGCCCACTTTCATGTCGGTAGGAGCTACCGCACGCTTGAACAGAAATACGCAGAAAAATACGTATGTACGCAGCGGCTAGAGCGAGATTAATAGCGAATTATCGTCCTTCGTCAATTAATATCCTTTCCGCACATGTACAACGTAATAAACGTATTAGGGTCTGATGACCGTTTCATGCTTCTATAGAATCAGCATTTACTAAACAAAAGTCATTTTGAAAATACTGCTGAAATGTCTAGGTCAGGTCAGCAGTTCTCAAACAAGGAAATATCTGACATCTGAGGCTTATATTGACACTTTTAGACGTCATCAAAAAGCCTTTAGAACTATCTAACGAAGTTCCAAAAACCACATATATCTTGCTCCGTTACGGACCCCTGTGGGACTTCTGTTTATTTTCGCGTACACATATTTTCCATAGATGAAAAGCTGACATGTCTTGCTCAACCCCAAATATTTTCAAATTGTAAATTGGAAGTCCGGGTTTGAGCGGGTTTGAGCCTCCGAACACTAAGTTCACTTCACATGCAGTTGCAGTGAAAAAAAGAATATTAACGAACTCCACCACTATTTCGTTTATGAATTTAGTTACGAAGGCAACGAGGATGATGAAGTACAGTGTAAACAAATGCGGCATAAAAGAATCAAATTATCGTCCTGCGTGATGCCATCGATATGTCAAAGAAATAAAACTAATTATCTAAGTGAACCAGGCACTAAGTTAGATGTATGCCTCATCTGAAAAACAAAACAAATGTCAGCTGCTTTACGCGTTTCGAATTTTGACTTAAACTAGACTACTACGGGTATGATCCTGGTTGCCTCAAGTACATAATCTTCTTACTCAACTCTTGATATTTCGTCAACATTATTCAAGTTATAACTTCGTTTTTATTTAAGCTTACTTCTAGCATTTTTGATACCATTTATTCTTCTCAAAACATTCTAGCTCACGAAAAGTTTGCAGTTCGTATATTTCAGCTGCAGCGCATTCGCGTGATGGTCGGTATTTTTTGTATTCTAAGGGAGACAACAACAAACCTTGGACTATCGTCAGATGTTTGACTTACGTCTCCTTACTTATATCATGAAGGCTCCAGTATTTTGTTATTTATGATTTTTACCATATGAATATCGAGCATACAATAAGAATAACGACATATACAATAACAATAGAATATGAATGACACGACATTGAACAACAATAACAAACATACAATAATAATAACAAACATATATAATGTAGCAACGTTTGAATCCGCCATTATGCCATTTTTATTTGAATTGTTTAATCCAGGCGTTCATAAATCGACGAACATCATTTTATCATTTTTGTACTCGTGTACGTTCTTCGAATAGTACCGAAACTATAAAAATAAAAATCGGTTAAGATTTTTGTGTTTTGTTTTGTTTTTTTGTTAGAAAATGGTTAAATTCTTTTGATGGTACCTTTAATTATACTCAGTAGTGGAGCTGATAATGATATCACCTTAATTTTGTTTGTACAATTGGTGGTGTAGATAAGGATAATCTGTAATCTTGAATAATCATATTTAAATTATGTTAACTCCTGGTTCTAAATAATTTAGTATTTATGAATTACGCAGACTATCATGGAGTAATTTGTTTTAAACTGCGTACTAATAAGAATATTTCATTTACAGCTCTTATATATTTGTTGCTAGTTGTATATACTTGTTTTCAGTAGTCGGTTAAAAAGCTCAGTCAGAGCTTATGTTGTATTGTTATATGTCTTTCCGACTTAAAATAAAACTTATCTTAAACATGTTTACTAAGAACTGTTTATGCTCCCCAATTAAATTGGAGGCAAAACCCTCGCATACATTATACTGTATTTACAAATTATTTATATATCAATGCAAGTCCGCTCCATAAAAAAAAACATCTGTATTCAATTAAGAAATAATAAGTTCCCAAACGTGGTTTATAAATCACACTTGGGAACTTATTATTTCGATTCTAACACGACATACTAGTATCAAAAAATGTTAGAAAAAAGTGGTAAGTATTTTTTACGACCGTACTACGCACCTGGATCCGATGACGTCATTGCACGCGAGTGGTATATTGCAGAATAACCCGAGATAGAATTTGCTCTACATGTATATAGGTTATTTGCTGGTCGCGTTAGAATATTCGATTAAAAACGATGCTAGCTTGAACAAGTATTAGTATACACAGGTGCAGTACGCACGAGTTGACATGCATGAATTCTGCCTCCGTTATTCGGAGATGTTTATGGTGTTTTATTCAGTTGTCACCATTAAATTAAATGAGAGGATTTTTCTCAAAAGACATAGAAATTATAAATATTACATGGTGACAATGATTATATGGGTATAGGGTAAACAGTAGATTAACTTGTGGTCCCGACTTTTCAACCGACTGAGAATTATTTTACTCCTGCTTGTTGACATAAGGACCACATAAACATCTGTCTGAACTGTTTGTAAACATAGACTAATCAAATGTAAATAAGGTTGTTTTCAGCATATTTACTTTTGACATTGACTCTTTCAAAAGTTTAAAACGGTTAACATTTGCTGATATATAACTCGCATTTAATTGGTATTATATGAACATAAGTATCCACGATACGAAAGATTTACTTTGTGTAATAATTCAAGTTCATTCTTGTTTTTTTGGATCGATCCTTTTTATGATCTGTGAGTCCAAATTAGAAGCAATTCATTAATATGTACGTGGTAATCTTAACATAATATTGCTTGATAGAATCTGGCTTAATAAAATCTGGCATGAAAGAATCTTGCTTGGTAGAATGAACGAAAACGTTACTTGGTTCTTTCGTCTTTTTATACTCCGTTGCACTAACTTTCCAGTAGAACATTGCTTGTTTTGCATCAGGCCGAATAACAAGACCGACTTTGCAATTAAATTCGGTCAAAACGCTCAGAAAATGTTGGTGCAACAATACAATTGATGAGTCATATCTAATGTTGGCTCGACCCTCTGACTTCGTAGCCTCGGTTGATTGAAGGGTTTTGTACTTGTTACGTAACCGTATTAATACACTTGTGTAACTCTGTTTATGCTAATGATAGAAGGCAAACTTTAATGTAATTAATACTTATGACATTGAGACTACTAATTGATGTTGCCTTGTAAGTGCTGCACATTGTCCATCCGCCTTCTTCTAAGTCGTGTCAGACATAAAAGTCTCACTTAGAAGATACATTTAAGAACACAAAGCTAGTAATTCTTTTTTAAAATGGGCCTTGCTATGTGTTACAGCTCTCAGAAGATTAGAACATATAGTAAATTTATCTACTACTGTATAGTCTGATAAGATGTGTTATTTAAGACCAAGTTTCGTGGCACCTATATAGACGAGACGCATCGCCAGCTTATCACAGAGTCTGGGTCTGGTGTTATCGTAGGCATCGCCAGCTTATCACAGAGTCTGGTGTTATCGTAAGCATCGCCAGCTTATCACAGAGTCTATGTAATCGTAGGCATCGCCAGCTTATCACAGAGACTGGTGATATCGTAGGCATCATCAGCTTATCACAGAGTCTGGTGTTATCGTAGGCATCATCAGCTTATCACAGAGTCTGGTGTTATCGTAGGCATCGCCAGCTTATCACAGAGTCTATGTAATCGTAGGCATCGCCAGCTTATCACAGAGACTGGTGATATCGTAGGCATCCTCAGCTTATCACAGAGACTGGTGTTATCGTAGGCATCGCCAACTTATCACAGAGTCTGGTGTTATCGTAGGCATCGCCAGCTTATCACAGAGTCTGGTGTTATCGTAGGCATCGCCAGCTTATCACAGAGTCTTGTGTTATCGTAGGCATCGCCAGCTTATCACAGAGACTGGTGTTATCGTAGGCATCGCCAGCTTATCACAGAGTCTGGTGTTATCGTAGGCATCGCCAGCTTATCACAGAGTCTGGTGTTATCGTAGGCATCGCCAGCTTATCACAGAGTCTGGTGTTATCGTAGACATCATCAGCTTACCACAGTGTCTGGTGTTATCGTAGGCATCACAGAGTCTGGTGGTATCGTAGGCATCGCCAGCTTATCACAGTGTCTGGTGTTATCGTAGGCATCGCCAGCTTATCACAGAGACTGGTGTTATCGTAGGCATCGCCGGCTTATCACAGAGTCTGGTGTTATCGTAGGCATCGCCAGCTTATCACAGAGTCTGGTGTTATCGTAGGCATCGCCAGCTTATCACAGAGTCTGGTGTTATCGTAGACATCATCAGCTTACCACAGTGTCTGGTGTTATCGTAGGCATCACAGAGTCTGGTGGTATCGTAGGCATCGCCAGCTTATCACAGTGTCTGGTATTATCGTAGGCATCACAGAGTCTGGTGTTATCGTAGGTATCGCCAGCTTATCACAGTGCCTGGTGTTATCGTAGGCATCGCCAGCTTATTACAGAGTCTGGTGTTATCGTAGGCATCGCCAGCTTATCACAGCGTCTGGTGTTACCGTAGGCAGAATATTGTCATCATGCTACATTTTCCTTTAAATATACAGCCAATATTTCTTCCAACATGATTATAACAGAACTTCCGACGGATGAGATGAATGAACCTATTTAAACTTACAAGTAGCCCTTTCAGACAGCTTCACACAGTACTGTCCATCTAAAGATTTATGAGCAAAAGCGCAGTTCGGTAAAGTCATCTTGGATGATACCAATATTAAAACAGAAACCATGTTACAAACTTTCCTGATTCCGTTGACAGATTGAGTTACTTCTAGGGGACAAATAACCACTCGAGCTGTCTCATTTCATACGATATCTCGACTAAGGTGGTCAAAACAAGTCGTTACTTACCGTTTACCAACTCGTGTGCATTTTGCTTTTTTACTCGGATGGAAATGAATGCACTTTATTAAGTTTGTTATACCACCGCAAATAATATGACAAGTATTCATTGCTTTTCAATATTTACCCATCACATAAACATATAAACACATCATTACTTTTGACAGACCAGTTAATGAACAGTTGTATTCAATATAAAACGATATCCTTTGACAAGCAGGTACATTAGATTTCAGATATACATCTGTACAATTGTCAAGTTATGATTCTCATATTTGTAAACACTTTCTTTACGATCTGTGTTTTGAATTATGATTATGATAGACATTAACCCTTTCAACTTTTTCACAATTAAAACTGCTATACCACAAACGTTGATGGGAACAGACATTGACTTACCTTCTCTGATAAATAAATCAAACAAGTGTCAATAACTTGCCTTTTAACGTCGAATAAAAACATTTATCCACTTAAAGATGGGTGCGTAGTCACAGAAGAATTTTTATTTTTGGCATTTTTTAAGACGACCCCAGCTCGAATACATCTGGTCTCATGGCCACATGTGATTTTGTGCATCACGGGGTGGCTAAACTCCTGTGTAAAACAGTTGAGACAGGGTTGCGTTGACTGATTGTTTAATACATGTTGTTTTTTTTTTAGATTTGATTTCCTTATCCTGGTTGCACAACAGAGATATTTTAGTATAATTTATTATGTATAAATCTACTTTGTTGCAGGAATTATATGGATATAAGAACTACTTATGATATTTATAATATTAACAAATACATACTCAGCCGAAATTCATTACAAATTCAAGTAAACTTAACATTACCTCCCTTTACCTATCTTGGTTGCGATAGCAGGGTAGATTTGAAATCCTTAAATTAGGAAACTAAACACCATTTTAAAACTTACCTTTTGGTTAATATTATTGAGATATTTCAATAACGTAAAACAAATCAAATGAAATAGTCACCGTTTTTAAGTCTTCGAGATAAAAGTGGAGTAATTACAAAATTTTACACAAAAAAAAATACATTTCTAATAAGGATGTAACTCTATGTAATGGGTTTTTTTGTTCATTAAATAAATCTCTAACAGAATACACAAAAAAAAGAAAAATGTCATAAAATGTTGCTTAAATGTGATTGACCACCTTTGACCATCGACAACCCAGAGTATTTTCCAAACTATATCCTGGCTCAAACTGATATATGCCATTCTAATTAGTTAGATGATTAGTTACCCTACCAATGCAACTCAAAACACACCATTATTTTGAGTGGACATATTCTTCTTTTCGTCTAGTCTCAAACTGGATTGTCGAATATTTCTTTTTACCCGATTAGAAAAAAAAATCTTATATCAAAATTTATTTAAATTAAGGTATACGCAGTTTAACACAGTTAAAAGTGCCATATTCTATAATTATGATTTTGTACAACTTGAGGAAGAGACAGATATTTAGTAATACCGCACAATATTTCTTAGACTAGCCATATTAAAGCAATATTTTTAAAAAAAGACTAGTTGAAATGTATTCAATTTGAATAAAATGTATACATATCTGATATGATATAAATACAATGATAAGGTGTTTGATAGTTTGTATCAAACTGTTCTCTTCTAAAATGGTATTCGAGTGGTATGTATACACTACCACATGCAATAAGCAATTAGAGATTTGTCAAACTTTAAACCTGATACCTGTTTGAAACCAAAAAAAATCGTTTGCACAAAAACTGCTTTTTCCCCTTTCATTTTCCTTAACATACCGTGAGGTTTTAGATCATCTACCAGCTTAAACGCTACTTGCAACATACTCAAGTCCATTAAGTAAAATTGACTGTTGTAATAAGTTCGTAAGGACCGTACCTCGAACGGTTGTACATGTATTTATCTAAAAAGCGACTGTCGAGTTTTCCTTAATTATGATATAAGATATATCATTAAAAATCGAACAAAATTATTCAATAATACCTAAATCAACGTACCGCCGTTAGTACAGTTCACTGGTTCGACTGGGTGGAGACAGTGTGTATTCGTACGCACGTGAACTTTAGATGAGGCAATTTACAGCATGGTACGTGACTTTATGAAAGGAACACATTTTATTAACTGTAGATCAATAACTAAGTCACTGTTTTTTCTTCTACAGCGAAAGTGAATGAAAACTGCGTAAGACCGTAACGCATGTTTCTGGGCTGCAGACACTGTGCTAAACTTATCAATAGTTTGTGGTTTAAAATGTTAACTGCGAAATAAATTTCATGTTACAAAGGAATAAAGGGTGAGTACTAATTATATTTAATACTATAGTCTCATATGTACTGAATTGTATAATTTTGTAGATGATGAAAAAGACATTGATTTAAAATGTTATAATTTGTTTCTTCCTTAAAATTTCATGTTAACGGGAACACCAGCAGGCCTTTAGTTTTCCTGTCTTCATCAGCCTTGTTGTAGGTGGCGTGGAGACATGCAGACTGCAGGCATTACAGCTGTTGCTAGGTAGGACAAAGGCAGCATGAATCAAATGTCATGCTTGGTAGGATACATATTGCATGCTAGGTAGGGCACATATTGCAGATAGCAAATCTCTTGTTAGATTGGGCACATACTGCAGACGACACAATTTATGATAGGTAGGGCACAAACATCAGGAGTAGAGCTATGCTAGTTAGGTCACAACCATCAGAAGTAAAGCGTATGCTAGGTAGGTCACAAACACCAGGAGTAAGGTGTATGTTATGTAGGTCACAAACACCAGGAGTAAAGCTTATGCTAGGGAGGACACAAACACCAGGAATAAAGCTTATGCTAGGTAGGACACACACACTAGGAGTAAAGCTTATGCTAGGCAGGGCACAAACACCAGGAGTAAAGTTTATGCTATGTAGGTCACAAACACCAGGAGTAAAGCTTATGCTAGGTAGGTCACAAACACCAGGAGTAAGGTTTATGCTATGTAGGTCACAAACACCAGGAGTGAAGCTTGTACTAGGCAGGGCACACACACCAGGAGTAAAGTTTATGCTATGTAGGTCAAAAACACCAGGAGTAAAGCTTATGCTAGGTAGGTCACAAACACCTGGAGTAAAGTGTATGCTATGTAGGTCACAAACACCAGGAGTAAAGTTTATGCTAGGTAGGACACACACACTAGGAGTAAAGCTTATGCTAGGCAGGGCACACACACCAGGAGTAAAGTTTATGCTATGTAGGTCAAAAACACCAGGAGTAAAGCTTATACTAGGTAGGTCACAAACACCTGGAGTAAAGTGTATGCTATGTAGGTCACAAACACCAGGAGTAAAGTTTATGCTAGGTAGGACACACACACTAGGAGTAAAGTTTATGCTATGTAGGTCACAAACACCAGGAGTAAAGCTTATGCTAGGTAGGACACACACAGTAGGAGTAAAGTTTATGCTATGTAGGTCACAAACACCAGGAGTAAAGCTTATACTAGGTAGGACACACACACTAGGAGAGAAGTTTATGCTATGTAAGTCACAAACACCAGGAGTAAAGCTTATGCTAGGTAGGTCACAAACACCAGAAGTAAAGTTTATGCTAGGTAGGTCACAAACACCAGCAGTAAAGTTTATGCTTTATAGGTCACAAACACCAGGAGTAAAACTTATGCTAGGTAGGACACACACATTAGGAGTAAAGCTTATGCTATGTAGGACACAAACACTAGGAGTAAAGCTTATGCTATGTAGGTCACAAACACCAGGAGTAAAGTTTATGCTAGGTAGGACACAAACACCAGGAGTAAAGCTTATGCTAGGTAGGACACACACACACACACACACACGCACACACTAGAAGTAAAGCTTATGCTAGGTAGGGCACAAAAACCAGGAGTAAACATTATGTTAGGTAGGGCACAAACACCAGACATGAAAGCTTATGCTAGTTAGGGCGTAGAATTCAAACAGCAACGTTTGCGTTTGGTAGGATACAAACCTCATGCATTAAAGGATATGCTAGACATGGACCAAATTACAGGCAACAAAGTTTATGATAGGTATGGCACAGACAGTATGTAGAAATGTTCATGCTAGGTAGTGCACAGACTGAAGGTAACAAAGCTAACGCTAGGAAGAGCGAGCATAAACTGCATGTAACAAAGCTTAAGACATGTAAGGCTAGGAAGGCATAGTCTGCAGGTAGCAAAGTGTATATTAGGTAAGGCACAGACTACAGGGAGCAAAGCACATGCTAAGTAAGGCACAGACTGCAGACAGCAAAACCTAAGCTAGGTAGGGCGCCGACTGCAGGCAGCACAGCTTACGCTATGTAGGGCACAGACTATATGCATAAAACCTTATGCAAAGTTTAAGCTAAGTAGGGCATAGACTGACTACAGCAAAGCTTGTGTAAGGTAGGGCAAAGACTGCAGGCAGCAATGTTTATACTAGGTAGGGCGTAAGGAACAGACTGCAGGCAACAAAGCTTAGCCTAGGTAGGGTACAGACAGCGGGCATCAAAGTTTATACTAAACAGGACACAGACTGCAGGCAACAAAGCTTACACTAGGTAGAGCACAGACAGCAGGCATCAAAGTTTATACTAGATAGGGCACAGACAGCGGACATCAAATCTTACACTAGGTAGGGTACAGTCAGCAGGTATCAAAGTTTATACTAGGTAGGGCACAGACTGCAGGCAGCAAAGCTTACACTAGGTAGGGCGCAGACAGCAGGCATCAAAATTCTTACTAGGTAAGGCACATACAGCAGGCAACAAAAACATAAAGGTTTTGCTAGGTAGGGCACAGACTGCAGGGAGCAAAGCGTATGCTAGGTAATGCACAGACTACATTGAGAAAAGCTTATGCTACGTAAGGCACAAACTACAGGGAGCTTATGCTAGGTAAGGCACAGACTGCAGGCAACAAATGCAAAAAAAAAGCTTTTGCTAAGTAGGACACGGACTGCAGGGAGCAAAGCGTGTACATGTACTATGTAAGGCACAGACTACAGGGAGCAAAGCTTATGCTAGGTAAGGTACAAACTACAGGAAGCAAAGCTTATGATATGTAAGGCACAGACTGCAGGCAACAAAGCCTATGCTAGGTAAAGCACAGACAAGAGGGAGCAAAAGGTATGCTAGGTAAGGCACAGACTGCAGGCAGCAGATGTTATGCTAGGTAAGGCACATACTGCAGGCAGCAAAGCTTACACTAGGTAGAGCACAGACAGTAGGGACCAAAGTTTATACTAGATAGGGCACAGACAGCGGGCATCAAATCTTACACTCTGTAGGGTACAGGCAGCAGGCAATAAAGTTAATACTAGGTAGAGCACAGACTGCAGGCAGCAAAGCTTACACTAGGTAGGGCACAGACAGCAGGCATCAAAATTCTTACTAGGTAAGGCACATAAAGCAGGCAACAAAAACATAAAAGCTTTTGCTAGGTAGGGCACAGACTGCAAAGCGTATGCTAAGTAATGCACTGACTACATGGAGAAAAGCTTATGCTAGGTAAGGCACAAACTACAGGGAGTTTATGCTAGGTAAGGCACACACTGCAGGCAACAAAGTTCATACAAGGTAGTGCACAGACTGCAGGCAACAAATGCAAAAAAAAAGCTTTTGCTAAGTAGAGCACAGACTGCAGGGAACAAAGCGTATACTATGTAAGGCACAGACTACAGGGAGCAAAGCTTATGCTAGGTAAAGTACAAACTACAGGAAGCAAAGCTTATGATATGTAAGGCACAGACTGCGGGCAACAAAGCCTATACTAGGTAAGGCACAGACTAAAGGGAGCAAAAGGTATGCTAGGTAAGGCACAGACTGCAGGCAGCAGATTTTATGCTAGGTAAGGCACAGACTGCAGGCAGCAGATGTTATGCTAGGTAAGGCACAGACTGCAGGCAGCAAAGCTTATACTAGGTAGGACACAGACTACAGACAACAAAGCTTATGTTAGATAAGGCATAGACTACAGACAACAAAGCTTATGCTAGGTAAGGGACAGACTGCAAGCGGCAAAGCTTAATCTAGATAAGGCACAGACTGCAAGCAACAAAGCATGCGATAGGTAAGGTAGAGACTGCAAGCAACAAAGTTTATGCTTGGTAAGGCACAGACTGCAAGCAACAAAGCATATGCTAGGTAAGGCACAGACTGCAGGCAGCAAAGCTTATACTAGGTAGGACACAGACTACAGACAACAAAGCTTATGCTAGGTAAGGCACAGACTGCAAGCGGCAAAGCTTAAGCTAGGTAAGGCACAGACTGCAAGCAACAAAGCATGCGCTAGGTAAGGCAGAGACTGCAAGCAACAAAGCATATGCTTTGTAAGGCACATACTGCAAGCAACAAAGCATATGCTAGGTAAGGCACAGACTGCAAGCAACAAAGCTTATGCTTGGTAAGGCACAGACTGCAAGCAGCAAAGCTTATACTTGGTAAGGCACAGACTGCAAGCAACAAAGCTTATGCTTGGTAAGGCACAGACTGCAAGCAGCAAAGCTTATACTAGGTAAGGCACAGACTGCAAGCAACAAAGCTTATGCTTGGTAAGGCACAGACTGCAAGCAACAAAGCTTATGCTTGGTAAGGCACAGACTGCAAGCAACAAAGCTTATGCTTGGTAAGGCACAGACTGCAAGCAGCAAAGCTTATACTAGGTAAGGCACAGACTGCAAGCAACAAAGCTTATGCTTGGTAAGGCACAGACTGCAAGCAGCAAAGCTTAAGCTAGGTAAGGCACAGACTGCAAGCAACAAAGCATGCGCTAGGTAAGGCAGAGACTGCAAGCAACAAAGTTTATGTTTGGTAAGGCACAGACTGCAAGCAACAAAGCATATGCTTGGTAAGGCACAGACTGAAAGCAACAAAGCATATGCTTGGTAAGGCACATACTGCAAGCAACAAAGCATATGCTAGGTAAGGCACAGACTGCAAGCAACCAGACTGCAAGCAACACAGCTTATGCTTGGTAAGGCACAGACTGCAAGCAGCAAAGCTTATACTAGGTAAGGCACAGACTACATGGAGCAAAGCTTATGCTAAGTAAATATAGACTTCATGCTTAAAACCTTATGCAAGGTAGGGCACAAACACCGGGGCAGTAAAGGCTATGATAGGTAGACAGCAAACGTTAAGCTGAGTAGGGTGCGGACTGCATATGGCGAAGCATAAGCTAGATAAGGCACAAATACCAAGCAGTAAAGGCTTTGCTAGGTAGGATATAAACTTCAGACAGTAAAATTTATGCTAGGTAGGGCACAAACTTCAGACAGAAAAGCCTGTGCCAGTTATGGCGAAGACTGCATGCAAAAAGGTTTTTACTAGGTAGGGCACAGACTAAAGGTATCTAAGTAAAGATCAAGTAGGGAACAATATTCAGATCTTAAAGCTTATGCCTGGCAGGGTAGCTTATGCTCTGTTAGGCATGCATGTGTTAATGAAGATTTCAACAGCAGGTCTTTTCCATGATTTTAATAAATTTATCAACATCGAAATTTTCATTACATATTCCTTAGTGTGCAGGTCAAATTAATTACCAATATACGTCACTGCTATACCGAGACAGGTTGCATAAAGAGATAAAAGCATTCCGCTTTTATCTGCCCCAAAATTGCATATTTTCTGTCAAAGGAAGCAATATTTAAAATTGACAAACTAACAATTCATTGTTAAATTTTGTTAAATTATGCCACTAAAGTACTTCTCAAAAGCTATGCAAATAATGTCTTAAATATTATATTATAAAGACCGTACTTAAATACTTTCACTTGGCACAATCTCAAAGGTGACACAGTAAATAAAGGACTTCTTTCTCTTTATTTGAAATATTTGTATAAGGGTTTGTAAAGAAAACAGTTTAAATACTTATTATCTTCAAAATCCTAGGAGCTTATTTTGAATCATTTGAAATGTTTACAAAACATGGACATACGGTAATTTTCTCAAATTAGGGGGGAAAATATTTGTTTGAAAAGAATTTAGGAAAATATTTATTCTGAAGGTTTGACACAAAACTAGTGAACGTGAACATGCTTGTACAATCGAAAAGTGGCTTAATATTTGCTGAGTTTTCACCAATGATAAGATTTAACAATTAAAGCTAAATTACAACCACAAGTGGACATAACGGCGCATTCAGATAGTTTATACTTTGTTTTATTGTTGTTTTACTGAACAGACCCCGGCATGGAAGAAAGCGGTTGAGTTTTGAAAGATTAGGGATTTGAGCAGTTCTGCAATATGTCGTCATTTATTCACGCCTGAATTTTATGAAAACTGCGAAATAAACGATATAAACGGAAAGTACGTTACACCAGATGTAGCCTTGAGGACCACAAAATCTTTCACTTACTGACAATTGCTTTATTATTAGACCTGATTAGAGATTGAATAAAATCCTATTATTATTTTAAATAATTATATTTTATCATATCAAGAAATATCTTGTCACACGCTTTTTCCCGTTAGTATTGTTTGCAGATTGCTGTATCATATATACGTTATAATTTAACTATAGTTCGCATGTTACTAAAACATTATACGACTGTCGTAAATGATTGAACTAGTTTGATCTTATCTGTACCGATGAAATTGAAAAGATTAGCGAGGGCAAGAAATTTTAAATTATTTTGCATGTCTGTAGCAAATATTTTAATAAAAAGAATTTCCGTTAAAACTATAATGTTTTATGGGTATTTATGTTAGAATTAATGAGGTTTTACATAGCATACATTTTGCTGATACATTTATGAATAGTCTCCCGAAATTCATGTTCAAAGATATATTGGTTAAATATTTTCAAGTTTGAACATCTTTAATAAGTAGTTGACTTGGTACTGAGATCACTCGTAAATTCTATCTTTTTCCTGAGTATTAAACTGACCAGTAGCAATATCAGAACAGAACAGAACAGAACAGAACAGAACAGACTTTTTATTCACTTGAACTCAAAGTTCCTCGTGATAAATACATTTACAAGCAAGTTAACATGGCATGAAAATACAAGTGACATATACATTTTAAGTAACATACAAGTACTATACAGTTTATTATAATATGTATCTTATACTTGGTACCGTCGCACCTATGCGCCACAAACAAACTATAGTACGCGCCCTGAGAAAATGTCGTATATTGGGTCAGGACTCAGTTTTATAACCTCTAGGGCTCATGAAGATCTATCATTCTGCTTGGTCTCCATATGTTCTTTTCGCATTGTTTTGTTGTTGTTGTTTTTTCTAAGTCAAAAATTTGACTCAATGGTCAGAATGTTTTAAAATCCTAAAGCGATTTTCATTTCAACTTGAATGTTCACAATACAACTACTTGATTTTTTGTCAACGATCTGTCAATGCTTTGAATTGTGTCCAAGTTAATTAATACCCGGTTTTCCTTATTTGTATCTAACAGCGGGTTATTGTCAGTAAATTTACTTGTTTATTTATTTTATTTGTTAAAACACCTTGTCAACCAGGTTATTTCAATAAAAGAGAGAAATGAACAGAAAGAATTTGAATAAACTCAATTTCAAAGTCTATTACTACTGCACAATACATATTCTTGTCCTAAATCTGCTTAAATAAATTTGGATACATTCTGTTTGCAACGATAAATGAATTTAAAAGTAAAGATACCATTCACATCAACTCAGTTTGATTTTCCCTCAAGGGACATTCAAAGTGTTAGAGAGAATATTTAGATTTCGAACGTCGGAATGTCATTCGATGAGGGACATTCAAGGTGTTATGTAATTTTTAGACTTCCAGCATTACGGTGTCGTATAAAATACAATTTCACTTGTAAAGTTGTAGAATGCTTCAAACTTGTTTGGTCCTTGCCTTGTGGAAACTCAGATCTTACTTTGCTTGAGTCAGGGAACGAACTTTTTGAAATGCCGTTTGTTTCGCAACATTCAAACTGCTTATAATTTCTTTAAGTGCCGTTGATCATATTGAACAGAATTGTTGAAACTTCCTGTTTAACCCAGGTGCCGACAAATTTATGTAGCTGTACACATTTATGTTACTGTTCAGACTAGTTCGATTTTTTTGTTTAAGCCGGTTACTGGCATATTTATGTTACTGTACAGAATTGTTGGAACTTGTCGTTTAACCAAACTGCTGTACACAATTATAAGAACTTGTTGTTTAAACCCAGTCGCCGGTACGCTGTATAAAATTGTTGAAACTTGTTGTTTAATCCATTTGCTGACACATTTATGTTACTGCACACATTTATGTTACAGTACAGAATAGTTCGAACTTGTTTTTATCCATGTTGCTTACAAAACAAGTTCTAACAATTCTGTACAGTAACACATTTGTTGCTTACACATTTATGTTACTGTTCAGAATTGTAAGAACATGTTGTTTAACACAGTTGCTGACACATTTATGTTACTGTTCAGAATTGTTATAACTTGTTGTTTAACCCAGTTGCTGACACATTTTTGTTGCTGTTCAGAATTGTTAGAACTTGTTGTTTAGCCAAGTTGCTGACACATTTATGTTACTGTTCAGAATTGTTGGAAATTGTTGTTTAACCCAGTTGCTGACATATTTATGTAGACTAGCCACTAGACTGATAATGATATATTTCTACATTTTTCCTTTTTTGACGAATTTAATTTCATAGAGACAAAAGCCAGTCTATTTTAGAGATGATGTTGAAATTATGATATTGGACATAGGATATAGACTAGCTCAGTTCACTACTTTCAATCACGAAAATGTAAAAAGATATATCATAGTCTAGGAGCTAGTCTAACATTTATGTTACTGTTCAGAATTGTTATAACTTGTTGTTTAACCCAGTTGCTGACACATTTATGTTACTGTCCAGAATTGTTATAACTTGTTGTTTAACTCAGTTGCTGACACATTTATGTTACTGTCCAGAATTGTTATAACTTGTTTAACTCAGTTGCTGACACATTTATGTTACTGTCCAGAATAAGAACTATACATATCATTTTCTGTACTACACAGATTATGTGATAACGTGTAATATGTTCAAAGATTGACATGAATCAGTACTGTAATTAGTTCACTTCTTTCGTTACACTTACAAGCAAACGTTGCATTAACGAACAAGAGCTGTCTCCATAGGATGACACATGCCCCCGATGGCACTTTGAATGAATAGTTATGGCCGATGTTAGAGTTCAGGACCTTTGACCTACGGACCTGGGTCTTGCGCGCGACACGTCGTCTTACTGTGGTACACATTCATGCCCAATAATTTTAAAATCCATGCATGAATGACAAAGATATGGACTGGACACGCCCATCAATGCACTATCATGAAATATGATCTTTAACGTCTAAGTGTGACCTTGACCTTTGAGCTACGGACCTGGGTCTTGCGCGCGACACGTCGTCTTACTGTGGTACACATTCATGCCAAGTTATTTGAAAATCCATCCATCGATGACAAAGATATGGACCGGACACGAAAATTGCGGACTGACCGACAGACTGACAGACCGACGGTTCAAAAACTATATGCCTCCCTTCGGGGGCATAAAAACCGCTATATTAATCACGTCGTATTAATGATAGGAACATAAATCAAATTCCGTTTGCGCACTAATGAAATTATTCCGTAATACGTATTACCATTTCCGGTCCTGGCATGTATAAACAAAGGAGCGTGACGACCTACTATTTGGCGCCATACATGCGCCAATGAACCGTTCTTTCATATTTGATCTGAATTTTACAATAAAAGATATATTATATTCGAAATAATTTATAGCAAATCCGTGTTTGAACACCATTTATACACTCGGGCCCTCGTGGAGTTATTACGCCCGCATCGTGTATAAATAGCGTTAAAACACGGTTTTGCTATAAATTATTTCTTGAATAAACAGAACAGATATTAACTTAAATGATGAAGAACAATTCAAATTTCCAACAGTATACTGTAATTTCTCAATAATGAAATTAAATGAATTCTGAAACACCATTCTAGCTGAAAAAAGAACTATCTGACAGCAAATTGTAAAGTGTTAATATACTGAATTGGCTCTTTCATGTCTAATCACTTATGTCTATATAAAAAAGCTTTAAAATACCATGCGGTAATTTATGGTTTATAGTTATTGTTTGACGTCGTATGCGTGAAATAATGCCATTACATAATTTTGGCATTACCGTAGTGAAAGTTTCGACGTCGACGTAAGGTAGAATACGCCAGCCATAAGAGCTTCGCATTTTGTTATTTTATTCAATTCTTTTAATAAATTCAATATGAAAAGACAGTAATGTAATATCTTCTATGTATGCAGTTTACCGTCGACAGTTAATTGAATTATCTATAGCATGCTGCTATAATGGTATATTTCTGTACTGTTTGGAGGGTTCACTTCAATTTCAAGCCATCAAACACTATTCAAATTCAGACTTATTTAATACTTATTTTCTTGTCACAGTTGCGTAACTCAGATTTTCCAAGCATGGGAGAGAATGTTACAATATGCATTTAGATATTGCTGACGTCGCTTTACCAGGTGAACTGCAGCTTTAGCCCAATCTCACACGATTGGACCAGAACACTATAACGTAGGCACGCGGGTGTTTGTGTCCGCGCAAATATGTTCTTCGTCCCGGTATCAATGAAAATGATAAAACTGATTTTACACATTCGGTTTTGTCTCTTGTCTGCACACATATTATTGAACTAAAACCATAGCTAAATTCATAAATTATTCACAAAAGCAAAACTAAAATGATCTATTTTTCTCTCAAAGTTCGTATATTACTATAAATTGAAATCATACGTAATTTGCGAAGTAACTACATTTGTATTATTCATTCGCGGTATAAATATATCGACTGAATACATTTAAATTAGAAACTGGTCCATTTATAAATTCGATATTTAATATACTGCCTTGAAAATTGTCAATATCAATTTGTATATTGTGAATGAGAGAGTGCATTACGGAATACCTCATTGAAATGAAAATGATATTTTAATACTGTTATCAATATAAGGATCTAACTGATGTAAATTGATACGTGAAAGATAATCTGTGAAAAGGCTTTTCAGATTTATTTTTGAAACATAGCGTATTTACTTGTAAAATCTATGACCCCTGCGGCTAATGGAATTGTGGACAATATATCAATATTGGATTATAATTCATAAAAATATTGGTTTATTAGCAATATCAATGTGGACAAAATAACCAAAGCAGGTTTTTATGCATAACCACGCTATCAACGGAACAAGGATTGAGAGGCAAGTATTGCGTGCGTGTGTGTGTGCGTGTGTGTTTGTGTTATTGTTGTTGCTTACGATATTTGCGATACCAGTAAAATACTCAACAATCTGAATATAACAAAGACAATGCTTGGGGATCTGTCTCAAAATTACAGCATCTGATTGATTGATTCTGTGATTGATTCTGAGCTCTGTTGTGAAATTGACCAATTACAAGCATGTATTTTGAGACTCCGAACTTAGTGAGCCAGTTCGTTAAACTGTTTATCACTAGTAAATTAAATGATTTAAAGTAGTTCTCCTCTAAAGGTAATTATTTTACCAGTTTTATAGAAAAAATGTTACTTTGTAAAACGTTTTGTTTCACCGTTAGCGTATTGTTGATTATATTGACGTTTTAGCTGCATTGAAATTGATGCATTTTCTTTGTGACATTATTGTCCTTTGAGCACACACATTGAAAATTGCACTGCTCATTTTCCAGTTCTACGAAGTTCCATATTAAATTGAAAGTGTGTGTGTGTGTGTGTGTGTGTGTTTGTGCGTGCGTGCGTGCGGCAAAACTAGGAAGTATACCTCAACAGTAGACTAGTGTTGTACTCATTCAGTTTATTTTTAACTAATTCAGACTGCTTCTCGTAAGGTACTTAATCGAAAAGCACTACCGTGACTACGTAACCATACAATTCGAGTATTTATCTAAAAAAATAGCAACTTTAATTCGCTTACATTGAAAGGCAAACTATAGTCTTTCATACCGTTAGAAGTACCACTTTGAATTTGTAAGAAAGTTTCTTTTTAAAGTTTGGTCTCTATTTAATGAACAAAAAACGTTTCTTCCTTCCTGATGTTTCTTATTTACTTACACCGGCAATTTTAATTACATGTCATTATTAGTTTCTTAATGCAGAGTATATTAGTGGTGAAATATTATTAAACACTCGGTATTCATCCTGGTGAAGTCTTTGAACTTTTGATGATTATAACATGAATGGTATGAAAATTTTACAGTGGACTTTGAAACTTTTGACGATATGGTATCGCCTTATCTTATACATGTATATACAATAATACAGTGCTATCAGAGACATTATTTGGCCACTGAAGCAGTCTTTAAGGTTGATATACAACCTTAATTCCGCAGTAATTTTGAAAAGAAAGCGCGGAACGTTAATTATGTCATTGACAAAACTGGCAAAAAACCTGCTAAGGGTTATATATAAGATGGAGGCTGCAAAACTGAAACGAGAATTTGCTGCCAATGTGAAACAAACATTTTGCACCAAACAGTATCTTACAAAATACTCTTAGGCCTCCCAGGTTAAAGGAGTAGTGAATAACGCCTCTTTTGCTTAAGTTTCTCATCATCTGTTTGACATAGTTCATCTTTAAGTTCATTTCATTGATAAAAAGTTTTGTAAAATATCGTGTGAAAATTGATTTGTACGACTTAACCTAGCTACATCTTCATTTTCAGCAATGTTACAAGCCGTTTTGTCATTTGAATGACAGGATGCGTGATTTTAACCAAAAACAGATTGACTTCACGAAACATTTATCAAGAGAAAATGATGTGAATTAATATCTCAGAAAAAAGTTAAATATTCTTGACACCGTTTAAGACCAGTTTATATAATAAAGCTTTAGTCGGATATAGGCTCCAAGGTACCCGTAATAGATTACCTCCTTTTTGAAGAGTATTCAGTTCCTACAATAAACCAACTTTGACTGAAATTTTCCAAGGGGCGTAGGTTCAAACCCCACTGTGACCATTTTTTCCCCTTATTTTCCTTTCCCCTAGTAAGTTTTTACTATTTTCAAGGCTTATTATTGATTTATTGTACAAAAATGGATTTTTTTTTCATTTGATAAGCAATTTCTTGCTGTTCAAAGTGAATTTACCTCTGAAACAGAAGGGGCAGAGTTAGACATCTTTAAAAATACTGAGTTACATGCGGTAAAAGTTCTCTTCTTTGCATTTACTCTTTAGAATACAAATTGTGAAAGAATTGTAGGTAAGTTTTACTTCTGCCCCAAGATTATTATCCCCCGACGAAAGTCGGAGGGATATAGTTTTGGCGTTGTCCGTCCGTCTTTCCGTCCGTCCGTCCTTCCGTCTTTCCGTCCGTCCGTCCGTCCGGAGCCATACCTAGGAAATGGTTGGGAATATTTATTTAAAACTTCATATACATGTTCACCACTATGAGTTCTTGCGGCCCGTCAAGTTTCAGTCAGATTGCCCAAGTAACACCAGAGTTATGGGCCTTAGAAGTTTCTAGTGTTAACTATATAGGGTACTATAAATATGGCAATTTCTGCATCATAACTTTTGATATATTTGACCTAGAACTATGAAACTTAAACAGAATTTAGATCACCATAATGTGGTTGTGTACACACAATTTCATTCGGATTTATTTGTAAATTAAGAGTTATTGCCCTTTAATTGTATAAAAATCCACATATTTGTACATAACAAACTTACCATTTGGTAGAATTTCATTAAATTTCTTTCATTCTTTTCCATGAACATTTATTGTAAACATGTGAAGTTGTGTACCCACACCTGGTCACCCCCCTTACCTTGATCACACACATTCCCCCGACCCCCCCCCCCCCCCCCAAAAAAAAAAAAAATCATTCCTTATTTTAGATTTTTTTCAAACTTCATATACATGTTCACCACTATGAGGTTATGGGGCCCATCAAGTTTCAGACAGATTGCCCAAGTGACACCAGAGTTATGGCCCTTAGAAGTTTCTAGTGTTAACTCTATAGGGTACTATAGATATGGCAATTTCTGCATCATAACTTTTGATATATTTGACATAGAACTATGAAACTTTAACAGAATTTAGAGCACTATAATGTGGTTGTGCACAGACAATTTTGTACGGATTTCTTTTGTAACTTCAGAGTTATTGCCTTTAATTGTCTAAAAATCCACATATTTGAACATAACAAACTTACCAGTTGGCAGAATTTCATTAAATTTCTTTCATTCTTTTCTTTGAACATTTATTATAAACATGTGAAGTTGCGCACCCACACCTGGTCACCCACTTGCCTTGGTCACCTCCCCCCCTTCCCAACCCACCTCCCACCCCCTCCCCTAAAAAAACCCACCTCACTTCTCCGCCCAGTCATGCCCACCACTGATCATGCATCCTCTGCCCCCCCCCCCCCCACCCCCCAACTTCACCCTTTTACCCTTTTTTTTTCATTTTTAATTTTCAATCAATATTTATAATCAACATGTGAAATTTTGTTTCCTCTCGCGTTACCCTGCACCCCCACCCCCTAAAAAAAAATATATACATATATATATTTCCATTCCTTTTTTTATTAAGATAATACAGCCATCTTTTACTCTCTTTAACAAAATATAAGACATCTTTTAAACTACGTAGATAATGTACAGCCATCTTTAACTCTCTTTAGCAAAATATAAGACATCTTTTAAACTACGTAGATAATGTACAGCCATCTTTTACTCTCTTTAACAAAATATAAGACATCTTTTAAACTACGTAGATAATGTACAACCATCTTTTAATCTCTTTAACAAAATATAAGACATCTTTAAAACTACGTAGATAATGTACAAAAACCATCTTTTACTCTCTTTAACAAAATATAAGACATCTTTTAAACTACGTAGATATTGTACAGCCATCTTTTACTCTCTTTAACAAAATATAAGACATCTTTTAAACTACGTAGATAATGTACAGCCATCTTTTACTCTCTTTAACAAAATATAAGACATCTTTTAAACTACGTAGATATTGTACAACCATCTTTTACTCTCTTTAACAAAATATAAGACATCTTTTAAACTACGTAGATAATGTACAACCATCTTTTACTCTCTTTAACAAAATATAAGACATCTTTTAAATATAAGACATCTTTTAAACTATGTAGATAATGTACAGCCATCTTTTACTCTCTTTAACAAAATATAAGACATCTTTTAAACTATGTAGATAATGTACAGCCATCTTTTACTCTCTTTAACAAAATATAAGACATCTTTCAAACTACGTAGATATTGTACAGCCATCTTTTACTCTCTTTAACAAAATATAAGACATCTTTTAAACTACGTAGATAATGTACAGCCATCTTTTACTCTTTTTAACAAAATATAAGACATCTTTTAAACTACGTAGATTATGTACAGCCATCTTTTACTCTCTTTAACAAAATATAAGACATCTTTTAAACTACATGTATGTAGATAATGTACAGCCATCTTTTACTCTCTTTAACAAAATATAAGACATCTTTTAAACTACGTAGATAATGTACAGCCATCTTTTACTCTCTTTAACAAAATATAAGACATCTTTTAAACTACGTAGATAATGTACAGCCATCTTTTACTCTCTTTAACAAAATATAAGACATCTTTTAAACTATGTAGATAATGTACAGCCATCTTTTACTCTCTTTAACAAAATATAAGACATCTTTTAAACTACGTAGATATTGTACAGCCATCTTTTACTCTCTTTAACAAAATATAAGACATCTTTTAAACTATGTAGATAATGTACAGCCATCTTTTACTCTCTTTAACAAAATATAAGACATCTTTTAAACTACGTAGATAATGTACAGCCATCTTTTACTCTCTTTAATAAATTTATGATTGAAAGCCTGAGAAATCAACAGTTTTCGTTTGAAAAAGGACTCAAATTGGTTTATTACGTGCCGGGCGTACCACCAGTTTTATACTTCAGTAAGCGTCTGTTGATTTGATCATGACTGATCAAGTCGGCAAACGCTTTGAAATAAGATAACACGCTAACACGAGATGACGCGGGATTATCCCAAGTTGCCATTCTGTGTATTTTATAGTTCTTTGGTTTGAATAATAAATGTGAGAAATTCACAGGAGCAAAACTATCGAAATGACAAATAGTTTTGTGATAAAATATTAAATTTGTATTGCATGAACGCAGTAAGTTCTAATTAAGATTTCACATGCGATAGTTTGGGTAATAAATTTAGCAATGATTAGCGAAAGAAATGAGGCTTTTACAACATTTATGACATCTTAAATTGCTTTTACAAGTTTTGGCGGGAATAATTATTTTCTAGTACAAGTACGTTTGTACAACGTCTAATTTTCAACTTGGTATCGTTATGACTTCAATATAGCTAAGTAGATATGAATTGTAGCCGAATAACTGTCTTACATTTGGTATTAATACCATAATGCCTGCCTGAATGTTTGTCCCTTATCCGTATTTTAGATGTTCTGTGGCCTGAAACTAAATGGAACTTGTAAGCAGACTGACATTTGTCAAATATGGAAATGCACAAAAAAAAACAACATTTTAAAGACTGTTTATTTAAAAGAATCATTAATATTGAAAGGAAATGAATGTTTTCGGTTTTACTTTTGTGCATGTTTAAGCATTAACTTGACATGCATTCAAAATGTCGACTAATGTTCAAATTTATTCGTGATCTCAATTCCAAACGAAATTGAATTTTCACCTAAATTGTATGCAGAAATCAAGTATAATATGTTCACCCTTTTGCAGGAATAGTGAGTATTTATATACATGTATTAACAGTTTACAATTATTCTTACATTTAACAATAATGGACCGGGAACGTTTGTATATATTTCATGTATATAAAGTTTCATCTCGAGGAATTATTGAAAATGACTTAAAAGCAGAAATGTTAAAATGCAGTACTGCTTTAAAGAAAAAGACATATTTAACTCCGTTACATTGTTGAAAGAAAACAGGAGTCTATCACAGGTTTAGCCACAATGCCCTCAATACAGTAAGTACAATGTAAAAGATATTGAAAACATAATGTTTAACAATAAGTTCATGTGCGAATGAAGATAAAAATAAATGAAAGTTGAGTCTTGTCATCACAATTATTGATTGAACTTTCCAAACAGTGTCGGATCATTTATCTTCTGTCTAATTAAACTTCTGTTCTTATGTAAAAGATGTGTTGTTGAAGTTAATCCTATTGCTGCCGTATGGCGCAGGCTTTCAAAATTTTAATTTGTTAAGTTTCCCTCCAAATAATATTTTACTTAAAAGTATTTTGTTTAATAAACCTACCTTGAAAATCTATCTTTCCATAAACGAGTTGTTGCTTTTGAGGCCATATAATGTCTATCTTAGGAAAATTATCTGGATAATTTAAACTCATCTTGCGGAAGAAAAAAGCAATTGCTTGGTAATACATAGTTGTTCGCGTATTATGTCAGTGGAAAAAGCATAGACTTCTGATTTTGTCTAATTGCCAGCACGTTTATTCTATGGATTTGTTGGTTTTGTAGACATGCAATGAAGAGAAAAGTGTAGGTAGGAACCGAGGTTTTGTAGTTTTACAATATGGTGTAAACATAAATCAAATATTAAGTGTTTACATTTAGTGTCCATTAGCCGTCTGCTTGTCCGTTCGGTGGGTGACACCAGTGTCCTATGAGTTTCTTAAAAGATTGTATTTGTTGACCAAAACGTGTCCTACTTTCTGTCTTAATGATTTATGCATTGTCTTCGGGGGACTTTCAGATTCCCTCACCTCATTAGGTTCATAATACTAGTAATTTGTGCTCTCATGAAAACTTCCTTGCGTTCTGACAACATAAAATGTCTATTGTAAATCATAAACTATCGTTTTCTTTTTTATCTCCTTTAATAAAAGATCATTCATAATCGTATCGACATTTTGCCCTTGTGAAGGGTCGAAGAATTTTAGGAAAAACTAATCTGCAAAATATATCTTTTTCGATTTAATTACATGGATAATATTCCATTTTGATAAAGGTTCTTTAAAGATCTAGACTTATCCTTCATGTTTGTGGGTCATAGTTTTCATTTATAATTTGAGCGTCATTACATATATGGAAAAGTGCATGTTGCGCACAAAACAGTCTACAAAATCATTTGGTTAGGTAATCATGATACATGTACATAAGCTCGTGCCAGTGTATCTTAGAGAAATCAAGTGTGAAATGGATGACTTCGCGGAGCTTCGTTGGGGTAAAGGAAACCTAAAAGGAACTCCTAGGTATACACTGTATGAAGTATATGTTAGTAAATATTGACTCTTTGATTAGAATAAAGTGACAGTTGATATACCACAAAGCGTGTATCTGGCTTAACCGCTGTGGTTACCGGATTAAAGGATGTATTTTGACCCTGTGTGAATCCAGATTGAAAGCTTATCTTCAAGTTTTGGTCAATACCGACAGTGTCGATAGAAAACCCTTGCATACATCGGTGTTTATTATATCTTTATTACATGGAAGAGATGCTTGAAAAACGTTATGTTTTAGCGGCATACTTCTGGTGTATCATTTGAAAAATTATGAAAAGGTCTGCATTTTTTGTCACACGGTATTTGTTCATACTCTTTATACTATGTCTTGACCTCTGTCCAAATGCAGTCCAAACTTTACTGTTGCCATATACACTACATACAGAGATTCATTGCTACTGCTGGCGTATACACTACATACAGAGATTCATTGCTACTGTTGGCGTAAACACTACATACAGAGATTCATTGCTACTGTTGGCGTATACACTACATACACAGATTCATTGCTACTGTTGGCGTATACACTACATACACAGATTCATTGCTACTGCTGGCGTATACACTACATACACAGATTCATTGCTACTGTTGGCGTATACACTACATACACAGATTCATTGCTACTGCTGGCGTATACACTACATACACAGATTCATTGCTACTGTTGGCGTATACACTACATACAGAGATTCATTGCAATATGGAGTAATTGAGTGGGTTCTATTTATCCATTCATTCCATTTAATTTTATGACTGATGATACTGATTAAACTAACTGATCTGATAAATACATTAGTAACTAGATGCTGAAGGACATACTCATTTAACAATAAATTGCATCACCCAACACATAACATACCAGATCCATTTACGTAAATAAGACAAAGATCAGTATAAGACAACGTATAATTATTTTACCTCCTAATTCAGTAGTAAAAAATTGAATATGATGCTAAACTTACACGCGTATGAGTAACAATGATAATAACTTATTAAGATTGTATCTTATTTACAATATAGGCTTCAAAAATATTATGTAAAAATGACAACATTATGCACGTTTTTCAGCAAACACTAAGTCAGCAATAAAAATAAGATTAAGTAACAGTACGAGCACATATAAGTAAATTACAAGCATTCAGACGGACATGTCTTACTTTCAAACTTATTGAATCGTAAATCTAGGAAATATTTTTGACATTTCTTTTAAAGCAGTTAAGACGTGTAAACTTGGTGGACTGAACTTTCACTTTTATCTCGAGAAAAATTTACAGCCAGAAGAAACTTTTTTTTTAAATTATCAAAAATGCACAATTTTCTGTTTCATTTTACATTAAGACAAACGTTATTTGCAATAAATTACATTTTTCTTTAAAAGAAATAATTGAAGGCAATACGTTTCGGTCAGGGGCAAAGCATTACATCCCTCTTAAAGTTGGGGACCGGGTTCCTGTCTTCACATACATGCACACGCCCTGCACCTTCGTTAAAGGTGTGAAGGTAGGCACTATATATGTATATAAAAAAGTATTATTATCAGTTAATGTAAATAATGTAATAAATATATTTCATATAGTCTTCTCTAACTGTAACTTGTCGGCTATTTTGTGAAATTATGTTATTTTGATTTATACATCAACAAGTTATGATTTAAACGTTTAAAATCTTTATAAAAATACTGACAAAAAATGTAACAACGGAACATGTCATCCTTACCCTCTAGTCGTATTTATGATAATAGATAACGTAATAATGGAACATGTCATCCTTACCCTCTAGTCGTATTTATGATAATAGATAATGTGTAACAATGGAACATGTCATCCTTACCCTCTAGTCGTATTTATGATAATAGATAAGAACATAAATCAATATGCTTCCGTGCAATGTCTCGTAAAATTTCAATTGTACAACAATTATTTCCCTATAATGAATTAAAATGAATTCCGAAACACCAATCAAACGCATAAACGAACCCTGACAGCAATTTTTAAATTGGTATTTAAAAAGCGTTAGTATATAAAATAATGTTAAAAATGATTACTGCCCTTTTATGTTTAATCGCTACAATCTATGTAAAACGCTTGAAACTGCCATATGGTGATTTATTGCTCGTATGAAATTTAAGGTATATCGTTAGTTTATTGAATTAAATTATATATGGCACGCTATTTTCTACCCCCTCCAAACTTTTCCTATATAGGAATCACTTTGACCCGTCCCGTCCTCTCCCGTTCCACATAGCGCAAAATAATGCAAGTTCATATACGCTTTATTTTGTTTTCACAAATTGTTTGCCGTTTTCTCTTGAAAAAAAAATCCCAAAATTTACTTTTTTCAATATTTTTTAAATCTATTTATGCATTTGAGATTGAAATTTCAAAAAAAAAACAACAACATTCGAGATCATAATGTAAGTTTACATATTTAGTTCTATAACAACTTTCATGTTATTTTAACAATATCATGCCTTTCTGACTTAGAAAATTTGCAAAAATGATTTGTTCTTTGAACATCTCTGAAACTAATTGAAGTATTGCATAGAAACTTGAAAACAATTTAAAAAGCTCATAGGCAAAGATCACATGATCAGTCCGATAAATCTTACTTTTGTTTTGACATAATAATTTTCCTTTTTCACTTTGAAAATGGCCCAAAGTCAACATTTAATGTTTTTAAAACATTTCCATACATTTAAGTGAAAACTTTACATCAATCTTTTAAGAACATATTGTTTGTTTACGTATCAACTTTGTTAAGTCTGTCTTTTATTGTGACAACTATATTCCCCCTTTTTTACTTAGAAAATACAGCAAAATTGATCGTTTCTATAAAAGGTCTCAGAAACTATCGAAGTAATTGCATGGATCTGATAGGTTGTAAGGGACATAAGGCAAGTTCGTGTCCTGGCCCGTAATTCCGATTTTGATTTTGACAAAATTACTTCCCTTTTTGCACTTCTAAAATGTCAATGAATCTTACGTATCTTCACACAATGCAATAGTTTACACTTCAAGTTCTATTTGAACTCTGTAATTTATTTTTACTTTACAAAACTACTCCCCATTTTGTGGGCTTTCAGGGCGTGTACTGCTCTGAAATCAAAAATGTCATTAAAGTGCTCTTTACTTTAGTAAAAGTTAAGGTTGGATTATTATGCAATACTACACACCTCGGGTCAAGTGCTATAAGATCTCTGTGTTTTGTTTATACAACATTAATAGGAAATAAGGCACTGCCTCAATTGGGAATCGATCCGACTTCCGCTCATCCCATAACATTTGAGAAGAACTGTCTAATGACAGCACGGAAGTACACACCTTTTTAATTCGAGTGTAAATATCTCATTCGGTATATCGCATGATACCGAAAAGGGATCGATTCCGTATCATTTTAAAGGTAGATTTTGGAATAAAAACAACACTGCCCATACTTGTACTGATGTGCAAGACGTTGCGGTTCTGACAAATTATGTGGACGCTTATTAGGCACAAGGAAAAGGCGTATTCTTCCAAAAAATCCGAAGTCAGACGCTCTGTGCGCGTGCCGGATGGACACATTTTTAATTCAGTAGTATATATCTCATTCGGTATATCGCATGTTACCGTAGAGGGATCGATCCCGATTTTCGTCGCTTCGCGATGAAAACTGGTAGAATCAATTCCCTATTATATTATACATAATTAAATTATTACGGTTCTTTTCAAAATTATTGTTTTACTTAATTTGTTCTGAAACCAATGGATGTACTTTTGATTAAGAAATAATAAGTTCCCAAACGTGGTTTATCGTAGAATAACCCGAGTTTTTCGTTCTTGTACGTAAGAATATATTGTTTCGCATAAGAACGAAAAACTACGGCCTTCGTGATACATTCTTACGCATAAGAACGAAATACTCTGGTTATTCTACGATAAATCACACTTGGGAACTTGTTATTTCTATTCTAACACGACATACTAGTATCAACAGTGATAAAAGAAATGGTAACTCCTTTCTACGACCGTGTTACGCACCTGGATCGGATGACGTCATTGCACGCGAGTGGTTTATTGCAGAATAACCCGAGATAGATTTTACTCTACATGTATGTAGGTTATTTGCTGGTCGTGTTAGAATTTTACATAAACCAGTTGGCCTATGGTAAGGAAGTTGAGATAATAAGTCCCGTATACAAAATTGTCTCCCTTTGTAATTGTAATTACTATCTTACCATTAGTGATATAAGGGAATTTAATGTGACAGTGAAGAGGAACTGAAAGGCATAATAATCATAACATTAATAAAGTCATCTTCCTTTTTACATTTGTTTTAAAATTTAAGTAACTTTGACATTTCTTTATATTCACAGGTGCCCGTCCAGTCTTGGTGCCCATATGGGTGCCGCCCCCTCAAAAAAAAAAAAAATTAAAAATACTGTTTTAAGCCTAAAACGAAAAAAAAATTTTTTTGAAATTTTTTTTCCCCCTATATATACTCTTATATGGAAAAGGTGCATGTGTTGCCGTAACGCTATTTTAGTTTTCATTAATTTAAATCAGTTTTTTACTACTACACGCATTTTACTAGATTGAAAAGTAACCAAAAATAGCAACCTTAATTCACTCGCCAGTTGCAAAGTCTTCGTAGACCGTTTGAAGTACCACTTTATAAAGTTGCTTTTTTAAGTTCGGACTTTATCTGTTATACGGAATACGTTCATTCTTTTCTGGCGTTTCTTATTTGCTTATACCGGCAGTTTTAATTAAATTTCGCTGTCAATTTCTTAAAAATATGATCAGACAATTAATATTCATCGATATGAAAAGAAATAGTCATTGAACTCAGGCACGTGTCCAGGTGGGGGGCCAGGGGGCCCGCCCCCCCCCCCACCCCCCAGCTGGCTGGCTAGCTAGTTACGATTTTTATTACTATGGGCCCCTCGATTAACAAATTTATACACCAGCGCAACTGGCTTGATTTGACAGCAATACACAGGCTAAAGAGCCATAAAACCGTGTCCAGTAGTGGAAATTAGCCCCAGGCATGTCACAGGTAAAAGTTTATCTGTGCATGCTTCATTGATCGCTTGATCGGTACTTGATTGGGTAGTGGAGAAACTATTATTTTTTTTACTCTTTGGAAGTGTTATAAAATGACCATTACATTGTTGGTTTTGTTAAGTAAATTAAAAATGAATTTGAAAATTGAAACATTATGATGGTTGTATTTTGTTTTTACATTAAGGCACATTCCCCAAATTTATTAAATTGATAGATATTTATCCTATCTTTTTATTTTACAACAATTATGAATTTGAAACTACTGTATCAATTTTACTCTTTTGGGTCCAATAACCTTACTTAAAAACTCTCATAGTTTTAAAAGTAGTTTCTCAGTAAATCTTACAAAACGCATCTAAAACTCGTTACTTATGAGGGGTTTTATACATAAAAATATCATTTAATATGTGCTGTGATGTTATAGTTTGTACAGCCAAAGAAGTATAAAATACACATCTATTTATTTTTATAGATCTTTGGTACAGTTAAGAGTTCATTGTCATTTGAAATCTGTGATGTAAATAGTAATTGTCATAATACTTCGTTTGTTTTGTTGGAAATCTAAAAACATTTGGCCATTTTGCAAATAGGATACCCTTAATAATTAGACTAGCCACTAGACTGATAATTACGATATTTCTATGATTTTTTCTTTCTTTTTTATGTTCATAGAGACAAAAGCCAGTCTATTCTAGAGATTTTCTAAGAGGACTGATGTTAAAATTGTAATATTGGACATAGTATATAGACCGGCTCAGTTCACTACATGAAATCATAAAAATGTGAAAAAAATCATCATAGTCTAGGAGCTAGTCTACTTAATAATCATCTTAAAACTTCAACATTTTTTTTCAACTGGGTATCATACAGAAAAATAAGTCCATACACTGTGACTGTACAATCATACATACATTGAAAAGGCTCGATGAAATGATTAAAAAGTAGACTTTTCCTTAAATATATAATACATTCATGCATCCTTAGAGGTGTTTCAGGTAGCAGGAAAATGCATCTATTCGTGTACCATATTAAAAATTTTCACAATCGGGAGGGGATACCCCTCCTGAACCCACCCCAGGTTGCCCCCCCCCCCCGCCCCCCCCCCCCCCCCAGCAAACAAATCCTGCACGCGGCCTGGAACTTTTGAAAAAAGAGATTGCAACATGAAACGTTGATGAAATTTTACAGCGGACACTTAAAACATTGACGATAATATATTTCTATCTTATATATAGAAGCAACAGTATGGTGTTATCAACGGTATCTGAGCCAAGGAAAACAGCAGGAAGCAATCTCCGAGTACATTGAAGATAGTTATGCATGTTTGAGCAATCGGCTATTTGGGAAATAGATTTTAGTTTTGCGTGCTTTGTTGACAAATAAAACACGGTTTTGAGTTTTGATGTGTAGTAATCTAATCACGAAGGCCGAAGGCCTGAGTGATTGATTACGACGCATCTGAACGAAAAAAACGTGTTTTATTTGCCAAAAAAGCACGCAACACTTAAATCTATTTCCATTCTAACACGTTCGAATTACACCAGGAAGGGATACTAATCTGGATTTCTTTTTAGGCGTAAATGGACGGAGTAAACCGGATAGCCAAAAGTAGGTCATTTTGCGAAACGTGTTTAAAGCGACAAGACAATACACGGTAAAATCCTTCTTTGTTTATATAAAAGAAAATCTTAAGTGTTAGAATATGACGTAACAGCATAAAATCTGGATCTGGAATACGTAACACGAATAAATGGCGATAACACTGACAAATCAACTACCCTTCTAAAGATTAAATATTGTATTTAAATGATTACACGTGATATAACTCTAAATACATATGTATTTGAAATTTGCAGATCTCTGAAATCATGAGCTAATATCTAAAGAAAAAAGGCACATGGGTCTTAAAATTTAACTTTGTCAAAATATGTACGTACTTAACATTGTAGAAATGTTTCTATGAAGGTTAAAGCTGTCGTCAAAAATGTTGTTTCCTATCATACAAATTTGCTTTACAGATATCTTTATATCAAACACGTAACATTATGTAAATATCATATGGCAGCGTGTGTGACATTGATATTGTCAACCCGAAGGCAGAATGTGCTTAATCGTACGCATGAATTGCTTACAAAGTTTTAAACAAACACAATCTCACTTGTCATAATGCAGAATGCAGCATAGCACTAAGCATAATGAGGTTACCATAATGTACATTTCTCATTATGATACCAGAGGGCGCTTTTATATTCGTGCTCGGAAGCTTCCGCTGAGTCACGGAAAAAAATATGACACTCCGCATTTTGGCTATGTGTCCGGTGATCGGACCTAACCAGGCGTCCGGTAATCAAGTTCGAAAAGACCTGTGTATCATCAAACATATAACCATCTTATTTATTGTATTGAGTCAGTTGAGATACCATTCGTTTTAGCTCGACTATTCAAAGAATAGTCTAGCTATTCTACTCACCCTGGCGTCGGCGTCGACGTCACACATTGGTTAAAGTTTTGCATGCAAGTACATTATAGGCTATCATTAAACAATTTGAATAGTCAAGCATTGGCTGTTTTACGGACAGCTCTTGTTAAAAGCAGCATTTAAAAGCAACGTTTTTGACAGGCAGCTACTTTAATTGTTAAAAGTTTCGGTGCTGCGGGTGATACAGCCTTGGCCGAGTAAAATTTTAGTCGTAATTAAGTTATAAAGTGAAAAATACTACTGATACAGATATAGCGCTACATTACATCTCAATTTAAGGCTATCAAATATACGCTCGTCCACTTGAACAAGAATTTGGGAATGTAAAAATGTATGTTGTCACAACACATCATAACCCACAGCTAAATTTATATGTAAGCATCAAAACTCCTTGCATTTATACATTTAAGGAACCACTTATGTTCTTTTCGTCAATAAGCATACACCATTGACGCTCCAAAGAAGACACAATGCAAGTAAACACTAGTAATTAAGATAAATGATGGATGTAGTTCGTCAGATTATAGCATGTCCAAAAGCAACACGAATATTTTAGAAAAATGAAGCAAGCACAGATCATTTCTCAGAATTAAGCATGTATGAATATCAGAAAGAAACACGCAAACATAGGATGCACAAATGGTCATGTAACAATGCAAAATGGGATGTCAGAAGGAAGCATGTGAACATGAGAATCACAAATGCATACATGTAAATCGCAAAATTGGATATACGAAAGCGCAATGCAGTTTTTGCCCTAATTCTGTTCCATATAAACAGCCAGCAGAAAATGCTCAGTGAAAGTCGCCTTCAGATACAAAATAGATGGTAACTAGTCATGAGAAATTTGAAAAAGACATTTTATTTGTATTGTTAATGTGGGAAATTCACAGAAGCATAACTATCTAAATGATAAACAGCGGTACATTATTAAATGTATATTGCATGAAATAAATATTCTGATGGTAATAAATCAAATTAAGATTTCACATGAGATAGTTTTGGTAATAAGTCAAGGAATTATTAGTGAATGCAATGAGGCCTTTACATCCTTTTTCAAATATTGATTTTACAAGTTTTCCTAGTACAAAAAATGTTTTATTATGTTAACACGTGCACGTTTAATTTACAATTTGATATTTCCATAAATTGTATAAAGCATGTTAAAAATGAAATGTAGCCGAATGACTTACTGTTGGGAAGTTTGTATCATATCCATATTTTAAGTGTGCTATAGCCAAAATATGATTTAACTGAATGGAAGTCATATGTCAAATATGGAAATGTTCATTAAACCAACTGCATAAACACTTATTACAGACTGTTAACTCTAAAGAAATTCTTTGTTAAAATCATTAATATTGCAAGGGAATTTATAGAAATTACTGTTTACGGTTTTACTTTTGTGCCTGTTTAAATATTAACTTGACATGATTTTAAGAAGAAGACTTTTTTTAAAAATTCTTTCTTGATCTCAGTTCAGGACAAAATTTAATTTTGACCTACATTTTATGCAGAAATCACAGAAAATCTTTTCACCCTTTTACAAAGATATAAAAGATATAACGGATAGTCAAATGTGATTAACCCAGTTCTCAACACAGGAAGTGCAGGCTCTCTAATTAGTGGAAAATGTAACTGCGCAGCTTTGAAATAATAATTTTATGTCACCATTAAATGGATACTTAATAAAACTTAGTGTTAACAGTTAACAACAGTGAAAATGATAAACATAGAGCACTTTTGATTTTCGGCTATGGACTGATTTGATAAATATATAAGTGACCAGCTACTGCAAGAAAAATCCATAAGCAACGGAGAGCATCATTCAAAACATGAAATGGTACATTCATATAAAGGAAACAACTTTATAACGTTTGTTTTTCTGTTCCTGTTAAATTTCTCCCTATAAAATCCGACCACCAGTAAAGATTGTAATGAGCAAAATGTACAACTGTTAGCTTTATAACTATAATTATATAAATTACTTTTTCTTTGACAGTAAATAGTTGAGTCTAGGCAAGGAAGACACCTCAAGTTGGGGACCGGCCCTCTGTCTCTACACACAAACACGCACCTGTCTGATTGCCAAAATGTGAAAGTAAGAATATTATCGCCCGCCCAAAAAAATATCGAATATTTCAGAAAGAAACTGTAATATCTAACTTTTGTCATACCTTGTCCGATCGAGTTGCAGGCTGAATAATGTTACGATAATTTATTTAGAAACAGTAAAAGTTCGTGATACTTACAAGTTATATAATTAAACATAACGTTATACGCAGATAATATTGTCTTATTTTCAGAAATGATTTTAGGAATGATATATAGCAGAACCATATTTTAATATCTCGAAACAATACCAAGGGGTTATATGACTGCGGAATTACGCCCTCGTGAATTATACACGCGGTGTGTAACCGATACAAATTGTTAAGGTATATTAGAATGGTTCTCTGGTTTTATGTAAACAAGTCTAGGTGAAATAGGGAAGCATTATTACATGGCGCATGTATGACGCCAAATAGGGTACGTCGACATGACGTTAGTGCGTAAACATGGTTTAACAGTGTATGTTCATAATGAACTTTCAATTTTTCCAATAATCGGTATTATCGGTTTTTTGGCATATTAAGTAAAGAAGAATACATTCGATTTATTCGTTATATCTTTTAAATGGTTTAAGATAACGGATTTGCTATTGTGAATTAAGGTAATTCTGCACGTTTGGATCGAAACTTTTTCTACAATGTAGAATTTGATTAAACTCCAATTTTTCAAAACTTCATAATATATCTAGAAAATTCAGCAAATAAAAAAGATAGGGTCGTGTACTTGATGTTTTGCTACACTGATTTGAAAAATTTGGACCTCACGCAATATTTCATAATGAGAGTCTATAGGAAAATCATAACTTTCATAACATTTTCGCGAATAGATTTTTTTTCTACAATGTAGATTTAGATGAAACTTCTCACAGTTGTAAATAAACACACGGTCTATAATTTGGTGAAATAAATTGTATAGGTCCGTGTGCTTATTGTTGAGATATTTGACCATGATTAAAGGGAACCGGACATTTCACGTTGATTTTAAGACATTATTTGTAATATTTTAACGTACCATATGTTTTAATATCATATTTTGACTTTAGAAATATAGCAACAGTGTCATTGTAATAAATTTACGCACAGGTTTCGATTTATTCATAAACTGATTTTCATTTCCGTACGCCGAACCCAGCCATTATTCTACGTTTTCCGGATAAATGACGTTACGCCATCACTTCCGGTTTATCAAACGTGCAGAACTACCTTAACTGTAGCACCATTCTATTCTTACAGTTCGACTCTGAAACGTTTATAAAACAGTATATCAAAAGTAATAGTACTCTTTGTCAGCGCAAGTATAGGACCAAAAATATATATCGATGTGACATTACAGTTCCGTATTTTAGCGAAAATGTGCATGGATTGTTATATCAGAATTATAAACAATGCTGCCGTATTGATCAGCTATTTTGGATAAAAGACGTTTTAGAATGGAAATGGTATTACAGGATGGTGTTACATGACGTATATTACTTCCCGTATTTTAACTCTTTTAATATGCACGGTTACGCATTATATTTAGCGCCATACATGTGCCACTTATTAGCGCTTCCCTACTTCCATGAACGAAATAATATATAGCAGAACTATGGTGCCATATTTCTGCCACGAGATAACTAGGAAGCTATCACGATAATATTGTAAACTTTCCAAGAAAATTGTGATTTTTTTCTAAAAACATTTCAGCAAACATAATATTTTCTGGATATTTCATTTGTTTCCTGAAAATATTTAAGTGCAAAATTTTGCATTAGTGTGAGATACTTGGTGGCTTGTTACAGCCACATTTGTAATAAAAACCAGATTTGTAATAATTATAACATTTCTTGTTTTTATTACAAAAGTGGTTGCAAAGGTTCAACCACAGTTGTAATAACCAGATTTGTAATAAAAATCGCAAACACTTTTTTCGAGAGATGTGTTTTCCCACGTGATATTCAAGCTTATGCATGCGTTATTAAGCACGTGCAGGTCGAATTGAACTGTCATGGGTCATTTAAGACTCCAAATGTTTTACCTGAATTCCTTGTTCATGGACATATTTTACTTTAGAAAATTATTACATTTCTCGTTTTTGTTACAAAAGTGGTTGCAAAGGTTCAACCACAGTTGTAATAACCAGATTTGTAATAAAAATCGCAAACACTTTTTTCGAGAGATGTGTTTTTCCACGTGATATTCAAGCTTATGCATGCGTTATTAAGCACGTGCAGGTCGAATTGAACTGTCATGGGTCATTTAAGACTCCAAATGTTTTACCTGAATTCCTTGTTCATGGACATATTTTACTTTAGAAAATTATTACATTTCTCGTTTTTGTTACAAAAGTGGTTGCAAAGGTTCAACCACAGTTGTAATAACCAGATTTGTAATAAAAATCGCAAACTTTTTTTTTTCGGGAGATGTGTTTTCCCACGTGATATTCAAGCTTATGCATGCGTTATTAAGCACGTGCAGGTCGAATTAAACTGTCATGGGTCATTTAAGACTCCAAATGTTTTACCTGAAATCCTTGTTCACGGACATATTTTACTTTAGAAAATTATTACATTTCTCGTTTTTATTACAAAAGTGGTTGCAAAGGTTCAACCACATTTGTAATAACCAGATTTGTAACAAAAATTGCAAACTTTTCTTTTCCGGAGATGTGCTTTCCCACGTGATATTCAAGCTTATGCATGCGTTATTAAGCACGTGCAGGTCGAATTAAACTGTCCTGAGTCATTTAAGACTCCAAATGTTTTACCTGAAATCCCTGTTCATGGACATATTTTACTTTAAAAAATTATTACATTTCTCGTTTTTATTACAAAAGCAGTTGCAAAGGTTCAACCACATTTGTAATAACCAGATTTGTAATAAAAATCGCAAACACTTTTTTCGAGAGATGTGTTTTCCCACGTGATATTCAAGCTTATGCATGCGTTATTAAGCACGTGCAGGTCGAATTAAACTGTCATGGGTCATTTAAGACTCCAAACGTTTTACCTGAAATCCTTGTTCATGGACATATTTTACTTTAAAAAATTATTACATTTCTCGTTTTTATTACAAAAGCAGTTGCAAAGGTTCAACCATATTTGTAATAACCAGATTTGTAATAAAAATCGCAAACACTTTTTTCGAGAGATGTGTTTTCCCCACGTGATATTCAAGCTTATGCATGCGTTATTAAGCACGTGCAGGTCGAACTAAACTGTCATGGGTCATTTAAGACTCCAAATGTTTTACCCGAAATCCTTGTTCATGGACATATTTTATTTCAGAAAATTATTACATTTCTCGTTTTTATTACAAAAGTGGTTGCAAAGGTTCAACCACAGTTGTAATAACCAGATTTGTAATAAAAAACGCAAACTTTTTTTTTTCGGGAGATGTGTTTTCCCACGTGATATTCAAGCTTATTCATACTTTATTAAGCACGTGCAGGTCGAACTAAACTGTCATGGGTCATTTAAGACACCAAATGTTTTACCCGAAATCCTTGTTCCTGGACATATTTTATTTCAGAAATTTATAACATTTCTCGTTTTTATTACAAAAGTGGTTGCAAAGGTTCAACCAAATTTGTAATAACCAGATTTGTAATAAAAATCGCAAACTTTTTTTAACGGGAGATGTGTTTTCCCACGTGATATTCAAGCTTATGCATGCGTTATTAAGTACGAGCAGGTCGAATTAAACTGTCCTGAGTCATTTAAGACTCCAAATGTTTTACCTGAAATCCCTGTTCCTGGACATATTTTACTTTAAAAAAATATTACATTTCTCGTTTTTATTACAAAAGTGGTTGCAAAGGTTCAACCACATTTGTAATAACCAGATTTGTAATAAAAATCGCAAACTTTTCTTTTCGGGAGATGTGTTTTCCCACGTGATATTCAAGCTTATGCATGCGTTATTAAGCACGTGCAGGTTGAATTGAACTCTCTTGGGTCATTTTAGTACTCCAAATGTATTACCTGAAATCTCTGTATAAATATTTGTCCTAAGACACTGAACTGGCATTTTTAAAGGTTCTAGCTTGACAGAAGATGTCGGAAAATAGTTATGAATTTGGTCCAGAAATTCTGATGTATATTTGTCTTTTCAAACAAATTTTACATGCCAAAAGGCCTGTAAACAAAATCCATTTCATATCAGCAGGTTTTAGGGGATTCTTTATGTAAGGTAATTTGTACCTATATATCACACATACGCAAAATAATTTCTGTAGGTACTAATTCCTCAACATTTCATAAATACCGTCTACTTTTAATTCTTAATGACCCTAATCCCGTTGTAAACAGTTGTCGTCTTGGGGTATTCAAGATCATCTTTAGTGAAAGGTCGTTTTTGCATTAAGCCTATACTCTTACAGCTTACCTGACACATGGACATAGACACGAACACCAATGGCAAATATTGGACTTCAGCAGAATCATTTGATATAGGAAATAATCAAATAACAAGCTTATTAAGATTTAGCTAAATTTATTAGGTCTATATCCTTTAGACCCTTTAAAGACACATGCTCACAAATAACGAAAAATTACACAACAAGTATCGTAGTATCGTAAGCAGGCATGAAGTAAGGGACAATGCTACAAAATCAGGGTTACAACATAGCTTTTAGTATCAGTCATGTCAGTGTCTTTGACTCTTATGACCCCAACACCTAACGTCTTCCACAATTCACGTGCTGAGTCAAAGCAGCCGACAGATGCAAATAGTTACAGACACACGAACATTTACACACACGCACACGAACGCGCACACGCACACGCACAACCTGGCAGAAATAAATATATAAAAAGAAAATCTCATATCAGAGTTGTGGGGGAAATCATTACTAGTGTAAAGTGTTATACTTAGAATTTTTAGATTAAAGTTATTGTTTATGGCATCTCTGTTACTTTGAAAGCTATTGATTTGAAACTTAAAATATTTCTTTAATATCAAAGATTGCACTAGTAGAAACAATCTCCATAACCCCTAATAGAAGAGACAGTTATGCTTCGTTTGCACCGACAACCTTTATGGTACAGTTTTATATAAAGTTCAATTTATCAGTAACTTTCAAAGGCATTGACTGGAAACTGAAATTGGATCTCTACTATAACACTTTACACTAGTAATGATTTCCCCCACAACTCTGTTATGAGTTTTTTTTCTTTTTACATATTTATGCCACATTTTAAGTTAGATTTTGTTACATATTAAAGTATTGTTAAACTCTTATGTATATTTCTACCAGCCAGGTTGTGCGTGTGCGTGTGCGCGTTCGTGTACGTGTGTGTAAATGTTCGTGTGTGTGTGTCTGTAACTATTTGCATCTGTCGCCTGCTTTGACTCAGCATGTGAATCCTCAGCATGTGAATCGCGGAAGACGTTAGGTGTTGGGTCATTAAAGTCAAAGACACTGACATGACTGATACTAAAGGCTATGTTGTAACCCTGATTTTGTAGCATTGTGCCTTATTTCATGCCTGCTTACGATACTACGATACTTATTGTGTAATTTTGCGTTATTTGTGAGCATGTGTCTTTAAAGGGTCTAAAGGATATAGACCTAATAAATTTAGCTAAATCTTAATAAGCTTGTTATTTGATTATTTCCTATATCAAATGATTCTGCTGAAGTCCAATATTTGCCATTGGTGTTCGTGTCTATGTCCATGTGTCAGGTAAGCTGTAAGAGTATAGGCTTAATGCAAAAACGACCTTTCACTAAAGATGATCTTGAATACCCCAAGACGACAACTGTTTACAACGGGATTAGGGTCATTAAGAATTAAAAGTAGATGGTATTTATGAAATTTTGAGGAATTAGTACCTACAGAAATTATTTTGCTCATGTGTGATATATAGGTACGAATTACCTTACATAAAGAATCCCCTAAAACCTGCTGATATGAAATGGATTTTGTTTACAGGCCTTTTGGCATGTAAAATTTGTTTGAAAAGACAAATATGCATCAGAATTTCTGGACCAGATTCATAACTATTTTCCGACATCTTCTGTCAAGCTAGAACCTTTAAAAATGCCAGTTCAGTGTCTTAGGACAAATATTTATACAGAGATTTCAGGTAATACATTTGGAGTACTTAAATGACCCAAGAGAATTTGCTCAAATTTCCCTACAGAAATTATTTGCGTATGTGTGATATACGAGGGGCATTTCAAAAGTAATGCAACAGGGGTGATATAAAGCGCACGTTTGATAAATTTTAAATTATTTACGCGTCATACCGTCAAAGTAATCCTCCTTGTTACGTACACAAAGTTTCAAACGTTTAATCCAGTTCTTAAAGGCATCTTCATACTCATTTTTAGGTATACCCAACATGCACTGATAAACAGCGAACCCCAAGGCCTGTCGGGACCTATACCGTCTACCATCTAAATGTTTTTTTTTTTCAATTTAGGGAACAAGAAATAGTCACACGGGGCTAGGTCTGGGGAATATGGTGCATGTGGAAGAACTCGAACCCTTTCCTTGTTCAAAAACGAGGTCACAATAGCAGACTCATGCGCAGGGGCGTTGTCATGCAACAAGGATAGGTGCTTAAAGCCAGTGTGTGGACGACGTTTGAAACATTGTTTTTTAAGTTTCTTCAACACTTTTTCTTTATAAAGTATACCAGTCACATATTTTCTATTTGGTACAACCAGTTGCATAATAGGGCCACGTATATCAAAGAAAATAACAAACATTGCTATCTTAGCACTAATCAATCTTTTGGCAATTGAGGGGCGGCGACAGTTTTTGGTAGCCCATATTTTGTTGTTTATTTTTCTGGTAGGCTCGAAAAAGTGAACCCATGTCTCATCTCCAGTAATAATGTCAGAAAATGCTTTCTTTGATATTTTGGAAACATTTTAAGCAGTTTTCCGGCGGTTTCAAGTCGGAAATGCTTTTGCTTGGCTGATAACAAATGAGGGATCCATCTAGCTGTAATACGTCTCATTTTTAAATTACGTTTTAGAATGCGGAATACGCTTGCGGCTGAAACACCAACTCTACTAGCTATCTGATGAACAGTTAGTCTGGCGTCAGACTTAACCACATCACATACTTTGTTAACCATAGTGTTAGAAGTAGCACTACAAGGACGTCCCAATTTTGGTGCATCATTAATAGAGTCACAACCGCTTTTAAACTTCTTAATCCACCTCGTGACGGTGGCATACGACACTTCATTCTGTCCATGAACAACACACAATTCGTCAAAAATCTTCTTCGCTGATATGCTAAGCTGGCATCGAGTCTTTATATAACCTCGAATTTCAGCTGCCTTTACACTTCTCTTGCCAACCATTTTACTATAGTATCAATGACTATATGTTGCGTTTATCACTGTATTAGCGATAATACTGCGTGTACACCTGTAAATTTAGTATATCTGTGTAGAGAATGGATGTCTCGCTATATCGGTACAATTTTCAAGAAAATCCCGTGCAAGGCGAGGCCGCACGATAATCAGTTGCATTACTTTTGAAATGCCCCTCGTATAGCTACGAATTAGCTTACATAAAGAATCCCCTAAAACCTGCTGAGATGAAATGGCTTTTGTTTACAGGCCTTTTGGCAAGTAAAACTTTTTTGAAAAGATAATATACGTAAGAATTTCTGGATTAGATTCATAACTATTTTCCGACATCTTCCATCAAGCTAGAACCTTTAAAAATGCCAGGTCAGTGTCTTCGGACAAATATTTATACAGAGATTTCAAGTAATACATTTCGAGTTTCTTAAATGACCCAAGAGAGTTCAATTCAACCTGCACGTGCTTAATAACGCATGCATAAGCTTGAATATCACGTGGGAAAACACATCTCCGGAAAAGAAAGTTTATGTTTTTATTACAAATCTGGTTATTACAAATGTGGTTGAACCTTGGCAACCACTTTTGTAATAAAAACGAGAAATGTAATAATTTTCTGAAATAAAATATGTCCATGAACAAGGATTTCGGGTAAAACATTTGGAGTCTTAAATGACCCATGACAGTATAGTTCGACCTGCACGTGCTTAATAACGCATGCATAAGCTTGAATATCACGTGGGAAAACACATCTCTCTCGAAAAAGTGTTTGCGATTTTTATTACAAATCTGGTTATTACAAATGTGGTTGAACCTTGCAACCACTTTTGTAATAAAAACGAGAAATGTAATAATTTTTTTAAGTAAATATGTCCATGAACAAGGATTTCAGGTAAAACATTTGGAGTCTTAAATCACTCAGGACAGTTTAATTCGACCTGCACGTGCTTAATAACGCATGCATAAGCTTGAATATCACGTGGGAAAACATATCTCTCGAAAAAAAGTGTTTGCGATTTTTATTACAAATCTGGTTATTACAAATGTGGTTGAACCTTTGCAACCACTTTTGTAATAACAACGAGAAATGTAATAATGTTTTAAAGTAAAATATGTCCATGAACAAGGATTTCAAGTAAAACATTTGGAGTCTTAAATGACCCAGGACAGTTTAATTCGACCTGCACGTGCTTAATAACGCATGCATTAGCTTGAATATCACGTGGGAAAACACATCTCTCGAAAAAAAGTGTTTGCGATTTTTATTACAAATCTGGTTATTACAACTGTGGTTGAACCTTTGCAACCACTTTTGTAATAAAAACGAGAAATGTAATAATTTTTTAAAGTAAAATATGTCCAGGAACAGGGATTTCAGGTAAAACATTTGAAGTCTTAAATGACTCAGGACAGTTTAATTCGACCTGCTCGTGCTTAATAACGCATGCATTAGCTTGAATATCACGTGGGAAAACACATCTCCCGAAAAAAAAAGTTTGCGATTTTTATTACAAATCTGGTTATTACAAATGTGGTTGAACCTTTGCAACCACTTTTGTAATAAAAACGAGAAATGTAATAAATTTCTGAAATAAAATATGTCCATGAACAAGGATTTCGGGTAAAACATTTGGAGTCTTAAATGACCTATGACAGTTAAGTTCGACCTGCACGTGCTTAATAAAGTATGAATAAGCTTGAATATCACGTGGGAAAACACATCTCCCGAAAAAAAAAATTTGCGTTTTTTATTACAAATCTGGTTATTACAAATGTGGTTGAACCTTTGCAACCAATTGTGTAATAAAAATGAGAAATGTAATAATTTTCTGAAATAAAATATGTCCATGAACAAGGATTTCAGGTAAAACATTTGGAGTCTTAAATGACCCATGACAGTTTAGTTCGACCTGCACGTGCTTAATAACGCATGCATAAGCTTGAATATCACGTGGGGAAAACACATCTCTCGAAAAAAGTGTTTGCGATTTTTATTACAAATCTGGTTATTACAAATGTGGCTGAACCTTTGCAACCACTTTTGTAATAAAAACGAGAAATGTAATAATTTTTTAAAGTAACATAATTATGTCCATGAACAAGGATTTCAGGTAAAACATTTGGAGTTCTAAAATGACCCAGGACAGTTTAATTCGACCTACACGTGCTTAATAACGCATGTATAAGCTTGAATATCACGTGGAAAAACACATCTCTCTCGAAAAAAAGTTTGCGATTTTTATTACAAATCTGGTTATTAAAAATGTGGTAAAACCTTTGCAACCACTTTTGTAATAAAAACGAGAAATTTTAAAATTTAAATACAAATCGGTTTTTTAAATTACAAATGTGGTTGTAACAGTCCCCTTTCACGTAAATATTCTAAATTTACAGAAAAGATGTGATTTTTTCTGAATACATTATCGCAAAAAATTTTCTTGTTAAAGATATGCTTTTTTTTTTCCGGGGAAAACTTTGGGTTTTTGAGAAAAATTTTTTCAAAAAAGTTGGAAATACAGGATAATCGGATAGCAATCTTGCGAAAAAATAGAAACTGTGGGCACTTACGCAAAAATTTATGGGGAGTTTCTATGAAAATTATTGCAATGATTTTTCCGGGGAAAGTTACAGAAATTGAGAAAATCTTTTCAAAAAACAACCCCTTTATCAAGAAAGTTTTTTAAGTATCGAAAATTGCTACCTAGCTATCTCATGACAAAATTTTGGGCCCCCTTACGCACCTTTTTTTAAAACAGATCTAAATTTTTTACGTTTGGGTTTATACCCATGTACTTTTAGTCATTTTAAAGTAGTAAATTTTTCTTTTTTATCCCTCATAAAATTTGCCTGTGACCAATTGAAATTTTCAAAATTTGGGCTCTGTTTGGTTCAGAAAAGGCCTTTAAATCCCTATGGAGCAGCTTTTATAGGGGACCCCAAAACATTTCCCAAAACTTTTAAAATTTTCAGAATGTGTAAGATTTTGTTCGTCAAAGAGATCGTGTCTCTTTGTTGGGGTAGGGGAAATTTCACATCTTGGGCTGCAGTGTTTTGGGCCCATGGGATGGAAACCCCACCTCATTGAAACAAAAGGGGTGAAATTTGTTGGTATGCAGGGTTTTATACAATTAATCGCAAATTATCCGTGAAAGAAAATTTTTTTTGATGAAAAATTTTTGGAAAAAAAAATTTTTAAATTTGGGAATATAAAGGAAGTAAAAATCTTCCAAAAAAGAATAAAAAGTTTAACTGCTTCAAAAAAAAGCATGATAAATTTAAAATTAAAAAAAATGGTGCGAAGGGAAGAAGCCGTATTTTAAATTTCCCCCCGGGTCGTCAGGGGCAGGGGTGGTAATAATTTAAAAAACTAAAAAATGTTTCAATTTAGTTATGAAAAATGTTTTTTTTAGCCCAAAACCCCGTCTGGGGTTTGGGGCTAAATGTAATTGTGGTGTTCTACCTACGAGTATTAGAACAGGTACGGGTAGATACGACAGATTTACATATGAAAGAGCATGCAGTGTATGAAAAGGAGTTATTGTGAACTTTATGTTGGCCCCTCAAAAACATAAGAAAAAGAGCGTAAATTAAGTTTCCGGGGCCCAATTTCTCAAAATCGTTTATTTTAAAATAAAAATTTCTATGTTTTAAAGGGACGGTTAAAAACCACTAGGCTTTTTCTCGTGCGGCGTTTCTGGGTAAAAAACCGCTTGGCATTCTGTGCGAGCGATTCTCGGTATAAACCACTCTGGCACTTCTCGTGCGAGGGGCCCAATTTGGGGCACTTTTGTGCGGCGATTTGGGTATAAACCACTTGGCAATTGGTTGTGGGGGCGATTCTCGGTTTAAACCACTCTGGCACTTTTTTGTGCGAGCGATTCCCGGTAAAAAACCATCGGGCATTTTTTGTGCGAGCGTTTCCCGGGTTTGATCGCATTTTGCCAATTAATTTTGGTTTTTTTTACGGGATTTTTTTTAACTATCACAAAAAAACAATTCCCGGTGGGGTGGCTGTAAAATGTTTTCCCGACTTGGTTTTGGGTTGTTGTTATTTTTTTTGGGGCCTTTGGGATCAGGGAGTTTCATTCAACATTATTATTTACCCCCACATTTATATAGCACATTTGGGGAACAGAGGGGTTTGGGGCTTGAGAGGTTTTGCACATTTCTTTAAACCTCCCCATGAAAAATCAGTCAAACCGCGTGGGCAATTATTCTTCTTGGTTGCATTTTTTGTTTCCAAATGATTTTTTTACTGTTTTTTATACCCTTTTAAAAAACGCGCAAAAATAACTTTTAAACCCTTATTTTTAACTTTCCCCGCAGTGGGATTTTTTTTTTAAAAAAAATATGCTGTTTTTTTCCCAAAAAATATCAGAATATCCAAAAGGAATCCGGGGCTATCGATTTTTTTTAACCCAGCCAAAAAAAACCCCCCCATGTTACTTTAGTTTTTCCCTTCCTAAAAAAATACGGGTTGTTTTTTTTTATAATGCCCTTTAAAAATCCGGGAAAATTTTATCAAAACAACCCCGTCTGAAAAAAAAAAGAGTTTTAGCTTTTAAATTTAAAATTATTTTTTTTTTAAAATTTTTTGGCCCCCCGGTTTTTAAAAAGATTTTCTTAAAAACCGACGCCTTTTTTAAAATTTTTAATGTTTTTAACCCCCCCGCCCCCATTGGGGGGGCGTTATAGAAACGGTCTCCGTCCGCCCGTCCGCTCCATAAAACAAAAAACCCCTTGAAGGTTTTTCGGGAAACCCGTGTGTCAAAAATCTTCCCCATCAAGCGATGAGAAACACTTTGAGTCAGCCATGGGGTTTCCCAAGGGGTAAAGGGTTTCATAACTCAATTCAAAGGTTTGACCCTTTCCCATTTTGTGCCCGCTCTGTATCTCCTAAACCCTTTGAAGGATATTCTGAAACTTGAGTCAAATTTTCACCCTCATCAAGCAATAGCAGAAAAAAGATTCAGCCATGTCGCCCAAAGGGTTTTTAGGCACCACTCAATGTAAAAGTTTTGAGCCTTCCTTTTTGTGTCCGCCCTGTTTTCCCCTAAAACCCGTTAAAGGTTTTTTTCAGGAAAACTTCGGTCAAATGATCACCTCATCGGGGACGATTGCAGAACTCTAAAACCAAACACGGTTTAAATTGTCAAGGTCACAACTCAAGGTCAAAGGTTTTGGAACAAATTCATTGATGTCTTTAAAAGGGGACTAAAAAATTTTACTTAAAAAAGCCCAATGCCCCCCATCCATCCCCAACCGACCTTTTCCCTTTTACCCATAACAGCGGGGGGGGCGTAGGGGGGGGTTTATAACTGTTTTTTCAGGCTACCTTTTTAAATAATGGTCAATCCACATCAGCCCCCTCGGGAATTTCACAGTGTCATCTAAACTGAGCAGTTGTCTCTATCGGCACGCAAAACTTTTTGGGACGGGAAACCCGTAGCTCATTTCATAAATTTAAATTCAAAAAAACAAATTTTTAAAATTTTAATTTATATTTTTTACACTTTAAAAATTGGGTGCATTACTATAAAATTGAAATCATGCGTAATTTGAAAAATAACTATAAATGTTTTTTAAAGCCGCGGAAATAAATATACGACGGAAAAAAAAATTAAAATTTGGTCCCATTTGTAAATTCGTATTTAATATACTGCCCTCAAAATTTTGTATACAATTGAAATAAAAATGAAAATTTTAAAAATACTATCGGTAAAGGATCTAACTAAAGTAAATTGACAGGGAAAAAAGATAACCCTGTGAAAAGGCTTTTCAGGTTTTTTTTTTGAAACTTTGCGTAATACTTGTTTTTTTCTAGGGGCCCGTGCGTATGTAGATTTTTTTCCCCCCCAAAAAGCCCAAATTTTGGGAATTATGATTTTTAGGAAAATAAGGCTTTTAAAACTTATTACAGGGGGCAAAAAAAACACTTGAAAATAACTTTTTTTAGGGAAAACCCCAAAACTGCCCCAAGAATGCAATGGGCAGAAAGTCAAAGGAAAAGGTTTCGTGTTTTTTATTTTGAATGAAAAATGGATAATCGCTCGTAAATTTAACTTGTTTACTAAAAATGTGAAAAGAAATTTTTTAACGGGAAATGAATTAAAGAAAAAGTTTTGGAATCATTCTTAAAAACTACGACATCAAATTTGGCTATTTTGGGGAACCCAAATTTCAAAAAACATATTGTAAAAGAAACTTTGTAGTTATATATATCCCGTGGAAAACTAAATATTTTCCCTTGTAGGAAGAAAACCATTTGCGGTTTCCAAAATTTGATGTTAGGAAAAAAAGATTTGTATAAACCACTTTGTTTACTTAAACAATAGTTTTTCCTTTTAATCTAACTGATAAAGTTTAACAACGAAAAAATTGTTATACAAAGTTTTTTACAAGTTTTTAATTAAAAATTTGGGTAAAAATAACAATTCTGAAACAATTGCCTTTTAGGATGTTGGGTCGTAATCGCCCTCAAATGTTACTGGCCACATGCTTTTTCCCTTTTTCGAGAAATGGTTAAAATAGTACAAACCCCTTTATTTATCCCCCGAAAGAAAGGGGTCGGGGGGAAATTTCCGGGGAACCTCATTTTGAATCAATGCGGACAAACCCCGGGTTTTTTTGATCCCTACCCCTTGGAGAAAACGCCCGCAAATTTCAGGTAACATTTTCCCCAATATTTTCCTTTTTTACTTGACGGATTTTTCATAAAAATAAAGTGTAAAGAAGCGGGAAAAAATTTAGGGTTTTCCTCGTAAAAAGGGCTTAAAGGGCATCAGTTTTCATTACTTTTCTAAAACATTTCGCCCAAATGCCGTACACATTTTTAAACGTTTAGGCTTTGTTTTTGGGGGATACTACAGAGAGCTGTTGTTTTTTGGGACTTTTTGGTGTGAAAGAAAGATCATTTGCCCTGTCTTCGACGTTTTTTTTTTGGGTTCCCATTTTTTTGGTAAATTTAAAAAAGGGAAAAATTTATAGGCAAAATCCTACATAAAAGGGGGAATTTTCTGCGATATCCACGGGGGTTTGGGCCACCCTGTAGTAGGGCGCACAAAGGGCAGTGGAGAAAAGGGGATAACCTTTGAGCACATTCAAAAGTTATGCTTGATTGATAGTTTTTGGCAAACTAGCTTTCAAAAGAAAAAAACATAAAATATGTAAGTTTTAACACTAGTTAAATTCACATTGCAAACGTTTTATCATTTTATAAAAAACTCCCGCTTGCTTCATGTGCAAACCACCCCCTTGATGGGGCTTTTTTAAATCTGTCAGAAAAAAAAAATTACAAGACTGAAATCTAAACTTTTTTCTTATATATTCACATAAAATTTAAATTTTGGTGTAATATCAAAGGGCAAAAGTATTGTAAAACTTTCTTTTAGGTCGCGGGTTAAAGGAGTAGTGAAAAAAAAAAATTTTGTCTTCTTTTTGTCATAGTTCATTTTTAAAGTTAAATTTCATTGAAAAAAAGTTTTTTTAAAATGTCGTGTAAAATTATTTGTATGATTTTAAACCTAGCTAAAATCCTTTAATTTTTCAGAAATGTTACAAGCCTTTTTTGGTCATTTGAATGGACGGGGATGCGGGGTTTTAAAAGTAAAACAGATTGACTTCTTGAAACTTTTTATCAAAAAAAAATGTTTGGAATTGATTTTAAATTAAAAAAATATCAATTCGTTTTTTACACCGCGCGGTGCAATCTACTTTTTTATTTGGGGTTGGGTATTTAAGCAAAATATTTTAATTTTCTTTTTTGGATGAATTAAGCCGTTTTAGCCCAAATTTTGGGCTCCAATTTTAAATTGAAACCAAAATTTTGAACCCATATTTAAATTTAAAAAAATTGCCCACATGTTTTGATTTTATTTTCCTAGTACTAAAAAAAAATTTTGTTTTTGCAAAGGAAAAAAAGGAGCCCCCTTTTGGTGACACCCTTTAACCTTTTGACCTTTGTTGTTTAAAGAATAAGATACATTTTAAAATCGTTATTATACATTTTTTGTTTAAAGCTAAAATGTGTCGTCCGTATGTCCTGGTTTAATACTTTTGTGATTAATGCTAAAAGGGTGTCGTCCGTATGCCCCCCCTGGATTTTTACATTTGTGAAAAAATGCAAAAAAAAATGTTTTCGTCCGTATGCCCCTAGATTATAAAATTTGTAAATTGTGCAAAATGTGTGGGCCCGTATCCCCCCCCAAATTTTAAATACTTTTGTGATTGATGCTAAAATTTGTGGCCCGGTTTTCCCCCAAAATTATTTTTGTGATTGAGCTAAAATTGTCGCCCCCGGAAATGCTCCCTAATTATCCCATTTGTGATTAATGCAAAATGTGTCTTTCCGAATGCCCCCTAAAATTATCACCCTTTAAATTTTCCCAAAAAAGTAAATGGGGGAAAATTTTAAAAAGGGAGAAAAATTTTGTAAATGATAAATATATGAATTGTATTGCATAAAAAAAAACAAAATTCCCGAAGGGGTTTTGGGCATGCGAAAAGTTTTGGAAAATAATTTAGGAATGAGGGAAAAATTTAAAAATTGGGGGTTTTTAAAAAAATTTTTTGTGCATAAAAAATTTGTTTTTTAAAATTTTTTTGGGCGTGAATAACATGTTCTATTTACAAAAATTGTGAAATATCGAATACTTTTTATGTCAAATTTTACATTATGAAAAACTATGAATTTGATAAAAAAATTATAGGGGAGTATCTTAACTTTTCATTTAGTTCCTTTTCCACCTTGAAAGGGCGTATTTTGGTCAGACAGTTTTTTTTGGGAAGGGAAAAATAGGGTAAGCATTTTTAAATTTCCTTTAAAAACCTGCCCCCAAGCCCTATAATATAAATTTCAAAGGATCTTATACTTGTATCTTTAAATATTGAAAAAATTTAAATTTAAAAAAATTATGCAATGAAAAAAATTCGTTTTACTTTCTCCCTTTTTAAAACATTAACTTTCTTACACTTTTCCAAAAAAATTTGGGCCAAATCCGAAGTTTATTCATGTTCTTAATCAAGACCAAATTTTTTTTTTCCCACCCTCATTTTTATGCAAAAATTTCAAGGAAAAACATGTTCCCCATTTTACATAAATTTGTAGTTATTTATTTTTTGTGGGGGTATATTTCATATAATGTTTACGAGGTCAGGTACATCGTCAAAAAATTTTGCAAGAAAGGTTTTTTAAAAGTTTGGGAACAGTTTGAAAAAATTAAAACGAAAAATACTGATTTTAAACTGTTGAAGAAGTAGGTTTTAAAATTAAATTTAGGTAAAATCCCCCTTCAATAAAGTATGTCGGGATTTCAAAATTTAAATTCCCGATCCAAGGGAAATTTTTCCCCCAAAACCCAAAAAGTTTTTGAAAAACAGCTTTTTGAATTAATGCTCAACAATTACATCAATCTAAATGAAGACCCAAAAAAAAAAGTAATTTGAATCCTGGCCTCAACATAAATTTAAATTTTTAAATTGAAAAAATTTGTGCCCAGAAAATTGTTCAAACCTTTTACCCCCCTACTTACCTTTGGGTTTTTTTTCATTTGAAAATGAAAGTAAAAAAATGTAAAAATTTTCCCCTTAAAAATTGCTGTGTAGTCTATGACACCTTCAAAAATTTTTCAGGGGTTACGTTGCCCCAATTTTTTAAAGCTTTAAGTGGCCCTTTTATTCCAAAAAATTTAAAAATTTAATTTGGGACCAAAGCATATTTCCCCCCCTTAAAAATTGGGGGACCTCGTCAATAAAACATGTTTTCACCCTTTAAATTGAGTCAGCCCTTGATGTATCTATTTTGTTGGGCTGTGAATGTTTTTTGTTTTTACCGTCTCAAACTTTCATATCTTTCATATTTACTTAAAATCTTGGTTTACAAAATTTTTTTTAAAAAAACACGGTACTCCTCTTCTCAAAAAAAATTCGGGTTGATTGATGCAAACCCTTTTTTTGGGTAGTAACTTACATTGTGTCTGATTGTTGGACTTTGAACTTTTACATTTTCCCAAACGCATACTCTCTTTTGCATTCCAAAAGGGAAAAAGTATATGGTACGTGTTTAAAAGAACATTTTGTTACGTCAAAAAAAGCGTGCGCGCGGGTTGAGGCAGAAATTTTTTCATTAGGTCATCCGGGCGCCCCGAACCAACCGACTAATAAATAATGAAAAATTGGGGGTTTAAATTTTTTTCGAGAGCGCGTAAACCCGGGGGACATATCAAAAACGTAGAACGCGACAAAAAGAAAATGTTATTTCGCGTCGACGTGCGTCCCCTTTGACAAAGATTCCCTTAATGGCGTGTATGGGCGCGCGCGCCAAAACGAAATTAAAAATTTTGTTATGTGGGCTTTGGGCGTTTTGCGCGCCCTTAAAAAACCCACATTTGGGTTGTGCCGCCCTGGTGCGTGAAACCTGCGCGGAAACGAAACATTTAACTTCTTCTTGGGGCGCACGCCAACACGCCCAAAACAAAAATCTTTTTTAAATTGGCGTGCATCCCCAACGCGAAACAACAAAACCCTTTCATTTCGATAGGCCCACTCCCCAACGCCCAAAACGAAATTTTTTTTAATAAATGCCACTCAAGCGGGGGAAATAAAATTTTCGTTCGTTGGGTTCTATGTGTCTTTAATTGCGGTTTTATTTTCATTTTTTTCGCTTTGCTGGTGCCAAAACGAAAAAAACGAGAATTGCTATAAAAAACCGCGCCCCTTTCCCAAACGGGGACGAAACCCCAAATGTCAAAAATCGCTAGCATAGGTTTTGAGGCGGGGAGAGAGTTTAAACCCGAAGTTGTAGAACTTCCCTAAACCAACTTACCAAAATAAACCCGTAAAAACAAAAAAAATCACAGAGTAAAAATAGAACAAAAAGGAAAAAAACCGGGATCTTGAAGTTTTTATTTCTGTATTAAAAATGTATAATGCAGCTGTAACAGCCCGGGTTTGGTGCAAGATCAGCTGGGTTCGAGGCTTATTTGCTTTTTTCCCTAAATAAAAATTTGTACAAATGTTAGTTTTTTAAACCATATAATTTATACTTTCAACAGCCTTTTAGAAAGGAAAATTTGAACTTAGAAAAATTTTTGAGGCCATGTTCTCACCCTATAAAAATTTTTACTGTTTTGTCAAAATATTTTAGGTTTTAGAAGAAAAAAAAAAAAATTTAACTTATTTTTTAAAAACCGGAAACATGGACTTTGCACGTAGTCCAAAGGTTAGCCCGGGAACCCAGCAAGTGGCGTCTAGATTCTATGCCTTTTCTGGGGAAACCGTAGGGTACGATAAAAATTTATATTATTAAAGTTCCCTTTTAACATCATTTTTTCCAAAAAAATATTTCTTTTGTTTTCCCAATTTAAACCCCCTGTTTTTTTAATTTATATATCAAATTATTTACCCCGCGGCGTTTTTAAAATTTCCCTTCCCATCTTTTCGGTTCATTATTATTTTTTTTTAAAATAACTATCGTTTTTTTTTTTATCTCCTTTTTTAAAAAAATCTTTTTCCATTAAATAATTCAGCATTTTGCCCTTGTGGAGGGTCAAAGTTTTTTTACAAAAATCTAATCTTTAAAAATATTTTTTTTTTAAAATTTTAAATTAAAAGGGATAATTTTTCCTTTTTTGAAAAACTTTTTTCTTTAAAGATTTAGATTTATCCTTCATTTTGGGGGGTCATAGTTTCATTCAAAATTTTTGAGCGCATTACATATAGGGAAAAAAAAAACAGTTACAAAATCATTTGGTTATTTTAATTCATGTTTACATGTACTTAAGTTCGTGCCAGTGAAACTTAGAGAAAATCAAAGGGGTGAAAGGGATACTTCGCGGGGGCTTCGGGGGGGAAAAGGGAAAACCCTAAAAGGAACCCCTAGGTATACACGTAAAAAGATATGTTAGAAAATTTTATTGACTCTTTGATTAGTTTAAAGTGCATTTGATATCCCCAAAAAAGCGTTTTATCTGGTTTAAAACCGTTTTGGGGTTACCAATTAAAGGATGTATTTTGACCCCTGTATTATCCAGTTGATACCCTTTATCTCAAACCCTTTGGGTAAATTCCCGAGCAGTGCTGATAGGGAAAACCCCCTTTTGTGCCATCAGAACGGGTATTGATAGGAAAAATGTAATATTTAAAGTATTTAGTGTCACTTCGTCGTGGAATTGTGCAGTTTTTCCCCCTAAAAATGCGCTGTCAAAAAAGTCTCAAAAAGTGGGAAAAAAAAAAGAAAGAAACGGGGGGGTTTTTGAGAACTCATGCCCCCGGGTTTGGCAAACATTCCCCCTTGTGGTTAAATGTTCACGGAATTTATGTCGTGATTTTCAAGACTTTTAATTTAAATTTTCCAGTGAAAAAAATCATAAAGTGTAGCCCGGGAGGGTTCTTGTTTTTCTTTTGGAATAAATTTCTTTTTGATAGGTTGCCTACTACATTAAAAAAGGGCTAGGGGGGGTTTCCTTTAAAAATTTTGGAATTTTTTTTGCCACATTTTGTAACACAAAAAAAATTTAAAAAAAGAATAAGTTTTTTTACAGAATGAAAATAAAAACACTAAACAAATTTTTATAAACATTGAGGGTTTTTGAGGGCCCCAGCTCCCTTGAAAACAAAGCATTAAAAGGCGGAAACCAAGGGCTTGGGGCTTCTCATGCAAAAAACCATTTAAATAGGGTGCCGCATTTTTAAAATTTCAAAGCAAAGGGGGCGGAAAAAATTGAAATTTTCCCTTGTATGTCATTATCAATACTTTGTAAACATTTCCCAAAAATTTAAATTTAAATCTGAGTTTATTTAAAAATTCAAGAGATTACTTTAAAACCCTCAACAAACGGAGGGGCCGGTTTAATCCGGGGGGAGTGGTTTAAAACATAATCTAGCGATTTATTTTCCCAAAACTTCCCAAAAAATTTTTCGATTATATTTTGTTTACATGTTTTTGGGATTGTATTTTTTTAAAATTTTGGATGGGTTTTGGGGCCGTGTTTTTTTCAAACAAATGCAAAAGGCGGGAAAACGGATTCTTTTTCTCGCTCTTTGAATAAAAATTTTCAACAAAAAATTTTTAAAATTTTCGCCCCTTTAAAAGGGGAAAGGACGTTTTTAAAAGTACCCAGTTAAAACTATACCCTATCGTTTTTACATGGAATTTTAATCAAATAAACGGGGGACTTACCCAATACACGCGAAAACAAAAAGGTTAATTGATTAACCGTAAATTTTGGTCGGTCCTTTATATTTATATCACTTCAGAGAAAGGTTTTAAGTGCACTGTGTTAATTTTGATTATTGAAAATCTTTAAATTTTCTAGTTCGGATTCAAATAGATCAAAAGGGGTTTAAATAAAAACGTTGCTATCATTTTCTTTAAAAAAGGGGTGTTCTGACAATTTTCTATTGGGAGGAATTTGTAAGCATTTAAAGGCGGAATTTAAAAGACCTCGTTTAAATATTCACATAGTCTTTTAAAAATACATTTTTTAAAGGGGTACTTTAAACGAAACAACAACTTGGACACTTTTGGGAAAAAAAGGTTCTATTTTTTTCTTAATTAAAAAAAAAATATACCCACGAAAAGTAGGGCCTGCATATAACTTCGTTAACGGCGTAGCGATGGTTTAAAAAGTGCCTCGTTTTCTTGTTATTTTTAAAATGAATTTTCTTTATTTTTGAAAAAGCCCCGAAACTATAATTCGAATGGAATGAAGCATCTTTAGCGTTTTTTTTTCAAACACAGTAAAAATGCAGGGGGCCTTTAAATTTTTTTTCAAAATTCTGAACAGAGTTTCTTTTTTTAAATTTTTCTTTAACGTGAGGGATCATTTTTGGGAAAAAATTGGCTTTAAAACCTAAATAAGACCCTTTTAAAATTTCATGAAATTTTGAACGAATAAATTCAGCTTGTAATTTAGAAGCGAGCAGAAAAAGTCCCATGTTTTTTTTTTTTTTTTTTTGTTGTTTTTTGTTTTTCTTTCAACAACTCCCTGCTTTCCCTTTGACCCCTTACTAAACACCCCACTTTGGAATTCAGCCAAAAACTGGTTAGGTTTTTAAACCCCTTTTTCTTTTTTTGATTTGTTTTTCTTTAAATCTAAATAATTTTCACCCAAGTGAAATAAAAAAAACAAACAATGAATCCCTTGTTTTTTTGTAATAAAAGTCCCCGGGCCCAATTTAATGACTTCTGATTTAATACAAAAAGGGCAAATTTAAAAATTCACCTTAACATGGTTTTTAAAAACGGAGTGCACGTGCTCTTGCTTTTTTTGTGGTTTTTTTTAGGGAATGAATATTGGAAAATATTAAAAAGGGGCTTTTAATTATCCAAACCCAAAGAAAAGTTTTTTATTTAAACTGTGATAAGCGGGGTAGATTTAATGTAATATACGTTTTGGAAAGGGTTTATTTAAATTTTTTTATTTATTTATTTCAGATTTTTCATTATCTGCCAAAAAAAAAAAAATCCGACAGACTGTACTTTTGAAGTAAAACAATTTCCCTTGTGCAGTGGTTTTTTGCCCGCTGGGTAAGAGTGAATATGTGATAAATAACATTTTTAAGTACGATTATTAAAGGAATTTCGAATTTTTTGGAAAAATAAAATTTGGGTTTAAAGATTTTAGAGGATTTGACAAAAACCCCGTTATCGGAATGATCAAGTGTAGGATTAAAAGGGGGATTTAAAAAATAAAGCATTTAAGTGACAAGAATATCATCGGTTTTTATGAATTTTACCCGAAATGTTCGGAAATTTCGGGGACCACTATCGAAATCATTGACATCCAGATTTTGATGGAGTTCGGCGATTCTTTTAAACAGGGGATTTATATTTCCCTTTAATTTTTTTTGTGTTTTTTATTTTTCCCCTGGAAATTGTACGCAAAATTAAATTTCAGCCCTAAAACCTGTTTTCAATGTGTGAAATGAAAACACGGGCCCAATGGATAATTCTGCTACTGTAGAATACCCTAGAATTATTTAAAATCTTTCTGGGTGCTGTATACTTGAAACCGTAGAATTATCTCAATTCCCTTTTGTTTCTGTAAATTTGAACCGGAGATTTTTTCTCAAATTTTTTCTGTGCTGTATACTTGAAAAACCCTAGAAATTTCGGTTTTTTCTGCGCTGGGAACTTGAACCTAATTTATCTATGTCTTCTGTTTCTTAAACCTTTAACCGTAGATTTTTTTTTCCCGGGCGTCTGTGCTGTATACCTTTAAACCCGGGGAATTTTTTTCATTCTCTGTGCTGTATACTTGAAAACCCTTGATTTTATCTAATGTCCCCCCCCCTTTTGGGTGTGTATACTTGAACCTAGATTTATCTCATTCTTTTGTGCTGTATACTTGAACGTAGATTTTCTCATTCTTTGCTGCGGTATCTTGAACCGTAAATTTAAACCGTTCTTCTGCTGTGTATACCGCTAGTGTAGGGAAATTTTTTCGTTCTTCTGCTGGGTGTTTACATGTAAACGTAAACCTGAAATTTTTCTCAATTCCCTTTTGGGTTTCGGGAAAAATTTGAACTTTTAGATTTTTCTCATTTTTCTGCTGCTGGTATATTTGAACCGTAGAATTATCCCCCTTCTTCTGCAGCCCGAAAATTTAAAAAGTAAATTATCTCAGGGTTTTTTTGCTGCTGGGATACTTTAGCCGTAGAATTAAACCAGTCTTCTGCTGCGGTATATTTTAACCGAAAAAATTTTCTCAGTTCTTCTGCCGCTGTAAAACTTAAAAACCCTTTTAAAATATCTAAATTTTTCTGTGCTTATATTTGAACTTTTAGAATTATCTCAATCTTCTGCTGCTGTTATTTTTAACCCAGAAATTTTTCAGGTTTTTTCTGCAGCTGTATTTTTGAATTTTTAATTTTTCTAGGGTCTTCTGCTGTGTAAAACTGAACCCGTAAATTTTTTCTAAAATCTTCTGCTGCTGTAAAATTTGAACCCTGAAAATTTTCTCAGTTCTTCTGCAGCTGTTACTTTTAACTGTAGAATTATCTAAAATCTTCGTGCGTATACTTTTAACTGTAGAATTATCTCAGGGTCTTCGCTGCTGTATATTTGAACCCTAGAATTTTCTCAGTTCTTTCCCCAGCTGAAAACTTGAACTGTTTAAAATTTTCTCAGATCTTCTGCACTGTTACTTGAACCGTAGAATTATCTCCGTTCTTCTGCACTGTATACTTTGAACTGTAAATTATCTCAGATTTTTCGTGCTGTTATTTGGGAAAAATGAATTATCTCCGTTTTGCTTCTGTATATTTTTTAACCGAGGGAAATTTTCTCAGATCTTCTTTCTGGCCCGTATATTTTGAACCGTAGAAAAAATCTCAGTTCTTCTGCTGCTGTAATTTCTTGAACCGTAGAAAATCTCAGTTCTTCGCTTTCTGTTTTACTTGAAAACCCTAAAAAAATCTCAGTTTTTTCGCTGCTGTATATTTTTAACCGTAGAATTATCTCAGATCTTCGCTGCTGGTTTTATTTGAAAATGTAAAATTTCTCATTCTTTTTCAGCTGAACTTGAAAAACCCAAAAATACTCCGTTCCCTTTTGCAGCTGTTACTTGAACCCTAGAAAATCTCATTCTTTTGCAGCTGTATCCCTTTAACGTAGAAAATTTTCTCAGTTTTTTTTCTGCTGCGTATACTTAACCGTAGAAATATCTCAGGTCTTCGCACTGTATACTTTAACCGTAGAATTATCTCAGTTCTTCTGCGCTGTAAAACTTGAAACCCTAAATTAAATTTTGGTTTTCTGCTGCTGTATACTTGAACCCAAAAAAATTATCTCAGTTCTTCTGCGCTGTATACTTGAACCCGTAGAATTATCCCCAGATCTTTTGCAATGTTTTAAATTGAAAAGTAGAATTTTTCTCAATCTTCTGCTACGGGAAACTTGAACCCCTAGAAATACCCCAGGTTTTTCTGCTGCTGTATTTTTTTAAAACCTAGAAAAAATCTCAGTTCTTCTGGGAACTGTTAAATTTTAACTGTAGAATTATCTCAAAATTTTTTTGCCCCGCTTGTATATTTGAACCTAGGGAAAAATCTCAAGTCTTCTGCTGCTGTATATTTGAAACCCTAGAAAAATCTCGTTCCCTTTTGCAGCTTTTTTTCTTGAAACTGTTTGAATTATTTCAGATCTTCGCCGCTGTATTCTTTAACTGTAGGGAATTTCCAGTTTTTTTGCTATCGGTTTTTTTTTGAACCGTAAAATTTTTCTCAGTTTTTTCTGCTTTTGTATATTTTTAACTGTAGAATTACTCAGATCTTCTGCTGCTGGGAAAATTTTTAACCCTAAATTATTAGGGTTTTTCTGCAGGCCCCAAAGTGGGTTTTGGGGCGATCTGTTTATTAAAGAATTTTTGAACCCCTTTTTGCCCTTTTCCTTGCATGATCGTAAGAGGGGACTTATAGGGGCCCTTTAAAACTTGGTTTTTCTTGTTAAAACCCGTGATTCCAGCAGGGGATAAAAATTTTTTTATTCCAAAAACCCTTTTTATTTTGATGTAAGTGAGATGTGAAAACCCAAAAATTTTTAGTCCCCGTTTTGGGGCCATATCCCCTTACCGTGTTTGCCCCGTAAAACACAAAAAATAAATAAATCTTCTGCAGCTGAAAATTTTTAACCGTAGATTTTTCTCAGTTCTTCTGCTGTTTATATTTTTAACCCTAGATTTTTTATTTTCCAGTTTCCCTTTTCCCCCCCCCCTTTTATTTGGGAAAAGTAGATTTGTTCAGTTCTTCTGCACTGTATTTTGAAACCCTAGATTTATCTCGTTTTCTGCTGTTGTAATTTGAAACCCTAATTTATTTCATTTTCTGCTACTGTTATATTTGAAACCCTAGATTTGTTTCGTTCTTCCCGCAGCTGGATATTTTTAAAACCCTAGAAATTTTTCTCAGTTTTTCTGCTGTTGTAATTTGAAAACCCTAGATTTGTTTTTAGTTTTTTGCAGCTTATATTTTTAACCGTAGATTTTTTTCGTTTCTTCTGCTGTTGAAATTGAACCGTAGATTTTTTTTCCGTTTTTTCCTACTGTATATTTGAATCGTAGATTTAACTCAGTTCTTTCTGCTGCTGTAACCCTTTAACCGTAGATTTATCTCAGTTTTTCTGCTGCTGTTTACTTGGGCCGTAGATTTATCTTTAGTTCTTCTGCAGCTGAAAATTTGAAAATGAGAATAAAATCTCGTTCAATAGATTTTTTCAAACTGTTAATTTTAAAAACCCTAGAATTATTCCCGTTCTTTTGCTCTGTTTAAAGTATCACAGAATTTGGGCCCCCCCCCCCTTTTACTGCAGTATTCATTTTTATCCCTAGAATTATCGCCCAAAAAGTTTTTGTGCTGTATAAAAAGTTTCGTTAAGGGGAAATTTTTCAATTTCCCCCGTCGCTTTATAATAAAATTTATCAATAATAATGAGAATTAAAAAAGTCCATATGAAAAAATTTCGAAAGTCCTTTAAATTTCACTTTCTGGGAGGGCACAGCAGACCATAATCCGAACATTAATACATTAACTCAAAGGGGTTGTTTTTCGAGGAAAATTTTCCCCACAAAAAATAGTGTACTATAGCAAATGTTGTTTGAACGGACCCAAATTTTTCACTTTGTAAATTTATTATTTAAACAGGATTCGGACACCATGGCGGAAGCAATCCCGTAATACTTTGGGCCCAAAAAATTTCCAAAATGAGTTTTATACCTAATTTAGCGAAATTTAAAAATTTTTTTGTTGGGTGTGAAGTTATTGTGAGAGAACCAACTAAAACCCCCCGGGGGTGCATCTTAAAAAATTCCGTATAAGGACGCTTACATTTTTTTGAACGTTTGATCCTGTTTCATCTTTAAAAAGGGGTTTGGTCCGGGCAAACCATTTTGAAGTGGTCTCTGTCCCCTTGGGAACCCGGTTAATTAGGAAAAGGTGTGGGTTTTTGTTTTACAAGTGTTTTTGAAAGTTTTTGGGTTAGCCTTTTTTGGCTTTTATTTCACCCGCTGTAGGCCTATAAATTTGTTTTCTCACATTTTAATAACTAATCATCTCTTTTTGGTTTTTAATATCGAAATTTACCAAATGAGTACCACTTTAAATTAAAGATTTATTACAAATGAGGTTTTAAATTTAGCAGTGTAAAATTTTAGTTTAGCTGTTTCTAAAATGCAAAAGCCTTGTATTTTGTTTCAAATTATGTTGCAAAAATTAAAAACCCCGCGAGTTACAACTAAATCCGTGAACAAAAAAATCAACTATTGGGAAAACTAAGCAAAAATGAAAAAAGCATTTTCTGTCGTAAAATGCATTGAAAAAATAATGTATTGGTTTTTGAAAATTTTTATTGCCCAAATTTTTTATTGAAAACATATTTGTGTCAGTTTTTAAAAAGTTTTCAAAAGTTCTGTTATGAAGTGATCAAAAAGTTCAACCCATGTCATTCGTATAATGGAAATAAGGGTAAAAACTTATTTGAAGTGTGAAAGACCCGGGGCATTTTGGGATCTGTTTTTATTACCCCGACACCTTTAAAGGTTTTCAAAGTGTCCCTTTTGATGCGCTTTACAAAATTAAAATGCAGTTATTACAAACTTTTAAATACAAGGGTTTGTTGCAGGTTATACTTTTTTTAAACCGGGTTTCCCGATTACCTTACTTATCATGTTGGGGTTTTTTGACATCCGAATATTTTTTCTAAATTGGGTTGAAAAGTTAAAGTAAAAAATTTTTGATGGAACCACAAGTTGTATTTCATTAAAGTTTATTTAGAGTCACATTCATTTCTAATTCGCTACATGTTTTTCATGAAAATTGAAACCGATCGTTTAAAAACCCTTTTACCTCCAGATTTGGTTAAAAATAGTCTTTCTTTAAAAGGAAATTTTTTTTAAAATAGAAGTTTTGGTTTTAGGTTTTGAAAATTTAGAATATGATTTTTTTTTTAAAAAAATCTTAGGTTGCCAAATCAAAAAAAAAAATTTTAAGTAAAATTTAAAAGGGGGAAAAATATTTGGTTAAAATATAAAAAAAAACCCAAACCAAAAACAAAAGAAAACTTTTTTGTTTCTACATTGTGAACACCAGATATTTCACTTTTACCTGTGGCAACGAAAAAATCGGGGAAAGCGTCTTGTTTTTCAATTTTTAAACCCTTTAAATTTTTTTGGGAAACTTCCACGTTAAACATGTATGCGGGCTTGTGCGTAGCTTTCAGGGAAACTGAAATTTTCCCTTTTCTTGGGGTGTCTGGCCCTTTAAAATCAAATTAAAACAGCTTTTTTTGTGCCTAGACGATGAATGAAAAAAATGAAACCCTACAAACAGTTAACTTTTTACAGCGTCGTACCAAAATTCCCCAAAATCAGCAGTAAATATTGCACAATCCCCAATATAAATGCACCAAGGGGGGTCCCCATGCGTATAAATTTTAAGAAAACGTGGGTTTTTTTCAAATTTTTTTGAAATTTGCTTAAAACTTATCATTTGACCAGTAAAAATTTTCGACGCAGACATAAATTTATGTATGTATTCGATGCCGAGTTTTTTTTTTTATATTTTTGTCCCCCCCTTCTTTTCTAAAATGGTTGTAAACGCGTTTTTGTTCACCGGGGTTTTTTATTGTTTTTTTTATTTTTAGGGGGCTGAGGGGTTGTTTTTTTCTGTCGGGTGTTTTTGCAGGTTTTCATACCCCCCCCCTCCCTTCGTGTTTAAACCCCACCCTTTTAAAATTTTCCCAACGTCACATACGGGTTTCCCCAAGGTTACTCAAAGCACCTGTTGGGGGTATGCCTCCTTTAGATAATTAAAAAAATCATTTTCTTTGATTTAAAAGTATGATAAAGGTTTTCGGGGGGATTTATTTGATTGAAACTGATGTTCCCAAAATACTTCAAACAAACCAAGGAAAAAAAAAAAAAACCCCCCCCCTTCCCCCCCCCCATTTTTTTCCCTTTTTTAAAGGGGTAAAATTAAGGGTAAATGCCAAAAAGGATAATTTTTTTTTAAAAATAAGCATTTTTTTTTATATGTCGGCAAATTTCTTCATTATCAGGGGTTACGTGGGTATAACATACTTTTAATACAGTTTCCGGTTTATATCACCCTTTTCGTAAATTATTAAAGCTAAATTTTTTTTATTTACACGGGGGCAAAGTTTACGTAGTTTGCGAAGATTTTATGTGTTCTGGAATGACATTTCCCAGTTTTTACCGCTTCATATTGAAAAGTTTTATTAAAAGGGTTTAAAATAAAAATGCTTTTAAAGGGGCCATTTCCAAGCTTTCCTTTAATTTCTTAAATCTAGATCCATTAAATACATTTTTCGTTTTCATAAAACGTTTTTTTGATTTTTTTCATTTTTCAAGTATCTCTTAAACATAGAAATGTTTGCTTCAGCTATCTCCATTCATCTCTACCTCCACTAAAAAACAAATATCCTAGATTTAAAATGTTTTTTTTTTCTAAATTTTCTTAGGCTGATAAATTTAAATTTTATCCCGGGTGGTTTAAAAGGGCTTTGCAATATTTTTTACTTTAAACATTTCTGAAACTTTTTTAACAGTATAAATTAAAACAAAAAAACTTTCCAAAAAGTTGAGAATTTAAAGGGGGTACATGCAGCATTTTTTAAATATTTTCATTCAAATAAAGTTTGGGGAAACAATTTAGGCTATATAAATTTATAACTTTTATCATGCCATCAGGAGTTCTAAACTGACCAGTCAGAAAAAGGGTTTTCAAAAACCCTCCAGTTTTTCCCCTTGGGGGAAAAATAAGTATTTTTAAAAATGAAAATATAGTGACCCTTTTGAAATAAATACCCATTATTTCGAAAACAAAAATATATTTTTGGGAAAATGGGACATGCCACAATGATGTTAGAAACTGTACAAAACTTTTAAGTTTTTATTGAAATATTATATCGACGGTTTTCGATCGAAATTCCCCAAAAATAAAAAAAGGGGTTTTCAGGAGAGGGAAAAAAAAAAAATTTTTTTGTCTTTCCCCCCTTTTCCAAATCAAAAAATAAAATACCGAATAAAAGATTTTTTTCCCGATCCCAAATTTTGAAAAAAGAAAAAAACATACGCTAAAAAGGGGTTTTTGGGGGTGCTACAAGCTTGGGGTATTGAAAAGACCCCCCTAAAATTTTAAAAAAGTGTTGGAAAATTTACTAAATTTCCCTTTTTTTTCCAATCGGGGGAATTTATTTGGCATTTTCTATCTATCTATTTTACGGTATTTTATTTTTAAAGTTTTTTTCCCCCTTTCCCCTTGGCTAATTGACCCCCCGATTTGGGAGAAAAGTGCGGGGGGAAAATGCGAAAATTATTCGGGAAAGAAAAAAATCCTTGGGGAAAAATTTGACCCCTCGATTTTTTAAAAACGGGGGGAAAATATTTTATATAGCGCAAAGAAGGGGCCCTTTACTTTTTAAATTCATGGAAAAAGTTTATTTGGTTTTTTTAGCTTTTTTCAAACATTTGATAAAATTCAATGCATTGTCCCTTCTTAGAATGTTTTTTTTTTTTAAAAAGAATTTAAAAGAAAATTGGGTTTTTTTTCCCTATGTCGCTATCTACAATTTAGAAACAAAGTTTAAAAAATGGGTAATTTGCTGAAATGTCTTTTTTTTGTTTAAAAAAAAGAAAAAAAAAGATTCTTTGTGCGCTTAAAGGGCCTTTGCAAACGACTTTGTAATCATTTTCATTTTGCTATTGTTTCATACTAATTTTTTTTTAGGTAAAAAAGAAAAAGGTTTTTTTTTAAGCATTTTTCGATGAATAAGGTTTTTTTTCCCTTTTTCGGAAAGACTCGAACATTTTTCGAAAGTTTCCGTCAATTCTTTTCGGAATTTAAGCCCTTAAAGATAAAGACTGATATCTTCCCAAAAAGTTTTAACAGCACACATGCACGGATTTATAAATTAGTGGACGCTCCATAATATGATTTGGTTTAAACATATTTTATTAGCGAGATAGTTTACAAAATACATATACAATCAACAGAATTCACAAAAACGCTTAGGATAGGATCGAAAGCCTAAGGCTTATATAGATCTTTTCCTGTATGAAACAGTTACACATTCAGGGTAGTATATGAGATTACTAATAGTCAATTTTCCATAAATGTCATGAAGTAATAACAATTATTATAACTGTAAAAAAAAGTGAAAGTAATAAGTGTGAGACATGAAGACTTGACGAGAATGGGCAGATGGTATATTTCAAGTATTATTCAAAACGTTTAGAAGACTCAATGAACCTATAGACTAATTTAAATATTGTAGTGTTTGTATCATCTGTTAGGTAGGAATTGCCATAGAGTAATAAATCAGTAGTAATATCAATATCCGAAGAAACTGAATTTACACCATCCAGTAGAATATTTCTTTCATCAATGTAAAACGGACAAGAGAGAAAGTAATGAAAATTCGATTCCTCACTTCCGCATTGGCATTGCGGTGAATCCACAATATTCCTGGCAAATAGATGCGCATTCAATGCGCTACATTCGGTACGCAAGCGGGTATGGAGAATTTGAAGTTTTCTTGGACCGAGAAAGAAGTAAGAGGGAACTTGTGGTGGCTTATTTATATTACTTAGAAGGTTCTTGAATATATTCAAGGACGGGGCATTTCTTAATTCATCAGGTAATGAGTTCCAGGCTCTAATTGTAGACGGAAAGAAGGAGTTGTAAAACAAAGACGTTTTACTTGCTATGGTGGGGATACAGTCTGGATTACGTAAGTTATATCTGGGTTCGCTAATTCCCGTAGGGATAAGAGAGTTTAGGTAGTCAGGGACAAGAGAATACTGAATTTTGTAAAACAATGCGAGTTTATGAATATAACGTCTATTTTCAAGCGTCTGCCAGCCTGTTTCATGATAAAGTTTTTCAAGTGATACTAATCTGGTTGTACCTGTCACGATTCTTGCCGCTTCAGTCTGAATTTTGTCGAATTCTTGTTTTTCATATAAATAACAGTTATCAAATACAACATCACTGTATTCCAAAAGAGGTCTTATAAAAGAAAAGTAAATAGTTTCTAATGACTTTCTATCAAGTTTGAATTTGAGTGACCTAATAACATTTACTCTACCCCAAGCTTTGTCCAGGATATAATTAAAATGTGAACGCCATGTACAATCATTAGAAAGAAGTAGTCCTAAATGTTTATGTTCAGTTACTACAGCAATTTGCTGATCTTTCATGACTATTGTTGGATGAAATGGTTTGTTATTTTTTCTAGATATTATCATAGAATTTGTCTTTTGGGCATTAAAAGTAACTAGCCATGTTTCAGCCCACAATTCTATTTTCTGTAAATCACTATTAAGAATATTTGATGCATGAATAGGATCGTCCACTAATATCGACAGGCTGGTATCATCAGCAAAAAGTCTTATATTTGCTTGAATATCGCGCACAATGTCATTAATATAGATTAAAAATAGTAGGGGACCTAAAATAGAACCCTGGGGAACTCCTGCTTCAATTTTGGCCGACCTTGACGATTTACCATTAAGTTGTACTTGCTGATATCTATTCGACAAATTATTTTCAAACCAGGAAAGAACTTTATTTGACAGTCCAATTGCCTTAAGTTTTAAAAGTAGTCCCTTGTGCCATACTTTATCAAAAGCTTTGCTGATATCACAGAATACAACGCGCAATTCTTTACCAGAGTCCACAGCTTCACAAAATTTATGATATAAATATGTCAACTGGTTAGTTGTAGAATCGCGAGGTAAGAATCCAGACTGGTACTCTGTAAGGATATTGTTAACTACTAGATGGTTAAAAATATGTTTGTACATAACACGTTCAAAAACTTTACTCATGGTAGAAAGAAGAGAAATTGGTCTATAATTTGAAACCAGTGATGGGTCGTCCTTTTTATAAACAGGACATACATTTGCTAATTTCCACTGAGTAGGAAATATTCCTTCCTCGAGAGACTTATTAAAAATACAGCTTAAAGGAACACTTAACTGATCGGCTCCTTCCCTTAGAATACGATTGTTTATAAGGTCGGGACCAGTGGCCTTTCCAAGTGGAAGCGACTGCAAAATTGGAATAAGTTCATCAGGTACAAAATGTATATTAGATAATTGGGTACTAATATTGTAGTGAGGTGGTTGGGGATCAGCTTGAGAATCAGCGTTTAGTTTTGTTTGAGCAACAAAGAAGTTATTGAATGCATTGGCCTTTTCAACATCATCCTGCAATGTATCTGAATTAACTTGTAGAGGTGGTATGGAATTAGTACAGCTTGGTGACATAAATGCCTTAATGACTGACCACCACGACTTATTGCCACGGTTATTTAATAGAGAGCCAATAGCTTTATCCGAATGTTGTTTTTTTGCAAGTTTGATATCAGATATAATTTGGTTGCGTAATGTGCGAAATTTATTCCAGTCAGAAGTAAGATTTGTTAAACGAGCACGGCGGTATAAGCGTTTACGTTTGCGGATCAGACATTTAATCGATGATGTTAGCCACCTAGGTTCATGTGGATTTATACGCACGGTTCGATTAGGTATAAATCTTTCACAAAGGTCGTGTAAATACGAAGTAAAATTATTCACCCAAACATTAGTATCCTGATTGTACAAAGCATTCCAATCTGTAATAGAGAGTTCGCGACGGAAGTCGTTATAGTTGCCTTTGTCATAAAGCCATACATGTCGTTTAAATGAAGTAGATTTTGGTTTCACAAATTTGAAGAAAGCAAATATGGGACAATGAAAACGAATATTCTGCTCTAAAAAGGGATCTCCAACTCCACATATAAGGAGGGAGCTTTTGTTACGAAGTAAGAAAAGATCAATAATGGATGATGAATGTTCGGTAAAGTGTGTCGGCTCATCAATACTTTGTGTAAGCCCAAACTGGGTACATAAAGCAGTAAGTTTCCTAGCGGAAGTAGTATTGGCTGGATTTAAATTAAAGTCCCCAGTTATAATTAGGTCTTCGATTCCAGTATTGTATGCTAAGTCAATAGATTCTTCAATACGTTGATCTGTAAAAGCATTTGAATTAGGTGGGCGATAAAACAAGCCAAGAAGAAGTTTCTTGTTCTTATGAACTAGAATTTCAATCCATATACACTCAATTCCAATAATTTCGAGGTCATACCGACGTTTATTCGACAAGGAACTTTTCACATATAAAATAATTCCACCGTAACCACCCAAGTCACGGTCTTTACGTTCGGGTAGTTGAAAAGTTGGTAAAAGGAGCTGATCGTTAGTAATATCAGGCGATAACCATGTTTCCGAAAAGGCCATTATGTCAAAATGAGAAAGTTCAGCTTGAATTAATGTAAGTTTTGGTAAAAGACTTTGCACGTTGTAATGCACAACAGAAAAATTATGTGACAAATTAAAAGACACGTCGCTGTCAGTCGACGTTTCCTCAATATTGACTAAAGGACCAGGGTTAGGATGAACATCTCCAGAGAGCAGTAATAAATAAAAAGTCAACGTTAAAAATATAAGTACGGCTAATAGGGCTATCAGGCTGTTTGCAAACCTGGCGTTTTCTAGATACAACTCTGATATGACGAATTTCTTCTTTAAGAAATGCACACCAGAAGAAGTACTTAGTAGCACCGACCTTGTGTGACTGACACTATTACAAAATGAAAATGCGTATTGTGGTCTATTTAAAACCCATATTAAAATACAAAAATGAACTAATAAATTAAATCTGAGTATTCCAACGTAATTTGGCAAGGCTGACTTCCTATTGGTTTTGATACCATGAGTCATGTAACTCCGGATAAAAGGAAGATGAATGCTATTTCGCCAGCCATGAAAAATATACAGTAACAAGCTGCCCTCTCGTCAAGTGTGAAATAAGAAACTATGATTGAACAATAAAACTGATAATACATGAGATCGATAAGAAACGGTCTTTGTATCGTTAAATAGTTAGTGTACATCAAAACATACTATGTTACTATGTTTTCAACTTCTAGGTAAAATTTTCGAAGATAATGTCATAAAAGAGGTAGTACATCAGGAATATAATTTTCAATGCATGATTGAGAATAACAAAAAGCTAAGTGTACTAGTTTGACCAATTACCAGTAAATAAAGTAAAAATGTAGTGCGTGTTTGTAGTCTAAAGTAGTCATACATGTATACAGCTGTGTGTAGTTCCAGGTGGGTGTTGAACATATGATAAGGACCGAAAAAATATTATTATCAATCCAATAGCAAAAAGATAAGTGTACTAATTAGACCCATAAACAATAAGTAATTTAGAAATAAAGTGAGAACTTGTACTCTAAAGTAATCATACAAGTTCACAAATCTTAAAAGTAATCATATATGTATGCAGCTGTGTGCAGTACAAGATAGGTTTTGAACACATTATGAGCAGCGAAAAATATTTTATCAATACATGATTGAGAATGGCAAGAAGGTAAGTGTACTGGTTAAACCCATTAACAGTAAACGATGTAGAAATATAGTGCGTGTTTGTAGTCTAAAGAAGTCATACATGTATACAGCTATGTACAGTACTAGGTAGGTTCAACACATGATATTTCTATCAGTGCATGATTGAGAATTTCAATCAGATGAATAAACTGGTTAAACATATTAACAATAAGTAAGGTCGAAATATAGCACGTGTTTGTAGTCTAAAGTAGTCATACATATATACAACTGTGTGTTGTACTAGGTAAGTTCCTAACACATGAATAGCGGAGAAACTATTTTTATGAATGACAAGAAGATAAGAGTACTAGCTAACCCAATTAATAAGTTATGTAGAAATGTGATGCGTGCTTGTAGTCTAAAGTAGTCATACATGTATACAGCTGTGTGTTGTACTGGGTAAGTTCAAAACACATGATAAGCGGAGAAACTATTTTTATGAATAACATATGAGATAAGAGTACTGACTAACCCAATTAACAATAAGTTATATATAGTGCGTGCTTGTAGTCTTAAGTAGTCATACATGTATACAGCTGTGTGTTGTACTAGGTAAGTTCATATATAACACTAAAGTAGTAATACATGTATACAATTCGATGCAGTACTAGATAGGTTCTTAATACATGATAAGCAGCGAAAAGTATTTTTATTAATGCAAGGTTATAATATCAAGAAGATGAGTGTATTGGTTTAAACCAATTGTCAATGCATAATGTAGACTTGTAGTGCGTGCGTGTAGTTTTATGTAGACATCGTACGTGTGTACAAACTGTACGCAGTACTAGGTAGGTTCTTAACACATGATAAGCGGTGAAAATATGAAAACATTTTTATCAATGCATAATTGAGAATAACAAGAAGGTTAGAGCCATTAATAATACATAATGTGGAAGTATAGTACGTATTTGTAGTCTAGAGTAGTCATACATGTATACAACTGTGCTCAGTACTATGATGGTTCTCAACACATAATATTTTTATCAGTACATGATTGAGAAAAACAAGACAATACGTGTACTGGTTAAACCAATTTGCAATAAGAAATGCAAAAATATAGTAAGTGCTTTTAGTCTAAAGTAGTCTTACTTAACCCATAATAAGCAGCAAAGATATTTCATCAATGCATAAATGAGAATAGTAAGAAAATAAGCGCATTTGTGAAACAATTAACAAATCATAATAATGTAAAAATATAGTACGGGCTTTTGGTCTTGAGTACCCGTACATGCATAAATGCAATTGTGTGCAGTATTAGGTAATTTCTTAACATATGATAAAAACAGCGACCAATGAGTTCAATACCATAAAGTCAACACTGAGCAGTGTACATGAAAAACAGATAAAGATAACGCTTACATGCATTGGAGTTGTTGGGACTATCTCCCTTTATAGCTGTGGTACGTAAAAGATAGAACTTTCATACTAGTAATACACAGAGATATGCATTCTATCAAAAATATACAATTTATAAATGTTTGAATTTAACCAAGATTTCGATATGGCTTATTATTTAAAATAATCAACACATTCAATGCCATGTACCTTTAAAAACGCAATACATGTTCGATATTTCAGATGTACTAAACATTTTTAAGCTACATGGGAGGTTACCGGCTTTAACCAAAACAATTAAATACTGTCATAGTCAAACCCTGCAAAGGACAAAAAGCAATAAAAAAAAATGCGATAAAAAATTGCTATACAGTAGCTACTTTTGTATACGTTCGGTATTGGGTAAATCCCGTGCATTTAGACAAGGTATAAACAAAATTCAACCAACATACCAGTAACATGTTAATATAATAGAATATTTATGCGATAAATGCAAGAGAAATCACGTGTTTAACTAAGCGCATCGGCATGCGAATGTCCCAAGCTGTGTCTGTAGTATACATCACAAATAAGATAACGTGTACAGTCATCACTGTCTTGGCGATTTTGCAACCTCGGCGTAAGAACGAGGTCTACAAGAACTTTTAAGTTCATCAATCGAATCAATCGCACGAATCTTGTTGTCAAGGAACCGGACAAGAATAGAACCATCAGACGACCAAGCGTCAGCAATGAGATTTTCTTGTTTCAATTTTCCCGCCTGATACAGTAGGAGACTACGTTTGCGCGTAAGGTCCTCGTTGACAAAGCAGCCGCTATATCCGCTCGTCTTCAGTTTAGAGCGCTTATTATATAGTTTCTGACGGGATCTGTAAGTGCCAAATTTGACAAGTATATCTCGTGGCTTCGGATTGCCGGATCGGTCACTTGAAGTCTTGGATTTACCTACACGGTGTGACCGGTCAATTTCATCAATGGTCAGATTCGCCCCAACAGCCTCGGCTACCGACAGTATCAAATTATCCGTGTCTTCATCGCTTTGCTCGGCAATACCTGATACTCGGAGACTATTTCGTCTGCTGTACTGGTGTGCCCGGTCCTGTTCCATTTCTAATGAAAGTACGCGGCTCCGTAGCTGCTCGTTCTCAGCTTCCAGTGTTTGTATTTTATCATGCACTTTGTCGTTAAGACGATTAACTATTTCTGGAACAAGACTTGAGACCAGACTTTGGACCATAGACTGCATCTGAGACTTAAAAGTGTCTGATAGTTGATTAGATATAAAGGTCAAGTCATCAGGCGAGAGAAAGACTTGATGCGCTTTGCTCGCGGATTCACCCGTTGGTGAGAGCTCAGAGTTAGTACTTTGCTGATCGTTCAAAGGCATGCTTTCCGGGCTAGCTAATTTGTACTTTTTGATGTCAGACAAATCTTCAGGAGACGAGAGTTCACGCTTTGATGATGTCGTTTGTGGAGTAGAACTTAAGCTCATTACGTATCATAATATGATTTGTTTACAGCCAATAGTCAATTTTAAACAGCTTGAGGATCGAAGTTCAAAATTTAAAAAAGAAACGTTGAAATTTGAGGCGGCATATTTTGGGCAAGTTAGAAGTAGAAAATCAAAATTCAAATTTTGAAAAGGATGATGTTGAATTTCGCTTACATTGAATTTCGCACAGACTCGGAAATCGAAATTAAAATAGAAAGAATTCGTCGAATTTCGAGGCAGAATTGAAATTAGATCCAGCAGGATGACCGAAATTCAAATATTTTGAGGGGAGCGGTCGTCCAGTGGATATGGTGTCGTCCGCTCAACCCAGGGGTCGTGGGTTCGAGCACCAAAGGGGTCACGACCATGACTTCTCATATGACACCAGTACTGGTTTTTCCAGGAAGCTGGCTGTTTAAAAGATAGTTTCACATGCAATACAGTTTTAAATTCGATTGCTTTGAAAATTCGAGCAGGCTTGAAATATAATACCGGGAATAATATATTTAGATTTTTAACAAGGAGCTGTGTTCAATAAACGCTTGATGCCCCAGGTGGCATCCTTGTCGATACAAAGCAACAGTCCAAAACGAGGTTAGGTTCAAGTTCAAGGTCAAACTGAGATCAGGTGATGTTTAAAGATGAGGAATGGTCACAGGTTACATCTGCATTAGTATCAAGTCATTCTAGTAAGGGGTGTTGATGCTAGACGAAACGGTCCCATTTGGTTAACCTCGTACGGACGGACGAACGGACGGACGGACGGACGAATGAAGGAACGAACGAACGAACGGACGGACGGACGGACGGACAGGACACCAGTAGATGCCGGGGGCATAAAAACTTGAATTTCGATATATCCGATCTTGCACGATTTTATTATACTGAAATTCAGCTTTTCAAAATTTGAAGTACGATTTTCGAGATGGCTCGACACTGATTGCATGCTCGATATTTGACTTTTTTCATTTCAATACCAATCTTGGAACAGGCTGTTCATTCAGTACGAGATCAAAATTTGGCTTTTGGAATATTATAAATTTCGATCATTGAGCTGGCCCGAAATTAAAAGCTATTTTGAAATTTGACGTTTTTCGATCTTCAGGTGTAGCTTAGGATCAAAATTGGATAAGTTATGAAGTTGAATTTCGATCTTCGAGCTGGCATAAGATTCTAAGCTAGTTGGACACCGCTCACGACATAATAATAAATGTGCAGTTATTTGATTACACAAAAAACTACTTAAAATCTTTATTTCATAGTCATGAACATCAAAGAAAGTATTATAAAAGCGAGTTTCCATCTAATTGTAAGAAAGTAGAAATTACTTTTGGAAAGTCATTGTTTGGTTTTATAATAATGTGTTTGTTGAGAATACCGTTATAAATGGTATTCTGATTAAACCACCAACTACCATTTATGTTTCTATTTTCTAATCTATCTTTGCAATCACTGTAAATTAGACTTAACAATATCCCTAAATCCATATGATCAAAAGTATTAATGTAACGGTACATTGGCGAAAAAGGGTTAGACATCGGCCGAAAACTAGCGTACAGTCTCGACAGCCGATTTACCTGTTATTATCGGCTTTTGTGGTGATTTTCACGATGGGTCTAATTTTCCCATATGGGAGGCATTTTCGTTATTCGGGATTTTCGATCGACACCGTCGATATGGAATTAATACTTTGATTTTACACAGGGAGTCTATGATAAAGTCCGAGTAAAATAGTGAAATTAGTACCATTCCGCAATGTTTTGGACATGTTAAACTTATGAATTACTAAAATCTTACAAGAAACGAAACCGTTTATCAGTTTTATGAATAGTTCCCAAATAGTGAAACTGTGAAACTGTAGTCAATTGTGCCATCACCGTACCGTTCTTTTACGGTAATATTTATGGAAAAGATATTTTTTAGGACTATATCCTCACACATTAATTCAAAAGATGAAAATGTATACAATTTAATACATTTTAACTTTGAATTAATGTGTGATGACATACTAAACATAACCCGAAATGTTATTCATTACCTTACCAATGGCATGGTAATGCCTAAGAGAACATTGTTTCTAAAAGGATCACTACACTTTCAAATGTAGGACTTTAAAAAAATGTATCTTCAACATTTGTTGTCCAATTTCCATATTTTTCACATCTTAACTTATGTTTCGGAAAGTTCTGTCTGATTACTATTTTAGTAATGTTTAGTATGTTTTGAAATATTTAGTAATCGCCTTTTAAAATGCCATTCAGAAAAAGAGAATGTCATAATAGACTGGTTTCCAGATTAGGCCTATCAGGTAAATTACCCTTTTCACGTGAAAATTTATAACGCGCGCAAATAAAACCATTACACTTTATTTAAAGACTGTCTTTAAATAAAGACGACAACTTTAACAATAAACAGTGCATCGCTACCTGCTTGGGAGGACACTTTTGTCATTACCTTTACGTCTTAAGACAGCTTTTGCTATGACTAACCTAGATTACTTTGAAGTTTTTAAAGTGTTCAGCAAGTCTCTTAATCCGTACATGTAGATCTACGTTGGCCAAAATAACCTGCAATGTGTCACATAAAATTTAATCATTATATTCAATAGAATCAGCAAGAGTTGGGGATTAGATCATGCATAAATCGAATTCAGTGATTTTTCTGTAGAAATTATGTCAATGCGCTTAATGTAAATGTGATTTATGGTTATAATCTGCGTATAAAATGGCTGAATAGTGGATCAAACTGCGATACACTCGGGCGTGACCATGCGTGCACGCACCGGCCCATCCCAAATAGATCTAGTTTCAAGATTTTGTTGTTGTTTTTATTAACAGGGTATTGTTTAGAATAACAACGCTCTAGACTTTTCTGTTTTCATAAAACTCACAGACAGTGCATTTGCGACGCGGTTGTAGTAACTTCTATATATCTATAGATCTATAGGATATGAACTTTTCACAAAACACCGGTTGTTGGTTGCCCGGATATAAACAAACAGGAAGAAAGTTACAATTTTTTCTTCTCTCATTCGCATAGACTAAATGAGTAAGTTTCTACCAATAATGACATTTTAAAATATTTGAAGTGCATTTGTTTTTTAGTAGAACAATTTTGATCGTTCAAAACCGACTTAAAAGTTAAATTTGCTTTAGAGTATGATTCGTACTCAATTTCATTCGTCTTCGTTCAGTCGAAGATTATTTACACTTATATTTGATCAATGAAGGCTTTAAACATGCTAGAGATATATTAAAATTCGATTTCCTATCATGATTTCCAAGGCAAGACAGAGATTATTAGCATAAATTTGATAACTGACATGTATATCATGTGTGCGTCGTTTCAACTCGGCAGTGTCTTTTTATTTGCATTGACCTCACATTCATATATCTGGCATTTCCATTAGGTCATTGCTTGTATCTTTCAGTGTGTGGTCAGCCAATTGTGCATATGTAAAGTCTGATGGCCTTTGCAAGCTTAAAGTCCTTTTTCGAAGAAAAAAAGGGGGTTATATAGAAATAGGCTGTGTGCATCCGTCACACTTCCTGTCCGGTCCATAACTCTGCCATCCATTAAGGGATTTTAAAATAAATTGGCATAAATGTTAACCATAATGAGACAACTTGTTATGCGCAAGACCTAGACCACTAGCTACATACAGGTCGAAGGTTAACGGCGCCTGTTTTGTATCCGGTCCTAAACTCTGCCATCCATGAAGGGATTTTGAAATAACTTGACCATAATAAGGCAATGTGTCATGTGCAAGACTCAGACCTCTAGCTCCAAGGGTAAGGTCAAACTTAGAATTCAAAGGTTAACAGGGTCTGTTTTTTGTCCGGTTCACAACTCTGCCATTCATCAAGGGATTTTGAAATTGCTTGGCATAAATGTTCCCCATAATGAGACGGCATGTCATGCACAAGATCCAGACCCCTAGCTCCAAGGTCAAGGTCACACTTAGAGGTCAAATGTTAACAGGGTCTGTTTCGTGTCCGATCAGTAACTCTTAATATGTAGTGCAGCTCAGCATTGACCAACAGTAGAATTTAACAAGTTTTTTAGTACTACATAAGTGTTAAATGCATTTCATTTGTTTATTAATTACCTCCCTTTCATATGATAATATGTTGATTGTATTGAAATTAAACTTGGCCTAAGTATATAGGTTATAGAAAAACCAAGGTTGGGTTGTATATTGGACTGTGGGGTTAAGTTCAAGGTCAGCATACCTTATTAATTGGCATACATGGAACATTTCACTTTGGCACAGTAGTGTAGTGTGTTGGTCCAAAGAAGTATAAAATACACAGAATGGCAACTGGCTGTAATCTCGCATGAGCTCGTGTCAGAGCGTGATTCAGCGTTATCTTACTAAAAACAAACATCGGCGAGCATGGAGTTACAATTTGTACCTTTAAAACTACATTTAAAATACATGTTAGCTTCTAAAACAAAATTAGTTTAATTTGAAATGGTCTTAAGACACGAAGTACACGTTTTTTTTTGCCATCGAAAGAAGCGGTGTCATACAGTGATAATTATTTTACCGATGAATAATTGCTTTCGCATGCAAAATGGCACGTGGAGAAAGCACCACTTCCGGTAAACGAGATCTCGATTTTTTGTCACGGGAGGTTGGCGAGATTTGCTCTATATGCCTTTCAAGTTGCCAATCTATTTATTTTTATAGCTCTTTGGTTGGTCCAAAGGTACCTTTTGGTCAGAGACCACCAATTCAAACTTACTGGGAATGAGGTAAGTGTATACCTGGGAATAAGGTAGCATCTGCGCGTTCTGATTGGTCAGTCATGTAAACAATCCCAAGATGTGAATACTTTTTTCAAAATGGAATATTTTTACTGCATTTACAGTATTTCATTATACATTTTGACAAAATTTGCTACATTTTATGTGTACTGAAAAAAAGTGTCATCAAATGAATTTCTCCCGCCATGACAACGATGTAAACAGGGGGTCATCTCATTCACACGAAAATTACTTAAATAAAGTATCACTATTCATATGTTTTTTGTCCGATATTTTGGTGGAACTAAGATAGTTCTTGAAAGAAATGTGATTGGATATACATGTTTCGATGTATGGAAGGCCGTACACGCCATGATGTTATAATGGAAGTCTATGGGAAAACAATTGGTGTTCTTTACCCTTTTGTGATATGGAATGGATGGGTTGCAGTTCAAATCCTAACTTTTTTATGATGAAAAAATCATTTTGATGCCATTAGGTCAAGACCGTAGTTACTAAAAATAGACCTTTTCATTGTGATCATGAAAGAGGTGGTTTCTGGTTTTTAACTTTAGCTAGGATTAATTAACTGTCACCAAACTTGGTGTATAATAAGGTTATATGGAGAAATAACTAAAAATAGAAAACTGGCTTCCACTCAATATCTTTAGTTTGGGAACTCCTATTGTCAGCACACTTGGTGTGTAGGTGGCTTTTATCAAAGATAAGGTTGGGAAATATATTTTGGGGTCACTTTTACTTATAATAGAAGAAAGTGGCAGTATACCTTTTAAAATATTGAATAAGAGGTTCATGGCATTTGCACCAGACCAGAAAGAAAATGCCACTGTACATCCCTAGGTATACTGTAAGAACCATGGTCATGAACGGGAAAATGCACTAACCCATTTCAGTCGTATATTTCTTACCTAAAACGTGCAGTTCGATGAACTGGTACCAAGCATATTGAAAAGCAGTAATAAAAATATATACTTTTCATGGCATAGATAGTAAATGGTAATTTTTAAAACATGCTGAACTTGAAACAAAACATATTCTGAATTCAATGTTTGAGATATGTGCTCAGTATGTTTAAAAAAGACTTTTTATTGCAATGCATTCAATGATTGATAAGAAATGGTAATTTTTAAAATGAATTGCCATGTTTTTTATTTAAAAAAGATCTGCCCCAAAGGTAAACTTCTTTAAGTCTCAGTTCAGTGTAGACACTACAATTATTGACACAACTGAGCTAATTATTTCAAAAATGTTATAAGAGAACTTGCACTCATTTTCAACTACAAATTACTGTTTAATTTTTGTATTCCGGAATGCTTCTTTATATACATATGCATGTAATCTCAATAATGCGCACATTAAAAGGAGCCTTGATAGACAAAAATGATGAGTTTGTTGTTTTCTCTTTGATGTCGTGTTCATACATTCATTCACATGATGCTTAAACTGAGCTGGTAATTTATGTTGAAACTTCAAGGCTTTGTATATGACTCTATTGAACAAGAGTGCCAGACTGTCACAAAATACGCCTGTCATCAAACTTGGCCTAGTTCAAGGGGCATAATCCAAGAGTGCCTGGAGCGATTTGGCTGGGTATCGAACTTGGCTGAGATATTATGCCCACAAACATTGTCAGCAAGTTTGGTGAAGATCCGATGAAAACTGTTTGACTTAGAGAGCGGACAAGGCTAAATTTGCTGGGTTTTTTTTTTGAGTAATCCAAAGACCATAATCCAAGAGTGCCTAGGGCGATTTGGCTGATTATCAAACTTGGCTGAGATATTATGCCCACAAACATTGTCAGCAAGTTTGGTGAAGATCCGATGAAAACTGTTTGACTTAGAGAGCGAACAAGGCTAAATTCACTGTTTTTCGAGTAATTCAAGGGCCATAATCAAAGAGTGCCTGGGGCGATTTGGCTGGTTATTGAACTTGGCAGAGATGGTATGCCCACAAATATTGTCAGCAAGTTTGGTAAAGATCTGATGAAAAGTGTTTGACTTAGAGAGTGGACATGCTTTGGACGCCGCCCGCCATGAGTGTTCACATAATACACCCTGCTCTTTCAGAGACAGGCATATAAAAGGACATTTCAGGCTTTAGAAAGTAAGTGTTTAGGTTTGTAACAGAATCACAGGCCTGTAAGGAGTTCTTTCAGATAATTTCAGAATGACAAAATAAGAAATCATAGTTAGACCAGTAAATTACAGATAGATTAGTAAATTATGGGTGAACCAGTAATTTGTAGATAGATTAGTAAATTATGGATAGATCAGTAAATTATGTATAGATCAGTAAATTAAATTATGGATAGATCAGTAAATTATGGATAGACTGGTAAATTATGAATGAATAAACCTGTAAATTATGCATAAACCTGTAAATTATGGATAGATCTGTAAATTATAGATAGACCAGTAAATTATACCAGTAATTTATGGAAAGATCAGTAAATTATGGATAGACCATAAATTATGGATAGACCGGTAAATTATGAATTGATAAACCTGTAAGTTATAGATAGACCAGTAACTAATACCAATAAACTATGGATAGACAAATATTAACCACAAATTGGAAAAACTGTTTCAATGGGCTACAGTTGGTGTTTTAATGTATTTATCTGCATGTGTTGTTGTTTTACAGAAATCTGCAATTTACTTTGATATGATTTTATAAATACGAAAGATGTTTATAATAAAAAATGTTTCATTTCAGCAGCCTGAGAGAACCTTCACACTGGCTGTCAAAAGTTAGCAAGGCTGGAGAAATTTTCCATCTTGAAATAGAAGATGCCTCTGATTCACATGACTTCCCCTCTAGCAACAAGGAATGTTTTTGTTGTGATTGTGCAACTGATGACACTGGCTATGGCACAGACACAGACTTGAACTCGAGTCTTAGACAACGAGACAATGGTTTGAAATTTAATCAAGCAGACTTTAATGATATTGATGAAGTTTTAAAGGGTAGCAATTTTGATATATCAAAAAGTTACACATTTGATATTAATGGTAAAGAAATTCAGAAGCTGGAAGAGGATATTGACAGTTTGTTTCAAGGTGTAAATGTTAATCAGAACAAGTGTGATATTGATGATTTAGAAGTCGACATTCCCTTTGATATTGATAATTGTTTTTCTGAGGGAGAGTTTAAAATTGACAGTTTCAGTAGTGAATATGCTGAGATTGCGGATATCGAAAGTAAAGAAAATTCAAAGGATTCTGTGAAACATAAAGAATTTTTAGAATACACTGAAATAAGGAAAACATCAAGAACAAAACTTTGTGAATGTGGGACAAAAATGAATGCTTCTGGAAGACACTGTGTCCAAGTTGATATCAAACTGAAGCCAAACAGGCATTTTGAAAATGAGTCAACAACAGTTCAGTTATGTGAACAGATACTGGGAATAGTTCCTGGTCATTATGGCTCAAGTCAGTCAGGAAATAACAGTCATAGAAGAAAGGATAGAAGGGTGAAGATACGAGGCCTAGTTCCTACTGGTGTAGCAGCTAAATGTACACAAGTTAGAGTTGGTAAGAGTTTTAGCTCTTTTTAGGTAAATGCTTGATATTATTTACTGTTAAATAAGACAGAGCTGCTGTTTGTCTGAACAATATGCTTCATATCCCAGTTAAAACAATTACTGAACATTCGTAAATTTAAAATTCATTAAGTTTGCATTTTTTTTAAAAACAAGACTGCATTTAAGAACTTTTTCTTGAGACTTTGACAGTCAGTGTCTGTTATCATACACTGTCATGAAAGTTGCTATAATGGTAGTCTTACTTTGAGAACAGTCAGTGTCTGTTATCATACACTGTCATGAAAGTTGCTATTATGGTAGTCTTACTTTGAGAACAGTCAGTGTCTGTTATCATACACTGTCATGAAAGTTGCTATTATGGTAGTCTTACTTTGAGAACAGACAGTGTCTGTTATCATACACTGTCATGAAAGTTGCTATTATGGTAGTCTTACTTTGAGAACAGTCAGTGTCTGTTATCATACACTGTCATGAAAGTTGCTATAATGGTAGTCTTACTTTGAGGACAGTCAGTGTCTGTTATCATACACTGTCATGAAAGTTGCTATAATGGTAGTCTTACTTTGAGGACAGTCAGTGTCTGTTATCATACACTGTCATGAAAGTTGCTATTATGGTAGTCTTACTTTGAGAACAGTCAGTGTCTGTTATCATACACTGTCATGAAAGTTGCTATTATGGTAGTCTTACTTTGAGAACAGTCAGTGTCTGTTATCATACACTGTCATGAAAGTTGCTATTATGGTAGTCTTACTTTGAGGACAGTCAGTGTCTGTTATCATACACTGTCATGAAAGTTGCTATAATGGTAGTCTTACTTTGAGGACAGTCAGTGTCTGTTATCATACACTGTCATGAAAGTTGCTATTATGGTAGTCTTACTTTGAGAACAGTCAGTGTCTGTTATCATACACTGTCATGAAAGTTGCTATTATGGTAGTCTTACTTTGAGAACAGTCAGTGTCTGTTATCATACACTGTCATGAAAGTTGCTATAATGGTAGTCTTACTTTGAGGACAGTCAGTGTCTGTTATCATACACTGTCATGAAAGTTGCTATTATGGTAGTCTTACTTTGAGGACAGTCAGTGTCTGTTATCATACACTGTCATGAAAGTTGCTATAATGGTAGTCTTACTTTGAGAACAGTCAGTGTCTGTTATCATACACTGTCATGAAAGTTGCTATAATGGTAGTCTTACTTTGAGAACAGTCAGTGTCTGTTATCATACACTGTCATGAAAATTGCTATAATGGTAGTCTTACTTTGAGAACAGACAGTGTCTGTTATCATACACTGTCATGAAAGTTGCTATTATGGTAGTCTTACTTTGAGAACAGTCAGTGTCTGTTATCATACACTGTCATGAAAGTTGCTATTATGGTAGTCTTACTTTGAGGACAGTCAGTGTCTGTTATCATACACTGTCATGAAAGTTGCTATTATGGTAGTCTTACTTTGAGAACAGTCAGTGTCTGTTATCATACACTGTCATGAAAGTTGCTATTATGGTAGTCTTACTTTGAGGACAGTCAGTGTCTGTTATCATACACTGTCATGAAAGTTGCTATTATGGTAGTCTTACTTTGAGAACAGTCAGTGTCTGTTATCATACACTGTCATGAAAGTTGCTATTATGGTAGTCTTACTTTGAGAACAGTCAGTGTCTGTTATCATACACTGTCATGAAAGTTGCTATTATGGTAGTCTTACTTTGAGAACAGTCAGTGTCTGTTATCATACACTGTCATGAAAGTTGCTATTATGGTAGTCTTACTTTGAGAACAGTCAGTGTCTGTTATCATACACTGTCATGAAAGTTGCTATTATGGTAGTCTTACTTTGAGGACAGTCAGTGTCTGTTATCATACACTGTCATGAAAGTTGCTATTATGGTAGTCTTACTTTGAGAACAGTCAGTGTCTGTTATCATACACTGTCATGAAAGTTGCTATTATGGTAGTCTTACTTTGAGAACAGTCAGTGTCTGTTATCATACACTGTCATGAAAGTTGCTATTATGGTAGTCTTACTTTGAGAACAGTCAGTGTCTGTTATCATACACTGTCATGAAAGTTGCTATTATGGTAGTCTTACTTTGAGAACAGTCAGTGTCTGTTATCATACACTGTCATGAAAGTTGCTATTATGGTAGTCTTACTTTGAGGACAGTCAGTGTCTGTTATCATACACTGTCATGAAAGTTGCTATAATGGTAGTCTTACTTTGAGGACAGTCAGTGTCTGTTATCATACACTGTCATGAAAGTTGCTATTATGGTAGTCTTACTTTGAGAACAGTCAGTGTCTGTTATCATACACTGTCATGAAAGTTGCTATAATGGTAGTCTTACTTTGAGGACAGTCAGTGTCTGTTATCATACACTGTCATGAAAGTTGCTATTATGGTAGTCTTACTTTGAGGACAGAAGGTGTTACACACTATGGAAATGGTATTTCATTCAAGATCATTATATATTTTCTGGAACATTTATTTTCAGGATATTGATTAATTTTGTATTCTAGGGGACAATTTGATGTGCATCAATGATCAGGATGTGACATGGGATAATTTGGATAACATTCTCAAAGTTCTGCTTTATCAAAAACAGGTAGCAATGAAATATATAAATTTATTTCTTGGTTTCTTAACAATTAAGCTTGCTGACTGAGGAAAAAATCATCATTGTCATTTAAGGTTGTCATCAAAGTCTATTCATAAATTGTAACATGTATAGCAATTTATTTATTTAAACTGTGTGTGTACAGGGGCTGGGAGTGGGGCAAGGAGCAGGGCTGAGGAATTTAGCAACATGTTTGAATAACATGTATACTATATTTAAGAAATAATGGATATCATATTAAACTATGTTTTAAGTTAATTCCAATAAATTGTAAATTATATATTGACTGTATTATGTTCAAAGGTGTAAAAGAATTTGTGAATAAGATGTTAATGACTTAATGTCAATTGTTTTTTCTCTGTAATGTGAAAAGGAGGTGCTAATCTAGTCTCTAGAGTTTAGTCTGTGTTCCTCAGACATAGGCTTTACTCTTTTCTGGTTTCTTGCTGAAGTCCTAGCTGCAGTATTATAAAGCTAGAATTAGTTTCACTTGACATAGATTTCATTTCTTTTCCAGGCCAAACTGTTGATAAAAAAGAATTCCAAAGACAAAAAGTCTGGTTCCCTTCTTGTAAAAAAGAAAAGCCAGTCTTCAACAAGTAGACTGGTACAGCTTGTCAATGGTTCCAACAGTAATACTGTTACTATTGAGAATATTGCTCAGGGAGAATGGGAACCATTCTATGGAGCTATGTATCTTTCCTTGGAAGGAGTAAACTCTGACAATATGCAAGCCAAGGTATTTTTCAGATAAAAGCACATCCAGTGTACTAGCTCACCTGAGCACAAAGTGTTTGGGGTGAGCTGTTGTGATCGCTCGCCCTGTCCGTCCGTCCATCATCTGTCCATTCATCCACACTTTTCTTCAGATGACATTTCCTCTGAAACTACTAGTCATAATTGCACCAAACTTGGTCAGTAGCATCCTTACATGATCCTCTTACCAATTTTATTCAAATGTTTCAGCTTGGCCCCTGTTAGGGTCTGCTCATGCTAAAGATAGAATAACCTGTAAAGGATTTCTTCTCGTGAACCCCTTGACGAATTTCATGAAACTAGACCTTAAACATCATTATATAAGGTCCTTTCTCTATTTCATTCAAATATGGGCATTTGGGCCCTTTCAGGGGCCGCTAGAGCTAGAAAATCGAATACCTTTAAACAACTTCTTATTAACTGCTGAATGGATTTTCATCAGACTTGACCTTTATTATCATTATAAGGTCCTTTCCCATATTTGATCAAATGGGGGGGGGGGGGGGGGGGGGGGGGCACTTGGCCCTTTTAGGGGCTGCTAGAGCTAAAAATAGAATGACCTTTAACTGACTTTTACTCATCAACAGCTTGATGGATCTTCAACAGACTTGATATGTAGCATCATCATAAGGATTTTTCTTGAGGTTGGGCTAGCTTGATCCCCATTAGGGGCCATTGCTGCTAAAAATAGAAATAACTTGAAATGATTTCTACTCATGAACCACAGGATGCATCTTGGTCAAACTTGGTCTGTAGAATTATTATAAGGTCCTTTCCCAATTTTATGCAAATATAGGCCACTAGATTTAAAATAGAAATACCTTTAAAACACTTCCTGTCTTAAACTACTTGATGGCTCTTCATTAAACTTGGTCTGTAGCATCATTGTAAGTTTCGCTCCCAAATTTGTCCAAATGGGGAGAACCAACTCTTGTAGGGGCTGCTTGAGCTACACTTGGTCTATAGCATCATTGTTAGGTTCTCTCCCAAACTTGTTCAAATAGGGACTTTAAGCTTTTAGGGGCCACTCCAGTTAAATAAAGAAATTCCTTTAAACAATTTCTTCTCATGAACCACAGGATGCATCTTCCTCAAACTTGGTTTGTAGCATCATTATAAGGTCCTCTCCCAATTTTATGCAAATGGAGGCACTTGATCACTTTAAGGGCCACTAGAGGGAAAAATAGAACCATTTAAAAAGAGACCTTCCACAATACCCTCAGCCTTAAAGACTGAAAAACCATATAGGGTTTGAGCTGTTTGTCATCTGTCTCACTTATTTATGTTATTAGCTTCTAATGAATCTAGAACTTTCGACTCCCGGAGCACATTATGGTCCTCTCGTAAAGTTGCACTTTCTAATCTGGTTAAGGCTCTGAAATTCAGGTGAGCTATCTAGGGCCATCATAGACCTCATGTGTAATTATTTCGCAAAGGATAGTTTGTAGAGTCATTCTTGCAATTGTACATGTAGTTTTTCCTTGTATTTCAATATGCCTGTGAGACGTGTGTTAAAATTCAAAAGCTTGCTGTGCATTAACAGTCTCTACTAACATGTATATAAGTAAATTTAAAAATCTTATAACTGTACATATAGATATACATTAAACAAAATTAGTTTTTTTAGACACATTTTAGTAGACTTGTATTACTATAAAAACTGTGTACAGTAGTAAGCATATTGAAAATTTTATCTCCCAAATAATTATGTCTCCCCCAGGAGACATATTGTTTTTGCCCTGTCCGTCCGTCCGTCTGTCCGTCCGTCCGTCCTTTCGTCCGTCCGTCCGTCCGTACGTCACACTTCATTTCCGAGCAATAACTGGAGAACCATTTGACCTAGAACCTTCAAACTTCATAGGGTTGTAGGGCTGCTGGAGTAGACGACCCCTATTGTTTTTGGGGTCACTCCATCAAAGGTCAAGGTCACAGGGGCCCGAACATTGGAAACCATTTCCGGTCAGTAACTTGAGAACCACTTGACCCAGAATGTTGAAACTTCATAGGATGATTGATCATGAAGAGTAGATGACTCCTATTGATTTTGGGGTCACTCCATCAAAGGTCAAGGTCACAGGGGCCTGAACATGGAAAACCATTTCCGATCAATAACTAGAGAACCACTTGACCCAGAATGTTGAAACTTCATAGGATGATTGTACATGCAAAGTAGATGACCCCTATCGATTTTGGGATCACTCGATAAAAGGTCAAGGTCACAGGGGCCCAAACATTGAAAACCATTTCCGGTCAGTAACTTGAGAACCACTTGACCCAGAATGTTGAAACTTCATAGGATGATTGATCATGAAGAGTAGATGACTCCTATTGATTTTGGGGTCACTCTGTCAAAGGTCAAGGTCACAGGGGCCTGAACATGGAAAACCATTTCCGATCAATAACTAGAGAACCACTTGACCCAGAATGTTGAAACTTCATAGGATGATTGTACATGCAAAGTAGATGACCCCTATCGATTTTGGGGTCACTCCATTAAAGGTCAAGGTCACAGGGGCCTGAACATTGAAAACCATTTCCGGTCAGTAACTTGAGAACCACTTGACCCAGAATGTTGAAACTTAATAGGGTGATTGGTCATGCAGAGTAGATGACCCCTAACGATTTTGGGGTCACTCTGTGAAAGGTCAAGGTCACAGGGGCCTGAACATTGAAAACCATTTTCGGTCAGTAACTTAAGAACCACTTGACCCAGAATGATGAAACTTCATAGGATGATTGGTCATGCAGGGTAGATGACCCCTAACGATTTTAGGGTCACTCTGTTAAAGGTCAAGGCCACAGGGGCCTGAACATGGAAAACCATTTCCAATCAATAATTTGAGAACCTCTCGACCCAGAATGTTGAAACTTCATATGATGATTGTTCATGCAGAGTAGATGACCCCTATTTATTTTGAGGTCACTTGATCAAAGGTCAAGGTCACAGAAGCCTGAACAGTGACTTGAGAACCACTAGGCCAAGAGTGTTGAAATTTAGCGGGATGACTGGAAATGCCAAGTAGATGATCCCTATTGCAGCCAACCATCAGTGTCTCTTTAACTTTCGCTCCTGACCCCTATTGACTTCTTGCCTATAGGACTTTGCATTGGGGGAGACATGCGCTTTTTTACAAAAGCATTTTCTAGTTAAAAGAATGTGTTATCCAAATTTTAATACTGAGTATTACTGCTTTTCAAGATAGTGAGATCTCATTTGATGAAGTAGTGTAGGCATGCTTTTTTAACATTGCAGGAGGATATTGTGTATCAGTTCCCGAGGGTGGACAACAAAGTGATAGCATCACGAGGGATGTTCATCACTCTAGCTGGTACAATTACTGATGCAACTCATTCTACTGTACAGAGGTACTTATTTATACTGGTGGTTCACAGTTGTTATAATTTAAGGATAGGTCAGAATGCCAAGTTTGGTATTTCTTTGAAATAAGAAATATATTGTTTCTACTTATATAGAGGATATTACATGAGTGTAATTATGTCTCCCACACCACTGTGTTGGGAGACATATTGATTTACTCCTGTCTGTATGTGTGTGTGTGTGTCCATCTGTCACAGTGTTTGTCCGTCTATCACAAATCTTGTCTGCACTCCAAGTCAGACATTTCTCATCCGATCTTCACCAAACTTGAACAAAATGTGTTTGCCAATAAGTGCTTGGCTAAGTTCAGTAACTAGCCAAATCAGCCCAGTCACTTCAGAATTATGGCCCTTGAATGACCGAAAATACTGATGACAGTGATACAGGTCTTGGTGCATGGTTGACTCAGATACATACATGTAATGGAGAAGAAACGCCAGTCTAGATGATAAGGCAGTTGTGGGAGACATGCGCTTTTCTCAAAAGCAGCTCTAGTTTTATATTGAATTTCTTAAGTTGAATAAAACATGAAGTGCGAGGCTCTGTCAAGCAATTTACCTTTTTTAAATAAACAAGTTTAATAAATTCAGTAGGAAAAGACACAGATGTAATATTCTTTTTATTACATGTTAGTTTAGCAGCTTTAATAGTGAAATTCCATTTTTCTTTACCAGTTATAGACAAAGTCAATTTGAACAACATCATTTATTCTTTAAACAATGTAATGTCAAAAAATTTATTACGCTAGTGTACTACCAAGATTGTGTAATGGCTTTATTTTACTCCTACAACATCAGAAAAATGTGATAAATTGCATTTTAATACTGATTAATGTATTTTCGAAGTTTTATTCACATATATTTCCCAATGTAACAAATTGTTTACTTACAGTACAACATTGATGGTTAATAACAGTGCAGTGCATGTAGTGTATCATTGTGAAGGACAAAACTTGTTTGTTATTTCTGCACCAGAAAATAGGTAAGTAAGAAAAGAAGAAGTTAAATCTGGGAGTATGGTACAAGAAAGGGAAACTGTTCTACTGTTGATGATCCGCTGATAACAGTTACAATGTTTAAAAGTTAATTTTTGTTTTGGTTGGGTTTAAGTCACACAGATACAGTGACATATGGCAGCTTTCCAGTGTTGGATGATGAAAGAAGACCCATGGTGCCCCTCCAGGCATTATTTCAAGCTCATATAGATAGAAATACCCACTGTCTGTAAACCAGCTTGAAGGCTGACTACACCTGACAGGGGCAAGTGATTCTAAGCCAGCAGCCTTAACCACTAGGTCATAGAGGCTCGACAGTGTTGAGGAAAAAGTAATTCTAAGTCTGTGACCTTAACCACTCGGCCATTATGGTCCCTATTAAAGCTTACAGACTGGAAACATTTCTATGCAAGAATGAAGAAGATGCGTTGATATTCCCCTTACAGGTTACAGACCATTGAAGAAATTATGTATATTTTTGTTGTCTATGCTAATCTAGTCATGCAATTATTATGTCTCCCCCCCTGTGGGGGAGACATATTGTTTTTGCCCTGTCCGTCCATCCGTACGTCACACTTCATTTCCGAGCAATAACTGGAGAACCATTTGACCTAGAACCTTCAAACTTCATAGGGTTGTAGGGCTGCTGGAGTAGACGACCCCTACTGTTTTTGGGGTCACTCGGTCAAAGGTCAAGGTCACAGGGGCCTGAACATTGAAAACCATTTTCGATCAATAACTAGAGAACCACTTGACCCAGAATGTTGAAACTTAATAGGATGATTGGTCATGAAGAGTAGATGACCCCTATTGATTTTGGGGTCACTCTGTCAAAGGTCAAGGTCACAGGGGCCTGAACATTGAAAACCATTTCCGATCAATAACTAGAGAACCACTTGACCCAGAATGTTGAAACTTCATAGGATGATTGGTCATGTAGAGTAGATGACCCCTATTGTTTTTTGGGTCACTCCATCAAAGGTCAAGGTCACAGGGGCCTGAACATTGAAAACCATTTCCAATCAATAACTTGAGTACCACTTGACCCAGAATGTTAAAACTTCATAGAATGATTGTACATGCAAAGTAGATGACCCCTATTGATTTTGGAGTCACCCCGTTAAAGGTCAAGGTCACAGGGGCATGAACATTGAAAACCATTTCTGGTCAGTAACTTGAGAACCTCTTGACTCAGAATGTTGAAACTTCATAGGATGATTGTTCATGCAGAATAAATGACCCCTATTGTTTTTGGGGTCACTCTGTTAAAGGTCAAGGTCACAGGGGCCTGAACATTGATAACCATTTCCGATCAATAACTTCAGAACCTCTTTATCCAGAATGTTGAAACTTCATAGGATGATTGAACATGCAGAGTAGATGACCCCTATCGATTTTGGGGTCACTCTGTTAAAGGTCATGGTCACAGGAGCCTGAACATGGAAAACAATTTCCGATCAATAACTTGAGAACCACTTGACCCAGAATGTTGAAACTTCATAGGATGATTGAACATGCAGAGTAGATGACCCCTATTGATTTTGGGGTCAGTCTATTAAAGGTCAAGGTCACAGGGGCCTGGTCATGTAAAATCATTTCTGGAAAATAACTTGAGAACCACTTGAACTTAATAGGATGATTGGACATGCAGAGTAGATGACCCCTATTTATTTTGAGGTCACTTGATCAAAGGTCAAGGTCACAGGAGCCTGAACAGTGACTTGAGAACCACTAGGCCAATAGTGTTGAAATTTAGCGGGATGACTGGACATGCCAAGTAGATGATCCCTATTGCAGCCAACCATCAGTGTCTCTTTGACTTTTGCTCCTGACCCCTATTGACTTCTTGCCTATAGGACTTTGCATTGGGGGAGACATGTGCTTTTTTACAAAAGCAATTTCTAGTTTATTATGTCTCCCAAATGTAGTGGGGGAGACATACTGATTTAATGCTGTCCATCTGTCTGTCTGTCTGTCTCAGAGTTTGTCCATGCAACTCCTCCGACACCATCGTGCAGATTTACACCAAACTTCAAAGGAGCGATCATTGCCAAGCCTAGTTGTGCATGTCATCGGCATTTTCCAGTTCAATGATTTTTTAGTGGATTTATGGCTCTTGATTCATCAAATTTTGTGATGTTTCTCCCACTACTCTTTTTAATATTGGGTGGAATTACACCAAACCTTACAAGAGTTATCATTACCATGCCTCATTGTGCAGGTTGTCAGCATGTTCGGGTTCATTGATTTTCAGTGGAGTTATGGCCCTTGATTTGTTGTATCTTACCTTGTCTAGGCAACTGCTCCAACACCACCATGAAGAATTACACCAAACTTCACAAAAATGATCATTGCCAAACCTAGTTGCCCATATTGTCAGCATTTTCAAGTTTCTTGTTTATCAACAGAGTTTTGGCCCTTGATTCCTCAAATTTTATGATGTTTTTGCCATGCATTTCACTGTGTGTTATGTGGTGGGAGCGGTACATTTTTCATGAAAATCACTTTATTATTAATGGTTTTGCTTTTTTTTCAGATTTTCACTCACTTCTCTGACTACACTTGTGAAAGACCTTGTCCGTCTGCTACAAGTTACCCATGGTTCCATTCACCAAGCCTTCACCACTTCAGCCAATCACAATCAACTAGACTGCTTTTTTGCTCTACTGCATCAAAATCAGGTTTCACAGTCTACAAACACTGGCACAGTCAAAATTGAAAAATGCAGCCTTAGCCAGTCTGCCAAGATATTGCCCTTGCCAAATGAGATTAAGGTAGTTTCATTTAAGTGTTATTATGCAATGTTTATATAGCATTCTTTTCATTTATACAACACGTTTAAAGGTTAATTTATGCAGATTGATTAACATGTAAAATGACTGTATCATTTTGAAACTGAATACAAGCTGTCTTAGTGTGAAATAAGAAAGAAAAAGGTTTTAATAACAAAAACATCTATCCAGTATGTTACATGTATAATGCATTATGTCCATGAAAGGAAATATTGAGACTGTTCATGGTGACTAAATTTCATAAGTAAAGATAGCTGTTCGGCATTATACTAAAAGGGTTAATAACTGGGATATTATACCAGATATAAAAAGCATAATAATATGTAGATGCATGAAGTAGATCAGATATTTGTAAGATTGGTAACATTTTGATCAATGTAATATTGCTGTTTTACAGTGCTGTGCTGATAGAGTGTTAACAGATTTTGAGGCGGCTGACTTTGGAGATATGGTAAACAATCATAAATCTTACTTACAAATGTACTTTTGTTACTATTCACTGTTCAAGACTTTTATTTTATTTAGAATTCATTTTAAACTTACTAACACACAAAATGAGGCCTTTGTACAGATAGTGTTTGTGAAATATTCCAATTAAAAATAAATGGTGTTTTTTTTAAGTAGGAACTTTAAAAGGAGTTTGAAACAATAACAACAGATATTTCATAAAGAAAGTTAAAATGTTGAAACGATCTTCAGGTAATGTTTTTACTATGACAAAAGCTCACATGAAATAAAAAGATTTACTTAATTGAATGTGGAAATTGATAATGACTGATGTTTCAGATGACTAAACAACCCAAAGGCAAATAATAGTTTTAATGAGTGTTTATTGTATATCTACTATCTTGTGTAGGATGGTACATTCCTCCAGTATGATACCACAGCTTGGGGACATCACCACTTAATGGGCCTCAGTTTATGTGTCTTGCATCAGTAGGTCTATACAATCAGGCTTTATCAGATTTACCATACAAGGCATGAGGAATGTTGTTTACAGTCGTAATGTATGTAGGAGAATACCTGCAGTGATGTTTTTGCTGTACTTATATATTCAATAGTATTTTCAACCAATGCAACTCCCCAGTTGAAAACACCAGATTTAAGCAAAAATGTCAAAAATACAGTATCTGATATTGTAACACAAAATTTATGATTATATTTTTCAGTCTGACTGTTACTATGGTTGCAGAAGAAGCTACTCCATTTTAGGATCATGTTTGTTTTACAAGGTATGCATATCTTAAGTGAATTTACACTTTAAATATCAAATTAACAAGTTTACTCCCTATATTTCCCCCCCCCCCCAATGAAAATGAAAATAATAGAAGCTACCTGTAACTGAGACTGAAAAACAACCACCACATTGCTCATGAATGTTGTGAAAAGTTTTGTAGTGGTACTACATGTCTTTTTTTCTGTTGATATAAGAATTTTTTTTAAAAATATCAGCTACTTGCAGATGACTATGTTTTGATCTTCCTCACACAATCAGAATGCAGTGAAAAATTGTTTGAAACCATTATTGAAAGCACAGTAAACCTGTTATTTTTTTCATATTTACAGAAATGCTGAACAAAAATTCTGTTTTCCATATTTGCATGGCAAGCCTTCTGTTTTCAGAACTACCTCATTTCTAATCACTTACCCAAAGATGACTTGGTAGATTTTTCTACCTATCTGAAGTATCACTCCCTAATAAACCTGAGCACAGATCAATCTCTAGGACAGCTGGTTGTCTGGAGGGAGATCCACCCAACACGGCACTGTCAGGCCGTACCAGAGGAACAACAGTTTGGATACACTGAGCCTCTAATAGCACGATGGTTTTGGCTGATTGTTGGCTATGTAAGTATTTTCAATTTTAAGTTGTTTATTTCAGAATAATGTTAATGCATTGTTTTACAGGGACTGCTTTTTAGGCCTTTTTAGCAGGATTTGTATAGAAGTCAGTGATTTTTTCAAACATGTTAAGTTGTTTCATTAAGACCAAGAATCCAACACTCCTCATATTATATAAGATAAACCACAAATGTTACGAGGCTTATTGCAATTTCTTTCTGTACTATTGTACACATATTACAGTTTGTAAGTTGTATAAAAGATACAAAAACTTTGTGTATTGGTATTAACATAATTACTTTTTATCACTTCTGAGCAATTTTTTAGCTCACCTGAGCACAAAGTGCTCGGGGTGAGCTATTGTGATCGCTCACTGTCCGGCGTCAGGCGTCTGTCCACACTTTCCTTTAAACAACATCTCCTCCTAAACCACTAGGCCAATTTTGATGAAACTTCACAGGGATGTTCCTTGGATGGTCTTCTTTAAAAATTATTCAAAGAATTGAATTCCATACAGAACTCTGGTTGCCATGGCAACCGAAAGGAAAAAACTTAAAAAATCTTCTTGTCCAAAACCACAGTTCACAGGGCTTTTATATTTGGTATGTAGCATCATCTAGTGGTCCTCTACCAAGATTATTCACATCATCCCCCTAGGGTCAAATATGGCCCGGCCCTGGGGGTCACGTGGTTTACATAGACTTATATAGGAAAAGTTTGAAAATCTTCTTGTCCAAAACCACAGGTCCTAGGGCTATGATATTTGGTGTGTAGCATCATCTAGTGGTCCTTTACCAAGATTGTTCAAATTATCCCCCTAGGTTCAAATATGGCCCTGCCCTGGGGGTCACATGGTTTACATAGACTTATATAGGGAAAAACTTTGAAAATCTTCCTGTCAAAAATCACAGGGCCTAGGGCTTTTGATATTTGGTGTGTGACATTATCTAGTGGTTCTCAAGCAAGATCGTTCAAATTATGCCCCGAGGGTGAAAAGAGGCCCCGCCCAGGGGGTCCCAAGTTTTACATAGACTTGTGTAGGAAAAAACTTTAAAAATCTTTTTGTCTTAAACCACAAGACCTAGGCTTTTGATATTTGGTATGCAGTATTGCCTGGTGGTCCTCTACTAAGATTATTCAAACTATTACCCTGGGGTAAAAAGAGGCCCCGTCCTGGGGGTCACAATTTTACATAGAGGAAAAAAACTTTTAAAATCTTCTTTTCTGAAACCACAAGACCTAGGCCTTTGATATTTGGTATGTAGCATTGCTTTATGGTCCTCTACCAAGATTGTTCAAATTATTACCCTTGGATGAAAATTGGCCCCACCCTGGGGGTCCCAAGTTTTACATAGACTTATATAGGAATTTTTTTTTTAAAAATCTTCTTGTCTGAAAGTTCTAGGCCTAGCCCATTGATACTTGGTATGTAGCTTTGCCTAGTAGTTCTCTAACAAGAATGTTCAAATTATGCCCCTGGGGAGAAGAGGCCCTGCCCCAGGGGTCACTTGTTGTATGAGTTATAGGAAAAAATGCTTTGAAAATTTTCTGATCATATTTCCAAGACTGTTTTATTATAATTACCTGATGACCCCAGGTAATTAGGGGTCACTTGACTTTGACCTACTGACCTACTTTTTTGTTTTTTAAGATAGAGCCTCAAATTTGGATGACAAATACAGTTTTGCACGCCAATCTTAACAGCATAGAAATTTGGACCACGTCAGTAACTTTCGATAAAGATTTCAATACTCATCTTTAATGTTCTTAGCCCTGACCTACTGACCTATTTTCTTGTTTTTGAAGCTACAGCAAAAAGTATTGGACTACATGTATAATGTTTGATACAGATTTCAATACTCATCTTGAATAGTCTTAATCATGACCTACTGACCTACTTTTTTGTTTTTGAAGTTACAGTATAGAAATTTGGACCACCTGTATAATTTTTTATACAGATTTCAATACTCATCTTGAATAGTCTTAATCTTGACCTTCTGACCAACTTTCTTGTTTTTGAAGATACAGCATGGAAATTTGGACCACATGTAGAACTTTTGATACAAATTTCAATACTCATCTTCAGTATTATTAACCCTGACCTACTGACCTACTTCCTTGTTTTTGAAGCTACAGCAAAGAGATTTGGACCAACTGTATAATTTTTCAACAGATTTCAGTACTTATCTTGAAGAATCTTTACCCTCTCACCTAGTTAATTTTGTTTTTGAAGCTTTAGCAAAGAAATTTGTTCAAACTCAGGTGAGCAATATAGGGCCATCATGGCCCTCTTGTTGAGATGTTGTGATCACTCACCATCTGGTGTCCATCTGTCTACACTTTTCTTCCAACGACATCTCCTCTGAAACCATGTGATGGAAGTTGATGAGATTTTTGGGTAGTTTTCTTCCAAAATTGTTCAAACATTTCCATTTGGTAGCACAGGGGCAGCCAGAGCTAAAAATAGAAAAATCTGCAATATGTCCTCCTAAATTGCACGTCCGATCTTGAAATAATATCACACAGATGGTCCCTCTGTGACTCTCTGCCAAGATTGCTAAAAATAAGAAAATTATTCTGATTCTTCAAAAAATGGCTGCCAGAGGGCATGGTCACTTTTCTCAATATGTAAAAGTGGAAACTTTAAAAATCTCCTTGTATAATTAGCAGACCCAGTTTTGAAATAATTATTCCCCGCCAAAGGTGGAGGGATATAGTTTTGACGTTGTCCATCGTCCGTCTATCCATCCATCCGTTTGTCCGTCCGGAGCTGTATCTAGGAAGTGGTTTGGAATATTTAAATAAAACTTTATATACATGTTCACCACTATAGGGAAATGCAGCATGTCAAGTTTCAGTCAGATTGCCCAAGTTACTCCAAAGTTATGGCCTTTAGTAGTTTCAAGTGTACTATAGATATGGCAATTTCTGCTTCATAACTTGACATATTTGACCTAGAACTATAAAACTTTAATTGAATTTAGATCACAGCACACACAATTTCGTCAGAATCTCATTAGTAACTTCAGAGTTATTGCCTATTAAGTGTTTAAAAATCCACATATTTGTACATAACAAACTTGCCAGTTGGTAGAATTTCATTAAAATTCTTTAATTTTTTTCTATGAACATTATTATCAACATGTGAAGTTGTGTATCCACACCCTGTCACACCCACTGCCCTGGTGTCACCCCCTCCCCACCCCTCAACCCCACAAAAAATTTTTTTTTTAATCCCCCGCCGTGGCGGAGGGATTATAGGAATGGTCTGCGTCCGTCCTTCCGTCTGTCCATCCTTCCGTCCGTCCTTCCGTCCTTCCGTCCGTAACAAAATCGTGTCCGGTCCATATCTCCTAAACCCCTTGAAGGATTTTCATGAAACTTGGGTCAAATGATCACCTCATCAAGACGATGTGCAGAACCCATGAGTCAGCCTTGTCGGTTCAAGGTCAAGGTCACAACTCGAGGTCAAAGGTTTGAGCCTGCCATTTTGTGTCCGCTCTATATCTCTTAAATCCCTTGAAGGAATTTTATAAAACTTAGGTCAAATGATCACCTCATCAAGATGATGTGCAGAACACATGAGTCAGTCATGCCGGCTCAAGGTCAAGGTCACAACTTAGGGTCAAAGGTTTGAACCTTCCATTTTGTGTCCGCTCTATATCTCCTAAACCCCTTGAAGGATTTTCATCAAACTTGGGTCAAACGATCACCTCATCAAGGCGATGTGCAGAACTTATAAGTCAGCCTTGTTGGCTCAAGGTCAAGGTCACAACTGAAGGTCAAAGGTTTGAGCCTTCCATTTCGTGTCCGCTCTATATCTCCTAAACCCCTTGAAGGAATTTTATAAAACTTGGGTCAAATGATTACCTCATCAGACGATGTGCAGAAATTATGAGTCAACCATGCCAGCTCAAGGTCAAGGTCACAACTAAGGGTCGAAGGTTTGAGCCTTCCATTTGGTGTCCACTCTGTATCTCCTTAACCCCTTGAAGGATTTTCATCAAACTTGGGTCAAATGATCACCTCATCAAGAACTCATGAGTCAGCCATGTCAACTCAAGGTCAAGGTCACAACTGAAGGTCAAAGGTTTCAGCTCTGTATCTCCTAAACCCCTTGAAGGATTTTCATGAAACTTTGGTCAAATGATCACCTCATCAAGACGTTGTGCAGAATTCATGAGTCAGCCATGTCAGTTCATGGTCAAGGTCACAACTGAAGGTCAAAGGTTTCAGCTCTGTATCTCCTAAACCCCTTGAAAGATTTTCATCAAACTTGGGTCATATGATCGCCTCATCAAGAACTCATGAGTCAGCCATGTCAACTCAAGGTCAAGGTCACAACTGAAGGTCAAAGGTTTCAGCTCTGTATCTCCTAAACCCCTTGAAGGATTTTTATGAAACTTTGGTCTAATGATCACCTCATCAAGACGTTGTGCAGAATTCATGAGTCAGCCATGTCAGTTCAAGGTCAAGGTCACAGCTAAAATCAAAGCTTTTACCCTTTCACTATCCATAGCAGTGGCGGGGGATTTAGCTGTCTTTCAGACTGCCTTGTTTACCTTAAAGCTTCCATGAATATTTATCAACATGCAAAGTTGTACCCTCCCCCCACCTCACTCCTCCACCCTGTCACTCCCACCACCCCCCACCACAATTTTGATTTTCATTTTTATACCCCTGTCTCTGAAAGAGTGGGGGGGGGGGGGAGCGTATTATGTAAAAACCCGTGGCGGGCGGCGTATAAAAGCATGTCCGCTCTCTAAGTCCAACAGTTTTCATCCAATCTTCACCAAACTTGCTGACAATGTTTGTGGGCATAATATCTCGGCCAGGTTCGATAACCAACCAAATCGCCCCAGGCACTCTTTGATTATGGCTCTTGAATTACTGCCAATTTAGCCTTGTCCGCTCTCTAAGTCAAACAGTTTTCATCCGATCTTCACCAAACTTGCTGATAATGTTTGTGGGCATAATATCTTAGCCAAGATAGATAACCAGCCTAATCGCCCCAGGCACTCTTGGATTATGGCCCTTGAATTACTCGAAATCTTGTCCATTTAAACAGTTTTGATCCCATTGTCAATTTCATCCCACATGGAACCTCACAAATACCTTTATTCCTTCTTACTCTTTGTTTGGGTTAACAAGGCATACAACATCAACATTACCTTTATGATACGTAACTGAATATTTAGACGGGCGTATTTTGTTTATTTTCCATTAATATTTATTATCAAAATGTGAAGTTTTGTACCCTCACCCGGTCATTCCCCACCCCTCCCCAAAAAAATTTTTCTTTCCTTTGCCGGATATATTTTTTTACCATTCCTCACCACAAACCCATTAGGCAGGGGATACAAATTCAGCGAATTGGCTTGTTTTACACAAATGTTCTGTTGATGACCCTTTACGAAGATTGTTCAAATTATTCTGATTCATAAAAAGAATATTACTGCCAGGGGGCGTGGTCTTTTTTCCTAATATGTTAGTAGTGGAACCTTTACAGATCTCCTTGTCAGAAACTGCTGGCCCAATTTTAAAATAATTTCACACTAGTGACCCTTTACGAAGATTCCGCAAATACTTTTGTTTCATGAAAAAATATGGCTACTAGGGTGTGTGGTCAATGTTGTTTGATATTGTCTCCTAGTATCCAATGCCATCTTTCCCCATCCTCTTGCCCCCCACCGGCACCTCAACACACACAAGCACATTACCTGCTTGTATTAATTTAGAACAAACTTTTGAAATATTCTTGTCAGAAAACACTGGAACTATTTCAGAATAATTTCACAGACATTTTCGTTGCATAACCATCTACCGAAACAGTTTGAAGTAAGTGGTGTAACTCGGGTTGGCGATTTAGGGCCATCATGACCCTCTTGTTGAATATAATTTGATTTACAGTGAAAGATATTATTTAGACAATATTTGAGAGTTATGTCAACTTTTACAATATCATCATGCATTTTGTGCTTAAAGCAAAACTCTTCCTTGTAGTAATTAAGAACTTTATGATGATTGGTATTTCTTATTTTCTTTCAGAAAAACCTGATAATGTGTGTATCATTGGAAACTGGAGGTTGTACAAAAGTGTAAGTTAACATGTTATAAATCTACAGTTCTGTGATAAGCTAGAATATAGTAAAAGAATATAGAAACTCTTTTATTCTTTGTGTTACTTTTAATCTGATACTCATAGGATATCTTAGTATGTAATCCAGTATATTTGTCAGGTAAACTAGAGTCTCTTGGTAGCTGACAAGGTGTAAATATCAAAAGAACAACAAATGTATTGACTGTAAGAAGAAAGTAAGAAAATGATGCTGTACTCTAGTTTCATGCAAGTTCCATATCTATTTCAGTGTTGATGGTGTACTCTAGTTTCAGGCAAGTTCCATATCTATTTCAGTGTTGATGCTGTACTCTAGTTTCAGGCAAGTTCCATATCTATTTCAGTGTTGATGCTGTACTCTAGTTTCAGGCAAGTTCCATATCTATTTCAGTGTTGATGGTGTATCTCCACCAGATCCATTCCTCATTGACCAGGCTAGAGCTGTTCTTATGCAGTTATATAGTCAGAATATTGCCTCACAATGTCATAATAGGTAGGTTACACATAGTTGTCTGGTACAGAGAAGCCACTAGTTTGAAAGTTGTTGCAGTTTTTAAAAATTATAGAAGAAAGTAAAGACATTTCTAACTGATGATTCAATGATAAAGTTTTCTACTGAAATACAAGGTTGACAGACCAAGTCTTTGTGATGTTTCTCTAAAAGGGAAGTTTTATTGCAATCTTTCAAACTTTGTGCACTGTATTCTCAGTGTAGAAAAAATAGGAAAAAGAAATATCTAGCAATCAGTTGCTCTAAAGTTATAATTAATGAAGCATTTAAATCGAGTGTATAAATGAATACAGATATGTGACAGATAAGATATTTTGCTGAAAAAGATGTGAGATATCCTCTGTATTTTATTTCTGACTGCACTTTCAGTTTGTCTAGTCACTCTTCCCTATTTGTAACAACCCCTGAAGATCTGATTCATCAGCAGCAACAAGGTCATGATCTTCTGTCAAGGTCACTGAAGAAATTACCTCACAGAGATTCATCAAACTTATTCAGTGTTGCTAATGGTGTTACTGAAAATTCAGGATCAATTAGACGGCTGATGCAACGACGGAAAGATTCTGTAGAATCTGACAACTCCAGTGAAAGTAGTGGAGAATCTTTGTTTAAAGTAAGTACAGTCAGTTTCCCAGTCAAATGTCTTTACTAATCCAAAGATTGTACAGTGGGTAAGATACGGTTTGACATGAACTCATATACCTGAAGGTTAAATGTAAAGGTAATGCTGTTCTTTAGTAAATTCTATCTGCTAGAGCTTCTCAAATCATTTTTAAAAAATTAAAGAATCTTAAATATTAACATTCAAAGGAGAAAATTGAGAACATTATAATATTTGAACAAAATAGCAGATATTTTGTTTTTATACAACCTAAAACAAAATGGTGGTTTGAATTCATTTCTTAAATATCTATTCGAACTTCTGAATTCTGTAACTTATTTCTCTATTTTTTCCAACAAAAGAAACTACCATTCTTTACATCTTAAACTTAAGGAAAGTAATCTGTTGAAAAGGGCTTTTGCGATATGAATAATTCAGCAGTATGTAAATGACATTTTAAACACACCTAAATGACCATGATGACAGTCTCAACATTATAAACACACCTAAATGACAGTCTCCACATTATTAACACACCTAAATGACAGTCACCACATTATAAACACACCTAAATGACAGTCACCACATTATAAACACACCTAAATGGCAGTCACCACATTATAAACACACCTAAATGACAGTCTCCACATTATAAACACACCTAAATGACAGTCTCCACATTATAAACACACCTAAATGACAGTCACCACATTATTAACACACCTAAATGACAGTCTCCACATTATAAACACACCTAAATGGCAGTCACCACATTATAAACACACCTAAATGGCAGTCACCACATTATAAACACACCTAAATGACAGTCTCCACATTATAAACACACCTAAATGACAATCTCCACATTATAAACACACCTAAATGACAGTCTCCACATTATAAACACACCTAAATGACAGTCTCCACATTATAAACACACCTAAATGACAGTCACCACATTATTAACACACCCAAATGACAGTCTCCACATTATAAACACACCTAAATGACAGTCACCACATTGTAAACACACCCAAATGACAGTCTCCACATTATAAACACACCTAAATGACAGTCACCACATTGTAAACACACCTAAATGACAATCTCCACATTATTAACACACCTAAATGACACTCTCCACATTATAAACACACCTAAATGACAGTCACCACATTATAAACACACCTAAATGACAGTCACCACATTATTAACACACCTAAATGACAGTCACCACATTATAAACACACCTAAATGACAGTCACCACATTATTAACACACCTAAATGACAGTCACCACATTATAAACACACCTAAACGACAGTCTCCTCAGCTGGTCATTTTCTTGAATCTCAAATTGTCGTACTCTTTTTCAATAGTGGTCCAATTTTAAAAATCCTTTCAGTGTTATGAAAGACTTGGTGATGGTTTTTCTTACAATCTTGTGTACATAAATTACTCGTGGACAGTTCCAAAGAAACTGTATTTGTTATTGATTGACTGAATAACAACTTGTGGTTTTAAGTGAAAACATGGTTAAGACGATATTTTTATTTTCAGTTTTCCAAGAAAGGACGCCTGTTTCCAGAAACAGCAGATTTGTTACACAATATCAGCGAGTCAAAAGAGGATATAGGCCCCCATAACTCTAAAAGAAAGTAAGCTGTTTTAGAGATGGATGTTATTGTTTAGAAGTATGAAGAATTTACTTCCTTCATTAAATGTTTTAAGCATAGAAATCTTTTCTGAAAGTTGCCCAGTTGTGTTAAGTATTTGAAAATGGAGACCTATTCTTTGGTATAATAAGAATCTGTAGTAAAATAGGAATTGTTTGATTTTCAAACATATTAGATTGTAAGTTTTGGGGCCACTACAGCAAAATAATATGAGATTTTGGAGCCTTAACAAAGAATGAGTTTTATTAAATACAGTGAAACACCGCTCGCTCGAGGTCGCAAGGGGATTAGCAAAATGCTTGAGTTATCCATGGTTTCGAGCGACCCAAACATTGACCGACATATGAAGAAAAATTGAAGTTTTATTGCATCAGTTGTCATCGGGACCATTTGCAGAGGAAACGGTGATACGTAATAATAACAAACCCGTGACATTTAAAATCAAAGCACTCAAAGCGCTGATGGTGGCTGCTAATCAATGTTTAAAATATTACAAAGAAAGCGACAACTGAGGAATTGTTAATATAAACCATAAGAACTTTTTTCTGCATTTTTTTAATATTCGGCTTTGGTTTCAAAATTAATCCTTTTTCACTGCCAGTCATCGTTTACATACACACTGATTTAGCCTTTAACGAATAGTTTTGATCCTTTTTGATTATTTGTGACGAAAACTACAACATAAATTACATCGAAGATGTTTTACTATGAATAAATAATATAAGCTTTTTCTCCAAATCATTCAGCTTTTAAGATTTCTTTTTAAAGCTTTTGGGCAGTGTCTGTCATGAATTATTATACACACTGATTTAGTCCGTATCAGATAGCTGTGGTTTTCATGAGGCTTTTGTGAAAGAAAACAACACAAACATGCACCACAAATGCACCTCAGAATGTCAGTTCTGCAGCCAGTGTATTTTAGAGGTGCATTAATTATCACTCCATCTGTTATACTCAAAAGTTCGCTAGACATAACAGCAGGCTTCGCAAAAATGCTGGACATTAAGTCAGACAAACTTACAACTTTAGTCAGACCGAGAAAAAAGTCGAAAATATATAACTGGCGAAACGAAACCGTTTCAATTTTTATATATATATTTGTATCCAGATATATTGAGACGCACCATGAGAAAACCAGCGTAGTGCGTTTGCGACCAGCATGGATCCAGACCAGCCTGTGCATCCGCGCAGTCTGGTCAGAATCCATGCTATTAGCTTTCGAAGCCTATTGCAACTAGAGAAACCGTTAGCGAACAGCAAGGATCCTGACCAGAGTGGTGTGCGGATCCGCAGTTTGATCTGGGTTCATGCTGGTCACAAATGCACTATGTTGTTTTTCTCATGGTGCGACTCGAATGAATTTAGCTGAAGTGAGCAGAATCTGTCTTGAAACAATTCAATCTTTAAGTTGGTCAAATCTGTTATCCGACGACTTGCTACAGTCTGACAGAATGCCATTTCAAAAAGGCGAGTATTAGTATCATCGCTGCGCCCACTTTCACGGGCTTACAAGTTGATGAAATCGTGATACAGTTGCACCACTTAGTCAAAGCGAGCTTGCAACACTTCTCAGATTGGGCGACCTGTGGGTTTCCACGTTGATAATTTGTGTTTAGTCAGACGAAATTATACCGAATACATGTGTATCTATGCATACATATAGTATCTTATATTGTACATTTGCTGAAGGAAGATTATCCGTGAGGGAATATTATTTAGAAAACATGTCTTTGATTCTCACGGCAGGTCAAATTGCAAACAATATCGAATGAATTTTAACTGAATGTTCTTTAATTTTTGTTCACTCTAGTATTGCTAAGCATGTTTTAGTGATATAACGATGAACTGTACATGTTCAAGTTATATCAATAAAGTATTGTCCTGTTCATAAATCATCTCACTAAATTTGCGCTAATTAGTGTTAATTGGTAGTATCAACACCTGAGGAAATCCATATCACTGCTGATTATCGATTTTCTATAAAAAGCTTAATTAACATGTGGTCATATTTTTGTGTGCTTGAAACGAAAATGAGACAATGCAGTTGAAAATTCAGTAACATTCTTAGATCACTAGGGTTGCATTGATATAATATCTTACAATTTGATAGCTATAACGAGCATTTAAGTTTGTTCTGACATATTTGAAAAGTGTTACAACTTGCTGGAAAAGCTATGAGAGGTACAAACTGGTATTGTCTATGGACCGGAAATGTTTGGGAACGTTTCCGTTGAAATTCCGTTTCTATTTTTAGCCGCTAGCAGAAGTCATTGTTCTTTATCAAATAAAGCCTTAAATTTCGGGAGTTATACATTTGACACTGCGGTTAGGAAACATTTTTGAATTGTCAGTCTGGATTCCCAGGCTAGGTTTCTATATATATAAGCTACCTTTTCTACATTATAAGCTACGTGACCTCTGGGGCAGTACTATGCAATATCGCTCCAGTTCAGGTGACATGAGGTCATCGTTTATTCACGTGACCATAAATTTGCATATTTGTATTCATACACGTGGTGGTTTTAATTAAAATGTTGACTTCAGTTTGTATTGATTTTAGTCGCCAAATTTACATTAAAAATGGTATTAAGGCATATATTGTAGCTTTGCATATTCTGCACGTTATGTAGATAATTGTTTACCTGAAAAGCTTGGAACTATTTTTGGTTGTGTTGTTAGGATGGTCTTAAGAACTGACAAGATTTCTCAAACGGAGTATTCTTTTTGACACTGGTGGCAGCAGCCACCAAAAACGTATCACAAACATTATCTATGATGTAATAAGTAAAAACATACTTGCTTTAATCTAAAGAAAACAGTAATTGATCAATATTTGATCAATAAAACTTTTCTTTAACCTTTCATCAATAATTAATCTCATTATCAGATCAAATATACCGACAAACAAACATTTAAGATAGTCGGGGAATAGACAATGCAATTTTCACGGCGTGCAAAAATTTTCAATAAACCGATACATTCTGATCGCCAAAGCTGCGAAAATTTTTGACACCTCTGCTCGAGTAAGCCAGAAGCAACAAAGAGAAAATTAAATACACAGGGACCAGGTGTCATGCTCGAGCGATCGAGTTATCGATGCTCAACCCAGCCATGGTAATTTCACATAGAAAATAGAAGGAAATCGGCCGGGACCACATGAATTGCTTGAGCGAGCCCGGGTGCTCGAGTCATCGATGCTCGAGCCAGTGGTGTTTCACTGTACATGTATTTATACCAGTTTCAAGAGCATATTATCAGTTGTTGAAGTTACAGTGTAAAAGCTCTAATGTGCACAGTCTACATTTTTGTAACTTTCTTTTTATTTCAAGGTTGACAGTAGGCATTGAGAACTGCCTGTTCCATTTCCAGTATTTTGACAATCTTGAGGGTGTCTTTGTATCTTCTGAGGCAGATGCCGGTGGGGTCAGTCAACTAAATGATGAAATTTACAAGTGCTTCCAAACAGCTTGCCACAAAATTAAACACATGTTTGATAGTGCTAGGAAAACAAAGGTATATAAAAGAAAAAGAAAATAGTTAATATATAAATTTTAAAATTGGTCGGTAAAGTTCGCTGCTAAGACCACTTGCCAAGTTGGGGATCAAAACCCTACCTATATTCAGTACGTCAAAAGGTTTCAGCCAAAGGTTTATAGTTACGTAAAATCAATAATTGCACATCAAGTAAACAATGCAAGTTACTTAATCCCAAGTAGCAAAACCATTTTTAGCTTGACTATTCAAAGAATAGTCTAGCCATTCTACTCACCCTAGCGCCGGTGTTGGCGTTGGTATCACACCTTGGTTAAAGTTTTGCATGCAAGTATATATGGCTATCATCAAAGGCATTTAGCTTTGAAACTTAGTTTTTAGCTCGACTATACGAAGTATAAGGAAAGCTATCCTACTTGCCCCGGCGTCGGCGTCGGCGTCTTTCCCCGTCCCCACCTTGGTTTAAAGTTTTGGTGCACTTTCTCTTTTTTCAACTTATCTCTGTAATTACTTGATAGATTTGATTCATACTTAAAATACTTATTCCTCATCATCATCCACATCATCTGACATAAGGGCCATAACTCTGGCACCAATATTTCATGAATTATCCCCCCTTTTCACTTAGATTTTCAGGTTAAAGTTTTGATGCACTTTCACTCTATCTCTGTTATTACTGAATGGATTTGATTCAAACTTAAAATAGTTGTTCAACATCATCACCCACATCATATGACACAAGGTGCATAACTCTGGCACCATTTTTTCATTAATTATTCCCCCTTTTTACTTAGAATTTGACCCAATTTAGAAAATGGGTCATCTCGGGTCAAAAACTAGGTCACTAGGTCAAATCAAAGAAAAACCTTGTGTATGCAATAGAGGCTGTATTTTTCAATTATTCTTCATGAATATTGGTCAGAATGATAACCTTGATGAAATCTAGGCCGAGTTCGAAAATGGGTCATTTCGGGTCAAAAACTAGGTCACTAGGTCAAATCAAGGAAAAACCTTGTGTATGCGATAGAGGCTGTATTTTTCAATAGATCTTCATGAATATTGGTCAGAATGATTACCTTGATGAAATCTAGGCCGAGTTCGAAAATGGGTCATCTCGGGTCAAAAACTAGGTCACTAGGTCAAATCAAGGAAAAACCTTATGTATGCGATAGAGGCTGTATTTTTCAATTGATCTTCATGATTTTTAGCTCGACTATTCATAGAATAGTGAGCTATTGCACTCGCCCATGCGTCGGCGTCGGCGTCGGCGTCGGCGTCTGCGTCCGCGTCCGCGTCCCGATTTTGGTTAAGGTTTTGTATGTAAGCTGGTATCTCAGTAACCACTTGTGGGAATGGATTGAAACTTCACACACTTATTCACTGTGACAAACTGACTTACATTGCACAGGTTCCATAACTCTATTTTGCTTTTTTACAAAATTATGCCCCTTTTTCGACTTAGAAATTTTTGGTTAAGGTTTTGTATGTAAGCTGGTAACTCAGTAACCACTTGTGGGAATGGATTGAAACTTCACACACTTATTCACTGTGATGAACTGATCTACATTGCACAGGTTCCATAACTCTATTTTGCTTTTTTACAAAACTGTGCCCCTTTTTCGACTTAGAAATTTTTGGTTAAGGTTTTGTATGTAAGCTGGTATCTCAGTACTTACTAATGGGAATGGATTGAAACTTCACATACTTGTTCACTATTATGATCTGACATGCACTAAGCAGGTCCCATAACTCTACTCTCTTTTTTTTTTTCAAAATTATGCCCCTTTTTCGACTTAGCAGTTTTTGGTTTAATTTTTTTATGTAATCTGATATCTCAGTATTCACTAATTAGAATGGATTGAAACTTCACACACTTGTTCACTGTCATGATCTAACATGCACTGTGAAGGTCCCATAACTCTACTTGGCATTTTTACAAAATTATGCCCCTTTGACTTAGCAGTTTTTTGTTAAGTTTTTGTATGTAAGCTGGTCTCTCAGTATCCACAAATTGGAAAGGATTGAAACTTCACACACTTGTTCACTGTCATGATATGACATGCAGTACAGAGGTTCAATACCTCTACTTTGCATTTTACAAAATTATGCCCCTTTTTCAACTTTTGTATTCATTCAATTGACAAGGCTGTTGAATAGTCGAGCGTTGCTGTCCTCCGACAGCTCTTGTTGGTCATAATGATTACCTTGATGAAATTTAGACCAAGTTCAAAAATGGGTCATCTCGGGTCAAAAACTAGGTCACTAGGTCAAATCAAAGAAAAACCTTGTGTATGCAATAGAGGCTGTATTTTTCAACTGATCTTCATGAAATTTAGCCAGAATGATTACCTTGATAAAATCTAGGCCGAGTTCGAAAATGGGTCATCTGGGGTCAAAAACTAGGTCACTAGGTCAAATCGAAGAAAAACATTGTGTATGCAATAGAGGATGTATTTTTCAGTTGATCTTCATGAAATTTGGTCAGAATGATTGCCTTGATGAAATCTAGGTCGAGTTTGAATATGGGTTATCTGAGGTCAAAAACTAGGTCACTAGGTCAAATTAAAGAAAAATCTTGTGTATGTGATAGAGACTGTTTTTTTTTTCAATTGATTTTTATGAAATTTGGTCAGGATGATTGCCTTAATGAAATCTAGGGCGAATTTGAATATGGGTCATCTGAGGTCAAAAACAGGTCACTTGGTCAAATCAAAGAAAAAACTTGTGTATGTGATAGAGGCTGTATTTTTCAATTGATCTTCATGAATTTTGGTCAGAATGATTGCCTTGATAAAATCAAGGTCGAGTTTGAACATGGGTTATCTAGGGTCAAAACTAGGTCATATCTAAGAAAATGCTTGTTTTATTGCAAGAGATTAATTTTTTGGTTCAGTCTTAATGAAAATTGGTCAGAATATTTATTTCCCTGAAATCACAAGGTCAAACATGTTTTACACTGTTATGGTGTGTTTCTTAGGTGAGCGACCTAGGGCCATCTTGGCCCTCTTGTTCTATTATTTGACCTAATGACCTAGCTTTTGAAGGCACGTGACCCAGTTTTGAACTTGACCTAGATATCGTCAAGATGAACATTCTGACCAATTTTCATGAAGATCTCATGAAAAATATGGCCTCTAGAGAGGTCACAAGGTTTTTCTATTTTTAGCTCACCTGTCACATAGTGACAAGGTGAGCTTTGTGATCACCCTTCGTCTGCCGTGCGTCCGTACGTCAACAATTTCATGTCTGCACGATAGTGGTTTCATTTATGATTTTATTTTAACCAATCTTGCACACAACTTGTATCACCATAAGCTTGAACTGGCCAGATCCCTTTATGGGTTCCAGAGTTATGGCCCCTGAAAAGGCCAAAATTAGCTATTTGACCTTGTTTGCACAATAGCAGCTTTATTTATGATTTGATTTTTACCAAACCGGCACACAACTTGTATCACCATAAGATCTTGGTTCCTTTATTGAACTGGCCAGATTCCATTATAGTTTCCAGAGTTATGGCCCCAGAAAAGGCCAGAATTAGCTATTTTGACCTTGTCTGCACAATAGCAGCTTCATTTATGATTTTATTTTAACCAAACTTGCACACAACTTGTATCACTATAAGATCTTTGCTCCTTTCTTGAACTGGCGAGATTCCATTATGGGTTCCAGAGTTATGGCCCCTGAAAGGGCCAGAATTAGCTATTTTGACCTTGTCTGCACAATAGCAGCTTCATTTATGATTTGAATTTAATCAAACTTGCACAAAACTTGTGTCGCCATAAGACTCAGTTCCTTTTTTGAACCGGCCAGATCCCATAATGGGTTTCAGAGTTATGGCCCCTGAAAGGGCCAGACTTAGCTATTTTGACCTTGTCTGCACAATAGCAGCTTCATTTATGATTTGATTTTAACCAAACTTGCACCCAACTTGTATTACCACAAGATCTTGGTTCCTTTCTTGAACTGGCCAGATTCCATCATGGGTTCCAGAGTTATGGCCCCCTAAAGGTCCAAAATTGGCTATTTTGGCTTTTGCAGCCATATAGAGACTTCATTTATGGTTTTATTTGATACAAACTTCCAAAATATCTTCAACAACAATAAATCTTGGATGATCCATTCACAAGTATGGCCTCTAGAGAGGTCACAAGGTTTTTCTATTTTTAGCTCACGTGTCACAAAGTGACAGTGTGAGCTTTTGAGATCGCGCAGGGTCCGTCGTCCGTCCGTGCGTCCGTGCGTAAACTTTTGCTTGTGACCTCTCTAGAGCTCACATTTTTCATGGGATCTTTATGAAAGTTGGTCAGAATGTTCATCTTGATGATATCTAGGTAAAGTTCGAAACTGGGTCACGTGCGGTCAAAAACTAGGTCAGTAGGTCTAAAAATAGGAAAACCTTGTGACCTCTCTAGAGGCCGCATTTTTCAAAAGATCTTCATGAAAATTGGTCAGAATGTTCATCTTGATGATATCTAGGTCAAATTCGAAACTGGGTCACGTGCCATCAAAAACTAGGTCAGTAGGTCAAATAATAGAAAAACCTTGTGACCTCTCTAGAGGCCATATTTTTCATGGGATCTGTATGAAAGTTAATGTGAATGTTCATCTTGATAATATCTAGGTCAAGTTCGAAACTGGGTCAGCTGCGGTCAAAAACTAGGTCATTAGGTCTAAAAATAGAAAAACCTTGTGACCTCTCTGAGGTCATACTTTTGAATGGATCTTCATGAAAATTGATCAGAATGTTCATCTTGATGATATCTAGGTCAAGTTTGAAACTGGGTCACGTGCCATCAATAACTAGGTCAGTAGGTCAAATAATGAAAAAACCTTGTGACCTCTCTAAAGGCCATATTTTTCATGGGATCTGTATGAAAGTTGGTCTGAATGTTCATCTTGATGATATCTAGGTCAGGTTCAAAACTGGGTCACATGAGCTCAAAAACTAGGTCACTAGGTCAAATAATAGAAAAAAAACGACGTTATACTCAGTTCAAAACTGGGTCATGTTGGGACAGGTGAGCGATTCAGGACCATCATGGTCCTCTTGTTAGACCTACTGACCTAGTTTTTGACCGCAGTTGACCCAGTTTCAAACTTGACCTAGATATCATCAAGATGAACATTCAGACCAACTTTGATACAGGTCCCATGAAAAATGTGGCCTCTAGAGAGGTCACAAGGTGTTTTTATTATTAGCTCACCTGTCACATAGTGACAAGGTGAGCTTTTGTGATCACCCTTCGTCCGTCGTCAGTCTGTCTGTCAACAATTTCGTGTCTGCACGATAGTGGTTTCGTTTATGATTTTATTTTAACCAAACTTGCACACAACTTGTATCACCATAAGATCTCGGTTACTTTCTTGAACTGGCCAGATCCCATTACAGGTTCCAGAGTTATGGTCCCTGAAAGGGCCAAAATTAGCTACTTTGACCTTGTCTGCACAATAGCAGCTTCATTTATGATTTGATTTTTACCAAACTGGCACACAACTTGTGTCACCATAAGATCTCGATTCTTTCTTGAATTAGTCAGATTCCTTTATGGGTTCCAGAGTTATGGCCCCTGAAAGGGCCAGAATTAGCTATTTTGACCTTGTCTGCACAATAGCAGCTTCATTTATGATTTTATTTTAACCAAACTTGCACACAACTTGTATCACCATATGATCTTGGTTCCTTTCTTGAACTGGCCAGATTCCTTTATTGGTTCCAGAGTGATGGCCCCTGAAAGGGCCAGAATTAGCTATTTTGACCTTGTCTGCACAATAGCAGCTTCATTTATGATTTGAATTTAATCAAACTTGTACAAAACTTGTGTCACCGTAAGATCTCGGTTCCTTTCTTGAACCGGCCAGATCCCCTAATGGATTCCAGAGTTATGGCCCCTGAAAGGGCCAAAATTAGCTATTTTGACCTTGTCTTGCACAATAGCAGCTTCATTTATGATTTGATTTTAACCAAACTTGCACTCAACTTGTATCACAACAAGATCTTGGCTCCTTTCTTGAACTGGCCAGATTCCATCATGGGTTCCAGAGTTATGGCCCCTTAAATGTCCAAAATTGGCTATTTTGGCTTTTGCAGCCATATAGAGACTTCATTTATGGTTTTATGTGACACAAACTTCCAAAATGTCTTCAGCAACAATAAATCTTGGATTCCATGACAAATCAGATCCAATCGTAGGTTCCAGAGTTATTATGTCTCCCCCAGGAGACATATTGTTTTTGCCCTGTCCGTCCGTCCTTCCGTCCGTCCATCACACTTCATTTCTGAGCAATAACTGGGGAACCATTTGACCTAAAACCTTCAAACTTCATAGGGTTGTAGGGCTGCTGGAATAGACGACCCCTATTGTTTTTGGGGTCACTCCGTCAAAGGTCAAGGTCACAGGGGCCCGAACATTGAAAAATATTTCCGATCAATAACTAGAGAACCACTTGACCAAGAATGTTGAAACTTCATAGGATGATTGTACATGCAAAGTAGATGACCCCTATCGATTTTGGGGTCACTCCATTAAAAGTCAAGGTCACAAGGGCCCGAACATTGAAAACCATTTCCGGTCAGTAACTTGAGAACCACTTGACCCAGAATGTTGAAACTTCATAGGATGATTGGTCATGAAGAGTAGATGACCCCTATTGATTTTGGGGTCACTCTGTCAGAGGTCAAGGTCACAGGGGCCTGAACATGGAAAACCATTTCTGATCAATAACTAGAGAACCACTTGACCCAGAATGTTGAAACTTCATAGGATGATTTGTCATGAAGAGTAGATGACCCCTATTGATTTTGGGGTCACTCTGTCAAAGGTCAAGGTCACAGGGGCCTGAACATGGAAAACCATTTCCGATCAATAACTAGAGAACCACTTGACCCAGAATGTTGAAACTTCATAGGATGATTGTACATGCAGAGTAGATGACCCCTATCGATTTTGGGGTCACTCCATTAAAGGTCAAGGTCACAGGGGCCGGAACATTGAAAACCATTTCCGGTCAGTAACTTGAGAACCACTTGACCCAGAATGTTGAAACTTAATAGGATGATTGGTCATGCAGAGTAGATGACCCCTAACGATTTTGGGGTCACTCTGTGAAAGGTCAATGTCACAGGGGCCTGAACATTGAAAACCATTTCCGGTTAGTAACTTGAGAACCACTTGACCCAGAATGATGAAATTTCATAGGATGATTGATCATACAGAGTAGATGATCCCTAATGATTTTAGGGTCACTCTGTTAAAGGTCAAGGCCACAGGGGCCTGAACATGGAAAACCATTTCCGATCAATAACTTGAGAACCTCTCGACCCAGAATGTTGAAACTTCATATGATGATTGTTCATGCAGAGTAAATGACCCCTAATGATTTTGGGGTCACTCTGTTAAAGGTCAAGGTCACAGGGGCCTGAACATTGATAACCAGTTCCGATCAATAACTTCAGAACCTCTCGACCCAGAATGTTGAAACTTCATAGGATGATTGAACATGCAGAGTAGATGACCCCTATTGTTTTTGGGGTCACTCCGTTAAAGGTCAAGGTCACAAGGGCCTGAACATTGATAACCAGTTCCAATCAATAACTTGAGAACCACTTGACCCAGAATGTTGAAACTTCATAGGATGATTGAACATGTAGAGTAGATGACCCCTATTGATTTTGGGGTCAGTCTATTAAAGGTCAAGGCCACAGTGGCCTGTTCATGTAAAATCATTTTTTGGAAATAACTTGAGAACCACTTGACCTACAATGTTGAAACTTAATAGGATGATTGGACTTGCAGAGTAGATGACCCCTATTTATTTTGAAGTCACTTGATCAAAGGTCAAGGTCACAGAAGCCTGAACAGTGACTTGAGAACCACTAGGCCAAGAGTGTTGAAATTTAGCGGGATGATTGGACATGCCAAGTAGATGATCCCTATTGCAGCCAACCATCAGTGTCTCTTTGACTTTTGCTCCTGACCCCTATTGACTTCTTGCCTATAGGACTTTGCATTGGGGGAGACATGCGCTTTTTTACAAAAGCATTTTCTAGTTTTATATCTGATTACCTCCCCTGATTGTAATCAAAATGGATTATATCAGTAAGTACTTATAGGACTTATTTGAAATTTCATTATTGTCATTAGTTGGACTGAGCCAATCAGGGTAGATAACTATGGACTGATCTTATGTCAAATTACCTCCCTTTATTTCAAATTAAAATGGGTATATCTCCGTAACTAATGAAGATACTGATCTGAAAATTCATTTATGTCAACAGATTTATTTGGCAGATCCTTCTTTTGTTCACTTACAATTTTTTTTTTTAATTACTTCCCTTTTACGTTACTATAAATAGCTTATTTTTAGTAACTTTTTTATTATTGGCCGTAGGGAAAAACTGAGACCACTTTTCTGTGGTACAACATGGATGGTACCTCCAATTTTTAGGTGTATTTTGACATATCTGTACCTTGTAAGAATTTTTTTTTCTTTTTGGTTAAATTTCTTCCCTTTGTTGTTCCTGTCCTTAGGACTTAGATATTTTTTCTGAGGACCTTCTTGTTCTCAAGTGCAGTGATAACAGGTGAGCGATATAGGGCCATCATGGCCCTCTTGTTTGACCTACTGACCTAGTTTTTGACGGCATGTGACCCAATTTCGAACTTGACCTAGATATCATCAAGTTGAACATCTGACCAATTTTCATGAAGATCCATTGAAAAGTATGGCCTCTAGAGAAGTCACAAAGGTTTTTTAGCTCATCTGATTTTTTGAAAAAAAATGATGAGTTATTGTCATCACTTGAGCGGTTGTCGGCGTCGGCGTCGGCGTCGGCGTTGCCTGGTTAAGTTTTATGTTTAGGTCAGCTTTTCTCCTAAACTATCAAAGCTATTGCTTTGAAACTTGGAATACTTGTTCACCATCATAAGCTGACCCTGTTAGCAAGAAACTAACTCCATCTTGCTTTTTGCAAGATTTATGGCCCCTTTTGTACTTAGAAAATATCAGATTTCTTGGTTAAGTTTTATGTTTAGGTCAACTTTTCTCCTAAACTATCAAAGCTTTTGCTTTGAAACTTGGAATACTTGTTCACCATCATAAGCAGATCCGGTACATCAAGAAACATAACTCCATCTTGCTTTTTGCAAGAATTATTGCCCCTTTTGGACTTAGAAAATCAGTTTTCTTGGTTAAGTTTTTATGTTTAGGTCAGCTTTTATCCTAAACTATCAAAGCTATTCCTTTAAAACTTGCAACACTTGTTCACCATCATAAGCTGACCCTGTACAGCAAGAAACTAACTCAATCCTACTTTTTGCAAGATTTATGGCCCCTTTGGACTTAGAAAATATCAGATTTCTTGGTTAAGTTTTATGTTTAGGTCAACTTTTTCTCTTAAACTATCAAAGCTATTGCTTTAAACTTGCAACTCTTGTTCACCATCATAAGCTGACCTGTACAGCAAGCAACATAACTCCATCCTGCTTTTTGCAATAATTATTGCCCCTTTTGGACTTAGAAAAATCATTTTCTTGGTTGAATATTATGTTTAAGTCAACTTTTTCATAAACTATCAAAGCTATTGTTTTAAAACTTGCAACAGTTTTTCACCATCATAAGTGGACACTGTTACATCAAGAAACATAACTCTATCCTGCTTTTTGCAAGAGTGATGGCCCTTTTTAGACTTAGAAAATCATGGGTAGAACAATATTTCTATTATACAAAAAAAATCAGATGAGCGTCAGCACCCGCAAGGCGGTGCTCTTGTCTATTTTTAGACCTACTGACCTAGTTTTGGACCGCACGTGACCCAGTTTTGAACTTGGCCTAGATATCATCAAGATGAACTTTCTGACCAACTTCCATACAGATCCCATGAAAAATTTGACCTCTAGAGTGGTCACAAGCAAAAGTTTACGGACACACGGACGACGGACGCCGCGCAATCACAAAAGCTCACCTTGTCACTTTGTGACAGGTGAGCTAAAAATTGGTCATTTTAAAGTTGTGTTGCACGTAGCTCCAAAAGTATTTGACATAGAGTCACCAAAGTTTACAGGAATGTTGGTCAGCATGTGCATTTGTGCACTTGGGGTTTCGCGTCTGGATTCATTCAGTCGTGTAGGAGTTATGGCCCCTGACTTGGTAAAAAATTGGTCATTTTAATGTTGTGTCGCGCGTAGCTCCAAAAGTATTTGACCTAGAGTCACCAAAGTTTACAGGAATGTTGGTCAGCATGTGCACCTGGGGTTTCGCATCCGGATTCATTCAGTCGTGTAGGAGTTATGGCCCCTGACTTAGTTAAAAATTGGTCATTTTAATGTTGTGTCGCGCGTAGCTCCAAAAGTATTTGACCTAGAGTCACCAAAGTTTACAGGAAAGTTGGTCAGCATGTGCAGTTGTGCACTTGGGGTTTTGCGTCCGGATTCATTCAGTATTGTAGGAGTTATAGCCCCTGACCTAGGAAAAATTGCCATTTTTATGTTTTGTTGCGCTTAGCTCTGAAAATATTTTACTTACAGTCATTATTTCACTACACAAGACCAAACTTCTTGTCCAGACTTACTCAAAAAAAACGTTTGTGAAACATGTACATGACCTAGAATCATAAAACATTAGAGGATTGTTTTATAGCCTATGAAGTGTTCTCTTTAGGATTTTACTCAGCTAGGCCAGAGTTATGGCTAACTAAGTGAAAAATACACATAAGGTTCTTAAAAGTTTGTGTTGCAAACATCTTAAAAATTGTTTAACCTGAGTCATTAAACCATGTTACAGTGGCAGGAGTGGGGGCACCTGTGTCCTATGGACACACATCTAGTTAAGGTTAAAGTTTTTTGGTAACCTTTGTTTTTCTGTCATATCTTTGTTACTATTGGTTATATCTTACTGTAACTTCACATAAACATTGTCCAGCATACAAACTATGTATGTGCAGGGGCTGGGCCCATTATACATAAGGTCAAGGTCACCAAGGTGTTAAACTTAGGTTATTTTTATGGTTAAAGTTTTTCGGCAACCTTTGTTTTTCTGTCATATCTTTGTTACTATTGCTTATATCTTACTGTAACTTCACATTAACATTGTCCAGCATACAAACAAAATTTGTGCAGGGGCTTGGCCCATTATACCAAAGGTCAAGGTCACCAAGGCATTATACTTAGGTTATTTTTAATTTAATTCCATCAAAATAAAGGATGTCAGTACCCCTTCCATACTTTACCTTTAACCCCTCTGAGTAGTAGGGTCTTTTTATATCTTGGTGTGTCTTCCTTTTAAAGTAGAGGTCTCTTATTGAGACATAAATTCATTTTACTGTCAAATCGCCGAATAGTGGAGCACGCTGTTTTATGGACAGCTCTTGTTACTGTGAGTGTTCACAAGTGCAGGACTATGAGAGAAAGCTTATTTGAACCATGGGCCAGTCTATAAGGTGCTCTCAGTGCCCAGTTCAGCTTCATCCACAAATGTAATTGAGAAATTAAGAGCCTGTTTCCTGCAATAACATTGTTCTTTTTATACACTTTAAATTAAATATTATTTTTTGTTTCACAGGAACAAAGTAAAGACAGAAAACAACATGTGTGTGGTTTGAATGATGACCTAGTTGATGTGAGAGAGGAAGGTGTCATGTTTACATGTACAAACGAGGATAAAAAATCTCAACCGTTTTGTTACTGGGTTGTAGGGTAAGTGAAAATTCATTGTTTACTTCTGGCATGTAAAAGAACACAATGTTCATTTAGCTCAATTAAAAAGCTACAAGATACCAATCAGGGTTGCAAGCTAGATCAATGCAGAGATTGTAAGCCAGTTAATAATGTTGAGAAATGTGCAGCTATAGTCCCAGATATTAATTAAATAGCAAAAAAAGTAAAAAGTAATAATAGAAAATTATTGGGGTTGCATTTTCCTATATATATATATATATATAGTCAGTTTACACAACATCCAGGACTTTAGCTATTTTCTGTAATCTTTTATTAAATTAAACCTGCCTTAGCAGTCCACTGTATTAAGCAGATACTTGCCTTAAGCAGACAGTTAAGTTTCCAGATGGACTTTTTGTTCTGATTTCAACTTGTCTTAAGCAACCACCTGCCTTAAGCAGACAGATTGTGGCGCTGCCTTGGCTTACTAATAAATTCAGGCTTGACTGTACTAAGTACATTTTTTGTTTGTTTTTACATCAAAAAAAACTTTGGGCAAAATCTGTTTCAGGCGCTGTTTGTCAAGATCATTGCGGAGGAGGTTTATGTTTGTTTCATGACTCAACCCCACAACTGTGATAGAACTGGCATTTAAGATAGCTCTTGGTTACCTCCCTTTATGAAAATTGTTCTAGAGTAAAAAACATTTTAGTGGTAGAGTATTTATATGCAAAATAAGTTTTTTCTTGTTAAAATAGCTATTGTCAGTATTTAGGGAATTTAAATTTGCAATAAATTAGAGAAAATTTTGAAAGAATATCCAAACTTGAAGTTTAAGTAATGACTAAAGCACCTCAGCATTTGTCATGTTCATTATATTCTCATTGTAAAACTTTTGTGAAAACACAGCAAGTTTTGTGATAATGTGTCTCTTTTTTTTCTGTCAGAGAAAGATCATGATTTTCTGTCTAACACGTTTTTGGTCAGTCTTTCCAAACCGGGGTGATAATTTTGGGTTAGTGCCGATTCATGTTTTTCTGCAATGAAGAATTCATGAGTAATTTTTTGCAACAAAGTGATTCACATCAAAACAATTGTTCATTTTTGAACAGTCATCATCTCTTTAAACCATTTCCCTATACAGTAAAACATTGACAGCTCAAAGTTGCAAAGAGATGAGCAAAATGCTTGTGTTATCCAAGGGAGGGGAGGGGTTCAGGAGCTACAAACAGAGAATTTGAGGAAAATGGCTGGGAAATCGTTTAGTCTATGTTCCAGTCTTTCAAATGGATGAATGTAGGCCCTGATCAGAAATGATCAATTATATTGGTGGAAACTGGCCTTATCTAAACTAATTTATTAGAAACAGTTGTCTTGGATATTATCAATCATCTTACAGAAATCAGAATCATTTTCATGTTAACATGGTTTTTTTGAAATGAATTAAAAAATGGCAATCAAAATGTTTTCTTAAGCAACATATTTTATACGCTCGTCTGAAAGACAGGATGTATTATGGGAACGCCCTTGGCGGGCGGACGTTGTCCACAAATTTTGTCCGAAGCATTTCTTTTTCATGCATGGAGGGATTTCGATGTAACTTGGCACAAATGTTCACCACCATGAGACAGAGTGTCATGTGCATGAACCAGGCCCCTACGTCTAAGGTCAAGGTTGCACTTAGAGGTCAACAAGCGTTCGAGGGGCGTATACACCCTTGTATTTTTAATTAATTACTGCATAGTTTCGGAAATAGTTGTTTTTCACAGTGTAACTAGAAGTTCTAAGATAAAAAGGTCAAGCCAAGTCTGTTTACTAGATTTATGTAACAAACTTAAAAAAAAAAAACTACAGAATTTGTACTTCCAATTTAAGTAAAACTTTCCAATTCCAGCTAAGAAAGTAAAGTCTAAATTATTTTGAAAGTAAAAGAAATAGAATCTGATGTCTAAAAATTTTGTGCTTACTTTAAAATATGAATGTGTCAGCTAGATCCCGGTAATAGGTAATATATTACTTTCGTGCATTTATTTTTCATGTATTTATAAATTACAAAATATTTATATTGCAATGTATTTAATATGAAATATACATGGAGATGGGATCATACATGTTGTATAACTATATAAATGTTGATATTGTTTTGAAAGATTTACAAGTGTTTCTTTGCAATAGAATTGTTTTTCTTAGATACAGATTTTACCATGCCTATGCAACTACAACAGGGTATATTTTACAAGTTACCATTCAGATATTTTTAAACATGTTTTTAGCTCAGCAGGCCCCGTGTTCACAAAACATTTTCAGTCTCAGCTGAGTTTGATGATGGAACTTTATTTCACATTTATAACTTAATAGCATGTTTAAGACTAAATTTTAAGTTAATAAATGTTTTAAAGTGACTATTCCGTATTTATGGTCAGTCTTATTTGGATTAAAGCTTAAAGTTTTAGCAGAACTGATATTAAAATTTCAAACTCAAACTCAGCTGAGACCGAAATATGTTTTGCGAACACGGGGCCAGAGCACGAAGTGCTAAAGCCTAAAGGTGAGCTACTGTGACCCGTCATTGTCCAGCATCATCCGTCAACATTTGCCGTGTTAACACTCTAGAGGCCACATTTGTGACCCAATCTTTATAAACTTGGTCAGAATGTTTGTCTTGATAATCTCTAGGTCAAGTTCGAAACTGGGTCATTTACGGGTCAAAAACTAGGTCAGGCCCCGTGTTCACAAAACATTTTCAGTCTCAGCTGAGTTTGATGATGGAACTTTATTTCACATTTTTAACTTAATAGCATGTTTAAGACTAAATTTTAAGTTAATAAATGTTTTAAAGTGACTATTCCGTATTGATGGTCGGTCTTATTTGGAATTAAAGCTTAAAGTTTTAGCAGAACTGATATTAAAATTTCAAACTCAAACTCAGCTGAGACCGAAATATGTTTTGTGAACACGGGGCCAGGCCAGATCAAAGGAAAATCTTATTAACACTAGTGTCCACAGTTTAAGTTGGAAACTCATGAGAATTGGTCAGAGTGTTTGTCTTGATGACCTCTAGGTCAAGTTGGAATCTGGGTCATGTGGGGTCAAAAACTAGGTTACCCGGTCAAATCAAAGGAAAAGGTTATTAACACTAGAGGCCACAGTTGTAAACTAATCTTTATGAAACTTAGTCAGAATGTTTGTATAAATGATCTCTAGGTCAGGTTTGAAACTAGGTCATGTGGGGTCAAAAACTAGGTCAGTTGGCCAGATCAAAGGAAAATCTTGTTAACACTAGAGTCCACAGTTTAAGTTGGAAATTCATGAGAATTGGTCAGAGTGTTTGTCTTGATGACCTCTAGGTCAAGTTTGAATCTGGGTCATGTGGGGTCAGATAATAGGTCAAATCAAAAGAAAAACTTGTTAACAATCTAGTAGCCACAGTTGTGACCTAGTCTTTATGAACCTTGGTCAGAATGTTTGTCTTCATGATCTCTAGGCCAAGTTTGAAACTGGGTGGTGTGAGGTAAAAAAAACTAGGTCCGTAGGCCAGATCAACTCTGGGGAGCAATATAGGGCCATCATGGCCCTCTTGTTTTTCTCTCTTGTTTTTTTTTAGCTCACCTGTCACAAAGTGACAAGGTGAGCTATTGTGACTGCTTTATGTCCATCGTCAGTTGTGCGTCGTCCGTCAACAATTTCTAAAAAAAATCTTCTTCTTGAAAACCACTGGGCAGAATTACACCAAACTTCACAGGAATGATCCTTGGGTGCCCCCCTTTCAAAATTGTTCAAAGAATTGAATTCCATGCAGAAGGAAAAACTTTAGAAATCTTCTTGTCCAAAACCACAGGGCCTAGGGCTTTGATATCTGGTGTTTTAGCATCATCTAGTGGTCCTCTACCAAGATTATTCAAATTATCCCCCTAGGGTCAAATATGGCCCCGCCCCGGGGGTCATGGTTTATTAGACTTTATAGGGAAAAACTTCTTGTACAAAACCCATGGCCTAGGGCTTTGATGTTTGGTATTTCATCATCTAGTGGTCCTCTACCAAGATTGTTCAAATTATCCTCCTAGGGTCAAATATGGCCCGTCCTGGAGGTCCCAAGTTTTACATAGACTTATATAGGAAAAAAAGTTTAAAAATCTTCTTGTCTGAAACCACAACACTTAGACCTTTGATATTTGGTTTGTAGCATTGTCTTATGGTCCTCAACCAAAATTGTTCAAATTGTACCCCTTGGGTGAAAAGAGGCCCTTTGCCCTGGGGGTCCCAAAGTTTTATATAGAACTTAAATAGGAAAAAGCTTTAAAAATCTTGTCTGAAACCATACGACCTAGGCTTTTGATATTTGGTATGATGCATTGTTTAGTAGTCCTCTACCAAAATTATTCAGATTATGCCCCTGGGGTTAGAAGAGGCTCACCCTGGGGTCACATAGTTATTATATGAGTTTTATAGGAAAAATACTTAAAAAATCATCTGATCCTATTTCCAAGACTGTTTAATTATAATTACCTGATGACCCAGAGTAATATGATGTCACTTGACTGTGACCTTGACCTACTGACCTACTTTCTTGTTTTTAGCTCACCTGTCACAAAGTGACAAGGTGAGCTTTTGTGATCACGTGGCGTCCGTCGTCCGTCCGTCAGTCCGTGCGTGCGTGCGTAAACTTTTGCTTGTGACCAAATCTAGAGGTCACATTTTTCATGGGATCTTTATGAAATTTTGGGCAGAATGTTCATCTTGATGATATCTAGGTCAAGTTTGAAAACTGGGTCACGTGCGGTAAAAAACTAGGTCAGTAGGTCTAAAAATAGAAAAACCTTGTGACCTCTCTAGAGGCCATATTTTTCATGAGATCTTCATGAAGATTGGTCAGAATGTTCAACTTGATGATATCTGGTCAAGTTCGAAACTGGGTCACGTGCGGTCAAAAACTAGGGCAGTAGGTCTAAAAATAGAAAAACCTTGTGACCTTCTCTAGAGGCCATATTTCTCAATGGATCTTCATGAAAATTGGTCAGAATGTTCAACTTGATGTATCCAGGGCAAGTTCGAAACTGGGTCACGTGCGGTCAAAAACTAGGTCAGTAGGTCTAAAAATTTGAAAAACCTTGTGACCCCTCTAGAGGCCATATTTCTCAAAGGATCTTCATGAAAATTAGTCAGAATGTTTTATCTTGATGAAACTAGGTCAAGTTCGAAATGGGTCACGTGCGGTCAAAAACTAGGTCAGTAGGTCTAAAAATAGAAAAACTTTGTGACCTCTCTAGAGGCCATATTTTTTCATGGGATCTTTATGAAAATTAGTCAGAATTTCACCTTGATGATATCTGGTCAAGTTCGAAACTGGGTCAATGCGGTCAAAAACTAGGTCAGTAGGTCTAAAAATAGAAAAACTTTGTGACCTCTCTAGAGGCCAATTTTGTCAATGGATCTTCATGAAAATTGGTCAGAATGTTCAACTTGATGATATCCATCAAGTTCGAAACTGGGTCACGTGCGGTCAAAAACTAGGTCAGTAGGTCTAAAAATAGAAAAAACCTTGTGACCTCTCTAAGGCCATATTTTTCAAAAGATCGTCATGAAAAATTTATCGGAATGTTCATCTTGATGATATCTAGGTCAAGTTCGAACTGGGGCACGTGCGGTCAAAAAATAGGTCAGTAGATCTAAAATAGAAAAACCTTGTGACGTCTCTAGAGGCCATATTTCTCAATGGATCTTCATGAAAATTGGTGAAAAGGGGTTCAGCTTGATGATATCTAAAGGGCAGTTTTGAAACTGGGTCCGTGCGGTCAAAAACTAGGTCAGTAGGTCTAAAAATAGAAAAGCCCTTTTGACCTCTCTAGAGGCCATATTTTTCATGAGATCTTCATGAAAAATTTGGGCAGAATGTTTACCTTGATGATATCTAGGTCAAGTTCGAAACTGGTTCACGTGGGATCAAAAACTAGGTCAGTAGGTCTAAAAAAAGAAAAAACCTTGTGACCTCTCTAGAGGCCATAAATTTTTCAATGGATCTTCATGAAAAATTGGGCAGAGTGGGTTTATCTTGATGATATCTAGGGTCAAATTTGAAAGTGGGTCACGTTGGGTCAAAATAGGTCAGTAGGTCTAAAAATAGAAAGCCTTGTGACGTCTCTAGAGGCCATATTTCCCCAATGGATCTTCATGAAAATTGGTGAGAGTGTTCAGCTTGATGATATCTAGGTCAAGTTCATAACTGGGTTTATGTTGCGGTGAAAAATTAGGTCAGTAGGTCGAAAAATAGAAAAACCTTGTGACCTCTCTAGGGCCATATTTTTCATGAGATCTTCACGAAAATTGGTGAGAAAAGTTACCTTGATGATAACTAGTCAATTCAAAAGTTGGGGTCACGTGCCTTCAAAAAACTAGGTCATTAGGGCAAATAATAGAAAAACCTTGTGACCTCTCTAGAGGTCATATTTTTCAATGGATCTTCATGAAAATTGGTCAGAATTTTTATCTTGATGATATCTAGGTCACATGTGCTCAAAAACTAGGTCACTATGTCAAATAATAGAAATAACGACATCATACTCAGTTCAACACTGGGTCATGTGGGGATAGGTGAGCGACTCAGGACCATCATGGTCCTCTTGTTTAAGATACAGCCTTGAAATTTTGATGACATACACAGTTTTGCACACAAATCATAAAACTGAATTTCATTGACCATGAATGTGACCTACTGACTTTCTTAATATTTTATCATCATTTTGACATTTTAAACATGTAGCTCATATTACTCAGGTGAGCGATTCAGGGTCATCATGACCCTCTTGTTTTGTATAGAAAAATTTGAGAAGATTCAGGTACTCTGAAACCATCAATATTTATGGGGGACGAGTCACTAATATTCATAGATTTTGTGGTTGTGTCAATCATCGAAACTGAATCTCAGCAAATAGGTATATTCTTATTAATTTCCTCTGTAAAAATTAAAAGCTACACCTGCATGCTAATGAAATAGCCATTCTGTGGAAAGTCAATTTTTTATGTCTATGAAATGAAAGATTCAAGTTTAAATTTTCCATACAGTTTTTTTAGCACACCTGAGCCAAAGGCTCATGGTGAGCTTTGTGACTGCTCAATGTCTGTCGTGTGTCGTTCGTCGTGCGTCCTTCAACATTTTCTAAAAAAATCTTCTTCTTGAAAACCACTGGACAGAATTACATCAAACTTCACAGGAGTGATCCTTGGGTGGTCCCCTTTCAAAATTGTTCAAAGAATTGAATTCCATGCAGAACTCTGGTTGCCATGGCACCGAAAGGGAAAAAATTTAAAAATCTTCTTGTGCAAACTGCAAGGGCATAGAGTCTTGATATTTGGCATGTGACATCATCTAATGGTCCTCTATGAATGTTCAAATTGTGCCCCTTGGGTGAAAAGAGGCCCTGCCCGGGGGGGTCCCAAGTTTGACATAGACTTATATAGGAAAAAACTTTAAAAACCTTCTTGCCTAAAATCACAAGACCTAGGCCTTTGATATTTGGTATGTTGCTTGCCCCGAGGTCCTCTACCAAAAGTTTTAAATTATAACCCTGGGGTTGAAGAGGCCCTGCCCGGGGGTCTCAAGTTTTTACATTAAAATTATATAGGAAAAAACTTTAAAAATCTTCTTGCCCGAAAATGCAAGGCCTAGGCTTTTGATATTTGGTATGTTGCATTGCCTTCTGGTCCTCTACCAAAAATTTTTCAAATTATGCCCATGGGATGAAAGAGGCCCTGTCCTGGGGGTCCCAAATTTAACATAGACTTATATAGGGGGAAAAAATCTTCTTGTCCGAAAGTTCAAGGCCTAGGCCTTTGATATTTGGTATGTAGCCTAGTGGATGTCTAACAAGATTGTTCAAATTATTCCCCTGGGGTGAAAACAGGCCCCACCCGGGGGTCACTTGCTATATGAGTTATATAGGGAAAAATTACTTCAAAAATTATTCAGATCATATTCCTAGACTGTTTAATTATAAAACACCTGATGACCCCAAGTGATTAGGGGTCCCCCTGATGTGACCTTGACCTACTGACCTACTTTCTTGTTTTTTAAGATACAGCCTTGAAATTTGGATGACATGTACAGTTTTGCACACCGATCTCAAAACTGACTTTCAGTGCCATGATATGACCTACTGACTTACTTTGTAATATTTTGGCATCAGTTTGCCATTTTAAACATGTGGCTCATATTACTCGGTGAGCGATTCAGGGTCTCATGAACTCTCATGTTTATTAAGTGCTTTCATTTTATTGAAAGATTGAACAGAAATGATTTTACTTATTTGTTAGATTTCTTGAATAAAATCTTCCGAGTTTATTAAACATTATTTGCAATTACCATGTATTTACGATTATCAATCATTTATATTAGCTATACATATATATTTATTGTGCATAATGTTACTTCAATTAAAAATGTGACTCCATTCATGAACAAAGCAACAGATATTGTTAATGTTGACTTTTCCTGAAGATTTTGTATTAAGTTAATGGTGAAACCCGGGTTTAGATTTTTAGCCCACCACATCTTGGTGGGCTATTCAAATCACTCTGCATCCGTGGTCCGTCCGTTAACAATTTCTCGTATCGCATCTCCTCAGAAACTATGGGGGGATTTTGACCAATCTTTGTCGAATTTATGTATTTGGGACCTAGTTTTGTCCCCCTGAAAATCAGACTGGTTCAAAAAATTTTTGAGTGAGTTATGGCCCTTTGTTTATTTTTATAATTTACATAGATTTATATAGGGAAAAACTTTGAAAATCTTCTTGTCCAAAACCACAGAGCCTAGGGCTTTGATATTTGGTATGAAGCATTATCCTCTACCAAGATAATTCAAATTATTTCCCTGGGGTCAAATATGGCCATGCCCCGGTGGTCACATGGTTTATATAGACTTGTATAGGGAAAAACTTTGAAAAACCTCTTGTCCAAAACCACAGGGCCTAAGGCTTTGATATTTTGTATGCGACATCATCTAGTGGTCTTCTACTAAGATTGTTCAAATTATTCCCCTAGGGTCAAATATGGCCCCGCCCTGGGGGTCACATGGTTTACATTGACTTATATAGGGAAAAACTTTGAAAATCTTCTTGTCCAAACCACAAAGCCTAGGGCTTTGATATTTCTAATGTAGCATCATCTAGTGGTTCTCTACCAAGTTTGTTCAAATTATCCCCCTAGGGTCAAATATGGCCCCACCCCGGGGGTCACATGGTTCATATAGACTTACATAGGGAAAAGCTTTTAAAATTTTCTTGTCAATAACCTACAACATTCAAATTTGGACCACATGTATAGTTTTGAGTGGCAAGATGAACCTTGACACGAGTTGACCTTGATTTTGACCTAGTGACCTACTTTCACATTTCTGTAGCTACAGCCTTCAAATTTGGACCACTTGCATAGTTTTGTGCACCGGAAAAAACTTTGACCTTGAAATTGACCTAGTGACCTACTTCCACATTTTTGAAGGTACAGGCTTCAAATTTGTACCACATGCATAGTTTTGTGTTCCGAAATGAAATTTGACCTTGATTTTGACCTAGTGACCTACTTTCACATTTCTGTAGCTACAGCCTTCAAATTTGGACCACTTGCATAGTTTTGTGCACCGGAAAAAACTTTGACCTTGAAATTGACCTAGTGACCTACTTCCACATTTTTGAAGGTACAGGCTTCAAATTTGTACCACATGCATAGTTTTGTGTTCCGAAATGAAATTTGAGCTTGATTTTGACCTAGTGACCTACTTTTACATTTCTCAAGCTACAGCCTTCAAATTTGGACCACATGCTTAGTTTTGTGTACCGAAAAAACTTTGACCTTGACATTGACCTAGTGACCTACTTTCACATTTTTGAAGGTACAGGCTTCAAATTTGGACCACATGCATAGTTTTGTGTTCTGAAATGAAATTTGACCTTGATTTTGACCTAGTGACCTACTTTCATATTTCTCAAGCTACAGTCTTCAAATTTGGACCACATGCATAGTTTTGTGTACCGAAATGAACTTTGATCTTGAGATTGACCTAGTGACCTACTTTCACATTTCTGAAGCTACAGGCTTCAAATTTGGACCACATGCATATTTTTGTGTTCTGAATTTAAATTTGACATTGATTTTACCTAGTACCTACTTTCACATTTCTCAAGCTGTAGCCTCCAAATTTGAAGCACATGGCAATGCATAGTTTTGTATACCGAAATGATGAACTTTGACCTTGAAATTGATCTTGTGACCGCTGCCTTACCCTTGAATGATTGTAAGAGGCGACTAATAGGGTCTTAACACTATGTTTTGCAGTAACTCTGTGATTCCAGCAGGTATGCAAATTTTGATTCCATACCTCATGTTTTTATTTCGATGTAAATGAGATGTGGAACCAAAATTTGTAGTCCTGTTTGGGGCCATATAACCTATACTGTGTTGGTGCACCGTAAAACCCAAATAAATACATAAATATGATCTTGTGACCTACTTTTACATTTCTCAAGCTACAGCTTTCAAATTTGGACCACATGCACAGTGTTGTGTACTGAAATGAAATTTGACCTCGATTTTGACCTTGAGCTAGTCTTGAAATTTGGAACATTCAAAGATGGCTCAGTGGTGGGCGCCAAGATCACTCTGTGATCTCTTGTTAAGTTGTAATTTTACTCAAACTATGTAATACCAAAACAGGCATTTCCTTCAATCTTTTTTCCCCCGATATGTATTTTTGTACGATGGGTTCACCAGCTGTCGAAAGTATATAGAGTATGCGGGAGAGTATTCATATTACGCTACAGGTACTGGAGGATAATGACATTATGACTTACGCCCATCATTGTTATTTTCTGAGTGTATTTCTAAATGCCATGTTAAATGACCATGAAAGTCTTCTGAATTGATACAAATTATTTTCCATGTTATTCCAAATATGGGACAACCTTTGTAGATAACTAGGCCAAAATTTACCCCATTGCAGTAAAACAAAACAGCTGATAGGTTAGGTCAAAATTACCCCATAGCAGGATACCATAAATTCAGATTTACCCCATACACAACATTAGATACTGTAGGTCAACATTTACCCTATAACTACAATAAGCATCAGTTAGAAATTGCTTAAAGTAGGTATGCTATACACAGAAGTATTTGGTTTTAAACAGCAAAATCAGATTTTACAAATGTTCTTTGAAATGTATGTCAAATTTTGTTCAGATTGCAAGTGGTATGAATTTCGACACAACATATATTTTTAAACATATAATAAGAATTATTTCAACCATTCTAGTTATAAAAAAAGGAACAATTTATTATGCCATAACTTTTTAGCTCACCTGAGCCAAAGGCTCAGGGTGAGCTATTGTGATCGCTCACCGTCCGTCCGGCATCCGGCCGTCCACACTTTCCATTAAACAACATCTCCTAAACCACCAGTTCGATTTTGAAGAAACTTCACAGGAATGATCCTTAGATAGCCCCTTTTCAAATTTGTTCAAAGAATTGAATTCCACACAGAACTGTTTGCCATGGCAACCGAAAGGAAAAACTTAAAAAATCTTCTTATCCAAAACCACAGGTCACAGGGCTTTGATATTTGGTATGTAACATCATCTAGTGGTCCTCTACCAAGATTGTTCAAATTATCCCCCTAGGGTCAAATATGGCCCCACCCTAGGGGTCACATGGTTTATAAAGACATATAGGGAAAAAACTTTGAAAATCTTCTTGTCCAAAACCACAGGGTCTAGGGCTTTGATATTTGGTATGTAGCATCATCTAGTGGTCCTCTACCAAGTTTGTTCAAATTATTCCCCTAGGGTTAAATATGGCCCAGTCCTGGGGGTCACATGGTTTATATACCCATATATATGAAAAAAACTAGATTGTTCAAATTATTTCCCTGGGGGCACATGGTTTAAATAGACTTGTACAGGGAAAACCTTTAAAAAAAATCTTGTCTTAAACCATAAGGCCCAGAGCTTAGATATTTAGTACTGTTATGCTCTAGTGGTTCTCTACCAAGATTGTTCAAATCATGACCTGTGGGGTCAGAATAGGCCACGCCCAGGTGGTCCCTTGTTTTACATAGACTTTTTTCGTTTATGAAGCAGTGGCAAAGAAATTTGAACCACAAGCATAACGTTTGATACAGATTTCAATATTCATCTTGAATTGTCCTAGTCATGACCTACTTTCTTGTTTTTGAAGGTACAGCATAGAAATTTGGACCACATTTATAACTTTTGATACTGATTTCAATACTCATCTTTAATATTTTTAACCCTGAATTATTGACATACTTTCTTGTTTTTGAAGCTACAGCAAAGAAATTTGGATCACCAGTTTAAATTGTTAAACAGATTTCAGTAGTTATCTTGAATAATCTTTACCATGACCTACTCACCTAGTTTTTGTTAGTGAAGCTTAAGCAAAGAAATTTGTTTAAGCAAGCAACTAAACTCAGGTGAGTGATATAGGGCCATCATGGCCCTCTTGTTTTATTACATACAAAAAATGTATCTGTATAAATTCTGTCAAAAATATGGCTTGGATTTCACAAGTAAAGTCTAGCAGGCAGAAAAAAAATCTGTATTGTACCTTCTGTATTGTATATTGCATTCGACTCTTGTGTATTTTGCCAAGTCAGATCACACTCGGCGCTTCCACGCCTCATCTGATCTGATCTAGCTACTGTTATAATAACCCTATTACATATTTTGGTGTCCACTCATTATGCCTTCATAGTGCAAGTACCATTTGACAATTACTAGTACTGGTCATACTAGCTCCTCTGTCAATATTTTGAACTCACAGTTAGATGTAGATAAAACAATATGTTGAATAGTTAAAATTGTTCAAGCATGTATACAGACTATGTCTGACAGGCATTTTGTTGTTGTTTAACTGAGATTATCATATCATAGTTGTTTCTGTTATCATGCAAAAAGAAAATAAAAGATTTTTATTCAGTCATGCTAGTTGTTTCAAAGTATTTAGCTCTCCTGGGCACAAAGTGCTTGGGGGTGAGCTATTGCGATTGCTCACCGTCCGTCAACATTTTCCTTTAAACAACATCTGAAACCGTTTGGTGAAAGTTGATGTTTGGCCTGGATGTTCATTGGGTGGTCCTCTTCCAAAATTGACAAATGGTTCTGCTTGGTTGTACATAGCAGCCGCCAGGGCTAGAAATAGAAAAATCTTTAAATGACATCTCCTCTTAAACTACTGGTCCGATTTTGAAATAGTTTCACACAAATAGTCCTTGTGTGATCCTCTACCAAGTTTGTTCAAATTATTCTGATTCTTCAAAAAACATGGCCGCCAAGGGGCTGGTCACTTTTCCCTATGTGTATGCTTCCTGACCCAGTTGCCGGTGGTCTTAATGTTAAACGGGTACTAAAGGTTATAAAATCATTTTACATTTGCTTACCTGGATGTATTTAGTAGATTTTTCATTTATTTACACTATCCAACCATCAAATCTTCCAGAAATTCCAAGAAACATGTTCAATTTTGCCTCGATTTCATGTGTACACAAACTAGATGTGAAGGTCATTATAAGAAATATCTTTTGTCAAATTTCATAACATTTTCATCCCTATTTTCAAGAAAGATGTAATACCGAACATGTTAACAAGTTTCATTGTGAAAATTCGAGATTTTAGAGAAATATAGACATTTAAGTGAGGCCACCCCTACCCATTTTCTGGGATAAATTTAGGCTCTAGGGTCGCTTAATTGTAAATTTTGGTAAAAGTTTCACCTGTATGCATTATTTTTTACTCTGATTCTGAAATATCATTCATTCCGTCATGAATATGACTCAAATAAATGCATTTTGTGCATTTTCACACATTCTGGAGACAAAATATTAGCCTTTCTATCACAGAAATTGCTGCAGAAATAGGTGCATCTACACAAAATATGGTCAAAATTCAATTGTTTTCAAATTTAATGGTTATTTTGCATTGAAATCATCATTTTATAACATATTCAATCGATTTATGACTATTAAGTCTAATTGTGATGTGTTTCGAGAAAAATCTTATTTCAGCTCTGTACCAGTAACTGGTGCATATATAAAAAAGTATCCAGGAAAATGTCCTGTTGTAAACAATGTCTTGACAGGTAACTGGCTTCAATCAAAAGTTTTTTTAGCATAACAGGGCACAAAATACTTCCATAATTTCATTAAATAAACAAACTTATGCCATTTTAATGTCAACAGTTGCAAAAAAAGCACTTCAAAACGTTTTTAACACTAACCAACAACAAAACTGTCAACTGTTTATCTATATTTTCATTTGGTTACATATGGGTTGTAAGATCACAGTGAGGACAGAAGAACTGAGATTCACGCCTAACAGCCCTGACTTTTGTACAGTATTTTAGGTGGGTCCAGTGATTACAATTATCACATTGTGCCCACTGAGCAAACTCTAAAACATAAGCCAGGTTTACAACAGGAGGCATTCTTTTGTTACAGATGCAACAGAGGTCTTCATCATCTTCAGATGCAGACAGATCTGATTCACTACTGTCAGTTGGGGTGATATTCTCTTTTGAGCAACTTGGGAGTGGCGACTTTTTTTGAAGAGGGTTTTCTTAGCAGCAGACGGTTTAGATTCAAGAATAACAGCATTTTTGGTTGAAGATAAGTTGCCTACAATATATGGTGGCACAAACCTTCTTTTCTTAGTGGCTTGAGCTTTAACTACAACAATTCTACGACTTTCAAGAAACTGCTCTGCACATTTTTGAGTGGTATTGTTGTCATTTTCTACAGATGTTTCTTCATTGTCTTGATATATTGCAGAAGGCATGACCTTAATGTCACTAATTTCATCCCTGCTAAGTGGAAAAATTCCAGTTTTTCTAAAGCCACATATAAGGTTACTTGGTGAAAAGGCTTTCAAATAGGCTTTGGAAAATAACTCCCCCACAACATATCTATTAATAGTGTGTCCTGGGTTATTTCTCATGTAATTTTGACACTCAATGTTATACATGGCTTTGAGAGGTCCAAAGCATGCAACGTCCAAAGGCTGAGTCACGTGAGGTGTATGGGGTGGCAAGATGTAAACCACAATACCATGGTTTTTGCCCCAATTTGTTAACGAAAGAGACACATGAGATTTATGTCCATCAAATATGATAAGATGGGTCTGACTGTCAGCAATGTTTGCAAATTTCAGAAAGTGATTAGCCAAGTAATTTTGAAATGTTACTGAATTTGACCATCCTGTCTCACTCATTTCTCCTGCAGCTCCAGGGCATGTGTTCTCCAGTAAGTCATCACACCACCTCTTGCCAGGGAAGATGTAATATGGTGGTATGAATGAACCCACAGCATTCCCACATCCAATTACAGTTACATTTTTGCCTCTTGGAGACGTGACAGCTTGAGCTGTAGTTCCTTTCGGGCACAAAACCTTTGGTGGACAATGTTCCATCAAAATACTGGACTCGTCAACATTCCAAATTCTCTCCGGATGTTGTTTAAGGTCATATTGGCGACATGTATCTTCTAACTCTGAGAAATGCTTATCCAGGGACTCCTGGGATGTTGCCTTGGCCCTTACAATTGCCAGTTTCTCGGGTTTGGCAAGGTGTATATCAGGCCACCTCCTCTTGAACCCTTGGTACCAAGAACCCTTCATAGTAGGATCAGTAGCAGACTTTTTACCAAGAATTACAGCGTACTCGAAAGCCATGTCCAGGAATTTTTGTCTGGAGTAACCATAGCCAATGTTGGACATACAGGTCATATTGTCTATAAGACATTTCTCTTCTTATTTGGTGAAAAGAAGGTCTGGCCCATGAGTAGGTAGGTTTTCAACGGGTTGCAGACCTAAATGTCTGTCTCTTAATGTACTTTCAGGCACACCAAACACCCTTGCTGCCTTATTGATCAGGTCGGATATCCGGGCACTTCAGCGTATCGCGTTGCGTAGCAACAAGCGGAGGTGACAGCAAACGCTAAATTGTAATTGAAAAGCGTTTCATGTTTCACTAGTGCTGGTTGTTTTTCTTTGCTTAAAGTAAAATTTTGGGCAATATTAATAAGTCAGTGAATTTATAATGTAGCATGCTGTTCCAGAAATCACTCTTGAGAAAGAAACCTTTCTTTTTTAGGTTTCAGACGTGATATTCATCATTGATCCGTGTAAGCTGCAAGGTCTCATATTTGTGACGGACTGGATGAAAATTATAATTTAAAAAATCGGGGGTCTTTTTAAAGTAAATAAAACAGAAAATCTATTTCATCTAATTAGGTTTCTCCATTCGTTTCACTTTTCTCGTTCTATTTAGTAGCCTGCCATTAAAATAGTTCTGAAAGCCAGATAGCTTATACTGTGGTGTCAAAAATGATTCAGTCACTCCAAATTTAATCAGATCAACACCTCTTACCTAAATTCTCATTCGTATGAAATTTAATGAGAGGTGTCATAATTTAAAGCTTAATAGCACATTATGTGTAAATACTGGAGAAGGGATTTTTTTCTCCCTCGAAGGGTATCAGGATCACAATAGCATTTATAACACAAGGCGGTTTTTTATATGTTACAATTGTTTTAAATGTAATATGACATCTAGAGCTACTGTGTTACACGCGGAGATAAAATGATATATATAATAACTGCATGCTAGTTTCTTTTTTACGAAAAGCCAGGACGTATCAATAAATTGATGACTTCCAATTACGAAAATACTAAAAAAAATACTGATCTCTGTTTTGTCAATTATTTAAAACTGAGAACGATAATTTGCACGCTTTGTCTAGAATAATGTAAGTCATTTCTTGTAGTTTTCAATATCCATTTTTTTTGTTAATTGTTAGACTGTCACAATTGACTGCTTCCACATACCACAAAATTAAAACATTCATTCCAGTCATAAATCACTATGGAAACCAATCAGTATGTGGTATATTGATGAAAATCAGTTTTGACCAGTTCCTAATGACTATCACTTTTAATAGATTGATTTCCTGTTTGTTTTATCCCTCTGATGTACCCCTTCGGGCCTTATGGTAATTTCCTGTCTTATCCGTTTGATGTATGCCTTCAGGGTCTATGATATTTGGAAGATGCACAGTATTGTTATTTGCGTGTCAATTGACAAAGGGATTAATAGAGCTACTACATAAAAAAACTTTAACCAATACACATGCCCGAACATTTAGTTCATTTGAAACTTTAAAATTAATTCACCAAACTATTTTTTGGCTGGAAGGACATTAATTTCTTCAAAAAAAAAAAAAAAAAAAATGTCTGCAATAAGATTACATATAGAATAAAGTATAAGTTTTCAACTTTATTTAAATGACTTTCATACTTAATGTACTTCGACATTATAGCATTTTACATTAACTAAATAAAATATATCGCACAAAGTACATTTCAGAAAATGGCAACAATATAATTATTTCAGAGCATTAAAACATTTAGAAAATCAGCTTATTTAAAAAAGACATAAAAATATCAGAAAATTAATTTACTATTTATTTGATCTGTTCTTTCTTAAAAAAAAAAAAAATTCAAGACACTTGAAAGAGATGAAAGAAACAACTGCTACGATTTCAAGCAAAGAAGTTGAATAAAAAAAATGCTTTGTTCTCAGATATTTAGTTTAGATTAATATATATATAGCAAACTGAGAAAATGTTGAATAAGCTTGGGAACTTGTTTTAATTATATCTGATCCGTAGCGCCGAAGAGCAGACAATACATAATCTGTCACTTTTTCCAGACCGTTTTAAAATGCCACAAAATCAATTATCACAAAAACCCTACTTTTTTTGAAAAATATATAGATTGTACCATAGCGTAAGGACTGCAGATGATAAAAAAGATGACTCTTGATTTGTTTTATTTGAGAATTAAAACATCACAACCCACACCGCTAGTTAATTCGCTACGAATTGCGAGGTCCTGCTTTCACCTCCAAGGTAATTTGCATAATCGATTGCTCCGGATGTGACGTCACGCCGACCTGATCACAGACATGCCATCTTGCTTAACAGCTTTAAAAGCCAAACCAATCTGATCAGGGTCATAACTTCTTTTCTTCTTCTGTTGGCCAATTTTTGGAAACTGAAAAAAACAACATAGAAAACATGTTTCATGGTGTTAAAATAAATTTAAAATTGTATCCAAAAAATTTCACGGGACTAATCATAAGGGGTGATTTTTACTGCAGCACCGGCCGTTACTCGTATCGCAGCAGACAACACATTATTTTGAGAAACTTGACATGAATTAAAGGAAATATTCAGTTGGAAATGATATGAAACAGTAAGTTTTCACAGTAAAATTGATTTCTTCATTGAAATAAGCCAACTTACCTTGAAAAAGCTCATTGCATATGCTTTTCAATGAATTTGACAGGTTGCGGGAATTTTTGACAGCGCACTTTGTAGGTTAAAGGTCAGTAATTCAAATCCTTCTTCGTTTCATATAAAAAACGACAACTTCAGGTCGTCTTTACGTATCTTTAGAGAACATCACATTTTCCTACACCTATTTTTCATGGAAGTTCTATCACAAATTAACGAAAAAATGAAAAGAAAATAGGGGGTTATGTAGTTCCTATAGTGAAATGCCAGTCAATTGTGGTCTGCTACCCTAAAAATGGCGCATATTTGCTCTCGTCCGCGCAATAATACTTCCGGTTTCGATCTGCAAAACTTGCCATGTGGGGTGTATGAACATGAAAACCGTCTCATTTCATGCAGAATGTATTCTAGTAGTGAAAAATGGTGATTAAAGCACTCGTTCTGCACGAATTTGCGCAAAAAATAGGAAAATTAGGATCTATTTATTATGGGACTTCTTTCACCACGGAAGCACATTTTCGACCGAATTACTGACCTTATTCCTGTAAACATCCGGTATGCAAATAACATGACGTAATAGATATTTACACCGGTTACTGGTATACACCGATAACAGGGTCACAGAGCATATATATGTGGAAACTTTAAAAATCTTCTTCTATGAAACTGCTGGCCCGATTTTGAAATAATTTCAAACAAATGGTCCTTGTGTAACCCTCTAACAAGATTGTGCAAATGTACGATTCGTCCAACAAGAGGGTCATGATGGACCAAGATCGCTCACCTGTGTTTGCTTGAACAAATTTCTTTGCTAAAGCAAAAAAAAGAACTAGGTGAGAAGGTCATGGTAAAGAGAACTACAGAAATCTGTTAAAAAATATACAGATGGTCCAAATCTCTTTCCTGTAGCTTCATAAAACAAGGAAGTAGGTCAGGGTTAAGAATATTAAAGACAAGTATTGAAATCTGTATCAAACGTTATAAATGTGGTCTAAATTTCTAAGCTGTACCTCCAAAAACGAGAAAGAAGGTCAGTAGGTCATGATTGAGACTATCCAAGATAAGTATTGAAATCTGTATCAAAAATTATACATGTGGTCCAAATTTCTATGCTGTAATTTCAAAAACGAAAACCTAGGTCATGATCCCCACACTGGGGGAGACATATTGTTTCAAAGTTTGCCCTGTCCGTCACACTTCATTTCCGATCAATAACTTGAGAACCACTTGACCCAGAATGTTAAAACTTTATAGGATGGTTGGTCATGCTGAGTAGATGATCCCTTTTGATTTTGTGGTCACTCCGTTAAAGGTCAAGGACACAGGGGCCTGAACATGGAAAACCATTTCCGATTAATAACTTCAGAACCACTTAACCCTGAATGTTGAAACTTCATAGGATGATTGGACATGCAGAGTAGTAGGTGCCCCCTATTGATTTTGGGGTCACTCTATTAAAGGTCAAGGTCAGAGCGGACAGAACTTGGAAATCCATTTCTGGTCAATAACTTGAGAACCATCTGACCTAGAACCTTCAAAGTTCATAGGGTGATAGGACGTGCAGAGTAGATGACTCCTATTGTTTTTGGGGTCACTCCATGAAAGGTCAAGGTCACAGAGGGCTGACTATAGAAAATGCTTTCCACTCAATAACTTGATAACCACTTGACCCAGAATGTTGAAACTTAATAGGATGATTCGACATGCAGAGTAGATGACCCCTACTGATTTTGGGGTCACTCGATCACAGGTCCCTGAACATGGAAAACTGTTTCCAATTCATAACTTGAGAACCACTAGGCCCAGAATGTTGAAACTAAGTGGGATGATTGGACATGCCAAGTAGATGATCCTTATTGCAGCTAACCATCAGTGTCTCTTTGACTTCCGCTCATGTCCCCTATTGACTTCTTGCTTATATGACTATGCATAGGGGGAGACATGCGGTTTTCTATAAAAGCATTTTCTAGTTATTTATTTTGTTGGGTTTAACGTCGCACCAACACAATTATAGGTCATATGGCGACTTTCCAGCTTTGATGGTGGATGAAGACCCAAAGTGCCCCTTCGTGAATTATTTCAGCACGAGCGGGTACCTGGGTAAAACCACGGACCTTCTGTAAGCCAGCTAGATGGCTTTCTTACATGAAGAATTCAACGCCCCGAGTGAGGCTCGAACACCCCGGCTGTACATATTCCAGAGTAACTGTGGAAAAATTGCGGACAAATGCAAAACTTCCATGGAAAGTAGGTACTTTCCATGGAATAGTCTGGAAAAGTCACCTGTTATGTAACATGTCCAGAGTGATTGCAAATGTTTTCCATGGACATCTCTGGAAATCACTCTGGACATCTATCAAAATGTTCATGGAATATTCACCGACACTGCGGAAATGTAGCACTTTGAAAAAATTCTGGTCATTTAACTCTGGAAAATAACTCATTTTCTAAGGGATTTAAACACATCAGAAAACAATTAGCATCAGACTGGGAATACCATGTGATCAAGCTCAGCCAATTAGATCAACTGATCTTACAGAGGAATTTTCAAAATGTGTAACTGGAAGTCTGATGTTAACAAGTTGTGTAAAAATTAGTGAAACTTTATTATATGAAGTAATTCAGTTCAAAGTTAATATTGAGGATTCTAGAAATTGCTCAAGTAAGCTTGTTTACATAATTGACCAATGAAACAATACACACATTTGTAATTATGCATATATGAAAACAGATATCTTTAGGTACTTTCTTTGAATGCTTTCATTATTATTTAAGTGTAATTAATCTTTGTTCGAAACTATGTATATGCTTAAAAAATACTCTAATCAGTCACTTTTAACTGGCAAAGATTCATTTTCCTTGTTCATATATATCATATAGTGTTTGAAACTGCAAAAGTGATCTGCAACCGGGCCGTTCCTTGGGTCTCTGGGGGCGGCGTGCCCTTATACTTTGTTTACACTATAACACTGATGGGGCACAGACGTAACCCTTAAGCACTGTCAGTAGGGACCAAGACCAACGGTAGAGCTGTGGCGGCACCGGTAGTTACTTGGGGAATCAACTGAGGTCCTGGGGAAGTCCCTGTATTGTCTCTATGCCCAAAGAGCTGTCCGGTCACGGGGTCCACTCTACTTCCAATGAATAGAGTGTAGAAGCAGACATTTGAACTCTTAGAAGTGAAAACCATGAAATGTCTCTAGATTCAAATTCCTTTTTTTTTTTTGTAATATAGTAAAATGTCCAACTCAAAATTGTAAGTTCTAACAAAGTAAATGTTCCTTTAGCATTATCACAATCACAAATGTTCTTTTACTGTTTCTGCCAATTTAACTTAAGTCATTCAAAATTATTTTATTTCCAAGTTTTCCTTTTGGTGAAGATAAAGAATAAATGTTCAATGCTTTCTTGTCAAACGTTTTACCAAGACTGAAGTTATGTTACTTAGCAAAATTCTAGCTTAAGCATAACAACCAATGAAATATTTGATATTATAACCAATGAAATTTCTAATGAATAGTAACCAATAAAATTTCAGAATTACAAGATAAAAACTGACCAATAAAAATGTCACATCATAATCTAATTACTTAAGAAAGCTGGACAGTAAAATTGCCTTATGGCTTCACACCTTATCAATTAAATAATCAAAAAGATTCAACCATCAAAGATAGTGTCCAAGCTGTAAAATTGCCAATCTGGCTTAAGGCTTAATTCTTCTATGTTAAAAGATCTTTAGAATAAAAGGATTTCCTGCCAAAGCTGTCAGTTAATCAAAATTAACTTCTATAACAATCTTTTTGAATAAAATACAATACATCTGAAAATCAACATATTAAATGAAAACATAATATAATTAAATGACATTCACACTCACATACAACCTTAATCATATAACTATTATTATATACAAAGTTTATTCAATTTTATTATATTTTATAATTTTACTATTTTTATTATTTTATTATTTCATAAAACTTGGGGTGCAATGTGCCCACGGTGGCAGTACCCCCCTTCTTAATTTAGTTCGTCCTCGAACTTAGTGCAATAATACATTAAAGCATACAAATTATATTTATAATATCACATGGCAAGGTCAACTTCTATTTACAAAATTTAATGTTGAAAATGATCATTCCCGGGAATTATTTACATATCTTTGTACAGTTCATGCATGAATTATAACGCACATGTTTAAATTATGTTCTCTTAGACTCACAGTATAGTTACTGTTCTTGCTTTGTTCAGATCACATCACCAGTCAATGTTCCTGTTTCACACATTATATGCCATGTTTTACTGTTTGTTCTCACTATTCTGTCACTGTCATATTAGCACACTGATATTTATGAAGTTCAAGAAATTTATGTTAAAGAATACCGTAAGAGTTAGTTTACCTGAGTGCAAAATTTATTAGCACATGACCCACATACACCTGATTAAATGTGACCAGTTTATACCATTCATATTGCATTGGCTTTACAGATTGGAGGATATTCACTATTAAACATAAAAAAAATTAAACCTTAACATCAAGTTGCACTGTTGAAGCAGCAGTTTAAAGGTCCATTACTAAGGGAAAGTGAGTTGGCAATTTTTTTCATAGCCAGTGCATAGACTTCTGCAAGACACTAAATAATGAAGATTGGCAGGTCAAAATTTACAGAAGGTCTTTGGAACTCAAAGAAATGTATGTGTATTATGTTGAAATTTCAATGAATCGACAGAATGACCCCCCAGGTCTTTTTAACTTTCTTCATACTTCATAGAAAAATAATTGTACATATACTGCGATTTATTTCGAATTACTACATACCAACTTTCATTTTCCAATAAAATGAAATAGTTTCTGTGCTTTTTAAAAGAAATTAAAATGTTCACTTTCCTTAGTATTGGACCTTTAAGGGTCAAGCCCGGCCGCTGTATAACTCACAAGTGCTCTAACTCTAGGATGAGTAATTTTACATTAAACTAATATTTAATAAACAGACAACTAGGTGGACTCCTCCAGAAATTAAATGTGAATCAAAATCATTACAGTTACGAGACAACGATGTAAAAAAATATCTGTCCACAAAATTACACATATTTTCAAAATATTGTTTTGCTAATGTCAGATATAATAAAGGTTGGGGTTGATTAGATGGGTTTCAAACCATATTAATCATAGCACTTTTAAACATCTAAGAATAGATATAATACTTTTAAAATATCTAAGATCAGTCAACCTTATATAAAAGTAATTTCACAGAAAAATTGAAACCTTTAGCAAAAACTTAAGAAATAGAATTTGAACATTTTGACATGAGCTGTTCTTAAATTACCTCCACAATTCATAACATTTAACCTACAAATTTTCTGTAACTTCTTTTTAAAGTACTGATCAATTCATTGTAACATCCAGGATGTCATTAAGATCCTGCCATTCTGGTGCAATATTTGGATTTCTGAAGTCCACTAAACACTGTATCTGGTCATTCTGATCTATTGATATTTCATGAATGTTATTTACTTGGATACACATGTAATAATCATTTGACTTCTTTTGATTCAGTTGATGTAAAGTTCTACTTTGCTTGTTTCGAATGTATTCTATTTTCTCCTCTGTTTCTGTCTTTTGTTTCCAATCTTCAAGTTTAGATAATAAATCTCTAGCAAAGTCATATGCTGCTGTGATAGTTCTAATTTCTGGTGCTTTGGTACCATATTGAATCAAAAAGTATGGTCTTCCACATATAAATTTCATTCCTTCTAATTTTTGTTGAAATTTGTTTTCAGTTTCTAAAGATGCTGAATTTATTTGTGCTGACTTAACTTCCTCAAAGAATTTATGCCCTTGTTGCAGAGGTTTCTTTCTTTTCTTTCCAGACATTGTTCTGTTGGCATGGAATTCTCTTATTAGGTGACCTGGAATCTTACATGAGGAGTGTCATTCTGTGTGATTGTCTTGCAATTTAACTTTGTAGTATAAAGCTCCATTGCTACGGCTCGATGCTTGTATCGCTTTGATATCTTCTGTCTTAAATGGCTGGCATTTTCCTTTTTGGCAGTCTTCGCATTTTGGCACACTATTTGGCTGGTCCTGTGTTTTCTGTGTGTTTTGTGTCTGTTGAGTATGCTGTTTCTGTGGGTCATTTTTGGTGGGTCCCTTTTCATTTGTTTTATGTCTGCTGGCATTCTGACTGGTTTTGTTCACATTTCTCTGTTCACTTTTCATCTCTTCCTTAGTTCTTTCTCTATGTTTTTTCTTCTGAGCTCCGTTTCTGTTATTTTCACTTTTTGTCGTATTGTCTGTTTGTGTTTTCTGTTTACCGTCATTTTTGGCTTTAAACCTTTTCGTCTCATCAGCTTTGTTTCTTTTATTTTTCAGATTTTCTTTCTTTTGCTCCTGTTCTCCGGTTCTTTGGTTTCTGTTACCTTTATTTCTATCATTTTGGGCTTCTGGCCTCTGTTTATTTATATTTCTGTTAATCTGTTTTCTGCTGCTATTATCATTCTTGGCTCCTGGCCTCGTATTTCTACTGTTTTTATTCACATTTGGTCTTTGGCTATTATTTTGTCTGTCTCTCTGGTCATCTTCATTTCTTTGTACATTATGTCTGTTCTCATTTTGATTTTCTCTTGCTGCATTTCTCGGCTGATACTGTCATGAATTTCCTCTGGATTCAGCTCATCATCTTGATTTTCTAGCTCTGCTGGCGGGTTTGTTGGTCTACTCTCTGGGTCGAAGTACAGCTTCAGTAGCATAGCATTCACCAATGACTTTACCTCTTTGTTAGTTCTCACATGACGCAACTTGTATGTGTAGTTTGGTCCAGTCATGGTAATATAGTATGGTCCGACCCACTTACGATGCAGTTTCGGCGCTTTGCCTGTTGGTACTTTGGTGCAGTACAACCATACTCTCTGGGCTGGCCTGTATTCAGGTGGTTTAGAGTACTTGTCATGTTGGTACTTATACTTCTCTTGAGCACGCTGAATATTTTCATTGACAATTTTCCTACAGATTTCGAGATTCTGCAAAATTCTCCCAAGATGCACCTTGTAGCTTTGGGGTAGATGGTCTTTTGGCTGTAGTACTGCATCGATAGGTAGTCGCATCTCTCTGCCGTAGAGAAGAAAGAACGGACTGAAGTCGGTTGACTGTGTAGCTGGAGTAGAACGATATGCCATCATGATACCAGGTAAAAGGTCTGGCCAGTCATCTTGTTGTCCTTTACAATATGCTCGGAAGGCTTGCAGAATATATGAATTCTTTGATTCCACTAATCCATTGGTCATCGGATGATAGGCACTTGTAAAGGATTGCTTGATGTTGAAAAGTTCTGACAAGGCTTTTACCAGGTTAGACATGAAGTTTTTCCCTCTGTCACTCAGTAGTACTCTCGGGGCACCATATCTTGTGATAATCTCTTTGAATAGAACACTTGCAACTTCCTCACAAGTCTGTGTTCGGAGTGGAAAGCATTCTGCCCATTTAGAGTAGCTGTCTACTACAAGCAAGATGGGCTTATATTTGTCCTTCGTGGTTGGTAGTCCACTTAGGATGTCCATTTGCCATCTGCTGAAGACGTCATCAACTGGCTGTGGTTGTAGTGGAGGGGGTTTGGAGTTGAAAGCTCTCTTTGACTGTTGGCATACTTCGCAAGTCTTAACATACTGCCTTATGTTTTCATACATTGAGGGCCAGTAGTATTTGTTACGAAGTGATGCGTAAGTCCTTTCAAATCCTTGATGACCACCACCTGCGATACAGTCGTGATATTGTTTCAGCACGTCGTCCCTTAGGATTCTTGGAATCGCGATCTGCATGACGAGTCGTTCCTCCAGTGGCACTTGTTTTCCACGTCTGGAGTAGAAGTGCTGCAGGACGTTGTCAACCAGCTCATAGTTGTAAGATTCTGCAACTACTGTTCTGGCCTTGTGCGGATCTTCTGGGACTCTGTGATTGGCAAGATAATTATAGATGTCTCTTAAGTCGGGACATTCTCTCTGATGCTTGGCCAAGTCTGGGAATGAACCTGCTTCAGGAGCTGTGGCTTCATCTGTGGTCAGAGCTGCCATAACAGTCTCTTCATCTTCACCTGGGTACACAAGTGTCACCTGTGTGTATTCCCTGTTGTCTTTTTGTATGGAGCCAATGTGGTCTGCTAACTCACTAGAGGCTGGTGGCGTTGAGTCTTGGTAACGCTGTCTTGACAAAAAGTCGGCATTGCAATTTGTTGAACCTGAACGGTGCTGGATGTCAAACTGGTATGCTTGAAGAAGGATACTCCAACGGCCTAGACTACCTTGACAGTCCTTGATTTTCTGGAGATATTTAACAGAGACGTTGTCAGTGAATGCTTTAAATTTTCTTCCAGCAAGGTAGTGTCTAAAATGTTGTATTCCTTCTACCAAGGCAAGACCTTCTTTATCCGTAATGTGCCACCGAAGTTCATTGTTGTGCAGGGTTCTTCCTCCGAAACAGATTGGATGCTCTCTTCCTTCATGCATTTGCGAAAGCACATATCCAATTGAATATTCTAAGGAATCTACTGCTAGGATGAAATCTTTGTTGAAGTCTGGGTACCTTAATATGGGTGCTATGATTAACTTTTGTTTCAATAGTTGGAAGGCATTTTCACATTCATCTGTCCATTCAAATTTAATGTCTTTCTTTAGTAAGTTAGTTAATGGTTTGGCTATTTTGGCATAGTTCATCACAAATTTTCTATAAAACCCAAAAATTCCTAATGTCTGTTTTACTTGCTTAGCACTCTTTGGTCGTTCTGCATTTTTGATCTTATCAGTATTTTCTGGTAGCACTTTTATTCCATCTTTTGTCACAATGTGGCCTAAATATTTAACTGATTCAGTTCCAAATTTGCACTTTGCAGGATGTAATTTAAGATTGGCTTCTCTAAGATTGGTAAAAACTAAGTTTAAATGGTGTAAGTGTTCATCAAAGTCTTTTGAAAATACGAGCACATCATCGATATAAACAAGAGCAATTTTGAAGTTCAGGTTTTTTAGCACTTTGGTCATAAGACTCTGAAATGTCATTGGGGCATTCACAAGTCCAAAGCTGAGCCGTCGGAACTGGAAGATTCCCTGGTCTGTTATAAATGCACTTTTGTGTTTCGTTGACTCATGAAGTGGAACTTGCCAAAATCCTGAGCGCAGATCTAGTGTAGAATAGACAGAGGCTTTCGCATCAGCTAGAGTATCAAAAACGTCTGTCATGTGTGGAATGGGGAAGGACATCGGCTGTGTCACGGCATTGACCTTCCTGTAGTCCACTGCAAACCTCCATTCATTGTTGGGTTTTTTGACTAGTACCACAGGGCTGTGCCATGGCGAAATACTTTCCTCAACGACGCCTGATTCCTCCATTTCTTTGATCAACTTGTGTAGAATTTTACGCTTTTCTGGTGTCTGTCTGTAAGGACCTGAACTGACTGGCTTTGCGTTTCCTGTATCGATAATGTGTTGATGCAGATTTGTCTCTCCAAGTTCTGATAAATCTTTAGCAAAGATATCACGATTTTGTCCAAGAAATTTGTATAATTTATGTTTTTGTTCAGCACTTAATTCACTAGATTCAATGTTAATGCCTAAATCTTTCACTATTTGTTCATAATTTAAGTTTTGTTTTGAGTCTGAAGCACTTAAGTTTGAAATGTTCATTGTATTCTGTTCTTTTAGCACTGATATTGTTGAAGGATCAATTTTACTAACTTTTGCTATTCTCTGTCTGGCTGATAAGAATACTGGAAGACTGGTAGGATTGATAAGTCTGTAAACACCTTTACAATTTTTCACATTCACTACAGTTTTCCCTCCTACTATATTTAAATCTTGAATATTCAGTCTAGGTTCTAATAGCACTAGTGATTCTGCTTGCATTCTGGCAATTCTGACAGGAATGATAATTTCGCTGTGGGGTGGCACGATGATTTCTCTGATAGTTGTTGCCCATGATGTTTGTGGAGTTGCTTCCGGTGGTGTTGGCACTTCCATTTGTTTGACATTTACCGAATTTGACACTAGCATTTCTAATTCACCAAAATTGATGTGTACATTGTTTTTTTTAAAAATCTATTCCGACCAGAATTTTGGAGTGTAATTGTTCAAAAACATGAAAATTATGTGTAAATGTCACACCTTCACATTCAAATGTAATATCTGTCTGACCTAGAACATGATGTCTTTCACCACAAACACCAATAATTTGTTGCAGATGACTTCTTCTAAGTTTACTATTTGGAGCCACAATGTCCAGAAAATATTTGCTTACAGCACTTATATCTAAACCAGAATCTACTAGGCAAGGAGTAGTTTGTTCATTTATTTTGACAGTCATGTAGTTTTTCTCCAGTTTTGGCTTAAAGCCTACATCCATGATTAAAAACCTTCTGAATCAGCACTATTGATCTTACAATTTGTCTTTGAACAGCACCACTTTTCCATTTTGACAATTAATATTTGAATTCAAAATTAAAAAATACTTTATTTCAACAATAACAAGTAACTTAGCACAAAAATATCTGAACAAAAATATTCAACTTTCATTTACAACATTTCACCCTTAGTTCATCAACATATTTGAACACATTCATTTTCTATAATATTATACTTTATATTGTGTCTTATTCAAATATTTGTTTATATTTCCCTTCAACCTTAATACATAATTGTACCAGCTCTTAAAATTTCTCTATCTGTTGTACCCAATGCATTGAAAATTCGGCCATAGACTTAATATTGGTCACATATAAACAGGTATATGAGAGGCATGCACACAAAAGATTGCACTCACCCAACATCAGTGACAGTTAAGTTAATGTCTGCAAGTTGTCTTCCGTGGCTTCGTCCCCTCGTCTAACGCTGTCGTTCTGTGTAACCAAACATCTAAGTCTCCTGAATGGATTGATCTTCTGGCCCTAATTGACTTCCAACTTCCACTGTTAACATTGTGACTGGATGCTTCCCAATTTTTGATTATGAATTTTTGTACTGTCCTTTTTCTTCAAATAATTCTGCAATTTTCAATAATTGTCTGCTTTGAAATTAAGTTTCCTTCACGAAATGTTCTTGATCATCTCAACAGTCTGCTGAGTACCCGGATTCTCCACCAACTGCAACCGGGACGTTCCTTGGGTCTCTGGGGGCGGCGTGCCCTTATACTTTGTTTACACTATAACACTGATGGGGCACAGACGTAACCCTTAAGCACTGTCAGTAGGGACCAAGACCAACGGTAGAGCTGTGGCGGCACCGGTAGTTACTTGGGGAATCAACTGAGGTCCTGGGGAAGTCCCTGTATTGTCTCTATGCCCAAAGAGCTGTCCGGTCACGGGGTCCACTCTACTTCCAATGAATAGAGTGTAGAAGCAGACATTTGAACTCTTAGAAGTGAAAACCATGAAATGTCTCTAGATTCAAATTCCTTTTATTTTTGTAATATAGTAAAATGTCCAACTCAAAATTGTAAGTTCTAACAAAGTAAATGTTCCTTTAGCATTATCACAATCACAAATGTTCTTTTACTGTTTCTGCCAATTTAACTTAAGTCATTCAAAATTATTTTATTTCCAAGTTTTCCTTTTGGTGAAGATAAAGAATAAATGTTCAATGCTTTCTTGTCAAACGTTTTACCAAGACTGAAGTTATGTTACTTAGCAAAATTCTAGCTTAAGCATAACAACCAATGAAATATTTGATATTATAACCAATGAAATTTCTAATGAATAGTAACCAATAAAATTTCAGAATTACAAGATAAAAACTGACCAATAAAAATGTCACATCATAATCTAATTACTTAAGAAAGCTGGACAGTAAAATTGCCTTATGGCTTCACACCTTATCAATTAAATAATCAAAAAGACTCAACCACCAAAGATAGTGTCCAAGCTGTAAAATTGCCAATCTGGCTTAAGGCTTAATTCTTCTATGTTAAAAGATCTTTAGAATAAAAGGGTTTCCTGCCAAAGCTGTCAGTTAATCAAAATTAACTTCTATAACAATCTTTTTGAATAAAATACAATACATCTGAAAATCAACATATTAAATGAAAACATAATATAATTAAATGACATCCACACTCACATACAACCTTAATCATATAACTATTATTATATACAAAGTTTATTCAATTTTATTCAATTTTATAATTTTACTATTTTTATTATTTTATTATTTCATAAAACTTGGGGTGCAATGTGCCCACGGTGGCAGATCACATGCAATAAAATCATATTGCTTGTACTGAAGTGTTATTGCTCACTATACATGTACTGCAAAAAAGTCTATAAATCACATTTATTGCTATTGTATAATACTGTCAACAGAACTTCCTGGAAGACTGCGGAATAACTCCGGAAAATTGTTCACGGACGGCAGTGGAATCACTCCGGAAAATTGTCCATGGAAAGTTCTTCGGAAATCCCTGGACATTTTTCCACAGTTTTCTGCAGTATTCCATATCAAGCTCTGAAAAGTTTGTCCGAATACTCCAGAGTCCGGACTTCCATGGAAATTAAAAGACATTCCATGGAAACTTCTGGAATTTTGACAGCCGGGACACATCGATAAGGGGCATGTGATTTGAAGTCAGTGACTGTAACCACGCAGCCATGGAGGCCCAAGGTCATGATAAAGACAATTCAAAATGAGTATTGAAATCAGTATCAAACATTATACTTGTGGTCTAAATTTGTTTGCCATTGCTTCAAAAACAAATAAGTCTATGTAAAACAAAGGACCACCCGGGCATGGACTAGACTGACCCCAGGGTCATGAACTAGGTCAACACTCAAATCAAAGGAAAAGCTTGTTAACACTGTAGAGGCCACATTTATGACCTTATCTTCATGAATCTTAGAATATTTATCTTGATTTATCTGGTCTAGCTGAGTGAAATCCCTAACAGAACAATAGGTCTGCAACTTCACATGATATGTAACATTCCCCTAATGTTTTTTTGACTCAAGTCAAATACTTCTTGAGATACATGTGACACAAACTAGTATACCGTTTATGCATCTTTTTGACTATCAAGAGCCATAACTTATGCCCTTTTATGCATATTTAAGTCAAGGGCAATGACTCTGGTCTGGCTGAGTGATATCTCTAACACGAGATCACAGAGTGATCTTGGCGCCCACCATTGAACCATTTTTGAATGTTCTAAATTTCAAGACTAGCTCAAGGTCAAAATCAATGTCAAAGTTCATATTGGTACACAAAACTATGCATGTGGTCCAAATTTGAAGGCTGTAGCTTGAACAAGAAGGTCAAGATGGCCCTAGGTCGCTCACCTGAGAAACACACCATAACAGTGTAAACATGTTTGACCTAGTGATTTCATGGAAAAAAATATTCTGACCAATTATCATTAAAATTGGAGCAAAAATCTTGAGTATAAATAAGTATTTTCTTTGATTCGACCTCTGACCTAATTATTGACCCCAGAGTACTAGACCCATATTCGAACTTGATCTAGATTTCATCAAGACTATCATTCTGACCAAATTTCATGAAGATCAATTGAAAAATACAGCCTCTATCGCACACACAAGGTTTTTCTTTGATTTGACCTAGTGACCTACTTTTTGACCCAAGATGACCTATTTTCAAACTCGGCCTAGATTTCATTAAGGTTAACATTTTGGACTTAATTTCACGAAGATCAATTGAAAAATACAGCCTCTATCGCATATACAAGCTTTTCCTTTGATTTGAACTAGTGACCTACTTTTTGACCCCAGAGGACCCATATTCGAACTTGACCTAGATTTCATCAAGGTAATCATTCTGACCAAAATTCATGAAGATTAATGAAAAAATACAGCCTCTATTGCATACACAAGGTTTTTCTTTGATTTGACCTAGTGACCTAGTTTTTGACCCCAGATGACCCACTTTCGAACTCGGCCTAGATTTCATCAAGGTAATCATTCTGACAAAATTTCATGAAGATCAATCGAAAAATACAGCCTCTATCGCATACACAAGGTTTTTCCTTGATTTGACCTAGTGACCTAGTTTTTGACCCGAGATGACCCATTTTCGAACTCGGCCTAGATTTCATCAAGGTAATCATTCTGACCACAATTCATGAAGATCAGTTGAAAAATACAGCCTCTATCGCATACACAAGCTAAATGTTGACGGACGACAGACAGACGACGGACGCCGGACATCGAGCGATCAGAAAAACTCGCCTGAGCATTGCTCAGGTGAGCTAAAAATACAGCCTCTATCGCATACACAAGCTAAATGTTGACAGACAGACGACGGACGCCGGGCATCGAGCGATCAGAAAAACTCACCTGAGCACAGGTGAGTAAAAATGTGAAAGTAGGTCCCTAGGTCAAAATCAAGATCAAATTTCATTTCGGAACACAAAATTAAGCATGTGGTCCAATTCTGAAGCCTGTATCTTCAAAAATGTGAAGTAGGTCACTAGGCCAATGTCAGGGTCAACGTTTATTTCAGTCCACAAACCTATGCATGTGGTCCAAATTTGAAGGCTGTACCTTGAGAAATGTGAAAGTAGGTCACTGGGTCAATCTCAAGGTCAAAGTTCATTTCGGTACATAAAACTATGCATTGGTCCAAATTTGAAGGCTGTAGCTTGAGAAATGTGAAAGTAGGTCACTAGGTCAAAATCAAGGTCAAATTTCATTTCGGAACAAGAAACTATGCATATGGTCCAAATTTGAAGCCTGTACCCTCAAAAATATGGAAGTAGGTCACTAGGTCAATGTCAAGGTCAAAGTTTATTTCTGTACACAAACCTATGCATCGGTCCAGATTTGAAGGCTGTAGATACAGAAATATGAAAGAAGGTCACTAGGTTTTTCCCTATATAAGTCTATATAAAACCATCTGACCCCCAGGGCGGGGCCATATTTGACCCTAAGGAAATCATTTGAAAGATCTTGGTAGAGGACCACTAGATGATGCTACATACCAAATATCAAAGTCCTAGACCTTGTGGTTTTTAACAAGAAGATTTTCAAAGATTTCCCCTATATAAATCTATGTAAATTATAAAAATAAACAAAGGACCATAACTCACTCAAAAATTGTTGAACCAGTCTGATTTTCAGGGGGACACAACTAGGGTACTAATACATCATTCTGACAAAGTTTGGTTAAAATCACCCGAGAAGTTTCTGAGGAGATGCGACAACGAGAAATTGTTAACGGAAGGACGACGGACCATGGGTGCACCCCAGGTGCACAACTTCACATGCTGAATAATATTCCTGAAATGTTTCATAATCCTTGGTAAAATACTTTTTCAGACACACGCGACACAAACTTCTAAAGGCCCTTTTTATGCACATTTTTGACTAAGTCAAGGGCCATAACTCTGGTCTGGCTGTGTGAGATCCCAAGCAAAACAGAAGCGCATAATTTCCTGTGCTAAATAAAAATCCTGTGAGGTTTGATGACTGAGTCAAATACTTTTGAGATATGTACAACACAAAGTCGGACGAACAGACAGACAGGGGCAACTCTAGATGGGGCTACCCATAACATTTTGGGGGGGCACAAAATGTGTACATGTCTGAATACACCAGATAAAATGTGTACATGTCTGAACACATCAGATAAGACTAAAGGTTTGCTTCACTGTGTATTTATTTGTATAAGGCAATGAACACATTTTTCATCAATTAAAGCCTAATTATAAATGAATCACAGAATTATGAGTATTAACTTTGACAGAACAGGGATATGTAATAATGCATATAACATACTGTGAAATCAATTTGCGGGGGACAAATTTTCACGGATTTTGTGGTTCTGTAAATCCAGGAAATTTAATCCAAATAAACAGAACTTTAAAGTTCATTTATTTTATCCTTAAACAAGAGTGCCAGAATGTCACAATATACGCCAGTCATGTCCCGGTAAATGTTTCAGATAAACATATTCTGTATAAGTTTGGTAGACAGTAAGCCCAAACAATGACATATGCAATTCTAACAACCAGGTTAAAAAGTTACAAGAATTAGCTATTTATAGAAGCAACAAAGGGAAGTAAGTCTACAAGAAATCTATACTTTGTTTTTCTAAGTCCATAAAAAAACTCCTTACCAGGTAGAGATAAAATTTAAAAGTAACATCTATGTTGTACCACAGAAAAGTGGTCTTGGTTTTTCCCTACGGTCAATTATAAAACAAGAGGGCCATGATGGCCCTATATATCACTCACCAGAGTTGATCTGGCCTACTGACCTAGTTTTTTACTCCACATGAGCCAGTTTCGAATTTAACCTAGAGGTCATCAAGACAAACATTCTGACCAAGTTTCATAAAGATTGAGTCGTAACTGTAGCCTTTAGAGTGTTCACAAGCTTTTCCTTTGATTTGACCATGTGACCTTGTTTTTTATCCTAAATGACCCAGATTAAAACTTGACCTAGAGATCATCAAGACAAACATTCTGACCAAGTTTCATAAAGGTTGAGTCACAACTGTGGCCTATAGTGTTCACAAGCTTTTCATTTGATCTGGCCTACTGACCTAGTTTTTGCCCCCACATGACCAAAATTCAAACTTGACAAAGAGATCATCAAACAAACATTCTGACCAAATTTCATAGAGTTGAGTCAAAACATTGGCCTCTTGAGTGTTCACAAGCTTTTCCTTTGATCTGGCCTAGTGACCTAGTTTTTGACCCAACATGACCCAGATTAGAAATTATCCTAGAGATTATCAAGACAAACACTCTGACCAAATTTCATAAGGACTGGGTCACAACTGTGGCCTAAAGAGTGTTCACAAGCTTTTCCTTTTATTTGACCGGGTGACCTAGTTTTTGACCCCACATGACCCAGATTCGAACTTGACCTATCAGTGATTTTTTTTGGAAAAAATAAAGGTGACTTTGCCCGCTGAATTGGGAAAATAAGCGCGATAATGCCCAAAATTGGGAAAAAACAGAAATATGTTTAATTTCCATACTATTTATTTATTTGGGTTTTACGGCACACCAACACAGTATAGGTTATATGGCGCCAAACAGGACTACAAATTTTGGTTCCACATCCCATTTACATCGAAATAAAAACGAGGTATGGAATCAAAATTTGCATACCTGCTGGAATCACAGAGTTACTGCAAAACCAAATGTTAAGACCCTATTAGTCGCCTCTTACGATCATGCAATGGTAAGGCAGTGGTTCCAATTCTTTTCATACACAGATTGTCCAAGGACCACATGGGGCAATTTCCAAACTAAGTGATATAAATTTTAATCTCTACATTTCCTAACTGAATGTTGTTTGAAAGGTTTACATTTTTTTCAAAACCACTTTTGGATTTAAAATTATGAAATTTAAGGGTGGTAAAATTAATTAAGACACAGATACAACTTACACAAATTGTATTTTTCAATTTTCAGTTCATGCCCTTGAAATTTGAAAACGTCTGAAATTTTGACTATCCGAAAATCGGTACATTCGCGCCGATTTTGATCTCCAATTTTTCAAAAACTAGGAGAGATATTGTAATTTTTCATTATCATAAATAGGATGTTAGTCAAAACGTCCCCTAGTCAAAACACCCCCCATTTTGGTCAAAACGTCCCCCTTTTCTAGTCAAAACACCCCCCTTCCAAAAATTACCAGGTCAAAACACCCCCCTTAAAAATTATATATGTAAATACATATTACTTAAGTTAATTTGGTAAACATTATTAAATTATAATGTTCATTATATTGTTTTACATGCATAGATTTTAATTAGAATATTGTATCTATTAGTTTTAGAATGTTACATGTTGTGAAATTATCTGATGTTTATATTGTGTAAAAGTGATGTTTCTGTTATTTATTAATAAAGTTAAATGAAATGAAATTATAATGTTGTTATGTTATAAATGAAATTGTTACAACTGTATGAAGACAAGGCAGTAATGGATCAAACAAGCTGTTAATTTGTAAACAGGTATCTAAAAGTATAATTGCACAACAATTAAATAATGTGAAAAAAAGTTATAACTATTAAAAATTAAGTGTCCTTACATTAAGTGTATAGGAACAAAGTCAAACCGCGTCAACATGCCATTGCCTGCGACTCGTGTGACAACGGGCAACACAGAACCTGTGACACAGGTAAGTTATATTCATGTTATTATTATTATTGATTTCTTGAATTACTAGACTTCAGTAAATGTCTTTTGTGGAATATTTATCATATTCAAAATTGTCTAACTACTTTTTTGGCAAATATGTAATTTTCTGTTAAAATCTGATTAACTACCTTTTACCATTTAATAATATTTTATTAAATATTGAAAATCTGGTCAGAAAGAAAAAAAAACAATATACAGATCATAATCGCATTATGAAAAGAAAACAAATTCAAATATACAAGTAATCAATGCACTGTCAAGTTAATCCAATCAGAGTAGATAATGTGTTATAACAGAAACAGATTACAATAGGTGTTAATTCAATCAACAGATTCTGTATATTGATCGAATTGATTAGTAAAAACAAATGAGAAATAAATGATAAATATTTATTTACAAGTACCAGAATTAAAAAGAAATCATGATATAATGAAGAAATATGGGCCGTTCCATGAGGAAACCTGTATTAGTGACAAAAATCAAAATTAAGATAGCAAAATATTCATTAATAACTTTCTTTTATCTTTCAAATCTTAAAATTTGAAGTAATTATCTTCACTATTTCAAGAATTACAATGCTAGTAAGTCACCGAAGGCATTTTGTGTAAAAAAGTATTATTATTATAGTTTGTGTAAAAAGGTATTAACATTCTTTTCAGTCATTTCATTTTCTTACTATATTTTTTTTCAGTTACTTATGCACAATTTGTGATTTCTATCTCCTATAAATATTTCTTATGTCTTTTACAGCTACCGCACAGGGGCTAAAAAAGATGAGCACCATTTACAAACCAAGGCTCACCACAACAGTTCAGGATGAGGAATAATTGAGATGAAAACATTAACTAGCATAAACGTGAATTGGACTTCTTGATATTGTGTAGCTGGAACACTTTGAAATAATATTGTGATATTCTTGACACGAGATTAGACATGAAACAGCACATAAACTCGGATTCCAGATCATGCTATGGTCAGATCAGACAAATTGGTCACATAAGAAAATATATAACAACTGACGCAACAAAATGTCTAGTAAACTCCCTAGTAACATCACGGATGGACTATTGTAATGTGCTGCTGCATGTAATACCGAAAACAAATCTTAAAAGACTACAGCTCGTTCAAAACACAGCTGCCTGCCTCATCATAAAATCGTCCAGCTATGACCATGTTACTCCTATCCTGAAAGATCACCACTCGCTACCTGTAGAGTACAGAATCAAATTCAAAAACCTAACACTTACCTATAAAACATTACGTAACAAAGTTCCCAAATTAACTTAAGTAATATGTATTTACATATATAATTTTTAAGGGGGGTGTTTTGACCTGGTAATTTTTTGAAGGGGGGTGTTTTGACTAGAAAAGGGGGACGTTTTGACCAAAATGGGGGGTGTTTTGACTAGGGGACGTTTTGACTAGGGGACGTTTTGACTTGATACCTCATAAATGATTAACCGGCATAATGGAACATATTAAAACTGGCTTAAGTCCATATTTCTCTTCAAACTCGCCAATGTTTTGTTTGTCACATATTTTCGCGACAGTAACCTTGATGCAATTTTGATCTCAAAAAGGACGTTTTTGATGTCATTTCTGCCAATTTCATGTTAGATATCGCATTTCTCACACCAAAGTATCAACTGTTACATTTTAGAAAAAATATCCTTTAATTTGAGGAGGAAAAACACCTCTTTTTTTAGTGGAAAAATTGACGATTTTTTGGGAAAAAATAGCCTATTTTGGCAAGGGGAAACTACCGAAATTCGGCAGTAAAAATAGGCAAAAAAAAATCACTGCCTATAGATAATCAAGACAAACATTCTGACTAATTCTTATGAGTTTCAAACTTGAGTTGTGGTCTCTAGAGTGTTGACTGGTACATCTGTCACAAATAAGGGGCAATAATTCAAATGTTTGCAGTCTTAGGGAGTATAGCCTCAACAAACATTTTATGAAAAGGATTCATTATTCTAGGCCATATACTTTTTGAGCCATGAGCATCACAAACAAAAAATCCTTTATTTTGGCTATTTCAAGGGCCATAACTCTGTAATAAGTGCTAAGATTCTCAAGAAGAATGCCAAGTGTGCAAGGTCACATCATGATAAAGACTCAAGCAAGGTTTCATGAATTTACATCAAATACTTTTTGAGCTAGGAACATAATTAGGTGAAAAATGTACATTTTTGACTATTTCAGGGGCCATAACTTTAAAATTAGGGGGTGGAGCCAGCCAAAAAATAAGAGGTGCATGTGCATGTTTATATCATGATAAAGACTCGTGCAAGTTTTCATCCATTTATATTACATACTTTTTGAGCTAGGTGTGTCACAAGGTGAAAATGTGCATTTTTAACTATTTCAGGGGCCATAACTCTAAAAATATGGGGCGGAGGCAGACAAAAAATAGGAGGTGCGCAAGTTCATATCATGATAAAGACTCATGCAAGGTTTAATCAATTTATATGTAATATTTTTTGAGTTAGGTCCACAAGGTGAAAATGTGCATTTTTGACTATTTCAGGGGCCGTAATCTTGAAATAGGGGGCGGAGCCAGACAAAAAATAGGAGGTGCGCAAGTTCATATCATGGTAAAGACTCATGCAAGGTTTCATCAATTTATATCAAATACTTTTTGAGCTAAGCGCGTCACGAACTTCGGACGGATGCAGGGACAAGACTAAATCTATATGCCCCCACAACACATGGGGGGACACAATAAAAGTCACACAAAACTCTTTACCAGGTAGAGATAGGTCAAAATACTCCTAAAATTGGATGTAACATGCATGTTGTACCACAGAAAAGTGGTTTTGATTTTTCTCTATGACCAGTAATTATAGGTCATATGGCGACTTCCCAGCTTTGATGGAGGAAGACCCCAGGTGCGCCTCTGTGCATTATTTCATCACGAGCGGGCACTTGGGTAGAACCACCGACCTTCCGTAAGCCAGCTGGATGACTTCCTCACATGAAGAATTCAACGCCCCAAGTGAGGCTCGAACCCACATCGATGAGTGGCAAGTGATGTAGTCAGCAACCATAACCACTTGGCCATGGAGGCCCCTTCGGCCAGTGATAAAAAAGTTACAATATAAGCTATTTATAGTAAGAACAATGGGAAATAATTCTAAAAACAAGGGTGCTTCATGGTGGTGAACATTTGTGACAAGTTACATCAAAATCCCTCCATGCATGAAGAAGATACGCTCCGGACAAAGTACCGACCTTTGACCTCTAAGTGTGACCTTGACCTTAGACCTAGGGACCTGGTTCTTGCACATGACACTCCGTCTCATGATGGTTAACAATTGTGCCAAGTTAAATCCATGAAGAAGAAATGCTCTGGACAGCCATTCTTGAATTTGACTGACCTCTGTGACCTTGATCTTAGACCTAGGACACTCCCATCTCATGACGGTGAACATTTGTGCCAAGTTACATAAAAATCCCTACATGCATGAAGAAGGTATGCTCCGGACAAAATCTGTGGACGCCGCCCGCCTGGGGCGTTCCCACAATAGGTCCTGCTTTTCAAACGGGCGTATAAAAAATTCATGTCACATTAAAAAACATTTTGACCAAAATCACAAAATCTACTAGAGCTGCTTTTGAGAAAAGCGAATGTCTCCCACAACTCCCTAATCATCTAAATAGCAAGTCAGTCTTTATATACTGTTTACTCACTACAATTCAAGGGCCAGAACTCCAAAATGCCTGGACCGATTTGGCTCATTATCGAACTTGTTCGAGGTCTTATGATCAAACACATTTTCTTCAAATTTGGTGAAGAGTGGATGAGAAATGTTCGACTTAGAGTGCGGACAAGAGTAACAAGAGGACCATGATGGTCCTGAATCGCTCACCTGTCCCCACATGACCCAGTTTTGAACTGAGTAGGATGTTGTTTTTTTCTATTATTTGACATAGTGACCTAGTTTTTGAGCTCATGTGACCCAGTTTTAAACTTTACCTAGATATCATTAAGATAAAAATTCTGACCAATTTTCATGAAGATCCATTGAAAAATATGGCCTCTAGAGAGGTCACAAGGTTTTTCTATTATTTGACCTAATGACCTAGTTTTTGAAGGCAAGTGACCCAGTTTTGAAATTGACCTAGATATCATCAAGGTGAACATTCTCACCAATTTTCATGAAGATCTCATGAAAAATATGGCCTCTAGAGAGGTCACAAGGTTTTTCTATTTTTATACCTACTGACCCAGTTTTTGATGGCATGTGACCCAGTTTCAAACTTGACCTAGATATCATCAAGGTAAACATTCAGACCAATCTTTTTGAAGATCCATTGAAAAATATGGCCTCTAGAGAGGTCAAAAGGTTTTTCGATTTTTAGACCTACTGACCTAGTTTTTGACCACAGTTGATCCAGTTTCGAGCTTGACCTAGATATCATCAAGATGAACATTCAGACCAATTTTTATACAGATCCCATGAAAAATATGGCATCTAGAGAGGTCACAAGGTTTTTCTATTATCTGACCTACTGACCTAGTTTTTGAAGGCACGTGACCCAGTTTCAAACACGACCAAGGTATCATCAAGGTGAACATTCTGACCAATTTTCATGAAGATCCATTCAAAAGTATGGCCTCTAGACAGGTCACAAGGTTTTTCTATTTTTAGACCTACTGACCTAGTTTTTGACCGCAGTTAACCTAGTTTCAAACTTGACCTAGATATCAACAAGATGAACATTCTGACCAACTTTCATACAGATCCCATTAAAATTATGCCCTCAGGAGAGGTCACAAGGTGTTTTTATTATTTGACCTACTGACCTACTTTTTGATGGCATGTGACCCAGTTTCAAATTTGATCTAGATATCATTAGGTAAACATTCTGACTAATTTTCATGAAGATCCATTGAAAAGTATGGCCTCTAGAGAGGTCACAAGGTTTTTCTATTTTTAGACCTACTGACCTAGTTTTGGACCGCACGTGACCCAGTTTCAAACTTGACCTAGATATCATCAAGATGAACATTCTGACCAACTTTCAGAAAGATCCCATAAAATACAAAAGTTTACGCACGCACAGACGCATGTACGCACGCACGGACGACGGACACTGCGCGATCACAAAAGCTCACCTTGTCACTTTGTGACATGTGAGCTAAAAACGCCGTTGACTAGAGTAAAAACGCCATTTCGTTAATTCAAGGGCCATAATTCCGAAGTGCCTGGGCCAATTTCGGTAGATATCGAGCTTGGCCGAGGTCTTATAGTCAAACACACTTTGTTCAAGTTTGGTGAAGCTTGCACTTAGAGCACACATAAAGTGCCCCAAAGGGACTCCTATACTACTAATCATTAGTAGTATATGGGCCGTTTTAGCTCCCAAGAACTGAGCATATTTCTGTAATTCAAGGGCCATAGTTCCTGGGCCAATTTGGGTAGATATCAAGCTTGGCCGAGGTCTTATAGTCAAACACATTTTGTTCAAGTTTGGTGAAGCTTGCACTTAGAACGCACATAAAGTGCCCCAAAGGGATTCCTATACTACTAATGATTAGTAGTATATGGGCCGTTTTAGCTCCCAAGACCTGAGCATATTTCGGTAATTCAAGGGCCATAATTCCGAAGTGCCTGGACCGATCTGGCTAGTTATTGAACCTGGCCGAGGTCTTATGGTCAAACACACTTTGTAAAAGTTTGGTGAAGATCAGATGAGAAATGTTCGACTTAGAGTGCGGACAAGGTTTGTGACAGAGACACACAGATACACACACACACAGACTGGAGTAAATCAATATGTCTCCCCCACCACTGTGTGGTGGGAGACATAATAAACAAGTGATAAAAGTATCAAAGCCATATGTCAAACAGTTAACACAAAATATAAACTGGTACGAAAATCTATTATGCCGATGAAATTTAAAGGTTTCATAGAATGCATAAGAAAAATATTCATTCTTGCTACATTTTCTGCTAAATGTGTGATATCTGTCTGAAATATTTGTGAAAAGTAGTGAAAGTTTCAAATGTAAAAGTCTGCATTATCTCATATTTCCTGTTTTGATCCTAATGGTCACATTCATATCATGATTATATTGTAACAAGAGGGCCATGATGACCCTATATCGCTCACCTGTTATCATTGCACTTGAGGACAAGAAGGTCCTCAGAAAAAATATCTAAGTCCAAAGGACAGGAACAACAAAGGGAAGAAATTTAACCAAAAAGAAAAAAAAAATTCTTACAAGGTACAGATATGTCAAAATACACCTAAAAATTGGAGGTACCATCCATGTTGTACCACAAAAAAGTGGTCTCGGTTTTTCCCTACGGCCAATAATAAAGAAGTAACTAAAAATAAGCTATTTATAGTAACGTAAAAGAGAAGTAATTAAAAAAAAAATTATTGTAAGTGAACAAAAGACGGATCTGCCAAATAAATCTGTTGACATAAATGAAATTTCAGATCAGTATCTTCATTAGTGACGGAGATATACCCATTTTAATTTGAAACAAGAGCTGTCGGAGGACAGCAACGCTCGACTATTTAACAGCCTTGTCGCTTGAATGAATAAGAAAGTCGAAAAAGGGGCATAATTTAGTAAAAAAGTAAAATAGGGTTATGGAACCTGCATAGTGCTTATCAGCTCATGACAGTGGACAAGTGTATGAAGTTTCAATCCATTCCCATTAGTGGGTACTGAGATACCAGCTTACATATAAGAATTTAACCCAAAAACTCCTAAGTTCAAAAAGGGGCATAATTTTGTAAAATGCAAAGTTGAGTTATTGACCCTTTGCACTGCATGTCATATCATGACAGTGAACTAGTGTGTGAAGTTTCAATCCTTTCCCATTAGTGGATACTGAGATACCAGCTTACATACAAAAACTTAACCAAAAATTTCTATGCTGAAAAAGGGGCATAATTTTTTAAAAAAGCAAAATAAAGTTATGGGACCTGTTTTCTGCATGTCAGATCATGACAGTGAACAAGTGTGTGAAGTTTCAATCCATTCCCATTAGTGAGTACTGAGATACCAGCTTACATACAAAACCTTAACCAAAAAATTCTAAGTCGAAAAAGGGGCATAATTTTGTAAAAAAGCAAAATAGAGTTATGGAACCTGTCAAATGTAAGTAAGTTTATCACAGTAAATAAGTTTGTGAAGTTTCAATCCATTCCCACAAGTGGTTACTGAGATACCAGCTTACATACAAAACCTTAACCAAAAATTTCTAAGTCAAAAAAGGGGCATAATTTTGTAAAAAAGCAAAACAGAGTTATGGAACCTGTGCAATGTAAGTCATTTTATCACAGTGAATAAGTGTGTGAAGTTTCAATCCATTCCCACAAGTGGTTGCTGAGATACCAGCTTACATACAAAAACTTAACCAAATCGGGACGCGGACGCGGACGCATGGGCGAGTCCAATAGCTCTACTATTCTATGAATAGTCATGCTAATAAAGGGAGGTAATTTGACATAAAATCAGTCCATAGTTATTTACCCTGATTGGCTCAGTCCAACTAATGACAATAATGAAATTTCAAATAAGTCCTATAAGTACTTACTGATATAAATCCATTTTGATTACAATCAGGGGAGGTAATCAGATATAAAATAACTCTGGAACCTACGATTGGATCTGATTTGTCATGGAATCCAAGATTTATTGTTGTTGAAGATATTTTGGAAGTTTGTATCAAATAAAACCATAAATGAAGTATCTATATGGCTGCAAAAGCCAAAATAGCCGATTTTGGACCTTTAAGGGGCCATAACTCTGGAACCCATGATGGAATCTGGCGAGTAAAGTCAAGAAAGGAACCAAGATCTTGTGGTAATACAAGTTGTGTACAAGTTTGGTTAAAATCAAATCATAAATGAAGCTGCTATTGTGCAGACAAGGTCAAAATAGCTAATTCTGGCCCTTTCAGGGGCCATAACTCTGGAAACCATAAAGGAATTTCGCCAGTTGAAGAAAAGAACCAAGATCTTATGGTAATACAAGTTGTGTGCAAGTTTGGTTAAAATAAAATCATAAATGAAGCTGCTATTGTGCAGACAAGGTCAAAATAGCTAATTCTGGCCCTTTCAGGGGCCATAATTCTGGAACCCATATTGGAATCTGGCCAGTTCAAGAAAGGAATCAAGATCTTATGGTGATACAAGTTGTGTGCCAGTTTGGTAAAAATCAAGTTATAAATACAGCTGCTATTGTGCAGACAAGGTCAAAATAGCTAATTTTGGCCCTTTCAGGGGCCATAACTCTGGAACCCATAATGGGATTTGGCCAGTTCAAGAAAGGAACCGAGATCTTATGGTGATACAAGTTGCATGCAAGTTGAGTTAAAATAAAAATCATAAACGAAACCACTATCGTGCAGACAAGAAATTGTTGACGCACGCACGGATGGACGCATGCACGGACTGACGACGGACGAAGGGCGATCACAAAAGCTCACCTTGTCACTATGTGACAGGTGAGCTAACTAGAACTGTCACAGGAGTGACTCATACCCCCACCATACGGTCTTGTCACAGAAGAATGGCAACCATAAGAAATCTTAAAAATACTTTGGAGTACTTCATCCTGGGCTTCCACATATAAGTAATACTAGTATAATACTAGTATAGTAATACTAGTAAATATATTAAATCTCTAATATTAGAGATACACTAAAAGTAAATACAAAAAAGTGTCTTACCGACCCATGTTACCACAGAAAAATGTTTTTACTTTTTACATAGGACTTATTATAAAAAAGTTAGAAAAATACCTAAAATATTGAAAATCTAAAAATAGGATTTCTTAAAATAGACTAATTCATGGAATTTAAGGGGAAGAAACTCAGTACAGAAGTTAAAAAAAGGTTACTTCCCTTTGGCTCTAAGCCAATCAGAATGAGATATAGTGAAAATACATCAAAATTAACCTTAAATTCTAGGTAAAAGGGGACACAAGTCAAGACAAATTAGTGTCAGAGTTATGCACCTTGTGTCACATGATGTGGGTGATGAGGTGGAACATCTATTTTAAGTCTGAATCAAATCCATTCAGTAGTAACTGAGATATAGTGAAAATACATGAAAATTGACCTTAAATTCTAAGTAAAAAGGGGCATAATTCATGAAAAATTGGTGTCAGAGTTATGCACCTTGTGTCACATGATGTGGGTGATGAGGTGGAACATCTATTTTAAGTTTGAATCAAATCCATTGTGTAATAATTGAGATATAGTGAAAATACATCAAAATAAACCTTAAATTTAAAGTAAAATGGGACATAATTCATAAAAAATTTATGTCAGAGTTAAGCACCTTATGTCACATCATCTGGGTGATGAGGTGGAACAACTATTTAAAGTTTTAATCAAATCCATTTAGTAATAACTGAGATATAGCGAAAATACAACAAAATTAACCTTAAATTCTAAGTAAAAGGGGACATAATTCATGAAAACTTGGTGTCAGAGTTATGCACCTTGTGTCAAATGATGTGGGCACATGATGTGGGTGATGAGGTGGAACATCTATTTTAAGTTTGAATCAAATCCATTCAGTAGTAACTGAGATATAGTGAAAATACATCAAAATAAACCTTAAATTTAAAGTAAAATGGGACATAATTCATAAAAAATTTATGTGAGAGTTAAGCACCTTATGTCACATCATCTGGGTGATGAGGTGGAACAACTATTTAAAGTTTTAATCAAATCCATTTAGTAATAACTGAGATATAGCGAAAATACAACAAAATTAACCTTAAATTCTAAGTAAAAGGGGACATAATTCATGAAAACTTGGTGTCAGAGTTATGCACCTTGTGTCACATGATGTGGGCACATGATGTGGGTGATGAGGTGGAACATCTATTTTAAGTTTGAATCAAATCCATTCAGTAGTAACTGAGATATAGTGAAAATACATCAAAATCAACCTTAAATTCTAAGTAAAAAGGGGCATAATTCATAAAAAAAACTGGTGTCAGAGTTATGCACCTTGTGTCACATGATGTGGGTGATGAGGTGGAACATCTATTTTAAGTTTGAATCAAATCCATTTAGTAATAACTGAGATATAGTGAAAATACAACAAAATTAACCTTAAATTCTAAGTAAAAGGGGACATAATTCATGAAAACTTGGTGTCAAGAGTTATGCACCTTGTGTCACATGATGTGGGTGATAAGGTGGAACATGTATTTTAAGTTTGAATCAAATCCATTTGGTAATAACTGAGATAATAGATTTCGGGACGCGACAGGACGCGACGGGACGCGACAAAACTGACTCCTATATACCCCCCTCAAACATGTTTGGTGGGGGTATAAAAATGATATAATATTCAATAGCATCAATAGCCCAACAATGAGAATAACAGATGTAATTTTTGAGATCATAAATAATTTATCAAACTGAACACATTACATCACATATATATATATATATATATATATATATATATAATCCCAACATTTTATACAGATTACTGAACTTCATACAGATTACATCATAAGCACCTTCATAAATATTTCTTGCATTATAAGTACATTTTGTGATCAGCTTGTGGAGTCTGGTTTCTGCATGTGAATCTCCGATTTTGGACTGAGACTGAGGGAGTCCATGTCAGCTATCACACCATTTGACATTTCTTCAATAGTGGTAAAATCTATAACAATCTGTTTCTGGGCTGGTCTATACTGTCTGTAATTACAATGATACATACACTACATGTAGTTCTAAACAACAAAGTGGTTTGAATCCCAGAGACAGCAGAATCTGTCTGTGGTCACTACAATTCCTCGGTCCATATTCATCAATGTTTTAGTCTGAAATTTACTCTTTATAATACTTAAATTACTTTTTGGCCTATCTTTGTCAAACTTGTATGAATTTTACCAAATCTTGCCATAAGTAAAGCATACAATACAACAAAGAGTTATGCCAATTTTCAGGTGCATAGATGCATTACAAAGTAAAGTTACAACTTCAAATTTCAAAATCTAAAGTCTAAATTTAACACTTCGAACATGAATAAGTAAGAGTGCAAAGTGTACAAGACAGACCGGTCATAAGTCAAACAAGAGGGCCAAGATGGCCCTAGGTCGCTCACCTGAGTAACACACCATAACAGTGTTTACAAACATGTTTTACCTAGTGATTTCCAGGAAACAAATATTCTGAATAATTTTCATTAAGATTGGACCAAAAAATGTGGCCTCTTGAGTGTAGATAAGCATTTTCTTTGATTTGACCTAGTGACCTAATTTTTAACCCCACATGACCCAGATCTGAATTTGTCCAAAATTTTATGAAAACAAACATTCTGACAAAGTTTCGGGTAGACTGGAGCAAAAAAGTGGCCTCACAAGCTTTTCCTTTGATTTGACCTGGTGACCTACTTTTTGACCCCACATGACCCTGATTCAATCTTATCCTAAAGATTATCAAGACAAACATTCTGACTAAGTTTCATAAAGATTGAGCCACAACTGTGGCCTCTAGTGTTCACAAGCTTTTCCTTTGATTTGACCTAGTGACCTAGTTTTTGACCCAACATGACCAAGTTTCGAACTTGACCTAGAGGTCATTCTGACTAATTCTCATGAGTTTCAAACTTAAATTGTGGTCTCTAGAGTGTTAACAAGATTTCCCTTTGATCTGGCCTAGTGACCTAGTTTTTGACCCAACATGACCCAGTTTCAAACTTTTGACCTAGAGATCATCAAGACAACCATTCTGACCAAGCTTCATAAAGATTGAGTCACAACTGTGGCCTCTAGAGTGTTCACAAGCTTTTCCTTTGATCTGGCCTAGTGACCTAGTTTTTGATCCCACATGACCCAGTTTCAAACTTGACCTGGAGATCATCAAGACAAACATTCTGATCATGTTTCATAAAGATTAAGTCACAACTGTGGCCTCTAGAGTGTTCACAAGCTATTCCTTTGATTTGACTAGGTGACCTAGTTTTTGACCCCACATAACCCAGATTCGTTCTTGACCTTGAGATCATCAAGACAAACATTCTGACCAAGTTTCAGAAAGATTGAGTCACAACCGTGGCCTCTAGAGTGTTCACAAGCTTTTCCTATGATCTGGCCTTCTGACCTAGTTTTTGAAGCCACATGATCCTAGAGATCATCACGACAAACACTCTGACCAAGTTTCATAAAGATTGGGTCACAACTGTGGCCTCTAGAGTGTTCACAAGGCAAATGTTGACAGACGATGCACGCCGACGCACGCCAGACAATGACCGGACACAATACCTCACCTTGAGCACTTCATGCTAAGGTGAGCTATAAAAAACAATCATTGGGCATATCTAACCTAAGTTCTAAGTACTATTTCTACCATGAACAAGTTTAAAATAAATTCTTTACATAAGCTATCATTTCACCTCCATAATAATATGGCAGCTTTGCAAACTGTAGCTTTTTGTAGGTAAAACTAGAGTTGTCACAGGAGTGACGAATTATACCCCCACAATATGGCCTTGTCACAGAACTAAGCCAATGTCAAAGCTGAACTTGCTTGACCTTTGACCTACTGACCTCAAAATCAATAGTGGTCATCTGCTGGTCATGATCAACCTCCCTATAAAGTTTCATGATCCTCGGCCCAAGTGTTCTCAAGTTATTGTCCGGAAAAGGTTTAAATGACCTTTGACCTTTGGAACCCAAAATAATTATGGGTCATCTGATGGTCATGGCCAACTTCCCTATTAAATTTCGTGATCCTAGTCCCAAGTGTTGTGAAGTTGTTGTCTGAAAACTGTTTTAAGTGTTTCAGGTCACTGTGACCTTGACCTGTGACCTGCTGACCTCAAAATCATTACGGGTCATCTGCTGGTCATAACCACCCTCGCTATCAATTTTCATGACCCTAGGCCCAAACGTTCTCAAGTTATCATCCGGAAACCGTTTAACTGTTTCATGTTATTGTGACCTTTACCTTTGACCTACTAACATCAAAGTCGAATAAGACCTGTATTTAATCATGTTACACTTGTGTACAAAAATTTAAGATCCTAGACCCAAGCGTTCTCAAGTTATCATCTTGAAACCGTTTAATTGTTCCGAGTCACTGTGACCTTGACCTTTGACCTACAGACCTCAAAGTTGAACTTGACCTGTATTTCCTGATGTTACATCTGTGTACCAAAATATATGATCATAGGCCCAAGCGTTCTCAAATTATCATCCGGAAACCTTTTTAACTGTTCAGGGTCACTGTGACCTTGACCTTTGACCTATTGACCCCAAATTCGAACCTGACCTGTATTTTCTGATGTTACACCTGTGTACCAAAAAATATTCAAATCAGTCAAGCCTTTCATGAGTTATCATCCGGAAACTACAAAAACCAACGGACCGACCGACCGCCAAGCTCACTCCTATATACCCCCCACCCCACCAAACTTTGTTTTGTGGGGGTATAAAGAAAACTTATGATTGAAAACTCAAGGAAGATACAAGCTTGACAGAGGCTTATAAAGAACAAGAAAGAAACATTAAGCGTAAATTAAGCATAAATCACTCGCCAGAGTTTCAAAGCTTGCTTGAACAATTTTGGTGGAGGGCTGTTGCACAGGGAAGATATCTCTGACCTTATTTTGAAACTGAAAGTGTTTCTCACAAAATTTCCCATATACTGTAAAATCATTTTATTTCTTGGACATGAAATTTCATGGTTTTAGATAAAACAGCTATTTAATGGGGATAAAAATAGGTGGATTTTGATCTCTGACCATAAAATGGATGGGAAGTTTACTTCTTTGTTGGCATTTAATTTCATGAACTGACTCGACCATGAAACTAACAAAAATTAGTCCCCTGATGAATATTGATGATTTGACTGTAGTCATATAGAGAAAACTAGCCCCACCATAAGGCTTGAATGTCACAGAAGACGAAATTATTCTCAAATCCAGAAAGCTATTTCCAAGAAAATTTTTAACATTTTTCATTTTGGTTGCCATGGTGAACAGAATTCTGCATGGATGACCTAGATATAAAGGAATCTGAAAGCAGACTACCTAAGAAACATTCCAATGAAGTACCATTGAAATTGGTTGGAAGTTTATGAGGATATAGTTTTTAAAGAAATCGAGGAGGTACGACAGAACAACATACATCTAACAATCCTAAAAGTTCACAATGAGAACTTCTTGCTGAGGTGAACTAAACATTTATGACCTCTCTGCAAGGGACAGATTAGCCTCCAAGACACCAGAAAGTCAATTTAATACTATCCTACCGCAACTGGCACAATTTATGTACGTCTGCACAAGTCAGATGGTGTATATACCATGTACATTTTATCTGAATAAGTAACTCACTCTTTATATAAGTAATAAAATCTATAAGAACAAGAGCACCGCCTTGAGGGTGCAGATGCTCATCTGATTTTTTTGTCTCAGTGTAATAGAAATATTGTCCTACCCATGATTTTCTAAGTCCAAAAGGGGCCATAATTCTTGCAAAAAGCAATGTAGAGTTAAGGTACTTGCTGTGCAGAGTCAGCTTTTAATTGCGAATAACTGCTCCAAGTTTTAAAGCAATAGCTTTGACTGTTAAGGAGAAAAGTTGACCTAAACACAAAACCAAGAAATCTGATATTTTCTAAGTCCAAAATGGGTCATAATTCTTGCAAAAAGCAGGATGGAATTATGTTTCTTGCTGTACAGAATCAGCTTTTAATGGTGAACAAGGTGGCAAGTTTTGAAGCAATAGCTTTGATAGTTTAGGAGAAAAGCTTACCTAAACACAAAACTTAACCATGAAATCTGATTTTCTAAGTCCAAAAGGGGCCATAATTCTTGCAAAAAGCAGGATGGAGTTACATTTCTTGTTGTACAGAGTCAGCCTTTAATGGTGAACAAGTGTTGCAAGTTTCAAAGCAATAGCTTTGATAGTTAAGGAGAAAAGTTGACCTAAAGATAAAACTTAACCAAAAAATCTGATATTTTCTAAGTCCAAAAGAGGCCATAATTCTTACAAAAAGCAGGATGGAGTTATGTTTCTTGCTGTACAGAGTCAGCTATTGATGGTGAACAAGTGTTGCAAGTTTTAAAGAAATAGCTTTGATAGTTTAGGAGAAAAGCTAACCTAAACATAAAACTTAACCAGGCAACGCCAACGCCCACGCCGATCAAGTGATGACAATAACTCATCTTTTCCCCCCCAAAAATCAGATGAGCTAAAAATCCTTTGGAAGCACAGAACACAACAAGCAAAACATTAGCAGACTTGGTTTGTCTTTGTTTGTTAATACGAGAGGTAACAAAATATGCAACACCCTCAGGCTCCCAGCAGCACTGTGAGTTCTATGCCCAGTAGCACTGTGAGTCCTATGCCCAGCAGCACTGTGAGTTCTATGCCCAGTAGCACTGTGAGTCCTATGCCCAGCAGCACTGTGAGTTCTATGCCCAGCAGCGCTGTGAGTTCTATGCCCAGTAGTACTGTGAGTTCTATGCCCAGTAGCACTGTGAGTTCTATGCCCAGCCAGTAGCACTGTGAGTTCTATGCCCAGCAGCACTGTGAGTTCTATGCCCAGCAGCACTGTGAGTTCTATGCCCAGCAGCACTGTGAGGTCTATGCCCAGTAGCACTGTGAGTTCCATGCCCAGCAGCACTGTGAGTTCTATGTCCAGTAGCACTGTGAGTTCTATGCCCAGCAGCTCTGTGAGTTCTATGCTGTGAGTTCTATGCTGTGAGTTCTATGCCCATCAGCACTGTGAGTTCTATGCCCAGTAACAGAGTGAGTTCTATGCCCAGCAGCACTGTGAGTTCTATGCCCAGCAGCACTGTGAGTTCTATGCTGTGAGTTCTATGCCCAGCAGCACTGTGAGTTCTATGCCCAGTAACAGAGTGAGTTCTATGCCCAGCAGCACTGTGAGTTCTATGCCCAGTAGCACTGTGAGTTCTATGCCCAGCAGCACTGTGAGTTCTATGCCCAGCAGCACTGTGAGTTCTATGCCCAGTAGCACTGTGAGTTCTATGCTGTGAGTTCTATGCCCAGCAGCACTGTGAGTTTTATGCCCAGTAGCACTGTGAGTTCTATGCTGTGAGTTCTATGCCCAGCAGCACTGTGAGTTCTATGCCCAGTAGCACTGTGAGTTCTATGCCCAGCAGCACTGTGAGTTCTATCCTGTGAGTTCTATGCTGTGAGTTCTATGCCCAAGCAGCACTGTGAGTTCTATGCCCAGTAGCACTGTGAGTTCTATGCCCAGTAGCACTGTGAGTTCTATGCCCAGCAGCACTGTGAGTTCTATGCTGTGAGTTCTATGCCCATCAGCACTGTGAGTTCTATGCCCAGCAGCACTGTGAGTTCTATGCTGTGAGTTCTATGCCCAGCAGCACTGTGAGTTCTATGCCCAGTAGCACTGTGAGTTCTATGCCCAGCAGCACTGTGAGTTCTATGCTGTGAGTTCTATGCCCAGTAGCACTGTGAGTTCTATGCCCAGCAGCACTGTGAGTTCTATGCCCAGTAGCACTGTGAGTTCTATGCCCAGCAGCACTGTGAGTTCTATGCCCAGTAGCACTGTGAGTTCTATGCCCAGCAGCACTGTGAGTTCTATGCTGTGAGTTCTATGCCCAGTAGCACTGTGAGTTCTATGCCCAGCAGCACTGTGAGTTCTATGCCCAGTAGCACTGTGAGTTCTATGCCCAGCAGCACTGTGAGTTCCATGCCCAGCAGCACTGTGAGTTCTATGCCCAGTAGCACTGTGAGTTCTATGCCCAGTAGCACTGTGAGTTCTATGCCCAGTACCACTGTGAGTTCTATGCCCAGTACCACTGTGAGTTCTATGTGAGTTCTATGCTTTGTGTGGGGGAAAGTTAAGCATCAACTAGAATAATTAACTCTCCTCCCTGTTTTTATACCTCCATACCCAAACATTCTTTAATCCATAAAATCGGGCCCTGTCATGGTTTTATCCGAGTAATATAAATTCCTTTATCCTGTTTTGATCAAAATTTTAAGCAATTCTTAAAATGGGAAAAATGCTCCCAAATTTTGGTAAGTTCTTCACGTTGCTGAATTCTTGTTAAAACAGCTTTCCCGTTTCTGCATGACACCCCTAAAAACAAAAGGGGTTTAAAGTTTATGAATTGAAAAGGGAAAAAAAATTTTCCAAACAGTGACTGAATACCCACCCAAAACCCCCAATATGCTCTGAAAGAAATCACTGAAGATTTATTATTTTTTCTAACACGTATTAAGGATTTTATAAAAACCCTCATCCACCAAAGACTAAATACCATTTTAAACCCTGCCCCTATGATTTTTTGTTGTATTTACAGACATTTTTTTTTTTACTTTTTAAACATCATCTTTCATTTTTTTTTTTTTTAAAAAGGGAAAAAAAAAAACTGGAGGGTTTTTCAATACACATAAAGTGTTTAAAAACGGGTTAAAAGAGTGCCAAAATGTACAATTTATGCCCATCATGGGAAAATTTTTTTCCCACTAGAAATGTATTTGCAAATGGAATTTTATTGGGGGGTTCTGTAAAATTTTTTTGAAATTCTTTTGTTTTTTTTAAAACCACAAAAAACCCCTTTTCCCGGTAGTTTCCCTTAAAAACCCAAAAATTTGAAAGTAAAATGTATTTTTGTACCACAAAAAAGTGGGTTGGGGGGTTTTTCCCTACAGTAAATTAAAAACCCAAAGGGCGGATGGCCCTATATCACTCACCTAAATTTTTATTTTTGGGCCCCACTCCATGATCCCAAGCCCTTTTTTTTTATATATACTAGTTACTGTTTGTAGTTTTCCCATTAAAACCCACATTTAATTAATACTAACAAAAAATTTTTTGTGTATCTCACTTTTAATGTTTTTGTGATGGTTGCCATTTTTTCCCTATAAAATAAAAGGTTTTCAAAAACCCTTTTTTGAATTTTAGTTTTTTATTTTAATATTACTTTGGGTTTTTACAAAGTTGTATTATGTATTTAGCTGAAAGTTCTAAGACCCCATGAAAAGGGTTTTTATGACAATTTTTTTTTTATATAAGTCTATGTTTTTTGGGGGACCACGGGGCGGGGCTTTTTTTTCACCCCAGGGTAAAAATTTGAAAATTTCTTGGTAGGGCCCCCAAAAGGGCAAGGCTCCTTTCCCAAATATAAAAGGGGCCTGGGTTTCTTGGGGTTTCAGCCAAGAAGTTTTTTTAAAGTTTTTTTCCTATATAAGTCTAGGGAAAAACTTGGGACCCCCTGGGGAAGGGCCTCTTTTCACCCCGGGGCAAAATTTTGAACAATTTAAATAGAGGACCATTAGTTTATGCCAAATCCCAAAATTCAGGCTTTTACCCTTGCGGTTTTGGAAAAGAAGATTTTTTTTTTTTTTCCCTCTGGGTTTTCCCCATGGAAACCAGAGTTCGAAAGGGAAAATTTTCCAATTTTTAAACAATTTTTAAGGGGACCACCCAGGAACACCCCTTGTAAATTTTTCAACAAAATTGGCCTGGTGGTTGAGGGGGGAGATGTTTTTTAAAAGGAAAGGGGTGGACGCGGACGGAGACGGACGGTGACGATCAAAAATAGCTCCCCCCGAGCCTTTGTCTCAGGTGACTAAAAATTTTATTTCTAGTAAAAACCCAAAGGGAAAAGTAAATCAAAAAAAAAATTTCTAAGTCCAAAAAAAAACCCCTTTAAACCGGTAGAGATAGGTCAAAATCCCCCGGGGAATTTTGAATGTAACAAAACATTTGTATACAAAAAAAGTGATATGGGTTTTTTCCCCTACAAGTAATAAAAAAAGAGCGGGTCAGGGACGCGTCTGGGTATTCCCATGCTTATAGTATAATTTTTAAGTATGAAAAAATTTTAAACCCTTACAATAAGCATTTTCCTAAGCCCAAAAAGGGGACCTAATTCAGTAAAAATGCTTGATAGGTTCCCTCCTCCTTTTACAGACTGGGGTCTTTATGGTAAAAAAGGGCCGAAAAATATCAAAGAAATTTTCTAAAGGGAATTTGAAATATTTGGGGGGGGAAGCAAATTTTAAAACATTTGTTTTACGCTAAAGTAACGCTAAAGGCCGACCCCGGGGGCGGGGTGGGATAGCCCCTGGGCAAAAATGTTACAAAAAAGCTATTTTTACAAAAAAGGCAAGTCTTCAAAACTGGGGCCCTGGTTCTTGGGGCTGACTCGTCTCTGTTTGGGTGAACATATTTTAAAATTTTTACATAAAAACCCCTCCATGCATGAAGAAAAAATTTGCCCCGGGAAAAAGTCATTCGGGTATCTGCCCTTTGGCCTCAAAGTGTGACCTTGACCTTTGACCTAGGACCTGGGTTTCTTGCGCAGGGACCCTTCCCCGGGGGACCCTTTCCCGGGGTTTTGGGTTTTGGGGGGCCGGGCTGCCCCGGCCCCTTTTTTGGAAAAGAAATTTTTAAAGTTTTTCCTTTTGGTTGCCATGGAACCAGAGTTCGGCTTGAAAAAATTTAAAATTTTTAAACAATTTTTGAAAGGGGGCCCACCCAAGGATTTTTCCAAAGGAATTTTAAGATGTAATTCTGCCCGGGGTTTCGAAAAGAAGATTTTTTTAGAAATTTTTGAGGGGAGCGGAGAAACACCGCACGACCACGACGGAAAATGGGGCGGTGAGATAAAAACAAAAGTAAGCGGTCCTTTGGGTTTCAAGGTCACAGTAAAGTGACCCCTTTTTCCCCCCCTTGGGGGGGGATCATTTTAATTAAAATTTAAACCCCAATTAGGGAAATATAAAACCCCAGATAATTTTTAAAAGTATTTTTGTTCCCCCTTTTTTTTAATAAACCCCATATACAAGGGGGCCCGGGGGCCCCGGGGCCTCTTAAACCCCAGGGCATAAATTTGGGGACAACCCCCTTTGTTAGAAAACCCATTTGGGCTGCCTTTAACTTTTGTTTGGTTTGGGGTTTTGGGGTTTTAACCCCGCCGGTTTTCCCCGGTATTCGGCATGGTTAACGGGGGGGGCCCCAGACCCTCCGGGGCCCGGGATTTGGGGGCCCCCCCCGAAAACCGTTCCTCCCCCAGAACCCCCAAACTCCCTGGGCCCGGGGGGGGGGTTGGCGAATGATTTCAGACACAATGTCTTTTATCAAATCGCACGGAAACATACCCCCCCCCGGGTCGAACTCACGCCCCCGCGCCCGAAACCCAAACCCGCCTACCTACTGGGGGTAGGGGGCCCGGGCCCATAAAAGGCTTAAGCCTTGAATTTCAGACAAAAATTTTTTTAAAAATTTTTTTTCCCTTTATTTAAGTCTATTAAAACTTGGGGCCCCCGGGGGGGCCTCTTTTCCCCCCGGGGAAAAATTTGAACTTAGGGAAAGGGACCTTTAAGGCAATGCAACAAAAAAAATATAAAAAACCCCGGGCCTTGAAAGTTTTCAGGCAAAAAGATTTTTAAATTTTTTTCCCTTTTAAAAGCCCCTTGAAAAAATTGGGGACCCCCTTTGGGTGGGGCCTTTTTTCACCTCAGGGGAAATAATTTGAAAAATCTTGGTAAAGGATCACTAGAAATGCAACATCCTAAAAAATCAAAAGCCTAGGCCTTGGATTTTCAAAAACAAAGTTTTTTTAAAGTTTTTTTCCCCTAAAATAAGTTATGTAAAATTTTGGGTACCCCTGGGGGGAGGCCTTTTTTCCCCCCGGGGGACTGTTTGAACAAACTTAGTAGAGGACCACAAGGAAATGAAAATACCAAATATCAAAGGCCTAGATCTTGTGGTTTCAAAACAGAAGATTTTAAAGGGTTTTTCCTATGTAAAATTTGGGGCCCCCGGGGGTTTGGGCCCTTTTCCCCCCGGGTTTTTTAATCGAAAAAATTTTGAGGACCAAAGGCAATGTACATACAAAATATAAAAGGCCTAAGATTGTGGTTTAGACAGAAAAATTTTTAAAGTTTTTTTTTCTATATAAGCCCCTTGTAGATTTTCAAATTTTTTTCCCTATAAAAATCTGGGGAAAAACCTGTCCCCCCACGGGCGGGGCCATATTTGACCCTAGGGGAATAATTTGAAAAAACTTAGTGGGGAAACCATTAGATGAGCCACTAAAAAATATAAAACCCCTACTACTGTATTTTGGGGTTAAAAAGATTTTTTAATTTTTTCCCTTTTGGGTTTGCCCATGGAAACCCACATTTCTGAAAGGAATTCATTTCTTTGACTAAATTTCAAATGAGGATCTTTAAAGGAACATTTTGAATTTCTTTCAAAATTGGACGGGGTGGTTTAGGCTGGGGGGTGTTGAGGACGCCAAAAGGACAACAAACCGAGGGCCCGACATCCCTGACCAAAAAAGCTCACCCTTGGGGCATTTCGGCTAGGTGGGAAAAATAAAATTGGAAGATTTTTTGCAAAAAACCCACAGGGCCTCCCCCAAAGGCTATTTATTAATGGCAAGAAGCAACGGGGACGGGGGGGGGAAAAGCAAAAAAAACATTTATGATTGCTTGTGATTTGAAAGCTTCAAACTCGGCAAGTCCAATCTCCACTATGTTCTGGGTAAAATGGTTCTCAAGTTAGGGACGGGAAACGGTTTTCCAGTTCGGGCCCCCTGTGGGGGCTTGACCTCTGTTTTTGGGCCAAACATTTTAAAAAGGGGTCATTACTAGGCATACCCATCATTAAATGAAGTTTTAACGTTCTGGGTATGGGGTTTCTCAAGTTTTTTGGTTTCAGAAGGGTTTTTAAATTTCTGGCCCCTCGAACATTTTTTTCCAAAGTTCTGGGCCCCTTTACCTTTTTAAACCCGCGGCCCCCCCAAAAATAGGGTCATTTTACCCTGTAGGTCCTATTACCCATAAAATTTGAAGGGTTTTTGGTTTTAATGATTCTCAATTAATTTTATTGGAAAAAAGGTTTTCCCTGTTTTTGGTCCCTTTGGGCTTTGACCTTTGATCAAGTGACCCAAAATCAATATGCTCATTTCTCTGCAAAGTTCCCCCCTCTTAAAAGTTTTTTAAAAATTCTTGGGCAAACGGTTTCAAATTTTGTTGAAAAAAGCTTTCAATGGTCAGGCCCCTTGGGCCTTGACCCTTTTATAAAAAATCAAAAAGAGCTCCCGGAAAACGAAAAGCCCCCCCCCCCCCCTTGATGTATTCAGTAATTGCCCCAAGGGAAAAGAAATGTTTTGGGTCACTGTGACCTTGACATTGGGCTAACTGACCCAAAACAATGGGGTCATCTGCTGGTCATTTGGGAAAATCCTTATCAAATTTTAGGGTACTAGGCCCCAAAGGGGCTTTAGTTATCATCGGAAAAACCCTTAAATAGCCTTTAAACCTTTTTACCTACCCGCCCCAAAATCAAAAGGGGTCATCTACTAGTCATGACTGCCCCCCCTTTTTAATTTAATTTATCCCCAGGCCTTAAACGTTTTTTAGGTTTTCACCCAAAAGTTTAATGTTCGGGGGCACTGTTATTTGACCTTTGAACCCACTGACCTCAAAAAATAGGGATCATTAATGGGCATGATTGACTCCCCATCAACTTTCATGAAACCCTTTGGGCTAAGCGTTCTTGGAGTAATATTTCCAAAAAAGTTTTTAAAATTTTCTGGGTCAATTTTTCAATTTTAACTTTGACCCAAATGACCCAAAAAACAAAAGGGGTCAGTAACCCCGGGCCCTACTACCTCCATAACCCTTTTATGAAACCCTTTGGGCCCAACGTTTCTTTAGTTACCTCCCAAAAACCCTTTTTTCTGTTCTGGGGCAAATGTGACCTTGACCTTTGACCCAAATGACCCAAAATCAATAAAGGGGTTTATTGGTGGTCATGACCACCCCCCTATCAACTTCCATGACCAGGGCCCCAAATGTTCTTGATTTTTCATCCGGAAAAACCCATTGGGGCTACGGGTGACCAACAACCCCCGCATCTGCAAAAAAATATACCCCCCCTTCTTTGAAGTTTTAAGGTTTTTAAGTCAAATGGTTCTCCAGTTATTGGGTTGGGGAAAGAATTTGCTGATGGTGGGGCCCGGAAAAAATATGTCTTACCCTGGGGGGGGGGGGGGGGGGGGGGGGGGGGGGGAAAACACAATTTATTCAATCTCAGACTGTTTTAATATTCTTTGGCTAAAAAGTTGCAACTACAAAATCCTTTCTCCCTGTCCCCCAAATTAAAAATTCCCCCCTTACAGGTCCCCCAAATGAAATTGGGGGGCTTAATTGATTTAAAAAAGGAAAAAAAAAGGGGGGCCCTGATTGGGCCCCATTTGCTCACCTTTTGGGGGGAGGTTGGGGTTTTGGGGAACCCAAAATTTTTTAGCTAAAACTTTAAAAAAAAGAAAAAAAGGGGAAAGGGGCAATGTAAAGATTTTGCCAAAATTACTTTTTTAAAACTGAAAAAAATTAACCCAAAAACTTTTGCTTTAAACTTTTGAAAAAAAGAAAGTAGGCATGGTCAAAATTTATGATCACTGAAAGTCTGTTTAAAGAGCGGCATGGAAAAATAAAAAGTCATCCAAATTTCAAAGCTGTTCCCTTTAAAAAAAGGGCCCAAAATGGCCCTGGTCGCTCATTGAGAAACACACCATAAAGTGTAAAAACCCCCTTTGACCTTTGTGATTTTTTGGAAAAAATATTCTGGGAACCAAATTTTTATTAAAATTGGAGGGAAAAATCTTGAGTGTAAAAAAAGTGTTTTTTTTTATTTGAAACCCATGACCCACCTTTTGAAGCCCGATGACCCACATTCGAATTGACCCAATTTCTTTAGGCTATCATTCCCAACCAAATTTCATGAAGTTTAATGAAAAATAGGGCCCCTTTTTGCCTCCCCAAGGTTTTTCTTTTATTTGAAAATAGTTACCTTTTTTTTGCCCCCGATGACCCTTATTTGGGGCCTTAACCCAGACTTATCAAGGGTATCATTCTGACCAAAATTTTTTGAATATCCCGGTTTTAAAATGCAGCCCCTTTTTCGTAACAAAGGTTTTTTTTTAAATTTTTACCCGGTGACCCTAGTTTTTTTAAACCCGATGACCCCATTCAAATTTTACCTAGATTCATCTAGACAAACCTTTGATCCCAAAATTTTAAAGAAGATTTTGGGGTAAAAAAGCAGTCCCCTTGCATACACAAGCTTTTTCTTTTTATATGAACCCTTTTTTGACCTAGTTTTTTTATCCAAGATGACCCAAATTCGAAATTGGGCCTAGATTTCATAAGGCAACATTTGACCAAAAATTTATGAAGAAACAATTGAAAAAACTGCTTTTTATCCCATAACAAAGGGGGGGTTTTTCTTTTTTTTTGACCTAGTGGGCCCAGTTTTTGAAAACCCCGATGGGGCTCATTTTTTAAATTGGCCTAGATTTCATCAAAGGGAATCTTTGACAAAATTTTATGAAAATCAGTTGAAAAAACAGCCCCTATGCATACCCAAACTAAAAAGGGGTTTAAGACAGCAACGCCGGAAATCGAGCGATCACAAAAGCCAAACAAAAAAGTAGGTCAGTAGGGTTTTATTCAAGGTTACTGAAAATCAGTTTTAAGATCGGTGTGCAAAACTGTACAAGTCATCCAAATTTCAAGGCTGTGTCTTAAACAAGAGGGCCAAGATGGCCCTAGGTCGCTCAGCTGAGAAATACACCATTACAGTGTAAATATGTTTGACCTCATGATTTCATGGAAACATATATATTCTGGCCAATTTTCTTTAGGATTGGACCCAAAATGTGGTCTCTTGAGTTTAAACAAGTATTTTCTTTGATATGACCTAGTGACTAGTTTTTGACCCCAGATGACCCATATTCGAACTAGAACTAGGTTTCATCAAGGCAATCATTCTGACCAAATTTCATGAAGATCACTTGAAAAATACAGCCTCTATCGCATACACAAGGTTTTTCTTTGATTTGACCTAGTGACCTACTTTTTGACCCCAGATGACCCATATTCAAACTCGACCTAGATTTCAACAAGGCAATCATTCTGACCAAATTTCACAAAGATCAATTGAAAAATACAGCCTCTATCGCATACACAAGGTTTTTCTTTGATTTGACCTAGTGACATAGTTTTTGAACCCAGATGACCCATTTTCGAACTTGACCTACATTTCATAAAGGTAATCATTCTGACCAAATAACATGAAGATCAGTTGAAAAATACATCCTCTATCACATACACAAGCTAAATGTTGACAGACGACAGACAGACGCCGGACATCGAGCAATCACAGTAACTCAGGTCAAGAAAGTAGGTCAGTAGGTCAAGGTTACAGTCAAGTGACCCTTAATTACTTGAGGTCATAAGGTAATTATAACAAGAGGACCATGATGGTCCTGAATCGCTCACCTTTCCCCACATGACCCAGTAGTGATGGGCCGATTAGCGGATATAATCGATTGACGGCTAGAAAAGTCCAACCGATTCCGATAATCGATTATGTTTTCTCAGAGTCGATAGCGGGTACGAATCTACACGGGTATGAACGAAGGTTTCCGAAGGGAAATACAGTGCGTGAGAATTTATGTTTACCTTAGAAATATCCGAAATATGGACTACCTGCATGCATAACGGATAAAACAGAAGTATGCCGACACTCAAACGTTAGTATTATCCAATGAAAATGGATTTAACATCTTACAGTTAGGATCAGCTGTTAACATGGCGGCGTCCATAGCGTCAATAAAAGTGGGGCCAAAAAAAATAGCGAAACTTTGATAAATTTTCGTATTTTACAACGGTATACCCGAGGGAATTTATCTGTTGAAACTGGACACTAATGCCGTCAAATTTCCGTGTCCATGACGTAATCTCAATGGAAAGATCTTTGGTGTTTTTATGCAGTTGCAGTTGTCATCGAGTTGTCATGATTTTGTTCTGCCAAAATTCCGTTTACCCAGTATCGCTGACCAGTGTACATATGGAAACAGATTAAACTCTGATTTTTATCTGATCAATTTTTACCAAGCTTCATGACATTGTTATATGCCATAGCAACAAGTAGTTGGAACATGGTGCTACTCAGTAGTGTCAGGCTATGGTAACCATTGTATGAAAATATCAATATTACCGAAAAATAACTGAATTCATTTAATGATTTTCTACAATCACTATTTTTGTCAGTCAGAGAAAGACTGTACTTCCTTGCTGTATGCTAGATATGTTACAGGTACAGGTATACCAGTCAACTGTCACAAATGACAGCTATGAGTCTATGATACATGTATGTAAACCAGATTGCAATTTATTGTTGTTTCCCTGTCTGCAACTAATTAGGCATTACTAAACAAGTTTCTGTTTACCATGAACCAGCTTTAAAACATCTGATTAATGGTAGTTCTTTATTTTTCAAAAGAGCATATGAATTTTAAGAAAAACAGTCACTTTAAAGACATGACTATCTGAATAAACAAGTGTGAAAATAAATTACATTCAACCGATTATTTTTCCGATACATCGCATCGGTTTGCTAACCGATTCCAACCGATAATCGGTTGGAGTTTTCCAACCGATGTCCCATCACTATGACCCAGTTTTGAACAGAGTATGACATCGTTTTTTCTATTATTTGACATAGTGACCTAGTTTTTGAGCTCATGTGATCCAGTTTTGAACCTGACCTAGATATCATCAAGATAACAATTCTGACCAATTTTCATGAAGATCCATTGAAAAATATGGCCCCTAGAGCGGTCACAAGGTTTTTTATTATTTCACCTACTGACCTAGTTATTGTCGGCATGTGACCCAGCTTCGAATTTAACCTAGATATCATCAAGGTGAACATTCTGACCAATTTTCATGAAGATCCATTCAAAAGTATGGCCTCTAGAGAGGTCACATGGTTCTTCTATTTTTAGACCTACTGACCTAGTTTTTGATTGCAGTCGACCCAGTTTCGAACATGACCTATATATCATCAAGATGAACATTCAGACCAACTTTCATACAGATCCAAAGAAAAATATCGCCTCTAGAGAGGTCACAAGGTTTTTTTTATTATTTGACCTACTGACCTAGTTATTGATTGCACATGAACTGAGTATGACATCGTTTTTTCTATTATTTGACATAGTGACCTAGTTTTTGAGCTCATGTGATCCAGTTTTGAACCTGACCTAGATATCATCAAGATAAAAATTCTGACCAATTTTCATGAAGATCCATTGAAAAATATGGCCCCTAGAGCAGTCACAAGGTTTTTTATTATTTCACCTACTGACCTAGTTATTGTCGGCACGTGACCCAGCTTCGAATTTGACCTAGATATCATCAAGGTGAACATTCTGACCAATTTTCATGAAGATCCATTCAAAAGTATGACCTCTAGAGAGGTCACATGGTTTTTCTATTTTTAGACCTACTGACCTAGTTTTTGATTGCAGTCGACCCGTTTCGAACATGACCTAGATATCATCAAGATGACATGCAGACCAACTTTCATACAGATCCAAAGAAAAATATGGCCTCTAGAGAGGTCACAAGGTTTTTTTTATTATTTGACCTACTGACCTAGTTATTGATTGCACATGAACTGAGTATGACGTCGTTTTTTCTATTATTTGACATAGTGACCTAGTTTTTGAGCTCATGTAATCCAGTTTTGAACCTGACCTAGATATCATCAAAATAAAAATTCTGACCAATTTTCATGAAGATCCATTGAAAAATATGGCCCCTAGAGCGGTCACAAGGTTTTTTATTATTTCACCTACAGACCTAGTTATTGTCGGCACGTGACCCAGCTTCGAATTTGACCTAGATATCATCAAGGTGAACATTCTGACCAATTTTCATGAAGATCCATTCAAAAGTATGGCCTCTAGAGAGGTCACATGGTTTTTCTATTTTTAGACCTACTGACCTAGTTTTTGATTGCAGTCGACACAGTTTCGAACATGACCTAAATATCATCAAGATGAACATTCAGACCAACTTTCATACAGATCCCATGAAAAATATGGCCTCTAGAGAGGTCACAAGGTTTTTTTATTATTTGACCTACTGACCTAGTTATTGATTGCACATGAACTGAGTATGACGTCGTTTTTTCCATTATTTGACATAGTGACCTAGTTTTTGAGCTCATGTGATCCAGTTTTGAACCTGACCTAGATATCATCAAGATAAAAATTCTGACCAATTTTCATGAAGATCCATTGAAAAATATGGCCCCTAGAGCAGTTACAAGGTTTTCTATTATTTCACCTACTGACCTAGTTATTGTTGGCACGTGACCCAGCTTCGAATTTGACCTAGATATCATCAAGGTGAACATTCTGACCAATTTTCATGAAGATCCATTCAAAAGTATGGCCTCTAGAGAGGTCACATGGTTTTTCTATTTTTAGACCTACTGACCTAGTTTTTGATTGCAGTCGACCCAGTTTCGAACATGACCTAGATATCATCAAGATGAACATTCAGACCAACTTTCATACAGATCCCATGAAAAATATGGCCTCTAGAGAGGTCACAAGATTTTTTTTATTATTTGACCTACTGACCTAGTTATTGATTGCACATGACCCAGTTTCGATCTTGACCTAGATATCATCAAGGTGAATATTCTAACCAAATTTCATGAAGATCCATTCAAAAGTATGGCCTCTACAGAGGTCAAAAGCTTTTTCTATTTTTAGACCTACTGACCTAGTTTTTGACCACAGTTGACCCAGTTTCAAAACTTATCTAGATATCATCAAGATGAACATTCACACTAACTTTCATGCAGATCCCATGAAAAATATTGCCTCTAGAGAGGTCACAAGGATTTTTTATTATTTGACCTACTGACCTAGTTATTGATGCCACCTGACACAATTTCGAACTTGACCTAGATATCATCAAGGTTAACATTCTGACCAATTTTTTTGAAGATCCATTCACAAGTATGGCCTCTAGAAAGGTCATAAGGTTTTTTATTTTTAGACCTACTGACCTAGTTTTTGACCGCATGTTACCCAGTTTCAAACTTGACCTAGATATCATCAAGGTGAACATTCTGACTAATTTTCATGAAGATCTTGTGAAAAATATGGCCTCTAGAGAGGTCACAAGGTTTTTCTATTTTTAGACCTACTGACCTAGTTTTTTACTGCACGTGACCCAGTTTCAAACTTGACCTAGATATCATCAAGATGAACATTCAGACCAATTTTCATACAGATCCCATGAAAAATATGGCCTTTAGAGAGGCCACAAGGTTTTTCTATTATCTGACCTACTGACCTAGTTTTTGAAGGCACGTTACCCAGTTTCGAACTTGACCCAGATATCATCAAGGAGAACATTCTGACCAATTTTCATGAAGATCCATTAAAAAATATGGCCTCTAGAGAGGTCACAAGGTTTTTTTATTATTTGAATTACTGACCTAGTTATTGACGGCATGTGACCCAGTTTCAAACTTGACCTAGATATCATCAAGGTGAACATTTTGACCAACTTTCATGAAGATCCATTGAAAAGTATGGCCTCTAGAGAGGTCACAAGGTTTTCTATTTTTAGACCTACTGACCTAGTTTTTGTCGGCACGTGACCCAGTTTCGAACTTGACCTAGATATCATCAAGGTGAACATTCTGACCAACTTTCATAAAGATCCCATGACAAATATGACCTCTAGAGTGGTCACAAGCAAAAGTTTATGGACACACAGACAGACGACGGGCGATCTCATGAAAAATATGGCCTCTAGAGAGGTCACAAGGTTTTTCTATTTTTATACCTACTGGCCTAGTTTTTGACCGCACGTGACCCAGTTTCGAAACTGACCTAGATATCATCAAGGTGAACAATCAGATCAATTTTCATGAAGATCCCATGAAAAGTATAGCCTCTAGAGAGGTCACAAGGTTTTTTTATTATTTGACCTACTGACCTAGTTTTTTAGGGCACGTGACCCAGTTTCAAACTTGACCTAGATATCATCAAGGTAAACATTCTGACTAATTTTCATGAAGATCCATTCAAGGGTATGGCCTCTAGAGAGGACACAAGGTTTTTCTATTTCAAGACCTACTGACCTAGTTTTTGATCGCAGTAAACCCAGTTTCAAACTTGACCTATATATCATCAAGGTAAACATTCTGACTAATTTTCATGAAGATCCATTCACAAGTATGGCCTCTAGAGAACTCACAAGGTTTTTCTATTTTTAGACCTACTGACCTAGTTTTTGATCGCACATGACCCTGTTTCGAACTTGACCTTGATATCATCAAGATGAACATTCAGACCAACTTTCATACAGATCCCATCAAAAATATGGCCTTTAGAGAGGCCACAATGTTTTTCTATTTTTAGACCTACTGACCTAGTTTTTGACCGCACGTGACCCAGTTTCAAACCTGACCTAGATATCATCAAGATGAACATTCAGACCAACTTTCATACAGATCCCATGAAAAATATGGTATAGAGAGGTCACAAGGTTTTTCTATTTTTAGACCTACTGACCTAGTTTTTGATGGCACGTGACCCAGTTTCGAACCTGACCTAGATATCATCAAGGTGAACATTCTGACCAACTTTCATCAAGATCCCATGAAAAATGTGACCTCTAGAGTGGTCACAAGCAAAAGTTTACGGACGGACGGAGGGACGGACGCACGCACGACGGACGCCGCACGATCACAAAAGCTCACCTTGTCACTTTGTGACAGGTGAGCTAATAAAACAGTATGGGAAATATAATCAGATAATTTTTGAAGTATTTTTCCCTATATAACTCATATAAAAACTATGTGACCCTCCGGGCAGGGCCTCTTTTCACCCCAGGGGCATAATTTGAACAATCTTGTTAGAGAGACACTAGGCAATGCTACATACTGAATATCAAAAGCCTAGGCCTTGAACTTTCAGTCAAGAAGATTTTTAATGTTTTTTCCTATGTAAGTCTATGTTAAACCTGGGACCCCCAGGGCAGGGCCTCTTTTTACCCCAGAGGCATAATTGAACAATCTTGGTAAAGGACCACTAGGCAATGCAACATACCAAATATCAAAAGCCTAGGCCTTGCAGTTTCAGACAAGAAGATTTTTTTTTTTTTTTTCCTGTAAAAACTTGGGACCCCCGGTGCAGGGCCTCTTTTCACCCCAGGGGCATAATTTGAACAATCTTGGTAGAGAACCACAAGGCAATGCTACGTACTAAACATCAAAGGCCTAGGCCTTGTGGTTTCAGACAAGAAGATTTTTTTTTTTCCTATTTAAGTCTATGTTAAACTTGAGACCCCCGGGACGAGGCGTCTTTTCACCCCAGGGGGCATAATTTGAATAATTTTGGTAGGAAACCAAAAGGCAATCCTACCTACCAAATATCAAAGGCCTACGTCTTGCGGTTTCAGACAAGAAGATTTTTAAAGTTTTTTCCTATATAAGTCTATGTTAAAATTAGGACCCCCAGGACGGAGCTTTTTTCACCCCAGGGGTATAATTTGAATAATCTTTATAGAGGACCATTAGATGATGTCACATGCCAAATATTGAGGTTTTATGCCTTGTGGTTTTGGATAAGAAGATTTTTAAAGTTATTCCTTTTGGTTGCCATGGCAACCAGAGTTCTAAATGGAATTCATTTCTTTGAACAATTTTTAAAGAAGACCATCCAGGGAACATCCTTGTGAAGTTTCATCAAAATTGGCCTGATGGTTTAGGAGGAGATGTTGTTTAAAGGAAAGTGTGGACGGACGGACGCCGGACAGTGAGCGATCACAATAGCTAAAAATACATCTAGCATCCACAAAGGTTCCATTTCTAGAGTTGTCACAGGAGTGACGAATTATACCCCTACAATGTGGCCTTGTCACAGAACTAAGCCAATGTCAAAGCCGAACTTGCTTGACCTTTGACCTACTGACCTCAAAATCATTAAGGGTCATCTGCTGGTCATAACCAACCTCCCTATCAAATTTTCATGATCCTAGGCCCAAGCGTTCTCAAGTTATCATCCGGAAACCATTCAACTGTTCCGAGTCACTGTGACCTTGACCTTTGACCTTCTGACCTCAAAGTAAAACTTGACCTGTACTTCATGATGTTACACCTGTGCACCAAAATTTATGATCCTAGGCCCAAGCGTTATCAAGTTATCATCCGGAAACCATTTAACTGTTCCGAGTCACTGCGACCTTGACCTTTGACCTAGTGACCTCAAAGTCGAACTTGACCTGCAATTCATGATGTTAATCTGTGTACCAAAATTTATTACCCTAGGCCCAAGCGTTCTCAGGTTATCATCCGGAAACCGTTTAACTGTTCTGAGTCACTATGACCTTGACCTTTGACCTACTGACCTCAAAGTAAAACTTGACCTGTATTTTATGATGTTACACCTGTGTACCAAAATTTATGATCCTAGGCCAAAGTGTTATCAAGTTATCATCCAGAAACCATTTAACTGTTCCGAGTCACTGTGACCTTGACCTTTGACCTAGTGACCTCAAAGTCGAACTTGACCTGCAATTCATGATGTTACATCTGTGTACCAAAATTTATTACCCTAGGCCCAAGCGTTCTCAGGTTATCATCCGGAAACCATTCAACTGTTCTGAGTCACTATGACCTTGACCTTTGACCTACTGACCTCAAAGTAAAACTTGACCTGTATTTTATGATGTTACACCTGTGTACCAAAATTTATGATCCTAGGCCCAAGCATTCTCAAGTTATCATCCGGAAACCGTTTAACTGTTCCAAGTCACTGTGACCTTAACCTTTGACCTACAGATCTCAAAGTCGAACTTGACCTGCATTTCATGATGTTACACCTGTGTACCAAAATTTATGATCTAGGCCCAAGCGTTCTCAGTTATCATCCGAAACCGTTTTTAATGTTCAGGTCACTGTGACCTTGGGCCTTTGACCCACTGACCCCAAATTCGAACTTGACCTGTATTTTCTGAGTTACACCAGTCCTGTGTACCAAACATTATTTAAACGGTCAAGCCTTTCATGAGTTATCATCAGGAAACCATGCAAAACCAACGGACCAACGGACCAACCGACCGACCGACCGACCAACCGCCAAGCTCACTCCTATATACCCCTCCAAACTTCGTTTTGTGGGGGTATAATAACAAAACCCTTCCAGGAAAATGACCCTTTCTAACTAAGGGTAAAATAATGCCCCTACAAGAACCCTAACCACATCCCCTCACATGAGAGGGAGAATTCTGATAAAACTGTTTAAAACTTTTTTATTTAGCAAGATCAAAATGAGAGGGTCTGTGGTTTACATGTAAAGATTGAACAACAATGTAGAACCACAAAGCTTTATTTGAATAAAGAAGTATCTATCTTCATGCAAATTTTCGCTTGCAATATTAAAAGAGATTTAAATTAAACCTCTGAGCAACACTTATTCATACCATATAACTGTTTGGTTTCTAGTATACTGTCAGCCTCCCGTCCCCACGGCATGTTGTCATCTGAACACTTGTTTGGCATTCCATTATATCCTATTCCAACAATCTTCTTTTCTTCATTCACAATACATGCACCAACCTTAATTATACAAGTTTATGTTACTCTTGGCTTAAATTAAACAAACTAATAAATATATAAATGCCAACTTTCTACAATACCACTGGAGTCTCTGGGAGCATATTGTTGAGAACAGACAGGTATCTCTGTGTAGAAACACCAAACTGAATAGCCTCTTCATATGGATAAACCTGATAATGTTTGTCCAGTATTTATTCTAAAGTCAGCCATGTTAATAACACTGCCACAGAGGCTCGAAATTATATATGTAAAGTTCTAAAAATATTAAACAACTAGAAAATGCTTTTGTAATAAAGCGCATGTCTCCCCCAATGCAAAGTCCTATAGGCAAGAAGTCAATAGGGGTCAGGAGCGAAAGTCAAAGTGACACTGATGGTTGGCTGCAATAGGGATCATCTACTTGGCATGTCCAGTCATCCCGCTAAATTTCAACACTCTTGGCCTAGTGGTTCTCAAGTCACTGTTCAGGCTCCTGTGACCTTGACCTTTGATCAAGTGACCTCAAAATAAATAGAGGTCATCTACTCTGCATGTCCAATCATCCTATCAAGTTTCAACATTGTAGGTCAAGTGGTTCTCAAGTTATTTCCAAAAAATGATTTTACATGAACAGACCACTGTGACCTTCACCTTTAATAGACTGACCCCAAAATCAATAGGGGTCATCTACTCTGCATGTTCAATCATCCTATGAAGTTTCAACATTCTGGGTCATGTGGTTCTCAAGTAATTGATCGGAACTGGTTATCAATGTTCAGGCCCTTTAACGAGTGACCCCAAAAACAATAGGGGTCATTTACTCTGCATGAACAATCATCCTATGAAGTTTCAACATTCTGGGTCGAGAGGTTCTCAAGTTATTGATTGGAAATGGTTTTCCATGTTCAGGCCCCTGTGCCCTTGACCTTTAAAGAGTGACCTAAAAATCGTTAGGGTTAGGGGGTCATCTACTCTGCATGACCAATCATCCTATGAAGTTTCATCATTCTGTGTCAAGTGGTTCTCAAGTTACTGACCGGAAATGGTTTTCAATGTTCGGGCCCCTGTGACCTTGACCTTTCAAAGAGTGACCCCGAATCGTTAGGGGTCATCTACTCTGCATGACCAATCATCCTATTAAGTTTCAACATTCTGGGTCAAGTGGTTCTCAAGTTACTGACCAGAAATGGTTTTCAATGTTCAGGCCCCTGTGACCTTGACCTTTGACGGAGTGACCCCAAAATCAATAGGGGTCATCTACTCTTCATGATCAATCATCCTATGAAGTTTCAACATTCGGAGTCAAGTGGTTCTCTAGTTATTGATCGGAAATGGTTTTCAATGTTCAGGCCCCTGTGACCTTGACCTTTGATGGAGTGACCACAAAATCAATAGGGGTCATCTACTCTTCATGATCAATCATCCTATCAAGTTTCAACATTCTGGGTCAAGTGGTTCTCTAGTTATTGATCGGAAATGGTTTTCAATGTTCAGGCCCCTGTGACCTTGACCTTTGACGGAGTGACCCCAAAATCAATAGGGGTCATCTACTCTTCATGACCAATCATCCTATGAAGTTCCAACATTCTGGGTCAAGTGGTTCTCTAGTTATTGATTGGAAATGGTTTTCAATGTTCAGGCCCCTGTGACCTTGACCTTTGACGGAGTGACCCCAAAAACAATAGGGGTCGTCTACTCCAGCAGCCCTACAACCCTTTGAAGTTTGAAGGTTCTAGGTCAAATGGTTCTCCAGTTATTTTGAGTATGACGTCTTTTTTTCTATTATCTGACATAGTGACCTAGTTTTTGAGCTCATGTGACCCAGTTTTGAACCTGACCTAGATATTATCAAGATAAAAATTCTGACCAATTTTTATGGAGATCCATTCACAAGTATGGCCTCAAGAGAGGTCACAAGGTTTTTCTATTTTTAGACCTACTGACCTAGTTTTTGACCACACATGACCCTGTTTCGAACTTGACCTAGATATCATCAAGATGAACATTCAGATCAACTTTCATACAGATCCCATGAATAATATGGCCTTTAAAAAGGTCACAAGGTTTTTCTATTATATGACCTACTGACCTAGTTTTTGATCGCATGTGACCCACTTTCGAACTTGACCTAGATATCATCAAGATGAACATTCAGACCAACTTTCATACAAATCCCATGAAAATTATGGCCTCTAGAGAGGTTCTAAGGTTTTTCTGTTATTTGACCTACTGACCTAGTTTTTGAAGGCATGTAACCCAGTTTCGAACTTGACCTAGATATCATCAAGTTGAACATTCTGACCAATTTTCATGAAGATCTCATGAAATATATGGCCTCTAGAGAGGTCACAAGGTTTTCCTATTTTTAGACCTACTGACCTAGTTTTTGACCGCACGTGACCCAGTTTCAAACTTGACCTAGATATCATCAAGGTGAACGTTCTGACCAATTTTCATGAAGATCTTGTGAAATATATAGCCTCTAGAGAGGTCACAAGGTTTTTCTATTTTTGGACCTACTGACCTAGTTTTTGAAGGCACGTGACCCAGTTTCAAATTTGACCTAGATATCAACAAGATGAACATTCAGACCAACTTTCATACAGATCCCAGGAAAAGGATGGCCTCTAGAGAGGTCACAAGGTTTTTTTTATTATTTGACCTACTGACCTAGTTTTTTATGGCACGTGACCCACTTTTGAACTTGACCTAGATATCATCAAGATGAACATTCAGACCAACTTTCATACAGATCCCATGAAAAATATGGCCTCTAGAGAGGTCACAAGGTTTTTCTGTTATCTGACCTACTGACCTAGTTTTTGAAGGCAGCTGACCCAGTTTCAAACTTGACCAAGATATCATCAAGATGAACATTCTGACTAATTTTCATGAAGATCTCATGAAATATATGGCCTCTAGAGAGGTCACAAGGTTTTTCTATTTTTAGACCTAATGACCTAGATTTTGATCGCACGTGACCCAGTTTCAAACTTGACCTAGATATCATCAAGATGAACATTCTGACCAATTTTCATACAGATCCCATGAAAAATATGGCCTTTAGAGAGGTCACAAGGTTTTTCTATTATTTGACCTACTGACCTAGTTTTTGAAGGCACGTGACCCAGTTTCGAACTGGACCTAGATATCATCAAGATGAACATTCAGACCAACTTTCATACAGATCCCATCAAAAATATGGCCTCTAGAGAGGTCACAAGGTTTTTCTATTTTCAGACCTACTGACCTAGTTTTTGATCGCATGTGACCCAGTTTCGAACTTGACCTAGATATCATCAAGATGAACAATCTGACCAACTTTCATACAGATCCAATGAAAAATATGGCCTTTAGAGAGGTCACAAGGTTTTTCTATTTTTATACCTACTGACCTAGTTTTTGAAGGCACGTGACCCAGTTTCGAACTTGACCTAGATATCATCAAGGTGAACATTCTGACTAATTTTCATGAAGATCTTGTGAAATATATGGCCTCTAGAGAGGTCACAAGGTTTTTCTATTTTTAGACCTACTGACCTAGTTTTTGATGGCACGTGACCCAGTTTGGAACCTGACCTAGATATCATCAAGATGAACATTCTGACCAACTTTCATAAAGATCCCATGAAAAATGTGACCTCTAGAGTGGTCACAAGCAAAAGTTTACGGAGGCACGGACGCACGGCGGACGACGGACACCGCGCGATCACAAAAGCTCACCTTGTCACTTTGTGACAGGTGAGCTAAAAAGTTACTAAAAATAAGCTATTTATAGTAACGTAAAAGGGAAGTAATTAAAAAGAAAATTATTGTAAGTGAACAAAAGAAGGATCTGCCAAATAAATCTGTTGACATAAATGAAATTTCAGATCAGTATCTTCATTAGATACAGAGATATACCCATTTTAATTTGAAATAAAGGGAGGTAATTTGATAAAGTCAGTCCATAGTTATCTACCCTGATTGGCTCAGTCATACTAATGACAATAATGAAATTTCAAATAAATTCTATAAGTACTTACTGATATAAATCCATTTTGACTACAATCAGGGGAGGTTATCAGATATAAAATAACTCTGGAACCTACGATTGGATCTGATTTGTCATGGAATCCAAACTTTATTGTTGTTGAAGATATTTTGGAAGTTTGTATCAAATAAAACCATAATGAAGTCTCTATATCGCTGCAAAAGCCAAAACAGCCAATTTTGGACCTTTAAGGGGCCATAACTCTGGAACCCATTAAGGAATCTGGCCAGTTCAAGAAAGGAACCAAGATCTTGTGGTGATAGAAGTTGTGTGCAAGTTTGGTTAAAATCAAATCATAAATGAAGTTGCTATTGTGCAGACAAGTTCAAAAAATAGCTAATTTTGGCCCTTTCAGGGGCCATAACTCTAAAACCCATTAAGGGATCTGGCCAGTTCAACAAAGGAACTGAGATCTTATGGCAACACAAGTTTTGTGCAAGTTTGATTAAATTCAAATCATAAATGAAGCTGCTATTGTGCAGACAAGGTCAAAATAGCTAATTCTGGCCCTTTCAGGGGCCATAACTCTGGAACCCATAATGGAATCTAGCCAGTTCAAGAAAGGAACCAAGATCTTATGGTGATACAAGTTGTGTGCAAGTTTGGTTAAAACAAGCAAATTCGATGAATTGGTATCCCCCGCCGAAAGGGTTTGTGGTGAGGAACGGCAAAACAGTATATCCAGCAAAAAGTAACGGGTGTTAATAAGAGGCAAACAATTTCATTAGTCAAAATCAATTTAACAGAAAATGAATCCTATTTTTTTGGTGGGGGGACAGCGGGGTTGACTGGGTGAGGGTACAAAACATCATATGTTGATTATAAATATTGATGGAAAATTAAGAACGAAAAAAAAAAATAGGGGGGAGGTGGGGGAGCGGGGGAGGTGGAGGGGGTGTGACCAAGGCAAAGTGCTGACCAGGTGTGGGTACACAACTTCACATGTTTGTAATAAATGTTCATGAAAAAGAATGAAAGATGTTTAATGAAATTCTACCAATTGGTTGGTTTGTTATGTACAAATCTGTAATTTTTAAACAATTAAAGGGCAATAACTCTAAGGAAAATTGACCAATTAAAAAAAAAAATGACAGGCATCATTGAAGTATGTTGGTTCATATTCATTTCAAGTTTCATGATTGCATTCTACCAGCTTGTTACTGAGAAATTGCTGCAGACGTGGATTTTTCATTAAATCAAGGGCAATAACTCTAAGGGAAATTGACCAATCAAAAAAAAAAAACTTGAGGGGTATCATCACAGTACGTTGGTGCATGTTTATTTCAAGTTTTATGAAATTCTACATGATAGTTACTGAGAAATGGCTGTGGACGGACATTTTTCATTAAATCAAGGGCAATAACTCTAAGGAAAATTGACCAATCAAAAAAAAAACTTGACAGGCATCATCGCAGTATGTCGGTTCATGTTTATTTCAAGTTTCATGAAATTCTACCTGGTAGTTACTGAGATATGGCTGCGGACGGATGCACGGACGTGACGGACGGACAACGCCATTTCAATACCCCCCTCCCGATTTCATCGGCGGGGGATAATAAAATCATAAATGAAGCTGCTATTGTGCAGACAAGGTCAAAATAGCTAATTCTGGCCTTTCAGGGGCCATAACTCTGGAACCCATAATGGAATCTGGCCAGTTCAAGAAAGGAACCAAGATCTTATGGTGATACATGTTCTGTGCCAGTTTGGTAAAAATCAAATCATAAATAAAGCTGCTATTGTGCAGACAAAGTCAAAATAGCTGATTTTGGCCCTTTCAGGGGCCATAACTCTGGAACCCATAATGGGATCTGGCCAGTTCAAGAAAGGAACCTAGATATTATGGTGATACAAATTGTGTGCAAGTTTGGTTAAAACTAGAGCTATCAATAAAGGTGATGAATGTACCCCCCCGCATGCACTGACACAGTACATTGCAATTTGACGCACACAAGACTGCATAATTATGTGGACTGTATGTATATAGACTGTATGTATACAGTATAGTAACAAAAAACAAAGTCCATAAACTATGCAGAATATTTATCTAAAGAATGTAACATGCACCATGCACAACTAGGGTTGGTACTGATCACTTGTGTGAAGTTTCATTAAATTGTGTGTAAGGGTTTGGTAGATTAGGCACGCACAAGATTGCATATGCCGACTGTATGTACATAGTATGTTAACAAGAAACAAAGTCCCATAACTCTGCAATTTTTGTCGCTGAAAGAACCTAACATGCCCCATGCACAACAACTGTTGTTACCGATCACTTGTGTGAAGTTTCATTAAATTGTGTCAAGGGGATGAGGAGAGATGGTGCGCACAAGATTGTGTCTATGTATATAGTATAGTAACAAAAAAACAAAGTCCCATAACTCTGCAAAAAATTTTTCTAAAAGAACCTAACATGCCCCATGCACAACTACTGTTGGTACTGATCACTTGTGTGAAGTTTCATTAAATTGTGTCAAGGGGATGAGGAGAGATGGTGCGCACAAGATTGTGTCTATGTATATAGTATAGTAACAAAAAAACGAAGTCCCATAACTCTGCAAATTTTTTTTCTAAAAGAACCTAACATGCCCCATGCACAACTACTGTTGGTACTCATCACTTGTGTGAAGTTTCATTAAATTCTGTCAAGGGGATAAGGAGAGATGGTGCGCACAAGATTGCGTCTACGGACAGACGGCCAGACGGACAGACAGACAACCTGAAACCAGTATACCCCCCCTTACAACTTTGTTGTCGGGGGGTACAATAAAATCATAAATGAAACCACTATCGTGCAGACAAGAAATTGTTGACGGACGGACGGACGCACGGACGGACGACGGACTAAGGGTGATCACAAAAGCTCACCTTGCCACTATGTGACAGGTGAGCTAATAGAACCATAAATGAAGTCTCTATATGGCTGCAAAAGCCAAAAGAGCCAATTTTGGACCTTTAAGGGGCCATAACTCTCAAACCCATGAAGAAATCTGGCCAGTTCAAGAAAGGAACCAAGATCTTGTGGCGATACAAGTTGTGTGCAAGTTTGGTTAAAATCAAATCATAAATGAAGCTGCTTTTGTGCAGACAAGGTCAAAATACCTAATTTTGGCCCTTTCAGGCGCTATAACTCTGGAACCCATTATGGGATCTGGCTGGTTCAACTAAGGAATCAAGATCTTATGGTGACACAAGTTTTGTGCAAGTTTGATTAAATTCAAATCAAAAATGAAGCTCCTATTGTGCAGACAAGGTCAAAATAGCTAATTCTGGCCCTTTCAGGGGCCATAACTCTGGAACCCATAAAGGAATCTTGCCAGTTCAAGAAAGGAACCAAGATCTTATGGTGATACAATTTGTACGCCAGTTTGCTTAAAATCAAATCATAAATGAAGCTGCTATTGTGCAGACAAGGTCAAAATAGCTATTTCTTGCCCTTTCAGGGGCCATAGCTCTGGAACCCATAATGGAATCTGGCCAGTTCAAGAAAGGAACCAAGATTTTATGGTGATACCAGTTGTGTGCCCTTTTGGTAAAAATCAAATGATAAATAAAGCAGCTACTGGGCAGACAAGGTCAAAATAGCTAATTTTGGTCCTTTCAGGGGCCATAACTCTGGAACCCATAATGGGATCTGGCCAGTTCAAGAAAGGAAACGAGATCTTATAGTGATACAAGTTGTGTGCCAGTTTGGTAAAAATCAAATCATAAATAAAGCTGCTACTGTGCAGACAATGTCAAAATAGCTAATTTTGGCCCTTTCAGGGGCCATAACTCTGGAACCCATAATGGGATCTGGCCAGTTCAAGAAAGGAACCGAGACCTTATGTAGATACAAGTTGTGTGCAAGTTTGGTTAAAATAAAATCATAAATGAAACCACTATCGTGCAGACAGAAAATTGTTGACGGACGGATGCACGCACGCATGCACGGACTGACGACGGACTAAGGGTGATCACAAAAGCTCACCTTGTCACTATGTGACAGGTGAGCTAAAAAGTGGCCGTAATTCTTGCAAAAAGCAGGATGGAGCTATGTTTCTTGCTGTACAGAGTCAGCTTTTACTGGTGAACAAGGGGCCATAACTCTGGAACCCATAAAGGAATCTGGCCAGTTAAAGGAAGGAACCAAGATCTTGTGGTGATACAAGGTGTGTGCAAGTTTGGTTAAAATCAAATCATAAATGAAGTTGCTATTGTGCAGACAAGGTCAAAATAGCAAATTTTGGCCCTTTCAGGGGCCATAACTCTGAAACCCATTAAGGGATCTGGCCAGTTCAAGAAAGAAACTTAGATCTTATGGTGACACAAGTTTTGTGCAAGTTTGATTAAATTCAAATCATAAATGAAGCTGCTATTGTGCAGACAAGGTCAAAATAGCTAATTCTGGCCCTTTCAAAGGCCATAACTCTGGAACCCATAAAGGAATCTTGCCAGTTCAAGAAAGGAACCAAGATCTTATGGTGATACAATTTGTACGCCAGTTTGCTTAAAATCAAATCATAAATGAAGCTGCTATTGTGCAGACAAGGTCAAAATAGCTATTTCTTGCCCTTTCAGGGGCCATAGCTCTGGAACCCATAATGGAATCTGGCCAGTTCAAGAAAGGAACCAAGATTTTATGGTGATACCAGTTGTGTGCCCTTTTGGTAAAAATCAAATGATAAATAAAGCTGCTACTGGGCAGACAAGGTCAAAATAGCTAATTTTGGCCCTTTCAGGGGCCATAACTCTGGAACCCATAATGGGATCTGGCCAGTTCAAGAAAGGAAACGAGATCTTATAGTGATACAAGTTGTGTGCCAGTTTGGTAAAAATCAAATCATAAATAAAGCTGCTACTGTGCAGACAATGTCAAAATAGCTAATTTTGGCCCTTTCAGGGGCCATAACTCTGGAACCCATAATGGGATCTGGCCAGTTCAAGAAAGGAACCGAGACCTTATGTAGATACAAGTTGTGTGCAAGTTTGGTTAAAATAAAATCATAAATGAAACCACTATCGTGCAGACAGAAAATTGTTGACGGACGGATGCACGCACGCATGCACGGACTGACGACGGACTAAGGGTGATCACAAAAGCTCACCTTGTCACTATGTGACAGGTGAGCTAAAAAGTGGCCGTAATTCTTGCAAAAAGCAGGATGGAGCTATGTTTCTTGCTGTACAGAGTCAGCTTTTACTGGTGAACAAGGGGCCATAACTCTGGAACCCATAAAGGTATCTGGCCAGTTAAAGGAAGGAACCAAGATCTTGTGGTGATACAAGGTGTGTGCAAGTTTGGTTAAAATCAAATCATAAATGAAGCTGCTATTGTGCAGACAAGGTCAAAATAGCAAATTTTGGCCCTTTCAGGGGCCATAACTCTGAAACCCATTAAGGGATCTGGCCAGTTCAAGAAAGAAACTTAGATCTTATGGTGACACAAGTTTTGTGCAAGTTTGATTAAATTCAAATCATAAATGAAGCTGCTATTGTGCAGACAAGGTCAAAATAGCTAATTCTGGCCCTTTCAAAGGCCATCACTCTGGAACCCATAACAGAATCTGGCTAGTTCAAGAAAGGAACCAAGATCTTATGGTGATACAAGTTGTGTGCAAGTTTAGTAAAAATCAAATCATAAATTAGGCTGTTATTGTGCAGACAAGGTCAAAATGCTAATTTTGGCCTTTTCAGGGGCCATAACTCTGGAACCCATTATGGGATCTGGCCAGTTCAAGAAAGAAACTTAGATCTTATGGTGACACAAGTTGTGTGCAAGTTTGATAAAAATCAAATCATAAATAAAGCTGCTATTGTGCAGACAAGGTCAAAATAGCTAATTTTGGCCATTTCAGGGGCCATAACTCTGGAACCCATAACGGGATCTGGCCAGTTCAAGAAAGGAACCAAGATCTTATGGTGATACAAGTTGTGTGCAAGTTTGATTAAAATAAAATTATAAATGAAACCACTATCGTGCAGACAAGAAAGTGTGGATGGACGACGGACGAAGGGCAATCACAAAAGCTCACCCTGTCACTATATATCAGGTGAGCTAAAAACAAGAAAGTAGGTCATTAGGTCACATTCATGGTCACTGAAAGTCAGTTTTAAGATCGGTGTGCAAAACTATACGTGTCCTCCAAATTTCAAAGCTGTATCTTAAACAAGAGGGCCATGAAGGCCCTGTATCACTCACCTGATCTATTGACCTAAAGATCATCAAGATTAACATTCTGACTAAGTTTCATGAAGATAAAGTTATAAATGTGGCCTCTAGAGTGTTAACAAGCTTTTCCTTTAATTTGACCTAGTAACCTAGTTTTTGACCTCACCTGAGCAAGATTAACAACTGACTTATAGATCATCAAAATTAACATTCTGACCAAGTTTCATTAAGATATGGTCATAAATGTGGCCTCTACAGTTTTAACTAGCTTTTCTTTTGATTTGACCTGGTGACCTAGTTTTTGACCCAACATGACCCAGATTCAAACTGGACCTCGAGACCATCAAGATTAACATTCTGACCAAGATTCATGAACATATAGTCATAAATGTGGCCTCTACAACGTTAACAAGCTTTTCCTTTGATCTGACCTGGTGACCTAGTTTTTGACCCCAGATAATCCAATATCGAACTGGTCCAAGATTTTATTGAGGGTAACATTCTGACTAAGTTTCAATAAGATTGGGCCAAAATTGTGACCTCTAGCGCGTTAACAAGCTTTTCCTTTGATTTGACCTGGTGACCTAGTTTTTGACCCCAGATGACCCAATATCAAAATCGTCCAAGATTTTATTGAGAATAACATTCTGACCAAGTTTCATTAAGATTGGGCAAAACTTGTGACCTCTAGAGTGTTAACAAGCTTTTCCTTTGATCTGACCTGGTGACCTAGTTTTTGACCCCAGATGACCCAATATCGAACTCGTCCAAGATTTTAATGAGGGTAACATTCTGACTAAGTTTCATTAAGATTGGGCCAAAATTGTGACCTCTAGAGTGTTAACAAGCTTTTCCTTTGATTTGATCTGGTGACCTAGTTTTTGATCCCAGATGACCCAATATCAAATTCGTCCAAGATTTTATTGAGAATAACATTCTGACCAAGTTTCATTAAGATTGGGCCAAAATTGTGACCTCTAGAGTGTTAACAAGCTTTTCCTTTTATTTGACCTGGTGACCTAGTTTTTGACCCCAGATGACCCAATATCGAATTCGTCCAAGATTTTATTGAGGGTAACATCCTGACCAAGTTTCATTAAGATTAGGCTAAAATTGTGACCTCTAGAGTGTTAACAGTCAAATTGTTGACGACGGACGGACGACGACAGACGACGGACACAGGGCGATCACAAAAGCTCACCTTTGACCACTTCGTGCTCAGGTTAGCTAAAAACAAGAAAGTAGGTCAGTAGGTCACATTCATGGTCACTGAAAGTCAATTTTAAGATCGGTGTGTAAAACTGTAAATGTCATCCAAATTTCAAGGCTGTATCTTAAACAAGAGGGCCATGATGGCCCTATATCGCTCACCTGTTAAACATGGCCTCAGAATCATCAAGATAAACATTCTGACCAAGTTTCATGGAGATAGGGTCATAAATGGACAGGAACAACAAAGGGAAGAAATTTAACCAAAAAGAAAAAAAAAAAATTCTTACAAGGTACAGATATGTCAAAAAACACCTAAAATTTAAGAGGTACCATCCATGTTGTACCACAGAAAAGTGGTCTCGGTTTTTCCCTACGGCCAATAATAAAAAAGTTACTAAAAATAAGCTATTTATAGTAACGAAAAAGGGAAGTACTTAAAAAAAAAAATATTGTAAGTGAACAAAAGAATGATCTGCCAAATAAAAACAAGAGCACTGCAATGCAACGCAAATGCAGAGCAATATACACACAAAACAAAGTCATATGACCTTTGACCCCTAAGTGTGACCTTGACCTTGAAGTGAGGCATATGAAACATGCGCTTTGCACATCGTTTCGATGAGGTGAACATTTGTGTCAGGTTTCTTTGAAATTCTTCCAGTGGTTCAAGAGTTACAGAGCAGAAGGGAAATTGCTAACCAACAGACGGACACCGAAGCGATAACATAATACGTCCCTTCGGGCCTATAAAAAGGAATCGGGATCTTATGGTGATACAAGTTGTTTGCAAGTTTGGTTAAAATCAAATCATAAATGAAGCTGCTATTGTACAGACAAGGTCAAAATAGCTATTTTTGGCCCTTTCAGGGGCCATAACTGTGGCATCCATTATGGGATCTGGCCAGTTCAAGGAAGAAAGCAAGATCTTATGGTGACACAAGTTTTGTGCAAGTTTGATTAAATTCAAATCATAAATGAAGCTGCTATTGTGCAAACAAGGTCAAAATAGCTAATTCTGGCCCTATCAGGGGCCATAACTCTGGAACCCATAATGGAATCTGGCCAGTTAAAGAAAGGAACCAAGATCTTGTGGTGATACAAGTTGTGTGCAAGTTCGGTTAAAATAATCATAAATGAAGCTGCTATTGTGCAGACAAGGTCTAAAATGCTAATTTTGGCCCTTTCAGGGGCCATAACTGTGGAGCCCATTAAGGGATCTGGCCTGTTCAAGGAAGGAAGCGAGATCTTATGGTGATACAAGTTTTGTGCAAGTTTGATTAAATTCAAATCATCAATGAAGCTGCTATTGTGCAGACAAGGTCAAAATAGCTAATTTTGGCCCTTTCAGGGGCCATAACTCTGGCATCCATTATGGGATCTGGCCAGTTCAAGGAAGAAAGCAAGATCTTATGGTGACACAAGTTTTGTGCAAGTCTGATTAAATCCAAATCATAAATGAAGCTGCTATTGTGCAGACAAGGTCAAAATAGCTATTTCTGGCCCTATCAGGGGCCATAACTCTGGAACCCATAATGGAATCTGGCCAGTTCAAGAAAAGAACCAAGACCTTGTGGCGATACAAGTTGTGTGCAAGTTTGATTAAATTCAAATCATAAATGAAGCTGCTATTGTGCAGACAAGGTTAAAATAGCTAATTCTGGCTCTATTAGGGGCCATAACTCTGGAACCCATAATGGAATCTGGCTAGTTCAAGAAAGGAACCAAGACCTTGTGGTCTTACAAGTTTTGTACAAGTTTGGTTAAAATCAAATTATAAATGAAGCTGCTATTGTGCAGACAAGGTCAAAATAGCTAATTCTGGCCCTATCAGGGGCCATAACTCTGGAACCCATAATGGAATCCGGCCAGTTCAAGAAAGGAACCAAGATCTTATGGTGATACAAGTTGTGTGCAAGTTTGGAAAAAATCAAATCATAAATAAAGCTGCTATTGTGCAGACAAGATCAAAATAGCTAATTTTGGCCCTTTCAGGGGCCATAACTCTGGAACCCATAATGGGATCTGGCCAGTTCAAGAAAGGAACCAAGATCTTGTGGTGATACAAGTTTTGTGCAAGTTTGGTTAAAATCAAATCATAAATGAAGCTGCTATTGTGCAGACAAGGTCAAAAATGCTAATTTTGGCCCTTTCAGGGGCCATAACTGTGGAGCCCATTAAGGGATCTGGCCTGTTGAAGGAAGGAACCAAGATCTTATGGTGATACAAGTTGTGTGCAAGTTTGGTTAAAATAAAATCATAAATGAAACCACTATCGTGCAGACAAGAAATTGTTGACGGACGCACGGACGGACGCACGCACAGACGACGGACGAAGGGCCTTTGACCTGGTGACCCCTAAGTCAGTAGGGGTCACGTACTCAATAAATGCTATCAGCATGTGAAGTTTGAAGGTCCTGGGTGCAGTGGTTCGCCCGTAAATTGCCTTCATGCAAAAAGTTAACATTGGCCACTGTGACTGTGACCTTTGACCTGGTGACCCCAAAGTCAGTAGGGTTCGTGTACTCAATAAGTACTATCAGCATATGAAGTTTGAACGACCTGGGTGCAGTGGTTCACGAGTAAAAAGCCTTCATGCAAACAGTTAACGTTGGCCCCTGTGACCTTGACCTTTCTCCTGGTGACCCCAAAGTCAGTAGGCTTTGTGTACTTAATAAGTACTATCAGCATGTGAAGTTTGAAGGTCCTGGGTGCAGTGGTTAGCGAGTAAAATGCCTTCATGCAAAAAGTTCACATTGGCCCCTGTGACCTTGACCTTTGACCTGGTGATCCCAAAGTCAGTAGGGGTCGTGTACTCAATAAGTACTATCAGCATGTGAAGTTTGAAGGTCCTGGGTGCAGCGGTTCGCGAGTAAAGTGCCTTCATGCAAAAAGTTAACGTTGGCCCCTGTGACCTTGACCTTTGACCTGGTGATCCCAAGGTAAGTAGGGGTCGTGTACTCAATAAGTACTATCAGCATGTGAAGTTTGAAGGTCCTGGGTGCAGTGGTTAGCGAGTAAAATGCCTTCATGCAAAAAGTTCACATTGGCCCCTGTGACCTTGACCTTTGACCTGGTGATCCCAAAGTCAGTAGGGGTCGTGTACTCAATAAGTACTATCAGCACGTGAAGTTTGAAGGTCCTTGGTGCAGCGGTTCGTGAGTAAAGTGTCTTCATGCAAAAAGTTAACGTTGGCCCCTGTGACCTTGACCTTTGACCTGGTGATCCCAAAGTCAGTAGGGTTCGTGTACTCGATAAGTACTAACTTCATATGAAGTTTGAACGACCTGGGTGCAGTGGTTCACGAGTAAAGAGCCTTCATGCAAGAAGTTAACATTGGCCCGTAACCTTGACCTTAGTCCTGTGACCCCAAAGTCAGTAGGCTTTGTGTACTCAATAAGTACTATCAGCATGTGAAGTTTGAAGGTCCTGGGTGCAGTGGTTAGCGAGTAAAATGCCTTCATGCAAAAAGTTCACATTGGCCCCTGTGACCTTGACCTTTGACCTGGTGATCCCAAAGTCAGTAGGGGTCGTGTACTCAATAAGTACTATCAGCATGTGAAGTTTGAAGGTCCTGGGTGCAGCGGTTCGCGAGTAAAGTGCCTTCATGCAAAAAGTTAACGTTGGCCCCTGTGACCTTGACCTTTGACCTGGTGACCCCAAAGTCAGTAGGGGTCACGTACTCAATAAATACTATCAGCACGTGAAGTTTGAAGGTCCTGGGTGCAGTGGTTCGCCCGTAAATTGCCTTCATGCAAAAAGTTAACATTGGCCCCTGTGACCGTGACATTTGACCTGGTGACCCCAAAGTCAGTAGGGTTTGTGTACTCAGTAAGTACTATCTGCATGTGAAGATTGAAGGTCCTGGGTGCAGTGGTTCGCAAGTAATGTGCCTTCATGCAGGGAGTTAACATTGGCCCCTGTGACCTTGACCTTTGACCTGGTGACCGCAAAGTCAGTAGGGGTTGTGTACTCAATAAGTACTATCAGCATGTGAAGTTTGAAGGTCCTGGGTGCAGTGGTTCGCGAGTAAAGTGCCTTCATGCAAGGAGTTAACATTGGCTCCTGTGACCTTGACCTTTGACCTGGTGACCCCAAAGTCAGTAGGGATTGTGTACTCAGTAAGTACTATCAGCACGTGAAGTTTGAAGGTCCTGGGTGCAGTGGTTCGCAAGTAAAGTTCCTTCATGCAAAAAGTTAGCATTGGCCCCTGTGACCTTGACCTTTGACCTGGTGACCCCAAGGTCAGTAGGGTTCATGTACTCAATAAATACTATCAGCATGTGAGGTTTGAAGGTCCTGGGTGCAGTGGTTCGCCCGTAAAGTGCCTTCATGCAAAAAGTTAACATTGGCCTCTGTGACCTTGACCTTCGACCTGGTGACCCCAACGTCAGTAGAGGTCGTGCACTCAATAAGTACTATCAGCACGTGAAGTTTGAAGGTCCTGGGTGCAGTGGTTCGCGAGTAAATTGCCTTCATGCAAAAATCTCACATTTGCCCCTGTGACCTTGACCTTTGACCCCAAAGTCAGTAGGGTTCGTGTACTCAGTAAGTACTATCAGCACATGAAGTTTGAAGGTCCTGGGTGCAGTGGTTCGCGAGTAAGTGCCTTCATGCAAAAAGTTAACATTGGCCCCTGTGACCTTGATCTTTGACCTGGTGACCCCAAAGTCAGTAGGGGTCGTGTACCAGTAAGTACTATCAGCATGTGAAGTTTGAAGGTCCTGGGTGCAGTGGTTCGCTAGTAAAGTGCCTTCATGCAAGGAGTTAACATTGGCCCCTGTGACCTTGACCTTTGACCTGGTGACCCCAAAGTAAGTAGGGGTCGTGTACTCAATAAGTACTATCAGCATGTGAAGTTTGAAGGTCCTGGGTGCAGTGGTTCGCGAGTAAAGTGCCTTCATGCAAGAAGTTAACATTGGCTCCTGTGTCCTTGACCTTTGACCTGGTGACCCCAAAGTCAGTAAGGTTTGTGTACTCAGTAAGTACTATCAGCACGTGAAGGTTGAAGGCCCTGGGTACAGTGGTTCGCAAGTAAAGTGCCTTCATGCAAAAATCTCACATTGGCCCCTGTGACCTTGACCTTTGACCTGGTGACCCCAAAGTCAATAGGGTTTGTGTACTCAGTAAGTACTATCAGCACGTGAAGTATGAAGGCCCTGGGTGCAGTGGTTCACGAGTAAAGTGCCTTCATGCAAAAAATTAACATTGGCCCCTGTGACCTTGACCTTTGACCCCAAAGTCAGTAGGGGTCGTGACCTTGACCTTTGACCTGGTGACCCCAAAGTCAGTAGGGGTCTTGTACTCAATAAGAACTGTCAGCATGTGAAGTTTGAAGGTCCTGGGTGCAGCGGTTCGCGAGTAAAGTGCCTTCATGCAAAAAGTTAACGTTGGCCCCTGTGACCTTGACCCTTTGACTTGGTGACCCTATCGTCAGTAGGAGTCATGTACTCAATAAGTACTATCAGCACGTGAAGTTTGAAGGTCCTGGGTGCAGTGGTTTGCGAGCAATGTGCCTTCATGGAAGAAGTTAACATTGGCCCCTGTGACCTTGACCTTTGACCTTGTGACCCCAAAGTCAGTAGTGGACTTGTACTCAATAAGTATTGTCAGCATGTGAAGTTTCAAGGTCCTGGGTTCAGCGTTTCGCGAGTAAATTGCCTTCATGCAAAAAGTTAACGTTGTGACGAACGAACTTACCAACGGATGGACAGTTGAAAACTAATATGCCTCCCTTCGGGGGCATAAAAATTCTAAGTGGAAAAAGGGGCATAATTTTGAAAAAAAACAAAGAGATCACAGAGTGATCTTGGTGCCCACCAATGTGCCATTTTTGAGTGTTTCAAATTTCAAGACTTATTGACTAGCTCAAGGTCAAATTTCATTTCCGTACACAACACTGTGCATGTGGTCCAAATTCGAAAGCTGTAGCTTGAGAAATGTGAAAGTAGGTCACTAGATCAATTTCAAGAACAAAGTTCTTTGTACACAAAACTATGCATGTGCATCAAGTTTGAAGGCTGTAGTTTGAGAAATTTGAAAGTAGGTCACTAGGTCAATCTTAAGGTCAAAGTTTATTTCGGTACACAAAACTATGCAAGTGGTGCAAATTTGAAGGCTGTAGCTTGAGAAATGTGGAAGTAGGTCACTAGGTCAAAATCAAGGTTAAATTACACTTCAGAACACAAATCCATGCATGTGGTCCAAATTTAAAGCCTGTACCTTCAAAAATGTGAAAGTAGGTCACTAGGTCAATGTCAAGGTCAAAGTTTGTTTCGGTTCACAATCCTATGCATGTGGTCTAAATTTGAAGCCTGTAGCTACAGAAATGTGAAAGTAGGTCACTAGGTCAATCTTAAGGTCAAAGTTCATTTCGGTACACAAAACTATGCAAGTGGTCCAAATTTGAAGGCTGTAGCTCGAGAAATGTGAAAGTAGGTCACTAGGTCAAAATCAAGGTCAAATTTTATTTCTGAACACAGAACTATACATGTGGTCCAAATTCGAAGCCTGTACCTTCAAAAATGTGAAAGTAGGTTACTAGGTCAATGTAAAGGTCAAAGTTTGTTTCGGTACACAAAACTATGCATGTAGTCCAAATTTGAAGGCTGTAGCTCGAGAAATTTGAAAGTATGTCACTAGGTCAAAATCAAGGTCAAATTTTATTTCTGAACACGGAACTATACATGTGGTCCAAATTTGAAGCCTGTACCTTCAAAAATGTGAAAGTAGGTCACTAGGTCAATGTCAAGGTCAAAGATTTTTTCAGTAAACAAAACTATGCATGTGGTCCAAATTTGAAGGCTGTAGCTCGAGAAATGTGAAAGTAGGTCACTAGGTCAAAATCAATGTCAAATTTTATTTCTGAACACAGAACTATACATGTGGTCCAAATTTGAAGCCTGTACCTTCAAAAATGTGAAAGTAGGTCACTAGGTCAATGTAAAGGTCAAAGTTTGTTTCGGTACACAAAACTATGCATGTGGTCCAAATTTGAAGGCTGTAGCTTGAGAAATGTGAAAGTAGGTCACTAGGTCAAAATCAAGGTTAAGTTTCATTTCGGAACATGAAACTATGCATGTGGTCCAAATTTGAAGCCTGTACCTTCAAAAATGTGAAAGTAGGTCACTAGGTCAATGTCAAGGTCAAAGATTTTTTCAGTAAACAAAACTATGCATGTGGTCCAAATTTGAAGGCTGTAGCTACAGAAATGTGAAAGTAGGTCACTAGGTCAAAATCAAGGTCAACTCATGTCAAGGTTCATCTTGCCACTCAAAATCATACAAGTGGTGCAAATTTGAATGTTGTAGGTTATTGACAAGAAGATTTTAAAAGCTTTTCCCTATATAAGTCTATATGAACCATGTGAGCCCCGGGACGGGGCCATATTTGACCATAGGGGGATAATTTGAACAAACTTGGTAGAGAACCACTAGATGATGCTACATTACAAATGCCAAAGCCCTAGGCTTTGTGGATTGGACAAGAAGATTTTAAAAGTTTTTCCCTATATAAGTCTATGTAAACCATGTGACCCTTTGGGCGGGGCCATATTTAACCCTAGGGGGACAATTTGAATAATCTTAGTAGAAGACCACTAGATGATGTCACATACAAAATATCAAAGCCCTAGGCCCTGTGGTTTTGAATAAAATCTTTATCAAAGTTTTTTCCTACATAAGTCTATGTAAACCATGTGACCCCCGGGGTGGAGCCATATTAGACCCCAGGGAAAGAATCTGAATCATCTTGGTAGAGGACCACTAGATGATGCTTCATACCAAATATCAAAGCCCTAGGCTCTGTGGTTTTGGACAAGAAGGTTTTCAAAGTTTTTCCCTATATAAATCCATGTAAATTATAGAAATAAACAAAGGGCCATAACTCACTAAACAATTGTTGAACCAGTCTGATTTTCAGGGGGACACAACTAGGGTACCAATACATCATTCTGACAAAGTTTGGTCAAAATCCCCCCAGTAGTTTCTGAGGAGATGCGATAACGAGAAATTGTTAACGGACGGACAGACGGACGGAATGACGGACGGACGGACCACGGACGCAGAGTGATTTGTATAGCCCACCATCATGATGATGGTGGGCTAAAAAGTAGAATTATGGGACCTGCTTAGTGCATGTCAGATCATGACAGTGAACAAGTGTGTGAAGTTTCAATCCATTCCCATTAGTGAGTACTGAGATACCAAATAGCAGTTTATTTCTGTGGTCAAAAACTTCTGCATTTTGGACCCAAAAATTGTGGAATAAATTTCTGCATGTTTTATTTCTGCGTTTTCACATGAAAGAAAGATAGATTTCTGCGTTTTCAATGCAAAGGAGTAGGTAATTCCCCGTATGATGCTTCGCTGTGAGAATTACTAGCGCGTGAAAATTAAAGAAACTAAATTACCAGTTACTGCTGTAAAGAAACTCTTGCTTTGAATGAATACATTGTAAGATATAATTACATGTGAATTGAAAAAGTATATGTTAGCAGACTGCTATAACATGAAAAAAATTCTGTGGGATTAACAGTTAGGACTTTGTTGGACCATCACACTCAATTATACAATTATCGGTAATTGATAGACGACGGCGGTAATGTCCAATAATTAGACCATCCACTGGGAACTTCGGATTACCTCGAGTAACATAGCATGAAACAAGTTGGTGAAAAAATGCAGATTTTTTTTTGCGGTTTAAGTTTTTTCTGGGTAAAAATTCTGCTGAAAATATTTTTGCAATTATACCGAGAGACCGCAGAAACACAGAATTATCCCTGCCATAGAAATAATTCGCTATACAGTACCAGCTTACATACAAAACTTTAACCAAAAATTTCTAAGTCGAAAAAGAGGCATAATACTGTAAAAAAGCAAACTAGAGTTATGGAACCTGTGCAATGTAAGTCAATTTATTGCAGTGAATAAGTGTGTGAAGTTTCAATCCATTCCCACAAGTTGTTACTGAGATACCAGCTTACATACAAAACCTTAACCAAATTGGGACGCGGATGCACGGGCGAGTCCAAAAGCTCTACTATTCTATGAATAGTTGAGCTAAAAATCAAATAGGTCCTTTTACCAACAACTGATCAGGCAGACAAAATATGACCTACATTTGTTTTAATCTCTTTGTATTCAATATACAACATGCACACTTTTCTCATGACTTACACTGACACAGTTACTTTTTAAGTTGCAGTGAGGCCCTGATAGAAAGTTTAGTAGTGCATGAAAAAAAAGTAAAATAATGCATAAATTCCATTAAAGAAATTTTACGACATTAAGAAACATAAAGTTTTGACCTTTTAGCCAAAGTTATTCATGTTCTCAATGATGATACATTGGTTAACACAAAATCTATATATTTAAATGCAAAATGTATATATCCAACATTGAGAAATTAGAAAAAAGTTCAATTGGTATCACGTTTGTGTAACAATGTAGCTAGACTGGCTCTTTCATCATTTCTATGAATCATTTTGAAAGTGTTTCTTATGCTTAAGACATTTTGAAGACTTTCTCTTACTGTTCAAGAGGACTTTGGTGCAAATAAAGTAACACAACAAGAGCTGTCCGTAAGACAGCGCGCTCCACTATTCGGCGATTTGACAGTAAAATGATATGTCTCAATAAGAGACCTCTACTTCTAAAAGGAAGATACACCAAGGGGCATAACTCTGTCAAGAACACAAATTAGAGTTATTGGGATTGTTACCACACATGCAGATGATGATGGTAAAGATATATTTTGAGTTTCAAGTCATTATCTTATATAGTACCAAAGTTATGTCCAGAAAACGAAGTTTGTCAAAAAATTTAAGTACGAAAGGGGCATAATTTGGTCAAAAATACAAATCAAGAGTTATGGAGATTGTTACCACACATGCAGATGATGATGATAAAGATACATTTTACGTTTCAAGTCTTTATCTTATATTGTACTAAAGTTATATCCCGAAAGCGAAGATTGCCAAAAAACATTATGAAAGGGGCATAATTCTTTCAAAAATACAATAAGAGTTATGGGGATTGTAAAGAAATATTTTTAATTTCAAGTCATTATCTTTTAAAGTACCAAAGATATGTCTTAAACAAAGCTTTCGAAACAAGAGATCACAGAGTGATCTGGGTGCCCACCACTGAGCCATTTTTAAATGTTCCAAATTTCAAGACTAGCTCAATGTCAAAATCAAGGTCAAAGTTCATTTTGGTACACAAAACTATGCAAGTGGTCCAAATTTGAAGGCTGTAGCTTGAAAAATGTGAAAGTAGGTCCCTAGGTCAAAATCAAGGTCAAATTTCATTTCGGAACACAAAACTATGCAAGTGGTCCCAATTTGAAGCCTGTATCTTCCAAAATGTGAAGTAGGTCACTAGGTCAATGTCAGGGTCAAAGTTTATTTCAGCCCACAAACCTATGCATGCGGTCAAAATTTGAAGGCTGTAGCTTGAGAAATGTGAAAGTAGGTCACTGGGTCAATCTCAAGGTCAAAGTTCATTTCGGTACACAAAACTACGCATGTGGTTCAAATTTGAAGGCTGTAGCTTGAGAAATGTGTAAGTAGGCCACTAGGTCAAAATCAAGGTCAAATTTCATTTAGGAACACAAAACTATGCATGTGGTCCAAATCTGAAGCCTGTACTTCAAAAATGTGAAAGTAGGTCACTAGGTTAATGTCAAGGTCAAAGTTTATTTCAGTAAACAAACCTATGCAAGTGGTCCAAATTTGAAGGCTGTTGCTACAGAAATGTGAAAGAAGGTCACTAGGTCAAGATCAAGGTCAATTCATGTCAAGGTTCATCTAGCCACTCAAAACTATACATGTGGTCCAAATTTAAATGTTGTAGGTCATAGACAAAAAGATTTTTAAAGTTTTTCCCTATATAAGTCTACATAAACCATGTGACCCCCGGGGCGGGGCCATATTAGACCACTAGATGATGCTACATTACAAATATCAAAGCCCTAGGCTTTGTAGTTTTCTACAAGAAGATTTTCAAAGTTTTTCCGTATATAAGTCTATATAAACCATCTGACCCCCGGGGCGGGACCATATTTGAACCTAGGGAAATCATTTGAAAGATCTTGGTAGCGGACCACTAGATGATGCTACATACCAAATATCAAAGCCCTAGACCCTGTGGTTTTTGACAAGAAGATTTTCAAAGTTTTTCCCTAAATAAATCTACGGTATGTAAATTATAAAAATAATCAAAGGGCCATAACTCACTCAAAAATTGTTGAACCAGTCTGATTTTCAGGGGGACAAAACTTGGGCACTAATACATCATTCTGACAAAGTTTGGTCAAAATCCCCCAAGTAGTTTCTGAGGAGATGCGATAACGAGAAATTGTTAATGGAAGGACGATGGTGGTGGGCTAAAAATTTTACATGAAAATAATTCCAAGTATAACAACTTTGTGACCTTAACCTTGGGTATAATGGGCCCAGCCCCTGCACATACTTTGTATGCTGGACAATGTTTATGTGAACTTACAGTAAGATATAAGCAATAGTAACAAAGATATGACAGAAAAGCAAAGGTTGCTGAAAAACTTTAACCTTAAAAATAACCAAAATATAACACCTTGATGACCTTGACCTTGGGTATAATGGGCCTAGCCCCTGTACATACTTTGTTTGTATGCTGGACAATGTTTATGTGAAGTTACAGTAAGATATACGCAATAGTAACAAAGATATGACAGAACAAGAGATCACAGAGTGATCTTGGTGCCCACCAATGTGCCATTTTTGAGTGTTCCAAATTTCAAGACTTACTGACTAGCTCAAGGTCAAATTTCATTTCTGTACACAACACTGTGCATGTGGTCCAAATTCAAAAGCTGTAGCTCGAGAAATGTGAAAGTAGGTCACTAGATCAATTTCAAGGACAAAGTTCTTTGTACACAAAACTATGCATGTGTATCAAGTTTGAAGGCTGTAGTTTGAGAAATTTGAAAGTAGGTCACTAGGTCAATCTTAAGGTCAAAGTTTATTTCGATACACAAAACTATGCAAGTGGTCCAAATTTGAAGGCTGTAGCTTGAGAAATGTGAAAGTAGGTCACTAGGTCAAAATCAAGGTTAAATTACACTTCAGAACACAAATCTATGCATGTGGCCCAAATTTAAAGCCTGTATCTTTAAAAATGTGAAAGTAGGTCACTAGGTTAATGTCAAGGTCAAAGTTCATTTCGGTACACAAAACGATGCAAGTGGTCCAAATTTGAAGGCTGTAGCTCGAGAAATGTAAAAGTAGGTCACTAGGTCAAAACCAAGGTCAAATTTTATTTCGGAACACAGAACTATATAAGTCTATATGAACCATGTGACCCCCAGGGCGGGGCCATATTTGACCCTAGGGGGATAATTTGAACAAACTTGGTAGAGAACCACTTGATGATGCTACATTACAAATGCCAAAGCCCTAGGCTTTGTGGTTTGGACAAGAAGATTTTAAAAGTTTTTCCCTATATAAGTCTATGTAAACCATGTGACCCCGGGGCGGGGCCATATTTAACCCTAGGGGGGAAATTTGAACAATCTTAGTAGAAGACTACTAGATGATGTCACATACGAAATATCAAAGCCCTAGGCCCTGTGGTTTTGAATAAGAGGTTTTTCAAAGTTTTTCCCTATATAAGTCTATATAAACCATGTGACCCCCGGGGCGGGGCCATATTAGACCCTAGGGGGATAATTTGAACAAACTTGGTAGAGAACCACTTGATGATGCTACATTAGAAATGCCAAAGCCCTAGGCTTTGTGATTTGGACAAGAAGATTTTAAAAGTTTTTCCCTATATAAATCTATGTAAACAAGCAAATTCGATGAATTGGAATCCCCCGCCGAAAGGGTCAGAGTTGAGGAACGGCAAAAAAATATATCCAGCAAAAAGTTAAGAATGTTACCAAGAAGTAAATAATTTCATAAGTCAATATCAAATTAAAAGAAAATGAATGCTTTGTTTGGGTGGGGCTGGGGGGGTGGGGTGAGGATACAACAGTTTACATGTTGATTATAAATATTGATAGAAAATGAAAAATGAAAAAAAAAAATGGGGCGGGGCGGGGACCAAAGTAAGGTGGTGACCAGGTGTAGGTACACAACATCACATGTTTATAATAAATGTTCATGGAAAAGAATGAAAGAAGTTTAATGAAATTCTTCCAATTGGTTGGTTTGTTATGTACAGATCTGTGGATTTTTAAACATTTAAAGGGCAATAACTATATGGAAAATTGACCAATAGAAAAAAAACTTGAAGGGCATCGTCGCAGTATCTTGGTTCATGTCTGTTTCAAGTTTGATGAAATTCTACCTGCTAGTTACTGAGAAATGGCTGCAGAAGGACATTTTTCATTAAATCAAGGGCAATAACTCTGACGGAAATTGACCTATCAAAAAAAAAAACTTGACGGGCATCAGCACAGTATCTTGGTTCATGTCTATTTCAAATTTGATGAAATTCTACCTGTTAGTTACTGAGAAATGGCTGCAGACGGACATTTTTTATTAAATCAAGGGCAATAACTCTGAGGGAAATTGACCAATCAAAAAAAAAACTTGACGGGCATCATCGCAGTATGTTGGTTCATGTTTACTTCAAGTTTCATGAAATTCTACCAAGTAGTTACTGAGAAATGGCTGCCGACGGACGGACGGACTGACTGACGGACTGACGGACGGACAACGCCATTTCAATACCCCCCTCCTGATTTCATCGGCGGGGGATAATTATAGAAATAAACAAAGGGCCATAACTCACTTACAAATTGTTGAACCAGTCTGATTTTCAGGGGGACACAACTACGGTACCAATACATCATTCTGACAAAGTTTGGTCAAAATCCCCCCAGTAGTTTCTGAGGAGATGCGATGAGGAGATGCGATAACGAGAAATTGTTAACGGACGGACGGACGGAATGACGGACAGACGGACCACGGACGCAGAGTGATTTTAATAGCCTACCATCTGATGATGGTGGGCTAAAAACAAAGGTTGCCGAAAAACTTTAACCAAGAAAGGTCACACCGACGCCGACGCCGGGGAGAGTATAATAGCCCCCCTATTCTCCGAAGAGTGGAGCTAAAAAGTAACTGTCAATAAATGAAATTACAACATTTTAAGGTAGTGGTTGTAATTACAACATTTTTAGGTAGCTGATAGATAGGTAATGACTCTCTGCAATGTATTTTAAGCAATTCAACATTCTCTGGATGGAACTGTCACGATCATTGCTTTCCATGAAAAACGAATAAATGCTGAAAAAGCATATAGAGATTACTTTATTTGATTATTTTCGTTACAGGTCAACTACCTTAAACAAAGGTGTTTTATTTATAAGTAACTTCAGATGTTAACATTAATTTACAACTTAAACTGTTAACACAACCTGAAAAAAGACTTTTGTTGGGGCCTCTCATTTACAATTATATCAACAACAATCATCACCTGAAATGAGTGCATTCATGAGTGGAAAATATTGATGGTAAAATGGTGTAGTGGTTTGTTTACATTATAAAATCTTTAATAACTTCTTTCAGGTACATTTTTGGTATGGTTTTGGTAAGCTTATGATAAAGAGCATGTCATTCTCTTTCACTCAGATTTTTTTCATGAGTTTTAGACTCTTGGATAGTCTTGGATTTTGACTTTATTAAAAGACAAAAGGAAGTTCAGTATAGGCTCTTTCAAAGTGTTGAAAGTAGACTAAACTTGCACTATACTCTGTTGAATTTATTTAGCTGTGGAGACCTTTGATATAGACTATAACTGAGGAAATCCTAAAATCATTGAAAATCAATCAATACAAGAGTTGTCTATTTTGCTTCAGATATTTCAAGAAAGTCATTTTTTTTAATTTCAAATATTTCTTTTTTTACATGGAAAGGAGTAAAACTATAAATACATTTAGTAAATTGGTATACTTAGCTATCATTTCACTCTGAAAAAAATCTGTAAAGATGAATTTGAATTTTTTAGGTACCATCTCTACAAACAGGAAGGTCTAATACGGGGAGTAGAAACTCCGTATAAATCAATACATTTATCTGTACTATGCTGTCGTCCATACCTGTAAATATCGACCAGTCGTTAGCGATCGATATTTTGTTTTCGCCACTATCGATTAGCGCGTAATTAGCATATTACCTAATGTTAATCATGGAGCACATGGACACTATTGTTCAAAGGGTTTACCAGTCACATGTTAAGTGGCGATAATTAGATGATAAGAGATTGATCTAAAGGGATTCTGAAGCAAAAACAGCATGCGACTGCATGTGGTGATATGCTTAATTATTATGAATTAACAGAGCAATATCATAAACAAATATTTTCAGGCAACAGTTTACAGTTTTGACTTGCTATTTTCATTAAAATATGTCCTAATTTTTTTATTCTAAATACTCTGAATCAACAAGGCAAATATCATGTAAAAAACGACATCTTTCTCTCTGGGTAAGACAAGTCTAGATTTAGCCATTTTCACAGGGCGAAAAGTAACATTAATGTAGATATTTTCCATTTAAAAACAGATGCAGGCAATAATTTCATGGCAGAACTTTTGTTTTCAACAAAAAATTCAACAAATGCTTTCCCAGATTTTCACTGAAAGGACGAGTTAAACTGTAAGGCGTAAGTGTTTGAGTAATAGCAGAATAACCTACGGCATACGCTTCGATTGGACGACAGCATCAGATAAGATAAATGCCAGTTTCCAGTCCCCGTATCAGTTGTTCCAGCTACAAACAAACAAATTAACCAGGATTTTCTAAGTCCAAAAGGGGGCATAATCTGGCCAAAATACATGTCACAGTTATGGGACTTGACCCAGTGAGGCTGGTTATTGACCTAGAAAAAGAAAAAAATAAGTTTCAAAGCTATATGACTTAAAATCAAAGCTGTATGTACTTGCATGCAAAACTTTAACCAGGATTTTCTAAGTCCATTTGGCCAAAATGCATGTCAGAGTTATGGAACTTGATGCTATCACCTAGTTTTATAACCCCGAAGACACAATGTGAAGTTTCAATTCAATATCTGCATTAGTTTTGGAGATAGCAACATGCATGCAAAACTGTAACCAGGATTTTCCAAGACGAAAAGCAGGCATAATTTGGCCAATATACATGTCAGAGTTATGGGACATGACCCAGTCAGAAAAAAAAAGTTTCAAAGCTATATGCCTTTAAATGATAGCTGTATGTACTTGCGTGCAAAACTTGAACCAAGGTGTGACGCCGGCGCCAGGGTGAGTAGAATAGCTCGGACTATTCTTCAAAATAGTCAAGCTAAAAAGCGAAACATTGTTGCTTTAGTAAAAATATTCTGGCAATAATCTGAGTGTAAACTAGAAGATGCTTTTGTAGAAAAGCGCATGTCTCCCCCAATGCACAGTGGTATAGGCAAGAAGTCAATAGGGGACAGGAGTGAATGTCAAAAAGACACTGATGGTTGGCTGCAATAGGGATCATCTACTTGGCATGTCCAATCATCCCACTGTTTCAACATTCTAGGCCTAGTGGTTCTCAAGTTACGAATTGGAAATGGTTTTCCATGTTCAGGCCCCTGTGACCTTGACCTTTGATCGAGTGACCAAAAAATCAGTAAGGGTGATCTACTCTGCATGTCCAATCATCCTATTAAGTTTCAACATTCTGGGTCAGGTGGTTCTCAAGTTATTGACTGAAAAGGGTTTTCTATGTTCAGGTCCCTATGACCTTGACCTTAGCTCAAGTGACCAAAAAACGGTAAGGGTCATCTACACTTTAAGTCCTATCAATCTGAAGTTTGAAGTTTCTAGGTCAAATGGTTCTCAAGTTATTGACCGGAAATGGATTTCCATGTTCTGTCCACTGCGACCTTGACCTTTAATAGAGTGACCCAAAAATCAATAGGGGTCATCTACTGCGCATGTCCAATAATCCGATGAAGTTGCATAATTCTGGGTCAAGTGGTTCTCATGTTATTGATTGGAAATGGTTTTCCATGTTCAGGCCCCTGTGACTTTGACCTTTAACAGAGTGACCCCAAAATCAATAGGGGTCATCTACTCTGCATGACCAATCATCCTATGAAGTTTCACCATTCTGGGTCAAGTGGTTCTCAATTTATTGAGCGGAAATGGTTTTCCATATTCAGGCCCCTGTGACCTTGACCTTTGATGGAATGACCCCAAAAACAATAGGGGTCATCTACTCCATAAGCCCTGCCATCTATGAAGTTTGAAGGTTCTAGGTCAAATGGTTCTCCAGTTATTGATTGGAAATGAAGTGTGATGGACGGACGGACAGGGCAAAAACATTATGTCTCATATAATAACTGGAGATCCACCATGATTTTTGGTCTAAACTGACTTTTGTATTTAGTACAACTAGTACCTGATGTTCTAACAAGAGCTGTCACAGAAGACAGCGTGCTCGACTATTTCAATGCTGTATAGTGAAACTGGGCACATCTGAGGAAACAGGAGCTGTCACTGGAGTGTTTAATGACTCCAATGGTGGATGAAGATATTGCACAATAGCTTGAGTCTATGTCAAAAACATCAAGTAATAAGAGAGGTAAAGATAAAGTGTATCAAAACACTATATAAGTATAATTCTAAGCGAAAAGGGGGCATAATTCATAAAATATTGGTGCAAGAGTTATGCACCTTGTGTCATATGATGTGGGTGGAACATCTACTTCAAGTTTGAATCAAATCCATTTCGTAATAACTGAGATATAGTGAAAAGCATCAAAATTAACCTTAAATTCTAAGTAAAAGGGGGCATAATTCATTAACAAGAGGGCCTAGATGGCCCTGGGTCGCTCACCTGAGAAACATACCATAACAGTGTAAACATGTTTGACCTAGTGATTTCATAGAAAAAAATATTCTGACCAATTTTCATTAAGATTGGACAAAAAAAGTGGTCTGTTTAAGTGTAAACAAGTATTTTCTTCAATTTGACCTAGTGACCTGGTTTTTGAGCCAAGATCACCTACATTCGAACTTGACCTAGATTTGATCAAGGCAATCATTCTGACCAAATTTCATGAACCTCAATTGAAAAATACAGCCTCTATCGTATACAAAACGTTTTTCTTTGATTTGTCTAGCGACCTAGTTTTTGACCCCAGATGACCAAAATTCATGAAGATCATTTGAAAAATACAGCCTCTATCGCATACACAACATTTTTTTTATTTGATTTGACCTAGTGACCTAGTTTTTGATCCCAGATGACCCATTTTTGAACTTGGCCTAGATTTCATCAAGGTAATCATTCTGACAAAATGTCATGAAGATCAGTTGAAAAATACAGCCTCTATCGCATACACAAGCTAAATGTTGATGGACGACAGACGACAGATGCCAGACGACAGACGCCAGACGCCGGACATTGAGCGATCACAATAACTCACCTGAGCATTGCTCAGGTGAGCTAAAAATAGGGGGTGGAGCCAGCAAAAAAATAAGAGGTGCACAAGTTTATATCATGATAAAGACTCATGCAAGTTTTAAGCCATTTTCATCATATACTTTTATGAGCTAGGTGCGTTACAAGGTGAAAATGTGCATTTTTAACTATTTCAGGGGCAATAACTCCGGAAATAGGGGGCGGAGGCAGACAAAATATAGGAGGTGTGCAAGTTCATATCATGATAAAGACTTATGCAAGGTTTCATCCATTTATATAAAACACTTTTTGAGTAAGACGTGTCACAAGGTGAAAATGTGCATTTTTAACTATTTCAGGGGCCATAACTCTGGAAATAGGGGGTGGACACAGATGAAAAATAGGAGGTGCCCAAGTTCATATCATGATAAAGACTCATAGATTCATGCAAGGTTTAATCAATTCATATAAAATACTTTTTGAGCTAGGCGCGTCACAAGGTGAAAATTTGTATTTTTGACTATTTCAGGGACCATAACTCTGGAATCTATATCAAATACCTTTTGAGCTAGGTGTGTCACAAGGTGAAATGTGCATTTTTAACTATTTCAGGGGCCATAACTCTTGAAATAGGGAGCAGAGCCAGACGAAAAATAGGAGGTGCGCAAGTTCATATCATGATAAAGACTCATGCAAGGTTTTATCAATTTATGTCAAATACTTTTTGAGCTAGGCGCGTCACGAACTTCGGACGGATGGATGGACGCAAGCACTCCCGCACTCACGGACAATACCAAATCTATATGCCCCCATCACTCATGGGGTGGGGGGGGGGGGGGGGGGGGGGGGGGGCACAAAAAGAGAAAGTGTTTAAAAAAAACTTTAACCAAGGTGGTGATGCGGAAGGATGCTGACACCGACGCCAGGTGAGTAGGATAGCTCTCCATATACTTCGTATAGTCGAGCTAAAAATTACCTTTACACATGGCAAAATTTATCCTAATTTTCAACAGGGAAACATTCTGACCCAGTTACATGAAAATCAAGTAGAATATGTGGCATCTAGAGTGTTAACAAAGTCACTGTCTTGATAAGGGGAATATTACAGCCAAGTCATATTAAAATCTTTCAAGGGGTTTAGGAGATACAGAGCAGACATAAAATGGAAGGCTCAGACCTTTGGCCTTGAGCTATGACCTTGACCTTGAGCCAACATGGCTGACTCATGAGTTCTGCACATTGTCATGTTGAGGTGATCAATTGACCCAAGTTTCATGAAAATCCTTCAAGGGGTCTAGGAGATACAGAGAGGACACAAATGTTAAGGACGGACAGACGGAAGAATGGATGGAGACCATTCCTATAACCTTTTATAACAATATGGATCTTCCCTCTATTAACAAACACTCTGACAAAGTAGAAAATGTGACCTCTTGAGTGTTAACAAGGTTTTCCTATTAACTGACCTAGTGACCTAATTTTTGATATCCCAAATAACCCAGTAACTTGTGCGAGATTTAATAGAAGGCAATAGTCTGACTAATTTTAATTGAGATTTGGCAAAAATTGTGACCTCTAGAGTGTTAACACTCAAATTGTTGATGATGGAAAATGCACATCTCACCACAATGATGGATGACAGACACAAGGTGATCACAATAGCTAAAGACAATAGTGATCTTCTGAAGTGGTGCTTAAATTGAAAGCTTTAGCAATTCTACTTTCTGGCTTAAGAGTCCCAGAATGAAAAACTTAACAGAAGTAAAGTCCAGTCCAGGGACCTTGGATTTTGAGTCAATGACCCAAAAAACAATATGGATCTTCCCTCTAGTGGTACTTAGTCACTGTGTGAAGTCTAAAAGCCATATAGCTTTCACAGTCTGGACATTTATTTTCAGCATCCAGGTCACAGCGACCTCGACCTTTGTCCTACTGACCCCAAAAACAACAGAGATCCTCCTCATGTACTGCTTAATCATCTGACATGTAAAATTTGAAAGCTGTAGCAATTATACTTTCTAACACAGAGTTCAGAAACAGGAAATGTTGCTGGACATATGGACAATGCTGTAATGTAGTATCAAATATCCTGCTTGATTTAAAATGGGCATATAAACACAACAGTTACTGATTTAAGTAATTCAAAGTAATGTTCGACCTATTTTGGTATCTAATTAACAATATTAATAGTATGCAGGTCTCTCTTGCTAGCCAGGCTTGTAAATGATTATGAATACAAACTTGGAATATTTCTACAGTTTCCACTACAGATGTAAATACCTGTGTCCTTGGGTCCTTACTTCTCTGTGCTGATAGGAATGCTATAGCCATAAAGTAATCACTCCACTCTAAGTAATCTTCCCTTTTACAAGACATACTCCTCGCTTTCCCACTATAACATACAAAATAAAATATATGACATCTTACTTGTGCAAATATTTCCCCACAAACTTTAAAATATAACACGCAAATTCGATGAATTCGTATCTCCCGCCAAATGGGTTTGTGGTGAGGAATGGCAAAGAAATATCCGGCCAAAAGTTAAGAATGTTACTAAGAAGCAAATAATTTCATTACATTTGAACTTAAAAGAAACGAGAGCTCGTAGAACACGAAATGCCCCCCTTGATGCATTCAGTAATTGCACAAGGAAGAGAAATTATTTGATCACTGTACACAAAAGTTCTACTGTTCTGGGTCAATGTGACCTTGATCTTTGACCTACTTACCTCAAAATCAATAGGGGTCATCTGCTGGTTGTGACCAACCTCCCTATTAACTTTCATGATCCTAGGCCCAAGCGTTCTTGAGTTATCATCCGGAAATCGTTCAACTGTTATGGGTCACTATGACCTTGACCTTTGACCTCCTGATCTCAAAATCAATAGGGGCCATCTGCTGGTTATGAACAACTTTCCTATCAACTTTCATGATCCTAGGCCCAAGCGTTCTTGAGTTATCATCCGAAAATGGATTGGTCTACATACAGACCGACCGACCGATATCTGCAAAACAATATACCCCTCCTTCTTTGAAGGGGGGGCATAAAAATGTCCTTAAGAGAGCACAATCAAGTAAGAACTTCACATGTTGATAAAAAAAGTCGCTTACCTAAAGAGGACCTTAACCATCTGACCTTTTAAGGGGCCAAACACCCCAAACTGAATAAATTTATGAGAGAACCTTTTATTAATGCTACAGACCAGGTTTGAGGAAGATCCATTGAGTGATTCATGATAAGTAGTCATTAAAAGATATTTTTACTTTTAGCCCTGGCAACCCCTAAAAGAACTGCCCCCATTAGAACAAACTTGAGAGAGGACCTTAGTTATAATGATCTTACAATAACCAAGTCTGGTGAAAATCCATCTAGCTATTCATTAGAAGAAGTTGTTTAAGGTATTAGATCACTAATAGCAATGTTTACAAAATGGCCTTTGCTTGGTATATTCTGAAAGGTAACTGTATTTTGAACTAGTTTGCAATTTTTAAACAACTTTTACCGTGCCGTTTTTTATAAATTTTGTATAACTTATGGTATCTCCTCAAGCTCAAGTAGAGACAAATTTCAAAGTGATAGCCACTATCCAAAACGTTTGCAGAGAACTCATTTTACCATTAATTTTAATAAAAGAAACACCAAACTATTGGTAAACAATTATAAAACACAAAATAAAGATGTCAATATCATTTTTTTCTATGGTGCCTCAAGTAAACGGATTTAATGAAACAGAATTCATACTTCAACGTTGAAAAAATAAGGTTAAATGCTTTGTTTCTGTTTTGAATTTTGCTTACTTTATTTAAAAATAACCTTAGGGCAGACGTAAAACCTACCTAAATTTCTTCCACAATATATAATCTAAGAGTGAAAGCAAACTAGAGAACTTTCACCGCATGTAACTCAGTATTTTTAAAGATGTGTAACTCTATTCCTTCTGTTTAAGTAGTAAATTCACTTTGAACACCAAGAAATCGCTTATAAGATTCATCTCTTTCCATTTTTGTACAAGAAATCAGTAATAAGTCTTGAAAAAAGTAAAAACTTACTAGAAAAAAAGGAAAATAAGGAAAAAAATTTGGTCCCAGTAGGGCTTGAACCTACGCCCCCCTAAGAATTGCAGTAAAAGTAGGTTTATGGTAGGAATTGGATACTCTTCGAAAAGGAGGTTCTCTATTAGTGATCTAATACCTTAAAGGAATTTCTAGTTTTAGCTCTAGCTGCTGCTAAAAGGGGCCAAGTGTCCTCAATTGAAAAATTTTGGTTAAGGGCCTTAAAATAATGTTACAAATCAAGTTTGATGAAGATCCATGAAGCAGTTCATGAGGAGAAGTCTGATGATGGCATTTCTATTTTTAGTTCTAGCGGCCCCTAAAAAGGACCAACTGCCCCCATTTGTAATTTGGGAGAGGACTTTATAATGATGCTACAGACCAAGTTTGATCAAGATCCATCAAGCTGTTCATGAGAAGAAGTCATTTAAATGCATTTCTATTTTTAGTTATAGTTGCCCCTACAAGGGGCCAGGTGACCCCATTTGAACAAAATTGGGAGAGGGCCTTATAATGATGCTACAGACCAAATTTGAAGAAGATCTTTCCTCCAGTTCATGAGAAGAAGTCGCTTAAATGTAATTCTAATTTTGGCTCAAGCAGCTCCTAAAAGGGGCCCCTATAATGATGCTACAGACCAAGTTTGATAAAGATCCATTCTTCATGTGAGGAAGCCATGCAGCTGGCTTACGGAAGGTTGGTGGTTCTACCCAGGTACACGCTCGTAATGAAATAATGCAAGGTCTTCCTCCACCATTAAAGCTGGAAAGTCGCTATATGACCTATAATATATGCTTTAGTTCTGCATAATTAATTCAGCAATGTCAAGTGGTCAGCCTGTTGCCCTTCTTGAAGATGAAAAAATTTTTTAGGAGATTTTGGTATTCATGTCTGGCATGTTAAGTAGTTCAACCTGTATTTTCAGAAGGTGTAAATTTCACACCTTAAAGGTTGTAGTGTATCTATGGCAAATAATGACAAATGTCATCAAAAGTACAAATTGATATATAGTAATACAGAATGTGAATATAATAATGGAAATATATCATCAAGTATCATCAGTTAAGGACGTAGAATTTGCTAGAATTTGGGTCGAAATTTTTTCCAATAACAGAATTTCTTCAAACTTTGGATATTGAAGGACACTCATCTAAGGAACAAAAGTATGCAATAAAAATCATTGGTCACCAGTACTGAAAAAGAGTTATCTGCCCTTAAAAATGGCATTTCCCCCAAAAATGACCTTTTCAAGGGCAGATAACTCTTTTTCAATACCAGTGACCTATGATTTTTATTGCATATTTTTGTTTCTTATGTGGTTGTCCTTCAATATCCAAAGTTTGGAGAAATTCTATTATTGGGAAAAATTTTGCCCATCTCATATACAGGGAATTCTAGCGTATGCCTTTAATATTGATTTCATGCAATTAACTCATATAATTGTGATAAATTATCTTCAAGTGAATATACAATAATTTAAGTCTTAAATGCAAAAAATATCAACCTACCCTCTATACCCTAAAATCTGCTCACTAACAAACTTTGCTAGCTGCTATACCTTAAAAGCACTGTATATGCTGTCCGTTTTTGCCCGGATTGCAGTCGAAAACTTGACACTAGGATTGCCCATAGTCCAAATAATAGGACATTTCGGGACAGCGTGATAACTTTTGAATGTCGCTGTCTCCGTCACGTCCAAACTTATTTTGCATATTTCTGTAATACATATTTTTCAATGACCTAATAAGTAATTAAATTATATACTGTATTACATTTTAGACTACCTTAAACAACATTCTTAAAAATTATCAAATCAATATTGCAGTGTAATTCTTGGTTTTAGATGTTGTTCAGATATATCAACAATCAAGCTACATTTTAATATTTGTTTTATGATTCAATATTGATGGTGCAATGTCTACCAAATGCTAATGTTAAAGCCGGAAATTTTCATACTTTCGCACTTTGCCATTGTGATCTCGCGCCTTGCCTTCGTGATTTCGCGTTTCACGCTGCTCCAACTTGGGCAGGCGATATGCGAAGCGCGGGATCACAATGGCAAGGCTCAAAATCATGATGGCGAAGCGAGAGATCACGATGACAAAGCACGAAATTGAGAATTTTTCGTAATTTTTCGCATCACTATCGTGACCTTGCACTTCGCCATTGTGATCTCGCGATTCACTCTTCACTCATATGCACTAAGTGCTCTCAGCTCAAAATCATGATTGCCTCGCCATTGTTATCTTGTACTCTGCATATGAAGCACGAAGCGCGAGATCAGTGGCGAAACTGCAAAATAATTTAAAAGGTGTAAGAAACATTTTGCAGAATACTGTTTTAGTTGAAAACAAGGCAGTCTGAAAGACAGCTAAATCCCCCGCCACTGCTATGGATAGTGAAAGGGTAAACCTTTGATTTTAGCTGTGACCTTGACCTTGAACTGACATGGCTGACTCATGAATTCTACACAACGTCTTGATGAGGTGATCATTTGACCCAAGTTTCATGAAAATCATTCAAGGGGTTTAGGAGATACAGAGCTGAAACCTTTGACCTTCAGTTGTGACCTTGACCTTGAGTTGACATGGCTGACTCATGAGTTCTTGATGAGGTGATCATTTGACCCAAGTTTGATGAAAATCCTTCAAGGGGTTTAGGAGATACAGAGTGGACACAAAATGGAAGGCTCAAACCTTCGACCCTTAGTTGTGACCTTGACCTTGAGCTGGCATGGTTGACTCATAATTTCTGCAAATCATTTTGATGAGGTAATCATTTTACCCAAGTTTTATAAAATTCCTTCAAGGGGTTTAGGAGATATAGAGCGGACACAAAATAGAAGGCTCAAACCTTTGACCTTCAGTTGTGACCTTGACCTTGAGCCGACATGGCTGACTCATAAGTTCTGCACATCACCTTGATGAGGTGATCGTTTGACCCAAGTTTGATGAAAATCCTTCAAGGAGTTTAGAAGATATAGAGCGGCCACAAAATGGAAGGCTCAAACCTTTGACCCTAAGTTGTAACCTTGACCCTGAGCCAGCATGACTGACTCATGGGTTCTGCACATCATCTTGATGAGGTGATCATTTGACCCAAGTTTGATAAAATTCCTTCAAGGGGTTTAGGAGATATAGAGCGGACACTAAATGGAAGGCTCAAACCTTTGACCTTGAGTTGTGACCTTGACCTTGAGTCGACAAGGCTGACCCATGGGTTCTGCACATCGTCTTGGTGAGGTGATCATTTGACCCAAGTTTTATAAAATTCCTTCAAGGGGTTTATGAGATATAGAGCGGACACAAAATGGCAGGCTCAAACCTTTGACCTTGAGTTGTGACCTTGACCTTGAACCGACAAGGCTGACCCATGGGTTCTGCACATCGTCTTGATGAGGTGATCATTTGACCCAAGTTTCATGAAAATCCTTCACGGGGTTTAGGAGATATGGACCGGACACGATTTTGTTACGGACGGAAGGACGGACGGACGGACAGACGGAAGGACGGACAGACGCAGACCATTCCTATAATTCCTCCGCCACGGCGGGGGATTATAAAGATAAACAAAGTTGATGTAATGAAGACATCGCTGACGTTTGCCGGAATGCTTTCCCTATACAAGATACCAGTTTCATATTTGGTACATTTGTATCAGAATCATGAAACTTAGCATGTCTTTGTTGACTCCAAATCAGTTTGGAGTTATGGCAAAATTTCTTTTCACAACTATCGTATATATACTGATAGACATATCACTTGAATAATATATCCAATCATAATGATATTTTGAAAGTGTGTTACCACCAACCATCTGTTTTTAATAAATACTTGAACCATATATTGCACATGCAATATTATGCGCATACCAAGTAAAATATAAAGATTAAGAAAGAATATGGTTTTAATGCAATGCTTTTCAAAATTTGCTTCAAATACATGTCAAAATACATTGTTTGGCATTTACACATTAAAAAATAATCAAGGGGAGGATACCCCGACCCCCTCCCCTCATTACATCTGCGTATGCTGTGTTCTTGTAATTCCGTGGCTCTTAATTGCCAAAACTGTGCATGCGCGTTTGATGTTAGGTATTCACAGGTTGTTTTTTAACCAAAAGTAGCTGCAACCTTTCAATAAAAACATGCTATGTCAAACAAGAGATCACAGAGTGATCTTGGCGCCCACCATTGAGCCATTTTTGAGTGTTCCAATTTCAAGACTAGCTCAATGTCAAAAAAATCAAGGTCAAATTTCATTTCGGTACACAACACTGTGCATGTGGTCTATGCATGTGGTCCATGCATGTGGTCCAAATTTGAAAGCTGTAGCTTGACAAATGTGAAAGTAGGTCACAAGATCATTGTCAAGGTCAAAGTTCATTTCAGTATACAAAACAATGCATGTGCTTCAAATCTGGAGGCTGCAGCTTGAGAAATGTGAAAGTAGGTACTAGGTAAAAATCAATGTCAAATTTCAATTCAGAACACAAAAATATGCATGTGGTCCAAATTTGAAGCCTGTAGCTTCAGAAATGTGAAAGTAGGCCACTAGGTCATTCTCAAGATCAAAGTTCATTTCGGTACATAAAACTATGCAAGTGGTCCAAATTTGAAGGCTGTAGCTTGAGAAATGTGAAAGTAGGTCACTAGGTCAAAATCAAGGTGAAAATTCATTTCGAAAACATAAAACTATGCATGTGGTCCAAATCTGAAGCCTGTACCTTCAAAAATGTGAAAGTAGGTCACTAGGTCAATGTCAAGGTCAAAGTTTTTTTACATGCACAAAACTATGCATGTGGTCCAAATTTGAAGGCTGTAGCTTGAGAAATGTGAAAGTAGGTCACTAGGTCACAATCAATGTCAAATTTCAATTCGAAACACAAAACTATGCATGTGGTCCAAATTTGAAGCCTGTACCTTCAAAAATGTGAAAGTAGGTCACTAGGTCAATGTCAAGGTCAAAGTTTTTTTTTTGGTACACAAAACTATGCACGTGGTCCAAATTTGAAGGCTGTAGCTTGAGAAATGTGAAAGTAGGTCACTAGGTCAAAATCAATGTCAAATTTCATTTCGGAACACGAAACTATGCATGTGGTCCAAATTTGAAGCCTGTACCTTCAAAAATGTGTAAGTAGGTCACTAGGTCAATGTCAAGGTCAAAGTTTTTTCCAGTGCACAAAACTATGCATGTGGTCCAAATTTGAAGGCTGTAGCTACAGAAATGTGAAAGTAGGTCACTAGGTCAAAATCAAGGTCAACTCAAGTCAAGGTTCATCTTGCCACTCAAAACTATACATGTGGTCCAAATTTGAATAGGTATTGTAGGTTATTAACAAGATTTTCAAAGTTTTTCCCTATATAAGTCTATATGAACCATGTGACCCCCGGGGCGGGGCCATATTTGACCCTAGGGGGATAATTTGAATAAACTTGGTAGAGAACCACTAGATGATGCTACATTACAAATATCAAAGCCCTAGGCTTTGTGGTTTGGACAAGAAGTTTTTCCCTATATAAGTCTATGTAAACTATATGACCCGCAGGGCGGGGCCATATTTGACCCTAGGGGGATAATTTGAACAATCTTATTACAAGACCACTAGATGATGTCAAATACAAAATATCAAAGCCCTAGGCCCTGTGGTTTTGGACAAGAGGTTTTTCAAAGTTTTTCCCTATATAAGTCTATATAAACCATGTGAACCCCAGGGCGGGGCCATACTTGACCCCAGGGAAATAATCTGAACAATCTTGGTAGAGGACCACTAGATGATGCTTCATACCAAATATCAAAGCCCTAGGCCCTGTTGTTTTGAACAAGAAGATTTTTAAAGTTTTTCCCTATATAAATCTATGTAAATTATAAAAAATAAACAAAGGGCCATAACTCACTCAAAAATTGTTGAACCAGTCTGATTTTCAGGGGGACACAACTAGGGTACCAATACATCATTCTGACAAAGTTTGGTCAAAATCCCCCTGGTAGTTTCTGAGGAGATGCGATAACGAGAAATTGTTAATGGACGGAAGGACGGATGGACGGAAGGACCACGGACCACGGACGTAGAGTGATTTGAATAGCCCACCATCTGATGATGGTGGGCTAAAAATCAACAAGATATGACAGAAAATGAAAAATCTCACCTCATGTATTGGTCTACATTGGTCTGGATCAGCTTGCAGCTTCTCATTGAATCCGTGGCTCTGATTGGCTAATTGATGGTCCCTATGGTGAAGGGTACCTTGACAAATTACACTGCTCAGTATTTAGTTAGGGGACTGCTAAATGTGTTTCTACAATTTTGTCACAATTGGTTTGCATGTTTGTATTTTGACAAAAGTTTTTGTATGCCACCCTCTTTTTCTTTAGCATTGAAAAGTTTTTTTTCACATTTCCATATTTTTAAGTAAATAAGCTATACTTACCTGTTTATATATATTGCGCATTTTTGGATGCTCATAAATAGGGCTGTCATCGATAGAAACGATATCGATGTATCAACGATATTTTTTTGTCGATCGATTATCGATTCCCATTTTCAAAAATCGATATTTTACAGAGAGAAAAAACTATCCAGATAAACACTCAGACCCTCAAAAACAATTAAGCTTACAAAGTTGTAAATTTAGATAAATGCAAAAGAGAAGTGAAGGCAAAATAAAAATGAAAGATTTTATTAATTTTTATTTGTTTCTTTTATTTTCATAAATACAAATACAACACAATCAAACAGTAATATGAAAAGTAGGCAATAAAACTAAAAATAGCATTTACAGGAAGGTATATAGTATGCATATGAACAAATAGGTTGTTAATCTAACTTAATAATCGATATATCGATGTATCATCGATATTTGTCTTCTGATATATCGGTATCGTCGATATGCCTAAGACCCAATCAATGACAGCCCTACTCATAAATCTTTGTTTACTTTTCCAAGAAACTTGCATGAACTTCGGACATGCACGGCAGCAGCACAAGCGTAATTTTGAGAGCCACGGAATGAACGAGAAACCACGGAATATCGAGAATAAGGTATACTATAAACTTCATAATGAAGAATGCCCCAGCTATGTGCCTGAATGAGTAAGGCTAGATTGCCCATACACTAAATTTAAACAACAATTGAATTGTATTGTTTTGCATGTCACTGTGGTTTAGTATCATACATAGTGTAAAGTAATTCTTTTTAAGGTAGCAGGGTACACTTCGAATTTTGGCCCCCGTCAATATTTGTAATAATTAGAACTTCGTGATTTTAGATGTCTGTAAATCAAGGTGAGAGATAATTATTAATTCTTTAGAAAATTTATACAGCCGATACATGTAAAATTCTGATATCAGTTGTAAAACTAACCGCTGGTAGCTTTGTATGAATCAATGAGACACCTTTTCGCGGAAAAATTCAAATCACGGAAGGGTTCTGTGCTTGTTGATTCTCAGGAACATTTTCGCTATTTTGTGAAAAAAGGAGCTGGATGGGCCCCCATTCCGTTTATATCCTGAAGTTCAGTAAGGACTATTAAACAGGTCCCAGAAAAGTCACAAATTAGCTATTTGATACTGACATGTACTGAACAATTCTTATTGGTTTTATAGCTATTTCTAGCTATATATAGCTAGATTTAGCTATATAGCTAATTTGTGACTTTTCTGGGACCTGTTAAATTGAGAAATGCAATAAAATTGGGCATTGTTCTGGCAGCGGGATCATTGCAAGCTGTTCAAAAAGTGCAAAATTGATGATTTTGGCATGCTATTTTTCATGGATGGTGTAAACCTTTCGTTTAGATAACTTTCTTTATTCTTGTATGAGAATCCTGATCTTGTCATTAGGCGTTAAAAAAAAATTGTTTGTTTCCGGTATCCCGACCTACCCTAAATTTTTGGCCCGACCCTAAATGTTTTTATGGCCTTGGAGAATATTTTTTTCAACTTTTTAACAAAAAGATGCAAAACTGCACTTTTTATGCTTTAAACATGGCCAGTGATGTTAGAAATCAACTTACTGATGCTCTAAAGGCATAACCCCCTTATTTGTAATCATTTTTTGACAAAAAAATAATTTCCGAAAAGTCTCAATAAAAAAAATTTCCACAAAAAAAAAAAATTTCCGACCTACCTACCCTAATTTTTTTGAGCATGTTACCAGAAACAAAGAATTTTTTTTCGGCCCGAATTAAAAGCACAAAACATGCACGCAATTTATAAAATGGCCACCCTGATTCTGCTCATAAGGGAAGTGCAATATTGCGACTCGCTACATGTAAGACTGTCCGTGCCCAAAATTTTCGAATCTAAGTGTACCCTGCTACCTTAAACTATAACCTCGATGAGCTCGGTTACGATACTGATTGTGTACGAAACGCTTAGTATTAATATGAGCCGACACAGTTTCACCAACGTATGAACATCAATAAATTTAATGTATTTATAGTTACTTACGAGCTAGATTCTGAATCAGCTTTGCAAATTGTACTGTCATTGCTTTGAGACATCGTTTTGTTAGTCTTTTTTTCCACAGTCTTAAAATGTGGGGAAACACTACATTTGCGGGCTAAAGGTCAGAGACCACCAATTCAAAAAGGAAGTGTCTAGGGTTATTAATAAAACCCGGCCACGCCCGGCCCGGACCAAACCACGGAAATAGCCGATTCCGATTGTACGGAAACCACCGGAAACTTACGGACGGTAGGCTAATATAATTACGAATGAATGGTGATACCGTCATCTTAATCAAGGCAAATTTATGAGTATTTTATTTCATTATTACAGAAACTTACGGACGGGAGGCTAATATAATTACGAATGATATCGTGTCGATATCAACTTACATATTTCGAATTTAGTAAAAAACACTGAACTTTATCATGCCCGCGAGGAACTTCTTTGATGAATGGGTTAAGACTGCGTGTTCTTTCTGGTTGCAAAAACGTCTTAATATAATTTGTAAACTTGTGCACAGGAAGTCGTTAAACATTATATATATAGCGTTGTTTTGACGAGCCTTCTAATTATTTCCCGAAATTTTGTATCGTTATCATTATATACTATTTTATAATCACGTATGTCCAAAAAGTTGTTATCTTTCGAAGAAAGGAATTCCTCTCAGGCCTCAAAGAATTTTTGTTTCACCTGTGCATTTCTAAAGCCTAAATAATTCTTTGTGTCCGGTAACATGCCTAAAAATAGGTAGTAAATAGGCAGATTTTTTAATACTTTTTTGTTCAATGAGACTTTACGGAAATTATTTTTATGTTAAAAAAAATGAATACGAATAATTTCTAATATCACTGACACTTTTTTAAAGAATAGAATGAGCAGTTTTTTAAAACTTTTTATTAAAAAAGTTTTTAAAAAATCTCAAAGACCATAAAACATTTAGGGTCATCTGGAACAACTGATACGTATTAGACCCTCCTGGGGTCATGTAAAAATTTTAGGATAGGTCGGGATACCGATTACGCACGAAGAATGCAGCGTTGAATATTGAAAAGTTTTACACACGGTACCCCATATTTTCAAAATATTCCTGTATAAATATATAGAAACATACTGAGATAGGTTTGTTCACGCAATATTCTGAGTATCTCTGGAACTTTGTCGACTGAATTGATGTACGATGAAAGTCACAAATTGAATATATTGTGGTACATTGCAGTTTGTGGCATAGTCTTTGCACTTTCGATAACCGATTTCGTATTCGGCAGGTTGCTATGATGTTTTAACATTTTTTTTTTCAAGTTTGCAAGTAATCTCTGAATAAACTGACTAACTTAAGTTATATTCAAATTAGTTCAAAACTATATAGAGTAGAATCGAGATACAAATTTTACCTTTTTTTCATTTTTGTACAGATGTCTCGTAATCCGGAGGTCGCGGGGTTGAATCCTGTCAGGGATTTTGACCGTGACTCCAGCAGTCCTTTCTTTCGGTGTGAGTACTGGTTAGTTTCCAGGAAGCAGTCATCGAGTGTATTTGACGTTAGTTGGTGAACCAAAACTCGACGCGAAAAAAGAAATCTTTTAAATGGGAACAAAATTACCATTTAACTGCACTCAATTATATAGAACGATTCACACTGTTTCGTGAAAAAGACCAAGTAACTTGTTAAGGTTCGTTTTGATATTTACCAATGCTCTAAACTTTCAGATTATGCATTTAGATGCTTCAAGATTAAACTTCAATGGTTAGACATATCTTGCAAAACTTAGCAATTTATTTAGGTTGATTTGATATATTATTGTATACAGAATGCCCTTTCAGTCAGTTTGCTAGTGCTCAGCATTTTTGATACATAACAACAGAAGAATCGTTTGAGCCCGCTAATCATAATTTACAAATAAGTCTGGAAAAAAGCAAAATAAAACTTTGTATGGATGTTGTTTCTTCAAATCTGACAAATTTCTTCATTAATATTTTTTGTAAATTTATCAGTATCACAGTGTACTGCAGACGATTTACTCTAACATTGCTTACTTTACTATAGTCACGTGACCACAGCGGAAGTGAACTGTACTTGGATCTATATTGAGCAGCTTTAATGCTGTCGCATTCTGAGACCCTACGTTTTGTGAGTTTTTCATTGGTAGAACCAAACCTATTGTAATTATGCAAATTAAAATGTTGCTCTTTTTTATATACAGAGTAATTGCACGATAGTTTGTAGTTTTTTACGAGGGATCTGAGTGTAATTCTCCAGCTAAAATGGTTTGTTAAACTGTCCATGTGTGGCCAAATCCATAAAGCATCTCAGAAAAGTTTTAACCTTACACATGTTTTCAACTTTACGGTAAAGAAAGTGTAATGAGCGGGTTTTTCCAAAAAACAAGTTGTATTCTTCATAACTTGTTTAAATAATAGTAAAAGTTGATCTTCACCCGATAAAAGGGCCCGCCCGCTTAGCTCAGTAGGTAAGAGGGATCCTCGGGCGGGGCGTATGTTCTACGTGACTATTTGATATACGACATTGTGTCTGAAATCATTAGTCCTCCACCACTGATAATTCGAGTGGGGAAGTTGGCAGTTACTTGCGGAGAACAGGTTTGTACTGGTACAGAATCCAGGAACACTTGAAAGGTTAACTGCCCGCCGTTACATGACTGAAATACTGTTGAAAAACGGCGTTAAACCCAAAACAAACAAATCACCCGATAAAACATTGTATTGAAAAGGTAAAATTCGTACTTCTTACGCAAATCGCGTCGAGAAATCACATTTTAGCCCTCAACCCTAAATATATAATAGTTGTGACGTTTCTGTTTTTACGGAGATTAATTTATTTTTGGAGTTGTCCAATATATCCAAACGATAATTATGTTTCATTTGGTGTAACAGGCCCATTGAAACCTATATGTTTTCAAATGGAATGGCTAAGTAGTGCGTTTTTTTTAACAAATACAATTATGATAAAAAAAATTGAATTGTAATATGAGCGAAAGATGGGGTCTCCTTCGTTTTCGCGGTATTGTCTTAATTTTCTCCTACCCTATTTTCACGCGCAGGTATTGTACCCTCAATTGTTACATATACAAATTTACAACAGCATAAATTTCATTTTAATTATATTCTTATTTTGTTAGCTATTTTCGATTTCTTTCCGATCTTTATTGTTACGAGGTGTATACCTGAATACATGTTACACACAAAAGCGGCGTAATGAAAAACATAATATAGTACTTCTTATTAAACATTTTACTGATCGTTCGCCGCTCAGTATGTATCTTTTATTTTCTGAAAATGTTCCTGAAATGTTTTTGAATGAAATAAAATTATAAAATGACTACCAGGTTCATTTTCATGCTGCAGTGCTAGAAAATTTTTTACTGTGCATATCAAAGTCCCGACCAACTTAAAAGTCAGAATTAGCCGGGAAGAATTATTTCCTGTTGTGGCTTTTTAGGATTTTAAGCCCATTTTCGTCAACATTTTATTATACATTTACATTTTGAATACTAAACTCTTTCTCTACAGTAACTTACAATTGTCGCATTGAAAAATATTAGTCACGGATAGAGTTATTTCGAGGGATCACCCTCTCAGGAATACATTATTTATTTTATTATACCGGAAAATAAATGAAATGGTTTATTTAACGTTAAAAAAGTTATTACTTACCAAATAATGAAGACAAAATTAAGGAGGCTTTACTAGTAAGCATTTAGATTGTCGCGACTTTGCTGTATAAAAAGACTTTTTGATAAGTATAGTCTTGAGGTTACATATCGCTGTATTTATGGGCATACTTCAACAAAATCAGCAGCAGTAACATTCGGAAAACGGCGATAACTACGGAACATATAATGAGAGCACTCATTTCTTAGTAGTTAGTAGTTAGTTAATTTCCAATCCGATGGTGATAGTTTCAGTTTAATATTTGATAAAAAAATGTTTTCAAAATGTTGCATGTAGAACAAATCATTCAAAAGCAGAAAAGAAAAATAGGCCGGGTTTACACATCTATGAACACAAGATAAAGTAATTTAATCCTATGTATAAATAAGCGCATCGTCTTGTAATCAGTACGAAAGTATCGATCTCTCATAGGGGGACATGAAAATGTAATATCGCATGCGCAGAAAAACAAAATAGCGTTGTTGCGCATGGGATATAAGAATAATTATTTTTATCATTAAATCAATATTTATAGTCCTTTCCATTTTTCTAGATGCAGTCAAAAGTTCAACGATAAAAAGTCGGAGAGTATTTTCTCGAAGGCGGAGTCAAACACACATATTGACCTCCAGCTGTGACGCCCACACGTTATTACGTTAAAACAATGCGACGTCGTATACAATTAACTACGAATTTCAAAGATGACCTAAGGCTGCAGACATTTGTATCTAATGTTTATACTTATGAGTAGGCTGGATTTAATAATAAAACAATTGTCGCCTTTTATGTGTGATCGTTATGTGGATTTATCGACCTGTATACCGATATCAAGTCGATAAATTCGCCCGAGGTTGATATTGCTTTTATCAGGCCGATAAATCCACATATGAGCCACGCCATGAGAAAACCAACATTGTCTATTGCGATTAGAGAAACCGTTAGCAAACAGCATGGATCCTGACCAGACTGTGCGGATGTTGGTTTTCACATGGCGCGGCTCATATCGACCTCACCAAAAGGCAATTATTGTATAATATGATTAGTTGCGCAGAAGTTGAAAATAACGATTTTGCGCACGAGATATAAAAACACTTGTAAATATGATATATTATTCAAGTTAAACTAGTGGGAAAATTGCATTGGACATTGTGTGGGGTATAATAATTTAACATCTGAATTGCACACATTTGTAATCCATTTTACAAACAAAAAAGTTACCATCGTGTGAATAGTTGTATAAGCATAAGCTGAAAAAGTTCGTAGTCCGACCAGACCGGTTTTTTTTTAATTCTGTGTTAAAAAGATATGCTAGTATTATTTCAAATATAAAAGAAAGAGAAATAAAAAAATAAATAATCTAAAAATAAAAATAACGTTAGCAGTAAATTGTTAAAACACGAAAGTTCATTGCTATCACTACCCTCCCATTTATCCATATTAGATATTTACCGGGTTTTTTTTATTGTTTTGTTTTAAACAGACTGAGCGCTGAGCGGGCATGTTTCGAGGGGGGGTGGGTGCGGGGTCCGGGTCGAAACTTTGCGACCGCTCTTTCATATTTTATACTCCAGTTTATTCATTTCTACAATTTACTGAAACTCCAGGTATCATGATACGTATCACCCGTTTTTGTTTAAAGCTAAGTCATATGATTTATCATTTGAGCAACATTTTATGATATTTTTTTCAGTTTTCTTGTATTTCAGGAACAAAGACCTATTACACAGAGTTATACCTCTTCTGGAAATGTTTACTTTGACACTTTTTATGAAATTTTGTAATTGCCTCCCTTTAATATGAAAAAATGTAAAAAGTGGACTATTTTTTTAGCTTTAGATATAATTTATAGTTTTATATTCAAATTTGAATACCTCAACAACCTGAAACAAATGGCAAGTATGAAAACAGCGCATAGCTTCGAAGTTCATCTATTTTCGATCTGTCTTGGTTGCGCAACCGAGATAGGCAAAAGGAGTATAATAATAATTTCATAAATTTACATTTCTAGTTAATTTTCGCAAAATGTGTACTTATCAATGCAAATCTTTGACAAACTAAATATAAGAGTGTTTATATTTATATGTTCCCTAAGGCAAGATATTTCTATTAAATTAATACTTAATATGCTAAAACGCTATCTTGGTCGGGCAAACAAATTTTATAAATACTTCCAGTGCACGTTATAGACCCCTTCGTCGTACTACACAACATAGTGTCACATCTTTAGGTGTGAAATAACAACGTTCCATTAACTAGCCTGTCAAGTTCTGTTGAAAGTATTCCTGCAAACTGCTATATCGTGTCTGTCCGGTACACAAAGTGACACATCGCCGTGACTGCCGAACGTATTACTTCTTTGATTGAGTGTGATTCAAATATCTTGTTATTTTAGGTCTTTGCTTATGTTAAGTGCAATACTTCATCAAACATACGTATCATCAATATTAAATACTTTGCTTCTACTTTTGTAATAATGAAATAAAATACTCATAAATTTGCCTTGATTAAGATGACGGTATCACCATTCATTCGTAATTATATTAGCCTTCCGTCCGTAATTTAAAGTTCTGCGCGTTACGGAGTATAGCCGCAGAACATATGTCTTAACGTTGTGTAGCACAACTATTTGTGCGAATCACTGATGCGTTGGATCACGTGATCAGTGATTGGTCAAGTGGTACGTGCCGGGAATTAGTACGGGTAACGCGGTTGTTTGTCAGTTCTACGCTTGGCTTCGATTGTTTCACTTCTACTTTTGAGCAGCGGTCAACCTTACGATGGATAGGGAAGAAATGTCAAATTTCGTCGAAGGAAAAGTGAAAGATGTTATACAGTCGAATAACAGGGAGCTTCTGAGCAGTATCAGCAACATGATAGCTAAGATAAGTGACAAGTCTTCTTCTGCTATTTCTGTTTTAGATGTTCCAAAATTTAAACGTAAAAGTAATGAGGAACAATTTAAATTAAATGCCAAAGTTATACAGAAGATAGAAGGTGCGCATTCAGCCGTGGAATCAGAGGATTTATCGTCTGCTAAAGAGCTATTATTCAAGGTAAATTTTTACGATATGCACTTATCCGTGATAACCTGATTTATGTAGGCCATAACGGTTCATGTTTTCACAGGATATACATTAAGAAAACGGATAATGTTTGCGTCTGTTTACATCAATATGGTAAAAATTGACAAAAAGTGATATTTTTTTTCAGCAGAGACATGTTGAAGCACCGACAAAAATTAGTGCTTCTGGCCGATACGTCGGATTTGGGTTGGAGATTGGTCAGCGAATACGAGGCAAATCCCATCGCTAGCGATAGCGACGACGAAAAACGTATTTATAAGGCGGAGGCTCGTGCCAGTAGGAAGGCTAAGGCAGACAAGACCAAAAAACCCAGAAAAAACAACTGGCCATACAAGCGTCCAGAGGCATCGGGATCTGCGCAGGCGTCACAGGGCATCAGACAGCGTCCCGGATTGTGTTTTTCCTGTGGAAAGGCGGGTCACTGGAAAAATGAATGTACACAGAACAGTTCTTACCAGAACAATAAGTTAAGTAGTTATTTTGAGATTTTAGACTCAGTAAAAGTCACTGACTGTGTGCCAAGATAAGTCTTATCTGAGTAAAAATGAAACATTATTTAAGGCCGAGAAAAAAGGCAGTGACCAGATGTCGGATAAAGGTATAGTAAATTCTATTTCACCTGTAGGCCGATTAAGGCAGAATAAAGACAAATGGTGCAGGGTGTCCTATAATCAATATATTTTAGACGTTGTTGAAAACGGATATAAATTGCCGTTTAAGAACATACCAGAAAGTGCGCACTTGAAAAACAATAGATCCGCACTTGAAAACAAAACGTTTGTTAGAACGGAGATAAAGTCTTTGTTAGAAAAGAGGGTAATATCGGAAGTATTAAAAAAAAACAATTGTGGTAAATCCACTCACAGTTGCATATAACAAGGCTGGAAAGCCCAGACTGGTGTTAGATTGTAGGCATGTAAATCCTTGTTTGCATATGTTTAAGATAAAATTTGAAGACATAAACACAGCAGAGAGTTTGTTTGACCTTAATACGTTTGTTTATACTTTCGACTTAAAGAGTGCTTATCACCACATAGATATTTTTCCTGAACATACTACGTATTTGGGATTTTCCTGGATTGATGACGGAGTTGTAAGATATTATGTGTATAATTCATTACCATTTGGAATTGCTTCCGCAGGGCACATCTTTACGAAAACTCTAAGAGTGTTGATTAAACACTGGAGATCATTAGGACACAGGGTAATTATGTTTTTGGATGATGGAGTAGGGGGACATGCTGAATTTAAAAAGGCCATGTCGTCTGTAATTTTATACACAATTCTTTGATAGATCTGGGGTTTTTACTTGCGGAAGAAAAATGTTGTTGGAACCCTTCACAAATAGTATGCTGGTTAGGCCATATTTTGAATTATAGATCTAACTGTATGTTTATTTCGGAAGAAAGAATTCTTCGATTAGAAATGTCATTAAAGTCAGTTCTATTTCAATTGTCAAAAGACAAGTTAGACTTGATACATGTAAAATGTTTAGCAGCAGTTGTAGGCCAAATAATTTCCCTACAAAGTGTGGTAGGTAGAATAGTCTGCCGAAGACCAGAGATTTATACAAATGTATTATAGGGCGTGCTAGCTGGAACGCACCTGTTAAGGTAAGCGAAAAGGCTCAGGCTGAGCTACAGTTTTGGCTAGAAAATGCAAGAAAATTGAACAAAAAAGGTAAGCGATTGAAGCAGTTATTTTCTGCAAGTTTAAGTATGGCAACGGACGCTAGCGCCGTTGGATACGGTGGATACGTGAGAAAAGACGAAAGTCATATGCATATTATAGTAGTTTGTCCAAGGAAAGACATTTATTAACCAGTCCTCAGGTGTTGAAATAAATGAAAGGTGACTGGGTTCCCGGAAGTGAACCATGAGGAAATGTTCCAAGGTATGTGTAGCAAGTTTCCACCGGAAGTAGAATATTACACAGTTTTTGCTCCCGGATGTGAGCAAAATGTTTCGACAAACATAGAACAAGGTTCTACAAAGGAGAACTGTGGTAGTTTGTCCGAGGAAATGTCAATTTTTGATCAGTACTCACTTGTTCCGTTACATGAAAAGATAACGTATTACGAAACCGGGTTCCCGGAAGTGAACCACGGGGAAATGTTTCAAGGTATGTGTAAAGGTAGCAAGTTTCCACCGGAAGTGGAATATCTCACCGGTTTTGCTCCCGGATGTAAGCAAAATATTTTGATAAATGATGAACAAGGTTCTATGAATAAGACTCCCGGAAGTGGGTCTAGTGGTCTGGTGCTCCCGGAAGTGAGCGCATTGTACAGTAAAAACATGTCTTTTACTTTTAGCAGTACAGAGGTACATGGTCTTGGACAGAAGTAGAAAGAGAAAGAAGTTCAACATGGCGCGAACTTGAGGCTCTTCATCGAGTTTTAAGAAGTAACATTAATATATTAGTGAATAATCATGTCATTTTCCTTACAGACAATAAGAATGTGAAATTTATTTTGAATTCCGGCAGCTATGTTGACGATTTGCATGAAATTTGTCTTAAAATTCACGAAGTGTGCGACATAAATAGCATACAGTTTGTTGTAATTTGGATACCAAGGTGTAGGAACGCAGAAGCAGATTATCTGAGTAGGTGTCTTGATTGTGACGATTGGTCTGTAAATGAGGTCATATTTAAACACTTGAATAAGAAGTGGGGACCTTTTACAGTCGACAGGTTTGCCACACATTATAATAACAATGTGACAGATTTAATTCAAGATGGTGGGTACCCCGGTACAGAAGCAGTTGATTGTTTTACACAAATATGGACCGGGGAGAATAATTGGTTGGTACCACCACCAAATCTAGTCGTTCAGTGTTTGAATAAGTTAAAACACGATAAATGCTTAGGAACTTTGGTTATTCCTGAATGGAAATCGGCGCCATTTTGGCCATTGTTAATTGATGAAAAGGGTAATTTCAGTTGCATTGTGAAAGAAAGTTATGTTTTTCCTTCTACAGGTGCTGTCACAAGGGGAAAAGGGAACAACGGAGTGTTTAATATAGAACCTTTTAGTTTCAGAATGCTAGCATTGAAGTGCAGCTGGTAAAAATCTTCAACATTATGAGATTTATTGAACATGTACGATCGAATTTTGACCTCATGTATGTCTTTCAGGTACTGGCTTGAGGCAAACACTAAAAAGAAAGTTTGACGAGGCTGGCGTTCAGATAATAACGAAGAACAATGTATAGACAGAATGGCTACACATATTTTGAGCTCTAGAGCTGATAGCACTGTAAATAAATATGCTCATCAAGTGAAACTTTTAAAAGATTTCTGTATTTCGAAGGGATTTCCCTGTGATCCAGCACATTCCATTCACGTCGCCATGTATTTATCGAACTTAATAGACAGTGGAAAATCGGACAGCGTAATTATGGCAGCTTTTTATGGAATTAAATGGTACCATAGTATTAACGACTTCCAGGATCCAACGGAGAACGTAGTGGTGAAATCTATGCTAGAATGTGCAAAACGGTTGAACTCTAAACCCACAACGAAAAAGGATGTAATTACTACAGAACATTTAATAGAGCTTTGTAATATGTTTTCAGAATCTACGGATGTTATCGTACTCCGCGATCTGACAATGATTTTGTTAAGTTACGCAGGTTTTTTTGCGTTTTGATGAAGTTAGTGAATTACTTGTAGTGATATTGATATCAAGGACAGATACATATCTTTGTTTATTAAGAAAAGCAAAACTGACATATACAGGGGTGGTAAAGAAGTACTTATTTCTAGCGGTGAAACGTCGGCTTGTCCAGTTGCTATGTTGCAAAGATATTTACATTGTTCAAGTATGCATTTAAAATCAGACTCGTATCTTTTTAGACCTGCATGCAGGTCCGGCCACAAATGTTTTTTAATTGATAAAGATAAAAAAGCTTAGTTACACTCGATCAAAAGAATGTATGTGTCTAAGTTAAAGCTAGTTGCGCCTAATTTGCGTTTTAGGAACACATTCGTTGAGAGCTAGTGGTGCCACCACTGCCGCCAATGCTGAAGGCGTTTCAGATAGATGTCTAAAGCGACACGGTCGCTGGAAGTCTGATTTGGCCAAAGATGGTTACATAGATGATTCATTAGAGAAAAAGCTTTTTATACAAAACAGTTAAAGTTATGAGTACATATATTGTTTAAGGAAAATTCGAATTTGAATGACATAGGCTCTAACATTTGTATTAGTTCTATCGCAAGTCTTGCCCATTGCAAAACAGAGTTTGTGTTTTGTGCGTAGTTATGTTAAGACTTTAAAGTCTGCGCGTTACGGAGTATAGCCGCAGAACATAGTCTTAACGTTGTGTAGCACAACTATTTGTGCGAATCACTGATGCGTTGGATCACGTGATCAGTGATTGGTCAAGTGGTACGTGGCGGAATTAGTACGGGTAACGCGGTTGTTTGTCAGTTCTACGCTTGGCTTCGATTGTTTCACTTCTACTTTATTCAAATTCGAATTTTTGTTAGATTATAATGAAAACTTTGATTCTGTAAACTCTATGTAGTTTATAATCTGGTTTGATAAAGTTGATATACTTTTTGTAGAAAGTTGAACAATTCTCAAGACATAATGAATAATTTGTCTAGTTTTAAGAAAAGCTATTACTTTTTATTATTTTATACTACCAAGATACAGTAGGCACAGTTTTTCCAGAGTTTTTTACATTCCCAGTTCGGGAATGATTTTTAATCTCTGGTTTTTAATCTGCCTATTGTATCTAGGTTGACGGCTGTACTGTACAGTCAGTGTGTACACAAGATAATTATCTGACAATGTTATTTGTATGAAGCTGATATGCATATCGTATGCTATTTGATTTTGTTTATAAAGAATATGATCATATATTCATGTACTTATACATAAAATGCTCAAAATAAAACAATCGCAAGTCTTGCCCATTGCAAAACAGAGTTTGTGTTTTGTGCGTAGTTATGTTAAGACGTTTCCGTTGTTGCGTACAATCAGAATCGGCTATTTCCGTGGTTTGGTTCGGGCCGGGCCGGGCCGGGCCGGGCCGGGCCGGGTTTTATTAATAAACAGTGTCTAGAGGTACGGATCCGTACCTCTAGAACCTGACAAGCCTGTTAGGGATTTTCTAGGGGTACGGATCTCCGATTTTCTAGAGATTAAGGGTCATTACATTTCAAATTTTGTTGAAAGTGAAATAACAAATAAGAATTCATCAGAATTCACCTTAAACTTGGATCTAAATGGTTTACAGATAACAATGTTCACCCGATTTGTTACATTTTCTTTCGAAACGTAAATAACCGAGGAATACCGAATAAATCGGATGTTAGTCAAAACGTCCCCTAGTCAAAACACCCCCCATTTTGGTCAAAACGTCCCCCTTTTCTGGTCAAAACACCCACCTTCCAAAAATTACCAGGTCAAAACGTCCCCCTTAAAAATTATATATGTTAATTCATATTATTTAAGTTAATTTGGTCAACATTATTACATTTAATATAATGTTCATTATATTGTTTTACATGCGTACAGTTGATTTTTATTAGAATATTGTAAACTATTAGTTTTAGAATGTATAGAATGTTAAATGTTGTGAAATTATGTGATGTTTATATTGTGTAAAAGTGATGTTTCTGTTATTTATTAATAAAATTAAATGAAATTATAATGTTATGTTATAAATGAAATTGTTACAACAGCAGGAGGACAAAGGGATAATGGATCAAAAAAGATGTGTGTAAACAGGTATCTAAAAGTATAATTGCACAACAATTAAATAAGGTGAAAAAAAAGTTATAACTATTAAAATTAATGAAGGTGTCCAAACAGTCTATTAATCCTTATCTGCAAACAATCGTTTGCAGTGACTGGTGTTTTAAAGACTATGACTTTGATTGAAAAACTTGTCTTTAATCTAAAATTTTGCATCAAATAAAGTAATTAAATAAACTGAAATTTGCAACCATTTGGAATAACTGTAAAATCATCCTGTAATCTTTACTGCTTTAATTGATTAATTAGGTTTCAAACATTTTTCTTCAAGCTATAAAGTCTACCGAGAATTATATTAAACCACTAATTTTCTTAGTATCCTAGTGTATGTATACTGTCTGATCATTTTTAATTTTTCAACGGTAATATGTTTAAAAAATCAGTCTCGAATCATAATATTTTTATTATAAGTGAAAATAATACATAGAAAATAAAATAAACCATTTGACGCTTTGTGTCGCTTCTTGTCGCTTTTTAGTGAGACTGTGTGTCTCTGCGAATAGTATGTTTGATTGTTATTTGTTTAAATACTTAATTATCATATTCCAAATTGTCTAACTACTTTTTTGGCAAATATGTAATTTTCTGCCAAAATCTGATTAACTACCTTTTACCATTTAATAGTATCTTTATTTTATAAAATATTGAAAATCTGATCAGAAAGAAATAAACAATTTACAGATCATAATCAGATTATGAAAAGCAAACAAATTCAAATATACAAGTAATCAATGCATTGTCAAGTTAATCCAATCAGAGGAGATAATGAACAGATTACAGTAGGTGTTAATTCAATCAAGAGATTCTGTATATTAAATGGATTAGTAAAAACAAATGAGAAATAAACCTATTTATAAGCAGAAAGGATCGCCCTTTAATTCTGAAAATTTTAGACCTATAACTATCCTTAGCTGTCCAGGTAAATTTTTCACTCAAATCAAACTGACACTTGTGGAAATTATCAATCAATTACTGTTTATTCATTATGATCCGTGTCTATAAAACAGCTGACGTATAAACCTTTATGGCGGCTCTTCTACCAAACAAACAAAAAAAATCGTGAAAATCGTGCGGCCACTACTCTTGTTTTATACATAGACAGTACTATAAGCTTTGATAGTAATGACATTCCATTCACTCTATGTTTCTGAACGAATTTGCATATTCATTCTCAAACCAATGTTAGTATTTGACCAATCAATGCCTCGCAGTACCCTGACCCAATTCTATTATTAGCTTTCCTGTCAGTTGTGAAAATACCGTGAATGAAATATTCGATTCCCACGTGCACATCCATCAATTTTCCTAACCCATCGAATTTTATGTAAATTATCTTAAATGTGTCTGTACTGTAAGTACAGTGTATTTACTCAACTAGTTGATACTTTTTATTGTGTTCACTGTGACTACAGTTGTATACAAAACATTTGTAACAGGGCATAGAATTAATAGTTATATCATTTATGCTATGAATTACTTATGAACTTAAGTTAGAGACGGTCTGTAATTTTATGTGTAAATTTAAGTGAAAACCATAAAATTGTCAACTTTCAGTTCCCCGAAAGCTGAATTATAGTTATTATGAATGTGCGTGAAATTAGCCAGAGTAGCCAGAGTTCAGCCAGAGTTCGGCCAGAGTTCATCCAGAGTAGCCAGAGTTCAGCCAGAGTTCAGCCAGAGTAGCCAGAGTTCAGCCAGAGTTTAGCCAGAGTAGCCAGAGAAGTCAAAACTCTGGTTACTCTGGCTAGCCAGAGTAGCCAGAGTTCAGCCAGAGAAGTCATAACTGTGGTTACTCTGGCTGGCCAGAGTAGCCAGAGTTCAGCCAGAGTAGCCAGAACTCTAGTTACTCTGGCTGGCCAGAGTAGCCAGAGTTCAGCCAGAGTAGCCAGAACTCTAGTTACCCTGGCTGGCCAGAGTAGCCAGAGTTCAGCAAGAAAAGCCAGAGTTTGTAGGATGTTAAAATGTTCTGGCTACTCTGGTCAGCCATAGTATCCAGAATAGCCCGAGCCACCTGGATTTTATTTGCTTTGGTTAGTCTGGCCTGAGTAACCCGAGTTTCTATGATTTAAAGAGCAGGCAGAGTAACCTGGTTCACAAAACATTTTCCGTCTTAGCTGAATTTGATTATGAAACTTAGTATGTAATTTCTATCTAAATAGCATGTTTAAACTGAATTTCAAGTTAATTACTATTTTTAAGTGGCTATTTAGAGTAGCCAGAGTAGCTAGAAATCTGGTTAATCTAAAGTAGCCAGAGTAGCCTGAACCCTTGTTACTCAGGCTGGCCAGAGTAGCCAGAGTTCAGCCAGAGTAGCCAGAGTTTAGCCAAAGTTCAGCCATAGTAGGAAGAGTTTCTAGGATTTTAACATGTTCTGGCTACTCTGGTCAGCCAGAGTATCCAGAGTAGCCCGAGTCACCAGGATTCCTTTTGCTCTGGTTACTTTGGCTGGCCAGAGAAGCCAGAGTTTGTAAGATTTTAACATGTTTTTGCAAATCTGGTCAGCCAGAGTAGCCAGAGTAACCAGGTCCCATGTTCACAAAAGTTTTTCAGTCTTAGCTGGATTTGATTATGAAATTTAATAATTGAGCCGTGCCATAAGAAAACAAACATAGTGGCTTTGGGACCAGCATGGATCCAGACCAGGCTGCGCATACGTGCAGTTTTGTCAGCTTCCATGTTGTTTGCTTTTAAAGCGTATTGGACTTTAAGAAACTGTTAGCGAACAGTATGGATCCTAACGCTCAGGCTGGTCTGGATCCATTATGGTCTCAAACCCACTATGTTGGTTTTCGCATGGCACGACTCATATGTCATTTCTATCTAAATAGCATGTTCAGAACTGAATTTTAAGTTAATAACTATCTTCAAGTGGCTATTTAGAGTAGCCAGAGTAGCCAGGACTCTGGTCACTATAGCTGGCCAGAGTTCAGCCAGAGTTTAGCCAGAGTAGCCAGAGTTCAGCCAGAGTAGCCAGTCCTGGTTACTCTGGCTGGCCAGAATATCCAGAGTTCAGCCAGAGTAGCCAGAAACCTGGTTGCTCTGGCTGGCCAGAGTGGCCGAGTAACCAGGATGTCAATTGCTCTGGCTACTTTGGTTAGGCAGAACAGCCAGAATTTCCGAAATGTCCATTGGTTCTAGCTACCTAGGCTAGCCCGAATAGCCAGAGAAAATACTGTAATACCCTTTTGGTTCTCTCAGGTTTGATTTTTGAGTGTTTTATATATATCAAGTGATTCATAAAACGGACTTCAAAGAATTGTCTTATCTTTTAGACTGCAGCCAGAGTAGCCAGACGTTCTAGGATACTAATATGTTCTAGCTAGTCTGGTCAGCCAGAGTAGTCAGAGTGACTATGATTTCATTTGGTCTGGCTACTCTGGCTAGCCAGAACAGTCAGAATTTTCGAGATGGCCATTGGTACAAGCTACCCTGCTAATCAGAAATAGCCAAAGAAAATACAGTAAAACCTGTTGCCAGAGTAGCCAGATTAATCAGAACTCTGGCTACTGTTGCTGACCAGGACAGTCTGATTAATAATTTTCACATAGTCTGGCTACTCTGGCTGGCCAGAGTAACCAGGAATAACTGAAATGCGCACGGGTTCTGGTTACTCTGGCTGGCCAGAAAAGCCAGAGAAAATACAGACAAACATGTAAACTAGAGCCATTTTTAAAATGTATGACCCTTTTTCATAAAAATCATATTATACATGATTAGGCTGCACTAACTGTTGTATATAATTATAATGTAAATAAAAAGTTAGACCTGTTGCGTTTTGTGTGTGTGGTATATGAAGGCTGAAATTCACAAAGATTAAAGCGGACAGGTCTATATATTTATGGTAGATTGAAAGTCTTTAAAACACGCCTAAAAATATAAAATAACAACAACAACAACAACAAAGACACTGTAAGACGGCATGATTTTCGAACAAAGTTAAGAGTAACACGAAACAGAAAATGACACTTTCCAAAAAAAAAAAAAGTAACAGGGTATATGCAAAGGCTGTTTGTTTATATATACTCAGCGTCACTGAAAGTTACCACCATAATGACCCTTATATTTAAAAATCGCACTGGACTGTGTTAAAGGTATAACACGACTACATTTTTGACGCAGCTGAGACGTCACTGGTGTAAAGATTTGTCAAATTCGATTAACTCCATTTGAGGCACGGGCTGCACTTGCAAAATGACTTTTTCCAGCAATGTTGACATGTACGAATTTTCTATCGCAAATCATTCATCGCACTTAAAAGTTAGTCGACAGACTAAAAGGAATACGTCAAAAAACCCAGAATATCCTTGCTAAGAATGCCACGTTTAAGGCACGATCAACGCCATCAGGCCATTGGCATGGTTGACGCCGAACTTTCATGTCGCGAAATTGCACGTCGTATATGCTGTTCTCACCTGACAGTCATGAAATGGGTTAGGAAACATGATCAGACAGGGTCTATGAGTAATAAACCGCGCACAGGCCATGAAAAAGTGACGTCGATATTGTATAAAATAGTAAAGAGGTATATATTAGGTGGTAACTTTTCAGTGACGCCGAGTATACATTGTAAATAATGCTTAGGTATGTTTTCTTTTTCTATAATTGTAATTATACAAAGTAGCCTGCAAGGTCTGTGGCAGAATATCAGCATTGATATTTGTTATTACAGCCCACATCTAATTTATTTTGAACTGGTAGGCGTCCAGGATTTTGGACGTTTTCAATCCACTACTTTTGAAAATATTTTAACAAAATATTAAATTGACTACTAAGATACAAAAACAAAATTTTGATATTCCTTCAAATTTCTTCAAAAATGACTTTAGTTTCAACGTACCTCAAATCGGGTTGTACAGTTTTCTATAAGCTTATACAATGCATTTCCAAATTCATTGTTCTCAGGACTCTTAATGTAAAACTAAGAAGTCGTAAAAACATTGCGAGTCCGGATATTCAAGGCTATACTATACTAGTAATATGTCTGTATCATGTCAAAAGGTATTTTTCGATACAAGTTCTTAGAATATCCTTTAACAGTTTATACAGGTCCTGGCAACTTATTTATTACACAAGATGTCAACCATCCACACGATAGCTACATTTCGGTTGCCCATGGCTAAAACCAAGTTACTAATTGATATATTGCAAATACCATTTTGTATGATGTTGCACCTTTTTGAGAAACCTTGTTTAAATAATTCCGCCTCCATAGCTCAGTGACTAGAGCGTCTGTCATCTAATCCGACCGTCGCGAGTTTGAGCCCTGGTGGAAACGGACATATATGTGCCTGCCATGTTGGGGTCAAAATTACATCATGGCGAATAAAGGCTAAGCCCGGCACGGCACGACGATTAATGGAGCACAATTTTTTAAAAATTTTTGTCAATGTCCAGTTTTGAGCATGCCTTGAAAATAGCGTTGTCATACAAACAGTACAGATATTTCCCCATAAGTACGATGTTCCGTTTGGACAGTCATGACTTTTATCTAATACTAAATCGTGATGCACAATGGTACAATGACGAAAACGCGATGGCACGATGATGAAACAACGGTTGTATGATGGTGAAAACACTGGTGCGATGGTGAAATGTCGATGTAATATCGCGTTTTCACCGTCGTGTTTTCGTCATCGTACCATCGTGTTTTCATCATCGTACCATCGCATTGTCACCATCCGGAGGTCATGCGCAGTGGTACAATACATGTTTCAGTAAAATACAGGCTTGATACAATCTCATTTTCACATTGCAATTTTACAGTTTTATTGAACAGAGCACTGAACATTTTGGAAAACAACAGAATCTAAATGGTAAATTTCTTCTCTCAAAATACATTTAGATACATTCATCTATTGTTGACAAAAAAAAATGTGTACGGGACTACGCATTTCTAACTGGAAGGCTATGGTACGATGGTGAAACCACGATGGTACGATGATGATAACGCGATGGCACGACGGTGAAACCACGATGGTACGGTGATGATAACGCGATGGCACGATGGTGAAAACGCGATGATATGATGGTGAAAACGCGATGGTACGATGTTGAAAACGCGATGGTACGATGATTGAAACGCGATATTACATCGACATCGCAAAATCGCGATTGCAGCATCGTACCATCGCGTTTTTACAATCGTACCATCGTTGTTTTATCAATCGTGTCATCGCGCCATCGCGTTTTCGTCATCGTACCATCGTGCATTGCGGTTTAGTATTAAATAAAAAGTCACGATTGTCCAAACGGAACGCCGTACGTAACAGTGTGAAAATGGTGAAAAGTCAATTTACATTACTGAACAAAATTAATAGGTAAGACTAAGTCAGATTAAATGATATTTAATAGTTACCATTATATATTGAGTGACCCTCATACACTATACTTAAATTTTTTAGCTCTTGTCACTGTGTGAGGTTTTAAGATCAACTTTTGTCTTGTCTATCAGATTGAGTCAGGCTCTTTGACTGAACTCGGTACTTATTCCATTTTGTATTGTGAAACCTTAAAAATCTTCTCAAGTATCGCAAGACCCAGAGCTTAGGTATTTTGCAAGAAGCATTGGCAAGTACATCTCTTTCAAAATTGTTCAAATCATGGACTTCGGGGTCATATTGGATCTGCCTTGGGGCTATAAGTTTCATATAGAGTAATATATTAAATCCTATAAAAAAAGTCTTATTTTCCTTTAGGCCCAGACTATATATATTTTGTATGTAGCATGGCCTAGTGAATGCCTCTCTTAAAATTGAGCAAATCATGCCCCTGATATCAAAATTGCCCCCGCTTGTGCTAATGAGCTTGCAAAGTCTTTCAGGAAAATCTTTTAAAATCTTCTCATAAGAATTGCAATGACAAGAGTAAAGATATTTTATATGTTCAAACCAATACCCCAGAGTCAAAATGGATCCTACATAAGTTTTACATAGAAAAAAACATGATATACTTACATAGCAAACATCTTTCAGAGCCACAAGGGTACTAGTAAGAGCTAAAATAGTTTGCATGTAAATTAGCAAAATTTATAATGGAGTTCTTTCAAACTTGATTGAATCACCACCCCCGGGGCAATATAAGTCTCTCTCTGTGGATTATCAAGTATACTTTTAATCTTATACAATATAAGTTTAAAATTTCCAGAATACCCAGAATTTAGAGTTGACAATTACAAATTGTGAATTTTTACTATGACTGTCATATCCCACAAAGTCCAGGTAAGCGATTCAGGACCACAAATGTCCTGTAGTTTATACTGATATCATAAACAATTTCACTGAATTCCATATAACTTTGAGTGTAAAAATAAAGAATATTTATTTGAAGGCTTCTTGTTTTGTATTTATTTAACTTCAGTGTTTGCCTTGAATTTGTACCAAATAAATTAACTTGAAGACATAACGATAATATAAAGAAATTGAAGAATAAATTTTTCATACATGTTGACAACAACCAATTCCTGAAATTTGCATATTAAAGTTGTGGAGGTTGACGAAATGTTGACATGTGAACACATACACTTAAAGCGGCTTAATAACGGTATTTCATCTAAACCCTTGGAAAAAGGAAGGTACCTGTGGCATGAAATCAAAACGCAAAATGCCATTCAAAAATTGATTGTGGTCACCTTATGCCATCAGACAATCAACATTCCATGTTGTATTAACTCGGTATCACTTGTGTATGTGTATGAAACGATACTCACTGTGTTCGGATTAAACAGTTATAGGACTGCTAAATGATAAGACTATTCTTTGAAGTCCGTTTGATGAAACACTTGATACATGAAACACTAAAAAACCCTGAGGGTACAAAAAGGGTCATTTCGCAACATGTTAAAGCCTTAGAAACTCTGGCTACTCTGGCAGAAGTCCGTTTTATGAATCACTTGATACATAAAACACAAAAAAAACCAACCCTGAGAGAACACAAAAAGTCAACAATCTTCTCACACCTTTCCAATATAGCTTCCGTTCCAAACATAGCTGTGAGGCTCACCTATTATCCTTTAAAGAAGGAACTTTTGACAATATGCAATATTAAAACTGAAAGTGAATCATTTGATTAATGGTTATTTGTATAACATTAATCGGGATGCATGTATTCTTCTATGTTCTAGTGTCTGCCATTAAGTTTCAAACATTGATGTTACGCTGCTTTGGTATATGTAGCCAGAACATGTTAAAATCCTAATAAAGTCGTGTTACTCTGGCTGAACTCTGGTTACTCTGGCCAGCCAGAGTAATCAGACTTCTGGCTACTCTGGCTGAACTCTGCCTACTCTTGCCAGCCAGAGTAACCAGAGTTCTGGCTTCTCTGGCTACTATAAATAGCTAACTGAAAATAGTTATTAACTTGAAATTCAGTTTTAAACATGCTATTTAGAAAGAAATAACATACTAAATTTCAAGATCGAATTCAGCTAAGACTGGAAATGTTTTGCGAACACGGGACCTGATTACACTGGCTACTCTTGCTGACCAGAATAGCCAGAACATGTTAAAACCCTAGAAACTCTGGCTAGCCAGAGTAACCAGAGCTACTTTAATTAACCACTTGAAAATAGTTATTAACTTGAAATTCAGTTTTAAATACGCTATTTAGATAGAAATGACATATTAAGTTTCATAATTAAACTTAGCTAAGACTGAAAATACATGGTACCTGGTTACTCTGGCTACACTGGCTAGTCTGGCTGATCAGAGTAGCCAGAACATGTTAAAATCCTAGAAACTCTAGCTTCTCTGGCTGAACTTTGGCTACTCTGTTAGAAACAGCCAGAGTGACCAGAGCAAATGATATCCTGGTGACTCGGACTACTGTTGCTACTTTGGCTGAACAGAGTAGCCAGAACATGTTAAAAATCTAGAAACTCTGCCTACTCTGGTTGAATTATGGCTACTCTGGCCAGCCAGAGTAACCAGAGTTCTGGATACTGGATGAACTCTTGCTTAACTCTGGCTACTCTGGCCAGCCAGAGTAACTAACCAGAGTCTGGCTCCGCTGACTCTGGCTACTCGGCAGCCAGAGTAACCCGATTTTGGCTACTCTGACGAACTCTGATACTCTGGCCAGCCAGAGTAACCTGAGTTATGACTTCTCTGACTGAACTCTGGCTACTCTGGCCAGCCAGAGTAACCAGAGTTTTGACTTCTCTGGCTGAACTCTGGCTACTCTGGCTCCAGAGGAACCAGAGTTTTGACTTCTCTCTGACCGGCTACTCTGGGCTAAAAACTTTTTGGCTGAACTCTGGTTCTGGCTGACGGAACTCTGGCTACTCTGGCTGAACTCTGGCCGAACTCTGGCTGAACTCTGGCTACTCTGGCTGCTCTGGCTAATTTCACGCACATACAAAAACGATTAACTGTCTCCAGGAAAAATAACTTTTCTATGCTTAAAAAAAAAACACATATTGTTGAAACTTTTTGCTTTGTTTTGTCATGTTGTTACCATGTTGTAATCTGACTGAAAATAAAAGTATTTGTTTGTTTTTGTGTTTGATAAATATTTATTTGCAAGTACCAGAATTAAAAAGAAATAATGATATAATGATGAAATATTGGCCGTTCCATGAGGAAACCTGTAGTAGTGACAAAAAAATCAAAATTAAGATTAAAAAAAAAATATAACATTGAATTTGTTTTATCTTTTAAATCTTAAAATTTGAAGTAATTTTCTTCACTATTTCAAGAGTTACAATGCTAGTCAGTCACCAAAGGCATTTTGTGACATGAAGATTTTTTTTCAGAATTATTTATGGTTTGTGTAAAAAGGTATTAACATTCTTTTCAGTCATATCATTTTCTTACTATAATTTTTTTCAGTTACTTCTGCACAATTTGTCATTTCTATTTCCTATAAATGTTTCTTATGTCTTTTACAGCTACCGCGCAGGGGATATGTCTACGAGTTCCTTGCTAAAAAAGATGAGCACCATTTACAAACCCAAGGCTCACCACAACAGTTCAGGATGAGGAATAATTTTGATAAAAACATTAACTAGCATAAAAGTGACTTCTTCATATTGTGTAGCTGGAACACTGTGAATTAATATTGTAATATGATATTGTGAATTTGACTTCTTGGTGTAGAACAGTGAATGAAATACTGTGATATGTTATTTTTACTTAGTAAATATACAGTTGTGACTGTTCTGATGTTTTATTAATGTTTTATAAATAAAGTTATAATTCTGATCAGGATTTTTGTTCATTCTACAAATATTTCTAGAAAAGATTTTCCCTTCACAAATGTTCACACCTTATTACTAGTGATTAATGGGTTTATGACACCTACTAATATTAAGCCCACAGCTCAATTAATGCACAACCATTTATAGTTGATAGGTGTTTATTGCATTATTTTAGGTGCTAATAAATCAATTTTGTGTATTATTCATACATAATCCCTAAGTTTTAAATTTAAAAGATAATAAAATATATTGTATATATGAATTAATTAAAAAGAATTAAGAATAATACCAAAAAAAATATTAGGGGGGTGGTGGTGTTTTGACCAAATTCTAAACTGAATGGGGGCCGTTTTGACCAAAATGGGGGGTGTTTTGACTAGGGGACGATTTGACTAGCAGACGTTTTGACTTGATACCAATAAATCGGGATGATTCGGACTGGCAGAAAAAAAGATATAAAGATTAAACAAAAAAAAAGTTAAATATCTTGGGGAAAAACAATTTTTAATGATAATTAACCCTTTGGGTATTTATGTTGGCAGTGGATAGAGAACCGGAATCGGTTCCCTAGAAAGCGAACTTATTCGTCCGGAACCGGTTCTCTAGCCGGCTCTAGCCAAAGTACCGTGCATAGGCTAGGGAACCGGAATTTTATTTATATGCATAAAGCCGCCGAAATTCTCTTTGTTTCTTTTGGTAAGTATCATGCATGTTATTATCTTGATTAATTTTACCATTTCTGCAAGCCATGCCCTTTCATTTATTTGTGTTTACTGTGTCTCCAAAAGTGTACTCACCGCATACTGTCCGCCATATTGGAATGATAAAATAAACTATACGAATGAATGCGGAAATCGTCGGCATTGGAACAAGCCGAAATAAACTTGAAATTTAAACTTAAAAGGTACAATAAAATAAAAGAAACAATTAAAAACAAATTAAGTAATTTCTGTTAATTTGTATTGATCACATATCTTTAAACGTGAAGTGCCGAGGTGTTACAAACCAGTATTTTAAGTGATCAAAGAATCCGCAGGAAGTTTTAATGGGAATTAAATTAGTTTGTACATCTATAAACATGTAATGACGCTAATAGAAATCAATATTATTTCATATTTAAACAATTTAAACATAGTACATGTTTAAAGCAAATAACATTAAAAAACAACAACAACAGCAAAGTAGTTCGTACTAGTTTGTATCATTACAATATGGCGGACACGGTATGCGGCGGTACACTTTTGGAGACAGTAAACGCAGATAAATGCAAGGGCAAGGTAAAATTAATTAATATAATAATATGCATGATGCTTACCAAGAAAACAAGTGGATTTCGGCAGCATTATGCATAGAAATAAAATTCCGGTTCCCTAGCCTATGCACGGTATTTTGCTTAGAGAACTGGTTCCGGACGAATAAGTTCGCTGTCTAGGGAACCGATTCCGGTTCTGCCATTTATTTGCCCCCCCCCCCCCCACCCCGCCCCCGCTGGATCCGCCCATGAAAATTGTCAACGATTGTTACTTTGGAGAACTGATAATCAGGGAAAATCTTCAGAAAAGCTTAACTAAATTTTACACATGTATACAGCTTGTTTAGTCGTACGGGTAACAAAAATCATCGGCACGACTTTACATGCATGACGCGAATATCGACGCGAATATCGAAAGTAATCGGCACGACCGTTGTGCAATTAACGAAAAATAATCGGCTCGACTGTCGTGCGGATAAAGATAATTATCGACACGACCGTCGTGCGTTTAGCCTCCGGGCCTATTGGAACTGAGGTAATCGTATTCCTGGGAAAAAGGCACGTTTGTCTGTTTTATTGGTCAGTACTGTAAACATAAACCCAAATGTGAAATTCTTTTTTCAAAATTGAAATTTTCGCCTGCATTTACAGTATTTTATTATGCATTTTGACAATATTTGCTATCATAACATGATTTTATGTATACTAGTAGTATAGAGGTCGGTTTAGTCCCACGACTGCACAATGAGGGTCAGGTACTCAGCCCTAGACGGGGAGATAACGTGAAGTGAAAGAAAAATATACAGTAGAATCAGATTAAATGCTATATTATTAATAAAAGATTACATAGATTTTTCCATTACGGATACAAAATACTTTGGAAATAACAAAATCTATACAGGATAACTTATTTTGGATACATATCAATAAGCGATAAATACCTGTTTGCTCCTTGGCGTTCAGTGAATAAATGACTCCGATGAAAGTATACTAGTTCTAAATGCGCATGCGTCAATCTATTTTAGAATGAGATCATTGTCTATTTTTAGTTACATTAAAATGCGAACACGTCAATCTATGTTTTAGAATACAATCATCTTTGTTTTTAGTTACAACGATAATTTATCTAGTTACAGTATTCTATTTCTTTATATTAAAGGCGTATGCTAGATAAAATTTTCGAGAGGCAGAAATCGCATGACGCACCGATTACGACACCGTTTCCGGTAAAGTTTATTTTCAACGCTTGGTCAAAACTAGTCGAAATGATAGGATGTACGTTTCAGGACGGCATGATAACTTTTGACTATCACTGTCCCGTTACGTCGATGCTTATTCTGAGTATTTCTGTAAGGAAATCTGCAATGAAAACGTACGCAAGATAAAATTTTCACGAGGCAGAAATCGCACGGCTCGCCGTTTCCGGTAAAGTTGCATGGTTTTGGATATTCGGACAAACGCTGTGTTTATCTCTAATGCTTGATCAAAACAAAACCAAATAATAGGATGTAAGTTTCGGGACAGCGTAATAACGTTAGACTGTCACAGTCCCGTCACGTCCGAGCTTATTGTGCGTATTTATGCAAGGACACCTCCGATGAAGTTTGTTGGGAACGTTTTCTGGTACATGTACATATGAATGTATTTGTAAAGATAATATGTCTGATAATGAATTTATGTTGACATTGAAGCATACAATTGTCTCGCTGATATTTTTGAACGTATGTTTTGTGTTTTTGTTTCTGTCATTTTAGTGTCATCGGCTGAAACCGGTGTCGAGGTAGATATCTTCTCGCTCTTTTTTTTTGACATATTTCCAAAGATTTTAGTCTCTTATTAAATAATATGTGTTACATTTGACCCATTTTACGTTTCTTTATGAATATTTTTTGTAATCAGTTGGAGTATGACCAGTATTTATGACTATTTTGGATTTATAATGGTTTTTATTTTTTGGCATGAAAATCACAAACTAGTATCATAAAGGGGCAAATATTCAAAATGAAAATGTGAAAAATCTAATTCGGTGACCACCCTTTTTCTTTTTATATTTCAAAAGTAAACGTTATATTCTGTTATTCTTGCAAGTTTAATCAAATTCCTTTATGTAGATTTGTAAATATTAACTGCTGAAGGAAATATACAATATTTCATAATTATGATGCTTTTTTTTACTTAGAAAACAACAACAACACACAAGTATCATGCAACAATTTCTTGAATTTCATTAAAATTTCTTTTGTCTTGAAGGGAAATAATCATGTCTTATGAGATTTGACTAGCAGTTATACTTCATGAATCATTTATTTGATTCCTTGATCTTATATGCTAAGGCAGACACACTCTAGATTTCAGGATACACTTGTACCATGGTCATGCGTTATAATCTGAAATAAAATGAAAACGAAGTCGGTGACCCCCATTTTTCGTTTTATTTTTAAGTTACTTATAGAATGAACTAAAAATATATGAAATATGAACAAATTATTATTAAATTATAATAAATTAAACTGTTATTGGGAAAATAATGGCGAAATTCTAGCATACGCCTTTAATACATCTAAATGGAAAGAGTTATATACTTACAAAATATAGATTAATGAAAACGAGTCTTCTTTAAATAAAATGCAGGAATAAAATAAACTAGGAACTTGCTTTTCATATATGTTCACTCCTCAAACTACTGTAACTAAATGACTCTAGTGGCAGATACATTAGTTCTAAATGCGCATGCTCAACTTTATTTTTGGTAAACATCACGCGTGCGTCACTCATGATTATCTATTCTTTAAATCCACTGTTCACCTGCACCATTAACATCCATCAAAAAAGTCTTTGTCCCATTCAAACTGAATATTCCCTTAACCCTAGATGAAAAGATTCTTTGTCTATTCAAAACTATTGACCATAAAGTATGAGCGCCGCTCTGTCTAGGAGCACAATGCCTAGCGGAACTATTTTGAACAAAAGTCCTTTGTCCTCGTTACTAAATATAGTTTTAACTTTTTGATGCGCATTACTCAAAGTCACGCACAGCTGTGGTTTACAAAAGATGAAAAGAATTCTTTTTCCCATTGAAATTTAATGACCCTTTTGTGCCGTGACCGAGAGTTGAACTTTTTCGCACAAAAAATCATAAACTGTCCTGTCCTATGGAGCGCATAAATAAAATCGATTAAATGCGCGTACCGTGAAGAAAGCTGCATTGTGGCCCTTAATTAACTTCTATTGAAGTGCACGATATGGTCGACTGCATGCATATTTTATACCCGGTTGCCATAGCAGCTGTTTTATGTTGGGAGTTTTATACGTCCCTCATAACGTTCTATTTAAGCCAGGGATTTTTAATACTTGAAATCTAGCTGATTTTGTTCTTTTATACATAAAATTTAAAAGAAATAGGTCACCTTTTTAAATATACAAATTGTAACAGTTTATGCCATAAAAGTTTAACATTTCGTTAAATAAATGAGAAATATATTTCCTAATTTCAGTAGTTTGTCTCTTTAATAGCAGAACAGCCTATTCAATTTAGATTTATGAGAAATATAATCATTTTAGAAATTTGCCAAATATATATGCCGTTTGTTAGAAATAAAAACAGAAGCCATATAGCGTATGTTGATTTGAGAGCGGATGCATTGACACTAGGCTAATTGACATGTCAAAACCGATTTTGACGATCTTGGTATTAAGCGGAAGGCATCAGTGAGAACTAAGTGTTGGTAGCATACAACCGAAAATGAAATCACTCATGCGTAAAATATCGATTTTCTCCTTTATAACTCAACCGAATATACTCTTGTTTGGTATTCTACGAAACGGTTTGACAACGTCTATCAGCTCACGGTGTAAAAGCGGAAGGGAAATCACTCATGCGTAAAATGCAACTTTTATTCTTTATTCGACTATAGTGGTGTTTGGTATCCTACGAAAGGTTTTGACTAGTACTATTTAATTGTTTACACTAAAAGAATATGGGGTCACTCACGCGTAAAATGCGTCAAAGTAAGCTTACCTGATCCTTACACTTTGAGATCAAAAATGACAGTGAATGAATTCACAGGGTGAAGTAAAATAAATACAGTCAAAGCAATGTTCTGATTAGTCAGTAAAGGTTATAGCATTGCTCTGATTGGCTAGCGATATGACGCATTCTGATTGGTTCAAAATTATCAAAGAAAGGCTAGCTTACATGTTAAAACTTCTCGTTTGTGCGATAGTCTGGTTCAAAGCTGTTCAAAACTAGAATTTCTATTTTTAACCGGCCAATCAGAATTAATAGGAATGACCATTGTTACTAAAAATACCCCAAATGAAAAGTATATAACAGCGCTTTCATCAGACAAAATCATTCTGACCTCAGAACTAAAATCAAGGAAAATAGTTTGGGAGTATTTGAGAATATAGTGAATTCTTTCGGTGCTGACCAGTACATCACAAAGTATGGACTTATGAAGCGCATTTCAGTTAAGTGCATCTTGGGATTTCCACAGACACTTTTGTAGAATTATTTACAGCCTATATAAGAAACAGGACAAATTTAAATGTAGTCTTCTCCATCATTCACACTGATGATCCATATGGGGACATGTGGGACAGTTTGCCTGACGGTCATTATTTGGTGGATATGGAGAGCGCATTACGCGACTTTCTGGAAGCGAAAGGGTGTCTCTATGTTAAGTACAAGGACATAACAAAAACAAGAATAGAGTTCGATATGAATTACTCTACATGGATGTACATGCTCCGAAACTATATGAGTAAATATCATCCGAAAATAAAACTCAAGTGGTGCGTTCATAGCTTGCAACCAAATTCCTATTGCCCCTGTAACATCAGTATGGAACCTGAAGGACCCGAAAATATCTACATAGATATACTTACTATGCTCTGTGATCATCATGCAAACAGAAATTGGTAGATAGGCATTAAAAAGCGTGTCTTACTTGAATTCGTTGCTGATTTGTGTTGATCAATTACACGAAATGTGTATGAAGGACAGACTAAAGAGACAGTTTTATAAAGAATAAATGATGGATGTGTTACCATTGGATCTCTGTAGATAACTATTTTCCGACCGTGTAGAAAGACCCTACATACCGTTATATTACATGTTGGACTATGAGCCGTATAGAATGGTTCTTAGTAAAATAACAGCACACATTTTTTCCCAAGGATGCATAAAACAGTGGTTAAAGCAAAAGAGCACTTTTATATCTTTTAAAGACACTTTGATCGACATGATTCGTTTTCATAAGATGAATTTGAATATTGAGGCGATCAGTTAAAGTGACTGGATGACTTGTATTCCTGGGAACGAGGAAATAGCGCTTTATGTCAACGATGTGATACGGGGTGGTGGCCAAGAATTTCAATACGATTGGTTTCCAGTCCAAGAGAAGAATAATAAACATAATCTTATTTTACTTACGAAATCTGTAGATATTATTGATGCAATTCTTCATTTAGAACTGCTAGAGACGCTTATTGCGAAGCATGATATCAATCTGTGAAACGATGTTGAAGAAATAAAATACAATAAAGGAATATGTTGTTTTATTTGTGTACACCACCACACCTACCAATACTTCATCTTTTCTGTCAAATCAAATTCAAATGTATGGGTTATAAATAACAAAGACATATTGTTCTTTCAATCTTTTATTGCCAAAGCTTGTATCACTAATACAGGCTACATGTATCAACTAAAATAAGACAAAATAAAGTCATCATTCATTTTCTTGCAATGCACATCAAACGGTTTTAAAATGTCCTTCATGTTCCGTCCAGAACATCGGTTCATAATGTAATATACGCAATACAGTCCGCATATGTTTGAACCTGTATCCTGTATTTGACTGAAGTTCATCCAATAACGCTTCTTTAACACTTGCTCAAAATGAACTTTGTAGTGCTCTGGTCTATTACCTAGTGAATCGAAAAATTCGTCGGGTCCCCTTTTAGGAAAATAAAAGGCCACCCAATGTTTTCCTGATCCCTGGCTCGTGTCTGTATTTGAAATTACGTATTGTTCCCGACGTATCTGAAGTTGATCCGCAGCACATATTGTCACAGGGTACTCTTTTAACATTTCCTCGAGTTCATAGTTATTCATTTTAAAATGTATAGGTGTTCCAATCCATAGTATCTTGGGTCATGCTTTCGCGATATTTATTACGTCGTGGGCTGTCTAAATCATGACTCATAGTTGTGTCCATTTTATCCCCATGTCGCTTCAGATCTCTATGCTTTTGTGACCGTCTTATTTCCGACCAATCAATATCAACCGCTTGCGCTACGGGTGTCACAAGTTTAACTACTTGGAGATCTTCCCCTTTTTCTTCTTGTTTCATTGCTTCCCTTTCATGTTCTTCTTTTAATTCGGCCATTTTCCTAAGATGAGCACCGCTACCTACTATGTAACGGCCCATATGGTCAGGCCGTACGTATCCGTCCCTCAAGTCTTTGAAGTGTTGATACCACTTTTCTGGGCCCGGTTTATACGGTACCCATTTTTCTTGTTTATAATCGTATACCTCTGTGGAACCCATTTTGGCATGGTGAAAGTTAAAGCACGCCAATCCTTCTTACAGCGTTCATTCATCATCATCCGATTCTTGTTCGTCATCACTTTCTTTATTATCCTCCATTGAATATTCTTCTTTGCTTTTGTGATCGGGCCACAACTCATCAAATAGGTCTTTTCTAAGCGCAATGGCTTGCCGAATAGATTCTTTGACAGTCATGCCGTGCTGACTTCTTAATTTCTTAGCCGACTGTAGAATCTGCTGCGGAGTAGGATCGTTTTGTAGCTCATAAAAGTCAATTAGAAATCGGGCATAATTTTGTCTCAGTCTCTTTCTTAATTGAAGCAATTCGTCATTAGCAGTGCGACGGTAAGCTTCGTCAAAAGAGAGCCCTTGTTCTGTATAATTGTTAACTCTAGCTCTAAATTGTTTCTTTTATAGATTGTCTGAGGGGATCCTGAAAACGCTTATCCCAAATCTCACGACGTGATCGCTCTTCTATAATCGCAACTTTTCTACGTTTACCGGGAGGTCCCTTGGTCAAAGATCGTTTCTTTACAAAGCTTGTGTCATTATTCCTATTTTCTGTTTCATCATCACTATCATCATCATCATCATCATCATGGTCATCATAATCCTCCTCCTCATCTTCATCCTTGTCATCATTTTTTTCAGATAAGTATCCTTCTCCATTGAAATAGTCTCCTGGTTTATATTCATCATCTGTTCGTTTTCTCTTTTTTGGATTGTTCGCCTCGAAAATGTTATCACGTAAACGGTGTTGTTCTGAGGTACTCGATTTTAAGTATATTACCAAATAACCGTGCGGTCTTGATGTCGCTCGTTCAAACCGTTTCATAAAGATGTTACTAGACGAAGGGTAAATTCTTCTTGCCAATGTAGCTACTTGTTGTCTGTCAATAGGATTATTAAATAGCACCAGATACTGCGTATTCAAAGCGATATCCCTACAAGCTTTACCTTGGGGGAACAAATTTTGGGGGAGATATACGACAGATATGTTCCTGTGGTGACTGCCCTTGGTAAAGACCAGCGGGTTCCTTTGATTAACATTTATATATTGGGAATCATTCAAGTAGTCTGGAATACCGTGTACAAATTCTACCCCGGGGATTTCACGCTGAAGTTAATCATACAATGGTTGCCATTGTCCAAAACACCATATGATACGCTGAGGCTGAGGTCTTACAAGATTTGATGATAACAGGTTTCTTGTCCATTCAGTTTTTCCACTACCACTTGGTCCTGAAACGACCATAGAAAATGGATGTTGAAACGTCGTCTCTCCTGAGATGTCCCATGTTCGTAATGGAGGTGAAAAACTGTCAGTGGCTTCGTCATTTTCGTGAACATAACGTTGATGTCTCCGCATGTTGTCAATCCTAGAGAAAGACTGATGGCAAACAGGACACTGATACATTTGTGAAACCGATGTAAGTTATATATTTTTTATCAAAAAGACACTGCTTTATTCTGTTCTGTTAGCCATTCTTACGCTTTCTTGAGACAGAGGAGAAGGAAGAGGAGGAGGAGTGGAGGAGGAGGAGGAGGAGTGGAGGAGGAGGAGGAGATTGAGGAGGAGTGGAGGAGGAGGAGATTGAGGAGGAGGAGGTTGTATGCTACCAACACTTAGTACTCACTGATGCCTTCCGCTTAATACCAAGATCGTCAAAATCGGTTTTGACATGTCAATTAACCTAGTGTCAATGCATCCGCTCTCAAATCAACATACGCTATATGGCTTCTGTTTTTATTTCTAACAAACGGCATATAAAATAGGCAAATTTCTAAAATGATTATATTTCTCATAAATCTAAATTAAACAGGCTGTTCTGCTATTAAAGAGACAAACTACTGAAATTAGGAAATATATTTCTCATTTATTTAACGAAATGTTAAACTTTTATGGCATAAACTGTTACAATTTGTATATTTAAAAAGGTGACCTATTTCTTTTAAATTTTATGTATAAAAGACCAAAATCAGTTAGATTTCAAGTATTAAAAATCCCTGGCTTAAATAGAACGTTATAAGGAACGTATAAAACTCCCAACATAAAACAGATGCTATGGCAACCGGGTATAAAATATGCATGCAGTTGACCATATCGTGCACTTCAATAGAAGTTAATTAAGGACCACAATGCAGCTTTCTTCATGGTACGCGCATTTAATCGATTTTATTTATGCGCTCCATAGGACAGGACAGTTTATGTTTTTGTGCGAAAAAGTTCAACTCTCGGTCACGGCACAAAAGGGTCATTAAATTTCAATGGGAAAAAGAATTCTTTTCATCTTTTGTAAACCACAGCTGTGCGTGACTTTGAGTAATGTGCATCAAAAGTTAAAACTATATTTAGTAACGAGGACAAAGGACTTTTGTTCAAAATAGTTCCGCTAGGCATTGTGCTCCTAGACAGAGCGGCGCTCATACTTTATGGTCAATAGTTTTGAATAGACAAAGAATCTTTTCATCTAGGGTTAAGGGAATATTCAGTTTGAATGGGACAAAGACTTTTTTGATGGATGTTAATGGTGCAGGTGAACAGTGGATTTAAAGAATAGATGATCATGAGTGACGCACGCGTGATGTTTACTAAAAATAAAGTTGAGCATGCGCATTTAGAACTAATGTATCTGCCACTAGAGTCATTTAGTTACAGTACTTTGAGGAGTGAACATATATGAAAAGCAAGTTGCTAGTTTATTTTATTCCTGCAATTTATTTAAAGAAGACTCGTTTTCATTAATCTATATTTTGTAAGTATATAACTCTTTCCATTTAGATGTATTAATATAAAGAAAAAGAATACTGTAACTAGATAAATTATCATTGTAACTAAAAACAAAGATGATTGTATTCTAAAACATAGATTGACGTGTGCGCATTTTAATGTAACTAAAAATAGACAATGATCTCATTCTAAAATAGATTGACGCATGCGCATTTAGAACTAGTATACTTTCATCGGAGTCATTTATTCACTGAACGCCAAGGAGCAAACAGGTATTTATCGCTTATTTATATTGTATCCAAAATAAGTTATCCTGTATAAATTTTGTTATTTTTAATCTTTTATTAATAATATAGCATTTAATCTGATTCTACTGTATATTTTTCTTTCACTTCACGTTATCTCCCCGTCTAGGGCTGAGTACCTGACCCTCAATGTGCGCGATCACGCCCTAGATAGGTATATGAGTCAGCTCCGTATACTTCAGGGAGATATAAATATCAGAGTGAGGTCATTCTTAAAATAGAAAGATGATGTCATTCTTAAAATAAAATTCAAAATGGCCGCTGCGCATGACGTCATTCTCACGCATGCGAAGTCGTGGGGCCAAACCGACCCCTATACTACTTATACTAGTATAAATTAATTTTTAAAAGAAGTTTTATCAAACGAATTTCTCCCACCATGCCAACTATGCAAACAGGGGGACATCTCATTCACACGAAATACTCAAATAAAGTATCACTATTTATATGTTTTCGTCTGATATTTTGATGTAGCTAAGATAGTTCTTGAAGAAAATAATGTGGGTCGCGACATTTGTCGTTGTGTCGTTGCGACAGAACAACATAACATAACGGAAAAAAATCTCTACCATTGTTTGAAGATTGATAATCATGATAGATATGACTGATGGATGATGATGTTGCAGGTCAAGATTGTTGAACATGACTGATGATGATTTAGGATGATTAATGAATGAAAATGTTGCTGAAGTTGATTGATCATGTATGCTAATGAAAATTTATTATGATAACTGATGATGAAACTTGATGATGACTGATAGAGATGTATCATGATGTTTATATGCTCTTCTCAAAATCTGTAAGTAAAGATATTCTTGGTTCATTTAGTTGTTAATGTCCCTAGAGGATGATCGATAATGATTCATGATGATGGTGATGATGATGAAGATGATGATGATGATGATGATGATTGGTGGATAATGATGTGGCTATAAATAACGATGTAAACGATTGATCGTAATTAAGATGATTTATCAAGATGATTACTGATAAATTGTGATCGATGATTAAATATACTAATAATCACTTCAAGCCCGCCACGTGTATATTATAGCGCATTTTAATATCTGTTTGGGCATTGTACTTGGAGTTGAAAGGTGACGCCAGGTAACGTAATAAAACTTATTTAGCGTCTGATGGCCCTTTCACGCTTCCGTAGAATCAACATTTATTACACGAAATTCATGTTGAAAATATATCTGAAATGTCTAGGTCTGCAGCTCTCAAATACGGAAATATCTTACATCCGAGGCATATACTGACACTTTCAGATAACATTAAAAAGGACCTTACGAAGTTCCAAAAATCTCTATGTACCCTTGCTCCGTTACGGACCGCTGTGGGATTTGTGTTTATTCCGAGTTCAAATATGTTTTCGTAGATGAAAAGCTGACATATCGTGCTAAAGCCCAGGTATTTTCATTTTGACGGGGTCACCCCTGCGCAAATGCAAAGGCGACTTTCGTTTTCAAGTTTAGCATGTCTACTTTCATTTTTTTTACTTCCGGAAATAGCTGAAGGTCGCGTAACGTCATTTTCTGTGTTGTCAAAAACATACATACGCCTGGCGAGATTGCATAAAAATGTGCCTTGTGTCCTAAGGATGTACCAGTAAAAGAAATTGTTCTTTTTTGTTTATAAAATTCAGCTACTTCAGCTCCATTTTGATACAGTTTCTAGATTTTCACTCCGTCGTAGACTTTCCACAAGATATGCATACATTTGCTTCAACAAAACAAAAAGAAAAGTGGGTGTTGAGTAGTATGCAGTGACATGCAAGTCAGCTGAAGTCAGGTACCCTCGTAATGCCGCATTTCAGAAAGCGATCCGCAGAATAGACACCCTACTTTCGTTTTCAAGTAAAACAACTCGAAAATATGTGACTATAATCATGAAAAGTGTCTAATTTTAAGAAACATTCCACAAGTGAAATAATGCCCATTTGCCCCTGGTTTACGCGCAAATGCGCTAAAAATGGAAAAATTAGGATCTATTTATTAGAATCTTTTTTAGGATCTATTTATTAGGAACTTTTTAAGGATCTATTTATTAGCTTTGATATTTATTAGGGACTTTTTTCGACTACACCACTGAAGCACATTTTTGACAGAATATAACCTAACGTCATTTCTTGATCAAATTTGATGAAAAATAATGATGATTCATAGATATCATCTAAATCAAAATTAATATTCGATGAAATAAGCAGCAAAAGGCTACTGATGTTTCAAAGATATCATCTGAATGAAAAACCTTGGCAATTTCTTAAAGTTACACTATGGAGTGAATTGGCATTTTTTGGACATTTTTTGTTTTTATTTTATATAAACTCACCATACTCCCCTCTGACAGATGGAAAAAAATAAAAGTTCAAATATAAAACCTTTATTTGATGAATTTCCAGGATAAACAGTAAATATTTGACATGTGTTTACAATTACACATTTATGAAAAAAAGAGCCAGGCTATATATTTAGTACCATCATTTCCTGAGTCTGAATAATTATAATTTTGTCATAGCGTTAATGGGAGTTATATTGGATTGATGTAACCGAATTTATATGGGTGATTTGCACCAGGTACATGAGGTAAAATACAAGTAAAATTTTGATGCAGAGCATCAAATCGCTGGAGAACTGAATTTACAATAAGGTAAAAAAAATCACGAAATTTTAATGATATATACCATATACCATATACATATCGACAAAATTTATCACGTGATCCGAAACAGGTAAACAACTAGAGTTTCCCAGCAAGTGTGTTTATATATATACCACATGTACACATTGCAAAGATTAACTAGTATTATCTTGAATACATAACACACAAACATTTAATTAAGTTTTAATTGTTTAAATGAATGTACACATTTTTATTTACCCAGCAATACAGCTGGATCGTCGTCAAGAACGTTTGATTCTTTTAGATCCTCTGACTTCGACAACATTTTGCTTTTAGAAGGAGTTTATTGTCTGTTTTACAAACAAACGCATCGTGTACATAACTTTCAATCAAAAAAAAATGTATATTTTTCAAAGACCCTGTTTTATTTCCTCTTTCTTTTATGTAATCAGCAATATTTTAGAATTCCATTTAATCACACCCGTTAACCGGTTGCGAGCAAAACAGTTCGTGGCGGACAAAACAGTTCTCCGATATTTTTGCCGGCATCTATATTGGGGTATGGGGTAAGTATTTTCGATCCAAGAATCGGTTAGTGCAAGATATGTTAAAGATCTTATTTTCTATAAAAAGTAGCATGAACAAAGAACATGCCATGTGTTTCCCGTTTAAAACTAACGTATATTGAGTAAGTTATGGCCAGTTAAAAGTGTGATTTTGTTGAAAAAATACGAAAACGAAAGTTTATCGCAATATATTTAATTCAATTTTCAACATATGGCCATAGTATTAACGTCAACCTTTAAAATAATGTTTGCTCTGAATATTGTCCAACTTTTAACCGACAAAGCGGAATATTCAACGAGTTATAGACATTCAAATATGACATGGTCTAAAAAAAGTGTTGCGGCATTGCACAGTTCAAAATTATTTGTGTGGCGAGACAAAGCAGTCCTGTGTATTTTTTTTTATTTTAGTTAAATAAATAGTGTCTAAATAGTGATATCGAGCATGTATCTATTAAAAAGTAATATTTATATTCTGACAACTGCAGATCATTTATTGAATATCTAATAAATTTACATTTTGCAGTAATGGACGCACCGAAATGAAAGCAATAGCTTAATTAATAACGAAATCAATAACGAAATCAAGAAATGTCTTTGCTGACTCACTAGGAACCCCGTAACCTGGCATATTAATCCAATAAGTGATAAAAAATGGAAATATTTGGCAGCTTATTGGATGTTTAAACTAATTAAATTATAAGAATCCTTATATAAGCCAATCCATAGTTCGAACAAAGACCACTCACTTAAATCATTAGGGAGAGCTATACATAACGAGTGTGAGTTCGAGTTCAAGTCCCCGGACGACACTTACGTCCTCTGTGACTATTTGAAAGAAGACAATGTTACTAAAACCTTTCTTCCTCCCACTGCGATTCGTGGGGAGAAGTTGACAGGTATTTTGGCTGAGAACAGGGTAGAACAACAAGTTAGGCTCGCCGTTATATAACTGAAATACTACAAGAAACGACACTAAACCCTGAACCAACAAATAAACAAGCAGTGTTCGGTATTTAACAAAACTTGAAAATCTATTTCAGATCTCATGTTATAAACTATTTATAGATTGGTTACATTCAGACCTCGGGCAAATAGTAATGATTATTTACTAACAAGCCCAATTTATTGCGTAAATGTATGCTACTGACCGGCATGGCATTACATGAAAATCCAAAAATTATCCTTTATTTCAAAATATACTTGTAAAATAGTAGCAACTATGGACTGGCGATGTATATAATGAATATACGCGTATTTTACATCAGTGTATGCATAAGAAATGCATAATGTCATCTCCGCTGTACTATTTAAACATTAGAAATAATCAATCCTTAAACAGACACAATGCACGTTGCTTTACCGGTACCGTGGCTATTAAAACTACGCAAATGTCGGTACTAAATCCAAAGTTTACGTTTGTCTAAATTTTCACTCACTGAGACATTGCTGAGCTAGTACCGACTTCTTTTGTCAGCTTACAATGAGTAACGAGCTTGATATCACTATTTATACTATTTATTAAACTAAAATCACAAAAGACACGAGACTGCTCTGTCTCGCCACACAAATAATTTTGAACTGTGCAATGCCGCCACACATTTTTTCGACCATATCATGTTTGAATGTCTATAACTCATTGAATATTGCGTTTTGTCGGTTAAAAGTTGGACAATATTCAGAGAAAACATTATTTTAAAGGTTGACATTAATAGTATAGCTGTAAGTTGAAATGTGAATTAAATATATCACGATAAACTTTCGTTTTCGCATTTTTCAACAAGATCACACTTTTAACTGGCCATAACTTACTCAATATACGTTACTTTTAAACGAGAAACATATGGCATGTTCTTTGTTCATGCTACTTTTTATAGAAATAAAGATCTTTAACATATTTTGCACCGACCGATTTTAGGATCGAAAATACTTACCCCAATATAGATGCCGGCAAAAATATCGGAGAACTGTTTAGTCCGCCACGAACTGTTTTGCTCGCAACCGGTTAACGGGTGTGTTAATCTTTACTTCAATTCTGAAATTATCTGTAGAATATTGTAAAGACTGGGATTAAATTTGGATGCTGTGTAGGTTGAGGGTCTAATTGTTTATTTATTAGCAAGTGTTAAAAATAGATTAACTGTCATGGTTGTAAACCCATTGTAAAGGCTATTGATACGGAGTATAGGGATAACATAAGTTCTTTATACATTTGTCCTATTTTCCTAAAAAGCTATCTTTTGAAATAATAAAAATTTTATGCAATTTTCAGCTCCTAATTCCTTTATAACCTTTCATTAACTGCCTTATTCGGCGACGCCGTCTAAATTCGTTTTCGTTACCTATGCCACGTGACTTCAGTTTGCAAATCAAACTACTTGATAACGCATTATAGATAATTTATCAAAATGGAAGATTTATGCAACACTCTGCCTGATCGGACGAGAGTGTCAATTTCTTTCACTATGTTGATTGTGCTACGCTGAGTGAAATGTAGACAAAGCGTTTATCCTAAACGACGCTGTTCACAGTTTTAAAGCTAACTGTCACTTTTAGCAAGAATATTGATATATCTCAAAATGATAAGTAAGTTTAATAAATATGATAAAAAACTGTTCAAATACCAACATATATCAAATTAAAGAAAGAGCTGAATACGGTCTGCGTATCACATGAATAAGGGTGTGATAAGAGTCTTTTATGTAGAGAAGTGCTTTTTAAAAGATTTTTCTTGTAACAATTGTCGTCTGTATATGAAAAGGTTTCTTGCTTTTGTGACTTATTCAGATTGCATATTAAAATGAGTACTTGTTTGCTTTGATATATTTGTTATAAATTATTTAACTGATTTATTATATATGAATATTTTTCTTTAGTATGGTATGCAAATATTGAACTCAGTTGAAATTTGTTTTATTATATATATGCTATATAATGACTGAATCTCATTACTCTGAAATGAAGGTACGCTGCATACAGTTTATCTGTGTGATATTACTATGATCAAATTTTGCTTATGACAGAGAAATATTGAAATAATTACAATTGTATGTTTTGCTTGACCTTCACTTTTTTATAGGTGTGACGTCATTGTCCAAAGATTCATGAATAGCGAATATGCATTTGTTAAAGCGGGATCAGTTGGCATATTTTAGAAATAAATAAAAATAAAAGATCAAAAAAATCCTTTAATTGATTTTTTCTCATGTATTCTAATCAAACTTGATTTGTAGCATCTTTATTAGGCCCGCAGCCAACTTTGTTCAGCTGGGACATTTAACCCCTTTTAGGGGCTGCTAGAGCTAAAACTAGAAATGCCTTTATACAGCGTCTCATGAACAGCTTGGTGCATGCCGTTCTAGAAAACACGTACAAAAATCATAATTATCATTATTCAGAAAATGTATTTGCCAGTAAATTGTAGCTCACAGTACAATACTTTCAAGCTACGTGCACTGTCACATGTATCCTATCAGTCTAATCCAGAGTACATATGGAATTTCAACATCATAATTATGTTTGTTAATGAAGATGTTATACAGCGATCTATTTAAAACTTCTTAATCATTATTGGAGCATCATTATAAGGTCCTCTTCCAAAGTTATTTATATAGAAGCTTGGTCCCTATTAGGGACCACTATGGCTAAAAGTAGATATGCCTTTCTTCGCATTAACCACTAACAATATCGTAAGGTCTCCTGCTATTTTGTTACAAATGGGGATAGGGACCAATTTAGCTAAAAATATAAACACGTTTAATGACCTCTTCTCATGAACCGCTTCATGAGTCTTCATCAAACTGCTGCTGTAATTATTCGTCTAAGGATAAACGAAACAAAATTGCAACCCTACGAAACCTTTGCGAAAAATTAAAACAGAACCATTTAAATTGTTTAGTGCGGTTTCGAGCCCAGGACTGACTGCAAATTTTTCTTACTCTTTGACATTCGAACAAGTCGTCTGATTGGTTCAAATAAAAATAGATTTGCGAAAATAAAAATAGCAATATTAGAAATCCAAAATATACAGAAGACGAATGGGTCATTCTCAGATCTTCGTTTAGAAAGATCTTCGTTTAGAAGATCAAGTACTTTAGTCAGATTGTATATATATACTAAATTCAAATTTCATATTTGAAAATATAAACTATGACTGCGTATATAGCTTATGTCAAAATAAAATTAACAAGTTCACGTGTTTTATACGACTTTTTTGACAATTGACTGTTACAGCATGCAGTTTAATTACGAATACAAAATTAATGTATATAATTAGTTTGAACAAGCCACGAAGGAAAACCAATGTAGCAAAATAGTGTTGTCATAGTCACAGTTATCTCCCCGAAATCATTTGTAGTGTTTAATCTATACAGAACAGCGGACACAACAATTATGTGTTTATGTTCTAATTTATTTATAATGAACATTGTCTCCAAAGTAAGACCGAACTAATTTACTGAATACATAAATAATACAGTTAAGATCATTTATCAAATAAGTTTTAATGGCATAAAAATCCAAGGAAATCTCAGACAAATACAAAGATACCATCGGTTGATCGCCTATCACATTAAGACATTTTTTAAAGTAGTTAAGCAAGTAGTATCAGAAATGCGTTTATCCTACCTATCAATTATACTGCAAAAAGTAGGAAATTTATAACATTTCCATGGTAATTAGGTACCTCTGACAACAAATATTTTCAGTAAAGGTTACCGCCCTTTTGTGATGTACGGTGTTACATGAACTCCCATTTATTATTCAAGCGTGTACACAATGTAGAAGATAAACTAACTAATTCGCATTACTCATACCTCTTTAACTCCTTCTTTATCATCACCGCTTTTGCAGAAAAGGAGCTCAGTTTTGAGGCCCCGTCTGAGAGCCTTGAGAAAAATAAGTTGAGCTCCCTTAAATACATACACTCTCTTTAAAAGTCGGTGTAATCTTTACACCACTGACGAAATTAAAACACATTTCAAAACCTCAACTGTATTACATGTAATAAAACATTTTTAAACAATTTCAATGCCTACTCGCTTTCTTTTTCTAACAGTATATGTAAAGTGTGTACGTTGTTGTCCCCCTTTGCATAGTATCTCTGTTTATATACGGTATCCGAATGACGTTTGTAAACAAGTTCTCCTAAGCGGGAAGTTTAGAAATGTCGTCTCCAACATATCCCTATGTTTTTATTGAATCATCTCTTAGCTTGTCATGTGATGATAAGTTAGTCCTGTTGTCAGAGCGATGGGATGCCCAGGAATACAAGTTTCTAACTAGGTTTGTATTTGTATTCTCCCCAAAATATAAATAAAGCTGTTCAAACCTTAACATACATATATCGAAATAGTCCAGAACAGTTTTAGAATAGGTTTAATAATGCAGGTCATTTGATTTTTTTGCAGTACATTACATTAATTATTATCATGTCATTCGTTATTTTACGAATTTTATCATTACATTATTTTTGTCATGAAATTTAGTGTCTAGTTTACCAAAAACACTAATATTACCGAAAAGCAAAGTTTTTCCGGGGGAGGCCTCGCGTACCCCCACCGCCAGGAGGGGGAAATCCCCTCCTCCAACCTCCTCCTGGGCGTATTTTTCAATATGGCCCAGGTACGCCCCTGATTATCTATTATATTTCTTACTAATACGTGGTGATTTTTCGTAGAGACATTCGTTCTTCTTGCGCCCACTATGATTTTCACATTTCGCGACTTGTCGAGGAGCCACACTACGGATAAATAAGCTGTCATTAAGTACGGCAAAGAAAAAAAACGAAAAAAGAATGAAAAGATATCATTATATATATCATCAACTGACAGATGTCTTATATGCTCTTTATGTCATCCATAAAATTGCCGTCTGCCACAGGAGCTAACTACATGGTTTGCCAGGAAATGAAAAGATGGTACTCGGTCATGTTTTGTTTGCAAAAAGAATGAATCAATTACATGTCTGTACTTACATTGCGGGCATTTTAAGACCACGAGTCAACACCATGGTATAGAAAAGTCTTTGAACTTGTCATAGTAACCTTTCCATAAATGTTGTTACGTGCACACACGTGAACTACAAATTTATGAAATAAGATAGCTAGTCTCACTGCACAAGTGATGCACATGAGTTGTCGACAAGATTTGGATACGAGGAAAGAAATTGACTTTAAAGGACCACATACTGTAAACATAATTTTTCATATAAAACTGTCAACATTTGATAAAAATGCAATCATGCATTGTTTCTATGACAACGCAAAAAAGATTCTATTTCCTAAAGATACTGTATACATTTAAATTACGTTAGTGACGTCACAAACACTGATGTGGCCGCTTCTAAAGGAAGTTGCAAATTTAAAGCTGTCATAGTGGTCAGATTTTATAATTCTTTCGTTGTCATTCTATAAAATTTACAAAAAAAACCCCGGAAATTCAGGCTTTCCTTCATCTTTAAGAAAATTCTGAAGTTTTACTAGTATCTGATTTCACATCATAATGATTTTCCTAATACATGACACACCATATAGTTTTCCGGAACCTGGTTAAACAAAGAAAAAGCTTTACAGAATAGACCCTTTCCCTCTGAAAATTTATATGTAAACGACAGTCTTTGGTCACGAAAGATTCAAATTACTCGGTGTCAAATTTTGTCACTTTTTACACTAGATTTAATCGAACGAAATGAATACACGATAATTATGGTACATGATACATATCTTGATTTTCAAATGTGAAAAACTATGTTATGTTGTCTGTCCCTTTACTTCCCTTCCGTAAAAAATGCTTATCATACAATTATAAAAATTCTCAGTCAGTATGTGACTTTAATTACGGAGAGATAAGCTGAACAAAAGACTTCTGACATGTTGCATGTTTTTGTTTAACACAATTATACTGAAACCCGTGTATCATTGAGTTTGGATACCCGATACATCTTTTCACCAGAAACTGAAAAGATAGAATTACATCAGTATTGTTAGGGCTAATGTATCAAAAGTGTCAGTAATATTTTTCTCAACGTCGTTTTGATGGTCAAGTGCTATATAATAAATCACTTTCATTTCTTTAAGAATGCTAGACTGTGATAGCATAGTGTGATATATCTGTGCGTCCGAAACATAAATCTTTGATAAGAAATCTTATAAGATTATACTTGACAAAATTGGAATTAAAGGTCTGAAAACTTAATGATTGTTTATTTGCTCGTTCTTTGCAAATACTCAACGATTAAGGTGGTCACAAAATATCAAAAGATGTCACAAGAGACTGGAATGTTTGGTAAATCTTTAACTTTACAGAAGTGACAGCCAAATGACAAAAAAACTTACGACCTATTTAACCCCTGATCAGAATGATGAACAATGATTAACATTTATACTCTTTCAAATTATGCACGCAGAGTCACATACGATAGCTGGAATAAAATATTTAAATTTATTTTAAGTTAGCAAAGCTAATAGCCCAAAATATAGATCGAATATTCCGTTTTGGCAACGTCGATATTGATGACCCGACATTTCACGGCGGTTTCTCAGTGGGTTACTGGGAACCAGAATAAGACGCGGCCAACTTTCGTGTAGTCCTGTTAACTATTTTAAAACTTTTGAAGTTCCAAACAACCTGTTTCCAAAAGTAGCTCGCTCATAAACACAGGTCGCTGCTATGAAACATCTTAAGATCTTAAAATCCCTTCTTTATCTTCTGTGATAAATTCTCAGATAAGATTATTGTTGTAAAACACAATAATTACATTGATGCTGATAATATATATCTTTTTGCAGACGAATTTCCTCTGCTAGATCACATTTTTTGCAAGAATGGCATTTTCGTTAGCTCTGCATTTTCTCAAAAATAGTTGAAGTTTTAGTTAAAGAATAAAATGATTGCCTTATATACGCTCAAATATGTATTAAAGAATTTTGATGAAATGTTAAAAAAAATAACCACTCATATGATTTATACTAAAATTAAAGACCTGAGACAACTTTGAGCATTGGTCATTTTTCTACCTTTCTGTTGGCAATTCCGGAAAAGAAAATTTATTAGACAATAAAATTTCATTTACCTTTTTTTTTACTGACAGCTAAACTGTGGAAAAAGCTTGAAGGTTACGTTACTTGTTTGTCTGATTCTGGATATGAAACCAGTTGTGTTGTCATTCTGGATGGTGCAATCATAACAACCAGTGGGCCCGAGCCCGCAGTCTCCGTGTTGATGATACGCAGTATGGTTCGAACCTGACTAGTTACTAGCCATGTTTTATCTAAGGTAGCTATTTTATTTAACAGCGTTCATAAAACAATACAAGATGGTTGGAAAACAATAAAATGTAAAGATGGGTAAGTTGAACGATTACTCTAATGTCGGAAATAAAACCGTTAATTTTGAATATATTTTAATTACATTTGTATTCTGTTTTAAAACGAGACAGAGTAAGTTTATCACAACAGTGACATATTTGATCATATTAACAAAGTATCGTATTGGTTTTGATAGTATCCTATTTTCAAGTAAAGGAGATCATTTCTCAGATGGTTTCAGGTGTTTCCAATCACATAATATTTAGGCAGTACCATATGTATTGTATTATAAGTTGGACAACGTAAGTCAAATATGACAAGGATTAGGCATTAAGTTAGAAACATGTGTTGTAAGTAACTTATATTTCGACTGAACTGTTCAAAAATCGGTCTCTGTAAATTTCAATAAAGCAAGCTACATCGTCAAATCTCCATGGATACGTTTAATACGATTATTGTTTACAATGTCGTTTAAGACTTGGTTTTACTTATTTTCTATTTTGAAAAAATCAAGTACAAGTATTTTTCAAATTGTCATTTTGACTGGCACCACAGCACCGTCTTGAATCACTTTGGCACAGCAACTGCGTGCGTCTTGAATTACTTTGACCCAGAACTAAGTCTTGAACACTTCGACCCCATAATAAAGTCTTGGATCACTCTTACCCCACAGCTAGAGTACTGAATCACTTTGACCCCACTGCTATGTCTAGAATAACTGACCCACAGCTACGTCTTGGATATTTTTGACGCCACAGCTATGTGACGCCTGAACAACGTTTTGATTCACTTTTATACCACTGCTACATCTTGAAACACTTCGACCTCTCAGCTAGGTCTTGAAACACTTCGACCCCTTAGGTAGGTCTTGAATCACTCTGATTCCACTTTAAGTTTTAGCCCACATCTACGTGACGACAAAGCTACTTCTTTAGCCATACTGAAAAGTTTTGAATTACTTTCACCCCACAGCTACGTCTTAAATCACTTTGAGCCCACATAGTTTCTGCGTGACTCCACAGTTATGTCTTAAATCACTTTGAGCCCACATAGTTTCTGCGTGACTCAAGTTATGTCTTAAATCACTTTGAGCCCACATAGTTTCTGCGTGACTCCACAGTTATGTCTTAAATCACTTTGAGCCCACATAGTTTCTGCGTGACTCCACAGTTATGTCTTGAATCACTTTGAGCCCACATAGTTTCTGCGTGACTCCACAGTTATGTCTTGAATCACTTTGAGCCCACATAGTTTCTGCGTGACTCCACAGTTATGTCTTGAATCACTTTGAGCCCACATAGTTTCTGCGTGACTCCACAGTTATGTCTTGAATCACTTTGAGTCCACATGGTTTCTGCGTGACTCCACAGTTATGTCTTGAATCACTTTGAGCCCACATGGTTTCTGCGTGACTCCACAGTTATGTTTTGAATCACTTTGAGCGCACATGGTTTCTGCGTGACTCCACAGTTAAGCCTTGAATCACTTTGAGCGCACATGGTTTCTGCGTGACTCCACAGTTATGTCTTAAATCACTTTGAGCCCACATAGTTTCTGCGTGACTCCACAGTTATGTCTTAAATCACTTTGAGCCCACATAGTTTCTGCGTGACTCCACAGTTATGTCTTAAATCACTTTGAGCGCACATAGTTTCTGCGTGACTCCACAGCTACGTCTTGGATCTGCTTAGACCCAACAGTTAAGTCTTGAATCACTTTGACCCCAAAGCTACGTTTTGAATCAATTTGATCCCATCGCTAATTCTTCAAATAATTTGACCACAGAGCTGCGTCTTGAATCACTTTGAGTTTTTATACATTTATAGTTTGGTGAGTTTATATTCCTGTTTCTCCCAGGACCAGGTTGTTTTAATTTTTACTAACAATTACTGACAACGTATTTTCTCATTTTCAAAGAAATGACTAACTTGTTTTTTTCAGTTCGTCATTAATAAATTGTTCTCCACAAGTAACTGAATATTTCCACTTGAGAATCAGTTGCTTTCACTGAAATGATTCCGATGTTTTGTCAAATCATCACGTAAATATTCGTCTCACTCAACAAGGATCGAACCAGTGACTGGAACTGGGAGAATAGTACTCTCCAAGATCTTGCTTCTGTTCCTGAAAGTTCAGGGCATGCTGTATTTTTCTGTCCCTGGAAGCACACGTTCAGACCAAGCGGTATTTGCTTCTGTTCCTGGAAGAACACATACAGGTCATGCTGTATTTGTTTCTGTCCCTGGAAGAACACGTACAGGTCATGCAGTATTTGTTTCAGTCCCTGGAAAACACGTACAGGTCGAGTTGTATTTGCTTTTGTCTTTAAAATAACACGTATAGGTCATGTTGTATAAGCTTCTGTTCCTAGAAGAATACGTACAGGTCAAGCTGTATTTGCTTCTGTCTCTAAAAGAACACGTACAGGTCATATTGTATTAGCTTCTGTTCCGAGAAGAACACGTACAGGTCATGCTGTATTAGCTTCTGTTCCTAGAAGAATACGTACAGGTCAAGCTGTATTTGCTTCTGTCTCTAAAAGAACACGTACAGGTCATATTGTATTAGCTTCTGTTCCGAGAAGAACACGTACAGGTCAAGCTGTATTTGCTTCTGTCTCTAAAAGAACACGTACAGGTCATATTGTATTAGCTTCTGTTCCTAGAAGAACACGTACATGTCAAGCTGTATTTGCTTCTGTCTCTGGAAGAACACGTACCAGGTCAAGCTGTATTTGCTTTTGTCTCTAAAAAAACACGTACAAGTCATGCTGTATTAGCTTCTGTTCCTGGAAGAACATGTACAAGTCGTGCTGTATTTGCTTTTGTCTCTAAAAGAACACGTACAAGTCATGCTGTATTTTCTTCTGTTCCTAGAAGAACATGTACAAGTCGTGCTGTATTTGCTTTTGTCTCTAAAAGAACACGTACAAGTCATGCTGTATTAGCTTCTGTTCCTGGAAAAACACGTACAGGTCATGCTGTATTAGATTCTTTTCCTGGAAGAACACGTACAGGTCGTGCTGTATTTGCTTTTGTCTCTAAAAGAACACGTACAGGTCATGCTGTATTAGCTTCTGTTCCTGGAAGAATACGTACAGGTCGTACTGTATTTGCTTTTGCCTCTAAAAGAACACGTACAGGTCATGTTGTATTTGCTTTTGTTCCTAGAAGAACACGTTCAGGTCGTACTGAATTTGCTTTTGCCTCTAAAAGAACACGCGCAGGTCATATTGTATTTGCTTCTGTTCCTAGAAGAACACGTACAGGTCGTACTGTATCTGCTTTTGTCTCTAAAAGAACATGTACAGGTCATGCTGTATTAGCTTCTGTTCCTAGAAGAATACGTACAGGTCGTACTGTATCTGCTTTTGTCTCTAAAAGAACACGTACAGGTCATGCTGTATTTGCTTTTTTCTCTGAAGGAACATATATAGGTCATGTTGTATATGCTTTTGTCTCTAAAAGAACACGTATAGGTCATGTTGTACTGTAAGTGTATTAATATTAGCGGAGTACTAATTTTCGCGCAAGAAGCGGGATCGAGCATGCGCTAATTCATGTCTAGGCGCTAATATTTGACTGAAATGAAAGGCTTTCCTAATAAAAAAGTAACATTTATCGTATTGAAAAAACCTTAATTACAATGCAACAGAACACAGAGAAATACATATTTATTTACTGCATTCCTAACTAATATTCTGCAGAAAGTTTTGAATAGAATAATTAAACCTGTTTCAACATTAGTGCAAAAGTCATCTATTTTTGTAAATTAAGTTGCTTTTGACTCTTAAAGAACACGTACAGGTTATGCAGTATTAGCTTCTGTCTCTGGAAGAACACGTGCAGGTCAAGCTGTATTTGTTTCTGTCCCTGGAGGAAGACGTAAGGTCATGCTGTATTTGTCTCTAAAAACACGTATAGGTCATGTTGTATTTGCTTTTGTCTTTAAAAGAACGCGTACAGATCAAGCTGTATTTGTTTCTGTCTCTGGAAGAACACGTACAGGTCATGCTGTATTAGCTTCTGTTCCTGGAAGAACACGTACAGGTCATTCTGTATGTGTTTCTGTCCCTTGAAAAACACGTCAAGGTCGTGCTGTATTTGCTTATGTCTCTAAAAGAACACGTATAGGTCATGTTGTATTAGCTTCTGTTCCTAGAAGAACACATACAGGTCAAGCTGTTTTCGTTTTTGTCCCTGGAAGAACACGTACAGGTCATGCTGTATTTGCTTTTGTCTCTCAAAGAACACGTATAGGTCATGTTGTATTTGCTTTTGTCTCTAAAAGAACACGTATAGGTCATACTGTATTATTTCTGTCCCTGGAAGAACACGTGAAGGTAATGTTGTATTTGCTTCTGTCTCTGGAAGAACACGTCGAGTCATGTTGTATTTGCTTCTGTTCCTGGAAGCACGTGTACAAGTCATCCTGTTCTTTTTGTACCTGGAAGAATACGTACAGATGATGCTGTATTTGCTTCTGTCTTTGGAAAAACACGTACAGGTCATGTTGTTTTTGCTTTTATCCCTGGAAGTACACGTGCACGTCATGCTGTATTTGCTTTTGTCCCTGGAAGAACACGTGCAAGTCATACTGTATTTGCTTCTGTTCCTGGAAGCACGGTGTACAAGTTATGATGTACTTTTCGTCCCTGGAAGAACACGTACAGGTCATGCCTGGTTTGCTTCTGTCCCTGGAGCATACTTTCAGGTCTTGCTGTATTTTGTTCTGCCTCTGGAAGAACACGTACAGGTCATGCTGTATTTGCTTCTGTTCCTGGTAGAACACGTAGACGTCATGCTGTATTTGCTTCTGTTCCTGGGAGAACACGAACATGTCATGCCTGGTTTGTTTCTGTCCCTGGAAGAAGACGTACAGGCCATGCTGTATTTGCTTTTGTCTCTAAAAGAACACGTACAGATCAAGCTGTATTTGTTTCTGTCCCTGGAACAAGACGTACAGGTCGTGCTGTATTAGCTTCTGTTCCTGGAAGAACACGTACAGGTCATGCGGTATTTGTTTCTGTCCCTTGAAAAACACGTACAGGTCGTGCTGTATTTGCTTTTGTCTTTAAAAGAACACGTACAGGTCATACTGTATTAGCTTCTGTTCCTAGAAGAACACGTATACGTCATTCTGTATTAGCTTCAGTTCCTAGAAGAAAACACGAAGGTAATGCTGTATTTGCTTCTGTCTCTGGAAGAACACGTACAGGTCATGTTGTATTTGCTTCTGTTCCTGGAAGCACGTGTACAAGTCATCCTGTACTTTTTGTCCCTGGAAGAACACGCACAGATCATGCTGTATTTGCTTCTGTCTCTTGAAAAACACGTACATGTCATGTTGTATTTGCTTTTATCTCTGGAAGTACACGTGCATGTCATGCTGTATTTGCTTTTGTTCCTTGAAGAACACATGCAAGTCATGCTGTATTTGTTTCTGTTCCTGGAGGCACGTGTACAAGTTATGCTCTACTTTTCGTCCCTGGAAGAACACGTACAGGTCATGCCTGGTTTGCTTCTGTCCCTGGAGCGTACTTTCAGGTCTTGCTGTATTTTGTTCTGTCTCAGGGAGAACACGTACATGCCATGCTGTATTTGCTTCTGTTTCTGGAAGAACACGTACAGGTCATTCTGTATGTGTTTCTGTCCCTTGAAAAACACGTCAAGGTCGTGCTGTATTTGCTTATGTCTCTAAAAGAACACGTATAGGTCATGCTGTATTAGCTTCTGTTCCTAGAAGAACACATACAGGTCATTCTGTATTTGCTTATGTCTCTAAAAGAACACGTATAGGTCATGCTGTATTAGCTTCTGTTCCTAGAAGAACACATACAGGTCATTCTGTATGTGTTTCTGTCCCTTGAAAAGCACGTCAAGGTCGTGCTGTATTTGCTTATGTCTCTAAAAGAACACGTACAGATCAAGCTGTATTTGTTTCTGTCCCTGGAACAAGACGTACAGGTCGTGCTGTATTAGCTTCTGTTCCTGGAAGAACACGTACAGGTCATGCGGTATTTGTTTCTGTCCCTTGAAAAATACGTACAGGTCGTGCTGTATTTGCTTTTGTCTTTAAAAGAACACGTATAGGTCATGTTGTATCAGCTTCTGTTCCTAGAAGAACACGTACAGGTCATACTGTATGAGCTTCTGTTCCTAGAAGAACACGTATAGGTCATACTGTATTAGCTTCTTTTCCTAGAAGAACACGTACAGGTCAAGCTGTATTAGCTTCTATCTCTGGAAGAACACGTACAGGTCATGCTGTATTAGCTTCTGTTCCTAGAAGGACACGTACATGTCAAGCTGTATTTGTTTCTGTCCATGGAAGAACACGTAGAGGTCATGCTGTAATTGAGTTTGTCTCTAAAAGAACACGTACAGGTCATGCTGTATTATTTCTGTCCCTTGAAGAACACGTACAGGTCATGCTGTATTAGCTTCTGTTCCTGGAAGAACACGTACAGGTTATTCTGTATGTGTTTCTGTCCCTTGAAAAACACGTCAAGGTCGTGCTGTATTTGCTTATGTCTCTAAAAGAACACGTATAGGTCATGTTGTATTAGCTTTTGTTCCTAGAAGAACACATAGAGGTCAAGCTGTTTTTGTTTTTGTCCCTGGAAGAAGACGTACAGGTCATGCTGTATTTGCTTTTGTCTCTCAAAGAACACGTATAGGTCATATTGTATTTGCTTTTGTCTCTAAAAGAACACGTACAGGTCATGCTGTATTATTTCTGTCCCTGGAAGAACACGCGAAGGTAATGCTGTATTTGCTTCTGTCTCTGGAAGAACACGTACAGGTCATGTTGTATTTGCTTCTGTTCCTGGAAGCACGTGTACAAGTCATCCTGTACTTTTTGTCCCTGGAAGAACACGTACAGACCATGCTGTATTTGCTTCTATCTCTGGAAAAACACGTACAGGTTATGTTGTATTATCTCTGGAAGTACACGTGCACGTCATGCTGTGTTTGCTTTTGTCCCTGGAAGAACACGTGCAAGTCATGCTGTATTTGCTTCTGTTCCTGGAAGCACGTGTACAAGTTATGCTGTACTTTTCGTCCCTGGAAGAACACGTACAGGTCATGCCTGGTTTGCTTCTGTCCCTGGAGCATACTTTCAGGTCTTGCTGTATTTGGTTCTGTCTCTGGAAGAACACGTACAGGTCATGCTGTATTTGCTTCTGTTCCTGGGAGAACACGTACATGTCATGCCTAGTTTGTTTCTGTCCCTGGACGAAGACGTACAGGTCATGCTGTATTTGCTTTTGTCTCTAAATGAAAACGTACAGGTCATGCTGTATTTGCTTCTGTTCCTGGGAGAACACGTACAGGTCATGCCTGGAACAAGACGTACATGTCTTTCTGTATTTGCTTTTGTCTCTGGAAGTACACGTACAGGCCATGCTGTATTTGCTTTTGTCTCTAAAAGAACACGTACAGGTCATGCTGTATTTGCTTCTGTTCCTGGGAGAACACGAACATGTCATGCCTGGTTTGTTTCTGTCCCTGGAAGAAGACGTACAGGCCATGCTGTATTTGCTTTTGTCTCTAAAAGAACACGTACAGATCAAGCTGTATTTGTTTCTGTCTCTGGAAGAAGACATACAGGTCGAGCTGTATTAGCTTCTGTTCCTGGAAGAACACGTACAGGCCATGCTGTATTAGCTTCTGTTCCTGAAAGAACACGTACAGGTCATGCTGTATTAGCTTCTGTTCCTGAAAGAACACGTACAGGTCATGCTGTATTAGCTTCTGTTCCTGGAAGAACACGTACAGGTCATGCGGTATTTGTTTCTGTCCCTTGAAAAACACGTAGAGGTCGTGCTGTATCTGCTTTTGTCTTTATAGGTCATGTTGTATTAGCTTCTGTTCCTAGAAGAACACGTACAGGTCATACTGTATTAGCTTCAGTTCCTAGAAGAACACGTATTGGTCATACTATATTTGCTTCTGTTCCTAGAAGAACACGTGAAGGTAATGCTGTATTTGCTTCTGTCTCTGGAAGAACACGTACAGGTCATGCTGTATTTGCTTTTGTCCCTGGAAGAACACGTGCAAGTCATACTGTATTTGCTTCTGTTCCTGGAAGCACGTGTACAAGTTATGATGTACTTTTCGTCCCTGGAAGAACACGTACAGGTCATGCCTGGTTTGCTTCTGTCCCTGGAGCATACTTTCAGGTCTTGCTGTATTTGCTTTTGTCTCTGGAAGTACACGTGCAGGTCATGCAGTATATGCTTTTGACCCTGGAAGAACACGTACAGGTCATGCCTGGTTTGCTTCTGTCCCTGGAGCATACTTTCAGGTCATGCTGTATTTGCTACTGTTCCTGGGAGAACACGTACAGGTCATGCCTGTTTTTTTTCTGTCTTTGGAAGAACACGTACAGGCCATGTTGTATTTGCTTCTGTTCTTTGGAGAACACGTACATGACATGTCATGCTGTATTTGCTTTTGTTCCTGGAAGAACACGTACAGGTCGTGCTGTATTTGCTTTTGTCTCTGGAAGTACACGTGCATGTCATGCTGTATTTGCTTTTGTTCCTGGAAGAACACGTACAGGTCATGCTGTATTTGCTTTTGTCTCTGGAAGTACACGTGCATGTCATGCTGTATTTGCTTCTGTTCCTGGAAGAACACGTACAGGTCATGCTGTATTTGCTTTTGTTCCTGGAAGAACACGTACATGTCATGCTGTATTTGCTTTTGTTCCTGGAAAAACACGTACAGGTCATGCTGTATTTTTTGTTTCTGGAAGAACACGTACAGGTCATGCTGTATATGCTTCTGTCCCTGAAAGAACACGTTCAGACCATGTTGTTGTGACTGACATACAGTTTGTACATATCAAATTAATAGTTTATTTCAAAACATAAATTTCAATTAATCACGTACAGGTCATGCTCTATTTGCTTCTGTTCCTGGAAAAACACGTACAGGTCATGCTGTATTTGCTTCTGTTCCTGGAAGAACACGTACATGTCATGCTGTATTTGCTTTTGTTCCTGGAAGAACACGTACAGGTCATGCTGTATTTGCTTTTGTTCCTGGAAGAACACGTACAGGTCATGCTGTATTTGCTTTTGTTCCTGGAAGAACACGTACATGTCATGCTGTATTTGCTTCTGTTCCTGGAAGAACACGTACATGTCATGCTGTATTTGCTTTTGTTCCTGAAAAAACACGTACAGGTCATGCTGTATTTTTTGTTTCTGGAAGAACACGTACAGGTCATGCTGTATATGCTTCTGTCCCTGAAAGAACACGTTCAGACCATGTTGTTGTGACTGACATACAGTTTGTACATATCAAATTAATAGTTTATTTCAAAACATAAATTTCAATTAATCTCTTCCTCCCGAATACAATTTTGCAAATATTTGCAACCCGAAATGCACGGGTTATGTGTGAAAGCTCGTAAGAGCATGAGAAAAAATAAATTCTTTCTACCCATCTCTCAGCACGTGAGTATCATATAGCGTCTGTCCGCTTGAACAGATGTAAGTATGTATATGAAAACATTCTCTCTCTTTATCTTAACACCACTTCCATCAACACAGCCAATATAATTCGCATTTCTCCCGTGGTTTTGCATGTTTTTGTCATTTTCCTATATTATCGTAATGGAGCAAAACTTATAAAACATTTTAAGTGAAACAAATATGACTTGTAAAATGATTAAAAAGAAATTGTCTAGAACGGCAACACAGAAGTATAGAGAATTTGTCAGATTATGTTACATTTCAATTAAGAATGCTTAAAGTAATTGTCTAAGAAAGATGTTTATTTCCATTTTAAACTTGTTTTCCAGAAACATATTCGTATAAAGAACATGGTTCTTTAAAATTTTATCCGAAAGAAGGTTAATAATTTCATTGGTGCAGCGACCCTTGCTTCGTAGTCCGTCGCCGCTTAGGTTGAACTCATTAAATCAAAAATTATGCAGGTGTTATTTCGTTCCACGTTTTATGGGGTTGAACTGAATTTTGTAATACATTACATATATGTATCTTTTCATATTATAAAATTTCCTACGGATCTTGCTGATTAAGCAATATATATATTGAGGAATTCCTTGGAGGAATGAATAATATGGTGTTGAAATTATTTTCCAATGTTTTTAGGCTCGTAAGTCTTTCCAGGGCGACAAGAAATTTGGAAGATGGACGCCTTAGTGTCAGTTTAAACGCCTCAAGTGATATCCATTACATTTACAGAAGAATATCTTTACTAAACTTCTGTTTACATTGCTCAGGAATGGTTTATATTCTTGGCAAATAAGAATTTGTATATAAACATAAGTCATTGAATGTGGCATAGAACATATGTTGGTACGTAAAACAAATATTTTGTCAGCTGGGAATTAAGAAAGTATCATAGCCACAGAAGTTCACATTTCATATTCTGATGAAAACGGAAAAAAAACTTGCCACTTATTCAGGTGTTATATAACAGATTTTCGAGGAAAAATGATGAAATGCTTTATGTCTATCTAGTGGGAAAATGAGCCTGTTAAAAGAATGTCTACTTTTTGACTTTCAGTAGTAAAACATTTATTTCTGCGTCATATTTGGAACATGTGTACATTTACGTGGAATGCTTCATTCATCCATTAATCAAATACTTCTTTATTTCCGCTTGATTAATTCAGGGGGCTCAAATAAGATATATTGAAGAAAAAAAACATCAAATGGAAGCAGAGTTAAAAAGTATATTGGGAGCATAGCTGTCATACGGGACTGATTTAACATGAAATTGCATTAAAAACTAATTAATATTCAGTATCTTCATTTTGTAAGTAGATGATAGATTTTACCTTATTTGATAAACGTCTCTGATGAGTGTTTCTTAGAAATGATTAAATAGCATGGTAACACAAGCGTACTGTCTGAGAAACAACCAATATCCCCGCCGTTGTCTTTTATGTAGTCAGTAGTTACTCATTCCCATTTATTAATTTATAGCTATTGTACAGATAGGGGAGAAAAGCAAGCAGAAAACGGGAGACAAATGGAAACATATTTAGGTAGAGTTGTGGCTCTTGTATAATATATTTCCTCACAATACAATCTATCAATACCCACAAACTTCTTTAATTCCCGTGAACAGTTGCAACGTAGCTACATGTATACAAATTTGAAAAACAAAATGAGAACAAAAAGGGAGACATTTGAACTTATATGATATCTAAGACTTTCTTGCGTTCTAGCCATCTTTTACTATGACAACTTCGAACAGTTTTCCTATCAGTAGTTGCAAAGTTACTGAGGAAATTCTGAAACTGAAATACTTTGAGACAGGGTTGTTGTTCGTTTGGCATGTACTTCTCATTGCGGCCTTTAATTAGTAATTAATTTAGTTGTAGCTTTTAATTCCTTTCAAATCATGAACAGACATGGGGGAAGGGGGGGGGGGGGGGGTGCAAATGCTAGCAGAAACTTTTCCTTTAAGTTTTAAACTTTTAAAGGTAGAGTTTCCACTAGTTTCTTTTAATTCCCTACAGCAGTTGCAAAGTCAGGGCAAAAAGTAAATACAGAATTTGAGAAGTACTCAGGAGTTATGGTTCTTGTGCTTTGTACCCACTCCAGATTTATCAAGGCTGACTGATATTCATATGTACTGTACAGACAAAACAACTGTGTCGAACAGAAACATGGATATCACTTTTATATCCTATACCACATTCAACTAGGATAAAAATAGAAGTTGAACAATTGATAGAACTAAGACTATGAAAATACAATGGTATTTCAGATTAGTTAACCTTGAGTTTTTTTCTTATTTGACGGACTTCTTTACTCAATGCCAGTTTGATAGTAACTTTCCTTTGTAAACAAATTAATGTCTTTTTGGGTTTTTTTTGGGGTTTTTGTAACTTTTGAAAGCTATCATCATGGGCAATAAAAATTTGCGCCTGGTGGTTTTATAACTGCATTGACTGACTTTAAACGGCGTTATTATAAATGTTATATATGATTATGACCGTGCATGAGTAAATTACAGGTACTTTAACTTTCTGAAAGAAATCAAGAGCAGAAAATAGCCTCTTTTACTTTTCAAAATGATAAGTACTTCTATACAGGCGATCCTACATAGTTTATTAGTCACGCTTTCTAACAACGGTGAAATTTTTAATCTTTAAAATCTAGTAGGCCTATTATTGAGATTAGAGCCAGGAAAAAATAGCTTTCCTCTATTTTAGCGTGACTATATAATACTTCAAATACTAGTATGTTAAGACTAGCAAATAGCAGAAATAAGAATGTAGCCACACATCGTTATGCAAATAAAACGAGTTACCCATCATTTAGTGACTACAATAAATTTGATCCACTAATTGAACAAGTAGATTAAATAGGCGGTATGGTTTTATGATACTGTAACGGTTTCAACACAATGTATTAAAAACATTTGATGGAATTAACGTTAATGACCTGGAATTTGACCGGCATTATGTCGTCTGCTTCCTACTTGAGTGAACTATTAAGGTTGAGAAATACTACCATTGTAGGCCTTTCAGAACACTGGCTCTTTCCGCATAATCTTTACTTTTTCGACAGTGTATGTAGTAATTATAATTATCATGCAGTTTGTGATAAAGACCTTTTTACGCCTACTCAGCGCAAAGTAGGGAAAGGTGGCGTGGCCATTATGTGGAAAAAGTCGATAGACTATTATGTTTCACCATTGAACTTAGACGAAGATCATATCGTAGGGATTCAGTATCAATATTCCGAAAACGAATATATTTATATATTTCAGGTGTACCTACCATGTACAAACTATTCAAATAGCATATTCTATGAGTATATTGATAAACTTTTTGATTTGTATAACACTTATTCTGTTAGAGGTACTGTCATCTTTTTAGGGGACTTTAACAGCAAAATTGTTGAACAATGTGTAAGACAGAGAGATAAGATGTTTTACAGATTTTAATCAAACTGCAATTTAATTGCAATCAATACACTTCCAATATGTAGGGGTGAAAACTATACTTATGTATCTTACGACAACCTGTACAGGTCAATAATAGACTATATATGTGTACCGTCAGAGGTTGTAGACTTGTTTTATTATTGTGAAATTTTAGACGATAACTGTTTAAATGTGTCTCGACATAGGCCTATTGTTTGTAGTATGCAGTTGTATATAGACAATGATATTTTAGTACCTAATTCTGAGGAGCGCACAATTCATTGGCGAAAAGTGTCGCATAGCCATATTTTATCATATAATAATATTTTATGTGATAAAAACATTCAAGAATGGGCCACTGCAGATTTATCAAACACTTATAGAATTGACTATGCCTATGATCAAATCGCACAAATTTTGGTTGATGCTGGTAATGTAGCTTTTCCTATGAAAAAATTTAAAAGTTACTTGAAACCATATTGGTCTGTTGAATTATCGAACGTACACAAGGAAATGTTGTCATATCGGGAAATGTGGTGTCGTGCAGGACGGCCACGTGACTCAAATAATTCATTTTACCGCCAATATAAAGATGCCAAAGCAATATTCAGGCGTACGCACCGTAGGGCAGCTGAAAATCATTTAGTAAATTTAAATGAAAAAATTAGCGAAACGGCTGAGGTAGATTCAGGTCAGTTTTGGAAACTTGTATCCTCAAGAAGGAAATCATCATCGAAAATGGGTGCAGGTATAAAATTTGGTGATGTTGTGGTGCGGGATCAGAAGTTGCTGGTCAAAAACTGGGGCAAATACTTCCAATCATTGTACGAGCCATCTGTGTCCACAAATTATGACGAAAACTTTAATCAAAAAGTTAATTATACAATTGAGGAAAAGTTAAACAGTATGTGCACTGACAGTAATGTAACAGTTAATCCTACTCTTTTGAAGAATACTATTAAATCCTTGCCTAAAGGGAAGGCAAGTGGGGCTGATAAGATTTATTATGAACATTTGATTTACTCAGCCGATGTTATTGCCGTTATCCTCGCAAACTTATTTACATATATGTTACGTGTAGGATATGTGCCAGACGCCATGAAAAGAGGGACAATTATCACTCTGTACAAAGGCGGTAAGAAACGCAAAGAGGACCCTGACAGCTATAGGGCTATTACACTGTCGTCTGTTATTTTAAAAATGTTTGAAGTAGTCCTGTTAGATCGATGTAAGGAAACTATTAGTTTATCACTGAATCCCCAACAAGGAGGCTTTCGTGAGAACTTAGGAGTTCTAATGACATCTTTTGTTCTTCGAGAGTGTATTCATTATTCACGAGAAAATGGCTCGAAACTGTTTGTATGCTACCTTGACGGTAAAAAGGCCTTCGACAATGTATGGCATTCTGGACTGTTATTGAAGCTGTATGAACTTGGCATCGATGATACTTCATTGATAGCTTTCAAAGAATTGTATAGAGGCGCTTCAAGTTGTGTAAAGAGCAGAGGTGGATTTACGTCTGAACCCTTCTCTGTTCGTCAAGGTACGCCCCAGGGACGTAAAAGTTCGCCGATATGTTATCTTGTTTATATCAATGAACTGATTAACAAGTTGCAAACGAGTGGTTGTGGAATCTGTATTTGTAATACAAATGTTTCATCGCCAACAGTAGCAGACGACATGGTACTTGTTTCTTTTTCAAGGTCAGGATTGGAACAAATGTTGAAGATATGTCACGAGTACTCTCTGCGTTGGCGATATCAGTATAATGCAAACAAGTGCGGAGTAATAATATTCAATGACAAAAGAAGAACCGCTAACACCACGAACCTACCATTTCCTATAGGTAAAGATCTTATCAAAATAGTCCCGTCATACACACACCTTGGTATCACAATGGATAAGGACCTATCATCACACCAGTTGGTAATGGAGTCATGTGACAAATTGAGAGGTACTTTTCTATCCATTTGTAATAGTGGGTTTCACCCAAGTACAATGCATCCACTGACACTTAAGACCATCTACAATTCCGTAATATTGCCAAAGCCCTGTACGGCAGTGAACTTTGGGGAAAATTCTCCAAAACGGATTTACTTGCCTTGGAAAGGTCACACCGTTTTTGTTTAAAGTCAACCCAACTTTTGAAATGTAACTCTAGCACAGACTTTGCAATATCTGCGATAAATTTGAATTCTGTGGAAGCAATCATTGATAAAAGAAAACTGACATTCTTTGGACAGTTATGTAGACTCCCATGTAACTACCTTGCTAAAGAGTTGTTTGTAAACAGACTATTTAGGTATTTGAGTTTAGACAAACAAATGAAAGGTTTCATTCCTGATGCTTACCAGCTAATACATAAATACAACCTACAGACTGTCCTAGAAAAGTTTATGTCCACGGGCACATTTCCATCTCGGTACGCTTGGAAAAATATGTTAAATACACAGGTGTTTGCGCAAGAAAGAGCTGTCATAATAAACAACATTAGACAACGATCTTTGTTTTGGGATCTAAATGATCTATTAAAGGTGAATAAATGCTGTAGCTTGTGGGAATTATCAAAAAATGTGCCAAAGTTAGCCCCTTTGTGTAGAACTCTAGTGGCAGCTATTAGCCAGTGGCTTTCTAGGAAATATTTGATAGTATGTAAAGTCTGCAAATACCAAGTTGAAGATGAACTAGAACACTTAATATGTCACTGTCATTTGAATCGTCAAGAGAAGTTATGGAAGGCAGTGCTTCTTGATTGTGGTTTTGCTGGAATGATTGAACTTATGAGATTAAGACCAAATGATCAGTGTGCGCTCCTTTTGAAAATAGCCTCTGTATGTAATGGTTATAACCTAGGAAACTATAATGTTGCAAAAAACCTCTGTAAAATATTGAAAATGTAATTAATACATATCAAAAATAACGACCTCTATCTATTTAAAGATAGTTTACAGGTGTATCATACTACAAGTATGTATTTTAAAATGATGTCACTAAAATAAAAATGTAATAAGATAAACATGCTCCAATTATAGTCCCATATGTCATTCTTGGTAAGTCACAGCTCAAGATTGACTATATATGGTATTTTTTGTTGCTATTGCTGCTATTTCCACATTCTGCGTTAACTGCACGTCTCTCTTATCATTTCGTTTCGGATAAGGTGGACTTGGTTCGATATTTACAACGCATGTATAAGAGATGTGTGATTCATTCAGGCATTGTACTAATGTATGGTTGGAATAATTTAGAAAATAATATTTGTTCCATTTCTCTTATAATAATGAGTGACATATTGAGTTTGTATATGATTATATAAACGAATTTGATGAATGTATATATGTACATATAATTCTTGTAATGTATATATTTGTATATATGTTGTGCTCTCCACAATTGGGGGAAATAAAGATATCTATCTATCTATCTATTTAAAATATTCGGAATGATGCTGTTATATTTAAACAGAATGAAAATGTTAACATAACGCGCAAATATAACGCTCACTTATAACACATATATAGCTCACAGTTATAACATACAAATATAGCACACACATTATAACACACACATATAACACGCAAGTATAACACCATTTCGACCCACTCTTACGATTATCTATCTATCTATCTATCTTCTGCTTACATCTCAGCTACAAAAACCATTTTATCAACTTTTGTTTCATAAAACATTCAAGAGGTATTTATTCTTGAAAATTAAAGTTTGGCAAACGAATGGTTCATAAAGACAGCAGGATTTTGATCTTACCACGTGTATGTATTTAACAATTTAAGAAAACGCATATTTATTTTGTTAGAACACAACCATCTAAAAGCCACTACCATTCGGTTTATGTTTAAACGGATGAAACTTCTTAAAGGTTTATTGTTACATCGATTCAGAAGAAAATTACACGATATACTGACATGCCTCGTGAAACATGTGCTACTGGAAACATCATAGTTATTCTCTCAAAATAGCTAAATCCTAGTTAATCCCTACATCAACTCAGACAGGATTTTAGAAAGTTTAATGATATGAAATAATTACAAAAATTAATCCTTGCATGGAAGCGATGCAAGTTCTGAGGTATTTAATGGAGAAAACTCTTCAATCGTTTGATTAATTTTGGAACTATTATATTGCTCCATGAGCACTTATTCTAAATCCCAAATGGTAATGAAACAAGTAGAGCCCTAGCAATCGCGTGAGAAAGATACGCAGAGATGTAGCGTGGAAACTTTCCAAGAATGTTTAATGTGCCTTTAATTAAAGGGTTATAGAACATTGTGAAAATAGTTTAGAGTTAAGAGAATGTAGACTGCCAGGATTTAAGATCAATTTATATCTCATATGATAAGAAGAAAGTACAAGGAAACTTAAAGGGACACAGAGGAAATCGTCATTGTCTTGTATTCGTCGTCATATTAGAAATGTATGCAAAAACTTCCTGCCTGGACACGTACTAAATATACATGTATATGACTTATATATTAATGTAAAATATGCTTCCTTTCCGTGCATACTGGACGACAGACATATATGAACAAGTACTGTTTGTGATGGTTGTAGGACCTCAAGTTGACGTAGGGGAACCAGCTTTTAAATGACGTATAAGTTAAAATATTGCTGAGTAATCATTAGAGAAAAGAAAACTGTATATTGTAGACTGTCATATTTCAGCCATACCTCGAGTAACTTAAGACATGCAAGTATCGCATGGAGGCAGTAAAGCACTTCTAATGTCGTATCTATTTGCAGTTTCATTGAAAGTGGAGAAGACACTTTAAAACTGGAAAGCGAAAAACAACGAACACTCGGGTCAGTGTATTTCGATTTTTTAATGCAGATTTATTCCTTTCGTCCTGAAGTATCTCTCAAGTAACAAAACTGGATACAATATCCTCTTCTTTATAAACAACATGAAAGTTATCGTTTTTAAAGTTATTTTTGCAGAGGCACGAGAAGTTGCCAAAAATACCATGATGTATTTGAATTCCCCCTCACCAAGGCTTCATCATTTTCCAAAAAACAAAAAGATGAAAAATGGTTTCATTTACCTTAAATTGTTTTAAGTGATTTTTGACTAAAAATGAGGTTGCTTAAGCGGCAAGGAAGAAAGAAGATTCATTTCCATAAATAATTCAGTCTATTAACACGCACTAAAAGGGATTCAAAATAATAGTACGCGCGTTTTCGCGCTCTCGGTCTGATAACAACATTTTGAAGGGAAAATGAAAATCTACGAGATGAAGATGGCAGAGTTATATGCTGTAAAGTGCAGAAAATAACTGCTCATGCAGCGATAACTGGCCTGCTCGAGGTTTTCACGTCGGAGTTAATGTTCTGAGGATGTAACCTAGTACCGAAATTATCCCCGTACAGACATATTTATAACCTCTACCCGGTTATCTGTGAAACTTCTATTTCGTGCCTTTTTATCACAGCAAAGTCAATTTATATTGCATTTATAAAGAATAATATCACCCTTCCTTTAGTTCGTAAATATAGAATTTAATATCCGAAATGATAGCCAAAAATGAAAGAGAATATGAGCATAAAGTTTAGCCAGTGCCAGGTCATACATATTATTGTAGTCATAGCTTAAATAGAAAACATATATAGCTATGGGTTTTAATCAGTTAAAATCTATTCTGAAGTAAAATTGCCTTGCAGAAAACTGATGGGTATGTATCAAGCAACTGCCCCATTATAATACCCTGTGAATAATGACAGGAAATCACGATGGATATAGTGTTTGCAAGAAACACTGCTCACAATATTAAAGGCTGAACAATTTTTAAAAGCAGTCCATTTCATTTGAATACCAAATAACCCATATGCATTATATAATTTCACAAAATAACAGACAGATCAGCTTTCCTAGGTGAAAGATATCATTTAAATGCATCAATGTTATTTAAGAGAATGGAGTGAGAAGCCTGACACGAAAGCTACTGGATATAGTACATCATTGTATTTGCATGTTTTGTCTATATAAAAAATAAGGCAGCGCAGCACTTTAGCATAATCATATTGACAGCGTATATTACATACATCTATTTCCTTCTTTTTAGCCAAAAAAAAATGACTTGTTTAAAGTCACCCCAAGTACAGGTATTTCATTTTATTTTATCATTTTGTTACAGGCTATAAAATCCGCGTTCATCCTTTTAACTCCTATTAAAAGCGCTTATAGAAACGCTTTCAAAAAGACAAATAATACCATCGTGGCTATATCATGGTAGAAATTTTAGATCTTGGCAGATATTAAAACGGTAGATAGATGACATCAAAACTTAACCGTTTTATAAATTTAGGACGCAAGAGCGGTTAACACCTGAACGGTATAAAATAGCAATTTCCTTTCGTCAAATTGCTATCACTCAATATTTATATGTTTTACGCGAAAATAAACCTCTGTAAATAAGTTAACCAGATGGATACATCTGAACCAACTCTCTGCTCTTTATTATATTTCACAAATATGAATTTTCTACGGCTATAAAATTTACAGAACTTTTATTACACACAAAACTTTCACTTTATTCAGGGCAGTGCAATTATAGAATAAGATATTTTAATTAATTTTCTGGAGGAATTTACTTCGTTTTCTGTCATTTAACTAAATGTTTTCGTCACTACGTTTTACATCTTTATCAAAACTCAGGTTTCATCTTAAAGTATCACTGGCAGCTACAAGAAACTCTTAGATAATTTTTTGACCATCTCCAAGTACAAAATCACCACAATTATTTCTCAGTATTTAGTATACTGTCGCAATATTTATAACTGTACATTTGCTAAAATTTGTAGGAAATTCTTTTCTAATCATCACTGTATAAAAAACTGCGAATTTCATTTCAGTTATTTCAATAGTTTATTGTGAAACCACCACGTTATATCATGTTTCAGTCAGATATACATCTTTTACATTACAGAATTTGCATCCATTTATTATTCCGTCTTAACGGATTTTACATAAAATTACAGCCATAAAATTTCATTTTTCGTAGATTTAATAATTGCCTTCTCATTTATTTGAAACTGGAAACCTTTTTGCGGGCGACAACGAAACCCCGTCATCTTGAATGGGTAAGATTTTTCCTATTTACCACTTTATTGAAAGATTACAAAAAAAACTGAGTACAAGAACATAAAATATTATGTTGATTAACCACAAAAACACGAAAATGATGTTGCAGATCTCTCTCTCTCTCTCTCACTCTCTCTCTCTCTCTCTCTCTCTCTCTCTCTCTTCTAATGACTATATTTTCGTAGTAACCAAAAGATATGAAACGCAATAAATTCCTAGACCTTTTCACAATATATTAGCATAACCACGATTGTTTTATTCTGTCCGAATGCGTTATATGATATAGTAGGCATTTAGCTTTAAAATAAAACCTCGTATACTAATTTCTCACTTTTTGTCTTCGTGTCTGATTTAGAGCTCACTTTAGACCGTCATAATGCCTAAAATGGTGCTAAAACAATGCTTTATATGTCTGGAGACATAAAATACAAGGCGAACTTGAAAATTTTGGGCAATATGAAACTAAGGCAAGATGTAAGTCACAAAATATATTGCTACCAAACTACTTTAATAGACCATCAGTCTGTATTATTACTGGTATCATGTAAAAGATGCATCATTATCTAAAGAACAGACATATTAATTTCATAAAAATGTGCAATCTGTATTATGAACACAGACCAAAAGCCTTTCAGACAAAAATATTGTAGGACTTTTTGTTGATTTTATCATCTCCGTTAGAGATTGCTCAAACTTGCTACATAGTAATTCGAGACCTAAATGCTTTCACGATACATCACATACGTGTGAAATCATGCTTCAACAATGAAGTTATAAAGTATAGGTGGAGCTTAAAACCTATTAATAAGATAACACCAAAAGCAAGAGTACTTAACTGTTAATAATAAAAAATGTTTCGAAGATGGTGACTGACCGCATGTATTTTGTTTGTTTGTTTGTTTTGGGTTTAACGCCGTTTTTCAACAGTATTTCAGTCATGTAACGGCGGGCAGTTAACCTAACCAGTGTTCCTGGATTCTGTACCAGTACAAACCTGTTCTCCGCAAGTAACTCCGCATGTATTTAAAACGCTCTTTGCTACTAGTAACAATTTTTCAGGGAAAGTTTTCTGTGGGTACAAACTTGACAAACTCTTAGGACAATGCTATTATTTTCCCTTGTTTCCCTGAAAATGTATCATTTATATAATAGAGATTTCGTGCCCGTCTCGTCAATGATTTTGGCAAATATTTTATGTATATTCTATTTGAGCGTATGTATTGAACAATCTGATAAAATCTTTGCAATTACGGGTTTTACATTTCACTTTTTGAAAACCGATCACCGGTATTTAAATATTATTTAATAATATACTTTTTCAAGTAAACTTAACAACTGATTGGTTTCAATGGTGTTCAATGTTGTAATTGAATGAAAGAATGTAATCTCGATCCTTCAGTACAGTGTCACATTATTATGATTAATTATACATTTAAACAAATCAATTAGTTGTGGCTGCAAAGAATGTTTCATAAAAAAGGTAACAAAACAATTAAAGAACAAAACAAGTAAAGACGGTTTTGTTTAATAGAAGGGCAGATTTTGAAATAAGAACGAAAACCAAACTTGCAAATCAATGTAATATGGTACTAGAACGTCTTTTAAGTATTACGTACTGCATGTTTGCTTTGCTAGTTATTGTCACCCTCCCTACAGATACAGAAACTCATCTACAGAAACTCGACTAACACACAACAATCTATTTTGATAAATGTCCATTTAAACTCATTTTAAAGTTCATGGAACATTTATTTCACTATATTCCCAAGACCTGTACGCATAAATGTTGCCTTGGCAATCTATTTTATTGCCATTAATACAAATTATTTTTTTCCAAAGTATGATATTTGACAGTAAATAAAGATTGATGAAGGATGGTTTAGAAAATATTAAACGGTATGGTGTAGAGTCTGTGTCATTAATCATATTGTAATGTTCATGAGGGATAGAGTATGCTCAGCAGCATGATGTTTAGACTATAATCCGTACCGAGAGCCGTCTAAAAGCATAATGTCTGAAATAAAAAAGATACGACAAAAGTCTTGTCTCTGACACAGAAGTTTTCTTTCTCTTTTACCATTACATTATTTTAATAGAAAAAATAAAGGAGACCAAAAAGACAACTACAACATAAATTACGGCTATACAGATGCATTTTAGGGAAAACATTCCAATCTGTGAATGGGAAACGACCAAAATGGCTACTTCAGACAGATCACTAAATAAATTAGATGTAGATTTTTCCAGCCTTTTTATTATTTACGTAATTTCTTTTCACTTTCTCACAAGTCAGGGCACAGACTGTTTTCAAGAACATTCCATGTAACCTTATAAATAAAAGATTTCAATAATTTGACATAGTGCATCGTCTGGACTACACGTCAAGTTTCAGAGGTGATCGTATTTCAAAAAGCTCTCAGACGTGTAAAAAGGTTAATGTAAGGACAAGAGAAGATAGTCAATGGTCACCAGATAGGTAAATATATATTAACTTGAAATAAAAACAATTTATTACATTCGTTCAAGGAGTGACTTTACACCAACGTGAAAAAGTCATCACTGTGGTATCTTTATAATGTAATCATAGTCTTTGAAATAAAAACGGAATGATTAAATAATGACTTCGTAAAATCATCTCAAGAAAATTATACTGCTTCTAGTAAAATTGCATGACTGTGCTTTAACGCTGGACCGAATACAATACTCCATCGTTACATTATATTTAATTTACTTAAAAATGCAGAAAAAAAAACGATTTTTATTAATTTATAAAACGTGACTGATCATAGGTAAAACGGGTACCAAATGCCAAGTCTGATAAATATATACATATATTTGCTTTCTGCTGAAGTCTAACTAAATTGCCTTAAAACATGGATGAATTGTAAATCAGTTGCAATTCTGACAAGATAAAGTTCGTTGATCTAAAATTGTTTTGATGTAAAAATGTGAGCATTCCTCTTTATCTTATCATGCCATGGTTGAAACTTGGAAAATTTCTCTAATTCTAGGTCTGCTACTGTTTTTAAACTAATGTGTAAAGTTAGCAGACGACATTGGCCTCTCGCAACAGATTCGGGTAATTTCAGCCCAGGATTGCAGACAGATCATCTTGTATCGACACGACGGTTAATTAAATTAGATTTGTTGCAGATTTTAGCGTTAATCAATGCCAGGTGCAAATATTTTATATTTCGTATCTTTTAAATTGCCAAACTACATCGTTCATCAATTTCACTATTCAATTTTCTTGTTCTCTTTTCACAAACTATATAACACGGCTCTGGTGGTGGCGATTAAGGACACAAAACTGTGTAAGAATTGTCTCATTTATCAAAAGTTAAGGTACTTATCTACCTAAACCTGGCAATTAATTTTAGTACTTCGGAAGCGTTTTACTCTAAACCATTAAATTAGGTGAAGCACGGAAAAACATTGATCTATTAGCTATTTAAATTGAAATTTATTCATTACATCTTGCTTACAGAAGTTATTTCTGGCTACTTTCTCATCCGTTTTATTTTGTCGAGAGAATTAAAACTGACCTTAACGCTTAGTGATCATGCATGCGTGTGTCAACACGTGCATCCCCAATCTCAATGTTCTTATAGGAAATTGCCCAATTAACTCGTACACGTTTTAATTACCGCCCGAGTGTTAAGAACTCTTTTTGTATATTGAATTCGTGATCGAATTTCGACGCACTTCAGCTATTGTTTTGCAGACGTCACGTTTTTTCCTTTCCGACATGAAACAGAAACTGAACTCGAAGCGCATTTATTGAATGACTGACACGAAAAAACGGCATTATGTGAGAATAAAATGGCATCACATTGTGTTGTAAACATTTTATAAAATATATTTCAACAAAATGAAGCTGGATCAATGAATGAGACTAGTTTGCCTTTTATTGTCGTGTCAATAGAATCCAATTAACCATTTTACCTTTCATACGAGTGAATGAAATAAATGAAAAACGATCGAATTTCAATGGGAACCTTGCTGTGCAAAAACATGTTTCTCGCTGCCTTCCTGGAGTGGAACACTCATAGACACTTTGTCTAAACTTAATCTACTGGAAAGTGTACATGTCTTTCAAATACTTATCAATTAAAGCCCAGTAAAGCCACTTTTTCTCTAGATCATTTTGCCCGAGCTTAGAGGTAGAGTAGCTGAAGTTTCAACAAAAATCTTAAGATTTTATATTCAATGCCTAAGACACCATCATTTACTCTGTGGGGAACTACATGATCAAAATAATCTGTAAACCAAAATAAATTTATGAATAATATGGGATAATATTGAAGCAACTTTTGCTGTAAATCCAAAATATAGCCTATCATATGGCAACATAGATGTATCCTAAACTATATAGATTTCAATCACAATCACTTCCTGATTATCTGGAACACTTCAAGAAACTGAGACTTAGTATTTTCCTTAGTGTTTATAATTACAGAATAGCTGTCATTATTGTCAACTACATAATAATTTAACAATTTTCATTAGTCATATGTTAGGCTATGTTTAAGTTTTATATCTTATCATGGTAGGAAATTTATTAATTTTCTTCAAAATATAACTCTGGTTTAGAGGTTAATTTGATTCCCCCCCAGATTTATATTACATTATTTTCATTTTTTTTTTAAAAAAAATGAAGAGATAATAATCTTCGTCACTCATCAAGACTTTTTTAATGACCAATGACTTTTTTCAATATTATTCTGTCGTATCTTTATCTTTTTGTTTTCATTTTGGATAATTTATCCATTATTTGTGCTCCAAAACAGAAAGTTTGGGAGAAGCTCCTCTGCGGATGAACACGTCATCATGAAATATTGCTTCGTCATGGAGATCAGCAGACGACAATGATTCTGTATCAATCTGTTACTTGATACAATAACCGAATTACGATGATGAAAGGGTATCAATAATTTAATTTCCTGATTGTAACTTGAAATGTGTCATTTCAACAAATAAATAAGTTTAATTGAGCAGTTCCAGGGAACGATCATAATACAGACAATAAGAGATGTGAAAGACTACAAAAAATATAGGGAAAAGTATGGTATAGAGAACACTATTCCTAATCTATTGTGTTGCATAAAAGTATAAAGAAGTTATTTAGTTTTGTTATTCTGTGACAAATTAATTGAGATGAATATGGTTCTTGGGATTGCTATTTTGGGAGTTAAAAGATTTTCCATATCGATTGTGGAACACTTTCAAAACACTTTCTAACCAAAAAATGAAAGCAGTATACAGTGGTGCAGCTGTATAATGAAATATGTTTACAAAAATATTTGTTTTCTTTACACTTATTGAAAATTGTTGCATTTTTGCCTAAAGCATAAAATCAGACGCTATGATAGATATGGCTATTGTACTGCAATTTGATATGTAAACAAAAGGTTTGACCCCAATCAGTCATAATTACTTAACACATTTAGGGACAAAACTCTTAAACTATTGTTGTATACATTAAGATAATTCATTATCGTCGTGGAAATCATTATACTATGATTATTACCTATTTTGTTCCTTTGCATTCTTCCTTTTGACCACAGTAAAGACATTACAAGGTGCCGCTGATCAATTTAATGCAATTAAAGAGTGAAATTTATAAAGATCCCAAGATAATGCCGCCCTTTGATCGCTAGCCCCTTAAGTGAACTGAAGTTATTTTCTAAAGAGTTTATGGAGGTAAGATAAGTATAATGTCTTCAACGTGTATTACATGCAATTATTTGGGCATAATGAAAGATAATGTTATTCCATCGTGTGCCAATAGATGTCTATAACTATTGAATGTGCAATAATTTACATATATAAATGTCAAGACTTATATCTTACTAAATTTATGTATCATTTTATATTTCCCTGTCTGCTAACTTAACCACCCAGTTTACTATCAAATACAAAAAAGTACACATTTACTTTGAAAAAAAAAAAACAACCTTATTTGACTTACCTCTAATAGTATCTGTTCAAAACTGTCATGGTCCGGATCATCTGATCCAGAGTTCGCCTGGCTGTGGTTCATCATACCATTTTCTTCCAGTGAAAAGCTCACCTCCTTCTTCTTCTTCTCCGTAAAACTTGTGTCCATCGGTAGAGGAAATATATTGTCAACTTCGTCATTGTTCTTTGTATACATATTTTCATTTAGTACTTTTTGCCTTTGTTTATCATCTCGTCGTCGCGTGTCGAGCCGACGAATTATACATATGGTCACAATGATGCCGGCGGATATGAGAATTGTCACAGCGGCTACGACAACAACAATTACAAAGTTTTTATTCGGTTCTTCTGTTGAGGTTGTCATGGTGCCGTTTTCTGTTGTAATAAGTATACGTAACGTCGCCGTCGCCGGGTACGTGTTCTCTCCACTATCTCGAACCGTAATGCTTAGAACATACACCTTACCGACGGAATTCGTGTTTTCTAAAGGTGCAGATAACAAAATGTCACCACTTTGAGGGTCAATAGAAAAGAAATTTGTCTTATTGATTGTAGTCATAGAGTACCGTAAGTTTGAGTTATCCGTATACGGCTCATCCATATCATAAGCAATAACGCTATAAACTACTGTTCTTGGAGGGGTAAGAAAAGAGACACTAGCAGTATTATTACCAGGCTTGGGGTATTGTATAACTGGATTATTGTCATTTTTGTCCACAATAAATACAGTCACTTTAGCTACATTGAACAGGCTCTCATTGCCGACGTCAGTAGCAACAACGTCAAATGTGTATTCGTCCTTCTCTTCTCGATCTAATTCCCTGTTCGTTTTGATCACTCCGTCTTCGAGAACAACGAACGGTACTTCCGATTGTCCGGACTTCAGAGAATATTTGGTCAATGCATTACTGTTCTTGTCCTTATCCTTCGCACTTAGTCGGTCAACGGATGTGTCTGCGGGGAGGTTTTCGTCCAACCAGAATCTGAATAAAGTTTGATCGAATACCGGTTTTTCATCGTTCTGGTCGTTAATTGTGACAATCACAGAAGTGGTCCCTGTTAAAGCCGGTACACCATTATCTTTGCAATAAATTGTTAATGAAATCCCTTGGCCTTCTTTAGATTCTTTGTCGAAAACCTTATTCGCCATTACCAGACCTGTTTTAGGATCGACGTAGGCGTATTTAGAAGAAGCAGGTGCCACAGAGTAAGATATGACACTGTTATTTCCGGAGTCAAGATCGAACGCTGAAACAGTTGTTATTTTGTCACCTATTTCATTATTTTCATCAATACTTGAGAAGTATCTCTGCTGCCTAAACCTTGGCGGATTATCATTTTCGTCGTTGATATGCACGAGAAAAGTGTTTGTGTTACTCAGAGGCGGTACCCCTTTATCCTCACAGCGAATGCTCACATTATGTGTAGCAGCTCTTTCACGATCCAGTGACCGTGACACGATTACTTTGTACTCATGAACGTCATATCTTTGAAGTCCAAAGACGTCACTTAATACAGAACAATTTACGTTACCGTTACGACCGGTATCGTGGTCTACTATCGCCACGTGCGCAACAACGGCGCCAATATTAGCGTACTCTGATATTGTGGAATAATTAGCATTTGTTAGGAGGTTGAGGTGAATTTCTGGTGCACTGTTTGATGTATCTAGGACAGAAACGTGCACAAACGCCTGTGTCGTTAAAGATGGATTTCCCAGGTCTGTGGCTTCAACAATTAATCTGAAAGTATCACCCGCATTAGCGTTGAGTTTTTCTTTAATTTTCAAGTGGCCAAGAGTTTCGTCTATGCTAAAATATTTCAAATTGTTTTTTGGCTGGAAAGAACTTAGTCTGAATCTGACTTCCCCGTTCATTCCAAGATCATCATCACTCACTTTTAACGTAAGAATGACGTCATTGACATTAACGTCCTCATTGACAGTGATGTCATACGACGACTTCTCAAAGACAGGGTTGTTATCATTTATGTCAGTTACAGAAACGTTAACAAGTAAGTTTCCTTCTTTGGGAGGTGATCCGCCATCTTTGGCAACGATGTAAAACTGGTACGAATCTTTCTCTTCCCTGTTTAACTTTTCTTTAACTATCAAATTTATTGTTGAGCTACCATCTAGTTTCTTCGAAAAATTGAACTGGAATGGTAGATTTTCACCTGGTATTGTAGGCTGGAGGTCATAAGTTTGTAATGAATATTTATCACTAGTGTCTTTGTCCCGAGCGCCTTCTACGGTAATAGTACTTCCGGTGAGAACCGATTCAGAAAGAGGAAGATTGAAACTGGATTCACTAAAGGTTGGTGCATTATCGTTAATGTCCTCAACAATAATTAAAATATTAACAACATCAAAAAAGCCATCATTCAAAACTGTTTGTGCCGCTACATCAAGCGAAACTTGACAAATATTTGTAAATTCACACAAAACTTCCCTGTCTATTATTTGTTTTGTTGTTAAATTGCCACTAATTTCTTCAACTTCGAAGTAAGATTCATACGCATTACCCTGTCTCATTAAGGTAAATCGAAGTTCATCCCGGTCACTTTTGTATTGTTCAAGTATATTCCCAACTACATATCCAGCTTTTTGTTCCTCTTGCATTCTAAACTCAAACGTTTCAGAAACAGCACTTGAAACAGTCATTAATATGGTCACAGTCAATAAAATCACTTTAACACAATGATCATCCATTGTGTAGCTCTCACAAATTTACAATGAAAGTTAATTAATATATTCTGAATGATAAATGAAAGTACATCAAAAGCTTGTCAATGTTTGAATGCCCTGCTGTCAATTTATACCTGACACAGTTCGACCGTTTTAACAGTAATGTCATTCATTAGTAGGAATTTATTTTTCACCTGTAATGTTTTTCCTACCTACAGTCATAACATCAACGAAACCTCATACCTGAGAAGGGCATCTGGCAGATTGATATCTGGACATGAATCCGTAATAATCCTATATAATTTCCAGTGAGCGATTCCGAATTTGCCAACTATCTCCTCGTAAATTTCACCCGATTGTTTAAAACTGTCTAATATCTCTGTACCGAGTAATTGCTGCTCTGGATACAATCTAATACATTCTCTTCACACACGATAATGTTGTTGAGTTTTCATTAGTCTTGAATTATTAAATAATGTTTATCTCAATATATAAATTAGGTTTTATTTCAAAAGTTCACTACATCTTCTAAAGATATCGGATGATAATCGAAAAACCACTACGCTACCGCAGCGGTTGAGTGTTAAATGCACAAATAGTGTTTAAAGGTTTTTCTTCTGCTTTAATCCCGTGTTACGCTAGAGTGAAACTCTCTTCGCTGCAGACTCCGGGGTATTATCCCTGATAGGTTTATTATCTTGTCATGTTTGGTTTATAAAATAAATAATCTGGCTTATAATCCAGCACATCAATGTGTATATTCAATCAAACAGTATGTATCTACAGTTCCCCGTTGATATATTGCCCTTTAATTATCTAAATCCGATCCAAGTTATAGCCGCGATTATATCCACGTTTTACGGATTTTCTGCTGCTGTTAAAACACCTGACTTGTCGTATATTCCATTTCATTCATAGTATGTCAATCATAGCGGAAATTAAGCATTTAACAGGCGTTACTTCATGCCATGAATTATATAATATCAAGACAGAGGCTCCTTTAGTGTTACTAATTGCCGTTATCTAGAGCCAATAAACCTATAATTATCACCTCTGCCGCATCAATGGAACCGCTTATAGTTCCTATCACCCGGGCCAACAACAGATTATGTCCTTTACGTTTAAATTATCTCTGCTGGAGCACTTTCCTTTCTTTTCGCCGCTGGATGCACCGAAATTCCTTTACCGTACCGAAATCCAAATACACTTTAACCCAGCGCTTCGTAAAATAACCCTATTATTTACCGATAATTTTCCGATAAAATCTTATTGCAATACAATATCTTCAACGCGGCAATGAAAGTTATGACATTTCGCAGTTATTTTAAAGGTATTATTCGTACTGCGATTTTTTTACACTTCGCTGCTCCGCTAAATAACTTCAAACACTAATTGGCTAAAATACAAAAATATCGATTTCCGGTGGTCAATAATCACGTAGAGTACTCGTTTCACGTCAGTGTAAATTTAGCGCATCTTTGATAAAAGTGTTATTTTCTTAAACTCTTCAACACAAGTTGTATTCCACAATTTCAATGATATCTCTAAGCTCTATAAAGACACAATGAAAGAGTTACTCATATCTTTATGTCCTTAATGTCCTTTCGTCGTTTGACAAATTTGTTTTTACACAGTCAGTTGACTTCTGGACGTAGCCTGTAGAAGTTGCGGTAAAGAATGTAAGTGACAATATATCTAGCGATTTGTACGCTTTGTTAGAGCAAGTCGATGGTTATCTTTTCTCTTGCTCACCGATGCCCGGCGGATATATTGGTCGCCTTTGACCAATGCACGACTATTCATGCTTCGGCCAACAATTTTGATGCTTAAGGGCAAATTAACTTTGATGTTTTTCGCCAAAAAGTAAAGCGGTTCAAAAATCTTATGACAATCTTGATAATTATATACAATGTATGCGAGTTTAAGAAAAATTATATATCGACATCAGTACAATACCATTAACCTATGGTGGCTGATTTCTGCCATCTCGTTCTCGCGTGTTGGCGCGTTTGCAGGGCGCCAGAACGCCAGGACGACAATTATACGCGCCAAGACGACAAACAAGGCATTTGTCGTTCTGGCGGGGGCGCCAACACGCTAAATTGGGAAGTTGTCGTCCTGGCGTTCTGGCGTCTTAGCGCGTTTGCCAAGACTCCAACACGCCATGACGACAATTATACGCGCCAAGACGACAAAATCCATATTTGTCGTTTTGGCGCGTTCACTTGTCGTCTTGGCGTGTTGGCGTCTTGGCGCCCCCAACGCACCAGCGTACTCTTTTTGGAGGAAAAAGATACTTTTTTGAGTATCAGGTGTGACATAAAAATCATTATATATACGTAACACTTGACGCACAGGTTGTTTCACAACATGCGCATCAAATAAATTATACACCAGCTTTTTTTTGTCTCCACATAAAGTAAATTGACAAGATTGTAATTAATTTCCTAAACTTGAGAAATCTCACTGACAGGCTATCATTTTGTTGTTATTGTCTCAGCATGGAAACAACACCGAAAGTCGTGTACTTATTAATGCAGATTTGTCAAAAGATGTAGCAATTTTTGGCATCACAGCGACCCTTCATTTTGCTACGCAAAATTTATTATTAAATATTTTCGAGTACAGTATTAATATCTAAAAAGCGCAAAATTGTCAAATCATTTGAAAAGATTGGTTGAGATAAGATATTAAGAAGTTGCCACTAACTTAGATAATCCTATTACATATCACTTGCACTATCTGGCGTTTCATTGCTGTTTTCGCAGGCACCCGTTAATGGTCCCATATCATATTAATCTACGTCTAATCAGTTCATTAAACCCGCTTTAACATAACTCTACTGCAAATATTTACATTTCTGCTAATCTCCAGCTTTCAAAAAATTACAAATCATGTGAACAGAATTGAAAACAGTGTATTACTACCAAAAAGGCCTATTTAGATCAAAGGAAAGGGGCGATTTCTTCTAAACAAATAGTCCAACAATTCATTTTACTGAACAAACTTATATCAAATATTTAACTCGAAGAAAACTAAGCTTCTGAAATACTTTGCTAAGTCGTACACCACGTTTCAAAACAAATTATATATACATTGATATTAAACGTAAGAATTATAATAATAGAATATTATTCAAGTCTTCAACTGGCGTGCATATTGTGAGGTTACTGTTCATATTAAATTGAATTAAGTTATTTATAATAATATAGTTTTCATGCGGTTTGCTCCGTCCAAAGATGTGAAGTCGTCAAGCATTTAATGCAATTTTATATCATTCAATGGTGGTCTACCACAATCTTGTCCAGGACATCATGAACATTCTCCATTTTCTACTTGAGTATAAGCAATATAGAATAATCCTTCCCTGTAATCAAAACTGTTACAGATCAAAATAATTTTTGTCTGCATTTCGTGCGTATAACTATTTCTTTCGTTCTCCGAATGCTAAAAATTTTACAAATATCTGAAGGTTTTAAAGAATTACTTTTCATATACGTAATTTGTTTATAATTTTTATGTTGTACACGTGTGTATCTGTAGAGATGCCAAAACTATAAATTGGAGAGAAATTAGTTATGAATTAGTGATGTTCCAAGAAGTTGCTTGTACACAATTTTAACTTCTTTCGTATACGAATAAACATTGACGATATACAAGAGATGCTTTCAGATCTGTTCAGTATTTCCATAGAAACATATTAAAAATGACCAAAAATAATAAACATATACATTTAAACTGACCACGCCCCGCAACTTTCAACTGTTTCCCTCTTTGTTTCGATTTAATGGTCAGATTTTGGTTGCTTGTTTACATCAAAGGAGTTTTTCTGTCATGGCAATTGATGGTAGCACATCCCTACCCCTGAGAATGCAACTTCAAAGAACTTTACAAAATATAAAGACTGCAATTGCGTGATTTATGACAACCGGGAGGTTCAACAACATAAATACATACATTTTCATAAACTATAAAACTGTTTCTATAAGTTTACATGATATATATTATATTATTATGTTTTAAGGATGCATTTTATAATGTTTGTTTTACTGACAAAACTAATCAAAATTTGATCTAAAATGATTAACTGAATCAATATCAATATTCTAAAACGCTGTTGTTCTTTTTAAACAGTCATCAAATGTTTTGCTCTGTGTTATCAAACACTGATGTATTACTTTCGAATTCTACATGAATTCCAAGTGGGAACGGATGTGCCACCTACTAGCTGTACACTTTCTAACGAAGTTTTACAGGTTATACAATTTAAAATGTTGGCATGAGCTCGAGCAAATGGTACCATAATCTGATATCCCACAGAAAACCACGCGATACCCATGTTTTTATAGACATTAATGATCCACTCGGAAATTCAACGTGAAATTTGAGTTTTTCATGATAACAGAGGTAAAATGTATAAAGTGACTACCGCATACAAGAATCTACATACAAAATAGTTTGAGCTCTTACTCGAGCCATTAAGATTAACAAAATACTTCAGAAACAACAGGGAACCAGTCGTTACCGGCTATTGGTTATGAATGATGTATGTATTTCAAATTTAGATAACAAGACCTGTATAGGTAATAAAATATAGATAAATGCATATTTTTGCAGAACCTGCAACATGTGTATACGCTATATGGTTAGAAAACCTAAATTCTATGACTTTCTATATCGGCATCCAACAAGGTCTTTCACATAATTGCTCCTGTTTTAGCCACTGTTTTGCCAGTAAAAGGATGTGTGCTCTGTTTAATAAATCACGAGAATATGCAAAATTCCAGTCTAATATATTAGCTGGAACAATTGATACGCATTAGACCTTCTTGATATTAGACAAAGTATAACATGTAAAGGTGAATTTGATAATCAAAACAATTTTTAAAAAGCTTTAACTGACGACAGTAAGCAACTATTTTTAAATAAAAATGGCATTTTTCGGCGAAACGTAAGTCAGGTAACTTTTGCTGGTTTAATTTCCAGAAGGTATATTGCCACTTTTACCGTTGGCACGATTTTAAATTAAAGTTATTCTGCGGCAAATATAGTTATTAAAACACAAACCACGTTTACAAGCATGTAATTTGTGCCATTTGCGGTATTTTTTCTATCTTGCTTCTCTTGCATGAGACGTCATACCGAAATTCCTTAAAATTATTGTAATTATACACTTTTGTGATAATTAATAGGTGGCTCACATTAGGATATTTTGATGAAAACACCGAAAATGAACAAGGAGGAAGCATTTAACTCGGTTTTTAATAATACTTTACATTTTGTTCTGCCATTACAGACATTTAGACTGATGGAACAAAAACATTATACGGCGAAATTAAACGGTCTAGGGAACGCCTCTGTACAATATTATTGAAATGGATAAAGGATGCGTAATAGGTGAGCGGCAAAGATGAAAAGGATTTTATTGAAATCGCTAACAATAGTCTTTCGATTGCATTTACGTGTCTTTGAAACCAGTACAAATTTAGACATTGATACCGCACACAATTATGACTGATATCTTCATTAAATAAGCCATATATCACTCTTTAATATTTCTTTAAATATTTCGTGAAAAACTTATGATAAAACTATGCGTAACCAGTAACCTAAAATGAAAGGGGACTCTCCTGGGGTAAACAGAGCTGACGGGTGCGGATTTAAGGTGTTACAATTGCTAGGACAGATAATATTGTTAATGAAATATATCCGAGCAAATCTCAAGTTGCCCGAGTTAAATTGCTCAACCCGACCGAAACATTTCTAATTTACAATTTATTGTCAATTATAGATTTAGATAAGGTCGGGAGCGGTTTGATACCGCACTACTTGCAAACTTTACTGTTAAAGGACTTGATCTTTAAAATAAAGCTATAGTTTGAGCAAAAGGTGACCGGCTAAAAGCTTCTTTTTCAAAGGAAATATGTGTATATAATATACTGCATAATCATATTTAATTGCTTATAATATATACATGGCCCGCACCTAAATATCGTTTTAACAGTACAAAAATATTTAAATGTTCAACTCTTTATAACTACACTTTTATTTTTCATTGTTCTTTTTGTAAGTTAAAATATCAAATGGTCTAATTAAAACTATTATAATTTAATTTTGACACATTTATTTTTTGACCGTACGCTTCCGGACAATGACAGATTTTATATTAGATAAATGTAAAAACTGTTTTGTTAGCAATGAATTACAGCATTTGGTTTTAAAACACTCATAAATACAAATAGTAATATAAGTGTCATATACCCTAATTAGATAATGAAATCACAATGGAATAAAATAATGACAATTATAAGATGATAAGGAAGAATATAATATTATTGCCAGAGGGCTCACAGTTGCTATTGTATACGTACATGTAGCTTGTATGGGCTGAAACTATTCTGTATCATCGATCATCATTTCAAATAAAATGGCAAATATTCGATATTTGCACGATCTTATCAGCAATAAATACTATATTGAACTCGTATACAACAAGTAAGAGTTGCAATGCACTTTATATTCTTTGTCATATTTCTTTTACATTCTTATAAATGTCACCATGTCAAATCTTCTAGAACCATTTTAGAAACTTCAATAGTGAGGTGGACTGACGCCATTTTTAACAGAGTTTGCATTTAGTAAGCTCAGTATTAGTAAAATTATGCAAATACACCAAACGTTTATTTCCTGTAGTCCTTTGTATAGCGGTCGCCACTAGTAGTGCGTCATCCTTATGTCTTTCTTTCGTTTCAAAATATCATTTTTTACACTATAGTGACTTGGTTTACCTGTTGGACTGGGTTCATCTGTTGGACTTGGTTCATCTGTTGAACTTGGTTTAACTGTTGTACTTGGTTTATCTGCAGGACTTGGTTCATCTGTTGGACTTGGTTTAACTGTTGGACTGGGTTCATCTGTTGGACTTCGTTTATCTGTTGGACTTGGTTCATCTGTTGAACTTGGTTTAACTGTTGTACTTGGTTTATCTGCAGGACTTGGTTCATCTGTTGGACTTGGTCCATCTGTTGGACTTGGTTCATTTGTTGGACTTGGTTTATCTGCAGGACTTGGTTCATCTGTTGGACTTGGTTTAACTGTTGAACTTGGTTTATCTGCAGGACTTGGTTTAACTGTTGTACTTGGTTTATCTGCAGGACTTGGTTCATCTGCAGGACTTAGTTTTTCTACAAGAATTGGTTTATCTGCAGGACTTGGTTTAACTGTTGTACTTGGTTTATCTACAGGAATCGGTTTATCTGCAGGACTTGGTTTAACTCTTGGACTTGGTTTATTTGTAGGACTTGGTTTATCTGTAGGACTAATATGTAGGACTTGGATTAACTGTTGGACTTGGTTCATCTGTTGGACTTGGTTTAACTGTTGGACTGGGTTCATCTGTTGGAGTTCGTTTATCTATTTGACTTGGTTCATCTGTTGAACTTGGTTTAACTGTTGGACTGGGTTCATCTGTTGGACTTCGTTTATCTGTTGGACTTGGTTCATCTGTTGAACTTGGTTTAACTGTTGTACTTGGTTTATCTGCAGGACTTGGTTCATCTGTTGGACTTGGTCCATCTGTTGGACTTGGTTCATTTGTTGGACTTTGTTTATCTGCAGGACTTGGTTCATCTGTTGGACTTGGTTTAACTGTTGAACTTGGTTTATCTGCAGGACTTGGTTTAACTGTTGTACTTGGTTTATCTGCAGGACTTGGTTCATCTGCAGGACTTAGTTTATCTACAAGAATTGGTTTATCTGCAGGACTTGGTTTAACTGTTGTACTTGGTTTATCTGCTGGACTTGGATAACTGTTGTACTTAGTTTATCTACAGGAATCGGTTTATCTGCAGGACTTGGTTTAACTCTTGGACTTGGTTTATTTGTAGGACTTGGTTTATCTGTAGGACTTATATGTAGGACTTGGATTAACTGTTGGACTTGGTTTATCTGCAGGACTTGGTTTAACTGTTGGACTCGGTTTTTATCTGCAGGTCTGGGTTTATCTGCTGGACTTGGTTTATTTGCAAGACTTAGTTTATCTCCTGGACTTGGTTTATCTGCAGGACTTGGTTTATTTGTAGGACTTGGTTTATCCGTAGGGCGTGGTTTATTTGCAGGACTTGGTTTATCTGTCGGACTTGGTTTATCTGCAGGTCCGGGTTTATCTGCAGGACTTTGTTTATCTGTAGGACTTGGATAACCTGTACGAATAAGTTTATTTGTAGGACTTGGTTTATCTGTAGGACCTGGTTTACCTGTACGAATGGGTTTATTTGTAGGATTTGGTTTATCTGCAGGACTTGGCCTATCTGTAGGACTTGGTTTATCTGTAGGACGTGATTTATCTATAGGACTTGGGTTATCTTTTGGACTTGGTTTATTTATATACATTTTATAGAAACTGTCTAGTTGTTTTGGTCGTGTCATGTTCTCTTTTGTTTAGACTAGCCACTAGACTGATGATAAGATATTTCAACGTTTGTTTTTTCAAAATCATCTAATTCCATTTCATAGAGACAAAGCTAGCCTATTCTAGAGATTTTCTGAGGAATGATTCTTTGGACAAATGATATAGACTGGCTCAGTCCACTGCACTGATTCATAAAAATGTAAAATAAAAAGATATATGATAGTCTAGGAACTAGTGAGACAGCTCTTGTTGTAACATAATATATTTCTGCGTTACACACAACTTTCATGAAACATACTGGAATAATTAGTCTCGGATCATGCGAAAGGTATGATTCTGATCTAATTCGCGTGCCCTTATCATTGTTCATGGTGTTTCTTTTTCATGAAATGATACTGCAATAAAAGTTGCATGATCATACTCCCTCTTGTTACGCTCGGGATCAATCACTCTCTGTCTTATCTTTTTACCAGGTAATCTATTTAACAGAATCAGATGCCATATTATCATTAAGTTCGGCTACACCTATAGTGTTATACATCATGACTCTAATTTCTGCTTTATCACAGACCAATGTTTCACAGGAGCAGCAAATCACAGAAAAGATCTCATACAAAATTTATGTGATAATTTTTTACTTTGTAATCTGATATTTGATTCATAATTTGTGCCGAATCTAACTATACTGAGTGGTCTAACGTTACGAGATTATGGAACGGGTGGTGCGCATATCAAAAAGTTTAATAGAATCTAGGCTAGGGTCTTCGCTACATTATTTTTCTTGTAGTGTTTAACATCGCGCCAACACAATTATAGGTCTTCTGGCGACTTTCAACCTTTGATGGTGGAGGAAGACCCTAGGTGCCTCTCCGTGCATTGTTTCATCACGGGCTGGAACCAGGGCAGAATCACCGACTTTCTACAAGCCAGCTGGATGGCTTCCTCCCATGAATAATTCAACGCCCCGAGTGGGGCTTGAACCCACATCGGTGAGGGACAAATGATTTGAAGTCTGTGACCTTAACCACTCGGTCACGGAGGCCACTTTTTGCTACATTAACAATATTTTATATAGTATGTATTTGATCTGAAACTTATACTTTATAGGTGCACTTTTGTACTTTAATTAAATCAACACAAATAATTGACTGCATTGTGTCATGTGACTTGCCATAATAATTGTTGTTTTTGTGCATATTTGTATGTTCACATCGGCATATGGTTAACTGAATCTGAAATAAAATCCTCTTCTTCTTCATTTCTGTAAGAGAAAAGAAATAATTCTGTATATAAATAGGACTGCTGCGACTTATCCCGAAAGTAAGAAATGAACACATGTTTGATAGTTAAATCAGCAATTATCAATGGCCTGACAACATCCGTTCAAGCAGAAACGTTCTGATGGCGTATTTTACTTGGTCTACCGTATTGGGTCAACGAAAAATCATTCCGCACATTGTGATCTCATAGTTGTTTGGAGTGGCTATTCAGTGTGTTGCATGATCTACTTCCAATTGTTAATCTAATCGTCAATACCCTCTTCAACAAATAATATTATATTAAATATTTAACTTGTTAATCGTTCCCCCTGGGGTACTCTCTAATGAATGCAATACAAATGGTAGGAGGATGTCATTATTGGAGACAATATTATATTTGCATGATCAAGTGGGTCCCTATTGTTGTGGGCAAATTGCTTTCTCTTTGAACACTGGTCGAGTTTAGATAGACACGATCAGAACAGATTGATGTTTCTTGCATACCAGACGGGGAGTTCCGTTATTTTTACCGGAAAAAATCCATCTTATACGGGGGTAGAAGATTTATGTAGTAATTTATATTTTATTTCATAAAACGGAATAAAAATCCGATACCTTGACAGTTCCTCTTTGTTCCTGGTGGTATATTTCTCGATTCAAAAAACGTTATTTTATCAAAATTTCATAACGTTTCACTGCAACTGATAAAACATAACCGGAACTAAACATTGTTCTTTGTCTCTGAAACGTCATGACGTCTTTCCTGTTTACGGATGTTGGTTTCCCGCGCTTTGTTTAAATACGCTGCTATAAGAAATAGTTCTAAAAAGAAAGTCGTTGGATTGATTTTATTTCTATAATTATTTCTTGAAAATGGTATGCAAGAAAAAGATTCTGTCACTGGTTATAGGTGCAGATGGGGATATCCGGCAATATGGCAGGAGCCTCGTTACCGCCTAAACAGTTACCCTCGAGGCCGGAAATTCCCATCTGCACCTATAACCAGTGAAAGCATCTTATACTCTATCATGCCTACAACTAAGATAATTCAGTCATATTAAGCCTTGTTCTAAGTTTCCATACATTTACAAAATTTATATAAACTCTATCAGGTGAGTTTTGTTGTTCACTCCAAAATGCATTCGGGTTTGAAAATACAAGGATAAAATATGTGAATGTGTAGTTGTTAGGGAAAAAGGAAATGATTTAAGAACCAAAATGTTGAAACATCAGTCATATAGGTGTAGTGTTGTCAACGCATATAGAAATTTTCGAGAATCGACGACTTTGATAGTAAATTGCTACATACAGCAACTATAAGTCACAAAGAAATAACGTATATTACGCCAAAGACCTCAAATCGAATACCTTGGGACAACGTTCATAGCGCCCTAGACAATGTTAATTGCGCCCCCAAAAAAGATACTACCGGGGATCCAAAAGGAAATTAGAAAATAACTGGATTTAAACAATTGTGACATAGTCGCGTACAAGTAGTATGCCACGTTAAAGTCGCAGTATTAACAGAGGCTTTCAGCAATACAGGGGCTTTCAAAAAATATTTGCACTTTATTAGCTTCATAATAAGTGTGTAATTAGCATGATTATTTTCTGTTGTTAATCCCCAGTACTGTATATCAAGCTTCATTTAAACTGTTCATTTCAGTTCATTTCAAGCTGTCGGTTCAACTGTTCATTTCAACTACATTAAGTGACTGTAATAACGTCAATTTAACTATTTAAATTGTAAATGACACTCAATGCTACTTTTCTTTTATATAAATCTTTAAGTCGTCTTTAATCCCTACATCTAAGATTTCAGTTATTTGTATTACCTGAGACTCCACCACTTCCAAGTCTTTTCACACTATGACAATATTTTCTCAACACCTATTTAAACATACTGCGCACATAATGTTACTTCTCAAAATATTTTCTTTTAGGCTAAATAACTTCTCTTTCGGTTGATCATATGTCAAAAGCGGGTATTATTTCATTAATAGGTATACATTTGCTTATTTATAATGATATCATATGACGGTTTATTATAAGAACTTCCTACCGTCTGAAACAAAGATCTAAGTTACTTTCAAAATGCTGTACATGTTTTACCTGACCGCAAACTCATGCTTTTCTGAATGTTGAGTTCGTAATCAGCGACTTGATACAACGCAAGCATTTACAAAGTGAATAAAAAGTCGTGTCAATAACCACTGTAGAAAACTTTATATATTATTATACTAAGTTTGACCACTTCCGAGCTGATTTGTTCATCTGTAAGAAAAGAAATATAGGGTAGCACAGTGATGAACCTGGAGACGTTTGTTTTGATTGTGCTGTTCTGTGTATATAGTCATAGTCATATATTTTTTGTTCTAATTAAAAGAGTGAATGTTGTATTTAGATGTTTATCATTCAAATTCTGTCTTATATTATAATTAGATAATCAGTTTTTATCTATGTTTTGTGTGTTGAACTGTTTTATTAATATTACAGAAGGCCACATTGAAACTTAAGATGTTTAATATGTTCTAACACTGTTATATATCTTTATGTGTTACCTTCTTTAAATAAAGTTATTTTTATTATAGCTCCAGAAATGAAATGGAAATTTAAAATCTACATATTATATGTTTAGTTTTTGTTTTTGGACACCATAGAAGCATATTTTCCACTGCAGCTGTCTTGTTGTTGTTGTTGTTGTTGGCAATAACAAATATTAAGCTTGGTGGTCTCTAATTTGTGTTGTTGGAAAATACCGGTACTAGGTGGAGTATTAATGTTGGAGACAGACACAGGAAACGATGACGATATATTTCAATATATATATCTGATCAATCATTAGATAGACTGCTTATGGTTATCAATAAAACCTCTGTCATCAATAAACCAAACAAAAGCGATGTGTTTCTAATGCTATTTCCTTTACGTCTATTCCTGTAATGCATTTCCCAGTATATAAAAGCAATGTGTATCAATATTTATTTATTATAGGAGTCTTTATCTGCAGTATTCACTATTTTCAATGTTATTGATGGCCGCCAAAGAAGTCTGCTGTAAAAATGTAACAACATATATTAAACATTCCAAAATTAAAGGCAATTCTAGTGTCAAAATATGGAGATAGGATATCATTGAAATATTGCATTGATGAGTAATCAGCCCACAGTTAACATTTATTTCACATCATTCCTATTTGTTTAGGACTTGTATGTAAATATAACGAGAAACAAAAGAGCAGATACAAGAAAATGTATGTGCGCAAACTGCACATTTTAGTTTTATAGAAATCGAATGTAGCATCTGGGCTTGACGTGGCTAAGTGATTACGGCTTTTGACTTCAAACCACTTGTCCCTTACCCCTATAGGTTAGAGCCCTGCTAGGATCGTCATATACTAGTATGGGAAATCCACAGATTCTACCCAGGTGTTCTCCCGGAGGGGTGCCTTAGGTCTTCCTCCACCATCGAAAGTTATCATGAACTGAGTCTGTGTGACTTGATACCAAATCAAAATACACGCAGATCATGTTTGTATCGCTCACAATTCAAATAATAGAACATCCGGAAACATATTTTGACATCAGCCAGGTGTGGATCCGATACTTCCAGGTCGCATATTGAAACGTACAGATAAAGTAGACCAAATAATGTTCGGTAAAATTCCGGAAAAAGCATTTTCATACTTTGTAGATTAATTTATTCAACTGGTGGGTGGGAATCTAGAGAACCATTCTTCAAAATTTCAGGTCGTAAATTGTTCGAAGCTGTAGCAATTAGAAATGTATAAATGTCGTGTTGTTTAGTAAACAGAGGAAAGTGAAAATAATCAAGCACTTACATTGATGGATAAGCAGGGCAGAGAAAATTTATCTACAAGAATCATGAGTAAATGGCTTCAAATGCTCATTATTTACAGTTGTCTGTCAGTGTAAAAATTGTTGAATGCAATACATTATTTCTCAAACAGTAGATAAGTATCTAGGGAAATTAGCGTTCACTTGTTCTGACGAGCGAGTGAAGCATATTTCAGATTCCTCACACTGATTTCTTCCTATTCTGGTATTTCTAAGAGCGCAAGAACACACAGATTCTTCCATTCTTTTTGTCAAGCAGGCAAATACCAATCGGCGTCTTGGAATTATTGGTTTGGGGAATAAAATGGTCTGCACAAAATGCTTCATTTTTTTTAAATATGAAATTGTTCATCAATAGTTAATCATTTTTCACATAAAATAGTCATGATAATAAATTATTTTCAGCGGGCCAATAAACGAACCATTATCACGTAGAAATAACATGTCATACCACACAACCAATTATTTTACTCGCAAATTACGCGCAAGTTGCACGCAGTCAGCACTGCTTAAAGGACCGAACAATTCTTTGTAAAGACGTATATTAGAACGATTTCTTCGCGGATATCGAATGTGAAGCGTACAGATGTACAGAACGCACCAGACGATACAAAACTCACCGAGTCAACTGGTAGGTAGGCTGAGGGGAGCCTTTGATTTAGTGCTACATGCTAATTGGGAGTAAATATGTAAATATAGATAAAACTTGACGTCTGACAGCCACAGTTTACAATAGACAGCTGCTTATCTCTATAAAATCCACCCTGGATTGGAGAAAAGTCTTCCCACATACATACGATACTGGGAAATTTATCTATCACTATATTCATTTGGCCGGGAACTGCTGAAACAGGCGCATATTGTTGAACACGGAGACGCCGTGGCCCGGACAACAACAAACATGGCGGCATGTTGTTGAACACAGAGACGCCGTGGCCCGGACAACAACAGAAAACGAGGATAATCTAAACATGGTCTGTGAAAATGCCAGGAAGCCAGGAATGAAAAAGGCTTTTTGTTATTTTGTTTTTCACTAGGCAAATGAAACGTGCAAATACGCATAGATTTGATTTTTAGATGATGATTTATCAGCATACTATATTCGAACATAGATTCTCTGAAATGTTGGTAGCACAGTCTTTATGTCAACAAGTTGGAAGAACCTTTTTCTGTGTTGGATAAAATGAAGTAAAGCGGATTATGCATTAATAAGCGGTAGTCTGTATTCAGACTCTGTAGTGGCAGGGGCAAGTTTCATATTGTGGAACTGTACTTTTTTTCTGAATAAAATAGGAAGATGTATTTTGATGGCATTTATATTCAACTGGTGATAAAATGTTCACAGAAGTAAAGATTCCCAAGAATTTCTTGAATCGACTCTCCAAGATCCTTAGAGTCAAGGTCAGGTGTAAAATCTTAACTGAGGAATCGAAAGTCAGTCAACACGATAAACAGTCATCCATCCATCCATCCGCATTCAACTCAAATTCATGATAACAGTAAACGGCTATAAAGACACTTTTCCCACCACCATTATTTACATCTGGTCTCATCTTATAAAAATATACATACGTTATAGGTTAGTCATTATTTTGCCGGTAATACGGGGTAGGTCTAACTTGGTGTGCAATTTTGGTGAAATTTTGTGTCCTGAAACCCTTTCAAATTTTGTATGATTCTCAAAATATAAAAGGGAATTTGATGAAATAGTAAAATCGAAAAAAATAAAAGGTATCATTTTTTTTAAACACAGATATTATCTAGTCGATCACCAGACATCATTAGTGACTAAAAGTATCAGTCTAATGGATTATACATCCATTTATTTATTATGATGCAAAATAAGCAATGGTAGATGTTATTGTAATGAAAATTGCTTTTCAGACATTTTCAAATTCATAAAGGCGCACACTTTTATGTATTTTCTTCCAACTATTGATAGAAAAGGAAGCAATTAGTGGCTATGGTTCTGCTGAGGCCATTACCAGTAGATTTATTTTGTAGTTTATTACTAGAATTTATGCTGGAAAGCAATATATACATCTTTCAGCAATGGCCAGTCTGCTATGTTAGAGACGCTTAACTAAATCACGACTGGCATGTATCCAGCTACTGCATTTGCGGCAAAATCTTTTCCAACGAACGTCTTTATGAAGATTTCAACAAAGCCGAAAAGTTCTGACGCTATTCTTTGTTCCAATATTTGTTTAGATCTGATTGATTCGCCACAGAATTGTGCGATTTTGGTTATCTGTCGTCTGCGAACAGTTACATTTTCAGTCATGATTTATTACAAAACGAAAGGAATATTGTGAATTCTGGTCATCGGTGAATGGAGGCAATCTCTATAATATAGACAAGACACACGACTTTTATGATGATGATTAATTCCCTTCTAAACTAGCAGACAGATGCAAGGCGGCAAAATGTAGAACGAAAAAAGATGGTAAATCGATAGCTACATTTCAAATTTACATTAATCATGTCTTTCGAAATCTTGACTTATCTTTTCGTTGAATTGTTTATGTCTGATTAGGCACAATGAAATATTTTAACTAATGCAGATGCACGATATAGATGAGGTGCCAAAGGGGCTAATTAAATGAACCCATTCATTGCGATATATATAGAATGGCAGCTAAACAGAATGCAAGTACATTTTATGCTACCGGTATAAGCATTACTCGTTTAATGTTGCTTTTTTCTAAACATGTACTTGCACCAGATTAAGTGTATTGTTCAAAATAAAGAACGCTTTACTTGTTTTCTGCGCTGTATTAATTTAGTTGAAAACATCATTAGTAATTTATGACAGTATAGTTACAGTCGTAAATAAATGAAGACCTCAAAGTTTTGACACATCCTTTGACCGAGTGTACATATGACAGTTCTACTAAATCACAACCATACATGTGAGAACGAAGCGCGTTGTAACAAATAACACTTTGCGCGTAAACTACGTAATACATAATATACTGTTTATGTTCTAAGATACAACAACATTTACAGACGATTATTGAATTATATCGCAATCTGCAGCGATTCCGAGGAGCTCTCTGTAAGTCATATATCACCAGTATGAAAGCATTGGTAAAGGATGCATGGAGGTCGGTTTTAATTTTGTTTCGCGGATAGCCATAAAATGCCTTTCCATGTACGGCGAAATATGTTGCAAAACATATCGAATTTATGTACAAGTAGTCCTGCACATGTCTCAACGTATTGTTTATCCATTAATAACATATAATACGTGCACGAAGTCAAGTAATGACTGTTGCATTGGCCAGAAAGGTGTCAAATCACCCCAAAGAGGCCATTAAAAGACCAACTCAGCATACCAAAGAGATTGCTAAAAGGACATCGATAGCCTTATCGTACAGGTCAGTACAATTTTTGATGAGATTGCCCCCAATCACAAGGTTGAAAGCCATGTAAATCAAATGAATAGCTGTGTTTCTAACCGTCCTGTTTTACATTAACACCAACGAATAATTCATCCTAATGCCTTTGAAAATCTCTTAATACATTGCGGCAAAGCAACTGTTAAATGTTGGGATGCTATTGTAGAGCAAAATGTATGCCAATTAATTTATAGTATTAATTCCAAGAATCACATACAAGTGATACGAATAACGACCAAATTCCAGACAGGACCTTGACTTTGACCTGTCAAGCCCAGTTTGTACCCACACTTGAATAAGGTTTCTTTGCTTTCAATGTCTTTTATCAAGGGTGCCATATTTGCAAACTAGTAAACGAGCGAAAAACTGACGAAAATGAATGTAGTTGTGAATGTGAGAGGAGCATTCAAAGCTAATAGCTAATCCTGGCAAACCAAGGAAGGGCTGTAAATTTTGTTTCGCTCAAAGCTATTACTGCATTGTTTCAGCATCTTTCAAAAACGACTTCGCATGGATCCCCATTTTCACAGACAAATAAATGACTTCTTATGACAAAGCCAGTGGCTAGACTGTGTGCACGGTCAGGAAATCTATTTGCAATAATAAAATAGCTTTAAAAAGCTCCCTGCCGTGGCAAAGGAAATTCCCATATGAATGCTGATTGCACAGGATTTTGATTTAATAACAAAGTATAGAAAATGGCTGATTAGCATTGATTTCTTTCCAACTTCTAAACTAGAACCACATGCTGATGTATCGGGACCTTGCAAACATACCACCGAGCGAATTACATACCGAAAATATTGTTTTAAGAAATTAATCATAACATGGCAGCAAGAATAGGCTTCCTTGATTACCAAGATTGTGGAAAGTTTTTGAAATTTGATTATTTGGAAAGGTCGAGTAATTGACATGTAACAGCAGCCATTTATGTACGTCATATGGTCATGTCAGATCGACTTATTGCAATGAAGTATGAGGGAAAGTTAGAGAAGGTACTACAAAGACGATATATATCTGCCGAACAGCCAGAAACCCAGAAGAAACAGAACGTGCTCTGAAATCAGAGCCGAGACAGATTACGAGAGTAAATCTTGTAATAACAGGAGGGTATAAACATGAATATGCAGAGTAAAATTAATGCAAGATAAAACCATGTGAATATTATAAGAATTATCTGTATATATTTAATTGTTATTGCTTTCAATACATGTCTTTTGCATGCAGTATTTGAATGTTTCCACATCTTTTTGCAAAAAAAAAAAAAATCAACCTGTTTTTCGGCTAAATGCTTTTATTAAAAAGTAAAAGTGAATAATGTAAATAATGTCTATGTAATGCGCCTTTGAACGTGAAATTGATCATGAAAAGGGCGCTATATAAATCTGGTATAATAATAATAATAATAATAATAATAATAATAATAATAATAATGGAATCGACTGTGCTGCAGGAGGCTGGCATCATTCCTTTTTCAAATGTATTTAAATGGAAAGATACACGGTAATGTTTGACTTTAATTTCTCTATTCATATTTTATGGGCTAATTATAATGTCAGTGTAGTCCTACTGGCGGATGTCCCTTATTCGTACACATTCAACAGCGGTACTAACAATAGACTGGGAGGACTAGACACCTGACAACACAGCATAAATTAGACCAAGATGTTGACCTTTTTCTATTGCTGACCCTGTGTGAAAAAGAAATAATACGACGAAGAGAGAAATTACTACGACCATATCTATCATATATCGTCGAGTGACCCTTGCCTCCTGTTCAAGCACACATTTCCCAGATGCGAAAATAACACCCTAAGTCAATTATGTGAGCATAAAATTTCACAAAGTGTATAATTTTCATAATCATTTCAAAAAAGGCAGACTGATGGAATTGCCATTAATAGGAAAGTGTTAAGCAGTTTTATTGCCCTTAATTGGGCGGTAAAGTGAAAAGGAATCGTGAAGAGGAAGGGAAAAGGCAAAAACGGGCAGAATGATTACCAGCAACGTCATCAGCTTTGTCAACAAAATGGCCTCTCTGAGTAAACATCGTACGGTGGGCGTGGCAAAGCAAATAATCTCGTGCAAGCACGAACACTGTCAAATATAAGCCGGAACAATCGTTAGCTTGAGAGTAAACAAAGATGGTCTGTAAAGTCTAAAATGACAGATAAGAGAAGTTCAATCTGAGTAGCTTTAATTGATGTGTCAATTTAGGTTGATAGAAAAAAGCCGGACTGAACAGATGTCTTCTAAAATTTCTATATCATGTACACACCATCGTGTTCCTACAGGCGTCTGTTGGGAGATCCCTAATCTTGTGCACATGCCTGCATCTCATACTAGTATTCAATGTATATAACAAAGCTTGTGCATTCTTGCGTCGCATATCCAATGTATAAAACAAAGCGACATTCGTCATATGAACTTTTAAAATTGAAATATTAAGATGGAATATCGTCATGCAGATACGATTAACGATTGAATTCAAACAGAAACTGTAGAAGAGGAAGATATCCTGAATAAGATATCTAACCATTTGTTATATTGCCCATATCTAACGAAATTATGAATTTGAAATTTAGTGTACATCTGGAACAAGACGTTGTTAATTACTTTTTACAATTTCAACAAAATCAAACCTTAAAATCACATTAATTTACTCATTTTACGGCTTCAGTCCGTTATTGAAATGTCACAAAAGTGCTCTAAAATGTCTAGAATTAACAAACTAGCGAAACACGTCATCAAGGAAAAGTAAAATGACAACGAAAACAAAATAACGTCATTGTCTATACACGTCTGGATTCTTCTTATCGATATTGTATACACAATTCCTAAAACCGCAACTTTTGACTTTTTAAAAAATGAGATGTGGTGGTAAAATGAATAAAATTATATCTTAGAGTGAAATTTTAAAGAAAAAAAATCTACCAAATAGTTCTAAATGTCTGCTTGATTTAAAAAATACATTGAATATTCTTTAAGATACTTGCAAAGTAGCAAATGAGGGGTTAGCTCTTTTGTCCAGCATAAACTGAGCTCGCTTCGATAAAATAGTTGTTTTGTTTGATTATATCGCATATTTCAACAGTATTGTTTGTATTCGTGGGTCCTGGATGATTTTACTTGATTCCTGAGAATCTTCTCAAGTATACTCAACATCACTAATCTCGCGTCATCACTAATTTCGCGGTATTTGAGTTGCGCCACCTACGTGGTGTTTACCGGTGAAGTTCGTGACCTATTTAATCATGCTGGCGAAAAGTGTTCCTACCTGCAGTTACATTGCTAAATATCTGTCAATATTTATTAAAATCGTATTTTTCACATATCTATTGCAACTTTAACATTCAAATGATAGAAACTGAAAATCAAAACTGCATTCTTTATTTAAAGAAATAGAGCCACACTGTGCTACAATGACCTATTTTCTAAAAATTTCATAAGGCGATAAAGGAACTAAAACTGTATAGCTCTAAGTCGAACTGGATAAAGCAATATATTCGCCAAAAATACGATTCTCTGTCTTAAAATAAAATGTCATTACAAGATGTCTCTAAGGGAGCTGTTTACTACATCTTATAAATTACATACGATGACATATTAATATGCCAGCCTGCTGAAATAACATCATAAAACTTTCTTTATAGAGTTACATATTTTCTACTATTTTCTGCCTTTTCTTGGTGTCGCAGTTATTCAAACGTGTGCACTAAACCTTTTATATTGCCGTTTTTGTTTTGCCGATTAAAAAATGCCGACTTGTTTTTGAAAAATTCCAAAGTGGCTTGTAGTATGATTTCTTGAAAGTTATTTTTCGTTAGAAAGTGAAAGTCCCACAGATAACCACCACCAAAAAACCATGATCATGCCAACTTTGTGTAAAGACAATCGTCCTTAAAGAGTAAGAGTATCATCTGTTTCTATCTTTACATCCACATCAACGTTGTATGTGAATAAGTATTTGACTTCCAACTTCGACATTAATCTTAAATTGTCATATAAACTTTACAAAAAATATACACTTTTCACTAAATAGTAGAAAATATGTAACTCTATAAAGAAAGTTTTAGGGCGGTTTGATGTTATTTCAGCAGGCTGGCATATTAATATAAATTGATAAAGTCAAGTGTTATAATATGTCATCGTATGTAATTTATAAGATGTAGTAAACAGCTCCCTTAGAGACATCTTGTAATGTCATTTTATTTTAATACAGAGAATCGTATTTTTGGCGAATATATTGCTTTATCCAGTTCGACTTAGAGCTATACAGTTTTAGTTCCTTTTTCGCCTTATGAAATTTAAAAAAAGATAGGCCATTTTAGCAAAAATAGTTGTCGATCCGTTTGTCTGTTTATTCCTGGTAGCGATTTTACCTTGATCTCACGTCGTAATTTAAGGGTGGCATAATGACTTTTCTTAATGTAAAACGATTAAAAGTTTAAATGTCACTATTTCATAAAATTTGTACTGCATTTTTATTCTACACATGTTTGTTTTCTTAGTTGTGCATAATTTAAAAAATAGTGTATAGAAAAATCGTGTTTTAACGTTATTAATACATGAAAAAGAGATTATATGTCCGTGGAATAATTTCACGAGACCGAGTTTGAGTGTATTGATTTAGGTAAAGCACGATAATGATATCTCAACAAAAACATTGACGTTGTCGCCCGTTAACATAGAGTCATTTTAATAGCGTCAGCTTGTTTTAACAGAAACATTAGAACTCTTATTAAATCCCTCATAGTCAAAGACACGTTACACAATCAGCATTGTCACGAAATTCCTTTTCAAAAAGATTCTGTTCCATATATTATAAAAAAATTATTCTTATAACAGCGAACATTCATTCAGCAATAATATTATTATTGCTGAATGAATGTTCGCTGTTATAAGAATCAATCTATCTTTCTTTCCAGAAATCACATTGAATGCTTATTTTTCAAACTTGGTCCAGCTGCATGTATTTTGTCTGTTGTTTTAAATCTCGTCTCTTATTGTTATTGTTGCAGCATTTGTACTTGTTTTGTTTTAAAAGAAATTTCTTAAGGTGTTAGATCTAACAAATTTTATTTTTAAGAACATTTGCTTACTATGCTTTCTCATATATTCAGATATGTACTAAGAAATACTGCTTTCAAATAATTGAGTGGGGACATACATTGGCGTATTTTTGCATTTTTCACATGTGTTGAAAATAAACGGTTGAAATTTTTTACAAGGTCTGGTGCGTCTATAACTGAAAAAGTGACAATTGTACGATTTTAACACATTTTTATCAAAATAAGTGACCATTGAAATTAGGTTTGACTTTCCTCATTGTAAACATGCCAGTTTAAAAATATGTGTATTTTGTCTGTCACATAAAACCTAATCGCCGTAAAATCGCCATCGGTATATCTCAGTATTATCGTGGTTGTCATCAGGATATCGGTGTTATCGATATTTCATCTTTATTTCATCTTTATTGTTATCGATGAGCCTTTGGCTAAGAGGTGGGGCATGCATCAAGTTTGGATAAAATATACATAATTATAATGGAAATAGTACAGGTATTTTGACATTGTCTCATTAAGTCAGTAACGACTCCTCAGGCACACAAATTTAATTCAGTGACAGATTTTTATAAAAGTATACAATGTTGATTATTAGTGTCTATTTTCTTGTAACCTGACTTTTACAAATACAAAAATATGCTAGATTGTATTCTTTGAGGTCGAACAAACTTCAAAACTGAAGCTGAAATCTGTATAATATCTATTATAAACACAGACAATATTCGGTAGCATCAAACTGAAAGTGGCTGAGTTCGCGGAGAGTGCGTTTGTAATTTTAAACATACATGCATTACTTTTCATATGTACGTGCATTATTCTAAATTCATACAAAATGTTTTCAAGCGTGCCAAATTTGACTGGTCCTGTTTTCCTTCGACAGAAGAATATCAAATCAAACCTGCTCCTCTAAACTCAAAGTAAAAGGCTCACTCACACACACGCACGCACGCACACAATATTTTTGTAAATTCACAATATCGTGCTATAATCTAATAACATAAATAATAATAATAATAACAATAGTAATAATAATAATAATAATGATAATAATTTGTTTAACGAAGATAACATATTTGGCAAGCCTCTAACATAATGATCGTAGTATGCGATTTTTAAAAGAGACCACCTGCATAAGATTAAAGAATTTGCAAAGTATAAAATTCTGCATAATAAGGTTTCATCAATGATTAAGAAATGTAAAAAAGGATATTTACAATCAGGCTGTAAAAGAAAACAAAAGCACAAGCTATCTTTGGAAAAATATTAGAAATATCTCAAACATAAGTACTGTAGATGAGGGCATAGTATTACCAGCTAAGTTGATGAGTATTGGTCGAGTTATAGAGGGACAGACTAATATGTTAAATATGTTTAATGAACATTTCACCAATATATCAAATAATTTTAAGAAAACGGCTTTTGTAGAACCAGAATTCTCAAATCTTAAGGACTTCATTGATAGTTTACTTAATACCCATACCGAACCTATAACACCTTTCGAAGTTAAGAAATATATTGATAAATTAAATGTGCATAAAGCAATAAGATTGGATAGTACACGTCTAGACAGTTTCGAGCGCTCGATCGATAAACGATCAAGTACCCGGATGTTCGAGTAAAAAATCAATAGTCCGCCATATTGGATATTGCCTAATGAAGTGTTGAAAGTTACTCTGTAGAATTTGTTGGTTTTTGACTCTGATAATGGCAGATTTAAGTGATATGACGCTTGAGAAGTTTAAATTATGGTCCACGAACGCCTTACGGGTGTTTTTATCAATGAGAAATAAATCGATCAAAGGAAATTTTGACGAAATAGCCGCAAGGTAAGTCAAAACTGACAAGCGAGTTTACGATGTCTATATGTATAACTACTTTAAGTACACACCAGTTCTGTGTGGTTTAATAACGTCATTTTATGATGTTTTAAACATAGTGTAATTATGTCTTACCGAACTGAATGTATGCAAGATAAATCTGAATGACTGAATACTTCAAATATTGGAGTTTTAGCATGCCGTCGGAGGAATGCCTACATGTACATTGTACTGTATATATTGGGAGTCTGGACATGTATGCTGTATGCACTTCTTTAAATACAATGTTTTGTTTGTGTAAAATGATTGTTTGCTACAAAATGGATTTAAGTAAACGTTTTTTAATTATACTAGCTGATTTGTCACGCGTTGTTCACTTTTTTTCTTCATGAAATTGAAAACGAAAGTAGAAATTTAAACATGTGATGAATAGAAAACGAAAGTACACATGTCATGAATACAAAACGAAAGTAGATTTTTTATTGTTTTGTGAAGAAAACAACAAGTCAGTCATGACTAAATAACTGCTTTGTTTTTTCAGAGCCTTTTGTTGCTGGGAGGAGAACATTACGGTGGATGTGAGTGCAGAGCAGGAGCAAAGACGTTTGCTTGCGGAATATCAAGGAAAGCTAGTGGTAGAAGGGGAAATTATACTCGATCCGATCTCGATCAAAAATGGTTGGTTGACGAAAAGCTTGGTCGTCCTAAATGGCCATCCGTATATATCACTGACATTTCTGACTATTTAAACACCAAAAACCCAGAAACATTAATGAAACGTTTGCTGAATGAATATAAAGAAGGCAAAGCGTACAGGTACTTTTCAAGTGAGTGGGTAAAAGAAGTACATTATCATGACTTAGGTGAACATTCTGACAAATGCATTATCAAATCAAAGGTCACTCCATCTCAAGCAGTGAATAACAAAGCATACGATGTATGGATAGTGATACGAAAGGACAAGAACACTGTACCAGGCGGTCAAATTTTAAATGCGTATTGTTCATGTACAGCTGGCATGATGGGTTCGTGTAACCATATTGCCGGTGTCCTTTTCAGAATGGAATATGCTGTCAAGACAGGAATGACGCGTCCAACCTCTACAAGCAAAGCCTGTGAATGGACTGTTCCAAAAAAGAAAACCACCGTAAAAATGGGAAAAGCGAGAGATTTTACATGGAAGAAAGCAAAATACACACAACTACCACGCAACAAAGACAAAGAAAATGAGACTAATATAAAAAAACTTAACTTCACACCATTGAATAAGAGCCAACAAAACAAAGTTGAAGACGGTGAAAAGTTAAGGAATGAATTGAAAGAACTGTTAGCCGAAGATATGCCAAACTCGTGCTTCATGCTTCTTATGAATAAGAAAAAGTTAAAAATCCATCTGAAGCTGAAAATGTTAAATTAAAATTACCACCAACTTTAAATGAATTAAGCAAAAGAGTGGAATCTCTAGATATTCCTGAATGTGCAAAACAAGCTGAATTTAAAAAAGATGTGTGTCACGCAAGATGAGATTGACTCTTTGAATCGAGACACAGTATCGCAAAGTAAGTCTGAGTCATGGAAGGAGCACCGCAGAGGTCGTGTCACCGCAAGCAATTTTCACAGAATATGTAAGCGCGCTTCGTCTCTGAAAAAAGATTCCTCCGAGGACCCAACATCTGTGATAAAACTTGTAATGGGAACAACTGAGGGCATCCAAACCCATGCTATGAAGCACGGTATTTCTTGGAACCGGTTGCGAAAAGAAATTACCAGGTTGAAATGAAGAAGGTTCATAAAAGGTTCCAGTCGTCAGACTCTGGGATAATTTTAGACAAGGATCGGCCATTCATGGCAGCTTCGCCAGACTTATTCGTGTCCTGTGTTTGTTGCGGGGATGGCCTTTGTGAAGTCAAATGCCCAGAGTCTATTAAAGACCAACAACCATCAGCCGACAATGTCCCTTACCTTATCGTTAAAGACGTGTAATGTCCTTAAAAAGAAACCATCCCTATTTTTACCAAGTTCAAGGACAGATGGGTATAACTAAAAGGAACTTTTGTGACTTGTATATATTTACCTACCATGGAAGTTTGAGTTTGAGAATAAATTTTGACTTCACCACATTTAATGAAATTGTTCAAAATGTATCTTGGTTCTGGGACAATTTTATTATTAACAGACTCCTGACTCACAGAATTTTACAGGAAAAAAGTGATACTGAAAATAGATTAAATATGTAATGACTAATGTTCAGGAAAAAAAGGCAGAAAAGGAACTCATAAATTGAATAGAATCTGGATTTCAGATAATGTTGATTGTAAATATTTTATTGTTCCTTCTTTTATGCATGATATTAAAGCCTATTATGCATTATTTCTTTATTTCGCTTTTGTTAACATCCAGGGACCAGTGTCACCATTAGTGACCAATAGAGCAGGTTTTACTGTACTAGAACAAGACCAAATTCTTCGACCGAAACAATAAAATCTTCCCTGGGTAACAGTTAAAAAGGATTATAATAATTATCACAAAACATGAACTAGACAGTTTTATTTTTCAAATCAATAAACCTGAGTTTGATAAATATAGACAGTGTCTGAAATTAATATTTACAAAAACAAATGGTATAGTACATAACAGTTCTTACAAAATGAAATGTGTCATGCGCAAATATCATACATGTATCTGTGCAGTCTGATCAAGATCCTTACTGTTTGCTATATAATCAGTTAAAAAAGTTTTTCATTATGCAGTTGTACATATTACTACAATGGTGTCTGAAATTAAAATTTGCAATAATAAATGCTATAGTACATAACAATTTTTACAAAATGAACTGCGTCATGAGCAGATATCATACATGTATCTGTGCAGTCTGATCAAGATCCTTACTGTTCGCTATATAATCCGTTAAAACAGTTTTGCATTATGCAGTTGTACATTAAACTACAATGTAGGCAATCATGTCATGACCTCATTGATATATATGCATTTTGACATCACTAATTTGAACACAACAAACCAGAAAGTTTACTTATATATTGGCCCTTTTGTATTGCTTATTCCAGCACAGACTTTGATAATGTCATCTACATGGGAATATAAGTGTTATAGGAAGCTCACTTTGAATGATTCTAAAAGTCTTCAAGCGGCGAATAACTTGTTCTATAAGAATCCTAGTGTTTGCAATTTTTTTTGTTTTTCTCACTGCAGCTTCATGCATTGGGACTGTCCTCTCCTACCTGGTGGAACATACAGAGAGATATTTCGCATGGCACATTCATGATTTATGTTAAAGCCTTTATCGGCCATTATAACAGAATATTGTGGAATATGGTCCAGAAACCCACTATCTAAAGTGACTTGTTTGTCTGACATTCGTCCAGTGTAAGCGGCTGATATGAAAACAATAGCACTATTTGGTGCACAAGCCACAAGAACTTTTAGCGTGTTATGCGATTTATAGTTACTCCAGCTTGAGCTCTGCATATCCAAATCTTTCGGAGTTTCGATGAATATCTCTGTACAGTCAATAATGGAATGCAGATCGGAAATGTGTTTAAATTTCTCTGGCTTCGTAGCAATTAAAGTCTCCTCATCTGGAATATACACCATTGAACCAAAAACTTTAGAGCATGCTCGCAGCCAAGCAAGAATATCCTTCCACAAAGTGATTCAGAAATGTCAAATCGCACAGCTAAATCTTTTCCTAAAAGACCAAGACGAAGGCGCATTAAAGTCAATAAAAACTCGGCCCTGGATGACAGTTTTCTTTCTGGACCAAACCGGCTTGGTTCATTTGCAAACTTCCTTACATGCTGTAGTCCACCTTTCACTCCAAGCCAACGCCTATTTACCAATGGGGCTATAACCTTATGGAATTTCTCAAAGACTGATTTTGATGGCAATCCGGTAAAATAATTCACATCCTCATCGCTCTTCAAAATACTGTCAACATAACGTTTTCTTTTCAAGAGTGCAATTTCTTGTTTCAGACGCGTGTTTTCACTTTTAACAGACTGAAGTTGTTTATTAACAATTGCAAGTGTCTGTAACAGCATATTTATCACAGCTAACAGAGTGAGCTGCCACGGAAACTCAACTTTTAATGATAGCATTTCGACCGGTGGATCAGGTGATAGGGACTTGCTGTGTATTGTGGATCATCCACAGTCATGTAAGTGACCTTGCATGATGAATCACTTCCATCTCTAAAGAACATTATCCTTTTCACCTTGGACTCAAATCCATCGTACCCCAAATGCAGAGTTGGAAAAGGATTCTGTAGCGTTGGTTTCCCCTTCAAGAAAATGTTTACTGCAGACCCTTGAATCCTTCGAGGGTGACCACATTTTGTTGCCATTGGTTCGATTTACAAGTTGTTTCCATCTCAGGCGTCCCTCTGAGTTTCTCTTTTGAGTCGGAAAACTGAAAAGCCTGAAAAATAAATAAAAAGAAATATACACTTTGTCCTTACACAAATAAAATATGAAAACTTAAGTAAATAGGTAATCTACATCTTCACATTTCATGACTTAATTTTGAAATTTCAGCCTGTAAGCAAAAGACCCTGGGTTTGAGTCCCTATTAGGTAGCACATCCATTTTTTCACCTGTTTGCATATTTTGCCTAACTTGGGTCATGACCATAAATGCTCCGCAATACATGGAAGTCAATGGTATATTACTAAATTATGAAATGAAATGTGTAGCCGTCCATTAACCGTAACCTAGTCAGTCTTCTAGCAGTCCGGTAAAAAATTTATTTAGAGATTGAAGTGTAATAAATTAATTTATCAAATTCTGTTTTGCAAAACATAGCAATATATACACTCAGTTTTTGGCCAGTCTGGGCACCAGTCTTTGTCAGGCTACACATTTTTTTCACCCAGAGACATCATCATATTAAAATAAAAACGTACGTCATGCAGGTCAAATTGTTCACATTATGTGTTGACATGTAAAATTTCATCTGGAACATGATCCGATTTATAACTTTTGTCACATTTCCAAGATAAAATATTGATACTGCACGATGTCATACACGACAGTCTTTAAAAAAAGTGAACATATAATACTTGTACCGGATAATTATGCATTCTAACAAAGAAAGTAGACGGAAGAATTTCATTTCCGCATTACCCCACCCACCGCGTGTTTCGTGTTTACAACCAGTTTTTCGAAAATAGATACGATATTTACCTGAAAGGAGGATTGCATTTGCAATTTTTCTCACTATGAAGACAGCCACAAACAGTACAAAGCTGCTTCTTCCACTTGTTTAGCCAATATCCGCCGTTAGAACAATTTTTAACAGCGCAGGTGAAAGCCATTGTTGTATTTTTTTTACTCGATAATAAAGAAGGATAACTGTAGCTGAACTAAGAGTATGCGCATGCGCACTTCGGAACTATCTAGAGGTCCAAATATATCTCGCTATTACAACGTCAATTGCTTTTATAATAAACAAAACTATATTGTAAATGGTTTATTTCCCGATGCTCTCAAAGAGGCTTACGTTCTCCATATATTCAAATGTGGTAATAAAGAAGACCCAAATAACTACAGACCCATATCTATTTTGCCTACAATGTCCAAAAAAGTATTTGAGAGACACATAGCAAATCAGCATTCACAAAACTTAATCAGGATTTAGACAGTATCATTCATGTCATACAGCACTACCTAGACTAATAGAAGCATGACTTACAGATATACATTCTGGTAAATATGTCGGAACTGTATTTTTAGATCTACGAAAAGCTTTTGATCTTTTTGATCATAATATTTTATTGCATAAATTGAAACTTTTCAGATAAAAGTGTTGAATTTTACAAATCATATCTATCAAACAGAACTCAACTGATAAAAGTGAGAAACACCAACTCTACTGAAGTATGCTTGTAACCTCTGGAGTTCTTCAAGGTTCTATTCTTGGCCCTCTTTTATTTTTATTATATATCAATGATATCGTTTAAGCTTCAAAGAGTGGCAATATAGAAGACCTCTATGCTGATGACTCTACTATGTATGAATCAGGCTATGATTTAGATAAAACTCTAACAGAATTTAGATGTTGTGCAACAATGGTGCAATTTAAACAATATGTCACTTCATCCAAAGAAAACAAAATGCATAGTTTTGTGTAGTAAACAAAAAGTAACAGTTGTAAAGAACTATTTTTAAGTATTTCCAAGCAAGTAATAGAAAATGTCAATGTGCAAAAGTTATTAGGTGTTTATTATAGACAACACATTGTCGTGGAATGTTCAAATTGAAACAATGTGCACTAAACATAACTTAAAAATAGCATAGTTGAGACGTATATCGTACTATTTGACAGATGAAATGAAAAAGTTATTCTACAATGCATATATAATGTCAATATTTGATTATTGTTGTACTGTATGGTGTCAAGGAAATATGAGATCTTTAAAAAAATAATGAAAATTCAAGGTAGAGCTGCAAGAACAATTTCGAATAAAACGTACCAAACAAGCACAAAGGATATTCCAAAAGAACTTGGGTAGATATCATTTAATGAAAGATGTAACTTCCACACGGGCTGTCTTATTTACAAAGCTTGCAACAATTTAGCACCTTCATATATCCTTTTCCAGCAATGAAACATACAATCTAAAATCTGCTGCTCATAATGACATAGTTATACCTAAACATCGTACAAATTATGGTAAAAACCATAATATAATTATGCATGTATATATTATGTCACTAATTGATTGCCTAAATGGAAATTGTATAAATGGATATTTAAAGGCAATATCTATTTTAAGGAATGAATGTAATATTTATTAGGTTATGTGATAGTGTAAATTGTATTTGGTTGCTGTTGTTGTTCAGAAGGCCACATTTAAAATTACAATCTCCATAACTTAGATTTGAATTCTGACACAGTTATGCCCCTTTTAACTTAGAATTTTTTGGTTAAAGTTTTATATAACGTCCAATATCTCTGCTACTATCAATGTTATTGACTTGAAACTTAAAATAGTTATTTACTATCAAAGGCTACACCATCAGAAACATGCCCCATAACTCTGATTAGAACGTTGACAGATTTATGCCCTTTTTACTGGCAAAGCTCTAATTCAGAGTCAAGCACTGAGAAAAGTCGAGCGTGCTGTCTTGCTGTCTTATGGACAGCTTTTGTTTATTTATCAAAAAGATTCTGTTCCATATATTATAAAAAAAAATTATTCTTATAACAGCGAACATTCATTCAGCAATAATATTATTATTGCTGAATGAATGTTCGCTGTTATAAGAATCAATCTATCTTTCTTTCCAGAAATCACATTGAATGCTTATTTTTCGAACGGAAACTATGAATTAAATTGATATTTTTGTTACAATGCACATTTGGCAAAAAACAAAAAAAAAAAACAAAACAAAAAACAAGAACAACACCAAGTAAACAAGATCCAAGACGTTTTACTGTTTCAAAATAATACTGCGCAAATTTCTATTGAATGCGAAATATTCAAACATTAAATCTAACTTGCATAAGGTTTTTAAAAAATGTTCATAGAGTAAGAGCCTTTTGGATAAGCTGGAGAGCCTGAACATCTCATTATAAGGAAGCATTACTGTGCTACACAAAAATAATACGTTTGTTCGAGTTACTTCTCTTGTATCAGAATCAATTGCGGTTTATAATAATTTACATTGACAAGTCAGTCAGAAAGCGTGCTGTGAAATATTTTATCTAATAAACAGAAAAAAGCTATTGCAAAGCAATAAACACAATTTCAGCATCGTTACAGACAATTTCACTTGCTCTTAAAGTTTTAGCAATTACAGTAGAAAATTCTGAAGTAATTAATGACGTAATGAAAGGTATGCGGATTTTGTTAAACAGGTATAAAACGTACCATAAAACATTGCGTATCATATTAACTTCGAATCAGTAACCAACTGCAGATGTTAGTTTTAGAATACGCCTTGAGTTCCTGAAAGTAAAACATTCTACCAGTGTCTTGTTGATAGTAATATCCTCAATAATCTTGACTCGTATCAATAAAAATATTCTAAAGTTGTCTTGCCCGGTTGAAAAGGAGAATGGAGACTTCCGCGACCCTGTGGGAAATGTTGCTAAAGAAACAGACGAGTCTTTACTCCAAGAATTTGCATGTAATTACAGTTGAATATGGAGAATCACCATCCTCAATCTAAAGTGCGTTGCTAGCGCGTGACAAAATGTCAAAATTTAAGCTTTTAATGAAGTTTGGTATTCTATTTTACGATCAACAATTTTGTTTTACGACGTTCGAAAACCGTTTAATACAAACATCAAAATTCGTTATTACGTGAAAAAAAGTTGTGAGCTATTAAACCTGTAATTACCAAAAACTAAAATTTGCTCTTCTTGAACGACATAAACGAAACTGATCATAAAATGGAAGAAGAACTTGTTCATTGATGAATTTGTCAACGCGTTAATAGGATTTCAACACTTACCAATGAAAAATGGATCATCATTTTGCTTTCTCTAAATTACAGATGAATTGTATTATCAGATAAAAAGAAAAGATACAGTCAAGTATTTTAATAGCAACTGTAACGCTAAAGTTTTAAAACGTTTCAAGAGCTGACAAACAGAAGAAAAAAAGGTTAAAATTATAGGAGAATCTGTGCTCATCAAAGCTCTGTACCAACGTACTGTTCTGTATTAATTAATGACTTTAGCACACTGGCACATAGAAGGCATAGATAGTTTGTTAAATACTACCAGTCATCACTCCCTGGCAGGTATTTGATATATTTTGTGAGCTGGAACGTGTTTTGAACTGCTATGGCATTTTGTTTTTTATTCGACAAATTACCCCCCAATGTTTTGGATGACTACATGTTATTCTGATGGAGATTACAGAACAATTTCTCTCCCACGTCTGACAGCATAGATGGTTTATGTCAGGAAAACTATACACATGAAAAAATAAATTCTAGAAACTGTCGTAATCGTTAATATGGTTGTATGTTTAACTTACTTAGACTAGTGCTGAAGGGCTTGAAGGGCATGAGGGTGTTGCTTAGTCTGTTAAATGTACTGATTTAAATGACTTTAAATCTCATACGTAACTTACTAACTCATGTATGACTTACTAACTTATACATATTATATCATTATTATAACACATTTATATAGCACTCTTTTCATATGTATAGGAAGTTGGCTAGACAATCGACAATCGACATTCGCCGATTATATAGAATAAACCAATGTCGACCTGGAATGTTCAGCCAGCTAGACATTCAGCTCGACATTCGTTTTTATATAGTGAAAACCAAGGTCGAGTTGGAATGTTTAGCCAGCTAGACATTCAGCTCGACATTCGCCATTTATATAGGGAAGTCGAATGTCGAGCTAGAATCTTTATCCAGCTAGACATTCAGCTAGACATTCGTTTTTATATAGGGAAATCAAATGTCGAGCTGGAATGTTTAGTCAGCTAGACATTCAGCTCGACATTCGTCAGTTATATAGCACTTGGAGCACTGAACGAAAAGCTGCGTTTGTCATACATCATGGTTTTAGTTTTTGGCATAACCAATGACAGCGTGTCTTGTGATCTTAGGTTTCTGACCGGTTTATACACTTCTATCATATCCCTAATATAGGCAGAGGACTGATTGTGTAAAGCCTTAAAGGTGTGGGTCAGAGCCTTGTACTGCACCCTGTATTTCACTGGCAATCAACGGAGCTCACTTCAGAACCGGTGTTATATGATTGCGACGGGGCGTCTTAGTGATGACGCGAGCTTCCGTGTTCTGGACGTGTTGCAACTTGTTAAGTGTGCTGTTTGGAATACCACTTAACAAGGCATTACAGTAGTCTTACCGTGAAGTAACCAGGCTGTTGATAAGGGTCTTTGTGGAATCACTGGTAAGATACCGTCTGATGTGACCTATTCTGCGTAGTTGTGCTTATCCAGTCCGACACACAGAGTTGACTTGTTGTTCATTATCCATATTGTTGTCAAATACTGCACCAATATTCCTTACACATTTTGTGGATTTTATCACAGAGTCCCCGACCTTCACAAAGACATCATCAATGCACTTGGAGTTATGCTTTGATATGAAAAGCATTACCTCCGTTTTATCAGCCTTGAGCTTCAGCATGTTGCAATGCATCCACGAGACAATTTCAGCAAGACAGCTCTCAATGCGGCGCAAAGCCTCACTTCTAGCCACAGCCTCTATCGGCTTAAAGGACAGGTATAACTGAGAGTCATCGGCGTAGAAATGATGAAGTCCATGACGTCTGCATATGGCACCCACGGGTTTAGTGTACATGATATAGTTCTTTGGACCAAGCACTGATCCCTGGGCCACTGTATTTCATCAACATAGGCGTCGACAACCCACCATCAACGCACACAGTTTGATAGCGGTCACTAAGATATGATGACATCCATGCAAGTGCTTTGTCTGTGACTCCAAAATGATGTTCGAGTCGGTGTAACAGTGTTTGGTGGTCAATCGTGTCGAAAGCTGCAGACAGATTGAATAGCACGAGGACTGTTACTGAATTTTGGTCGAGAGATGTGAAGATGTCATTCTGTAACTTTATCAAAGCCGACTCAGTTGAACGAAACTTTCTGTAAGCAGACTGCAGTCCCTCGTGTAGCTTATTTTCACTCAAGTGCCGCTTAAGACACGCATCTATTACCTTTTCTAAGATTTTTGAAATGAATGGGAGATTAGACACAGGCCTGTAGTTTTTGAGAATGTTTGGTTCAAGACCTGGTTTCTTAAGCAGGGGTCTTATCCTAGAACTTTTAAACTCTTTTAGTACATAATCTAATTCCATGTTTGTATTTATGATGTTTGTTATCAACGGCAATAGCTCATCAAGACATTTCTTCAAAAGCCATGTTGGTAAAGGGTCAAGTTCATAGGATTTATTTGTAGATTTTTGTATGATTTGTTTTACCTCTTCTATCGTTGCAGGAGCCAAATCAATGACAGTTTGCTACTTCCTGGTGTTCTGAACAATGCAAGTCTACTGAATCACAATCAGTTTGGCTATGAGAAATGTCATTCCTAATGTTTTCAATTTTCTCGGTGAAAAAGTCACTAAACTTCTGCGCAAATTCCTTTAAGGGTGACAGAGGGACGGGAAGCACCATGACTGTCTCCTAGTAGATTTTTGGTTATCTTGGCCAAACTTTTGTGGTCAGTGCCACACGACTTCACCTTATCAGAGAAGTAGTCGGTTCGGGCCTGAATTAGGAGTTTATTCACGGTAGCACTTAGGTCCCTATAAAGCTGATGGTCGATTGTTAGTTTAGATTTACGCCATTTCAGTTCAAGCTTACGGAGTGTTTAGCCTCATGAAGTTCGTCTGTAAACCACGGACAGCTATTTCGAAGAACGATAGTTTTTGTGCGTAAGGGAGTATGTTTATCTATCAGTAGGATAATCCTTGAATATACATTTACTAGCTGATCCATTATGCATTAAAATACATCATAATGAAAAGAGTCCATTTTCTCCACATTTGGCCAAATATTAAATTTTACCAGACTCCCTACTACCATGAATGATTTTGTTTATATGATAGTGTCTATTCCATATTAAAAGTCCAAATTACCTATAAGAAACCAAAACCATTTTTAGCGTCATACCTACAGTTTTTAAATGTGTGAATTTGGCAAGAAGTTCGGTTCGACATTCGGCATTGAACATTGGATAAGAGAACGTCACTGGACATTTAAAGCGTGAAGTTGGCGATAAGTTTAACATTCGGCATTGGACATTCGAAACCCAGAACGACATTGGACATTCAAATCCAGAACGATATTGGACATTCGATTTCAGAACGACATTGGACATTCAAACCCAGAACCCCATTGGAAATTCGAATCCAGAACGACATAAGACATTCGAAACCAGAACGACATGTACATTCGATTTCAGAACGACATTGGAAATTCGAAACCAGAACGATATTGGACATTCGATTTCAGAACGACATGAACATTTAAACCCAGAACGACATTGGACATTCGAATCCAGAACGACATTGGACATTCGAATCCAAAGTGACATTGGAGATTCAACCCTAGAACGACATTGGCCATTGGAAAGAAGATCGACATTCGACATTCGAACCCAGAACGACATTGGGCATTCGATTTCAGAAGACATTGGACATTCGAACCCAGATCGACATTGGCCATTTGAAACTAGAGCGATATTGGACATTCGATTATAGAACGACATTGTACATTCGAAACCAGAATGACATTGGGCATTCGAACCTAGAACGACATTGGACATTTGAACCCAGAACGACATTGAACATTCGAATCCAGAACGACATTGGACATTCAAATCGAGAATGACATTGGACATTCGAACCTAGAACGACATTGGCCATTTGAAACTAGAACGATATTGGACATTCGAAACCAGAACGACATTGTACATTCGAAACCAGAATGACATTGGACATTCGAACCTAGAACGACATTGGACATTTGAACCCAGAACAACATAGGACATTCAAATCCAAAACGACATAGGACATTTGATTTCAGAACGACATTGGACATTTGAACACAGAACGACATTGTACATTCGAAACCAGAATGACATTGGACATTCGAACCTTGAACGACATTGGACATTTGAACCCAGAACAACATTGAACATTCGAATCCAGAACGACATTGGTCATTCAAATCTAGAATGTCATTTGACATTCGGACCTAGAACGACATGTGACATTTGAACCAAGAACGACATTGGACATTTGAATCCAGAACGACACTGGACATTCGAATTCAGAACGACATTGGACATTCAAATCGAGAACGACATTGGACATTCGAAACCAGAACGACATAGGACATTCAAATCCAAAACGACATAGGACATTTGATTTCAGAACGACATTGGACATTTGAACCCAGAACGACATTGGACATTTGAACCCAGAACGACATTGGACATTCGAATCCAGAACGACATTGGACATTCAAATCGAGAACGACATTGGACATTCGAAACCAGAACGACATAGGACATTCAAATCCAAAACGACATAGGATATTTGATTTCAGAACGACATTGGACATTCGAACCCAGAACGTCATTGGACATTCGAATCCAGAACGACATTGGACATTCGAAACCAGAACGACATAGGACATTCATGTCCAAAACGACATAGGACATTTGATTTCAGAACGACATTGGACATTCGAAACCAGAACGACATTGGACATTTAAAATCAGAACGGCATAGGACATTCGAACCCAGAACAACATTGGACATTCAAATCCAGAACGACATTGGACATTCGGTCCCAGAGCGAAATACCAGAACGACATTGGAAATTCGAACCCAGAACAACATTAGACGTTCGAACCCAGAACGACATTGGACATTCGATTTCAAAACGACATTTGACATTCGATTTAAGAACGACATTGAACATTCAATTCCAGAACAACATTGGAAAGACATTGGGCATTCAATTTCATTGGACATTCATTTTCAGAACGACATTGGACATTCGAAACCAGAACGACATTGGACATTCGATTGCAGAACGATATTGCACATTCAAACCCAGAACTACATTGAACATTCGAAACCAAAGCGACATTGGACATTCGATTTCAGAACGACATTGGACACTGTGCATGTGCCAAAGTCAGGGACCGCCACATTTACCGTGACCTTGACCGACTTAGGTACATGTAGGTCACCTCCATTCTAAAGATAGAACGTCCATGACAGATCACGCCATTGGGGCGGTGTTTTTTCCCTTGGCACCGATTCCTGAAAGTCTGTGAGTCCTCCTGAAAGTGTCGCAGACCATTATAAATGTTTGAAAAAGAAACAAGGACTATTGGGACGATGTTTTCTCCCTTGGCGCCAGTTCCTGAAAGTCTTCAGGTTCTCCTGAACTTGTCAAAGACCGTTCTTAATGGGTTGGAATGATACAGAGGCTACTGGGACGGTGCTATCTCCATTGGCAATGGTTCCTTTAGGTCAGCGAGTATTCCTGAAAGTGGCGCAGACCGTTTTAAAATGATTTATAAAGAAACAAGAACTACTAGGTTAGTGTTATATCTCTTGGCACCAGTTAATGAAAGTCTGCGAGTCCTCCTGAAAGTGTCACAGACCGTTCTTAATGGGCTGGAATGATACAGAGGCTACTGACTTAAAAAGAAACAGGAACTACTTGGTAAGTGTTATCTTTCTTGGCACCGATTCAGCGAGTGTTCCTGAAAGTGTCGCAGGCCGTTTTAAATGATTGAAAAGGAAACAAGGACTATTGGGACGATGTTTTCTCCCTTGGAACCGCTTCCTGAAAGTCTGCGAGTCCTCCTGAAAGTGTCACAGACCATGATGTGTTCTGGGTTTGAATGTCCAATGTCGTTCTAGATTCAAATGTCCAATGTTGTTCTTGTTTCGAATGTCCAATGTCGTTCTGAAATCGAATGTCCAATGTCGCTCTGGTTTCGAATGTTCAATGTCGTTCTGCAATCGTTCTGCAATCATGTCCAATGTCGTACTGGTTTCGAATGTCCAATGTCGTTCTGAAACCGAATGTCAAATGTCGTTCTGGTTTCCAATGTCTAATGTCGTTCTGAAATCAAATGTCCAATGTTGTTATGGAATTGAATGTCCAATGGCGTTCTCAATTTGAATGTCCAATGTCGATCTGGGTTCGAATGTCCTATTTCGTTCTGATTTCGAATATCCAATGTCGTTCTGATATCGCATGTCCAATATCGTTCTGAAATCGAATGTCCAATGTCGTTCTAAAATCAAATGTCCACTGTCGTTTTTGAATTCGAATGTCGAATGTCGTTCTGGGTTCAAATGTCTAATGTCGTTCTAGGTTCGAATGTCCAGTATCGTTCTTGGGTCGAATGTCGTTCTGGGTTTGAATGTCCAATGTCGTACTGCTTTTGAATGTCCAATGTCGTACTGGTTTCGACTGTCTAATGTCGTTCTGAAATCGGATGCCCAATGTCGTTCTGGTTTCGAATGTCCAATGTCGTTCTGGTTTCGAATGTCCGATGTCGTTCTAGTTTCAAATGTCCAATGTCGTTCTGGGTTCGGATGTCCAATGTCGTTCTGGGTTCGAATGTCCAGTGCCGTTTTGGTTCGAATGTCCAATGTCGTTCTGAAATCAAATGTCCTATGTCGTTTTGGATTTGAATGTCCAATGTCGTTCTGGTTTCGACTGTCCAATGTCGTTCTCGATTTGATTGTCCAATGTCGTTCTGGATTCGAATGTCCAATGTCGTTCTGGGTTCAAATGTCCAATGTCGTTCTAGTTTCGAATGTCCAATGTCATTCTCGATTTGAATGTCCAATGTCTTTCTGATTTCAAATGTTCAATGTCGTTCTGGATTCGAATGACCAATGTCGTTCTAGTTTCGAATCTGGTTTCGAATGTCCAATGTCGTTCTGGTTTCAAATGTCCAGTATCGTTCTTGGTTTGAATGTCCAATGTCGTTCTGGGTTTCGAATGTCCAATCTTCTAGCCAACCTAGCTAAATGTCCAATGTCGTTCTCTTATCCAATGTCCAATGTCGAATGTCGAACTTCTCGCCAACTTCACATACTTCAGTGGCAGCAGTAATACTGCTGTTGCTGATAAAACTGCCAACACTAACAGCAGTATTACTGCTATATAACGTTATATCAGTATCAGCAGTAATACTAATGTTACTACTGTTACTGCTGTACTTACGGTGTTCCGTTAGGGCCAGCACCTGCTCCCTATGAACGCGAAGTGCGAAGGTACGACGGTACGATGGCGAAGCGCGACAGTGCGATGGCGAAGCGCGACAGTATATAAGGATCTTACTGTCATGCTTCACCATCGTACTGTCGCGCTTCACCATCGTGCTGTCGCGCTTCGCCATCGCACTGTCGTGCTTCACCATCGTACTGTCGCGCTTCGCCATCGTACTGTCGCGCTTCACCATCTTTTCTCTGTTTACTTAAGGACCGACTTTAATTAAATTCTGTATTGTATAGTCCAATGATCAAATAATTGGAACGCTTTTCGGCACGGGTACTATTGAAATGAATATCACCAGACATGATGTTATTTAAATGAATATCACCCGGCAGCTGTTATTCAAACGAACATCACCCGGGTGTTATTCAAATGACAAATCCCCGGCAGACTGTCACTCAAATGAATATCATCTGGCATGATAATATTAAAAAATATCATACCTTAATATTGTTTGAAATGTACTATTCAAAAATAGGCTCAGTTGGTCTATGGCTATTTTACATTGTTTACTTGAGGGATAGTAAAAATGAATATCAACCGGTAGGGTGTTGTTTAAACGAATATCACCCAACCGAGTGTTATTTATGAACAAAATAACATTGTATTCAAAATTAATCTCTTTGTGGAAAAATAAATAATAATGTATTTACGTGTTTTAATTGTTTTGTGAGAAAATGTTGTTTAATCAGCTCTTATATTTCAAGCCATGAAAAGTTAAAAGTATATATTGTCAGCTAAAAATAATAAAAATACACTGTTGTATAAATTTTGCTTATAAAGCTTTTTGGGTAAGTTTTATAGAAAAGTGTAAATTAGGTCTAGAATACAGTTGTTTGTTTCCGCTTACCCGAGCGACCCGTCTTTTTGTCCACTGACCCTAAAGTTTTAACTGAAGAGACGTATTGGATAAAAATGTAGATTTAGGGACCTCCGTGGCCGAGTAAGGTCGCTGACTTCAAATCGCTTGCCCCTCGAAGCGCGGCAGAATGATGGTGACACTACGATGGTGAAGCGCGACAGTGCGATGGCAAAGCGCGACACTACGATGGTGAAGCGCGACAGTACGGCGAACTGTCACCATCGTACTGTCGCGCTTCGCCATCGTACCGTCGTACCTTCGCGCTTCGCGTTCACATGGAGCAGGTGCTGGCCCTAACGGAACACCGTATGTACTGCTTGTTAAACTGTGTTTATTTATTACCTTTATGCCCTTCAATAGTAGATCGGAGGGCTCTATAACCTTACCAGGCACAGGTTGTAGGGTATAATCCTGGAGAAAATTTTGTTTATAAAGAATTCGGTGCAAGGGTTGAAAGGCGGCGCTGGTCTTATAAGTCTTAAACGTCCAACCAGTCCAACCCCACCCTTACAGGGGTGTGATAGAAAAGACTGAAGATTAAAGGAGTTGACCAGTTGCTGTATCATTCAGATATTGTACATATGACCTTCTGCTGCGTGTCCCTTCCTGTGACAAGTCACCGCCAGCACAGGTCAAAGGTATCGCCATATGAGATACAGCAACTGCATCCGATGCGCAACTACTGGTCAAAGTCTATCAGTCATGGAGTTTAATCAGCATTTGTATGAACTTTCTCCACAAATTATGTAACATGAAAAAATCAACCATTTTGGAAGCGTACTACTTGCGGAACAGCGGTGCGGTGCAATGACCCAGTAACTGTTATGAGCACGTACAAAATATTTTGACATAATCCTTACACAATTCACTCACCCTTTGTGAATAAATCAACAGTTATTCCCGAGGCACTGTTGATGCTCAGTTCACTTAGCACGTGACTTTTATGACTGCATATTCCTAATGTGGGTTTTCAAAGGGACACATCAAAAATGGTATGTTGTTTTTTTCTTCCTAAGCTTTCTCTCCTTTTTTCTTACTATTTATGTTGTTCTTTCTTTTCTAATTAGTTCAGTTTAGCTTTAGATGGTTTATTTTGTGTTTTGTTTTGCCCATTTTACCTGCGATTATCATTCAAATTGCTGTATTTTTAGAGAAATATCTAATGGCACTTTTTTCTTTGGACTGATAATAAAGAATAATACCAAAGAATATTGATAGCTTTAATGTATTTTACTGGAAGTGAAAACCAGTCTGTTCTGGAGATTTTTATACATACATTCATTTCGTGGGATTGATGCCACGATTATGCCCAAATTGGATATATATTATAGAATTTTGCTATTGCCTGAAATGAACGGTTTCTATGTAAACAATAAAATTATGTATTGTGTAAGGTTTTGTTTTCAATGAGAAAATGTTTGTCGCATTTATTTGACCGTTCCAACAACCTGACATCCATGAAACATTGTGCCGAGGGGAGTGGGGGACACGCATGGTATGGCTTACAAACAACCGGTCTACCATAAAAATACAAGATAAATTTGAAAATATTGACTTAAAATATAGTTTGATACTCTTCTTTTTCTGTTATCCCTTTATGTCATACGTTGTCAAGCAATAATAGGCAAATAACCCTAAATCCTTAAATCGATTAGGCCCGAAAATCTTTGTTGAAAGTATCATAGAATGTTGCCACGAAAATAAATGTTAAATATTTTCAAATTACCTTTATAGCTTTGATACACAACACTTTTCAGTGACCAAACCTACTGATATAACCAAGTTAGATAACTCTTTGTTGAATTTTATACAAATGATGGTCCTTTTTCTACTTAGAAATTTCGATGCAATGAACTATCAAGCTGTATCTCAGTAACAAATTTATGTATTGAATCTTCACACAATGCTTCCCAGTCATCAAGACTACTGATTAAGTTGGATAACACTTGGTTAAATTTGATACAAAGTGTGACTGTTTTGATTTAGAAAACTGGGTTAAAGTTCGCATGCAAGTAACCCAAGCTGTATCTCAGTAACATCTACATATAATGGACCGAAACTTTGCACAAGTCATAAATCTTACTGCAGTAACCAAGTTAGATTACTATTGCTTGACATTTGTTCAAAGAATCACCCTTTTTCGACTTAGAAAATTTGATGAAGTTTTACATGCGACTATCAAGCTGTATTTAAGTAACAACTTCATGTATTTGACACAAACCTACTGAAATAACCAAGTTAGATAACTCCTGGTTGAACTTAATGTAAATTATGGCCTTTTTTGACTAAATACGTTTTGCGTGTCAGGCTGTACCTCAGTAACTAGTGGAATTGCACGCAAGACTTCTCATCAAAATAATTTCCATAACAAAGTTAACGAACTCTTGTATGTCATTTATGTCCCTTATTTCACTTGGAAATTTTGGTTGAAGTTTGGCATGCTAGTTGTTGCCTTAATAAAATTTTAATTTGTAATACATTATACTGAAATGACCCAGTTATGAAAGCTTTACCAAATAATTGTCGAATAGTCGAGCACGCTGTCTAATGGACAACTCTTGTATATACATGACTGTACTAAATTTCATCACCTAGAAACATACATCTTCATCTTGTAGGCAGATACCCGACGTTCATTAGCTTGCCTGTAATTGTCCATGGATCGCTTTCACTGATTTTGAGTCATTTGTGCCATGCAAGTGATGTTGCAATGATTTTTTCCATGCATTTAAGGTTGTGTTTAAGTGGTTGAACAGAAATGGTGTGCATGTTTTCATATTTTCTTTGTCAGGAATTTCTAAGGTACCACTAGAATTAATATTTGTTTCTTACAAATGCCTTCCTTTTTCTTAAACGCTCAACAGGGTTGCCATGGAAACATACATCTATATCTGGGCAATGAAATAAATGGATGACCCACGTCAGATGTCACAGTGATACAGCAAAGTTTGGAGCATATAAGGTGTGTGAGTGTTTACGTTTCTTTCTTGTGGCAATACTTTGATATGTTTGTTTCTGTTTTTACATACATTTCTGTATTTTTACATTAAACAGAGTTACCATGGAAACGTGCCTCTACATGTAGGATATGGTATAATGGATGGCCAACGTTCAGATGTACAAAGTTATATAGCAAATTTCTGGGAATATAGGGTGTGTGTTTACTTTTTCATTAGTGTGGCTATACTTTGATATATTTGTTTCTTTTTTTACACATGTCTTTCTGGATCTATACGCTCGATCTCTATAGGGTTATCATGGAAACGTTCCTCTCAATCTAGGCATTGGTAGTCATACAGCAGATGTTTTAGCATATAGGGTGTGTATGATTACTTTTTCTTTATTGTGGCTATACTTTAATATATTTGTTTCTTTTTTTACACATGCCTCTCTGGATCTATACACTCGATCTCAACAGGGTTATCATGGAAACGTTCCTCTCAAACTAAGCATTGGTAGTCATACAGCAGATTTGTTAGCATATAGGGTGTGTATGATTACTTTTTCTTTATTGTGGCTATACTTTGATGTATTTGCTTCTCTTTTTTACACATGCCTTTCTGTAAATACACACAACAATATTACCATGGAAACTTACATCTACATGTAGACATTGGTATAATGGATGACCGCCGTTCAGATGTACACAGTGATACTGCAGATTTTGGAGCATATAGGGTGTGTACGTTGACTTTTCCTTACTTGTGTTAACACAATGATATGTTTCTTTCCGTTTTACACATGCCTTTCTATATCTATATACGCAACCTCAACAGGATTATCATGGAAACGCACCTCTACATCTAAGCAATGATATAAATGGATGACCGGCGTTCAGACGTACAAAGTTATACCGCAGATTTTGGACCATATAGGGTGAGTAGGTTCACTTTTTCTTTCTTGTAGCAATACTGATATTTTCTTTCTATTTGTTTCTGTTCACATGCCTCTTTGTATCTTTACACACAACAGGGTTACCATGGAAACTTACATCTACACGAAGGCAATGGTATACATGGATGACCGACGTCCAAGTCTACAAACAAGAGTGAGAGAAACCCTGCAACCGACCACATGGTAATCGCTTATAAGCCTTGTTAAGATCTGTGAAAGAATTCAGACAAAACTTGAATTTAAACAAAAATCTGCATAAATCTGCGCTTATGGAGAACTCAGTCTACCTTGCATGTTTTTGTTTCGTAAAAATGTATGTTCGGTGTTTGCTAATTTGTCAGGGATTTGTTTACAGTGGGTACTTGGTTGTGTTTGTGGTGGTGTTTGTGGGTTTGTTGTGGTGTTTGTGGGTTTGCTGTGGTGTTTGTGGGTTTGCTGTGGTGTTTGTGGCGGTGTCTTAGTGTTTGTAGTGGTGTTCGTGGTGTCTTCAATGTTTTCTTCTCGGTTGTAAACGACGTGGTTTGTGTTGTTTTGTAAAACGGGTTTTTGTTGGTGCAAATTGTCGTTGAATTGGGTTCCTCGTCTTTCGTTCCGTTACAGTCTTTTTACCATTAGCAATGTATTATTACTATAGATTTATTCCTGTACACAATTACAAGAATAAGTTAAATATTGCAGAGTGTTGTAATAATTTTACTTGTCCCATCAATTTTAGATAGTTCCAGAGATGATGAAATATGAAATACGACAGACGTAAGGTGCAGACGACATCTGGGTAAGCTTGTATTGCTATTGTTTCCTCTAGAATGTTGAGGTACTTGGAGAATAAAGCCGCGGACGGATATGGAGATGCAGATCAAACAAAATCTTTATCATGAACAGGCATGTATATCGCTGCTTAGGTTATCCTATTTTGCATGCATTTCTCTGCAGATTTAACCGAAATGGTGGTTGATGTTGAATACAAGCACTTGTGAAGATATCATGTTGTAGATATCGCAATTGTTTTGTGGACGGTACAGCTATGTTAACTGATGTTGACTATACAAAGGCATGCAAGAGAGTCATAATGGTTTAATGGACGGTGCAGCCTGGTCCTTTTTTCTCGGGCGCAAGCAGGTATGTAATTTGTCTATACAGTTACAATGTAGTTTATTTCTTTGTCTATCTTTGTTTTAGACGTGCAGTTTTCAACCAATTTATGCATGTTCATTTTCATTTTTAAAAGTTCTACCTGTATTTTTTTTCTGGTTATCATGAAGATCTACATTGTTTTATTTTATCTTCAGTTTCCTGGACCGTACACTTAAGGACTTATAATTCATAACGAACTTTGAATACAAGTCGGTAATTCAGTTAAGTTAAACTATAAAGTGTCAAAGGTTTTCATTAATGGTGTAATTTTACGCCAAGAAACTGTATAGGGCTCACTGCAGTGCTGTGCTTTAAATAAAGCAAGCGTTTGTTACCATACCAGCGTGAGACGTGGTTCGAATATGCGATCATGGGAGTGTTAGTTTGAGACCTGTTTGTTTCAAACGTAAACAGGGATAAAAGTGTTTTCACATTTTTAAAAAAGGTTGAAATTCTCAGCTTTCCATACGTGACTTTGGTTTAAGTAAGTATTGGCGAGAAACCCAGGAAAAACGTGGCTATTTATCTTATTGTTGTTCGTTCTGTTGAGAAGGAACACTTTATGGTTGACATTTTACACTTGACTGCGCAGGTAATGGATGCAATGTTACTGTCAAAAGCATCGGAGTACCAGTAGGGCATTGAATTTCAACGATTTCGCTGGTTATTGTAGCATCAGGTCTATAATGTATGGTTTCTTTCAGGTTTAAAAAGGCAAGAAGACAGTTTGACATCATTGAAATACATAGAAAAAGAATCGATTGCAGAAAACAAATACCTTCATGCCGTCCTGTATGTGTTGTTTCCGACAGCTGGCAGTCCGATGCATGCCAGGTAGGCCCTAATATCTTTCAAATTTTTTGTTTGATGTTGACTCTATCTTTAAGCAATTCAGGATTAATTTTGTGCCATTTATTCTTGCCTACCTAGCGGGGAAAGTATACATTTGTCTGAGCACGCGTCTTTCTCTAGGGAAACACCTTGTCTAAAATAACGTGCACTTTGATAGTAAGAGTTATTGAACACGCCTGGTAAACAACAGAGCTACCTCTTTCAGAGGTATACGGTGCAGATCTATTGATCGTGTGCTTTGAGTCTGATCCCCGGTTGAGGCGTATGTTCTCCCTGAATATTTGACAGTGTGTCTGAAATCATTTAACTTCCGTCTATGACGCAATGATTCATATGGAGAAGTTGACAGTTACTTGCGGAGGACAAGGTAGTACTGGTGCTGAATCCAGAAATACTGGTTAAAACGGCACTAAATCTAAAACAAGTTAAATAAATATTAGATTATATTATATTGTATAAATATAAAAATGTGATAACTGATTTGTGTCTCGTAACTGGACATAACTACTATCCTGTTACGATCAACACTGTTCAAAACTATAAATGTAACACAGAGCTATCTCCTTGGCGACACGACTACCTCCTTCCCGACAGAGCTGTCTCTCACAATAAAAAAGTGAATATTTGTTCTCACAAACCATTTTTGGTACAAATTTTATTTCCAAGTACCCTACAGCTATCTCACGCCTACTCGGTTTGCTTCTTGATATCAGTTAAAATGCAAATACATATGGTGGCTGATTTCTGCCATTGTCGTTCTGTCGTTCTGGCGCCCCCGCCATAACGAAAGGACGACGTTTTACTCTTTTGGCGTTGTCTCGTTCTGTCGTTCTGGCGCCCCCGCCAGAACGACGTTCTCCTGTTTTGGCGTTGTTTCGTTCCCTCGTTCTGGCGCCCCCGCCAAAACGATATAACGAAGAATGCAACGCGACAGAACGAAAGAACGACAGTTATAAACGGCGCCCTAAAAAACGTCGTCTTGGCGTTCTGTCGTTCTGGCGCCCCCGCCACAACGACGGAACGAAACAACGCCAAATGTGAAAATACGTTCTGGCGCGTTCCGGTAGAGCATGCGCAGTGTTGTCATATTTTTCGTTTTTTGCTTAAGCACATTTCTACTGCTTCATAAATAGATAGATACACTTTTTCACGAATCCATAAAAGTTTGGAAACGGCACCTATCTTTCATATTTCACACTTCATTTCATTCATATCACCCGGTTTTGTTTCAAGCTTAAGTTGAAAATAACAGCGACTTAGCAGATTTATCCAACTATAATACTCACGTTATATATTCAAATTTGGAAAAAAATAAACATATGATAAAGACGGCGAAAGTTTTTATCTGGTGTTAAATGTACGTACGGTCAAATACTTAAAACATCTTAGCCATATTTTTACTTTGAACATAAGTAAATATTTTTTTATTTAATGCATTCATTCTAGCTTTGATGGAAAAGAATGATATCAGAAAACATGTGGTTATATCCATTCCCTTTGTGAACTACATGTTAAAATATGACGAAAAACTGGGTCATCAATTAGCAGCAAACATAATGAACCTTAAGATACAGTTTTCAAAATGACATTAAATTATATACATATCATAAACATGATGAAATCGGCTAAGACCACAACAACAGCCCCTTAAATATGTCTATAGGTCAGAGATATACGAAACATTCATCTTACTGGGAATGAGGTAAGTGTATACCTGGGAATAAGGTAACGTCTGTGCGTTCTGATTGGTCAGTCATGTAAACAAACCCAGGAAGTGATTATTTTTTCAAAATTCATATTTTTTCACTGCATTTACAGTATTTCATTATACATTTTGACAAAATTTGCTACATTTTATGTGTATTGAAAAAAAGTTTTATCAAACGAATTTCTCCCGCCATGTCAATGATGTAAACAGGCGGTCGTCTCATTCACACGAAAATTACTTCAATAAAGTATCACTATTCATATGTTTTTCGTCCGATATTTTGGTAGAACTAAGATAGTTCTTGAAAAACTTGTAATTAGATATACATGCTTCGATGTATGGAAGGCCGTACACGCCATAATGTTACAATGTAAGTCTATGGGAAAACAATTGGTGGTCTCTAACCTATAATAGAGCTAAAACATGACTTTCATCGGAAGTCATCACAGGTATTGAAAATGGCCACAAATCTGTTGTAAATGAGGTAGAAAGACGTTTTCGTGCAAAAATAAGCGTGAAATTTGATTTTTTTTTTTAAATTTTGGCCTTTTTTTTTTTAACAGGTGTGTCCATTTTTATCTGAGCTTTTTGGCCAAAAAGGATCATTTTTATCTCTGTAATGTTAGAGAATGATCAAAATTACTAGACCTTATTTCTGTTTTTTTTACGGAATGAATCGTATTTCAGCTTCAAAGTCAAATCAAAAGCAGACAACTGAAATTTTCACGAAAAATTGCAATCTGACGACGACAGGGACTGAGCCTGGGCATATAAATCGACAGGGGGTGACCTCAGTAAACTGTCCATATCTTTCTTAAAACTGAACATTTCTTGATGAAACTTTGTAAGACATTTGGTATTGGATCATGTTTTACAGTATCACTGTAAAATTGGAAAATGATATACGAAACATTCATCTATAATAGAGCTAATACATGACTTTCATCGGAAGTCATCACAGGTATTGAAAATGGCCACAAATCTGTTGTAAATGAGGTAGAAAGACGTTTTCGTGCAAAAATAAGCGTGAAATTTGATTTTTTTTTTTTAAATTTTGGCCTTTTTTTTTTTAACAGGTGTGTCCATTTTTATCTGAGCTTTTTGGCCAAAAAGGATCATTTTTATCTCTGTAATGTTAGAGAATGATCAAAATTACTAGACCTTATTTCTGTTTTTTTACGGAATGAATCGTATTTCAGCTTCCAAGTCAAATCAAAAGCAGACAACTGAAATTTTCACGAAAAATTGCAATCTGACGACGACAGGGACTGAGCCTGGGCATATAAATCGACAGTGGGTGACCTCAGTAAACTGTCCATATCTTTCTTAAAACTGAACATTTCTTGATGAAACTTTGTAAGACATTTGGTATTGGATCATGTTTTACAGTATCACTGTAAAATTGGAAAATGATATACGAAACATTCATCTATAATAGAGCTAAAACATGACTTTCATCGGAAGTCATCACAGGTATTGAAAATGGCCACAAATCTGTTGTAAATGAGGTAGAAAGACGTTTTCGTGCTAAAATAAGCGTGAAATTTGATTTTTTTTAAAATTTTGGCCTCTTTTTTTTTAACAGATGTGTCCATTTTTATCTGAGCTTTTTGGCCAAAAAGGATCATTTTTATCTCTGTAATGTTAGAGAATGATCAAAATTACTAGACCTTATTACTGTTTTTTTACGGAATGAATCGTATTTCAGCTTCCAAGTCAAAACAAAAGCAGACAACTGAAATTTTCACGAAAACTTGCAATCTGACGACGACAGGGACTGAGCCTGGGCATATAAATCGACATGGGGTGACCTCAGTAAACTGTCCATATCTTTCTAAAAACTGAACATTTCTTGATGAAACTTTGTAAGACATTTGGTATTGGATCATGTTTTACAGTATCACTGCAAAATTGGAAAATGATATACGAAACATTCATCTATAGGTCAGAGACCACCAATTCAAAAAAGTACAGGGAACTTACTGGGAATGAGGTAAGTGTATACCTGGGAATAAGGTAACGTCTGTGCGTTCTGATTGGTCAGTCATGTAAACAAACCCAGGAAGTGATTATTTTTTCAAAATTCATATTTTTTCACTGCATTTACAGTATTTCATTATACATTTTGACAAAATTTGCTACATTTTATGTGTATTGAAAAAAAGTTTTATCAAACGAATTTCTCCCGCCATGTGAATGATGTAAACAGGCGGTCGTCTCATTCACACGAAAATTACTTCAATAAAGTATCACTATTCATATGTTTTTCGTCCGATATTTTGGTAGAACTAAGATAGTTCTTGAAAAACTTGTAATTAGATATACATGCTTCGATGTATGGAAGGCCGTACACGCCATAATGTTACAATGTAAGTCTATGGGAAAACAATTGGTGGTCTCTAACCTATAATAGAGCTAAAACATGACTTTCATCGGAAGTCATCACAGGTATTGAAAATGGCCACAAATCTGTTGTAAATGAGGTAGAAAGACGTTCTCGTGCAAAAACAAGCGTGAAATTTGATTTTTTTTTAATTTTGGCCTCTTTTTTTTTTAACAGGTGTTCCCATTTTTATCTGAGCTTTTTGGCCAAAAAGGATCATTTTTATCTCTGTAATGTTAGAGAATGATCAAAATTACTAGACCTTATTTCTGTTTTTTTACGGAATGAATCGTATTTCAGCTTCCAAGTCAAATCAAAAGCAGACAACTGAAATTTTCACGAAAAATTGCAATCTGACGACGACAGGGACTGAGCCTGGGCATATAAATCGACAGGGGGTGACCTCAGTAAACTGTCCATATCTTTCTTAAAACTGAACATTTCTTGATGAAACTTTGTAAGACATTTGGTATTGGATCATGTTTTACAGTATCACTGTAAAATTGGAAAATGATATACGAAACATTCATCTATAATAGAGCTAAAACATGACTTTCGTCGGAAGTCATCACAGGTATTGAAAATGGCCACAAATCTGTTGTAAATGAGGTAGAAAGAAGACGTTTTCGTGCAAAAATAAGCGTGAAATTGGATTTTTTTTTTTAAATTTTGGCCTCTTTTTTTAACAGGTGTGCCCATTTATATCTGAGCTTTTTGGCCAAAAAGGATCATTTTTATCTCTGTAATGTTAGAGAATGATCAAAATTACTAGACCTTATTTCTGTTTTTTTACGGAATGAATCGTATTTCAGCTTCAAAGTCAAATCAAAAGCAGACAACTGAAATTTTCACGAAAAATTGCAATCTGACGACGACAGGGACTGAGCCTGGGCATATAAATCGACAGGGGGTGACCTCAGTAAACTGTCCATATCTTTCTTAAAACTGAACATTTCTTGATGAAACTTTGTAAGACATTTGGTATTGGATCATGTTTTACAGTATCACTGTAAAATTGGAAAATGATATACGAAACATTCATCTATAGGTCAGAGACCACCAATTCAAAAAAGTACAGGGAACTTACTGGGAATGAGGTAAGTGTATACCTGGGAATAAGGCAACGTCTGTGCGTTTTGATTGGTCAGTCATGTAAACAAACTCAGGAAGTGATTATTTTTTCAAAGTTCATATTTTTTCACTGCATTTACAGTATTTTATTATACATTTTGACAAAATTTGCTACATTTTATGTGTATTGAAAAAAAGTTTTATCAAACGAATTTCTCCCGCCATGTCAATGATGTAAACAGGGGGTCGTCTCATTCACACGAAAATTACTTAAATAAAGTATCACTATTCATATGTTTTTCGTCCGATAGTTTGGTGGAACTAAGATAGTTCTTGAAAAACTTGTAATTAGATATACATGCTTCGATGTATGGAAGGCCGTACACGCCATAATGTTACAATGTAAGTCTATGGGAAAACAATTGGTGGTCTCTAACCTATAATGGAGCTAAAACATGACTTTCATCGGAAGTCATCACAGGTATTAAAAATGGCCACAAATATGTGGTAAATGAGGTAGAAAGACGTTTTCGTGCAAAAATAAGCGTGAAATTTGATTTTTTTTTAAAATTTTGGCCTCTTTTTTTTAAACAGGTGTGTCCATTTTTATCTGAGATTTTTGGTCACAAAGGATCATTTTTATCTCTGTAATGTTAGAGAATGGTCAAAATTACTAGACCTTATTACTATTTTTTTACGAAATGAATCGTATTTCAGCTTCCAAGTCAAATCAAAAGCAGACAACTGAAATTTTCACGAAAAATTGCAATCTGACGACGACAGGGACTGAGCCTGGGCATATAAATCGACAGGGGGTGACCTCAGTAAACTGTCCATATCTTTCTTAAAACTGAACATTTCTTGATGAAACTTTGTAAGACATTTGGTATTGGATCATGTTTTACAGTATCACTGTAAAATTGGAAAATGATATACGAAACATTCATCTATAATAGAGCTAAAACATGACTTTCGTCGGAAGTCATCACAGGTATTGAAAATGGCCACAAATCTGTTGTAAATGAGGTAGAAAGAAGACGTTTTCGTGCAAAAATAAGCGTGAAATTTGATTTTTTTTTTTAATTTTGGCCTCTTTTTTTAACAGGTGTGCCCATTTTTATCTGAGCTTTTTGGCCAAAAAGGATCATTTTTATCTCTGTAATGTTAGAGAATGATCAAAATTACTAGACCTTATTTCTGTTTTTTTTACGGAATGAATCGTATTTCAGCTTCAAAGTCAAATCAAAAGCAGACAACTGAAATTTTCACGAAAAATTGCAATCTGACGACGACAGGGACTGAGCCTTGGCATATAAATCGACAGGGGGTGACCTCAGTAAACTGTCCATATCTTTCTTAAAACTGAACATTTCTTGATGAAACTTTGTAAGACATTTGGTATTGGATCATGTTTTACAGTATCACTGTAAAATTGGAAAATGATATACGAAACATTCATCTATAATAGAGCTAATACATGACTTTCATCGGAAGTCATCACAGGTATTGAAAATGGCCACAAATCTGTTGTAAATGAGGTAGAAAGACGTTTTCGTGCAAAAATAAGCGTGAAATTTGATTTTTTTTTTTAAATTTTGGCCTTTTTTTTTTTTTTAACAGGTGTGTCCATTTTTATCTGAGCTTTTTGGCCAAAAAGGATCATTTTTATCTCTGTAATGTTAGAGAATGATCAAAATTACTAGACCTTATTTCTGTTTTTTACGGAATGAATCGTATTTCAGCTTCCAAGTCAAATCAAAAGCAGACAACTGAAATTTTCACGAAAAATTGCAATCTGACGACGACAGGGACTGAGCCTGGGCATATAAATCGACAGTGGGTGACCTCAGTAAACTGTCCATATCTTTCTTAAAACTGAACATTTCTTGATGAAACTTTGTAAGACATTTGGTATTGGATCATGTTTTACAGTATCACTGTAAAATTGGAAAATGATATACGAAACATTCATCTATAATAGAGCTAAAACATGACTTTCATCGGAAGTCATCACAGGTATTGAAAATGGCCACAAATCTGTTGTAAATGAGGTAGAAAGACGTTTTCGTGCTAAAATAAGCGTGAAATTTGATTTTTTTTAAATTTTGGCCTCTTTTTTTTTTAACAGATGTGTCCATTTTTATCTGAGCTTTTTGGCCAAAAAGGATCATTTTTATCTCTGTAATGTTAGAGAATGATCAAAATTACTAGACCTTATTACTGTTTTTTTACGGAATGAATCGTATTTGAGCTTCCAAGTCAAAACAAAAGCAGACAACTGAAATTTTCACGAAAACTTGCAATCTGACGACGACAGGGACTGAGCCTGGGCATATAAATCGACAGGGGGTGACCTCAGTAAACTGTCCATATCTTTCTAAAAACTGAACATTTCTTGATGAAACTTTGTAAGACATTTGGTATTGGATCATGTTTTACAGTATCACTGCAAAATTGGAAAATGATATACGAAACATTCATCTATAGGTAAGAGACCACCAATTCAAAAAAGTACAGGGAACTTACTGGGAATGAGGTAAGTGTATACCTGGGAATAAGGTAACGTCTGTGCGTTCTGATTGGTCAGTCATGTAAACAAACCCAGGAAGTGATTATTTTTTCAAAATTCATATTTTTTCACTGCATTTACAGTATTTCATTATACATTTTGACAAAATTTGCTACATTTTATGTGTATTGAAAAAAAGTTTTATCAAACGAATTTCTCCCGCCATGTCAATGATGTAAACAGGCGGTCGTCTCATTCACACGAAAATTACTTCAATAAAGTATCACTATTCATATGTTTTTCGTCCGATATTTTGGTAGAACTAAGATAGTTCTTGAAAAACTTGTAATTAGATATACATGCTTCGATGTATGGAAGGCCGTACACGCCATAATGTTACAATGTAAGTCTATGGGAAAACAATTGGTGGTCTCTAACCTATAATAGAGCTAAAACATGACTTTCATCGGAAGTCATCACAGGTATTGAAAATGGCCACAAATCTGTTGTAAATGAGGTAGAAAGACGTTCTCGTGCAAAAACAAGCGTGAAATTTGATTTTTTTTTTTTAATTTTGGCCTCTTTTTTTTTTAACAGGTGTGCCCATTTTTATCTGAGCTTTTTGGCCAAAAAGGATCATTTTTATCTCTGTAATGTTAGAGAATGATCAAAATTACTAGACCTTATTACTGTTTTTTTACGGAATGAATCGTATTTCAGCTTCCAAGTCAAATCAAAAGCAGACAACTGAAATTTTCACGAAAAATTGCAATCTGACGACGACAGGGACTGAGCCTGGGCATATAAATCGACATGGGGTGACCTCAGTAAACTGTCCATATCTTTCTTAAAACTGAACATTTCTTGATGAAACTTTGTAAGACATTTGGTATTGGATCATGTTTTACAGTATCACTGTAAAATTGGAAAATGATATACGAAACATTCATCTATAATAGAGCTAAAACATGACTTTCGTCGGAAGTCATCACAGGTATTGAAAATGGCCACAAATCTGTTGTAAATGAGGTAGAAAGAAGACGTTTTCGTGCAAAAATAAGCGTGAAATTTGATTTTTTTTTTTAAATTTTGGCCTTTTTTTTTTAACAGGTGTGTCCATTTTTATCTGAGCTTTTTGGCCAAAAAGGATCATTTTTATCTCTGTAATGTTAGAGAATGATCAAAATTACTAGACCTTATTTCTGTTTATAGCTCACCTGTCACAAAGTGACAAGGTGAGCTTTTGTGATCGCGCGGTGTCCGTCGTCCGTCGTCCGTCCGTGCGTCAGTGCGTCCGTGCGTCCGTAAACTTTTGCTTGTGACCACTCTAGAGGTCACATTTTTCATGGGATCTTTATGAAAGTTGGTCAGAATGTTCATCTTGATGATATCTAGGTCATGTTCGAAACTGGGTCACGTGCCGTCAAAAACTAGGTCAGTAGGTTTGAAAATAGAAAAACCTTGTGACCTCTCTAGAGGCCATATATTTCACAAGATCTTCATGAAAATTGGTCAGAATGTTCACCTTGATGATATCTATGTCAAGTTTGAAATTGGGTCACGTGCCTTTAAAAACTAGGTCAGTAGGTCTAACAAGAGGACCATGATGGTCCTGAATCGCTCACCTCTTCCCACATGATCCAGTTTTGAGTAAAACGTCGTTTTTTCTATTATTTGACATAGTGACCTAGTTTTTCAGCTCACGTGACCCAGTTTCGAACTTGACCTAGATATTATCAAGATAAAATTTCTGACCAATTTTCATGAAGATCCATTGAAAAATATGGTCTCTAGAGAGGTCACAAGGTTTTTCTATTATTTGACCTACAGACCTAGTTTTTTAAGGCACTTGACCCAGTTTCAAACTTTACCTAGATATCATCAAGGTGAACATTCTGACCAATTTTCATGAAGATCCATTCAAGGGTATGGCCTCTAGAGAGGTCAAAATGTTTTTCTATTTCAAGACCTACTGACCTAGTTTTTGACCGCAGTTGACCCAGTTTCAAATTTGACCTAGATATCATCAAGATAAACATTCAGACCAACTTTCATACACATCCCATGAAAAATATGGCCTCTAGAGAGGTCAAAACGTTTTTTCATTATTTGACCTACTGACCTACTTTTTGATGGCACGTGACCCACTTTTAAATTCGACCTAGATATCATCAAGATGAACATTATGCCCAATTTTTATGGAGATCCATTCACATGTGTGGCCTCTAGAGAGGTCACATGGTTTTTCTATTTTTAGACCTACTGACCTAGTTTTGGACCGCACATGACCCTGTTTCGAACTTGACCTAGATATCATCAAGATGAACATTCAGACCAACTTTCATACAGATCCCATGGAAAATATGGCCTCTAGAGAGGTCACAAGGTTTTTCTATTTTTAGACCTACTGAACTAGTTTTTGACCGCACGTGACCCAGTTTCGAACTTGACCTAGATATCATCAAGATGAACATTCTGACCAATCTTCATGAAGATCTTGTGAAATATATGGCCTCTAGAGAGGTCACAAGGTTTTTCTATTTTTAGACCTACTGACCTAGTTTTTGATCGCACATGACCCAGTTTCGAACTTGACCTAGATATCATCAAGTTGAACATTCTGACCAACTTTCATAAAGATCCCATGAAAAATATGGCCTCTAGAGAGGTCACAAGGTTTTTCTATTATTTGACCTACTGACCTAGTTTTTGATGGCACATGACCCAGTTTCGAACTTGGCCTAGATATCATCAAGGTGAACATTCTGACCAATTTTCATGAAGATCTTGTGAAATATATGGCCTCTAGAGAGGTCACAAGGTTTTTCTATTTTTAGACCTACTGACCTAGATTTTGACCGCACGTGACCCAGTTTCGAACTTGACCTAGATATCATCAAAGTGAACATTCTGACCAACTTTCATGAAGATCCCATGAAAAATGTGACCTCTAGAGTGGTCACAAGCAAAAGTTTACGCACGCACTGACGGACGCACGGACGGACGGACGACGGACGACGGACGCTGCGCGATCACAAAAGCTCACCTTGTCACTTTGTGACAGGTGAGCTAAAAATAGAAAAACCTTGTTACCTCTATAGAGGCCATATATTTCACAAGATCTTCATGAAAATTGGTCAGAATGTTCACCTTGATGATACCTAGGTCATGTTCGAAACTGGGTCACGTGCCGTCAAAAACTAGGTCAGTAGTTCTAAAAATAGAAAAACCTTGTGACCTCTCTAGAGGCCATATATTTCACAAGATCTTCATGAAAATTGGTCAGAACGTTCACCTTGATGATATCTAGGTCAAATTCGAAACTGGATTACGTGCCTTCAAAAACTAGGTCAGTAGGTCTTAAAATAGAAAAACCTTATGACCTCTCTAGAGGCCATATATTTCACAAGATCTTCATGAAAATTGGTCAGAACGTTCACCATGATGATATCTAGGTCAAGTTCGAAACTAGGTCACGTGCCATCAAAAACTAGGTCAGTAGGTCAAATAATAGAAAAACCTTGTGACCTCTCTAAAGGCCATATTTTTCATGGGATCTGTATGAAACTTGGTCTGAATGTTCATCTTGATGATATCTAGGTCAAGTTCGAAACTGGGTCACGTGCGGTCGAAAACTAGGTCAGTAGGTCTAAAAATAGGAAAACCTTGTGACCTCTCTAGAGGCCATATATTTCATGAGATCTTCATGAAAATTGGTCAGAATGTGTACCTTGATGATATCTAGGTCAAGTTCGAAAGTGGGTCACATGCCTTCAAAAACTAGGTCAGTAGGTCAAATAACAGGAAAACCTTGTGACCTCTCTAGAGGCCATATTTTTCATGGGATCTGTATTAAAGTTGGTCTGAATGTTCATCTTGATGATATCTAGGCCACGTTCGAAAGTGGGTCACGTGCCATCAAAAACTAGGTCAGTAGGTCAAATAATAGAAAAACCTTGTGACCTCTCTAAAGGCCATATTTTTCATGGGATCTGTATGAAAGTTGGTCTGAATGTTCATCTTGATGATTCTTAGGTCAAGATTGAAACAGGGTCATGTGCGGTCAAAAACTAGGTCAGTAGGTCTAAAAATAGAAAAACCTTGTGACCTCTCTAGAGGCCATACTTTTGAATGGATCTCCATAAAAATTGGTCAGAATGTTCACCTTGATGATATCTAGGTCAAGTTTGAAACTGGGTCACATGCCATAAAAAGCTAGGTCAGTAGGTCAAATAATAAAAAAACCTTGTGACCTCTCTAGAGGCCATACTTTCCATGGGATCTGTATGAAAATTGGTCTGAATGTTCATCTTGATGATATCTAGGCCAAGTTTGAAACTGGGTCAACTGCGGTCAAAAACTAGGTCAGTAGGTCTAAAATTATTAAAATCTTTTGACCTCTCTAGAGGCCATATTTTTTCAATGGATCTTCATGAAAATTGATCTAAATGTTCACCTTGATGATATCTAGGTCAGTTTCGAAACTGGGTCACGTGCGGTCAAAAGCTAGGCCAGTAGGTATAAAAATAGAAAAACCTTGTGACCTCTCTAGAGGCCATATTTTTCATGAGATTTTCATGAAAATTAGTGAGAATGTTCACCTTGATGATATCTAGGTAAAGTTCAAAACAGGGTCACGTACCTTCGAAAACTAGATCAATAGGTCAAATAATAGAAAAACCTTGTGACCTCTCTAGAGACCATATTTTTCAATGGATCTTCATGAAAATTGGTCAGAATTTTTATCTTGATAATATCTAGGTAAAGTTCAAAACTGGGTCACATGAGCTCAAAAACTAGGTCACTATGTCAAATAATAGAAAAAACGACGTCATACTCAAAACTGGGTCATGTGGGAAGAGGTGAGCGATTCAGGACCATCATGGTCCTCTTGTTTACGGAATGAATCGTATTTCAGCTTCCAAGTCAAATCAAAAGCAAACAACTGTAATTTTTCACGAAAAATTGCAATCTGACGACGACAGGGACTGAGCCTGGGCATATAAATCGACAGGGGGTGACCTCAGTAAACTGTCCATATCTTTCTTAAAACTGAACATTTCTTGATGAAACTTTGTAAGACATTTGGTATTGGATCATGTTTTACAGTATCACTGTAAAATTGGAAAATGATATACGAAACATTCATCTATAATAGAGCTAAAACATGACTTTCGTCGGAAGTCATCACAGGTATTGAAAATGGCCACAAATCTGTTGTAAATGAGGTAGAAAGAAGACGTTTTCGTGCAAAAATAAGCGTGAAATTTGATTTTTTTTTTAAATTTTGGCCTCTTTTTTTAACAGGTGTGCCCATTTTTATCTGAGCTTTTTGGCCAAAAAGGATCATTTTTATCTCTGTAATGTTAGAGAATGATCAAAATTACTAGACCTTATTTCTGTTTTTTACGGAATGAATCGTATTTCAGCTTCCAAGTCAAATCAAAAGCAGACAACTGAAATTTTCACGAAAAATTGCTATCTGACGACGACAGGGACTGAGCCTGGGCATATAAATCGACATGGGGTGACCTCAGTAAACTGTCCATATCTTTCTTAAAACTGAACATTTCTTGATGAAACTTTGTTAGACATTTGGTATTGGATCATGTTTTACAATATCACTGTAAAATTGGAAAATGATATACGAAACATTCATCTATAAAAAGCTTTTTCTTCGTCGTGTGTTTCCACCACACTCCGTGAAAACCGATAAATGCCGAATATGAATGTACGGTACGGGTACGGTATGGGGATTAGGAACAACCCAAATTGCGGTCTCCACTAAAGGGGAGTAACTCCGAATTACTCTGTCAAAACATGAAAAGACTGCGCATGCTCTACCAGGGAGCGCCAGAACGCCAGAACGATATTTTCACATTTGGCGTTGTTTCGTTCCGTCGTTGTGGCGGGGGCGCCAGAACGACAGAACGCCAAGACGACGTTTTAGCGCGCCGTTTATAACTGTCGTTCTTTCGTTCTGTCGCGTTGCATTCTTCGTTATATCGTTTTGGCGGGGGCGCCACAACGAGGGAACGAAAAAACGCCAAAAGAGGAAAACGTCGTTCTGTCGTTCTGGCGGGGGCGCCAGAACGACAGAACGAGACAACGCCAAAAGAGGAAAACGTCGTTCTTTCGTTATGGCGGGGGCGCCAGAACGACAGAACGACACTGGCAGAAATCAGCCACCATAAATACATGTATGTGAAATGAAAGTGCTTTCACGCCGAAACAGCCCAGTTCACCGCTAAATCACTTTGCTGGTAAACATCGCCACGACCACAAATCAAGAATAAATTAACAAACTTTAAGTTCTCTGTAAAGTTAAATCAAATCTACATCGCCTACCATTCCCCGATTTTTGATATTCAATACATACTAGTAAAAATACAAAAAAATATGATGACATTAACCTTTGTTGACGTTCTTTTATCGCGACCTGTACTAGCTAGGAAGTTGCGGCAGAGCGATTTACCGTATACCTCTGAAAGAGGTAGCTCTGTTGTTTACCAGGCTTGTTCAATAACTCTTACTATCATTTTGATCATTTGGCCTTTTGTTTAGCTCGACTATTCGAAGAAAATGTAAAGTTTTTGTATGTAAGCTGGTTCTCAGTACCGACGAAGTACCGACGAAGGGCCATGTGATGAAGCCATCCAGCTGGCTTGCGGAAGATCGGTGGTTCTACCCAGGTGCCCGCTCGTGATGAAATAATGCACGGAGGGGCACCTGGGGTCTTCCTCCACCATTAAAGCTGGAAAGTCGCCATATGACCTAAAATTGTGTCGGTGCGACGTTAAACCTAACCCGACGAAGGGGAATGGATTTGGAACTTCACACATTTGTTCACTGTGATGATCTGACATGCAATGTACAGGTTCCTTATCTCTACTTTGCATTTTTACAAAACTAAACCCCTTTTTCGACTTAGAAATTTTTGTTTGATTATGTATGTAAGCTGGTACCCCTGTATCCAATAATGGAAATGGATTGAAACTCCCACACTTATTCACTGTGATGATCTGACTTACAATAAGCAGGTTCCTTAACTCTATTTGCTCTTTTACAAATGTATGCCCCTTTTTCGACTTGGCAAAATTTGGTTAAGTTTTTGTATGTAAGCTGGTATCTCAGTACCCACTCTTGGGAATGGATTGAAATTTCACACTTTTGTCTACTGTGATGAGCTGACATGAACTGTACAGATTCCATAACCTGTTTCGCATGTTTACAAAAAAAATGGGCATTTTTCGACTTGTATGCATTTTATAGCTCACCTGAGCACGAAGTGCTCAAAGGTGAGCTTTAGTGATCGCCCTGTGTCCGTCGTCCGTCGTCAGTCGTCAGTCGTCCGTCGTCAACAATTTGACTGTTAACACTCTAGAGGTCACAATTTTGGCCCAAACTTAATGAAACTTGGTCAGAATGTTACCCTCAATTAAATCTTGGACAAGTTTGATATCGGGTCATCTGGGGTCAAAAACTAGGTCACCAGGTCAAATCAAAGGAAAACCTTTTAACACTCTAGAGGTCACAATTTTGGCCCAATCTTAATGAAACTTGGTCAGGATGTTACCCTCAATAAAATCTTGGACGAGTTAGATATTGGGTAATCTGGGGTCAAAAACTAGGTCACCAGATCAAATCAAAGGAAAAGCTTGTTAACACTCTAGATGTCACATTTTTGGCCCAATCGTAATGGAGCTCTTGTTATTTTTTCTTTATGTGTAAATGGAAAAAAAATTGTCCGGGCTATTTCTCGGTCCTTATATGCCAAACCTTGTAAATATCATTGGTACTAAGAGTCCAGTTGTGTTTATGTAAAGCACGTTCCATCTGAATGATTTTTGTGACCCCCCACCCCCACGCCCCCCCCTCCCCATGAGTGGTGGGGCATATAGATTTGGTCTTGTCCGTGCGTGCGTGTGTGCGTCTTGTTAACTTTCTTTTCTGCAAGGCTGTTGAATAGTTAAGCGGTGTTGTCCTCCGACAGCTCTTTTTCCCGCGATTGTCAGTGAGTTAATTTCTCAGTAACGACATATCATAACTGAATGAAACTTAATACATGCTTTTCTCATTATAATATACCAACTGAATGACACAACTCTTACTAAAATTTTGATAACATATTTTATGCACCTTTTCTTGCTTAGAAATATGTTAGCAGTAAACAGACCTTCTGCAGACGACTGAAACGGAAACAGTTAGGATGCCTTCGATTCTTACCGCAATTTGAATTTTAGCGGTTTATTATACCCCCACAAAACGAAGTTTGAGGGTGTATATAGGAGTGAGCTTGGCGGTCGGTCGGTCCGTTGGTTTTCATGGTTTCCGGATGATAACTCATGAAAGGCTTGACCGATTTAAATATTTTTTGGTACACAGGTGTAACATCAGAAAATACAGTTCAGATTCGAATTCGGGGTCAGTAGGTCAAAGGTCAAGGTCACAGTGACCCTGTACAGTTAAACGGTTTCCGGATAATAACTTGAGAACGCTTGGGCCTAGGACCATAAATTTTGATACACAGGTGAAACACTATGAAATGCAGGTCAGGTTCGACTTTGAGGTTTGTAGGTCAAAGGTCAAGGTCACAGTGATTCGGGACAGTTAAATGGTTTCCGGATGATAACTTGAGAACGCTTGGGCCTAGGATCATAAATTATGGTACACGGGTGTAACATCATGAAATACAGGTCAAGTTCTCCTTTGAGGTCAGTAGGTCAAAGGTCAAGGTCACAGTGACTCATAACAATTAAATTGTTTCCGATGATAACTTGAGTACGCTTGGGCCTAGGATCATAAATTTTGTTACACAGGTGTAACATCATGAAATACAGATCAAGTTTTACTTTGAGGTCAGTAGGTCAAAGGTGAAGGTCACAGTGACTCCGAACGGTTAAACGGTTCCGAATGCTTGGGCCTAGGATCATGAAATTTGATAGGGAGGTTGGTTCTGACCAGCAGATGACCCCTAATGATTTTGAGGTCAGTAGGTCACAGGTCAAGGTCACAGTGACCCGGAACATTTAAACAGTTTTCGGACAATTACTTCAAAACGTTTGGGACTAGGATCAGGAAACTTAATCGGGAGGTTGGTGATGTCAAGCAGATGACCCTTATTGATTTTGAGTTCCAAAGGTTAAAGGTCATTTAAACCTTTTACGGACAATAACTTGAGAACGCTTGGGCCGAAGATCATGAAACTTCATAGGGAGGTTGATCATGACTAGCAGATGACCTCTATTGATTTTGAGATCAGTAGGTCAAAGGTCAAGCAAGTTCGGCTTTGACATTGGCTTAGTTCTGTGACAAGGCCATATTGTGGGGGTATGATTCGTCACTCCTGTGACAACTCTAGTTATACTTAAAATGTTTGTTGTCCCTACCGGTGTTTTACTGGAGGTAACTTACTAATTACACCCCGTCCTCAGTCCGGCCGTCAGTATAAATGTGAATTATGCAATAACTTCAATAGTACATGATATTTTCCCATGAAAGATTCTTACATTGATAGAAGGCCATGTGGACAACATACACATCTTTTTATTTTGTTGCTATGACAGTGTTCAGATGTGCCCAGTTTCACTATCCAGCATCTAAATAGTCGAGCGCGCTGTCTCCTTTGACAGCTCTTGTTTGAATAAGCAGTCAACACACATTCCATGGAAATATTGATAAAACACATGTGCACCTTTTAAAATGTTACCATCGATTTTAAATAGTTTTCAAATGCTTAAGAAAATGATTTCCTGGACCACAACCATATAATTGCAGTTCTAATTATGCCGTATTATGTTCTTTGAAATTGGAATTTCTTGGTTCTGTTTGTGTTTAGGTCAACTATAACAGCTATAGTTTTGAACTTTGTTTATTATTATTCGATTAAAGAGTTGGTAAAGAAGCATAACTTTCTCTTGCATTTTGTCAGGGCCCGTTTTAACTTAGAAATTGATATTTCTTGGTTATTTTTGTTTAGGTCCACTTTTCTTCCATACTGTAGATTTGAAACTTCATTCATTTGTATACGCCAGTTTTGAAAAAAGAAAATAGACGTTTTATGTGATGGCGCGTGCGTCTGTCTGTCTGTGTGTCTGTCTGTCCGTCACATTTCGTGTCCGGAACATAACTTAATATCCATTGATATTGACTTTAAACTTGGCATAAAGGTTGGTGGCGATGAGACGATGTGCAGAGCGCATAAACCAGGTCTGTAGATCAAAAGTCACGGTCAGAAATTGAGCTCAAAGGTCAAATTTGTCTTTCATATTTCATGTCCAAAGCGTAAAAAAATAACCATTCAAAATTTTAACTTCAGTCTTGGCATATAGGTTGGTGGAGATGAGATGATATGCAGAGCGCATGGAACAGGCCTGTAGGTCAAGGTCAAGGTCACGGCAAGGCCGAATCTCTAGTTTCTTGTTGTTTATATGCTGCCTTTTGTCATATATTTCCATTCCATTTTTTTTCGCCTGCTACTAATTATTCTGAAAAGAAAAAATGTATAAGTATTTATCATCGTTTTCAGATTGATTTTGGGACGGGAGATCAACTCTAACATTTGTTTGTTTCAGTGTAAAATCGAAATATAGAATCATTCTAGGCGCAGCTCGTGAAAATGTAAACTCTGGTGTTCACGCGTGAAAATAATTCAGTTTCACATACAAATCAAAGAAATCTTATTTTATGCACCTTTTATCATGCAATGCGCAACGTTACGCTAACCCTTATGGCAATATATATGTTGGAAAAAGAAATTTAGTTCTACGGGATTGATTTCATTTTCATTTTAATACAGTTATTTTCTCTACTGTTTTATTTTGTTAAAAACTATCCGATTCCATGTAATTCACATTCTGTCAAGTTAAATTGATATTGCGTGCAAGCGAAAATTGTATTTGGATTTCCCATTTCTAAAACTGTGGGTTTATCAGGGTATAAACTGTGGGTTTATCAGGGTATAAAGTATCATGTTTTAGTAATAGTCTGAAAGCTTGGCATGAAATAACTACAAAATGTACAGATAAAATCATAGCTCTTTTATTCAAACACCCATACTATCGTCTTTTGTCTGGGTCATCTAAATGTAGCTTTTTAAAGTCATTTTTGCCTCATTTCTTGTACACTGAATTTTAACACTGTTTTACATAACTGAGCACTAATATTAACCTTATGGGCTAAAATGACTTTTAAAGCCACTTGTTTTTAAAGGAACAATGTGTTAAACTTTGGACTGGTATATATTTAGGAATGATGGGTAAAAAGATGCACTGATCAAATGTTTAGTAGAAAATTGGGCAAACTTTAAGAATTTTAATCCGCGCTTTTAAAGCATTACTGGAGTGTCACGTTAGATTATAACATGATAAATTAATTGTTTCAAACATATGATTTTCACTAGTACAGAACTACAATGTACACTTGAACGCGAAAGGACATGAATTGTAAGGACTGGAAAAGTTGCTTCAAAAAGAGAAAGAGGTATAGTAATGCTTACACAATCACTAAAATACACGCCAGACGAATAAAATGTAAAAGAAACATCTCGTAGACCTGTTTTACATTTTTTCCAACAAAGGCATTGTGACGTCATGAAATACAGCGTGACGTTACGCATGTCTCTGCGCGGTTGAATAAGGTAAGATAAGATAAATTTATTTTAACTCGACAAGATATAAAACAATACAACTTAAGCTGTGGACCAACCAATGTAAGAATTAAAAAGAAAGTGTAATATTGAACTATCTTTAATTCGGGAACACCAGATTTAAGTTTACTCGGTGAAAGATATTTCGATCTTCTACTGAAACAAACAAATGTCCCCTTTCTATATCATTTTACAGCAGAAGTAGGTAACAAGCATCAATATTTTGAGGAAAAACGACTAAAAAAAAGAGGAGTCAACCTAGGACAGAATTGTTGCTGTTAGATATTTTTGGGGTTTTTTTTATCCCAAGAAGAGTGCCTTTTCAAATTTTTCACTAACCGATATTTCCCATCCAGTTAACTTCCCCTGCCTCCCTCAAGGCCATTTGCAAAATAACGGGGAGGTCTAACCGAAAACCTTTTACATCCAAAGTTACTTCCCCTGTCTCCCTCGACGCCATTTGCAAAATAACAGGGTCACTATAACCGAAAACCTTCTACATCCAAAGTTACTTCCCCTGCCTCCCTTGACGCCATTTTCAAAATTAAGTGGAGCTCGCTAACTGATCTTTTGTTTTCCAAGCAAAGTTACTTTCCCTGCCTCCCTCACCGCTATTTGCAAAATAAAGGGGAGGCCACTCTTACAGACCTAATTTTTTCCATCAAGAGTTACTTCTCCTGCCTCCCTCGACGCCATTTGCAAAATAAACGGGAGGTCACTCTAAATGAAAACGTTTTCTATTCAAAGTTACCTCCTCTGCCTCCCTCGACGCCATATGTAAAATAAAGGGTAGATCACTCTAACCGATTTTTTTTCTATCCAGTCACCCCCTGTCGCCCTCGACGCCTTTTGCAAATTTAAGGGGAGGTCACTCTATTCGACTTCTTTTTTCCATCCAAAGTTACTTCCCCTGTCTCGGTGCCATTTGCACAATAAAGGGGTCATTCTAACCGAAAACTTCTATCCAAAGTCACTTCCCCTGCCACCTTCGACGCCATTGCAAATTTAAGGGGAGATCTCTCTATCCGACTTCTCTTTTCCATCCAAAGTTACTCCCCATGCCACCCTCGGCGCCATTTGCAAAACTAAGAGGAAGTCACTCGAACCAATCATTTTCTCGATCCAATTACTTCTCTTGCCTAACTTGACGCCATTTGCAAAATAAAGAGTAGGTCACTCTAACAGAAAACTTTTTCTATCCACAGTTACTTTCCCTGCATCCCTCGACGCCATTTGTAAAATAAACGGGATGTCACTCTAACCGACCCTTTTCTTTAATCCGCAGTTACTTCCCCTGCTTCCCTCGACGCCACTTGCAAAATAAAAGGGGAGGTCACTCTAACCTACCTCTTTTTTTCCATTCGAGCCCGACAAACAAAAACACGGGATTTAATAAGTTAAAATGGCGGGATTGCATAGCGATAACTAGCTAAACAGCGAGGGCGCGGGTGAAAATCCGCTAATCGGCAGGGGTGCTGGATGAAAAGTCGAGATTTTACAACTCAAACCGCGGGGTTGTGAGGCGAAAAGTCGACGTAAACAGAACACTATTTAGCGTATTTTCACAACACGACTTCGCACCTATGTCGTTTTCTTTATATCTTGCATTACTTCAAGAAATTATGTCACATTTTAACATATAGTTTTCTAAACAAAGAATTTGCATTTCTGTTATTTACTCTAGTGCTAATGTCGGGTGATGTTGAACAAAACCCAGGCCCTCATAATAACGAAAACAAAAATCCCAGTATATCTATTTTTCACTTAAGTATTATTTAATAAATAAAATTGAATTTATACAAGATAACCTCCTTGATTTCGACATACTGACATTGTTGAAAATGAAAACTTGTTTATTCAAGGTTCTCACAACTGTTTGTATCGTCGAGATTCTACCGCACATTCAAGTGGAATTTTAATATACGTTTCTGAAAAATTAGTATCTTGCCGAAAACTAGAATTTGAAAATCCTTCTATAGATGCTATTTGGTTAGAAGTAAAATTAGGTATAATGTCTTTTTTACTGTGCTGCGTTTACCGACCGCCAAATAAGCCTGTAGCATTTTGGAACGAATTAGCGGTAATGCTAGACAATGCTTTAGATATGAATAAAAACTTAATTGTCATTGGAGATATAAATGAAGACCAGTTTAAACATAACTGCCACTTAAAACAGGTCATGCTTTTATATAATCTAGATAATTCAGTCACAAATCCGACACGGGTCACGGCGACCTCATCTACACTTATAGATCCAATTCTAGTTTCGGATGGTTTCGGATGGTTTATCGTGTCTACACAGTGGCGTTTTCACAGTTCCTGACCATATCAGTGATCATAAAGCGACTTACGCATTTTTCAAAGCCCCGTTTTTTTTGTCAAATGTCCACTAAAGGGAAAGTATGGTTATACAGTAGATCCGACATTCAGTCTCTAAATAACTATATTGTAAATGCTGATTGGTCGTTTCTTAACTCTATTAACGTTAATGAAGGTGCAGTTTTATTTACTGAAAAACTATTAGATTATATGAAAAAGTGTATACCATACAAAGAAGTCACTATCAGACCATACGACAAACCATGGTATGATTATGCCATAAGACTGTATTCTCGCAAACGTAATAGACAAAAATCCATTGCAATTTCTACCCAAAATACAAACCATTGGAACACTTATAAAAATTAAGAAACAAAGAATACAATTAAAAAAAACTTGCCAGAGAAAAATTTTATGTTAATTTGGAGGACAGCCTTGTCGATTTGAATACAAACAATCGAAAACAATATTGGAAGCTTCTGCGTAGTTTTCTTAAAACTAAAAAAATTTCAGAAGTTATCCCCCCTTTGAAAGCTTGTAATTCTGACGGCACAGAAACATACCACTTCTCTGACTCTGAAAAAGCTAATTGTCTAAATGAATATTTTGCATCGATATCACACCTTGACGGCATTAATGAATTGCCATCGCATAAGCCCGATTATACAGATGCAAGTCTATCTACTATAGAAATACAAGAATCCGAAATTCAGGACATAATTAAAATCTTAGATATTAACAAAGCGGTCGGCGAAGACCTAATTAGTCATAAAGTATTGAAAAATATTTGTAAAACAATATCAAAACCTCTTTGTACATTATTCAATAGGTCTTTGTCAGAATGTGTTTTTCCTGAAATTTGGAAATCAGCAATTATAATGCCACTCTTTAAGAAAGGAGATAATAAGTTGACTTCTAATTATCGTTCTATTTCACTTTTAAGTTGTTTAGGAAAACTTATGAAAAGAATTCTACACAAACATTGGTAGCTAATCAACTTTTTTACACTAAACAGTCCGGCTTTTTGAAAGGACATTCTACAGTTTATCAATTATTAGATATGTACCATCAAATTGTTCAATCTCTAGATACCAAAACTTATACTTGTATTGTATTTTGTGACATCTCTAAGGCCTTTGATAGAGTTTGACACAAAGGTCTCCTTTATAAACTACAACTAAATGGTATCAAAGGAATTTTTTTAAAATGGACATTGAGTTATCTTGAAAACAGAAATCAGAAAGTTTTTGTTGGCTCTTTATTATCTGAACCTCTCAGCGTCAATGCCGGGGTGCCCCAAGGCTCAGTCCTTCGGCCCCTTTTCTTTCTAGTATATGTAAATGATATCATTGAGTATTAATTTATTATGTATTGCACGTCTTTTTGCGGATGACACTTCTGTAGTGTGGGACGGCTGTACGCAGTACGAAAAAGAAACACTAGAAAAAAAAATCAACATGAAGCAGCCCGTATTGTAACTGGACTAACCCGGTCTGTGTCAATTCAAAATTTATATCAGGAAATAAACTGGCTGTCACTATCTGACAGACGATTATATCAAAAACTTTTACTCACATTTAGAATTCGTAACGGTGATGTGCCCGAGTATTTGAATAATATTTTTCCAAACATTGTCAAGAATTCTACACATTACAACTTAAGAAACGCTGAAAATTATACAATCCTCAGTCGAAGAACTCACATATTTTCAAATTCCTTTGTGCCTTCTGCTATTTATATATGGAACAATTTGAGTCCTGAAATAAGAGCCACAATTAAACACCTTGTTCAAGTTTTAAAAGAATGTTAAAAACAGCGGTTTTTCCAACTACAGACACTCCAAAATGGTATCTTGTAGGAGAGAGAAAATTTTCTATAATTCATGCAAGGCTTATAAACTCGTGCAGTAATTTGAATTTTCATTTATTTTGCAACCATCTGTCTCAGGATTCTCGCTGCTCTTGTGGAGAAGATATTGAAGACGTTAAACATTTTCTTTTTATTTGTACGAAATATATAAATCAAAGGATTAAACTCTTCCACGATCTAAGGCAATTCAGTCATCCTTTAAATACACAACTTCTTTTAGTTGGTAATTCTGAATTGCAAAATATTCTGTTCAGTCCAGCATTACTGAAATCAACCAAACGCTTTCGAGACTCACCATATTTAGCAGGCAATATTATTAAATTTACTTATACATATAAGTTTATTATTAACAAGACCTCAGTTGTTTCTTTTTTATGTTCTTTTTTTCCCAAATGTAGTACATGTTAATGCAATTTAATTGCATCTTTTTTACTCTTAATCTATCTATACATTGCCACTAGTCACAAATGTGTTTGTTTATATAAGTACACGTACTTGTACTTTATACATATTTCAACTCTTTTTTTCTTCTTCTTTTTTTGTAGCTGTAATATTGTAAACTTATTATTTACCACACATGTACTTAATTAGTTGTCATTGTTGTAAATTAAATTATGTAAATATTTGCATTAGGGAAGACCCGTTACTAAGGTTGCGAGAACTTGTGGGTCGACCCTTTTGCCTATTATATGTACAAATGACGTAGTTATCTGTTTATATATGTATATATTGGCAATAAAATATGTTTAAACTAATTATCTCGTTATTTTGTTCCGCGCCTCTGCTAATAAGCAGTTTTCAGCCCGCGCCCCCGTTGTTTTATTTCATAAATATCGACTTTCGCCCTGCATCCTCACCATTCAAACATCCTAAATCTCGTGCTTTTGCCTCCCTGAGAAAAAACAATCGAATAGTCTACACGGCTGGATCGGGCTTCAAAAACACGATAATTTGGGTATCGCAGAGCAAAACTACAACGCAAAGAGAGCGCTTATAAGCGTCTTTTCGCCCCGCAACCCCGCCATTATATTTCTTAACTTATTCATTAAAAATGTTGACGTAATACGACTCATCTATGTGTTTTTATATTTGGATGATAAAATGTTAAAGAAAACATTATGGTATATAGTATACATGTATCTTCGCCAAGAAGCATTTTACAGTCAAAATAACACAAGTATGTAAAGCTTAGTTTGCGACAGCAGCAACATTCGGCGTAAGTCGGTTACCATAATCATTGTGCATGTATTTGAAACAGAATTGAAAATTTTTCGACGGCAAATAATCCATTAATTGCTACAATTTATTTCATATTGTATCTCGTACAACTTATTACCGATATAGCTATATTTTTGTTTCTAAGTATGATACTGCCATGTCAACCGCTCGCCCCCCCCCCCCCCCCCCCGACAAAAAATGTTTTTACACTAGTTTTGTTATATTTCATTGCTTTGTCTCATTATGTCCCGCAACACATATCCCATACCTACACCAACTTATCCCATCCCCCGTTCCCATCAAGAAATAAAAAAAAAATTAAAAATTTAAAAAATCAAGAAGTATCAATTTAATTTCAGTTTCTTGTGTTTCGTCCACATTACGGTTCTATAAATGCTTGTAAAATATCGAACTTTTTACTTACCATTTAAAGTAAAAAAGCAAACGAGCGCAAAGCAATACATTTTAATTCCTTGATGATTAACTTACGACATCGTTCGTTTGTAAATCTTTATATATATCAACGGAAGAGAAGTTGGCAGTGACTTGAAAGAATATGCTGCGATCAAAGTTACTTCTGCACCCATTAATTAGCAGGAAAAAATCAAACATTTTCATCGTTTGATAAAATTTCGAAAGCTTTCAAATTTCGTTGCTATAGTTATCATCAAGAAAACATTACGCAAATGCAATCGAATATATATAATAGTCTTCACATACGACCTGTGTTTAATTATCAAGGACTGTGGAACTTACCTCTATTTAGCGATGGTGTTGCATCATAATTATGACAATGGCCGTGACAGTCTTGCACCATATAGCGGTAAAACGAGCGACATATAGGGACAGATGATTTTGCGATATTTAGAGTGCTCTCTGCCTCCGGGAAATGTACTCTAACCTTTTGTATGCCCTCTAGTTTATCACCTAATTTCGCGGAAGCAATTTTTAATTATTCGCTAATGTAAGATATTTTAATGAGCACCGCTCGTACAACACGGTTTGACTCTCCCAAACAAAAGTTCATAATGTTGTTTTACATATATTTTCTTAGTTCTCTGTGAAAAAACAAACAAACAAGTTATACCGTTACACTAATTACAAAATGATTAAATTTTGGCACAGACGCACCATTACTAAGTTGAATATCACACAGTAACAGGTATTCCATGCTATGATCTGTGATGACATTATGCTGTCATCCCCAAATGTTAAGAATTACTAGAAGATATGCTAATGGATATTACAAACATTTCTCAAAGAACCTGGCATAAAGTAGGATGTTAGATGTGACAGTTTTACAAGGCTTATGTCAGATAAAATAAACACACACGTGACAAACACTTCTAGAACTCGTCAAGCTCGTGTGGTAGTTATTATTACAACATTTCACGGTAAAACTGTAATTTATCAGAAACTTTAGAACGGTCATTTTCAATAAAATGGTGCAATTCTCGATTTATGATGTCGCCGTTATTTCATGAAAAAACTAAAAGTTTACATGTTGATTTTAGGCATCCTAGTCATAATACGCTGATAACTTATCATAATTACACATGCTATTAAATGGTGAATCTTTAACAATGTTCAGTGTTGTACAACAAAGTCACGAATTTGAAAGGTTCGTGACTGTCGCCAGTTAGCAAATATGCGTTCAAATGTAAACTGTTCTGTTTCTTCATATTTGTTGAAAACGCAAACAAATTTCTTTTGTGACAATGCCTTGTATCGTCATTTTTAACAATTCAATTTTCACTTTTGAAAGATTATTCGGTAAAAAATTCCATGTCATAGTTTGTCGTCAATACAGTGGAAAGGTTTGTTACTCTATTTTGAGTGAATATTTATGTTTCCTTTAAACATAAGCAAAAGTAAAAAATAACATAATAGTAAAATAGTTTCCTTTGTAAATTAATACTTAAAACAAAAGCGTATGCCGAATTCCTAGAAAATTGATCAGACACTATCATTAAGTCAAAACTTACCAGTACAACTTTCAAATGAAAGGTTCGTTACTTCAACATACTGCAGTAGTAAGAATCTTGATAAATAAGCCTACTCTTAAATAACATATTTTTGTAAAATAAAGTATTCATCAAGCTGAGCAATAATTTTATTCTGTAGGTCTATCTGGCTTAACCCATGACTACAAAAGTCATCAGATGGAAAGGTTTGTTACGAAAGGTTTGTTACCAAGTTATCAAACCTGACCCAATTAGGCCTTTTTGCATAGCTCGATTTGTTTCCTTCAGTAGCAAATATGAAATGACGTCTTATATTGCGGTTAGTCACAGTTCTGGTGACCTCGTGGTAAACATCAGGATTTATGCTTGAATACCAAATGAATGGATTCTCGATATATTCAGGACTAAAATTCGGTGAGTTATATTTTTATAAATTCGATTTTTGTGTTTTTCAAGAGTTGTGTAACTAACTTACCTAAACATGATTATATTTGCTATCTGTGTTGCTTAATTCATGTCTGAAATGCATATATTTTAAGGTTTGAAAGGTTTGTTACCCATATATAACGAACTTTTCATGAATAGAAGGCGATATTTTTGTATACATTAAATTCACGCTGTCAAGAAAGAGTATAGGCATTTAATTTCTTAACAATTCTTTGATGATATGACTGTATTTTTAACCTAACAATCACTTTTAATTCTGACTATTCATGAGATATTGCCAAAATGCTATAAACGTATTTTTGACTTAGAATCTATTTGTTTTCTATGTTGATAAAATTCGGTGAGTTATATTTTTAAAAATTCGATTTCTGTAATTTTTTAAGAGTTGTATAACTAATTTATCTAAACATGATCATATTTGCTATTTATATTGCTTAATTCATGTCTAAAATGCATATATTTTAGTGAAAGGTTTGTTACCCATAAGTAACGAACCTTTCATTGAAAAGAATGCGATATTTTGTATAAATTAAATTCACACTGTCAAGAAAGAGTATAGGCATTTAATTTCTTAACAATTCTTTGATAATATGACTGTATTTTTAACCTAAACATCACTTTTAATTCTGACTATTCATGAGAGATTGCTAAAATACATGTATTTTTGACTTATTTTTTTCTATGTCGATGTAGCATTTATTTGCAGCAAGCTAATTGAGCTATACAGATCAGCTCACGCGGAAAACCCATTCTACTCGATCCTCGGAGGATGGCCAAAACGAGTACCAAGGTTCCGACTCGAAGTTTCTTCGAGTCAGCCATTTTCCGTCAAGGAATTTCGCTATCTGACTCCGATGATTTATGCGAAGTCACTCGAAGGAAATCCTCGAAGTGACTCGAGATGAAATCCTATTAGCAGAATACACACATACATTTGTATATTGGTTTCTTTTGTTTCCGAGTCACTTGACGGAATTCCTTCGAGTGACTCCGAGACGAATAATTAATTACCTATACAAATTTAAATGAGCCTTCGAGTAACTTCGAGGACAGATTTCAGATTACTCGGAGCAGGGTGATTATATCTTACATAGCGATACGCGAAATAACACAGTATTTGTAAATAAAAATAATACTGAATTGTAAATAAAAATAATACTGAAGTAGTTTTATCTTACTTTAAATTAAACCAAATTTTTCTGTTTACTTATGATATTTTATTACTTTTTAAGTGGATACGGCAGTAGTATTTTTATCCTATTTATAATTCCTCCCAAATGGATAAAAGAAAGATGTAATGTGAAGTTTGGTATATTATTGTGGTTAAATTATTCCATCAATCTTAAATACAGAAATACAACAGCAATCTTATAAACAATCATAGAGAAGTAACGAACCTTTCATAGTACTCTTATTTATTTTTCAGATACCCTGGCAGTAGAAATGGTCAAGTCGCGTGCCGAAATTCAAAGGCAATACAGAGAGAGACTTAAACAAACTAAAGACGCCTACGATTTATATTTGTTGAAGGCTAGAAAACTATGTGCATGTAGATAAACTAAATAGAAAGGAAAAGGCAACAAGACGTCAGAAGAACATTGAGTACCTTCATAACCAAATGGCTTACTGATGAAGCTGTCCGGACCAGAAAAGTATTAATACAGAATGCCAACGACTTCTATGCATGCACTCAGTCTTCTGAATGTACAATGACTAATGTAAAAATTTTGTTTGTGTAGTCAGATGAATGCCAAGATGAGGGACAACAGCAAAGTGAAGTGAAATCTGTCAAAGGTACGATAAAAATTCATGCAGTCGTCGGCCAAAGCAATGATACAATTTTAGTTGGTGATGTGAGTTGCTATTGTGACAGCTGTATTGAAGGTACTTACAGTTATTCTCAGTGGCATATGGAAACTCTGGCAACTGCTGATAAACAGACCGAACCAGAATCTAACATTGCAATTCGTCTTCCCGATTTAAATCTTAAAATTTGGAAGTTTTGTGGCGGCAGAGTATAGCAAAGGATGGTATGTTGGAAAAGTCATTCAAACTGACCCGGAAGATGAGGACATTGAAATTACATTCATGCAAAATCCAAGGAGTTGTTTCATTGGCCGAAAAAGGAAGACAAAATATGGGTGAATTTTTCTTATGTTATATGTCAATTGTCAGAACTTGTACCAACGGGAAGAACGAAAAAAATGTTTAAACTGGCTGACGGAGATACTCAACGAATTCAGAACGCATTTGCCAAAATGATGTAAGCGATAACTTGGGCTCTAATATTCTAGACCGAGAACGACATTATCTGGTTTTGATGTTTTTACGATGTTGCTATGTTATAAAGTTAACTTGTTTTGTATAGAGCATTTTGTATCATAAGTATGACCAGAATGAAAGGTTCGTTACTCATTAAAACGTTTGCTCTAAATTATTATATATAAGATTACAAGATGTTAACAGTGCGGAACGAGAAAATCTTATTCTTGCCAGAAAATAAGTATGTGTTTGATGTTTGTTTGATGTTAATCATATTAGAAAGTTCTTGAAAGGTTCGTTACTGTATCATGATACTTTTACATTACAGCTAGCAGCTTTCATAAAGTTATTACAGTTAAGCAAAAAATACTAGTTAAATGTAAATGTTTTCTAGTAACAGAATCAAAGTGCGTTCGTCTGATCTTTTGAAAATTACAGTTATTCAAGCAGTTGAAAAATAAAGCTATTTTGTGAATAAGACATTTAGTTTATTTTGCAAAATGCATATGTGTCAAAGTATCATCATTTCTTGAAATGAAAAGAAATTTATTGTGAGCAGTCATGTCCGCACAATTTTATCAATTTACAAAATGTTTAAGCGGCAATTTTTAAAAATCGATGTGTTATGATCCTCATATGGCTATTGCTACGATACATATATGACAAGTAACAAACCTTTCCGGGTAAATTTGGTACCTAAAGGCAACGCACAGAAATTGGTATAGAAAGCTCTTGATGATCGAGATCTTTTGTACAGTGCATCTACAAAGGTGTTCCTTTCAAGTGTAACGTTGCATAATGTGGAAGTATGACAGACTATTTTTAAGTTTATTTTCTTTCGAAATTGCACCATTTCATTGAAAATGACCGCTAAACATCTACGTTAGATACATGTACTTCATACTCCACAGTCATGATACATAACTTCGCTTGTTGTGTCACTAAGTTTCACCACATTAGCTTTGTACTTTCAACAATAATCACAAATTATGACATTCAGCGCAACACAGACTGCGTACAGTCTGCTTCCATCTGTGTTACAGATAATTGTTTAGCCCTCAAATAACTGAAATAATTAAAATAATTTAGAGGACCAATTGTTCATTCTTACTTAGATTCCTGTAATTTATACCTTTGAAATGAATTAATAAAATGAATTATCCATAAAAAACCAAAACAGTATCTCTATACTTAGGTTGTAATGTAATTCCACGAAGCTTTATTGCTTTTTTAGAGTTCGAATTGGCCTTGGTGACGGGTATTTCGAAGTAAATGTAAAAGTTCAAAGCACACGAAAAAGGTGTGTGTGTGTGTGTGGGTTTAACGTCTTTTTCAACAGTTTTTCAGTCATATAAACGACGGTGTCTACTTGTAGCAGTGAGCACAATGCCCAACTTTATAGTGCTGCCTCACTGGAATATCACGCCGTAGACACGTGACATGATACCCCACCCAGTCACATTATACTGACACCGGGCTGACCAGTCCTAGTACTACCCTCTTAATGCTGAGCGCCAAGCGAGGAAGCTACTAGTACCATTTTTTACGTCTTTGGTATGACGCGGCCGGGGATCGAACCCACGACCTCCCGCACTCGAAGCGGACGCTCTACCACTAGGCTACCGAGGCGGTTACACGAAAAAGGAAATTATGATCTAACTATCCGAACTTTCCCTGCAAATTGTTTCGAAGAAACTTTAACCTATTATTTTTTTCTGGAATTAGTTTTGTTTCTGCAACGCTGTAGAAGTCAAATCAGCCGCACGGTGCACGTGATCACTCGATGGAAATGATCTCGAGGAAGCCTTCATAAGAATAGCGTCGTCTTTATTTCTCACACGGTCTCCAAAATCACTCACTTATGAGCTATTTTCAATGTAATTATATACAGCATTTACAAATTTTGTTAAAATCAACAGAACAAAGAACATTCAGTTTTTCTATAGGCTATTAATAAGACCAAGAATTGCTTTAAAGGTTATTATAACACGTCCTGATATTCTCGTATTAAACAAAGAATATTAAAACTGTGAATTACGTATTTAAGAAATAATATATCCCAAACAGTGATTTGTCGTTGAATAAAATCATTGTTTGGAGTTTAGATGCGAAGGAATTATATCACGAGGGCGCAGCCCGAGTGATATAATAATACGCATCTAAACGAAAAACAATGATTTTATTCACGCGCAAATCACTGAGATATATTATTTCGATTCTAACATGTTATCAAGGAATATTATGCATATCCTTGCCGATATCTATCAAATATTTGCCTGATTTATACGGTGTTCCGTTTGGACAATCGTGACTTTTTATTGAATCCTAAACAGCGATGTACGATGGTACGATGACGAAAACGCGATGGTGCGATGGCACGATGATGAAACAACGATGGTACGATGGTGAAAACGCGATGGCTTGATGATGAAATCGCGATGGTACGATGGTGAAATGTCGATGTAATATCGCGTTTTCATCATCGTACCATCGCGTTTTCACCATCGTATCATCGTACCATCGCGTTTTCATCATCGTACCATCGCGTTTTCACCATCGTGTCATCGCGTTTTCACCATCGTACCATCGCGTTATCACCATCGTACCATCGCATTTTCACCACCGTACCATCGCCTTCCGGTGGTCATGCGCAGTGGTACAGTATATGTGTCAGTAAAATACAGGCTTGATACAATCTCGTTTTCACATTGCACTATGTACCTTCTACATCCTAACAAGAATAAGCTGAGTTTGAATAATATCATGTGACTATTACACCCAGCGTTTTATTTACTTTCATGCATACATAAAATACAAAGGCCTTGAAGATTTTACACAGTTTTAATGAACTGAGCACTGAACATTTTTTAAAACATTTTGCAAAACAGCAGAATCTAAATGGTAAATTTCTTCTCAAAAAATACATAGAGATACATTTACCTATTGTTGACAAAAATACAAGTGCACGGAACTACGCATTTCTAACCGGAAGGCGATGGTACGATGGTGAAAACGCGATGGTACGGTGGTGAAAACGCGATGGTACGATGGTGAAACCGCGATGGTACGATGGTGATAACGCGATGGCACGATGGTGAAAACGCGATGGTACGATGGTGATAACGCGACGGCACGATGGTGAAAACGCGACGGTACGATGGTGATAAGTCACTGATAACGCGATGGCACGATGGTGAGAACGCGATGGTACGATGGTGAAAACGCGATGGCACGATGGTAAGATGATGAAAATGCGATGACACGATGGTACAATGGTGAAAACGCGACGGTACGATGACGTAAACGCGATATTACATCGACATTTCACCATCGCCATCGCACCATCGCGATTTTGTCATCGCGCAATCGCATTTTCGTCATCGTACCATCGTGCATCGCGGTTTAGTATTAAATAAAAAGTCACGATTGTCCAAACGGAACACCGTAGATTTATGCTGATTTCTTTTCCAGCGCGCCGCTATGCCGTCTAACGCCATGACGTAATAATTGTGACGTCAGAAAAATGAATTGTTGAATGATAACACACCGTTTTCAGCCTTCTTTGTTTGATAGGAAAACAAATCAGGTCGTGTTAGAATATGCATTTTGCGTCATTATTATTTAAGTCATAGCGTCAAACGTCATAGCGGCGCGCTGGAAAAGTAAACCACATAAACAGGATGGTGTCATGGGTGTAAATAATAATCCTCGACACCGTGTTACAATCGAAATAGACCTGGTATTTCTCAAACAGTGATTTTCTATTGCTTGTCATCTAGGTGCGTGTTATTATATTGCTCTGCCTGTGCTCTATTGTTTGCCGTCTAGATGCGTGTTATTATATTGCTCTGCCTGTGCTCTATTGCTTATCGTCTAGATGTATGTTATTATATTGTTCTGCGTTGTGCTCTATTGTTTGTCGTCTAGATGCGTGTTATTGTAGGGATAATACACGTTTTTTGTGTATTAACGTCTGCAGAAGCCCGCGGGATTGTTTGTGACCGAGACCGAAGGTCGAGGTCACAAACATATCCCAAGGGATTCTGCAGGCGTTAATACACAAAACAAACGTGTATTGTCGCTATTCTTGCATAAAAAAACATTACACGACGACTAAATGCATTCTTTTCATATGTGATGACTTGACGATTCCGGTACATTTTTTATTTACCATTCTTGTTGTTCTTGGAAACGGTAAACATGTTTTAAATATCCATAACCGGGGCACACATAACAACAACACTACTAAAAGCGTGATTTGAAGGTTTTTGAGCATCTTATTTTTATTTTTAGTTATTACAAACGTTACATTACACATAATTTTGCATATAACTTAAAAAATTAATAAACAGGAACACAATTGTTTTAAGAGTAACAACTTTACATTCGACTTATTTTGAGTACGAACAAACAGAGTACGGATGAGTACGAAGCCAGTGACTAGCTTTCGAGGTTTATTATATGAATTCTGCGAACAATCGGGTAAAAACAAACCGACTGATACTAACAAAAATCATTAATATAATACCTAAAAACGGGCAATAGCACAAGTTACACGCGATACTTATTTATTCACAGTTATTTACAATAACTGAACAGACGCTTTGTAAAGGGAGTAAACTCTAAGAGAAGCTAGAGCGTACATTGATGGGGGCAGTACGTTTGGGGTTGGAAACTGATACAGCTAAACATACTATGGATTGCATTGTATCTATAATGCTACAAGAAGAGGTTATTATGGAAGAAACAAGATGCAGATGCCAAATATCAGTCTGCGCAGAAATACATACATACGTCCCTGGCAAAGCATTTCAAAAATAAAAATCATGTATTAACAGCACGTGAATTGCCTTGTTTGCACACGATTTTTCTCTCGTTTATACATGGGCGGATCCAGTGAAAAAAGTAGTTTTTATGCAAGAATATATTGCTCTGCCTGTGCTCTGTTGTTTGTCATCTAGATGCGTGCTATTATATTGCTCTGCCTGTGCTCTATTGCTTATCGTCTAGATGCATGCTATTATATTGCTCTGTCTGTGCTCTATTGTTTGTCGTATAAATTCATGTTATTATATTGTTCTGCCTGTGCTCTATTGTTTGTCGTCTAGATGCGTGTTATTATATTGCTCTGCATGTGCTCTATTGTTTGTCGTCTAGATGCGTGTTATTATATTGCTCTGCATGTGCTCTATTGCTTGTCGTCTAGATGCGTGTTATTATATTGCTCTGCCTATGCTCTATTGCTTATCGTCTAGATGCGTGTTATTATATTGCTCTGTCTGTGCTCTATTGTTTGTCGTATAGATGCGTGTTATTATATTGTTCTGCCTGTGCTCTATTGTTTGTCGTCTAGATGCGTGTTATTATATTGCTCTGCCTGTGCTCTATTGCTTGTCGTCTAGATGCGTGTTATTATATTGCTCTGCCTGTGCTCTATTGCTTGTCGTCTAGATGCGTGTTATTATATTGCTCTGCCTGTGCTCTATTGCTTGTCGTCTAGATGCATGTTATTATATTGCTCTGCCTGTGCTCTGAGACCGCCTCGGTAGCCTAGTGGTAGAGCGTCCGCTTCGAGTGCGGGAGGTCGTGGGTTCGATCCCCGGCCGCGTCATACCAAAGACGTAAAAAATGGTACTAGTAGCTTCCTCGCTTGGCGCTCAGCATTAAGAGGGTAGTACTAGGACTGGTCAGCCCGGTGTCAGTATAATGTGACTGGGTGGGGTATCATGTCACGTGTCTACGGCGTGATATTCCAGTGAGGCAGCACTATAAAGTTGGGCATTGTGCTCACTGCTACAAGTAGACACCGTCGTTTATATGACTGAAAAATTGTTGAAAAAGACGTTAAACCCGAACACACACACACACACACTGCCTGTGCTCTATTGCTTATCGTCTAGATGCGTGTTATTATATTGCTCTGTCTGTGCTCTATTGTTTGTCGTATAGATGCATGTTATTATATTGTTCTGCCTGTGCTCTATTGTTTGTCGTCTAGATGCGTGTTATTATATTGCTCTGCCTGTGCTCTATTGCTTGTCGTCTAGATGCGTGTTTTTATATTGCTCTGCCTGTGCTCTATTGTTTGTCGTATAGATGCAGGTTATTATATTGTTCTGCCTGTGCTCTATTACATGTAAATTTATCTGCCATTTGGTGAATCATATATTCACAACAGACAAAAATATACGAGGGGCGTTCAATATGTAATGTTACTCCATATGTAGTTCCGTAACCGCTTGTTATTTTTAGATGCGGGTTTTGGCACATTGTGGAGCAATTTATTGGGAACACAATGCTATATAAATTATAAAAATCGGTAGCTTCAAAGTAAAAATATAATCATTTGAGTGAGGTGTACTTGGGTATACTTGAGAATTTTATGTCCAAAATATTGAGATTGTAATATGCAATTCCTTGATTCTGTTATTCAACAACTTGAACTATAGTTCAATTTTCAGTTTAAACAGATAAAACAAATCATGATCTTCACAAAAACATTTGAAAACTAAAATAAAAAAGTTTATAACAATATTAAATTGAATGTGTATATTTTTACTCGAAAAATGATAAGTTGAGTACAATAAGCCTCTGCAAGTTTATCAGGGGCGATAATCATCATTTAAAAATTTCTTGTATCTTAAGTTGATACTAGTATCTTAATTCTCGATTGCGAAACTAGTTCTTACAACTTTGATTAATCGCTCTCAACACCCATTCCAGATGGAATCAACCTCGAGTTTAGATATTTTAGTTGTGTTGTAAAATTAAAAATGCAATAAATAGTTTAAAACAAACGCAAACTCATCACAAATTGCTGTACCTCGTAGAAAAATGATAGAATTTTGAGATTTTACAAGTTATTCTATTTTCCTGAGACTCTGGATGCCCAGGACAAACCTAAATTATAATTATGGTCCAGTATACCTGAGTACACCTCACTCAAATGATTATACTTTTACTTTGAACCTACCAATTGTTATAATTTTTATAGCATTGTGTTTCCAATAAATTGCTCTATAATGTGCCGAAAACCGCATCTAAAAATAACCAGCGGTAACGGAACTACATACGGAGTAACATTACATATTGAACGCACCTCGTATATAATCATTTAAGAAAAACAGCGGTATCCGTTTTATTGCGTGTTATTATATTGCTCTGCCTGTGCTCTATTGTTTGTCGTAGAGATGCGTGTTATTTTATTGCTCTGTCTGTGCTCTATAGTTTGTCGTATAGATGCGTGTTATTATATTGCTCTGCCTGTGCTCTATTGCTTATCGTCTAGATGCGTGTTATTATATTGCTCTGCCTGTGCTCTATTGCTTGTCGTCTAGATGCATGTTATTATATTGCTCTGCCTGTGCTCTGAGACCGCCTCGGTAGCCTAGTGGTAGAGCGTCCGCTTCGAGTGCGGGAGGTCGTGGGTTCGATCCCCGGCCGCGTCATACCAAAAACGTAAAAAATGGTACTAGTAGCTTCCTCGCTTGGCGCTCAGCATTAAAAGGTGGTACTAGGACTGGTCAGTCCGGTGTCAGTATAATGTGACTGGGTGGGGTATCATGTCACGTGTCTACGGCGTGATATTCCAGTGAGGCAGCACTATAAAGTTGGGCATTGTGCTCACTGCTACAAGTAGACACCGTCGTTTATATGACTGAAAAATTGTTGAAAAAGACGTTAAACCCGAACACACACACACACACACTGCCTGTGCTCTATTGCTTATCGTCTAGATGCGTGTTATTATATTGCTCTGTCTGTGCTCTATTGTTTGTCGTATAGATGCATGTTATTATATTGTTCTGCCTGTGCTCTATTGTTTGTCGTCTAGATGCGTGTTATTATATTGCTCTGCCTGTGCTCTATTGCTTGTCGTCTAGATGCGTGTTATTATATTGCTCTGCCAGTGCTCTATTGTTTGTCGTATAGATGCAGGTTATTATATTGTTCTGCCTGTGTTCTATTACATGTAAATTTATCTGCCATTTGATGAATCATAAATTCACAACAGACAAAAATATTCGAGGGGCGTTCAATATGTAATGTTACTCCATATGTAGTTCCGTAACCGCTTGTTATTTTTAGATGCGGGTTTTGGCACGTTGTGGAGTAATTTATTGGGAACACAATGCTATATAAATTATAACAAGAAATATCTTTAAAAATGATGGTCGGCGAATTGTAATAAGGAAAGTAGTTTATGAATTTTTCATCTAACATTCATCTTTCATCTAACATTTTTCAAATTGCAAAACTAAACACTGCACTTTAACAATTTAAATGGTTCTATTTTAATTTTTCGCAAAGGTTTCGTAGGGTTGCAATTTTGTTTCGTTTATCCTTAGACGAATAATTACAGCAATAGTTTGATGAAGATTCATGAAGCGAGGTCATTAAACGTGTTTATAGTTTTAGCTAAATTGGTCCCTATCCCCATTTGTAACAAAATAGCAGGAGACCTTACGATATTGTTACACATCGAGTTTGATCAAAATCCATTACATTTTAGTGGTTAATGCGAAGAAAGGCATATCTGCTTTTAGCTATAGTGGTCCCTAATAGGGCCCAAGTTCCTATATAAATAAATTTGGAAGAGGACCTTATAATGATGCTCCAAACCAAGTATGACAAAGATCCACCAAGCTGTTCATGAGACGCTGTATAAAGGCATTTCTAGTTTTAGCTCTAGCAGCCCCTAAAAGGGGTCAAATGTCCCAGCTGAACAAAGTTGGCTGCGGGCCTAATAAAGATGCTACAAATCCAGTTTGATTAGAATACATGAGAAAAAAATCAATTAAAGGATTTTTTTATTTATTATTTTTATTTATTTCTAAAATAGGCCAACTGATCCCGCTTTAACAAATGCATATTCGCTATTCATGAATCTTTGGACAATGACGTCGCACCTATAAAAAAGTGAAGGTCAAGCAAAACATACAATTGTAATTATTTCAATATTTTTGTTTCATAAGGAAAGTTTGACCGTAGTCACATCACATAGATAAACTGTATGCAGCGTACCTTCATTTCAGCGTAATGAGATTCAGTCATTATATAGCATATATATAATAAAACAGATTTCAACTGAGTTCAATATTTGCATACCATACTAAAAAAATATTCATATATAATAAATCAGTTAAATAATTTATAACAAATATACAAAGCAAACAAGTACTCATTTTAATATGCAATCTGAATAAGTCACAAAAGCAAGAAACCTTTTCATATACAGACGACAATTGTAACAAGGAAAATCTTTTAAAAAGCACTTCTCTACATAAAAGACTCTTATCACACCCTTATTCATGTGATACGCAGACCGTATTCAGCTCTTTCTTTAATTTGACATGTTGGTATTTGAACAGGTTTTTATCACATTTATTAAACTTACTTATCATATTGAGATATATCAATATTCTTGCTAAATATACTGAGCCAAAGTTAGCTTTAAAACTGTGAACAGCGTCGTTTAGGATAAACGCTTTGTCTACATTTCACTCAGCGTAGCACAATCAACAGAGTGAAAGAAATTGACACTCTCGTCCAATCAGGCAGAGTGTTACATAAATCTTCCATTTTGATAAATTATCTATAATGCGTTATCAAGTAGTTTGATTTGCAAACTGAAGTCACGTGGCATAGGAAACGAAAACGAATTTAGACGGCGTTCGCCGAAAAATCGGTAGCTTCAAAGTAAAAATATAATCATTTGAGTGAGGTGTACTTGGGTATACTGGAGAATTTTATGTCCAAAATATTGAGATTGTAATATGCAATTCCTTGATTCTATTATTCAACAACTTGAACTATAGTTCAATTTTCAGTTTAAACAGATAAAACAAATCATGATCTTCACAAAAACATTTGAAAACTAAAATAAAAAAGTTTATAACAATATTAAATTGAATGTGTATATTTTTACTCGAAAAATGATAAGTTGAGTACAATAAGCCTCTGCAAGTTTATCAGGGGCGATAATCATCATTTATAAATTTCTTGTATCTTAAGTTGATACTAGTATCTTAATTCTCGATTGCGAAACTAGTTCTTACAACTTTGATTAATCGCTCTCAACACCCATTCCAGATGGAATCAACCTCGAGTTTAGATATTTTAGCAGTGTTGTAAAATTAAAAATGCAAGAAATAGTTTAAAACAAACGCAAACTCATCACAAATTGCTGTACCTCGTAGAAAAATGATAGAATTTTGAGATTTTACAAGTTATTCTATTTTCCTGAGACTCTGGATGCCCAGGACAAACCTAAATTATAATTATGGTCCAGTATACCTGAGTACACCTCACTCAAATGATTATACTTTTACTTTGAACCTACCAATTATTATAATTTATACAGCATTGTGTTTCCAATAAATTGCTCTATAATGTGCCGAAAACCGCATCTAAAAATAACCAGCGGTAACGGAACTATATACGGAGTAACATTACATATTGAACGCCCCTCGTATATAATCATTTAAGAAAAGCAGCGGTATCCGTTTTATTGCGTGTTATTATATTGCTCTGCCTGTGCTCTATTGTTTGTCGTCTAGATGCGTGTTATTATATTGCTCTGCCTGTGCTTTATTGTTTGTCGTATAGATGCGTGTTATTATATTGCTCTGCCTGTGCTCTATTGTTTGTCGTCTAGATGCGTGTTATTATATTGCTCTGCCTGTGCTCTATTGTTTGTCGTCTAGATGCGTGTTATTATATTGCTCTGCCTGTGCTCTATTGCTTGTCGTCTAGATGCGTGCTATTATATTGCTCTGCCTGTGCTCTATTGCTTGTCGTATAGATGCGTGCTATTATATTGCTCTGCCTGTGCTCTATTGTTTGTCGTATAGATGCGTGTTATTATATTGCTCTGCCTGTGCTCTATTGTTGCCGTCTAGATGCGTGTTATTATATTGCTCTGCCTGTGCTCTACTGCTTGTCGTCTAGATGCGTGTTATTATATTGCTCTGCCTGTGCTCTACTGCTTGTCGTCTAGATGCTTGCTATTATATTGCTCTGTCTGTGCTCTATTGTTTGTCGTATAGATGCATGTTATTATATTGCTCTGCCTGTGCTCTACTGCTTGTCGTCTAGATGCGTGCTATTATATTGCTCTGTCTGTGCTCTATTGTTTGTCGTATAGATGCATGTTATTATATTGCTCTGCCTGTGCTTGTGCTCTATTGTTTGTCGTATAGATACATGTTATTATATTGCTCTGTCTGTGCTCTATTGTTTGTCGTCTAGATGCATGTTATTATGTTGCTCTGCCTGTGCTCTATTGTTTTTGTCGTCTAGATGCGTGTTATTATATTGATCTGCCTGTGCTCTATTGCTTGTCGTCTAGATGCGTGTTATTATATTGCTCTGCCTGTGCTCTATTGTTTGTCGTATAGATGCATGTTATTATATTGCTCTGCCTGTGCTCTATTGTTTGTCGTCTAGATGCATGTTATTATATTGCTCTGCCTGTGCTCTGTTGCTTGTCGTCTAGATGCGTGTTATTATATTGCTCTGCCTGTGCACTATTGTTTGTCATATAGATGCATGTTATTATATTGCTCTGCCTGTGCTCTCGTGATATCCTTAACATCTCAACTTCAACCATGATTATATTCTGTGTCTATCACCCTGAATTTCAAAAACCAGATGTCATTAAATTTTGAAGCAATCAAGGACATGTTTTTGGCCAATCAAACCAAGTTGACAGATTCTCAAAACCGTGATCAAGCTAGACTTTTAACAAAGGTTCAAACGAAAAAAATATAGATTTGTGTTTGATAAGAGAGTGAGAGATGGATGTATGTCTTACCCGTATGGATATTGAGTATATATTGATATTGTAATGTATTTTGAAACAGAATGTTATTTGTATAAAAAATAAAAGCTGAACAGAGCAGTATTGTTTGTTATATTTTCATTCTTTCCAATCTAAAATGGCGCCACTAACGTGACGTCATTTCGTTCAAATGAGTCCCATACCTAAAATTGACTCCTCCCAATCCAGGATTGTGTCTTTATATAAAGAGATCTAGAGTGCTATCCTCCACTACTGCTCACATTCATAATTCCAGGAAAAAAGAGGTCATACATACAGTTTGCTTGCATTACACAGGATCTGTTAGTTGATGCAGCAGTACATATACAGTTGTACTATGTAGGCTGGGTTGTGTTTTGAACATGTTTTAGCCTAAACATTAACTCAATGCCATGGATGAACAATTGTTCATTCTTACTTTAGATTTTTTGCTTTGCAGTGAAATGAATTAATTATCCGTGAAAACCATGAAGTGTTTTTTTTTTCAACTGATCAACACCAACTATATCCAAACAAGTTGTTTCGAAGGCGTGCATATACCTATGATAAGGTTTGTTTCTGCAACGTCGTAAAAGTCATCTGCACTCAGTAACTGCTTAGTTTGTAGGTGTGAACAAACAAATCACTGAAAGTACAACCATTTTAATATAGTTCTTACTATTCTTACTTTCAATTTTCTAGATATAATTATTAAGACATGAGAGATGGAACTTCCACGAAATAAAGGTTTTCCAAACATTTTTTTCTTATTTTAAGTGACAGTGTAACATTGGCCTAGCCACAAAGTAACAGTTATTAAATGGAGATCGTTTTTATGTCTTTGATAACAGTACAGAGACCAAAGCTACTTGTTAACAATCATACTTCAAGTGAAAGCGAGCACAGAAGGTATATACACATTTTGTTGAGTACTGGCTGTCTACACTCTCTGGCAAGTAGTTGATGTATTTTGTTAGATGGTACGTGTTTTTAGCTCACCTGAGCAATGCTCAGGTGAGTTTTTCTGATCGCTCGATGTCCGGCGTCCGTCGTCCGTCGTCTGTCGTCTGTCGTCCGTCGTCTGTCAACATTTAGCTTGTGTATGCGATAGAGGCTGTATTTTTCAATTAATCTTCATGAATATTGGTCAGAATGATAACCTTGATGAAATCTAGGCCGAGTTCGAAAATGGGTCATCTCGGGTCAAAAACTAGGTCACTAGGTCAAATCAAAGAAAAACCTTGTGTATGCGATAGAGGCTGTATTTTTCATTTAATCTTCATGAATATTGGTCAGAATGATAATTTTGATGAAAGCTAGGCCGAGTTCGAAAATGGGTCATCTCGGGTCAAAACTAGGTCACTAGGTCAAATCAAAGAAAAACCTTGTGTATGCGATAGAGGCGGTATTTTTCAATTAATCTTCATGAATATTGGTCAGAATGATAACCTTGATGAAATCTAGGCTGAGTTCGAAAATGGGTCATCTCGGGTCAAAAACTAGGTCACTAGGTCAAATCAAAGAAAAACCTTGTGTATGCGATAGAGGCTGCATTTTTCATTTAATCTTCATGAATATTGGTCAGAATGATAATTTTGATGAAATCTAGGCCGAGTTCGAAAATGGGTCATCTCGGGTCAAAAACTAGGTCACTAGGTCAAATCAAAGAAAAACCTTGTGTATGCGATAGAGGCGGTATTTTTCAATTAATCTTCATGAATATTGGTCAGAATGATAACCTTGATGAAATCTAGGCCGAGTTCGAAAATGGGTCATCTCGGGTCAAAAACTAGGTCACTAGGTCAAATCAAAGAAAAACCTTGTGTATGCGATAGAGGCTGTATTTTTCAATTCTTCTCATGAATATTGGTCAGAATGATAACCTTGATGAAATCTAGGCCGAGTTTCGAAATGGGTCATCTCGGGTCAAAAACTAGGTCACTAGGTCAAATCAAAGAAAAACCTTGTGTATGCGATAGAGGCTGTATTTTTCAATTGATCATCATGAATTTTGGTCAGAATAATTGCCTTGATGAAATCTAGGCCGAGTTCGAAAATGGGTCATCTCGGGTCAAAAACTAGGTCACTAGGTCAAATCAAAGAAAAACCTTGTGTATGCGATAGAGGCTGTGTTTTTCAATTGATCTTCATGAATTTTGGTCAGAATGATTACCTTGATGAAATCTAGGCCGAGTTCGAAAATGGGTCATCTGGGGACAAAAACTAGGTCACTAGGTCATATCACGTAAAAACCTTGTGTATGCGAATGAGGCTGTATTTTTCAATTGATCTTCATGAATTTTGGTCAGAATGATTACCTTGATGAAATTTAGACCAAGTTCGAAAATGGGTCATCTGGGGTCAAAAACTAGGTCACTAGGTCAAATCAAAGAAAAACCTTGTGTATGCAATAGAGGCTGTATTTTTCAACTGATCTTCATGAAATTTAGCCAGAATGATTACCTTGATAAGATCTAGGCTGAGTTCGAAAATGGGTCATCTGGGGTCAAAAACTAGGTCACTAGGTCAAATCGAAGAAAAATATTGTGTATGCAATAGAGGATGTATTTTTCAATTGATACTCTTGAAATTTGGTCAGAGTGATTGCCTTGATGAAATCTAGGTCGATTTTGAATATGGGTTATCTGAGGTCAAAAACTAGGTCACTAGATCAAATTAAAGAAAAATCTTGTGTATGCGATAGAGACTGTTCTTTTCATTTGATTTTTATGAAATTTGGTTAGGTTGATTGCCTTAATGAAATCTAGGTCGAATTTGAATATGGGTCATCTGAGGTCAAAAACTAGGTCACTTGGTCAAATCAAAGAAAAAACTTCTGTATGTGATAGAGGCTGTATTTTTCAGTTGATCTTCATGAATTTTGGTCAGAATGATTGCCTTGATAAAATCTAGGTCGAGTTTGAACATGGGTCATCTAGGGTCAAAAACTAGGTCATATCTAAGAAAATGCTTGTTTTATCGCCAGAGACCAATTTTTTGGTCCAATCTTAATGAAAATTGGTCAGAATATTTGTTTCCATGAAATCACTAGGTCAAACATGTTTTACACTGTTATGGAGTGTTTCTTAGGTGAGCGACCTAGGGCCATCTTGGCCCTCTTGTTAACTAACATAATATTGTTTGCTTTAGCCGACAAATTACCCCAAATGTTCTGGATGACTAGATTACAGTCAGAATCTGTTGACTAGCAGACAAATAAAGGCACTGACCTCCAGACTTTGGCTAAAATATGATCTCAAATTGAAGTTTGGTCATATTATGAACATTAGAATACGAGTTTTTGTTTCTAAACTATTTTAAAAATGCCAAATCAACAAAAAAAAGATGACCGCGTCGGGAATCGAACCCGGACAGCCGCGACAATAAAGAAGTTTTCCGCTGTCGTTACCAGTGTCGAAGTGTCAAAGGGTGTCGAAGTGAGTGTCGAAGTGTCATAGGGTGTCGAAGTCGCGTAGGGTTTTAAAGTGTCATAGGGTGTCTAAGTGTTACAGGGTATCGAAGTGTAATATGGTGTCGAAGTATCATAGTGTGTCGAAGTAGTATAAGATGTCAAAGTGTTATAGGTCGTAGAAATGTTACAGGGTATCGAAGTATCATAGGGTGTCGAAGTAGTATAAGATGTCAAAGTGTTATAGGTCGTTGAAATGTTACAGGGTATCGAAGTATCATAGTGTGTCGAAGTAGTATAAGATGTCAAAGTGTTATAGGTCGTTGAAATGTTACAGGGTATCGAAGTATCATAGGGTGTCGAAGTAGTATAAGATGTCAAAGTGTTATAGGTCGTAGAAATGTTACAGGGTATCGAAGTATCATAGTGTGTCGAAGTAGTATAAGATGTCAAAGTGTTATAGGTCGTAGAAATGTTACAGGGTATCGAAGTATCATAGTGTGTCGAAGTAGTATAAGATGTCAAAGTGTTATAGGTCGTAGAAATGTTACAGGGTATCGAAGTATCATAGGGTGTCGAAGTAGTATAAGATGTCAAAGTGTTATAGGTCGTAGAAATGTTACAGGGTATCGAAGTATCATAGTGTGTCGAGTAGTATAAGATGTCAAAGTGTTATAGGTCGTTGAAATGTTACAGGTATCGAAGTATAAATAGTGTGTCGAAGTAGTATAAGATTCAAAGTGTTATAGGTCGTTGAAATGTTACAGGGTACGAAGTATCATAGTGTGTCGAAGTAGTATAAGATGTCAAAGTGTTATAGGTCGTAGAAATGTTACAGGGTATCGAAGTATCATAGTGTGTCGAAGTAGTATAAGATGTCAAAGTGTTATAGGTCGTTGAAATGTTACAGGGTATCGAAGTATCATAGGGTGTCTCAAAGTGCTATAATGTCACAGGGTATTGAAGTGTGTTAGGATGTCGATGTGTCATAGGGTGTCGAAGTGTGCTAAGGTGTAGAAGTGTTATAGAAAGTGATAGTGTAATAGTGTGTCGAGGTGTCATATGGTGTCGGAGTGTCGAAGTGTCATAGGGTGTCGAAAGGTTACAGAGTATCGAAGTCTAATAGAGTTTTGAAGTGTCATAGGGTTTTGAAGTGTTACAGGGTATCGAAGTGCCATAGGATGTCGAAGTGTGTTATGGTGTCGAAGTGTCATAAGAAGTGCTAGTGTAATAGTGTGTCGAAGTGCCATATGGTGTCGAAGTGTGATAGGATGTCAAAGTGTCATAGTGTGTTAAAGTGTATTTAAGGTGTCAAAATGTCACAGGGTGTCGAAGGGTCATAGTTTGTCTAAGTATCAAAGGGTGTCGAAGAGTGTGGAAGTGCGCTAGGTAGTCGAAGTGTCATAGGGTAACTTTAAGACTATTGCAATATTTGCGCATGCATAAAACTTGAAAGGCATTTGTAATTTGTGAAAGGCAGTGAACTGAATGTTAATATATTTTACTCTCAAATAAAGTCTATTAAACACAAGCGAGCCAACAAAATGTGTGAACTCCTCTCTCGATGTTAAACACAACTGTTACTCTATTCACGTAAAAAAGTTCAAATTTTGACATGAAAACAGACTCAGAAGACATATACCCTTAGCTTGTTAAATAATGTCTGTCACTATAACAGTATAGTTGATGCTCAGACCTGTTTTGATCCGTGAAGGATTTTTATTGTGCAAAGTACATACAATATACTGGATTACTAGGAGTTATGCCGATGGAAATTCCAGACAAATTTTCTTCAAAGGCTCTGGCATCTTGTAGGATGTTACCTCTGACAGTTTACAAGATTTATGTCAGAAAAACTACTGACAAGCATTTCTGGAACCTGTCAACCATGCTTGTTACATCCACAATGTAGGCGCTAGCTCAGAACTGATGATAGCAAGGCAACTCTTGAATACACAATTCGAAACGGACATATCAGAAAAAATAAACATGTACATGGATTATATCCATCTGCAATTCATCATTTGTCCTATCGTGTCAACAAATTTCGCCTTTAATATAAGTACACTTTGCCTTATTCTGGACCTAAGTGAACAGGACTAAGAGGACATATGAACAGTAAAAGCTTACATAAGTCCAGCTCCACAGAGGACATTCGTACAGTTTGCAGTAAAAGCTAACGTAATTCCAGCTCCACAGAGGACATGCGTACAGTTTGCAGTACAAGCTAACGTAATTCCAGCTCCAAAGAGGACATACGTACAGTTTGCAGTAAAGTACAGTTTGCAGTAAAAGCTAACGTAATTCCAGCTCAACAGAGGACATACGTACAGTTTGCATTAAAAGCTAACGCAATTCCAGCTCCACAGAGGACATAAGTACAGTTTGCAGTAAAAGCAAACGAACGTAATACCAGCACCACAGAGGACATAAGTACAGTTTGCAGTAAAAGCTAACATAATTCCAGCACAACAGAGGACATACGTCCAGTTTGCAGTAAAGCAGACATAATTTCAGCACCATAGAAAACATACGTCCAGTTTGCAGTAAAACTTACATAATTCCAGCTCTACAGAGGACATACGTACAGTTTGCAGTAAAAGCTAACGTAATTCCAGCTCCACAGAGGACATACGTACAATTTGCAGTAAAAGCTAATTCCAGGAATACAGACAACATACGTACAGTAACAGCACACATATTTCTAACATCACAGAGGATGTTCAGTTTGCAGTAAAGGTACACATGATTCCAGCACCACAGAGGGCATACATACGGTTTGAAGTAAAGGCTTACATAATTCTAGGACCACAGAGGACATGCGTCCAGTTTATAGTGAAAGCTTACATAAATCCAGGACCACAGAGGCGTACGTACAGTTTATAGCGAAGGCAAACAAAATTCCAGGACCACAGAGGACATACGTACAGTTTATAGCGGAAGCTTACATAATTCCAGGACTACAGAGGACATACATACAGTTTATAGTGAAAGCTTACATAATTCCAGAACCACAGAAGACATACATACAGTTTATAGTGAAAGCTTACATAATTCCAGGACCACAGAGGACATACATACAGTTTATAGTGAAAGCAAACATAATTCCAGGACTACAGAGGACATACATATACAATTATCGACTTTTTCATAGGTTGATATCAAGATTTATCAACCCCAAAAAAGTTTTTAACTTTTTGAGGGTTGATAAATCCTGATATCAACCTATGAAAAAGTCAATAATTGTTTTATTACATGAATAGATGTATAGTCAGACATGTTATTACAATTGTATTCTCATTTAATTGGGACAATTGAAATTGGAAATATTGCCATCTATTTTTAGACCATATCAGGTTGATATTGGTTTTCCAAGCACCTGCTTCGATCTATTTTTATTTACCTACTATTTATAACCCAGGATAAGTTGATATGACATTTACTCATTACTTTTCGAACCGTTTTCAGCCAATCAAAGAAACAATAGAATACAGTCATGTAATAATACAGTTTATAGCGAAAGCTTACATAATTCCAGGACCACAGAGGACATACATACAGTTTATAGTGAAAGCTTACAAAATTTCCAGGACCACAGAGGACATACATACAGTTTATAGTGAAAGCTTACATAATTCCAAGACCAGTTTATAGTGAAAACTTACATAATTCCAGGACCACAGAGGACATACATACAGTTTATAGTGAAAACTTACATAATTCCAGGACCAAAGAGGACATACGTACAGTTTATAGTAAAAGCTTACATAATTCCAGGACCACAGAGGACATACATACAGTTTATAGTGAAAGCTTACATAATTCCAGGACCAAAGAGGACATACATACAGTTTATAGTGAAAACTTACATAATTCCAGGACTACAGAGGACATACGTACAGTGTATAGCGAAGGCAAACAAAATTCCAGGAACATAGAGGACAAACATACAGTTTATAGTGAAAACTTACATAATTCCAGGACCACAGAGAGGACATACATACAGTATAAAGTGAAAGCTTACATAATTCCAGGACCACAAAAGCCATGCATACAGTTTATAGTGAAAGCTTACATAATTCCAGGACCACACAGGACATATGTACAGTTTATAGTGAAAGCAAACATAATTCCAGGACCACAGAGGACATACGTACAGTTTATAGTAAAAGCTTACATAATACCAGGACCACAGAGGACATACGTACAGTTTATAATAAAAGCAAACATAATTCCACGACTACAGAGGACATACGTACAGTTTATAGTAAAAGCTTACATAATTCCAGGCCTACAGAGGACATACGTACAGTTTATAGTAAAAGCTTACATAATACCAGGACTACAGAGGACATACGTACAGTTTATAATAAAAGCAAACATAATTCCAGGACCACAGAGGACATACGTACAGTTTATAGTAAAAGCTTACATAATTCCAGGACTACAGAGGACATACGTACAGTTTATAGTGAAAGCTTACATAATTCCAGGACCACAGAGAACATACGTACAGTTTATAGTAAAAGCTTACATAAGTCCAGGACCACAGAGGACATAACTTCAGTTTATAGTGAAAGCAAACATAATTCCTGCTCCTCAGACGTCATACGTACAGTTTGCAGTAAAGTACAGTTAGCAGTAAAAGCTAACGTACTTCCAGCTCCACAGAGGACATACGTACAGTTTCCATTAAACGCTAACACAATTCCAGCTCAACAGAGGACATACGTAAAGTTTGCAGTAACAGCAAACGTTATTCCAGCACCACAGAGGACATTAGTACAGTTTGCAGTAAAAGCTAACATAATTCCGGCACCACGGAGGACATACGTCCAGTTTGCAGTAAAGCACACATACTTCCAGCACCACAGAGGACATACGTCCAGTTTGCAGTAAAACATACATAATTCCAGCACCACAGAGGACATACGTACAGTTTGCAGTATAAGCTAACATAATTCCAGCACCACAGAGGACATACGTCCAGTTTGCAGTAAAGCACAGATAAATCCAACACGACAGAGGACATACGTCCAGTTCACAGTAAAAACACACAGAATTCCAGAACCACAGAGGACATACGTACAGTTTGCAGTAAAAGCTAACATAATTCACGCACCACAGAGGACATACGTTCAGTTTGCTGTAAAGCACACATAATTCCAGCACCACAGAAGACATACGTCCAGTTTGCAGTAAAACTTACATAATTCCAGCTCCACAGAGGACATACGTTCAGTTTGCTGTAAAGCACACATAATTCCAGCACCACAGAAGACATACGTACAGTTTGCAGTAAAAGCTAACGTAATTCCAGCTCCACAGAGGACATACGTACCATTTGCAGTAACAGCTAACGTCATTCCAGCACCACAGAGGACATACGTCCAGTTTGCAGTAAATCACACATAATTCCAGCACCACAGAACATAGATCAAGTTTGCAATAAAAACACACATAATCCCAGCACCTAAGAGGACATACGTACAGTTTGCAGTAAAACATACATAATTCCAGCTTCACAGAGGACATACGTCAAGTTTGCAATAAAAACACACATAATCCCAGCACCACAGAGGGCATACGTCTAGTTTGCAGTAAAACTTTCATAGTTCCAGCATCACAGAGGACATACGTCCAATTTGCAGTAAAAGCAAACATAACTCCAGGACTACAGACAACATGCGTACAGTTTGAAGTAACAGCACACATAATTTAACATCACAGAGGATATGTGTCTAGTTTGCAGTAAAAGTACACATGATTCCAACACCACAGAGGACATACATACGGTTTGAAGTAAAAGCTTACATCATTCTAGGACCACAGAGGACACGCGTCCAGTTTATAGTGAAAGCTTACATAATTCCAGGACCACAGAGGACATACGTACAGTTTATAGCGAAGGCAAACAAAATTCCAGGACGTCAGAGGACATACGTACAGTTTATAGTGAAAGAAAACATAATTCCAGGACTACAGAGGACATACATATAGTTTATAGTGAAAGCTTACATAATTCCAGGACCACAGAGGACATACATACAGTTTATAGAGAAAGCTTACAAAATTTCCAGGACCACAGAGGACATACATACAGTTTATAGTGAAAGCTTACATAATTCCAAGACCAGTTTATAGTGAAAACTTACCTAATTCCAGGACCACAGAGAACATACGTACAGTTTATAGTGAAATCTTACATAATTCCAGCACCTCAGAGGACAAACATACAGTTTATAGTGAAAGCGTACATAATTCCAGGACCACAGAGGACATACGTACAGTTTATAGTGAAAGCGTACATAATTCCAGGACCACAGAGGACATACGTACAGTTTATAGTGAAAGCTTACATAATTCCAGGACCACAGAGGACATAAATACAGTTTATAGTGAAAGCTTACATAATTCCAGGATCACAGAGGACATACATACCGTTTTTAGTGAAAACTTACATAATTCCAGGACCACAGAGGACATACATACAGCCTATATTGAAAGCGTACATAATTCCAGGACCACGGAGGACATACGGTCGAGGGGTTAAAGCCAGAACGGTATAAGTCCACGTTTTACTGAAAATCACTTTTTTAGACTTTTTAATACCATTTCTAAAGCTCCTTCTTTTGCCCTTATCTCTGGCACCATATAAGGTATAAAACCTAAGATATCAAAGGGAACCATATCGCAATAAGTGCTTATCATCAGTATTGTTGTATGCCAGAACGTTATAAGTGCATTAACATGAAAACCAGAAGGATTTAAGTGCACTTAGTTCCTTCTGGCGGTATACATTTTGATATATTATGTAAGGTAAAAAATGTGCCAAAACGATACAAGTGCACTTAAACCATTCTAGAAGTAACACATTTTGTTAATAATTCAAGGCGCAAATGAAATATGATCACTTAATACATTCTGGAATTAACACCTTTGGTTAATTAGGAAAGAAAATACTTTCAGAACTTGTATCCACAAGGTATATAATTGTTAATTGTAAATGGAAAGTAATATTTTTATTAAGGTTTATGTTATATTCACATGAAAACTTATATTGTTCCCTGCTAAAATGGTGAAAACTCCAGATTTAACAGTATTCTGCCAAATTCGTATATATTAAATAGTTTGGCAAAGAAAAGTATTAAAACTATGAGAGGGAATTATAAAAGGAGGTAAACAATCAGTTTTTTGTCAAGCTTGTGCTGTGAACAGAAAACAAAGAGTTGACAGAACAGATGACAAAACCATTGAGACCGTTTAATCAGAAACATAGTAAAATGAAAACCAGAGATAGAGAAATAAAATCAAACAAATTGAGCACAAAACCAAACCAACCATCTGCAGTCAAAGTAGTTTTACTGATTCCATGTTCCACTGTCAACCAAGTTTATTACCTGTATATAGAGAAAATTAGGTTGCTACAATTTGTTTTTCTTCTCTTTGCCCAATTTAAGTTCAACATGAAAATTGTGGAAAATATCTGAAGAATAAAGAATAAAGAAACTATTGTGAACTTTGAAGTTGGCATACATGTACATAAAATAATTTACTAGGACAGTAATGCATGTTTTTTCATTGTGATTGTTGTGAAGGTGAGAATTGTTGCTGTAACATTAAAGAGGGGGGCAATATAAATTGATAATTAATTTTACAGAATTTCTATTTAGTGACAATAGTGTTTAGTTGGTATAATTCAACGTCAATTAGTGAGGCATGACTTATCCGCTATCCTCCGTCTTTACCCCAGTATTGTTATGAGCTAAAAGATCTGGCACACTTCAGTGCATAAAGTTGATCTATATTTGTTTGTCAGAAAATACTGTTGTTTATTTAATAACACTGATAATAATTTTAATGAAAACGATAAGAGAAATATTATTCAGTTTGTTTAATTTTAAATTTCACTTCCACCGTTTCAGTTTATCAGTTGTTAAAACTCAAAGTTCTATTTTGTTGAATTATGGATATAAAATGGTTTAATATAATACTTAAAGTTAGTTCATTGATTATTTTCACTTTATCATAATAGGAACCACACAATTCTTCAAATATTAACTTAAAAGTTACCCTTGTTGATGTTTTCTTCAGTAGAGGGTATTCTAATCAAGGGATTTTGACAGCCCCGACATTTTCAAGAAGGGATTATGATACCCCTGCTATTTTTAAAGAGGGGAATATGATACCCCTGCAAAAGTATGAATGGGATTTTGTAACATACTGTCTTTTTTCAGAGAAGGGAATTTTGATCACGGAGATTTTTATATACACATGGCATGCAAAGAAAAATACAATAACATAGAAACCATTGAGCAAGTTTTAAGTAAGCAAACTTACGCAAACGGATAATGACTGTAAATGGAGTAGTAGTATAAACAAGGAAATAGAAGAGCAAAGAAAGCAACTCCATTAACTGTTACTGTATTCATGCCCTGTCAGTCGGATAGAATTGTGAGAATGGCAAAAACAAAAAATCCTTGTGTTGTAGCACATTTACCAGTGAGAATTTCTTTCCATAAAGAGCATTGCAAAGTATGAAGTCCAAAAAAAAAGCTTGGATGAAAAGGGACAAAAAGTGGAAAAAAAACTAAAAGGTTAAAATTTAAAGAAGGTAAACCTGCAAATGAATATGTTTAATACAGTTTCGATGACCTACATTTCTAATGTATAAAACTTAAATCAAGGAAAGAAGCTTCTATAAAATCTGATTTACTGCCGATCCACAATGCAAAACTTCCCATTATACAAAAAAGGAAGGACTTCTTTAGCTTTGTTCTGATGGAACAACATCTTCAGAATTCCATCAGTATTTCAAGAATATTCATTCTGAAAAAGCAGCCAGAGACTGCCTATCAGAACCAAACATGTTGAAAGTAAGTGATGAGTCTGATATTGAATAGTTATTATAAGTACAAGGGTTGTTTTGTTTTAAGAGGTACTATATAGAAAAAGATGGGAAAACGTTCTTTTACTAATATCTAGAATTGATTGTTGAAATTTTGTGTAGTGTAATTTTTATACAATTTTAAACATATTTTGTAATTTTATACACATTTTACTCAACATTTCTATTTGTACTAAGTGCACATATTTCCTTAGTCTTTGTAAATCATGTCATAAGATTTAACAGTTTTGTTATAAGTGCACTTGTGACAGTATGGCATCGAATAAAACAAGCATTATTGCAATATTTTAGAGAACTAAGTGCACTTAACACATTTGAACCCTCAAATTATTTTCCATTTTGTTGTATGCCAGATTGAGTTAAGTACAATTTTAACTATAAAACCAATTTAATTTATGAGTAGTCCTTTTATATTCTTCATACATTATAACAACATTATTGTCTATAATATAACCAAAGCTTACCTAAATATTCTTATTCAGTAAAAAGTTTTATGTGTCTAAAACCTTCTTTTGCGTTTTTCTCCACTATTTGAAAAATGGACTTATACCGTTCTGGCTTTAACCCCTCGATACGTACAGTTTATAGAGAAGGCAAACATAATTCCAGGACCACAGAGGACAGACATACAGTTAATAGTGAAAACAAACATAATTCCAGAACCACAGAGGACATACGTACCGGTAATAGTGAAAGCAAACACAATTTCAGGACTACAGAGGACATACATACAGTTTATAGAGAAGGCAAACATAATTCCATGACTACAGAGGATATACGTACAGTTTGAAGTAAAAGCTTACATAATTCCACGACTACAGAGGACATACATACAGTTTATAGTGAAAGCAAACAAAATTCCAGGACCACAGAGGACATACGTACAGTTTATAGTGAAAGCAAACATAATTCCAGGACCACAGAGGACATACGAACAGTTTATAGTGAAAGCTTACATAATTCCAGGACCACAGCGGACATACATACGGCCTATAGTGAAAGCGTACATAATTCCAGGACCACAGAGGACATACGTACAGCCTATAGTGAAAGCATATATAATTACAGGACTACAGAGGACATACGTACAGCCTATAGTGAAAGCAAACAGAATTCCAGGACCACAGAGGACATACGTACAGTTTATAATGAAAGCTTACCTAATTCCAGGACCACAGAGGACATATGTACAGTTTATAGTGAAAACAAACATAATTCCTAACTATTATTATTATTATGTACAACGCCTTTGAATATATCATTTCTAAAAATAGGCATTTAATGAAATTATTCAGTTTAAGTTTCAGTTTTATGATTGCATATGTCATGTTTTACGATTTTCCTACATATCTGCGATTTGTCACGTTTAATTGTAAAGCGCCCTTGAACGTATATTTCATATGAAAAGGGCGCTCAACAAATCTGGTAAAATAATAATAATCATCATAATAATAATAATAATAATAATAATTCCAGGACCACAGAGGACATTCGTACCGGTAATAGTGAAAGCAAACATAATTCCAGGACTACAGAGGCCATACGTACAGTTTAAAGAGAAGGCAAACATAATTCCAGGACCACAGAGGACATACGTACAGTTTGAAGTAAAAGTTTACATAATTCCAGGACTACAGAGGACATACGTACAGTTTATAGTAAAGGCAAACAAAATTCCAGGACTACAGAGGACATACGTACAGTTTATAGTGAAGGCTTACATAACTCCAGGACTACAGAGGACATACATACAATTTATAGAGAAGGCAAACATAATTCCAGGATCACAGAGGACATACGTACATTTTACTGTGAAAGCAAACATAATTCCAGGACCGCAGAGGACAAGGGCGCTATATAAATCTTTTACAATAATAATATAATATAATAATACATACAGTTTGAAGTAAGAGCTTACATATTTCCAAGACTACAGAGGACATACGTACAGTCAGTTTATAGTGAAAGCTTACATAATTCCAGGACCACAGAGGACATATGTACAGTTTATTATGAAAGCAAACATAATTCCAGGACTACAGAGAACAAACATACAGTTTGAAGTAAAAGCTTACATAATTCCAGGACTACAGAGGACATACGTACAGTTTATAGTGAAAGCTTACATAATTCCAGGACCACAGAGGACATATGTACAGTTTATAGTGAAAGCAAACATAATTCCAGGACCACAGAGGACATACATACAGTTTATAGTAAAAGCTTACATAATTCCAGGACTACAGAGGACATACATACAGTTTATAGTAAAGCTTACATAATTCCAGGACCACAGAGAACATACGTACAGTTTATAGTAAAAGCGTACATAATTCCAGGACCACAGAGGACATACGTACAGTTTATAGAGAAAGGAAACATAATTCCAGGACTACAGAGGACATACGTCCAGTTTGCAGTAAAAGCTTACATAATTCCAGGACTACAGAGGACATACGTACACTTTACAGAAAAATGTCACCTAATTCCTGGACCATAGACGAGATACTTACAGTTTATAGTAAACGCTTCCACATTTCCAGCACCACGGAGAACATACGCACAGTTTGAAGTTGAAGCACACATAATTCCAGCACCAGAGAGGACATACGAAAGTTTGCAGTTAAATCTACATAATTCCAGCACCACGGAGGTCATACGCACAGTTTGAAGTTAAAGCACACCTAATTCACCTAATAGTGAAAGCAAACAATTCCAGGATAAAAGAGAACATACATACAGTTTGAAGTAAAAGCTTACATAATTCCTGGACCACAGAGGACATACGTCCAGTTTATAGTAAAGCTCACTTAGTTCTGGCACCAGAGAGGACATACGTAAAGTTTGCAGTTTAATCTACATAATTCCAGCACCACAGAGGACAAACGTAAAGTTTGCAGTTAAACCACACATAAGTCCAGCACCAGTAAAAGCACAAATGATTCCAGAACCACACAGGGCATATGCACAGTTTACAGAAACAACTCACATAATTTCTGGACCATAGACGAGAAACTTACAGTTTGTAGTAAACGCTCGCACATTTTAGCACCAATAGGGATATACGGAAAGTTTGAAGTTAAAGCACACATTATTCTAGCACCAGAGAGGAAATACGTAAAGTTTGCAGTTAAACCACACATAATTCCAGCAACATGGAGGACATACGCACAGTTTGAAGTTAAATTACTCTTAATTCAAGCACTACAGAGGACATATGTAAAGTTTGCAGTTAAACTACACATAATTACACATACGTACAGACTGCGGTACAAGCACACATAATTCCAGCACCACAGAGGACATACGTACAATTAACAGGAAAAAAACTGACATAATTCCAGCACCACAGTAGACATGCGTACAGTTTGCAGTTAAAGCTCAAATAATTCCAGCACCACAGTAGACATGCGTACAGTTTGCAGTTAAAGCTCAAATAATTCCAGCACCACAGAGGATATACGTTCAGTTTGCAGTAAAATCTCACATGATTCTAGGATCACAAAGGACATATGTACAGTTTGCAGTTAAAGCTCACATAATTTCAGCACCACAGAGGTTATACGTACAGTTTGCAGTTGAAGCATATATAACCACAGCACCACAGAGGACATACGTAGAGTTCACAGAAAAAGCTCATATAATTCCTGGACCATAGAGGAGATACTTACAGTTTGCAGTTAAGGCAAACATAATTCCAACACCACAGAAGACATATGTAAAGTTTTAAGTAAAAGCTCACATAATTCCAGAGTCATAGAGGAGATACTTACAGTTTGTAGTAAAAGCTCACATAATTCCAGCACCACAGAGGACATACGTAAACTAATCAGTTAAAGCACACAGAATTCCAGCACCACATAGGTCAAACGTACAGTTTGCAGCAAAAGCACACAAAATTCCAGCACCACAGTGGTCATACGTAGAATTGTGAAGTTAAAGCACACAGAATTCTAGCACCACAGAGGACATAATTTATGTACAGTTTGCAGTAAAAGCACACATAATTCCAGAACCACAGTGGTCATACGTACATTTTGAAGTTAAAGCACACAGAATTCTAGCACAACAGAGGACATAATTTATGTACACATTGCAGTTAAAGCACACATAATTCCAGCACCATAGTGGTCATACGTACATTTTGAAGTTAAAGCACACAGAATTCTAGCACCACGTGCACAGAGGACATAATTTATGTACACATTGCAGTTAAAGCACACATAATTCCAGCACCTCAGTGGTCATACGTACATTTTGAAGTTAAAGCACACAGAATTCTAGCACCACAGAGGACATACGTACAATTAACAGGAAAAAAACTGACATAATTCCAGCACCACAGTAGACATGCGTACAGTTTGCAGTTAAAGCTCAAATAATTCCAGCACCACAGTAGACATGCGTACAGTTTGCAGTTAAAGCTCAAATAATTCCAGCACCACAGAGGATATACGTTCAGTTTGCAGTAAAATCTCACATGATTCTAGGATCACAAAGGACATATGTACAGTTTGCAGTTAAAGCTCACATAATTTCAGCACCACAGAGGTTATACGTACAATTAACAGGAAAAAAACTGACATAATTCCAGCACCACAGTAGACATGCGTACAGTTTGCAGTTAAAGCTCAAATAATTCCAGCACCACAGTAGACATGCGTACAGTTTGCAGTTAAAGCTCAAATAATTCACACAGAATTCTAGCACCACAGAGGATATACGTACAGTTTGCAGTAAAAACACACATAATTTCACGGAGGACATACGTACAGTTTGCAGTAAAAGCACACAGAATTCCAGCACCACGGACGACATACGTACAGTTTGCAGTAAAAACACACATAATTTCAGCACCACAGAGGACATTCGTAAAGTTTGCAGTAAAAACACACTTAATTCCAGCACCACAGAGGACAAACGTGCAGTTTGCGGTAAAAGCACACAGAACTGTAGCAGCACAGAGGATATATGTACAGTTTGCGGTAAAAGCACACAGAATTCCAGCACCACGGAGGACATAAGTACAGTTTTAAGTAAAAACACACATAATTCCAGCACCACAGAGGACTTATGTACAATTTGCAGTAAAACACACAATTCCAGGACCACAGAGGAGATACGTACAGTTTATAGTAAAAGCACACATGATTCGAGGACTACGAAGGAGAAACAGTTTGCTAAGAGACAGTTATTTGAGGTAAAAGTACATTATACTATCTCTGAACTGTAATGACTGCAAATATTACTCAATATTTTAAATGATCCGTTGTTCATACTTTCGTCACATTTTTAGCTTTGAAAAAATGAAATATCTGTCAAAACCAGTTTCTTCATCTGATAATGGAATTTTTGTTGAATTGTCTTCCACATTCATATCGTGCAGTAAGTCTCTGAGGCTCATTGTTTCTTCGGAGCGTTTAGCCTAAGTATCCAAACGTTTTCCTGCAACGAATTTCGAAGATCATAAATTTTGAATACGTTTGTTTCTGCATTGTCGTAAAAGTCAAATCAGCCGCACATTGCACCTTATCAATCAATAAAAATACTTTGGAGAGTGATTGTGAATCCTAATCGGTAGATGTTGTACTCAGTGATTTGATTCTTTTTTAATAGTAATCGCAATCACTTGCTTAAAGCGGACAACTAGTGTAGATTGGACAATATACACAGTTACTTGCTGAAAGCAGATATCGAGTGCAGATTGAAGTGTATCACAATCATTTGCTAAAAGTAGACTCCGAGTGCCACAATCATTTGCTGAACGCAGATATCGAGTGTAGGTTGTAGGCTGTCAAAAACATTTACTTAAAGCTATGGTGGCTGATTTTTCTGACATTTCGTGTTGGCGTGTTGGCGGGGCGAAAACACAAAAACTCGACAAAAATGCGAAAAATCGACGTTTAAAGGGCGCCGACACGACAGATTTATCTGTCGAGTTTTCGTGTTGGCGGGTATAAATATGTCATGTCGGCGCCCTTTATTTGTCATGTTTTCGTGTCGGCGGACATCTCAGACATCTCTTATAATATGAAGTGTATGTATAACTGACCTGCATCCAGAAATATTTCATTGGGTGCGGGGAGCGGCAACAGTTAAAGAATGAAGGCGGTGTTGGCGAGCCGAGTGGGGTTAGGTACGGAAAGGGTTAGGTGGGTCAGGGCGTATCTGCCTTTAAATGTTTGAAATATATATATAAAATGGTGGCCTCTGCTGCATTTTTGAGCCCAAATTCTGAGGTACGGGGGTTGGGTATTTCCTGTGAATAAGTTAATCTTCATTGAGGCCCATGCATATACGTAATTATTTTAATATTTGTACAGGCTTGGGTCCTGGGTAGGGGCCGATGGCCGTGCCATCCCCCAACCCAAACCCAAACCCCAACCCCAAAAATGACCTGTACTCGTCATAGTTGCACCCAACCCAACTATTTTGGCAAAGGAATAATATCTTTTTTCACAATTTAGACCCAAAAATGCATTTTCATTCCTATATTTCAAAAATGTCAGTGAGGATACCCTCTGACTCCCTTAATTGGAGGGTATGACCCCCTAACGTATCTCAAATTTTGGACAAAAATGCAGCAGGAACCACCATTTTATACCTATATTTTAAAAATGACAAGGGAAAGACCCTGTGACTCCACTGTCAGGAGGGGGTTAACCGTACCTCAAAATCAGCAGCAGAAGCCAACATTTTATATATGTATTTTAAACATTTAAAGGTAGACACGCCCTGACCCACCTACACAACTCGGCTCGCCGATGCCGCATTCATTCATTAACTGTTGCCGCACCCGCCCAACCAAATGAAATATTTCTGGAACCTGGTCAGGAACCTGGTTAGTAATACATACACTTCATATGCTTAAAACGATAACTGACATCTGACATATTATTGTACTGTTTTATAATCTCAAATCTCCTAATGCAGCTTTAAGGAATATAAATAAATTTTGAATTGGCGGTTCGTTCGAATAGAAAGAAAAATGCTTCTAAAACCCTTTGCCACTGGCTTCAGAATAACTCTACATTTTATAAGAGATGTCTAAAAAGAATGTGTTGTGTTTTCGTGTTGTCGTGTCAGCTGGGCGAAAACACGACTACACGAAAACTCGACAAATACCTAATTTGTCGAGTTTTCATGTCAGCGGGGCGAATACACGACAACACAATCATTTGTTTAATGCAGACATCGAGTGCAGATTGAACGGCATTCACAGTCACTTGCTTAAAGCAGACATTGCGTGCAGTTTGTACTGTATTCACGGCAGACATAAAGTACGGGTTTAACGGTATTCACAATTGCTTGTTTAGACCAGACATTGAATGCATGTTTTTTGTCCGAGTTTCACTAAAAGATTCAATGTTTGGTGTGTTCATGCTTCCGCCATGATAAAATAGCTCAGTCACATGCACTGCCTCAGTGGCTCAAATATAGCTCAATGATAGTGTCCACTTTGAGTGTGTAAAGTTTGGGGAGGTGTTGTACTGGTCCAAACTAAAGACGTAAAATATGGTGCTGACAGCACCCTTGTCCCCACTCAGTACTAGTATCTAAAGGGCTGCATCAGGAGGTAAAATAAACTATAGTTTGTCGCACAAGAGCTTTGTAGCTCATGTTGACTGTTGATTATATGCGACGTTGAATAAAGCCTGTCTTTTCGTTTTGCCTTTATCCAGTTTCGGTTAAAACCAAATGCAGAAGAATTCTTCAAAATTTGGCTATACAAATTAAAGTTTTTTTACACACTTTACTGATATATTATCTTAAACCATATTTGACGGAACTCGAAACAATGACCTTGGACAAGGCTTGGCATATACCGCAGAACAAATGTAGGCATGTCACAAATGAGATGAAAAATAGGAGTGAAAATATACGCTAAAATGTTTTTACTGATACCATTGATTATATGCGACGTTGAATAAAGCCTGTCTTTTTGTTTTGCCTTTATCCAGTTTCGGTTAAAACCAAATGCAGAAGAATTCTTCAAAATTTGGCTATACCAATTAATCACTGACAGAGGCTGTAAGCAAGAGTTGTTTACTGTAAAATAGTCCGTACAATCACTGACAGAGGCTGTAAGCAAGAGTTGTTTACTGTAAAATAGTCCGTACAATCACTGACAGAGGCTGTAAGCAAGAGTTGTTTACTGTAAAATAGTCTGTACAGTCACTGACAGAGGCTGTAAGCAATAGTTGTTTACTGTAAAATAGTTAGCAATAGTTGTTTACTGTAAAATAGTCTGTAGAATCACTGACAGGCTGTAAGCAAGAGATGTTTACTGTAAAATAGTCTGTACAGTCACTGACAGCGTTGTTTACTGTAAAATAGTTTGTACAATCACTGACAGAGGCTGTAAGCAAGAGTTATTTACTGTAAAACAGTCCGTACAATCACTGATAGAGGCTGTAAGCAAGATTTGTTTACTGTAAAATAGTCCGTACAATCAGATGCTTGATGCTCTATGACGAAAACGATAGAAAATCAGTAAACACACATTTGGTTATAACATTACTGGAACGTTTACAAAAAGTATTCATACACATAAGGGGTACATGCCAAGTGTATAATTATCCTGGTTGTAGCGTAAGATACATACAAAGATTGGTGTATCAATTACGGGAAAAAAAAATTAAAGACCCTCCAAGGAACATCCCTGTGAAGTTTCATCAAAATTGGCCTGGTGGTTTAGGAGGAGATGTTGATGACAACAGACCACAACAGCTCACCCTTGAGCACTTCATGGCCATATTTGACCCTAGGGGGATAATTTGAACTATCTTAGATGATGCTACATACCAGATATCAGAGCCCTAGGACCTGTGATTTTGAACAAGAAGATTTTTAAAGTTTTTGCTTTTGGTTGCCATGGCAACCAGAGTGCTTTACAGAATTTGATTCTTTGAACACTTTTTAAAGAAGACCATCCGAGTAAAATCCCTGTGAAGTTTCATCAAAATTGGCTTGGTGGTTTAGGAGAGATGTTGTTTAAAGGAAAAAGTTGATGGATGTTGGACGATGGGCAACGGACAATCACTGACCACAATAGCTCAATCTTGCTCAGTTCGTGCTCAGGTGAGCTAAAAAGTATTATTCTCATCATGTAATTAAAGTTGTTTTCTTCCTTTTATAAATTACTACCCATAAATAATGGTGCAAAAGGCCATGCTGAAAAGTTTTGTTTGTATAAATGACTAAATGTAGTTGTGTTGTAACTTAATCTTATCTAATATTTTGTTGTCGAAAGTATTAAATTTTGATGTCAAGACACATTTTGTAGGTACACGACTAGTTTAATCATGCCTAGTAGCTAGGTTTTGAAATATGATTGGGATGCTAAACACAGAGCAACTGCTATATGGCAGTTATGTAAGTATCAGGACTTTGGAGCACTTCATTTTGACTTGGTGGCAGTTTTTCTGAACTTGAAGTAAAGTTCAATGTCTAAGAGAAGGAAGTAATGGTCTAACTATGTGAAACTTTTGCTGCAAATTATTATCTATGGTTGTTTCTGGAATTAGTTTTGTTTCCTGCTACCTCATAAAAGTCTAAAAGTCGAATCAGCAGAACGATCAATAAAAACTATCTAGGAAAATTAAAAGTGGAGAAACCTACCATTGTTTGTCATTGACAACTGGTAGAAGATACCAGCATGAATTATAGCAACGACTGATGATGTAGGTAAAACTGAAATAAAGGATTTATTGCATTTTATTCACTAGGTTGAAATTTGTGGGACTCTTTTCAGAAAGAAGCAGATAGAAATATTTTATCAATTTTCTGCACTACTAATTCTAAACAAATTTGAAGTGATTTGCATTTAGTATGTTGAGCATACCCAAGATCTTTAAACCTTTTTTGCCATTATTGGGATGATCTGCAAAAACAACTCAATGTAATTATTTCTTCTCTTTCCTTCCAGACCATCATATATCAGACTGCTATGAGACAAGCTTAATGAGACAGGATGTAATCACTACATATGGAGTGGGACTGCTTAATGAATCAAGGACATATCTTATGGTAATTATACCTACACATGAACACTATTGTCATACATCTGATATATTGTATAGACACATTGCAGCATACCCTGTCTTGGTGTATAAACTAAATGTATTAATGAGTGTTCCATTTTCAATTTAAACCACCCTTTATTTTTAGACAACATTTTGGCTGGCTAAAATAAGGTGTTTATTGTCAGATATTACTATACATATTTTTATTATATACCTATATAAATTCTGTAAAAAAAATCAGCTTGTATTTCACAATTTAATATGAACAGGCAGAAAAAATCTGTATTGTACCTTTTAAATTCTATATTGTACCTTCCGTATTGTATGCTGCCAGACTACTTTCATTAATATGTATGACCTGTCACAGTTCTATAAATAGCGCACATAAAACCATTTTAATATTGATAAAACATTGAAGATTTTGTTCAATAACTAAACAACAAACAAAAAGGTAGAGGTATGTAACAAAAGGGTTATTATAACAGTAGCTAGATCTGGGATTTTGTATTAGGCTCACGTGGATTTTGCTAGGTCGGATCACTCGGCGCTTGCGCGCCTCGTTAGATCTGATCTGGCAAAAATCCACGTGAGCCTAATACCGCATCCCAGATCTTGCTACTGTTATAATAACCTTATTGTATTGTGAAGTAGATTCTACGGAGGACCCTTGTGTTCCTGTAGTTAGGCCACAAAGCAAGTTTAATAAAATCTAGTAGCCCATAATGTGTCTAAGGCATCTGCGTTGACGTAAATGAGAATGAAGAATGTGATAATGGTATAGACAATGTTTGGTGTAATTTTGGCTACCGAGGCTTAAGTAAATAATACTGTTTACCCTTCTTCATGTATACTAACTTTGCTCCACTTTAATTTCATTTCCATTCATCTAAAATATAATAAACAAGCAAATTCGATGAATTCGTATCCCCTGCCGAAAGGGTTTGTGGTGTGGAATGGCAGAAAGATATATCCGGCACAAAGTTAAGGATGTTACTAAGAAGCAAATAATTTTAATTGTCAAAATCAATTTAACAGAAAATGAATACTTTATTTGGGTTGGGTGGGGGGTGGGGGGGTGCAGCGGGGATGACCGGGTGAGGGTACAAAACATCACATGTTGATTATAAATGTTGATGGAAAATGAAAAAAAAAAGCATGGTGGGGTGGGGGGGGGGATGCACGATTGGGGTGGTGGGCATGACTCAGCGGGGTGGAGGAGTGAGTTGGGGGAACAGTACAACTTTGCATGTTGATAAATATTCATGGAAGGTTTAAAAAAAATAATAATAAAAAGGAATGAAAAATTCATTTGTTTTTTTTTAGTGGGGGAGAGGGAGGGGGTTTGACCAAGGCAAGGTGGTGTCCAGGTGTGGGTACACAACTTCACATGTTTATAATGAATGTTCATGGAAAAGAATGAAAGAAGTTTGACGAAATTCTACCAATTGGTTGGTTTGTTATGCAGATTTTTAAACAATTAAAGGGCAGTAACTCTAAGGAAAATTGATGAATTAAAAAAAAACCGACAGGCATCATCAAAGTATGTTGATTCATATTTATTTCAAGTTTCATTAATTTCTACCAGCTAGTTACTGAGAAATGGCTGCAGACATGGATTTTTCATTAAATCAAGGGCAATAACTCTAAAGGAAATAAACCGATCAAAAATAAAAATTGATCGGCATCATCGCAGTATGTTGGTTCATGTTTATTTCAAGTTTCATGAAATTCTACCAGCTAGTTACTGAGAAATGGCTGTGGACAGACATTTTTGGGCATTTTTCATTACATCAAGGGCAATAACTCTAAGGGAAATTGATCAATAAAATAAAAAAAAACTTGACGGGCATCATCACAGTATGTTGATTTATGTTTATTTCAAGTTTCATGAAATTCTACCTGCTAGTTACTGAGAAATAGCTGCGAAAGTGACGGACGCACGCACAGATAGACGGCCAACGCCATTTCAATACCCCCCTCCTGATTTCATCGGCGGGGGATAATTAGCCAAATTTGATAATGTACTGCACAGCCTTACAATACCTCAGACAGTGTTATCACATTCATCATTACACTTGTGATTTTTAAAGTACTCTACTTATTGAGCAGACAAGTTGTCATTATTCCAATGTCAACTAATTCAAGGGCAATAACTTAAGAGCAATAAAGACTATCTGGTTGCTTATCTAACTTGGTGAAGATGATATGCCAAATGAATGATCATTCTAAATAAGTTTGGTCAACATTTGGATAATAACTGCTTAAGCAGTCAATTATGACCAAATTAGGTAAATGTTGGATAAGAGCTCCTCAAGTTAGGGAGTAGTCACTATAAATTTTCATAATTTTGAGTATTTCAACAAAGTTTTGACAGTTTATCTCAATGAAAGTTCACTATTAATTTGAGTATGAAAAAAAACATGTTTATTTTCATTAAAACACGGCTATATTGACGCAAATCCGAATGTTATTTGTCACATCAACCTATTATTTTGGGGCATACATATGACAAGAAATAGTGATTACCTATTTCATTCACTTATTTATATAAAGACATATTAGAATCGAAACAAAATACCGCAAAACCGTTTTTTTTTTTATATATTTAGACACTAAATTCTTTATACATTGCATAGAATAGTCAACTTGGGCTATGCCCTCGAAAATTTATTCCACAAACGTGTAACATGATTTCAACATGTTTAAATATATATTAAAAGATGGTTCTGCTAAATATTATTTTTACTTAAAATTTATTTATACATTTGATATTTAGATGAAAACGTTAAGGATTTAGCATTTTCTTATATTTGGCCTAACTATATGTAGTAAAGGAACCATTGTTGGAGCCATCTGGTCTAGCTGCGTAATGGCAGACAGGTTTTCGAACACAAATTTTTCACTTGGCATGGTCACAGAGGTCTAAATTAAAGCTGGTTTCTCTTTGAATTTCATTGTGGATTTATTTTTGACGTTTTGGTAGGAAAAATGGGAGAGGAGGTTGTATTTGGTGAAGTGAAACTCAGTTTTAGTAAGAGTAGTACTTCCAAGCCACAGCAGTGTGATTTTGATGTGATTTTACAGTAAGCATATGTGACAAGAGAAATCTCTCTTAGAAGATACATCATAACATGACCCCTACTTTTCTCTTCATTTTATATCAGTTTTATCATAACTCTTTAAAATCAGGTAAGAATTTGTTCACTGAAATGGGTCTAGCTATGTTTGGTAGCTCTTTAAAAAAAGTCAGTTTTATATAGAATATATACTGTAGGCGTACATTTATTAGCGCGGCAAAAATTTAGCGCAAACACAATTTTTGGTGAAATATCTAATTAATGCGTGGACGTGAATTAGCGCTCTCACGAGACCACTAATTTCTAATTTTAGTGCTGTCCGAGATGAGGCTCTCGGAGATTTACGGAGAATCACGAAGATTTTCGGAAATAAACTTAACCGTCGGCAATTTTTATGTAATGTGTTTCTACTGTAATTATACGTCATACTTATTATGAAATCAACTTTTTTTTTCACTGTTAGCGGGCTAAAGAATATATGATTTATTTGAAATTATTTACTCAAGCGAAATATCAAACAAAGTTTCCAGCGCTGGTACAGTGATGAAATTGAACATACCCTCGCAGAAGGAACCGAGATTGAAAATCTTGACGTAAACTTAAAATTGAGTAGACTAAAACCTATCCATGCTGTCTGGCTGGTCGATGCACACAGAAATGTAAAAAGTACCAGTCATGACAGGGTGGTCTAATGGACGCAGTCAAAAAACTCCGTTAGCTAAATACTTTAAAACATGTACCAAGTATGAATTTAAGATAGTGTGCCGTGATGATACTTGTATTTTTTTAATGATACTTTCAACTGTGATGTAGCTTTTTTACGTACAGTGTATAAAGTATAATATTGCCTACATAACTGTATTGTCTTCTTGTATTTAATTAAAATAATCTGCGTGTTTTATATTCTGTATACTAGTTATAATTGCTGAAATAAAACGAGATTGTCACACATTTTAGTCATTGAATCCCCTTTGTCCTACATGCATTGTGTCTTAATACAAACGTTCACACCTTTCCGTAAACGAGCGACTGCAACAACGGACATGCCCGAAGGTGATACGGAAATCGATAACAACTTGATCAGATGAGAAAAAAACACAAACTACAAGCTTAAATATTTTATTTTGCATGATCATATATTTAAAATAATAATATGAACAATAAACAGGAATATCATACGAACCTTAAAATATTAGCAAGCAGTGTAACTAGTGCAAACTCTCAAGAGTATTTGTTTGCAAAAGTTCGAAGAAAACATCATCAAATGAAAATGTACATGAAAATGCTTGGACAAATTAATGCGCGGACATGAATTAGCGCACGTGCGATAGCGCTAAAAGCGCTGTTATTAGTACACTGCTAAAATAAGTATAGTAAGCCTACAGTAAGGAATACTATTTACTGGTGTGCGACCTATAACTGAATTGTGTCTGGGCATTCTGAGGAAGGTGAACAGCAAATGTGTAATACATGTACTATGTTTTTACTTTGTGACTCAAATGAGAGGATATTTCTTTGTTTCAGTTTAAGATTGAAATAAATAAAATATATGTTCTGTTCTATTAAACAAGATGCAATATTTTGAAAATATATCCAGTGAATGATAGTAAAAACAAAGTTCCTTTAATTTTCAAGTTTTAACTAAATTTTGCACATGTTACATCTATAGTTTCTTATCAGTTAAAAGCTACAATTGATAGTTCTCATTGTAAAAATACCAGATATATTCAAACTAAGAACTGAAAACATATAATTTAACATAAATGTGGCAGTTAATGTAAACAGTGTCAGAACTTTCCACCGTCTACCCAGTAGGAGATCATTGACCTGCAAGTGTTTTATTGCCTGTTAATAATTAAACCCTTATTATCAGTTATCGGGGTAATAAAAATTATGCATATTAGTTACACTTGCTATTTTTTTAGCAAGGCAGTGTACATTGTGCAAAGGAGTATCAAGGGTCATAGCTGCAGAAAGATTTAGTCAGTGTACATTATGCAAAGGAGTATCAAGGACCATAGCTGCAGAAAGATTTAGTCAGTGTACACTGTGCAATGGAGTATCAAGGGCCATAGCTGCAGAAAGATTTAGGCAGTGTACATTGTGCAAAGGAGTATCAAGGGCCATAGCTGCAGAAAGATTTAGGCAGTGTACATTGTGCAAAGGAGTATCAAGGGCCATAGCTGCAGAAAGATTTAGGCAGTGTACATTGTGCAAAGGAGTATCAAGGGCCATAGCTGCAGAAAGATTTAGGCAGTGTACATTGTGCAAAGGAGTATCAAGGGCCATAGCTGCAGAAAGATTTAGTCAGTGTACATTGTGCAAAGGAGTATCAAGGGCCATAGCTGCAGAAAGATTTAGTCAGTGTACATTGTGCAAAGGAGTATCAAGGGCCATAGCTGCAGAAAGATTTAGGCAGTGTACATAGTGCAAAGAGGTATCAAGGGCCATAGCTGCAGAAAGATTTAGTCAGTGTACATTGTGCAAAGGAGTATCAAGGGCCATAGCTGCAGAAAGATTTAGAGGATCCAACTGGTTATGGAACTTGGCCAAGATATTATGCACATAAACATTGTGACCAAGATTGGTGAAAACTGGGTAAGAACTGCTTAAATCAGAGCGGATGCTGTTAGTTTTTGCAATTTTGAGTAATTCAAGCGCCAGAAGTCCAGAGTCATTGGGACAATCCAAATGGTACTGAAACTTGGCGGAGATGTTATGCCCATAAACACTGGACCAAATTCAGTGAACATTAGATAAGAACTACTCAAGGAAAGAAAACTAACACTGTCAATTTTCACTATTTTGAGGAATTAAAGGGCCACAACTCTAGAGCCACAGGCACAATCAAGCTGACTATCGATCTTTGCTGAGAAATTGTGTCTTTCAAAATTGTGACCAAGTCATTCGCCTCAAAATTTATTTTTGTGAATACTGGATAGGAACTATTCAAGTTAGAGAGATGATTTGACATAACATTGTAGTGTTTGACACCAGATAACCAACTTTATAACTTGGCCTAAATTATATCAATATATCACACTGACCTAGAGACCTTCTCTAAAACTTGACCAAGATTACTGAAGAGGGATTGTGTAGATTAGCCAAAAATTATGACCCTGTGGCTATTATTAAGTTTGTTTTTTCTTTGCTTAGACTTAGTGACCTACTTTTATTTAAGAAATTGTCCATTTTTGACCTAGATTGCATATGACAACATTCTGATAAAATGTCAATTAGATCAGGTAGAAAATTTGGCTTCTGCAGGATTAACAAAGTTTTTCTAGAATTTATGTCTGTGAACTAGTTTTTAAACCTAGTTTCACATTTGACCTAGATTTCATTATAGACAAACATTTCAACCAAGTTTCATAATTACAGACCTGAAAGAAAATGTGGCCAGTAGGGAGTGAACAAGGACTTTTCTACAACTTGACCTAATGACCTAGTTTTCTAAATCAGTTAAAAAAAAAGCTTGGCCTGGGTCATGGGCTTGATTTTTTGCTAGACTAATTTGAAAATTTTGGACCCCACACAAGTTTTCATAATGCTTGTCTATTGGAAAATCACAATTTTGATAACATTTTTGCAATAGAAACTAACAAGGTAGATTTTAATGAAACTTCTATGGTCTTTAATACAGTGAAGTAAAATGTACCAGTCCATGCGCTTGTTTTTGAGATATTTACTCATAAAGAGATCTGCACATTTTATGCTGATTTTAAGACATTATTTGGAATAATTTAATGTGCTGAAAGTTTTAGTATCATATTTTATCTTTTGAAAGATATCAACTTTGCCCTTTTGGTAGATTTAAACTGTTGCCATTAATTCATAAAATGGTTTTTATTTCCATATACCAAGTCCAGGCTTTATCTTATGTTGTAAATTTAGCAGCTAGTCTTATTAAAGTTGATTTATTAATTGATTCTACTGATGTGAAACTTTGGCCTCTGCTACTAGAGATGTCATTCACCAGTTACCCTCATAAATTGCTTGGGACTGGAGTGTGTATCATTTTATCAGGGTATGTTGTCATCATGTACCATCGTAAACATGTCTGGTTTGTTAGAGTTAGAGGTGGCTCCATATTTGGGATGGTACCATCAGTCAACGGTTATCCTCATAAATATTAGGGGTAATCTTTGTCTTTCATCACTATGATACACTCCAAATATGGGAGGGTACCTGCTTTTGTATATAAACCTAGGTCAGAACTAGGGAGGGGATTCTTTACTTTTGGCTCGGACTTTGAAAATGACAGATCATAGAAATAAGAAATGAAATATTTTACAGTTATAATTAATAAGTGACTTTAGACCAGAGGAATGAGAGAATTATAATTATGACGACTTTATTTCATCTTAGACAAAATCTCATAATAAACTAACATTGAAAACTGGATTAAAAGTTATTTTATCAATGGAGTATAAACCCCACACCCGAACTTACGTTTTTTCAACACTGGTGGCAGCGACGGAAATGGACTATACACGTGCTTATGAGAAATTTGGACATATATTTCTATTCAATATATTTGTGGTGACAATTAAGTGACAACCATGGGACCTAAAAAGCAACAAGAAAAAGATTCTGTCACAACTGAAGATGATGACAGTCATGAACAATTGTTAGCTGAAGTTGAACTTTTGAGACAAAAACCTTAAATCGGCGAAGTTGATAACTTGACCTTAAGTGAGAGACTACGCAAAAATGAACAGGAAAGTACTCTACAAAGAGATGAATTAGTGCGCAGTTACCAACAACGAATCAATGACATTTCTATGGAAAAAGACAATCAGATAAGAAATTTAGTCAATGAAAGGGACACAGCTTCGAATGAAAACAGCAATACATCAAGTCAGCAAAATTCAACAGATGAGAGGCCGTGATAAATACGAGGTTCCTCTACCTAGGCAAATTATCTTTGATGGCAGATCATCCTGGGAGAGTTTCATTCACCCATCTGAAGCTATGGTTGATGCGTGCAAGTGGGACAATAGTGAACGTTTGTTCCGCCTTAAGAACAGTTTACGCGGTGATGCTGCGGAATACGCTTTCAAGCACCTGGGAGCTGACGAATTGTCAAGTTATGCGAAGATAAAATCATCTGTGGCGATGCGATTTCAGGAAAAGCGCTCCACTTCCTCCTATCTGGCTGAGTTAGAAAACCGGAAATACAATAGGGAAAAAGAATCGTTGGCTGAATATGTGGCAGAGGTTAAGAGGTTGGTAATAAAAGGTTACCCCACAGCAAACAACGAGACGAGGGAAACGATAAACCTTCGGCACTTTCTTTAGGGACTTCAGGATTCTCAGGCGGCTTTGTTCATTGGGATGCGGGACCCCAAAACTATCGATCAGGCAAGAGAATTGCTTGACAACTATTCAAGCATCAGAGATGACGTGAGAGGGGCGAGAATTAGGAACATTGACACGGGCAGGGAACATTATGTAACAGAAGCAAGACTGCAAGAATTTGGTAGGGATCTGAAATCCAACATAGGCAAAAAGATTGATCATCTCGCGAACCAGTTGAATGTTAAAAGTAGTAGATCAGCCTTGGATCGTAAAGTAAATCAGCGCCCAAGAAAAGATGTGCAGTGTTTTAGATGCCAGCAGTTCGGTCACTATGCGGACGAGTGTAAGGCAAACCTTCAGGAAGGTAACAAGTCGGAAAACTAGCTTCGACCAAGCCTAACGGCCCAGACTTGGTCAATAACAGTGAAGTTGAATTTAAGACTATTAAGTGTAGGAGTGCTAATACAGATGGTGTTTCCATTATATTGCCTGTAAATATTTTTCAAACTGTGCGCGCGAACTTAGTCATAGATACTGGTGCCTGTACTACGATTTTTTTCTACTGCATTATATCATAGAATACCAGAGGATGTGCGACCTGAGTTGTGTAAAGTTGACCCTTCAATACGTCTTGAAGTTGCGGATGACGGTTTATTAGCCATAGATGGACAATGTGAATTTTCATTTAGTGCATCGGGTCAAACTTTTAATTACACTGTATTAATTGCACCTATTCATGAAGATGGACTAATTGGATTAGACTTCTTGTATGAAAATGATTACCAACTTAGTGCTAAAAAGGGATTAAAATTGAATGGGAAAATGTGTAGAACTCTAGTTGAAAAAGTTCCCTTGAGGGCAGTCAGAGTGACCACAAGGTCAAGAGTAACAATTCCAGCCAATTCGGAAACAGTAATACCTGGGGAGGCTATAAATTTCGGTGCAATTAATTCATCATTGGGCATCATTTACCCTACAGAGAATAAACAACCGGCTAACAATGTTTTGATGGGAAGTGTGCTCATTGCTCCAAAGAGAATTCGGGGTGATTCAATTCCAATTAGACTAGTTATCACCTCTAACCGAAAAGTGAAATTATCAAAGGGGTCATTATTGGGATATTTACATGAAACTAAACAGGAGGATTTATTGAGAGAAAATGTTGATTTAAATGACTGTGAAATATTGGACAATAATATCAAAACAAGTGAAAATAACATTAAACATGACATGACTAAATGGAGTAGTGGGTTAAAGGACCTGTACCATAGATCCTCTGAAAATCTCATGAGTCACAAAAAGAAAGCATTGAAGTGTCTATTGGAGAAACTAAAAATGCTTTTTTCCAGTTCCTCCACAGATTTAGGGCGTACTTCATTAGTGCGACATACATTGAGGTGGCAGAAAATGTTCGACCTGTAAAAATACCACCTAGACGGGTGCCAAAAGCGTTCGAAGGCCAAGAAGAAAAATTATTCAACAACAACTGAAATGGGAATAATTGAAGAAAGTAAGAGTCCATGGTCTGCACCTTTATGCTTTGTAAGGAAAAAGGACCCACGGCAGAGTACGTGTCGTTGTGGATTATAGGGGTTTAAATGATCTAAGTAAAAAATGTGCCTATCCATTGCGAGAATTGACAGTTGTTTAGAAAGTTTGGGAGGAAATAAATTATTACAGTTCATTAGTATCTTTTGTCAGGATTTTACCATATAGAACTGGATGAGAGAGATCGTGAAAAGACTGCATTTGGCACCAGCAGGGGCGGTCTGTATCAATTACGTTACTATGCCACAGGGCCTTACTGGGGCTCCACATACATTTCAGCGGTGTATGGAATTAGTGTTTAAGAAACTTACAGTGGAGGACAATGATTATTTACATGGATGATATTTGTACTTTTGCTGAAACTTTTGATCAGGCATTGTTTAGGTTAGATGAAATTTTAACCAGATTGGAGAAAATAACTTGAAATTAAAACCAAGCAAGTGCAATCTACTCCAAAGGCGCATAAATATATTAGGTCACACAATTGACAGTTCTGGAATACGTCCTTCAGAAGAGAAAGTTAAAGCTGTGAAAGAGTGGCCTGTGCCGCGGAATTTAACCGAACTCAGAGGTTTTTTAGGTTTTTGTAGTTTTTACAGACGTTTTATCAAGGATTTAGTGCTAGGGCGTCACCACTTAATCGCTTAACAGAGGCCGGTCGAGCGTTTATCTGGGACCAGAACAGGATAGTGCTTTTATGGACTTAAAAACTGCATTGACAGGCGAAGAAGTGTTAGCATATCCAAAAGAGGAAGGCTTATTCATAGTGGATACTGATAGTAGCAATTTCTCGTGCGGGGGTTGCTTGTCGCAAATGCAATGGTCAGATACAGCTCAGGATTATGTTGAAAAACCAATTATGTTTGCGAGTAAATCATTTGACAAAACACAGCGACGTTATTGTGCCACAAGAAGGGAGCTGTTGGGTGTAGTGACATTTATAACCCAGTTTAGACACTTTCTGTTAGGTAGAGAATTCTTATTAAGGACTGACTGTTCCAGTTTAAGGTGGTTAATGTCGTTTAAGTCACCTACTGATCAAATGGCGCGCTGGCTAGAGGTTTTGTCACAGTATAACTTTAAAATCGAACATCGTAGTGGGAAAAAGCATACCAATGCTGATAGCCTGTCCAGAATTCCATGTGAACCAGAGGAGTGTCAGTGCTATGATGGGAATACAATACTTGAAAGTTTACCGTGTAAGGGGTGTCAGACTTGTTTGAAGAAACACGATTCCTGGTCAGATTTTGCACAATTCAATGACGTTGTTCCATTATTTGATAAAAACTTGAATATTGGGAATCAGAGTAGGCCAGTCATATTACGAGTGAAGGCTCAAAATAGTAGATTTTGGAGCAGTATTTTTGTGCTCATGCAGCTGCAAATCATGAAGTTGATAGGTTGTTTCAATACACTTTTCCATGGATTAAAACAGACTGGGAAGTACTTCCGAAATCGCGTTCAACGACTTCGATTCCATAATAGTCTGGATTTAAATGGTGTACAAAGTGGAAATAGCTTCAACTATGGTGACAATAACGAGGAGGTGTTGAACAAGGACGTAAATGCTATACTGGATGAACCTGTTGCATTATCCGAGGATGCAGCGCAAACATCTAACTTAGGTTGTCTCAAACAGTTTAACACAGTTAATTGTTCACCTGTCAAAATGGCCAAATTACAGAGAGCAGACCCAGATTTAGGAATTGTGATACAGTGGCTTGAAGAAAACAGACGACCCCTGAGAGATAAGGTAGCTGGGAATTCACCAAGTGTGCGGAATTATTGGCTAAATTATGACCTGTTAACTCTGATTGATGGAGTGTTATTTAAAAAGTACATTGTCAGTGCAAAGGACCATCGGCTTTTGTTGATAGTGCCTAGAGTACTATATTAGGAACTTTTGATATTCTTGTCATGATTCAATTACTGGAGCACATTTAGGAATTTCAAAGACATATTCAAAATTACATCTCAAATATCACTGGTATAAAATGAAGGAATACGTCCAGTTGCACATCAAAAGTTGTGAAAAGTGTGCATTCCGAAAAAGGCCGAAAAACATACCGAGGGCACCACTAACGGAGTACACAGTTGGCCATCCTATGGATCGTATACAAACGGACATAATGGGACCACTTAATGAGACAGAATCCGGAAATCGGTATATTATCGTGGTCATTGACGGATTTACCAAGTGGGCTGAGTGTTATGCAACCAGAGATCAGCTAGCAAGTACCGTTGCTCATAAGATTGTATATGAATTTTTGTCCAGATATGGTATGTGTTTGGACATACATTCTGATCAAGGGACAAATTACCAATCCAAGTTGTTCAGTGAAGTCTGTCAGATTTTGGAAATTAATCAAACTAGGACTAGTGGATATAGGCCCAATGGCAAATGGTGGACCAGAGAGATTCAATCAAGTTTTGCAAAATATGATATCTACTTATGTAAACTCCATCAAACAAACTGGGATGAAAATCTTAATTTAATCACCTCCGCATACAGAGGATGTGTCCACCAGGCGACCGGATTCACGCCAAATTATTTAATGATGGGACGCGAAGCTATTATCCCGGTTGACGTTTCACTTGGCTGCATTTTAAAGAATAAAATAAGTTCAGTGGACTATGCCATTCAACTACAAGAGAAGTTAACAGAGGCGCATCATATAGCACGAACTAATTTGCAAAAGAATGCTGTCAGACAGAAGCGTGATTATGACACCCGGATTTCAAAAACACATTTTAGTAAAGGACAGTTAGTTTTGTGCTTAGAGAAATCTAGACATAAAGGAATCAGCAAGAAAATTGACCCTAATATTTGGAAGGGGCCTTATGTTATTACAAGGAAGATCACAGACCTTTTGTATGAGATAAGACTTTCCCCAAATGGCAAATCAAAAATAGTGCATCATGACAGATTGAAACCGTTTCATGGAAATAAAACGACCCATTGGCAATCAAACATGGTGAAGTCTAAGGAAAATAACAATAAATCAAAAATGAAAGGGTTCCAGCAAACTTCCAAATCCTGCCTGGACAGTACCAGTCAACAAGTGAGGAGAAGTTCAAGGAACAGGACCCAATACAGACCATACCAACATGGTACACAATATTTATAAATATTAAAATGTGTTAATTGTTTTGGATTAAGTTCATATTCCTTCTGGATTTAAAGTGTTAACTAATATTCATCCTGGATTATAAGTGTGTAATTATTAATTTCATTATTCTTTGTATGGATTTAATTAGTGGCTGCATTGGTAATAATAATCCCATTCAGCCTAAGTGTATACAAATGGATTTATTATTCTTTATATGGATTTAATTAGTGGCTGCATTGGTAATAATAATCCCATTCAGCCTTGGTGTATTCAAATGGATTTATTTGTGGGTTTCATTTTCAGATATGAAAATTTGTGCCATTTATTAAAATCATATGTTGTATAATTAGATGCTCTTGGCACACAGGACTTAAAACTTTGGTAGAGACGACTACCATAGCCATAAAATCAAACATTGTGCCTATTCCCTTTTTTTCTCAAATTAATTTAAATAAATTAAAGGCACCAGGACTTACATTAGTAAATGGTAAAGACGACTACCATATCAATGAAATTAATCAAAATTGTGCCTATTTCTATCATCATACTGTGTTAATGTTAAAATAAATAAATGCACCAGGACTTAGTGTGAGTGAAATAAACATTGTGTGAAAGTGCTTACAAATATATATTCACCTTATTAGACTGGATTTTATTATTACATGTGTTTTACTACGACAGTTGTGATGTTTTTTTACGCTTTTAATGTTTCATACACACATTAGTATAATAGTCATTTTACATGTATACTACTTTGAGAAGTATTTAGTCACTTAGTTCTTCCAAACTATAATCATGAGTTTTATTAAAACAAAGAGTAGAGCATGTTTACTACTATTCATGACACTTAATCATTTATATTGAGGAGCAGTTTCAATATGCTATTAATAGTTAGGTATTCGTATTCTTATGTATCTTCTTCATAATATGTGAGAGCAAGAGTCTGGCTCAGTAGTCACTTGTATTTTAATGTTTAAACTTAATTGGGGACAATTAAGAAGCTAAGGGTGGGGGAGTGTTGTAAATTTAGCAGCTAGTCTTATTAAAGTTGATTTATTAATTGATTCTACTGATGTGAAACTTTGGCCTCTGCTACTAGAGATGTCATTCACCAGTTACCCTCATAAATTGCTTGGGACTGGAGTGTGTATCATTTTATCAGGGTATGTTGTCATCATGTACCATCGTAAACATGTCTGGTTTGTTAGAGTTAGAGGTGGCTCCATATTTGGGATGGTACCATCAGTCAACGGTTATCCTCATAAATATTAGGGGTAATCTTTGTCTTTCATCACTATGATACACTCCAAATATGGGAGGGTACCTGCTTTTGTATATAAACCTAGGTCAGAACTAGGGAGGGGATTCTTTACTTTTGGCTCGGACTTTGAAAATGACAGATCATAGAAATAAGAAATGAAATATTTTACAGTTATAATAATAAGTGACTTTAGACCAGAGGAATGAGAGAATTATAATTATGACGACTTTATTTCCATCTTAGACAAAATCTCATAATAAACTAACATTGAAAACTGGATTAAAAGTTATTTTATCAATGGAGTATAAACCCCCACACCCGAACTTACGTTTTTCAACACTTATGTCATCTTGATAAATGATGCTATGCTATTACTTCCACTTCTTCAAACATGCAGAACTCTACCTTAATTCATGAACCATGTATGCATGCATATTAGTTAGAAAATGTGGCGTCAAGAATGTTGTACAGGGTATATTTTGTACTCCTATTATTTGACCCATGATGACCAGCCAAAACTTGCCTGAGACTTTATTTCAAAATATTATGACTTACTTTGATAAAATGGGGTCAAAATTATGACCTCTACAGTGTAACCAAAAATGTTTGACATGGATGAAGACAGACACAGAGCAATCACAATAACTCTTGAGGATTTTTTCACAGGTCAGCTAAAAATTCAGATATAGAGAAAACAAAACATATAATATGTAGAATATGGTTTTATATTTTTAGAACATCAAATATGAATATTTATCACAATAACTCCAAAATAAATAAGTACAGTTTACATACAAACATAATTATCAAACTTCATCAAATACTTTTAGAAAATATGGCAGCTTATAACAAATACATTGTAATGAAATAATCTGTGGCCCTTCCACAATGCACTAACTTTATAATGCAAATCATTTACATTGCTTGTGTTAGTAATTCTAGTTTGCAGAAGAAAATGAAAACAATTACCTAACATATTTGTGCCAAGTATGTAAGTTTACTTTTTCAAATCATTATAGTTCAAAACTATTGAATACAGTACTTCAATTGCACATACAACTCACATATAAAACATGCATATACACATATTCATATAAACATGATGTTTACATTTATTCATCAAAGAAAAAAAGTTTAAAAAGTTCCAAAAATGTGAGAAAAAGAAGTTTCTTGTAAAGTTTACAGAGGACTAGTCTCAAGTCAGTCCATATACAGCAGTTCTATGACAGGTTGTGTTTGTTGACTGAGCCATCAACTGGAAACAACAATAGTGCCACAAAGTTACCACGGCAACATACATTGGTAACAGCAAGTTGCAGTGACTGGATACATGGGCAGCTCAGAGTGACATCTGCACCAATGGAATATAATGTCTGGTTTTCTTTTCATTGATTTAATGCCTGCAAGTAAATATAACTGCTGCATTTAAAATATAACATCAGATTGCTAATTATAAAATGCTTTCAAGTTTTCCTGTTCTATATATGTATGGTAAGGTTGGAGAGTACACAGGAATGTACATTTATATCAAACTGTTCTATATATGTAAGGTAAGGTTGGAGAGTATACAGGAATGTACATTTATATCAAACTGTTCTATATATGTAAGGTAAGGTTGGAGAGTACACAGGAATGTACATTTATATCAAGCTGTTCTATATATGTAAGGTAAGGTTGGAGAGTACACAGGAATGTACATTTATATCAAGCTGTTCTATATATGTAAGGTAAGGTTGGAGAGTACACAGGAATGTACATTTATATCAAACTGTTCTATATATGTAAGGTAAGGTTGGAGAGTACACAGGAATGTACATTTATATCAAGCTGTTCTATATATGTAAGGTAAGGTTGGAGAGTATACAGGAATGTACATTTATATCAAACTGTTCTATATATGTAAGGTAAGGTTGGAGAGTATACAGGAATGTACATTTATATCAAGCTGTTCTATATATGTAAGGTAAGGTTGGAGAGTATACAGGAATGTACATTTATATCAAAGGTAAGGTTGGAGAGTATACAGGAATGTACATTTATATCAAACTGTTCTATATATGTAAGGTAAGGTTGGAGAGTACACAGGAATGTACATTTATATCAAAGGTAAGGTTGGAGAGTATACAGGAATGTACATTTATATCAAAGGTAAGGTTGGAGAGTATACAGGAATGTACATTTATATCAAACTGTTCTATATATGTAAGGTAAGGTTGGAGAGTATACAGGAATGTACATTTATATCAAAGGTAAGGTTGGAGAGTATACAGGAATGTACATTTATATCAAACTGTTCTATATATGTAAGGTAAGGTTGGAGAGTATACAGGAATGTACATTTATATCAAGCTGTTCTATATATGTAAGGTAAGGTTGGAGAGTATACAGGAATGTACATTTATATCAAGCTGTTCTATATATGTAAGGTAAGGTTGGAGAGTATACAGGAATGTACATTTATATCAAAGGTAAGGTTGGAGAGTATACAGGAATGTACATTTATATCAAACTGTTCTATATATGTAAGGTAAGGTTGGAGAGTACACAGGAATGTACATTTATATCAAAGGTAAGGTTGGAGAGTATACAGGAATGTACATTTATATCAAAGGTAAGGTTGGAGAGTATACAGGAATGTACATTTATATCAAACTGTTCTATATATGTAAGGTAAGGTTGGAGAGTATACAGGAATGTACATTTATATCAAAGGTAAGGTTGGAGAGTATACAGGAATGTACATTTATATCAAACTGTTCTATATATGTAAGGTAAGGTTGGAGAGTATACAGGAATGTACATTTATATCAAACTGTTCTATATATGTAAGGTAAGGTTGGAGAGTATACAGGAATGTACATTTATATCAAACTGTTCTATATATGTAAGGTAAGGTTGGAGAATATACAGAAATGTACATTTATATCAAATTAGTTTTTCAAATCATCACATACTTCCTGTATAATATACTCGAACATCTTCTGAAGTAACACAAGCTGGGTAAATCTTGAATGCATATAACATTTAAACATAATATATGATTTTTTTTATATCACTGTATTATATTTCTGTTCTATAATACTGAAAACTTTAGTAAACATCTGCAACTTTGACTTACCTAAAATATACTTTTTATTATATATATCTTTTCAATATTTAGCTGAGTAAAGTGATCCAATTCTATTTAGAACTACAAACTTACCTACTATCTTCCTCTTATTGTGTCTATTCCTGTTCCATTGTCAATACATCTCAGTCCAATCTGCTACTGCCCTGTTCTTACTTTGCCACATTCAGCTTCAATACAGTTGGGAACAAAAATCTACTGTAGTAAGATTTTTGAATGTTCGGAGTTTATAGCTGAAGGAAGCACTGGATCTTCAACCAAGTTTTCCCATAATATCACATATATAAATACTGACCGTAGCACTGTTTTAATCTGCAAACCCCCACTTCTCACTTAAACTCCCATTTTTCAGAAATTTTGTCTAATGTAAGGAACCATCCATAAGTCAGACTAGAGGGGGTTTGGAGTTAAAAATGCCAATTATGTATGATAACAATTTAGTTATTAATATCAGACCATACAATCTCTAGTATTGTCTCCTTCATTAGAATTTGTGTCACTATGGATACCAGAATCTGTCTGCAGAAGGACAACTTTATTTCGAGATCTGTCTAATGAGTCATTTGGCAAATGGACTGCCATTGTGGATAACCCGTGTTTGTGGGGGTCAAGGTCACGCCTTGACATTTCTATATTGTCAGTATTTATCACATCTGGTCTACTGCTGTAGTCCCTGTTGTTGTATGGCAGTGCCATGCCCTTTTTGAATGAAAATGGGATGATTTCCTGATGGGATATTGGTGGAAGTGGCCGAGTGAAATCTGAAACATGTCAAAATAGAAAGTGTTATAATGATTTTGATGGAACAACAAAGTTAAGGTAGTTCTGTACATTTGATAAACTGTAAGTAATGATGTAATGTCATTTATTCAGATAACATAAACTAAAGCCTATACTCGAAGAAAAAGGGGAATAATTTTACTAAAATGTAAGCCAGAGTTATAAAACTTGCCATGTGAGGTCATCCCAAGATGCCAAAGATGTGTGGAGACTCAGGAAACATTTGGTCAAGTAAATCCTGAGAAACGAGCTTACATGCAAAACTGTCGCAATATTTCTATGTAAAATTTTTACAGTTTTACAAAATAGAGTTATGTAACTTGCAAAGTAAGGTCATCTCATGCTGCCAAAACATGTGTGAAGTTTGAAAGCATTTGACCTTGTAATTTTTGAGAAACATGTTTACATGCAAAACTTTAACATGAAATTTTAAGTTAACAAGAGCTCGTCGAACACGAAATGCCCCCCTTGATGCATTCAGTAATTGCACAAGGAACAGAAATTATAAGCTCACTGTAAACAAAAGTTCTACTGTTTTGGTTCAACCTGACCTTGACCTTTAACCTACTGACCTAAAAATCAACAGGGGTCATCTGCTGGTCATGATCAACCTCCCTATTAAGTTTTGCGATCCTAGGCCCAAGCGTTCTCAAGGTATCGTCCGGAAAGGGTTTAACTGTTCCGGGTCAATGTGACCTTCACCTTTGGCCTACTGACCTCAAAATCTATAGGGATCATCTACTGGTCATGACCAACCTCCCTATCAAGTTTCATGATCCTAGGCCCAAGCGTTCTCAAGTTATTGTCTGGAAAAGGTTTAAATGTTCCGGGTCACTGTAACCTTGACCTTTGACCTACTGACCTCAAAATCTATAGGGGTCATCTGCTGGTCATGATAAACCTCTCTATCATCTTTCATGACCCTTGATCTAAGCGTTCTCAAGTTATCATCCAGAAACCGTTTAACTGTTCCTGGCCAATGTGACCTTGAACTTTGACCTAATGATCTCAAAATCAATAAAGGTCATCTGCTGGTGATGACCAACCTTCCTATCAACTTTTATGATCCTAGGCCCAAGCGTTCTTGAGTTATCATCCGGAAACGGATTGGTCTACATTCTGACCGACCAACATCTGCAAAACAATATACCCCTCCTTCTTCGAAGGGGGGCATAAGAAGGGGCATAATTTTGACAAAATAAAAGAAAGAGTTATTAAACTTGTCTTTGGAGGTCATCTCATGTTGCCATAGACAAGTGTGAAGTTTGAAAGCATTTGGCCTTGTAGTTTCTGAAAAGCTGCTTATGTGTCAAACTTCAATCTGACTAAAGTACATATCCAGTTAATGCTACGCTTTGGATTTGAAGACGTGCTATTGATAGACTCGTTCTGACGACCCTTCCACTAGCCAATCAGAGCCTCGCTTTAAACATTTTGAAAGTGAAAGTAGAAGTTTAAAACATCTATATTAAGCCTGTGTTTTTTCATGTTTATTATGACAACCACATCATGACTGTGCCCTCATGTTTTGAGAGGTAGCATATGTAATGGTACAGACTTGGTCACGCAATGGGAGAATATGTGTCAGGCAGCCAGTTAGCTCAGTCGGTAGAGGACTTGCCCTGTAAGCGAGGGATCCTGGGATCGAGCTCCGGAAACGAGTCGTCTGATTGGTTCAAATAACAAGAGCTGTCGGAGGACAGCAACGCTCGACTATTCAACAGCCTTGTCGATTGAATGAATACGAGTCGAAAAAGGGACATAATTTAGTAAAAAAGCAAAACAGGGTTATGGAACCTGCATAGTGCTTATCAGCTCAGGACAGTGGACAAGTGTGTGAAGTTTCAATCCATTCCCATTAGTGGGTACTAAGATATCAGCTTACATAATAGGAATTTAACCAAAAACTCCTAAGTCGAAAAAGGGGCATAATTTTGTAAAATGCGAAGTTGAGTTATTAACCCTTTGCATTGCATGTCATATCATGACAGTGAACAAGTGTGTGCAATTTCAATCCTTTCCTATTAGTGGATACTGAGATACCAGCTTACATACAAAAACTTAACCAAAAATTTCTATGTTGAAAAAGGGGCATAATTTAAAAAAAAAAAGCAAAATAAAGTTATGGGACCTGCTTTGTGCATGTCAGATCATGACAGTGAACAAGTGTGTGAAGTTTCAATCCATTCCAATTAGTGAGTACTGAGATACCAGCTTACATACAAAACCTTAACCAAAAAATTCTAAGTCGAAAAAGGGGCATAATTTTGTAAAAAAGCAAAATAGAGTTATGGAACCTGTGCAATGTAAGTCAGTTTATCACAGTAAATAAGTTTGTGAAGTTTCAATCCATTCCCACAAGTGGTTACTGAGATACCAGCTTCGTACAAAACCTTAACCAAAATTTTCTAAGTCGAAAAAGGGGCATAATTTTGTAAAAAAGCATAATAGAGTTATGGAACCTGTGCAATGTAGGTCAGTTTATCACAGTAAATAAGTGTGTGAAGTTTCAATCCATTCCCACAAGTGGTTGCTGAGATACCAGCTTACATACAAAAACTTAACCAAATCGGGACGCGGACGCCGATGCGGACGCCGACGCATGGGCGAGTCCAATAGCTCTGCTATTCTATGAATAGTCGAGCTAAAAATGGATTTGCAAAAATAAAAATAGCGATATCGGAAATCCAAATATACAGAAAGATGAATGTGAATACCTCATTCTCAGAGTACTTTAGTCAGATTGCATCAAACTTTAACCTGAACATTGTGACGCAAACATAGATGCCAACAAAAGGGTGATAACAAAAGCTCTACTATTTGAAATTTCAAATAGTCTAGCTAAAAACTGAGAATAGAAAGAACACTAAAATTTAACAAACTGAATATCAGTACATGTGTACTGCATCCTGTAGTTAACACTGTATCAGAAATCTTTGTATAAAAGCATGCTCATTAAAACTATGTTGTATTTGCACTTCCTGACCAAACATAAAACAATTAATACACAAATAGCTCGCATTTTTTATCAGTTCTAACTTTTATTTCTATTATATTTCTAAACACATTTTTCATCTGTTTAAATCTTGGGCATCATATTTCATTATAAGCAGAAGACCTTACAATGTATACTGCTGTATTTGCAGGTTAATTTGAAAACTACCTGCAAAAGGTTGTATGTAGTGACTTTCCATTTTGAATGGAGAAGAAAGGTCCCTCTGTGTCATTTCTACTGAACTAGTTAGAACCATGAACCTTCAACAAGCTGGCTAGAAGGTTTCCACAAATTTTACAAAAGTGAGGTTGGAAACAACAGTGGTGAGGGGCATTTATCATTTGCCACAGAGGTCCCTTGGCATAAGAACTTACCCATCATTTTGTCCCTGGGTGACTGTGACATACTGGTGTGTATCTCCTCATCACTGCCTCCCCGCCCGCTATCACTGGTTCCTGTATCACCTGATGTTTCACTATGGTTGTCCTCCACCTTCTTCGTACTTGGTGTAAGGTAGGACAGGTTTGGCTGTAAAATGTAACACAGTTAATTAGCAAATAATTTACCATGAATATACATGTAATGATCATGCATTTACACAGGAATTTATCATGAAAATAATGATCATGCATTTACACAGGAATTATAGCTAGCCCTCTGTAGTACTCGTCAACTGATACAAGAACAACCTTCATTGCTGAAAGGCTATAGTTTTTTTTGTTTTCATGTTATTTTTCTACTTAATTATTTAAGCAAAGTCTGAAGTTTATTGAAAAAGTAACAGGAAACAGCATGAAAAAAAAGTGTCTTGGAAGTCTAAAGATGGACCCTAATAATAGGGCTTAAATAGGCTTGGATTAAATGCAACTACTGCACTGAGAGATGTTTCAACAGTATTATGTGTAAGACTTACAGTTTTCCTCAGTGTGAGTGTGGGGGGTTTGTGGCATTTTTTTTTTTTAATAAGTTACCTTTCATAATGAAATTCATACGCTTGATTTGACAGGTGTATACTTAATACTATTTAATAAGTTTTATTTCTTTTAATAAAAAGAGAAAGAAGGCAAAGTTACGAATTTTTCAGCAAATCGTATGAAATTAAACAATATAAAAATCTTCATAATACATGTGTTTTCCATTTGATATGATTCATTTCCACAATCAATCCAATAAAAGTAACCATTTCGAAACATATTAACACATAAAACTGAATAATTATACCAAAACTGTTCTTTTATGGCTGCCAGTTTGTACACTGAAAGCCTAATTTAGTTGCCTAAGAAGGAATAAAGACTTAATATTATTGGATACAGAAGCGAATTAAATAGTTTTAACGGAAAACAGCTGGATGCCTATTCTGCACTGTTATACCTAACAAAGTGATTTTCCGTTTCATACTATATTCAGGATGTTGCAGACTTTTTACAATATATGATCACAAACCCCACTGATGTGGTGATGCATTTTCAATGTCTTTGATTAATTATTCATTAGCAGTAAATAATTAATATAAAAAAAAACACAATTTCTAGCATATTGAGAATATTTAAGTAAAGGCTTGGATATTCTCCAATGTGGGTGCCAGCTAATTTAACAAAAACAAAAAAACCTTATAAAACACATTTAACATGTTTCATCACTGTATAGGTCAGGTCTTAATGCAATTCCCTTATATTTAGCATAAAGCTTTTAATTATCAATTTGCATATTTTCCCAACATCAATGCGAGTGGATACAGTGGTCCAGAGGTAACTGCCTAATTATGAAACTAGAAGTAGTGATTTACTAAGATTAAGATAAGAGTTCCTGGTGTCTGGGTAGATAGATACTTTTATTTCCTCCATAATATGAAGAGCACAACATACATTACATATTATACACAGACAAACAAATGAATTAAACATTAAATTCACAATAAAATACATGTATACTAAAATACTATATACAAAGAAGTACCCATCCACAGTGAAAGCAACTATTTCATATATTTATATAATAATGCTTCAATCATTCCTACATCTGTAATGATAATGACAGATATGTGAGACTGTATCTATAATCTGGTTGCTGATCAATCATTTCAAGAGGTATAAGGTTTAGTAAAACGTTGTTAAATTACCGAACGATACTCGAAATTTCAAAAATGATCGACAGTAGTTCTTAAACAAGGGAAACTGATCGATTTGAGTCCCTTAGAATTATTGAGAAAAAAAAAAAAACTACAACAAAAAACCATACAACCCAAAGTAGCATAAGCTTGTGTACAGCAACCTTAACCCGAAACGAAATGGTAAGGCTCCTACAAGCTTGCGATGAAGATTATCAAAACCTCGTCTTGTAGTGACAAAACAAATATTATATCATTACTATCGATATTTTCGAGCATTAGAAGGAAAACATTTTACAAAACAGTTTTAGCAATGAGATATGCCAGATGAGATACACTTGACACATGGAAGAACCAGGGAAGCTTCTGAAGTGAGGCATTGGACCGTCACTATCTTCTCAATAAAATAACTAGGAGTTGTCCATATGAATATCCAGTAGCAGCTATAAGTAAACTCAAAAACTAACCATTATAGTAGAAGGCAATTCAGAAAATTTTGAGGGACTGGTGAAAGCAGTATGCTATATATTATATGGACAGTCTCAAAGTTTTCCAAATTCCCGTTCTGAATAATTTGCAGGGCCCACTTTGGAGCCCCTCATATTAAAAAGTCGTAAAACTATTATGCAAGTTTAAGTCTAAAATTCTGACAAAATAAGGACAAGACTATTACAAAAATTTACAATTTAAACTACAAATGTGAAATGCTTGAGTCACCAACTACAGAGACTTATAAAATATTTCTTTATTACAGACAGGGGGACATTTTAGACTGATTTATAAACTTTAGCTTGAAAGGTTGACCATTAGATATTTAAGATGTACTTTAATAGTTTATAAGGAAGTTTTACACTGAGAGGCATCCTATACAAAGTTTGCCTAATTATTACCACAGTTTGGTGTGAGGATACATCTTTTATTCTAAAACCATTCTGTATCACTTAAAGGCAATGATATCTGCTGATTTAATTGCTTAATGGACAAACGAGGGTCAGTGTCGCAATATTTTAACCATGATTCCTTATTAGGGAAGTGATCATGTGACTTGTTACAATAAGAAGCTACTAATTTACAGTGATGCAAATGACATATATCTTTCCAATGGATTGAACATGTTGTTAGCAGCCCTGCTGGAGTCCACTTCACCCTGGCTTTACTGACAGTTTGACTGTAAATCTAACATAAAACTTGCAACCCGTGACAATCACAAAAGTCCATTAAAACTGAGACCCAGTCTATTAAATTATTGCCCAGCTTCAGTACCAGTCTGTTCAAATAATAGTAGCTACAAGCTTAATTAGTTTTATGGAGGTTTGTCAGAAGAGCTATAGGGATTTGAAAATGAAAATCATACAGTAATTTCATAACCGAATGTTTCCACTGTAAAGTGCCAAGTATTCTACAGTCACTATTCAAAATCAGTTTCTTCATCCATCTGAAACATCTAATCTTAAAAAAGTACAGGGAAAAGAGAAATTATAACTAATAATTTTGAGTTACAGAAGGATTATATTAATTATTTTGTACATTATTATTTCTTATGAAAACAAAGAAGTCGAAAACCATTGTTAAGAATATGTTGTCTTGGTTATTTTAGATCTGAATTAGAAAATAAAAACTGAAAAATACTAGCTAACATAATGAAAATTATACAAATCTAATTCCTATTTTGATTTGTTAAATGATTTTGTCCAAACTATGTTGATAGCAGGTTCATTTTTCATTATGTTTCAGACATTTTGATATCTTTTAAGAAATACTTAAAATTCTTACTTCAAAGAAAATTGCATAATTAATTCTGGTATTAATTAAATCACACTTGATTATAAAAGTAATATTAAAACCAGATAAAAGTATGTAGATCAAAAGAAAATAAAGGGAGGCTACCTCAGGCTATTTAAACTTAAAACTAATTATGAAATTCTTGCAACATTCTTGATTAAAGATAATTATGTATCAATTAGCTTAATTATGGCATTTCATCATAACTTTATTCTTTAAAAAAATTAAACTAATATGAAATATTTCTGACATGCAGCAGAGGTATTGGGAATTTATGACTGTAAAGAAATTGAAAAAATTCATCTTTGATTTTGTAAACATATTTTGAGAGTTCATACTCAGACACCAAGTTTAGCTGTTTATGGGGAACTTGGAAGATTTCCCCTATCCATAATTATGAAAGAAAGAGCTTTAAAATATTGGCTAAAAATTATGCAAAATCCGGATTCACCAACGTATAGAATTTTTATCGAACAGAGCAATAGCATAAATAATATGTCATGGTCTCATCAAATCAAACATATGTTGGATACATTGGGTTATAGCCAACTATGGAATAATGTTAACTTAGACTCAAATGTTAATTATCTTGCCTTGCTTAAACAAAGAATCAGGGATCAGTATATCAAAGAATGGAATGCATCTATGAAAAATGTTTCTAAACTTGACTATTATTGTAAATTTAAAACTCAGTTCTGCTTTGAAAGTTATCCTGGTGTAAGTTCCGTAAACAAATTAAGGAAGCAAATCACTTCATTTAGAGTTTGTTCACATAATTATGCCCCCCTTTGAAAAAGGAGGGGTATATTGTTTTGCAGATGTCGGTCGGTCGGTCTGTCGGTCGGTCGGTCGGTCGGTGAAAAAGGAGGGGTATATTGTTTTGCAGATGTCGGTCGGTCGGTCGGTCGGAATGTAGACCTATCCGTTTCCGGATGATAACTCAAGAACGCTTGGGCCTAGGATCATGAAAGTTGATAGGGAGGTTGGTCATCACCAGTAGATGACCCCTATTGATTTTGAGGTCTGTATGTCAAAGGTCAAGGTCACAGTGACCCTGAATAGTAAAACGGTTTCCGGATGATAACTCAAGAACACTTGGGCCTAGGATCATGAAAGTTGATAGGGAGGTTGGTCATGACCAGCAGATGACCCCTATTGATTTTGAGGTCAGTATGTTAAAGGTCAAGGTCACAGTGACCCTGAACAGTAAAACAGTTTCCGGATGATAACTCAAGAACGCTTAGGCCTAGGATCACGAAAGTTGATAGGGAGGTTGGTCATGACCAGCAGGTGACCCCTATTGATTTTGAGGTCAGTATGTCAAAGGTCAAGGTCACAGTGACCAAGAACAGTAAAATGGTTTCCAGGCAATAACTCAAGAACACTTGGGCCTAGTTTCAGGAAAATTGATAGTTAGGTTGGCCATGACCAGCAGATGACCCCTATTGATTTTGAGGTCAGTATGTTAAAGGTCAAGGTCACAGTGACCCTGAACAGTAAAACAGTTTCTGGATGATAACTCAAGAACGCTTAGGCCTAGGATCACGAAAGTTGATAGGGAGGTTGGTCATGACCAGCAGGTGACCCCTATTGATTTTGAGGTCATTAGGTCAAAGGTCAAGGTCACATTGGCCAGGAACAGTTAAATGGTTTCTGATCTTCTTGTCCAAAACCATAGGGCCTAGGGCTTTGATATTTGGTATGTAGCAAAATCTAGTGGTCCTCTACCAAGATTGTTCAGATTATTTCCCTGGGGTCAAATATGGCCCTACCCCTAGGGTCACATGGTTTATACAGCCTTATATAGGAAAAAACTTTGAAAAACCTCTTGTCCAAAACCACAGGGCCTAGGGCTTTGATATTTTGTATATGACATCATCTAGTGATCCTCTACTAAGATTATTCAAATTATTCCCCAAGGGTCAAATATGGCTCCGCCCTGTGGGTCACATGGTTTACATATACTTATTTACAGTGTGCATATAATTTCTGTTCCTTGTGCAATTACTAAATGCATCAAGGGGGGCATTTCGTGTTCGACGAGCTCTTGTTTAGAAATAGAGTTGGTATTAGTAGACAAGATCGCTTGTGTAAAATGTGTACCAATAATGCAATTGAATCAGAATATCACATTTTACTATGTTGTCCCAGATACACAAGACAGTTATTCGTCAGAAATATTTCAGCCATCTATTCAAAATTTTGTCTCTTTTATGTCTTCAAAAAAAAAATGTGTTGATTAAAATTGCAAATTTCTTAAACAACACTTTTGAATTAAGAAAAGAAGCTTTAGAACATATTTCTGCTTCTTAATTATATGATGTTTATTTAGAAATGTTTAGTGTAAGGTCTGCTATCGTAGGAAATGTATTGAATAGTTATCTTCAATTATTTATGTGAAAATATTTATTCTTATTTTGTCTTGGCCATATTTGTTTGTATGCTTTATAAATGGTCAATTTAGGCATTGTTATGTGCCGATTAACCAATAAATGAAATGGTAATAGTTTATTCAAAAGAGTATCATGGCACAAAGGTGTAAATTACAGATTTTCCTGGTACTGTTAAGATACCTGTGTATAAGCAACGAAAATAAATACAAAACAAAGTAAAGTATTACATGATAATGGATGCCTAGGATCAAGCACCCCAAAATTTTGCAAAATGCAACAAAATGTAGAAACAAATTGTATTTGACGATGTGTCTTCTAACCTCAGATTAATACATAAATAAATTGAAAGAATTTTATTTCACATTAAAAGTAGTATGAACACTGCCACAGAGCTAACATTTTCTTTTCATGATCACTAACGGTATAGGCATTACTTATTTATGAATAAAACATCAAATAAAAACTCTAACTCTATGATCAAGGCCTGTATCCATTTTATGACAACAGAAACATCATGGTCATTTTAAGGCTCAGTGAAGATTATGTCCATTTGATGACCAACAGTGGACCATTTCTACCCCTGTGCACTTTGTAATTTATCTATAGATTGAATGGTGCTGTATTCTAACAAGGGTGTCCACACATTAAACAAGCACCACCTGTCTCATTTAATTACCTTGACTGCTGCAATTTTGTATTATAACCATAAAAGAATGGAAGACATTACTATTGTTTTCCAAAGACTGCCAAACAAAAATAATAATGGGTGATAATAATGTGTCAAGACCAGCTTATCTAAAATTGTAATCTGACTGACTTTCATGATTAAATTAATTGGAAATCACTTCATGTACAATAAATGTCTAAATCGTTTCCTATTCTATTTTCATTGGCATGATTAAATGGCAGCATCTGTGTTTCTAGGTATTGTTGTTTAAATTGCAAGCATTTTGGGTACACTTAACAAAATTAGTAATGAAAGTCAGAACAAAGTGCACTGATAGACAATGATTGGTTTCAACACTGTTATAGTCATCAGGAATTCATTAGTTGATTCGGTCAGTTGACGATAGCTGAATCATAAAAAAAGCAAATCTTTTCAGTCTCCAAAGAAATAAATATTGTACGGAAACAATGATTGCAAATGAAGAAACCATATGCATTTTCCTTTGTATTGTCAGCATAAAGCATTCGAGCACTTGGCACAAAGCAAACTGCACAAAAGAGTTTTTAACATGATTTGTTCATTCACTAACCAGTAATTACCGAAATTGGAAATGCAAGACAAATTGGAGAAGTGGCAATTTGGTCAGGGTAATTCACAAATGGCAAACATAACTAGATTTCTCTCCAAAGATGATTTCTCACTAATGACCATTTGCCTTGCAGAGTTATTTTATGATTTTCACTTTCATTTCTGCAATGGAAATTCACAACCTCTGGAAATCAAGTGCTGTAGGCAGATGATAGGTCAATATTGGTTGTCTGCCAATAATTCATCTCCATTTCCAATTTGTACAAATTTTGGCAAATATTTACAGTGTAGTTCCATGATTCCCCATTAATATTACTGTGCCTAACCTGATTAAAGCCAAAAGTTTTTTATGTGATCATGTTTCTGTCTACAAAGATTTACTTTACATGCATTATCAAACTTGCAACAACCGGAACAAAATGCAAATGGAACTCCTGAACTTCTCAATTCTCTAATTTTAGTGAATGTTCAGAAGTTTCTGAAGAGAACAAAGCAATTATCAAGTGGTAGGGGGAAGTGAGGAAAACTTGGCACAAACTTACTTACTATTTGTGTTTTATCAATTTCCTGTAACATATTTTGTAATTTATCAAGTTTATCTTTTACATAACAAGGTACAATTGTACAAAAAAACTGGGAAAATTACTACCTAGCATGATTTGCTAAATTAACAGCAAATAAAAAACCTATATAAACTGGTTTTGTGTTTAACTGCCCAGATGCTGAATTAATTAAAAAATGAAATTGTGGAAATTGTTTATTAAGAATGCAGGAAATGCTACCTCTACAGTGGAGAGTCTTCCTGGAAACATGTAACATTCTCTGCTAACTTAATTCTGCTTTTATTACCTTAATGAAATATGAAATAGGAACATAAAAAATGAAAACCTTCAATAATTCAATGGTGAAAGCATTTGAGCTAGAAATTATAAATATTTAATATATTGAAATTTACACAATTATCTGTAAACAAAACCACACTGGCCATAGCTTTCGCAGAAGCGGTGGTTCCAATGCCGCGGCGGTGGAGGATTCGTCGCAGAAGTGGTGGAGAAATATGGCCAACTGACTACATTTATGCTGTCATTGGTAAGTTTTCTAATGAGTTTTTCAAGTTTGACTGAAAACAACCAGTGAGACAGGAGCACACATGTGTACTCTTCCAACCACAAACACTTGCTCAGTGCAATTCTTTGTCATTAATGTAAACACTTCTGTACAGTTTGACGAGGGACTGTCGTTTTTGTAGAATTCCCATTAAAAACGATAAAATCTTGTACAAAGCGACCCATTAGCACGTTTGTAGCAAATCGTAAGTACCGCACTGTCAAGCAAAAACTATTTCTTCATAATAGGTGAATTTCCGTTACAGGCATATGAAAAAATCGACTAAAAACGATTCCAACGCAGTGTGCGGTGGGTACAATTGCAACGCATTACAGTGGATCTTGTTTCTTTAATGTTCATTATGGACTTTGAACTAAGTAAACAGCATTTTCCTGGGATTTTGATTGGGGTAGGTCCATGAAATCACTTTGACATCAGACAGCAATAGAAACTTAATGTTTAGTAATAGTATACTACTGATTTGCACTTCCATTCTGTTGAATGCACACACGAAAAGCTTTATTTTACAAAATCAACTGCCAAATAATAACGCAATGTTCTTTCGTACTAAATACACCTCAGTTATGATAATTCGTATTAACGCATGAAGGTTTTCTCCATTTTCCTTTTCCCTTATTATATACAAAATATCAACTGACAATATCGATTGTTTGATTAAATGCTTACCACATGCGACTTTTACATCAAAGAACAGACCAGACCAACTTATCTAATATACAAACTGACAGGGTTTCTGCTGTCCCTTATTTTTGTTTTGGCCACATAATAGCGAGGTCGTGTACGCACTGGGGTGGGGGCGGGGGAGTATTCTCCAACACACTGCATATGCTGCAACCATTTGTCATTTTTATAGGGTTTTTTATCAGGTTTTAGCATATTTAAGTATGTTCCTAGCTGTAATTTCTCTTCAGTTGTTATAATAAGAATAACTGAAATGAGATAATTCCTTGTCGTCTTCTTTGCACCAGCACAAGGAGAGCTGTGACAGTTTTCAGAGTAGAATGAAGTTTTTGTTTTTCATTTATTGTAACATTTCTTTCTGCTTGTCTGTTGTTAGTTGTTTGTACTCTGTTTCTCCATTTATCTTTCAATGTTAAACTTAGCCTTAGAATCATCAAGATAAACATTACTGAAGATAAGGCCATGAATGTGGCGTATGGTGTTAACAAGCTTTTCCTTTGATTTGACCTGGTGACCTAGTTTTTGACCCCACATGACAAGTTTCGAACTTGACCTAGAGATTGTTAAGATAAAAATTCCATGCACAGAGTGCCTAATCACGTGATCGCGCTATGTCATTTTGAGCTCGAAAGTGAAAGTAGAAAGGTAAACAAAAATTGAAAATCAGGGCGGAAGTTTTTAAATCTATATATTGTGTTTATATCATGCCTATCATTTGATGATCATGTGATTGGGCACACATATGTATGTTTGTATCAAATCCAAGCATAAATGAAACCTTATATGGCTGAGAGGGCCAGAAAAGAAAATATGCCCCTTTCAGGGGTAGTATCTCTTGAACATATAAAGGAATCTAGCTGGTTTTCAATAGGAACTGAGATCTTATTGTGACTTAATTTGTGTGTAAGTGTGGTTAAAGTCGTAAGTAAAATGGCACTGCTATCATGTTCATAAGGTGAACATTTTGGCTCCTTCAGAGATTAAAATCTGTTGAAAAATGAGGTCTCTATCGTGTTCACAAGAAATTGTGGACGGACGACGGACATAGACGACTGACGGACGATGGGCAATCAAATAATCTCATCTTGTCACTACGAAAAAAAATCTAAACTTTTTCCTTGACACTTTGAGATTCTGTGGTAAACGTCTGAAAATAAAAGGATATTGTTGAAGAAGAGGTAAATTAGCCTACTTGTAAAAAGTCTTAACTCCTATAACACAGCTGCTCAATGGCATTTTGTTATGGTATGCTACGTATTAGTAATTGTATTGTACTTTAGTCAAGCTGGTTTATCATACGATGCAGAAGTCGCATGTGGTCAGCATGTGGTCAGCATTTAATCAGAAAATCAATATTGTCACTTGACATTTTGTATTTACGGATGTGCAAAGTGATATCATGTTTATTCTAAACTTTCAGTTTCTGTTGCTATCTTATGTCAAAGTGATTTCATGGCCCTACCCAATCAAAATTTTGGGAAAATGCTGTTTACTCCAATTTAATGTCAATAGTGAACTTTAAAGAAACAAGATCCACCGTAATGTGTTGCAAATTGTATCCACTGCACACTGCGTTGGAATCATTTTTGGTCAATCATTTTGTATGCTTGCAATGAAAAATCACCGATTATGGAGAAAAAGTTTTTGCTTGACAGTGTCAGACTTACATTTAGATGCAAACGTGCTCAGGGGTCGTTTTGTACAAGATTTTACCCTTTCTGATAGAAATTCTACAAAAATGGCAGTCCCTCGTCAAACTGTACAGAAGTGTTTACATTAATGACAAAGAATTGCACTGAACAAGTGTTTGTGGCTGGAAGAGTACACATGTGGGCTCCTGTCTCACTGGTTGTTTTTCAGTCAAACGTGAAGCACTCGTTAGAAAAAGTACCAATGAGAGCATAAATTTAGTCAGTCGGCCATATTTCTCCACCCCATCTGCCATGAATCTAAAAATCCACCGCAGCGGCGTTGGAACCACCGCTTCTGCGAAAGCTATGGCCAGTGTGAAAACAAAGATGTAAAAATGATATACAATATTAAAAGAAATTAGATTCAAAAGAAAATTAATTAAATTAATTTCAATCCCTTAGATTATACTTTTTCAGAAATTATATCTTCACAAACCAGACTATATGGAAATTTCCTATGTAATATAAACAGATATTCCTGCCTTTCAACTGAAGCCTGATTCAGGTGTCTGAGTAATTATTATTTCTTTTAAAACAAAACATGTACAGTAGCGTATTAATTACAACGTAACATCTTCATCTGGTTTTAATTCTCTTGACTACAATATTTAACAAATACTTGGTAACAAGTGTCTTATAAATCAGCATACATTGTATCTACAGGGAGCTTTCAATTTTATATTTTCCTAAAGAAAGATATGCTAAATCATAAGATGGGAGAATTTTGAACAGAAAAATTATGGGTTTGATAAGTGCGAACTCAGCTGGGAATAGCTGATCATTTTGGAAACAATCATCACCTATTTGATAGAGTATATAGGCCACATGCAGTAAAGCTTCCATACAATACTGCCTAACAAAGCTAGTAACATTGCACATCTTATAAGGAAAAAGCTGGTTGGTATAGACTCTTATGTATATAAACTACAATGTTGAAGCCTAAAGGGCAACAATGTTGAGTCCATTATTTGTTGACATGCCTACTGAATGACTCAAACATTTCAGCCAATTAAAAAAAGTTTCATTTCAATATCTTGACCCAAACTAAAGTTATCTAACAGAAATGATCACCCACAAAAAGAAATTAATTTAAGTCCATAAAAAAATCTTTAGAAGAAAAAAAAAGAAATTGCATTATACAGAAGATCATCTAAAAACCATTAAAATTGAGAAAGATTATTCAAATTTGTTGACACTGTTTTAAGTTTTTTTTTTTTTTAGAATATCTTTTAATTAGCTCACTGAAAGGTTTCATTTCAATATCCAGAGGATGTCACTGCAGAGTATGGATATATTACTACTGTCAATTTAGCTTAACCCTAGGGGAAACCTAGCCTGTAAGTGGTAAATACTTCCTTAAACAGTTCAATGACAACTATCATATTTTCAGCAATGAATTCAGTCTCATTTTATTACTTAATACACCCTCAGTTGGAACACAAGGCAAGGGTATAGGGTAAGAGCAGATGTCTCTAGAACTAGATTGAGTATATATTATCTAATTTAACTTTAAACTTTAATATTTAAGGTTGGCAACAGCTACAGCTGTAGTATAACTGCAATTCCTATGTGAATATCCATTGTTCCAAACTTATAAAAACTTTGGTGTTCCCAAAAACCCTTTATAAGTAGAGGTAAATTGAAATATGCACTATAACAGCCATACAAAACGTCTGTATACCAGCCAGTTAATTAACAACACTATACAGTGAAATCTTGCACCATCTATATCTCAGTGTCCCCTATATCAACTCCACATACAGAAGATAATGGTGGGAAAAACTGGTTGTCTAATTTGAATTTATTACAGGATACAAAATCTCTTAATCCCATAAAGAAGACACGGATGTTTTAGAAAATAAGAAACCATGTTGCTGATATGTTGTTGCCTTTGTGTTTAATTCAGTTAAGTCCCTTTTAAACCTTGTAGAGTGATTAAAGTATGAAAGCCACATGGTAAGGCACCTGAAATCTTAACTGTTATCTAAAATACTAAAGAATCTATATTATTTGCAATGGATTTATTTCCTCTAATTTAACTCAGTTATTATCTCCAAAATATTATCATAATGTGGCACATATCTTTGGAATCTGGAAAAAAAGGGAGATAAAACATAATTTAGCTACAATAAGAAGGTTTTAGTGCCACTGCATGGTAATTTTAAATGAAACACTTTACAGAATGATCAGTTTTTAATGAACTTCTTCTCTGCTTTTTCAATTAATGGCCAATAACTTAAATTACAGCTGCTATTAATCTTGGTATAAAGTGTAACTCTATAACATCAATTATATATTCATATTTTTAACTACCTTGGGTACATGTAATTAATTCCCTGAACAGAATTCTATTAATACTTCAATATTAATTAATAGCATCTAATACAGCTTATCAATTAGAAATCAGTTCTGTCGCAAGATGATATGTGTAAATTTGAGATTCTTCAAATGGATTTATGCAAATTAGTGTTTACAGATGAGGGTGTTTAATAAGCCGATTATTTAAATCAATTAGCTATAACTTTTATGCATTAAAATCAAATCAATTCAAGCTTACTGCTTCTAACAAATATGAAATGTCAAATTCAAAACAACCACCTCATAGTGATTTAAGAAACTAAGTTCAGAAACAAGTTGTTTGTTAACAAATCTGACATTCATATTACTTAGTAATAATAAACTATGATAATCCATTTTACAGATCTTCAATAACAAGACATTAAAAGAAGTGAAAACAGTCCTTCCTTCTTAACAAGCATCAAACTGACCTTGACCTTACTGGCCACTTAGCGCAGAATGGACACAGAAGATTTCTTTTGCATATACATGTAGTAGCCTTTACATATGCAAACCATACCTTATGTGTATGCAGGTGGTAGCCTTTAAATGTGTACACCATACTTAATGTGTATGCAGTTGGTAGCCTTTACATGTGTATACTGCATGCAAGTATGCAAGTGGTAGCCTTTTCATGCATACACCATATATTAAGTTATGCAGGTGGTTGGTTGCCTTTACATGCATACACCATATATTAAGTTATGCAGGTGGTCGCCTTTACATGCGTACACCATATATTAAGTGTATGCAGGTGGTAGCCTTTACATGTGTACACCGAACCTTAAGTGTATGCAGGTGGTAGCCATTACATGTGTACACCATACCATATGTGTATGCAGGTGTTTGCTTTTACATGCGTACACCATATATTAAGTGTATGCAGGTGGTAGCCATTACATGTGTACACCGTACCATATGTGTATGCAGGTGGTCGCCTTTACATGCGTACATCAAATATTAAGTGTATGCAGGTGGTCGCCTTTACATGCATACACCGTACCATATGTGTATGCAAGTGGTCGTCTTTACATGCGTACACCATATATTTAGTGTATGCAAGTGGTCGCCTTTACATGCGTACACCATATATTAAGTGTATGCAGGTGGTCACCTTTACATGTGTACACCATATATTAAGTGTATGCAGGTGGTAGCCTTTACATGTGTACACCGTACCATATGTGTATGCAGATGGTAGCCTTTACATGTGTACACCGAACCTTAAGTGTATGCAGGTGGTAGCCTTTACATGTGTACACCGAACCTTAAGTGTATGCAGGTGGTTGCCTTTACATGTGTACACCGTACCATATGTGTATGCAGGTGTTCGCTTTTACATGCGTACACCATATATTAAGTGTATGCAGGTGGTAGCCATTACATGTGTACACCATACCATATGTGTATGCAGGTGGTCGCCTTTACATGCGTACACCATATATTAAGTGCAGGGCTCCGGAAATTTTGATAACTCAATCGGTCCGAAACGAAAATCCTGACATCGGCGCTACCCCACCCACCACATTCTCAATATTACATATTTTGTAAAACGTGATAGGGTAAAGAAATGAGCATGTCATGCATTTAAACCGAGTTACCAGTCACCGCGCGTTACCATACAATGAAGACAGTTATTCAGTGTTATGTGTGATCGTTACTTTGTTTAAATTTCGATGTTTTTCCGAGATAATATGAGGCATTGACACCGTGTGCGTAACTAGTCTAAAAGCCAACGCACGTGACTTCGATACCGTATACACGGCAGATACTTTGTGATGTTTCCTCATTTTTTGACGGAATTCTATAAAATACAATGCATCAAAGTGAGTTACACGACACATATTCTCTGCTAAACAGCCTCAGTATTTAAAGAATACTCCGCCGCGGACCGAATGTGTACGCTATTTGAACGCTGAGATCGAATTTCCCGCATGTATAGTACCAAAACGTCACGCGGGTTGGCCACGGATATTTCATTTCACTTACGTTGTACTTCAATAAGCAACTACATTTTATAAAGTTATATGTTCTCTTCTGATGTAAACAAAATTTCAATTTGAAACGTTTTTTAAAAGACCGATTTGATAAACAGTGCCACTCCGGTTTTCTTTATCATTCGTGGTTGCCCGTCCATTATTTTCTTTTTTGTACAGTCGGGTTGCAAAGACGATTTTCTGCATTTGTTTCAACTGGAGCCCCAACAAATGAATCATGTAATTTTTTCAAATCAAGTAATTATAAAAATTATTTTTATCGGTTTTCCGTGTGATGTCTCATTAAATCAAAGACCTATAATGTACAATTATAGCTCTTTGATTAAATGCAGCGGCCATTTGTTTGTTACCGCGATCAAACATAGCCATCCGTCGGATTCTAAATAAAAGAAGTGGATCCCCGTCGAAATGATTTGGATCCAGTCAGAAACGTTAGGAAACCAGTCAAAAATGTTTAATACACCGCAGTCGGCTGTCTGCAAACATTAAAGGATGTGCCGCGCGAGCACTGATTGCGTCACGCGCTAATTACGGACCGATTATCAAAGTGACAATCAGACCGATTGACACATTTATTGATTATCTGAAGGTGCGACCAACAATTTCCTACTTGGTAGGTGATCGTGTGTTGAGATATCAGACCGAAATTTATTCTTTTCTCCATTTTTACGGGACCGATTTTTTTCGTTTTTTCACTTCACGAATTGGTCTGAAAAGTCAAAAATCGGTCCAAAACCGACAAACCGGCAAATTTCCGAAGCCCTGATTAAGTGTATGCAGGTGGTAGCCTTTACATGTGTACACCGTACCATATGTGTATGCAAGTGGTCGTCTTTACATGCATACACCATATATTAAGTGTATGCAGGTGGTCGCCTTTACATGCGTACACCATATATTAAGTGTATGCAGGCGGTCGCCTCTACATGCGTACACCATATATTAAGTGTATGCAGGTGGTCGCCTTTACATGCGTACACCATATATTAAGTGTATGCAGGCGGTCGCCTCTACATGCGTACACCATATATTAAGTGTATGCAGGCGGTCGCCTCTACATGCGTACACCATATATTAAGTGTATGCAGGCAGTCGCCTCTACATGCGTACACCATATATTAAGTGTATGCAGGCAGTCGCCTCTACATGCGTACACCATATATTAAGTGTATGCAGGCGGTCGCCTTTACGTGAGTACACCATATATTAGGTGTATGCAGGTGGTAGCCTTTTCTTGTTTACACTGTACCTTAGTTGTATGCATGATATGCATGTAAAACGACTGCTTGCTGTGCAAAATAATTTATATGTTCAATGTCTTTTCTGTGCAACCATAGTTTTCTTTTTTTCTGGACAAGTACCTCAACAAAAACACCCAAAAAACATGACATAAATCAGAATCACTGAATGGTAAACAATCCTATCTATTATCCTATCTAGGCCTCAGATTATAACAAGAGGGCAATGATGGCCCTGTATCGCTCACCTGAGTACCACTGCTCAAAATGATATGATCAAGTTTTGACATAGAGCACATAGGCATACACATTAAATATCATCAGGATAAACATTTTCTTGTAACAGTCCCTTTTGACCTATTCAGGGCCAAATTCCATACCAAGTTTGAGGGTCCTAGGCTTAAATGCTGCATTTTTGTACTAACATGACTATTCCTTACCCTGGAAGACTTAAATAACATTTAAAACCAATCTCATTAGATGCTGCTGAGATATATTCATTTACATAAAATAAAGGGAGGTAATTTGTCATAAATTCAGTCAAAAGTCATCTACTCTGATTGTCCGAGTCCATCTGATGGCACAAATGACATTTCAAATCAGTATCTTTATTGGTTACTGGGATACACCCATTTTAATTTGAAACAAAGGGAGGTAATTTGACATAAAATTAGTCCATAGCTATCTACCCTGATTGCCTCAGTCCAACTAAAGACAATAATGAAATTTCAAATGAGTTCTATAAATATTTACTGAGATAAATCCATTTTTATTGAAATCAGGGGAGGTAATCATGCATTGGTATATGCATGTAGAAGTACGGAGTACAAGCCTATACAACATTGAGTTATCAAATATGACTATTTCTTACCATAGAAGACATAAATAACGTTTCAAACCAATCTCATTAGAAGCTGCTAAGGTGTATTCATTTAGATAAAAAATAAAGGGAGGTAATTTGTCATAAATTCAGTCAATATGTATCTTCACTGATTGTCCAAGTCCATTTGTTGACATAAATGAAATTTCAGATCAGTATCTTCATTAGTTACAGAGATATACCCATTTAAATTTAAAATAAAGGGAGGTAATTTGACATAAAATCAGTCCATAGTTATCTACCCTGATGGTCTCAGTCCAACTAATGACAATAATGAAATTTCAAATAAGTCCTATCAGTACTTACTGATATAAATCCATTTTGATTACAATCAGGGGAGGTAATCAGATAAAAAATAACTCTGGAACCTACGATTGGATCTGACAGATTCGTCATGGAATCCAAGATTTATTGTTGTTGAAGATATTTTAGAAGTTTGCATCAAATCAAACCATAAATGAAGTCTCTATATGGCTGCAAAAGCCAAAATAGCAATTTTTGGACCTTTAAGGGGCCATAACTCTAGAACCCATGATGGAATCTGGCCACTTCAACAAAGGAACCGAGATCTTATGGTGACACAAGTTTTGTGCAAGTTTGATTAAATTCAAATCATAAATGAAGCTGCTATTGTGCAGAAAAGGTCAAAATAGCTAATTCTGGCCCTTTCAGGGGCCATCACTCTGGAACCCATAAAGGAATCTGGCCAGTTCAAGAAAGGAACCAAGATCTTATGGTGATACAAGTTGTGTGCAAGTTTGGTTAAAATCAAATCATAAATGAAGCTGCTATTGTGCAGACAAGGTCAAAATAGCTAATTTTGGCCCTTTCAGGGGCCATAACTCTGGAACCCATAATGGGATCTGGCCGGTTCAACAAGGAACCGAGATCTTATGGTGACACAAGTTTTGTGCAAGTTTGATTAAATTCAAATCATAAATGAAGCTGCTATTGTGCAGACAAGGTCAAAATAGCTAATTCTGGCCCTTTCAGGGGCCATAACTCTAGAACCCATAATGGAATCTGGCCAGTTCAAGAAAGGAACTAATACCTTATGGTGATACAAGTTGTGTGCAAGTTTGGATCAAATCAAACAATATAGCTGCTATTGTGCAGACAAGGTCAAAATAGCTAATTTTGGTCCTTTCAGGGGCCATAACTCTGGAACCCATAATTGGATCTGGCCAGTTCAAGAAAGGAACCAAGATCTTATGGTGATACAAGTTGTGTGCAAGTTTGGTTAAAATCAAATCATAAATGAAGCTGCTGTTGTGCAGACAAGGTCATAATAGCTAATTCTGGCCCTTTCAGGGGCCATAACACTAGAACCTATAAAGAAATCTGGCCAGTTCAAGAAAGGAACCAAGATCTTATGGTGATACAAGTTGTGTGCAAGTTTGGTTAAAATCAAATCATAAATGAAGCTGCTGTTGTGCAGACAAGGTCATAATAGCTAATTCTGGCCCTTTCAGGGGCCATAACACTAGAACCAATAAAGAAATCTGGCCAGTTCAAGAAAGGAACCAAGATCTTATGGTGATACAAGTTGTGTGCAAGTTTGGTTAAAATCAAATCAAACACAAGAAACGCAGCAATGCCACGAAACCAGGTTTTCAACACTTTTCATAAGAATAAACAAGAGTGCCGGAATGTCACAACATACGCCCGTCACAGCAAATTTCTTTACTCTAGCACCTGTATTTGCAGATGTAATTTTAATTTTGTGGTTGTTTAGTAATCATTGTAATTCTTTTGTCCACAAAAAAACTCCTTACCAGGTAGAGATACCTTAAAATACACCTAAAATTAGAAAGTAACAACTATGTTGTACCACAGAAAAGTGGTCTTGGTTTTTCCCTACGGTCAATTATAAAAAAGTTACAATATAAGTTATTTATAGTAACAACTAAGGGAAGTTAATCTTAAAAAAAAAAAAAAATTGTAAGTCCACACAGAAATCCTTACCAGGTAGAGATTGGTCAAAATACACCTCAAAATTGGATGTAACATGCATGTTGTACTACAGAAAAGTGGTCTCGATTTTTCCCTACGTCTAGTAATGAAAAAGTTACAATATAAGCTATTTATAGTAACAACAAAGGGAAGTAATTCTAAAGAAGGGAACTCCGCAAGACACTTCGTCTCATGATGGTGTATAATTGTGCCAAGTTACATCAAAATCCCTCTATGCATGAAGAAGATATGCTCTGGACAAAGTATTCATTCTTGTATCCTTTGACCTCTAAGTGTGACCTTGACCTTAGACCTAGGGACCTGGTTCTTGCGCACGACACTCCGTCTCATGATGGTGAACAATTGTGCCAACTTTCATCAAAATCCCTCCATGCATGTAGAAGATATGCTAACCCTAACCCTAACCTAACCCTAACCCTATTTTTAGTAACAATGACCTTGACCTTGATCCCAGAAACCCCAAAATCAATCCCTAGCTACAACTTTATATAAGTTTTCTATACACCAAGTTTCATCATGATAGCTCATTCCTAAGTTAAGTTATTGACCGGAAACCCTTTTTCTATTTTAAGTAACAGTGACCTTGACCTTGACCCCAGAAACCCCAAAATCAATCCCAGCCTTTGTCTTGATATAAGCCACATACATACCAAGTTTTATTCAAATATCTTTACCGAAACAAAAGTTATTGACCGGAAACCCTTTTTCTATTTTAAGTAACAGTGACCTTGACCTTGACCCCAGAAACCCCAAAATCAATCCCAGCCTTTGTCTTTATATAAGCTACATACATACCAAGTTTTATTCAAATATCTTTACCGAAACAAAAGTTATTGACCGGAAACCCTTTTTCTATTTTAAGTAACAGTGACCTTGACCTTGACCCCAGAAACCCCAAAATCAATCCCAGCCTTTGTCTTGATATAAGCTACATACATACCAAGTTTTATTCAAATATCTTTACCGAAACAAAAGTTATTAACCGGAAACACCAGTTTGACGCCGCCGCCGCCGCCGCCGCCGCCCACCCGCCCGACCGACATCTACCCCAACCTAATAACTCGGGTTTTAACGAAAACCTGGTTAAATATAGCTGCTATTGTGCAGACAAGGTCAAAATAGCTAATTTTGGCCCTTTCTGGGGCCATAACTCTGGAACCCATATTGGGATCTGGCCAGTTCAAAAAAGGAATCGAGATCTTATGGTGATACAAGTTGTGTGCAAGTAACGTTAAAATAAAATCATAAATGAAACCATTATCCTGCAGACAAGAAATTGTTGACACACGGACTGACGCAGACGAAGCTCACCTTGTCACTATATGACAGGTGAGCTAGAAAAGATATGCTTTATAAGAAAAACAAGTAATTGAAAATTGTATTTAAGAAAAGCTGAATAAGGCAGCAGGAGGCATTAAAAACCAATATAAAAACAAACTAAAGGTATAATAATTTATCATATTTACCTATCATATGATTCTCTAGAAAAGTTTTAAAGACTCCATAATCAGTAAGTCTAAAGAAAGTCTACAAAAACTTTCCTTTATAAAGGGACATACCTCCTTAAATACCTCATTATATCAAAAACAAATAAATAAACATACGCAAAGTAAAAAAAAAATCAAAAATATTAACCTAGTGTATAAGAAACAGAGAAATTTCTTCTTGTTTACTTGAAAATTAAGACAGAACAATTAGTACTCTGTTGAACTCACAAAACTTTTTTATACACATACTTATAATTACTAAGAAATAAAGTATTTATAAATTTTGAAAAATATCACAAAAATCTAGAGGTAAGTCTCTTTAAAACTTTTTGTTCCCTGTATAAAATTGAGAGGAAAAATGAAGTTAACAAATATCCGCTTTCCTTAAAGTATGACATTGCAGATACCCGAGAAGTTTTAAATGTATAATATTGTTATGTGATCTCTTTAAATAAATCTTTTTTTAAATGTTTCGTTAAGGTTTAGGAGTATATCACCAAAACACAGAAATATTTTACAAATGAATAACATTGTTACCAATATTTTACTTAACCATTACATGTTCTGCCGTACTGTCCCCTACTGAAAATATTCTGAAAAAGTTGTCCCCCTTTGAAAATGAATGCCATTTGTAAAGAAATAAAAATAAACAATTGCTGAAAACTGTGTTCCACTTAATTATGTAAAATTTCAACACTCGCATGCGATTGCAAATGAATCAAAACTAACATGTGTAACAGTTCTTTGAAAATGGTGAGTTTTTGAAGGCGTTTGACTGCCCGGAAGTGGGTCCCATTTAGGAAGTCTTTTTTTCGGAATTCAATGTTTATTTTAGTATACTGACACTTGTTTTGTTGTTTTTGTAATGATAGCGTGTATATTACTTATATTACTCTACAAAACAAGTGTCAGTATACTGATATAAGCATTGAATTCCGAAAAAAGAACTGTTTAAACAGGCCCCACTTCCAGACAGTCAAGCGCTTTTAAAAACTCACCATTTTCAAGGAACTGTTACACATGTTTGTTTTGATGCATTTGTTATAGCGTGCAAGTGTTGAAATTTCACATAACTAGGTGGAACACAGTTTTCAGCGATTGTTTATTTTTATTTCTTTACAAATGACATTCATTTTCAAAGGGGGGCAACTTTTCAGAATATTTTCAGTACGGGACAGTACGGCAGAACATGTAATGGTCAGGTAAAATATTGGTAACGATGTTGTTCGTTTATAAAATATTTCTGTGTTTTGGTGATATACTCCTAAACCTTAAAGTTTGGGAATAAATGAGTAGCCACCTGACAATGTCTGCTCAGGTGACCTAGTAAGCCATCAATCCTCAGGTTTTGCACTAGGAAACTTTTTGTTGCTATTATTTTCAAAGCATCATTGTTCTTATACAATAGAAAGCTGTAATTTTGGAAAATCTGTACATCATATCATACCATTTCAAAATTTTCAACTTTTTCACTTGTATTGTTTGGCTTTTTGAATAAATCGATCTATCTGATAAAAGAAAACGCTATAATTTTACATGTCATATCAAAATAATTTATTTGCATGCTTTAATAACCAACTCTTATTCAAGTCCATACAATATCCCTTAAAAAGACTAAGCTATAATTGACTGAATTGATCTTTAATTTCTCAATTGCCTATTATTCAACATAACTGCTTATTGATGGAAATTAAAATCTTTTGAAAACCACTTGTCAATGATTCGTTTTTATTTATGTTCATTTCTATTCTATAGGTAAACACAAGGCGAACAAAATGGGTGACAATGCAGTAAAACAGTAATTTGAAAACATCTTTACAGAAGAAAGAACTCGTACAATTGGAAGAAAGAGTTTAATTGCTGCTAATAAAGAATTGAGATGGGTGTCACACTTTAAGCAATATGACCACTTTATTCAAAATTAGTTATAATAGGGTTCTCAAGATTTTGCTTTTTATTAATAAATCAGTCTTACTCAATCCTTAACCTATGTTGTTGTTTTGTTTGTTTTGTACTTCTCATCAGCACCAGATATATATTTTCAAATATTGCTTGTTTCATGACTTATAATTCAAATTTATCTACTAATGGTTGATCCATGAATTTCAGTAGTAAAAAAGTGTTTCATACTTAATACTATTTTTTGTTTCAGCAGTTTTAAAGGAAATATCATATATTTATTTTGATTACCCCATCTGCAGAATATAAGACAGATGTTACATATTAAATTCTGCTTTTTTAACCTCAACATAGAAAGTCTAATATGTTATTCATGATATCATAAGAAACATGGGGGAAATAAGCTTTTACAAAAAAACCTTCACTGAAACATAGTAAGCCATCATCATGAAGATACCAGGCTGTAGCTTTTGTCTGGGGTAATTTATGTAAAATTGTACCATATATATTTACACACAAAATACTTTTTGTTGTAAAGTAATCTTTTTTCATGACATAAGTGGTACAATAATGTATGGAAACCAAACCAAGTGTAAGAAACAAATTTTTGAAGGAGTTATTATAATGAAGAACAGGTTGAGAAAAGGGTTGATAAATATCCCGACACCAACATCTTTTCAACACATTCTGCGGGTTTACCTTGCAACCTTGCCTAACACTTTGACAAGTGACGGAATGAAATTAGGCAGAAAATCTATTAAATTGGCACCTTAGGATCATAACAAATTACCAAGCTACCAATAATGCAATAGACATAATTACCTGTAAGAGTAGTAGCATTATATCAAATAGTGTCATCGTAACCAGGTAGATAGGTGGGGAATATCACCTCCACCAGACAGGCTATTTGTTCTATAGGCAATATAATTAGGCAAATTATCTCACATTATCTTGTCCAAATAGAAATTATCATGGTGAGGTAACAGAGAGGTAGCAGGGGTTGTAATGCTTACCATCTCCCTGCAGTGACAAAGCCTTCCCAGAATACTTCTGTAAATAATGAACTAGTTCTTGGCTAAATGCTTTCTAAATTAGTTTAATTACTGTGCACTAGCTGCTAGATACAAAACTGCAATTTAAGATTTTAACAAAGAAATAAGGTTGGCATATATGAATAAACTTGATTATAATATTATATTGCAGCAAACATAAAATGCATTATTTATACTGACGATGTTTATTCGTAATTTTTCAACCAGTTTATAAACATAATCTCAATTTGGATGAAAACAATAAACAAATAATATGGTCTGAATAAATATGTCAATTGTGTGATTATTTCATCAAGCACTTGTTTCTTTGTAAATATTTGAATTTTACACCCTGGTGTGCTATACCTTGAGTAACTGTCTGCCAACTTAAGTTTACTCCGAAAACAACAACCCTTCTTTTTAATCTAATTTTCAACTTTATATGAATTTCATTGGCCTACACAAACTACACTTGCCTTTTTCACTTAACAGACAATAAAAGACTGTAGTAGTTGATTGGAAAATTAAGACTTTTGATGAAAAACACCTGAAAATCACTCTAAACATGGTGCCATAGGGATTTTTATTGTTGATATTACAGGCTAATGGTCTTGAAATTTAATACCCTGCTTACAACTTCAAACATCTTCATAGTTCACTTATTTTATGAACATAAAATTAAACATTCTTTCACAATTACAATGTATGCTTTCATTAGTACTAAATCTCATAACTGTAACATTTTAAGCTTTTTGGTGCAATTCCAAGTTTTTCGGTACTTTACCAATAACAGTTAAGCGATGAAGATTATTTCAAAATGCAAAATACCAATAGGCATCTTTCAAAAAAATCTTCTTGATTCACGTATTTGAAATCTTTTTAACAATATATTCATTCAGGAGGGGATATGAAATTATAAGCAGCAGTATTTGTAATTGTATTTTACAGTAAACATTTATATATCACAATGGGATGTTGTCTGTTGTCCACTACCTTACTTTGATTTTGGTCTAGAGTTACGGATGTGCATTACATTACAACTTATATTAATTCTCAATTCTGACCAAACATATCTTTTACATTTATCTTTCTTCAAACTGTATAAAATAATCTCAGTTCAAAAATAATACAAGCAATAAAAAGTCAAAACTAACAAGTAAGAAATTATAAAAACAGATTTTTTTTTATTGTCAAAATGCAAGTTTTCATAATATTATAATATAACAATTTATGACAGTAAGCAACATTTATGGGTCTCATCATGATTCAATATCAGGTCATAAAAATCAAAACAGGAGTCAAAAATATGAAATAAATGTTGGCCTTTAAGTTAACATTAACTAAACTTCATATTACTTTTACAGACTATTCATGTATTAAAGGACACTTATAGTTCAAGATTAATGATTAATCAAACACAATCACACCAATATCACGAGTCCAGCTCTTAGAGAACACCAAGCTTCCGTTAAAGTTTTCCATGGAGTAAGAAGAGAATCGGGTGATAAAACAGTAACATTTTCACTGGAGCCCCGTTTAGAAGCTATTATGTATACTGCATGAAATTTAAAATGAAAAGCAGATATCTTAATGATTTCTGTTTTTGTCTCAGATCCAGAAAACTGGCCATAACTTGAATTGAAATACTGTTTAATAGGATGTAAAGATAATTAAACATATAACAGAATATTAAATAAAGCATGCAATCCAATTATTGACAAGCCATAAAGAGTTAAGCATAAACTGAACTTATGTCTTACAGTCTCAAATTTATTCGTATTAAATGAAACTACTGCCAGCTTGGAACATTAATTTTTACCATGGCATTTTAATTACATTGCAGCACATTGTTAACCATGACTTTTACTCACCTTAAAATGCCGATGATTGTTGTCTAAACCATTTTTCTGGATAAGATCATCATCAGAAAAAACATCATCTTCTAATGAGAAACTGACTTCTTTTTTCTTCTTTTCATTAAGTAAACTGTCCTCTGATGGTAGTGAAAAAACTGTTATACTGCCATCAAATACTTGTCTGTCATTTATATCTGGATCTACTTTAATTTGATTATTGTTCTTTCTTTTCTGTTCTTCCTTTCTTTCCCTGTCTATTCTTCTAATGATGCAAATGGTGGCCAAAATTCCAAGGGAGAGAACAACTGTTACTATGCCAACTATAATTGCTATCAAGAAGTTCTGGTTACTCAAGACATCAGTAGATACTTCTGTTTTAGTTGCATTGCTTGATTTTATTCTGATGAAAAGCACACATGGTGATGTTTTTGCTCTAGGTTTACCATAATCTGACACAAGTATATCTAGTTTGAACAGTTTACCTACTTCCACTGAATCTACTGATTTTGTAATTTGAATTTCACCCGTGTTTGGATTTATTTGAAACAGCTCAGAATCATTTCTGGCAATAATGTCAAATCTCAGTCGACTATTTCCAGTTCCAATTTCATCAGCATCACTGGCAAGAACTCTTGTCACTATCTGCCAAGGTTTTGCCGACTGCACCACAGAAGCTGTATTGTTATCTGGTCTTGGAAAGCGAATTTCAGGATACATATCATTTGCATCAGATACTAGAACTACTACAGTGCCTGTACTGCTGAGCGGATTTTCACCTTTATCAGTTGCAATTACTTTGAACTCATATCTATCTTGAGCCTCACGATCTAATTCTTGGTTTGTTTTAATATTTCCATTCGAAAACATAATAAAAGGAATGTTATCTCTATCATCTGGATGTATTTTGTATTCAACCTGAGCATTAACTCCAAGGTCATTGTCTGTAGCAATAACGTTTCCAACTGGAGTATCAGCTGGGAGATTTTCTAGCACAACAATTGTAAAAGGGGACATTTTAAATACTGGTTTCTCATCATTTACATCTGTGATGTGTAAGTTAATCATAGCGGAGCCAGTTTTGGATGGTTCCCCTTCTTCTCCTTCATCTATAGCATAAATCGGGAAAACATATGATGATATGGTGTCTCTATCCAGAGACCTGTTCAGCCGTAGATTAGCAATGTTATTTGGTAAATTTTCAAAATAGAAGTAATTCTTGTGAGTGTATCTTTTTGAAATTTCAAAGCTTACTTTAGAGTTTTTGCCTGAGTCTAAATCTGTAGCACTAACTTGAAGAATAAAATCTCTGACTGGTAAATCTTCTCTCACATTTTTTGTATACGGAGACTCGGTAAAGACTGGTGTGTTATCATTTTTATCCAAGATGGAAATATTGAAAGATGCTGAAGCGGGCAGTGGTGGTTTACCATTATCCTGGCAATGAACTGTGACAGTCTGGATCTGATTCCTCTCATAATCAAGCGGTTGTGCAACAAAAATCTTATACTTATTCATATCAATTCTCTGTATATCGAAGTCTATACTCTGTATTATACAGCTAGCCATTCCTTGCTTTCCTTCATCATGGTCCACAACCTCAACAAAGGCAACCACTTTTCCTATATTTGCAGACTCTGGAACTTCTGCATTGTCATTTTGGGTTAACAAATTCATAACAATCTTAGGTGCATTATTTCCTGTGTTTTCAATATTAACAATAACAAAAGTCTGTGTTGACAATGACTGTCCATCAATGGGATTATCGTAGGCTTCCACAATAATCCTATAGATTTTACCCGGAGAATACACAATTTTCTCTTTTAGAATAATTTCACCAGTATCTTCGATAATACCAAATTTATCAAAAATTTCGTTACTCTGATGAGGACTTAGTTTATACTTAATCTTGCCATTGTCTTCTGAGTCTAAATCTGTTGCATTCAGCTGAATGATTACCTCCCCTTCCATTGTCTCCTCAGTCACTGTACAGTTGTAGGATGGAGAATCAAATTGTGGTTGATTGTCATTTGCATCTGAAACTATTATAAATACTGGCAGTCTCCCTTGTCGTGGCGGAATGTCACCATCGAAAGCTGTTATTTCAAGATGATATGCATCCCTAACTTCTCTGTTTAATGGTTCAGTCACATATAGTCTAATGATAGAACTGCCATCTAAATGTTTTGAAAACTGAATTGAAAATGGTAAATTTCCAGTAAAATCAGGATCCACAGACTGTAGTTCATATTGTTTCAGGGAGTATTCTGGACTCGTGTCACGATCTCTTGCTCCGTCAATGGCGTATGATGTGCCAACCAAAACAGCTTCAGAAACTGGTAATGTCAAAGTAGATTTTGAAAACACTGGTGAATGGTCATTAATATCATTAATGAAAACATGAATTTTCAAAATTCTGAAGAAGCTGCCTAACTCAGATTTTGCTGCAATCTGTAACACAAGCATACAAATTTCTGTGAACTCACAGACGGTTTCTCTGTCAATTACATCATTTGTAAACAAATCAGCACTGTTTTTACCTACTCTAAAATAATGTGAGTACTGGTTTCCTGTTGTCAAAAAACTAAATGTAAGTGATGAAGAGTCACTACCTCCAATTGCAGAAAACAGGTTTGAGTCATCACCGATATTTCCAATTTTTGTTGAGTTTGAAAGTTCTTCTTCAATATGGTATGTAATATCCTGAGCTAAACTGGTAATCCCGATGATAGTAACATAAACACTAAGATAAATCATTTTACGCTCCATTTTGATCCTTTATAATATTTTTGTTCATTTATATCAAATTTTTTTTTTCTTTTACAAACTCGCATGCACTGCATATATTTATCATGTATTTCTATGATTTCTGTATATAAATATCCATAATATGAATTATTTAACACATCTCTATTATCTGCTCATGCAAAATCATCACAGTAAATAAGTACCGGTACTTTTCTAGCAAAACAATTTTAATCCTTTAAACCTCAATTCTCTGTTCAAATTCACCGCTTTCACTTGAATAACCTTATTCAAATAAACATCAGTCTCCACTGAATTCATGTATTGCTCACGGTTTTACATTCACTCTGTTAATGATTAACTGCAGATATTTCGCTGTTATTTATCCTATATCTATACTACCTATTTTAATGTTCCACATCAATGAACTTATACTATAATTTTCCATACAGGAAATTTCACAATCAAATTTTTTATATAAAACATCATTAAAGAGTCTGTAGTGCGATTATGACACCAGTATGAATTATATCAAACAACAATACCACAAAATTGTGCCGCTCTAACTGTCCAATGTTAACATTTTCCAATTATGGTTTAATAACCAAAGGCAATGGCAGAAGGTTTAATTGCAACTGTGTTGCTTTGCTGATTCCAGAATAGTTTCCACGTCTTGATCTTAATAACTCCACTTTCTTTTGACTTTCTTATGCCCTAAGGTAATTATGTCCTTTAATTCTTGATCTACCTGTCTTTATCTGTTCTGCCTCTGGCTGAAAACACATCAATAAAATTTCAGACCATGAAAATCAAATATTTTATACCTAAGTTTTAAAACAGATACAGATCAACTGACCAGTAATTAAAAGTTTTCTATTGTAATCTTGTCACTACTAAACACTGACTGACCCCTCTTCTTGTCTCATCTCTATTTATTGGTTTATACAACAGCTATTTATCATGTTGTCTCAAAGATTCTCTGGACTTTAATCTGGCATGCACTTATATATACATAAATATTTTTGAAAAATTCATTTCTATTTATGTGAAAAAAAAAATCAGTAAAGAAGGGTATTGTTACAAAAGGAGTTTTGAAAATAACTGAGAAATAATGAGAACATTTTCCCAGGATAACTTGAACATCTAAAAGTATTTTATACTGAAATAATTAAATTACATTCACAAAACATGCATAACTAGGATTTTAGAGACCCTGGCAACAGTGAGAGGTGTTACATAAATCCTAAAAAAATGCAATAATTGACAGAGATTGTTGGCTGTCTATAAGAATTTTTGAGTTTTTGGTCTTTTTAAGATGAAATTCCAGCATAAACACATATTTTGTCTTGCATTTTGAGTGTAATGTAACGATATATTTCATTTATAGCAAGAATACCAGGTCTAAGCAGACAGGTTAAATTAAATAACATCTCCCCCCAAGAGAATACATGTTTTCCTGGAAATAAGGTTTACCAGTTTTCCGTCTCAAGTTGATGTCATTTAGACAATGGCTTAGAGACATAACCCCAAAGGAAACATGACATACAAATACATCTATTCTTGAAATTTAAATTAAAGTAGATAAAACTTGTCTCGGAGTACAGTCTAAGAATAATGTCTTCTGCAGTTTTACATTTACTGTTAAATATGTATCATGTCAGAAATAATCTTAAAAAGTCTTTTCCCAACTTTAACCTTTCTTTTTCCTCATGCACCAAAAATATCTAGAAATATCTTACATTATGTTCAAATTCAGCAACAACTTTTTTAACCTTTTCTGTTTTCTATATTTCCATCATAATTAATAATAGTAAGATTACAATTTACCATTTAGCTTAACTGCTGGACATTTTTGTCATTACTGATCGAACAGGGTAGATTATTTCCCTCTTTGATATTTCATTTCTTATTTTCAAAATCTTCTCCATAATTAAGGAAAATTACCACAGAAGACTTTTCGATCTAAAATACCTCACAAATTTCCAGCTTTTGACAACAACTGATCACAGACATCTTCCTCACAATTTCCCTATTCTTAATCTGAAAGAATTTGTATCATCAATTACTGCTTCCAGGTCGATTGTAAGACATTTGCCCCCCAGGACACTTTCCCCCCAATGAAAAGATGAACTGCTGGACATCAAATTTTGCCCCCCAGTTGAAATGGCAGATAGGACATTTGCCCCCCATAGCTTATTTTTGGAATGGACATTTGCCCCCCAATATTTTTGTCCAATATGCCAGTATATATAACTGTATTTGTTGTTGTTTTTTATCAAAATTACTCAGTAATTTCAGTAAAACAAAACTGTTTTATTAATTATAATTTGATAAATATGTTAATTACTTTTAGGTGTTAAGGTAAATAACAGCATATTATTGAGTAATAAAAGTGCTCATAACAGCGTTATAATTTCTTAATTAGTGCAATGTTTTAACACTCAAACTTGTTAATTTGGCTATTATCTACTACAAAATTGTATAAAACAAAGATATGCTACCCTAAAATATGAAGAATGTCTTGTACGAAGTTCCTAAAAAGTCACTGGAGGACAAAAATATTGGGGGGCAAATGTCCATTTCAGAAATAAGCACTGGGGGGCAAATGTCCTATCTATCATTTCAACTGGGGGGCAAATGTCCAGCAGTCCACTTTTTTATTGGGGGCAAATGTCCTGGGGGGCAAATGTCAGGATCCCTTCCAGGTCATATCTGAAAGTTTTTCCTTTAGGGACTGTGGTAAGAACGACAAAGTCTGCTGTGTATCTACAGGCTCCGAATCCATGACCTCAAGGTCATACATAAGTGCAGCACTCTACCTAACACCACTCTGAATCCATGACCTCAAGGTCACCACTGCATCTCTCATGTGATAAATAAAAAGGAAAGTAAGATAGAAAATGAAAAGTGTTTGACAGCCTGTTTCTTCCTGTAATATAGTTATATATCTAGAAGTGTTACACTGTCATTATAGGTGCTATATAATTCATCAAAGTACACTCGCAGTTCAACCATCTCGCAAAAATACAACAAAAAACACCACAGGCGGAACTGTCACCTTTTCCATGAAAAAGAAATTGGGTGTTTAGAGAAATAGTGTAATTTCTAAAAACAGACATTTCAATAAGGAGATGAAAATAAGAATTTCAAACTTTGGATCACATTTTTAACTTAAATTACCATGAGAGTAAGTTTGTCAAAATAAAAGGGACATCAAGTGAAATGATTTTAATATGATTCTAAAGGCCAAATTGTCAGTTAATCCTACACTCGTCTGCTCATTGTAAACATGCTTTTAAAAGGACCTCATGCGAATATGGACATCCAATTAAGGCTAGGTTGTAAGGATAATCAAGAACAACTGGATTACAATGGAAATTAGTAGCCAGGATGCATCACTGTATGGCAAAGGGGCAGAAAACATGCATGAAAGCCAGCAATTTTAATTGTCTACAAGGGTCTGCTAACTTTAATAGAATTTTTCACATTTTCAGACACCTAATTACAAACATGTGTTAAGTTTTCTTCATTTCAATGGCATTCCCAAAGCCAATGGGGAAATAATAGAATTACAAGCATTTTATTGTATTTGCAGACAAGGCGTTAGTAAATAATGACAAGTTTTCATCGCCTTTTATATTAACGATTGCTGTAAGGAACAGAAACTATGTATTGTTTGTATGCCATTAATTATCACAATTATAACACCAAGGAAAAGTGTGGCTCCCATTTCGACAGTTTATACTGGATTCAATAAATGTGTGGAATAGACAAATCATTGCAATATAGCACAATTGTACCAGATATGTACATTAAAAATCTCTACAAATAAAACAACAAAAAGCAACACCATCTCACAGTGGTAGCTCAGTAAACAACACCATCTCACAGTGGTAGCACAGTAAACAACACTTACAGCAGTGTGCAAACATTACAGCATTTGACAGCAGAATACCATTTCATATTTATATGTTAAATATTTCACCAAACTACAACAACAGAAGAACACTGATTTTAGCAAACATATACAAACATTCTAGACTGCTCTGGCACAGTATTAAGTTTGTAATGACCACTTCATTTTGTTTTTCAATCAACCACCTTAAAAGATATGAGATATGTACAATAATTTTAGGTCTGTTTGAAAAACCTCCAAAATGCATGATTTTCATTGATTGATGTATGTGAATCAGAATGCTACTCTAAGATTTTTATATTTTGTATAGTTCAGATCTATTATCTGTCATTGAGAAAATTACCAATCAATTTTAACAATTAATCTGAAAAAATAAGCAATTTAACAGAAAAAATTCTTTAACCTAATTAAGCATTTTTCATTTCCCTTAGATTCTTCTTCTATAAAGACAAAATTTGCAAAGTGTTACTTAAACTATTACTGCTATTATACAATCGGAGAATGTAGCTATCTTGATGATAAAATAAACACTATTGATGTATTTCCCAATATAACATTGATTTTTATTAATTATAGTGTCAATAATCAGAAAATCTGAACAAACAAGGCAGAGATTTTTCTATTGTCCAAATAAAAGAGTAATGAAGTTGTCTGCATGAAAGCATTTGTTTTCTTTTCTTTTGACATGTACATTGTTGCTAGACAGAAGAAGCTTACATTGTCTAAACAATACAGAGGTTTGTGGAAAAAAACAATCAATTCCAGAAGGTAGGTTGTTTATAGATTTCACTTCAATGACCCGAGGGTTTTATATTAAAGTAAACAAAATTAATGTACGCTAGACAAGTTGTGGTATAGTGGACAGTCAAAATTTCTTTAGGGTCTTTGAGTTGACACATGTACAATATTGTCCATAATTAGGTAATTTATTGACCTTTTTGAGACATGAACATCAATATATTAATTTTAGATTTCAAATATTGATTATTATTTTAATTTTATGAGTTAAGGACATTCATGGTGAGGTAGTTATCTAAATTACCTTCTACTAGATGTAATCACTGTAGATAACAGACTATAAGCTTCAATGATTAAATCATTACACCAGTAACTTTAAAGTCTTTATTGATGTCATAGGAGACAAAAAATGTCTTGGTGCAACATTATTTATCATATTTCAGTGAACTTAAATTAGTATTTTATTGTCTCAGAACCAGAACACTCAGATAATAAGGGTGACCTGAAAAAACCACAGCTGCATGGATTAAGAAAGTTCATTTTGTGAACTATGAATTTAAAGCATCAGTAATGATTAATTCTTGGTACATCATAGTAAAATAAATGATTAATACTGAATGAATGCCTGGAGAGATACCTGGGTCAGATTCACCGCCAGATTTGTAGGTGGGGTAAAGTAATACAACAGCAATACAAGATGGATGAGGATTTCACAATGAGTGTCTGTTTAAACAAACTGGGTATATGTCACTGTACACTGTTTACTGGAACATTATCCCACTGAGCCAGTAATCTAATCCCAATCCTGTGTCAAGTGATGGTCTTGTACATGCATGGCTGACGAGAGTTTGCATAGTATAGGATACATTAATGGAAAACATGAAGAAAGATCCTGTTACAATCTCTAAATGTACAGGAAATATCTTGGCCTCATTATGGAACCAGTGTATCTTTTTCTTTATCTACTTATAGTTACAACAGTATTGTCTCAAGCTGACAAAATAATATTCTGTCCAACGGAACATATGATTTTAACTGATCTGGTGACCGAAGACAAGAAGGGCAAAAGATGAAACTATAAAATCTGACTTTTCTGTGAAATGCAATACTAATGGCTTTTCAACACTAAGAGTTACCTTACTTTCTGGGGTAAAATTACATTTATTGAAGTGAGGATGGTCTAAAACAAAATATTCTGGTTAAGACTTTTAAGAGATTGTACACTACAGTTTCTACAGATTACAAACATGTATTGTAAATATTTGAAACAAGAGGACCATGATGGTCCTGAATCGCTCACCTCTTCCCACATGACCTAGTTTTGAGTATGACATCGTTTATTCTACTATTTGACATAGTGACCTAGTTTTTGAGCTCATGTGACCCAGTTTCGAACTTGACCTAGATATTATCAAGATAAAAATTCTGTCCAATTTTCATGAAGATCCATTGAAAAATATGGTCTCTAGAGAGGTTTTTCTATTATTTGATCTATTGACCTAGTTTTCGAAGGAACGTGACCCTGTTTTGAATTTTACCTAGATATCATCAAGGTGAACATTCTCACTAATTTTCATGAAGATCTCTTGAAAAATATGGCCTCTAGAGAGGTCATAAGGTTTTATTATTTTTATACCTACTGGCCTAGTTTTTGACCGCACGTGACCCAGTTTTGAAACTGACCTAGATATCATCAAGGTGAACATTCAGATCAATTTTCATGAAGATCCATTGAAAAATATGGCTTCTAGAGAGGTCAAAAGATTTTTCTAATTTTAGACCTACTGACCTAGTTTTTGACCGCAGTTGATCCAGTTTCAAACTTGATCTAGATATCATCAAGATGAACATTCAGACCAACTTTCCTACAGATCCCGTGAAAAGTATGGCCTCTAGAGAGGTCACAAGGTTTTTTTATTATTTGACCTACTGACCTACTTTTTTAAGGCACGTGACCCAGTTTCTAACTTGACCTAGATATCATCAAGGTGAACATTCTGACCAATTTTCATGAAGATCCATTCAAGGGTATGGCCTCTAGAGAGGTCACAAGGTTTTTCTATTTCAAGACCTACTGACCTAGTTTTTGATCGCAGTTGACTCTGTTTCAAACTTGACCTATATATCATCAAGATAAACATTCAGACCAACTTTCATACAGATCCCATGAAAAATATGGCCTGTAGAGAAGTCACAACGTTTTTTTATTATTTGACCTACTGACCTACTTTTTGAAGGCACGTGACCCACTTTCGAATTTGACCTAGATATCATCAAGATGAGCATTCTCACCAAATTTTATGGAGATCCATTCACAAGTCTGTCCTCTAGAGAGGTCACAAGGTTTTTCTCTTTTTAGACCTACTGACCTAGTTTTTGACCGCACATGACCCTGTTTCAACCTTGACCTAAATATCATCAAGATGAACATTCTGACCAACTTTCATACAGATCCCATGAAAAATATGGCCTTTAGAGAGGTCACAAGGTTTTTCTATTATTTGACCTACTGACCTAGTTTTTGATGGCACGTGACCCAGTTTCGAACTTGACCTAGATATCATTAAGGTGAACATTCTGACCAATTTTCATGAAATTCTCATGAAATATATGGCCTCTAGAGAAGTCACAAGGTTTTTCTATTTTTAGACCTACTGACCTAGTTTTTGACCGCAGGTGACCCAGTTTCGAACTTGACCTAGATATCATCAAGATGAACATTCAGACCAACTTTCATACAGATCCCATGAAAAATATGGCCTTTAGAGAGGTCACAAGGTTTGTCTATTATTTGACCTACTGACCTAGTTTTTGATGGCACGTGACCCAGTTTTATACTTGACCTAGATATCATCAAGGTGAACGTTCTGACCAATTTTCATGAAGATCTTGTGAAATATATGGCCTCTAGAGAGGTCACAAAGTTTTTCTATTTTTAGACCTACTGACCTAGTTTTTGACTGCACGTGACCCAGTTTCAAAACTGACCTAGACATCATCAAGAAGAACATTCTTACCAATTTCCATGAAGATCTTGTGAAATATATGGCCTCTAGAGAGGTCACAAGGTTTTTCTATTTTTAGACCTACTGACCTAGTTTTTTATGGCACGTGACCCAGTTTCGAACTTGACCTAGATATTATCAAGATGAACATTCTGACCAACTTTCATGAAGATCCCACAAAAAATGTGACCTCTAGAGTGGTCACAAGCAAAAGTTTACGGACGGACGGACGGACGCACGGACGGACGGACGACGGACGTCGGACACCGCGCGATCACAAAAGCTCACCTTGTCACTTTGTGACAGGTGAGCTAAAAATAGAATGCCAGTAATGTCTTTCATTCTTTATAAAACGTGCTTCGCAAAATTGGAAAATAAATTACTGTACCTAGTCCTTAATATGTTCAAAGTAAGTTCTTCCCTTTGGTATCAGTGTTTTTTTTCCATAATCTATCAAAATATCTGGCCGTCAAGGTAAGTAGATACATGAAACATATTTTTCATTATTTTCCTTTTGCAAAAAAATATCCCTGCATGTAAAAGCCTTCAGACTCTAAAACCTTGCCTGATACACCTAGATTTAAGGATAAGTGATAATGTCAAGTTTCCACTTAAATTTTTCACTATCACATAAAACAACAGAATTTCAAAGTGGTTTCATAGCAGTGAGTACTTATCACCTAAAATCCGATACATTACCTCTATGTGTTAAATCTAATGGTAGGGCCCCCTTGGGTCTTGAAATAATTGAAACATTAGTTTTATTGTTTAACACTCATTTTACAATGAAACTTGATAATTCCAGGTAATAACATTTTACTCATGCCAACAATACCCTTTCACCAGTTTTCAATATTTTACATAATGGATTCAATGATCATAAGAGATGCCAGCAAAATGATTTAAAGTCATTTGTGATATAGAGGCAATAGAGCTGGTCAAGGGGCCAGCATCTGTCAAGTTTGCACAGCCGGGTACAGTCCGTTAGGAATCCTGTGTTCAGAAATTCAATATCCAGAGGACAATAATGTTCTATGCAATGATTTGATGGAAGTTAATTTGTTTAAAATATTTCCTCCTCCAACTGTAATCCATGCCAGGAAGGTGACAGTTTTTGTCCAGGAATACTGGTTACTCTAACAATTTTGTTAGAAATCCTTATAAATCAGACAAAATACTGGTATCTAATCCTAGCCTTCCCCAAGGGCTGTCTAGAACTGGTACCTGACCCCAGCCTTCCACTGAGGCTATCTAGGACTGGTACCTGATCCCAGGTTTCAACTAAGGCTTGCTAGAACTGGTAGCAGATCCTAGCCTTCCACTAAGACTATCTAGAGCTGGTGCTACCTGATCCTAGCCTTCCACTAAGACTATCTAGAGCAGGTGCTACCTGATCCTAGCCTTCCACTAAGACTATCTAGAGCAGGTGCTACCTGATCCTAGCCTTCCACTAAGACTATCTAGAGCAGGTGCTACCTGATCCTAGCCTTCCACTAAGACTATCTAGAGCAGGTGCTACCTGATCCTAGCCTTCCACTAAGACTATCTAGAGCAGGTGCTACCTGATCCTAGCCTTCCACTAAAACTATCTAGAGCAGGTGCTACCTGATCCTAGCCTTCCACTAAGACTATCTAGAGCTGGTGCTATCTGATCCTAGCCTTCCACTAAGACTGTCTAGAGCAGGTGCTACCTGATCCTAGCCTTCCACTAAGACTATCTAGAGCAGGTGCTACCTGATCCTAGCCTTCCACTAAGACTATCTAGAGCTGGTGCTATCTGATCCTAGCCTTCCACTAAGACTATCTAGAGCAGGCCTAATCCTAGCCTTCCACTAAGACTATCTAGAGCTGGTGCTACCTGATCCTAGCCTTCCACTAAGGCTACCATATCTAGAACTGGTAGCAGATGCTAGCCTACCACTAACTGGAACCTGATCCTAGCTTTCCACTAAAGCTATCTAGAGCTAGTAGCAGATGCTAGCCTACCACTAAGGCTATCTAAGAACTGGTGCCTGATTCCAAAGTTCCATTAAGGCAATCCATAACTGGTACCTGATGCTAGCCTTCGAGTAAGGCTACCAAGAACTGGTGCCTGATTAAGGCCTTCCACTAAGGCTATCCAGAACTGGTACCTGATCCAAACGTTACACTAAGGCTATCCAGAACTGGTACCCGATCCCAACCTTACACTAAGGCTATCTAGAACTGATATCTGATGCTGGCCTTCCATTTAAACTATCTAGAACCGGTTCCTGATCCTTGCCTTCCACTAAGGCAATCTAGAGCTGGTATCTGACCCTAGCCTTCCACTAAGACTATCTAGAACAGGTACCTGATCCTAGCCTTCCACTAAGGCTTTCTAGAACTGGTACCTGATCCTAGCCTTCCACTAAGACAATCTAGAACTGGTACCTGATCCTAGCCTTTCACTTTAGGCTATCTAGAACTGGTACCTGATCCTAGCCTTCCACTTTAGGCTATCTAGAACTGGTACCTGATCTTAGCCTTCCACTAAGGCAATCTAGAACTGGTACCTGATCCTAGCCTTCCACTAAGGCAATCTAGAACTGGTACCCTATCCTAGCCTTCCACTTAAAGGCAATCTAGAACATGTACCTGATCCTAGCATTCCACTAAGGCAATCTAGAACTGGTACCTGATCCTAGCATTCCACTTTAGGCTATCTAGAACTGGTACCTGATCATAGCATTCCACTTTAGGCTATCTAGAACTGGTACCCAATCCTAGCCTTCCACTAAAGGCTTTCTAGAATTAACACGATAGACTTTGTTGTTATTGGACATTGGCAACCTATTTTTTTCTTGTATTAATTGCAGCTGCTTGTAGGTACAGTATCAGTTTTGTCCATCACCATCTTGTTTTGACAGTAAAAAAATCTAAATTTTCATACCTCCCTTTGTGAATTAATGAACATATGGTAAATACCAATCAGAAAGAGAGGTCAGTTTGGCGGTCAGTTTAGCCAGCTACTGTAGGTCAGCAATTCTTTCTTGAGGAAAAACATGAAACCTAAATATACAAAATCTCCATCAGACACAAACCATAACACCTATATAACAGACTGACTAGCAGAGAGACATGGAAACTCATATTTACTTTCCTGTCTATACATGTCATATTGAACATGCCAGTGTAAATCAAAGCTTTGTCTTAGTGTCATTTATGATATACCAGAAATCTGTATCATAGCTGTATTGTTTAAGACATCAGTTCAAAGAACCTTTGCTGAAACAGACATTGGTCATCCTCTTAAAAAAACAAACAAACAAACAGCAAAAACATGATAAAACATCTTAACCATGGTATCTCAGTTTGTTGTGTTCCAGTGGTATCACAGTTTGTTGTGTTCCAGTGGTATGTCAGTTTCTTGTATTCCTGTGGTATCTCAGTTTGTTGTATTCCTGTGATATCTCAGTAGTTGTTGTGTTCCTGTGGTATCTCAGTTTGTTGTGTTCCAGTGGTGTCTCAGTTTGTTGTGTTCCAGTGGTATCTCAGTTTGTTGTGTTCCAGTGGTATCTCAGTTTGTTGTGTTCCAGTGGTGTCTCAGTTTGTTGTGTTCCAGTGGTGTCTCAGTTTGTTGTATTCATGTGGTATCTCAGTTTGTTGTATTCCTGTGGTATCTCAGTTGTTGTGTTCCAGTGGTATTTAGTTTGTTGTGTTCCAGTGGTATCTCAGTTTGTTGTGTTCATGTGGTATCTCAGTTGTTGTGTTCCAGAGGTATCTCAGTTTGTTTTGTTCCAGTGGTATCTCAGTTTGTTGTGTTCCAGAGGTATCTCAGTTTGTTGTGTTCCAGTGGTATCTCAGTTTGTTGTGTTCCAGTGGTGTCTCAGTTTGTTTTGTTCCAGTGGTATCTCAGTTTGTTGTGTTCCAGAGGTATCTAAGTTTGTTGTGTTCCAGTGGTATCTCAGTTTGTTGTGTTCTGTTGTATGTAATATTGGCCAACTAATATAATACTGTTCCTGGATTGCAACAGTACTAATCAAATGACAATACAGAAGTGAAAGGCAAACAACTACGGCAATAAATCTGTGGTGAAAGTGCTATGGACAGCATTTACTTCATCTGAGATTCAAATTCTGATGAATGTAAGTATTGAAATGTACCAGAACCTGAATCTTCTCTGGTCTTTCACATTAACATGTCTATTTCAGAACAAATTGCAATGGTCTACAATGTGTATATATTGGGTTTCCATCTAAGTCCCTATCTTTTGTAATCAGAGATGACAAATGGTTTCCAATTCTAAGCCATTCTCTGACATAACAAATAAATGTTTCACAGAAATTGTATAATCAATTTGCATGAATATTTTCGAGCTGTTTCCCCATACTTAAGGCAGTGATCTAATTAAACAGTTCTACTGCAAAACATTATCTGAAAAAGCCATGTATTTCTCATTCCTCTTGTGTTTTTTATTAGTTTTCTAGGAATAGATGGAACTGGAGTATTTAAGAATCAGCTCTGGTAAGAAATTAAGTCCAACCAGTAGGAAACCTCAAAAAGTATTAGAAAATAAATTATCTCAAACATTACATCCATCATAAAAAATGTTATCTTCCATATTTTCACAGCTCAAGTTTTGGCAATAAGTCTATTCTAGCAAAATGATGACAAAGTGTTAATGACTGTAAAGCAGTGTATGTTGTTTCTTAGATTGTTTGGCAATTTTCATTTTTCTTTCTCAAAACTTAGTAACTGAATCTTATTTGCAGTGTTATGATGCTATACAAAAACACCAAGGAAATTGCCTATCTTGTTAAAAAAAGAAATGGAAGTCTATTCTCAGTCACAAGCTCTGCACTCCAATTTTTTCTTCTGTTGTGAAGGCAATGCTTTTACTCTCTGTTCCTTTATTATGCACTGTTTATTATATATATATCCTGTCTATTGCTTTGAATATCTGTCAGTTGTAGATGCTTTGCTGTTAATTTTTGTTACACTGTCTGCTGTTGATTTCTTGCTTTAAATTCTATCATTCTCATCATTATCAATACAATGAAACTTGTTGTTTGCTGATGATACCTGATAAAGCTCTCTACTCTTTGGTTTTCTTGCATGCATTGTTGTAATTTCTTCTTTTGTCTGCTTGGCAGTTTTCCTCCTCTTGTATGCTTGGCAGTTTTCCTCCTCTTGTCTGCTTGGTAGTTTCCTCCTCTTGTCTGCTTGGCAGTTTTCCTCCTCTTGTCTGCTTGGCAGTTTTCCTCCTCTTGTCTGCTTGGCAGTTTCCTCCTCTTGTCTGCTTGATAGTTTTGCTCCTCTTGTCTGCTTGGTAGTTTCCTCCTCTTGTCTGCTTGGCAGTTTCCTCCTCTTGTCTGCTTGGCAGTTTTCCTCCTCTTGTCTGCTTGGCAGTTTTGCTCCTCTTGTCTGCTTGGTAGTTTCCTCCTCTTGTCTGCTTGGTAGTGTCCTCCTCTTGTCTGCTTGGCAGTTTCCTCCTCTTGTCTGCTTGGTAGTTTTGCTCCTCTTGTCTGCTTGGTAGTTTTCCTCCTCTTGTCTGCTTGGCAGTTTCCTCCTCTTGTCTGCTAGGTAGTTTCCTTCTTTTGTCTGCTTGGCAGTTTCCTCCTCTTGTCTGCTTGGCAGTTTTCCTCCTCTTGTCTGCTTGGCAGTTTTCCTCCTTTTGTCTGCTTGGTAGTTTCCTCCTCTTGTCTGCTTGGTAGTTTCCTTCTTTTGTCTGCTTGGCAGTTTCCTCCTCTTGTCTGCTTGGCAGTTTTCCTCCTCTTGTCTGCTTGGTAGTTTCCTTCTTTTGTCTGCTTGGTAGTTTTCCTCCTCTTGTCTGCTTGGTAGTTTCCTCCTCTTGTCTGCTTGGTAGTTTTGCTCCTCTTGTCTGCTTGGTAGTTTTCCTCCTCTTGTCTGCTTGGCAGTTTCCTCCTCTTGTCTGCTTGGTAGTTTCCTTCTTTTGTCTGCTTGGCAGTTTCCTCCTCTTGTCTGCTTGGCAGTTTTCCTCCTCTTGTCTGCTTGGCAGTTTTCCTCCTCTTGTCTGCTTGGTAGTTTCCTCCTCTTGTCTGCTTGGTAGTTTCCTTCTCTTGTCTGCTTGGTAGTTTTCCTCCTCTTGTCTGCTTGGTAGTTTCCTCCTCTTGTCTGCTTGGTAGTTTCCTTCTTTTGTCTGCTTGGCAGTTTCCTCCTCTTGTCTGCTTGGTAGTTTCCTTCTTTTGTCTGCTTGGTAGTTTTCCTCCTCTTGTCTGCTTGGTAGTTTCCTCCTCTTGTCTGCTTGGTAGTTTCCTCCTCTTGTCTGCTTGGTAGTTTCCTTCTTTTGTCTGCTTGGCAGTTTCCTCCTCTTGTCTGCTTGGCAGTTTTCCTCCTCTTGTCTGCTTGGTAGTTTCCTCCTCTTGTCTGCTTGGTAGTTTCCTCCTTTTGTCTGCTTGGCAGTTTCCTCCTCTTGTCTGCTTGGCAGTTTTCCTCCTCTTGTCTGCTTGGCAGTTTTCCTCCTCTTGTCTGCTTGGTACTTAGCTTCCTTTTGTCTGCTTGGTAGTTTTGCTCATCTTGTTCATCTTGTCTGTTTGCTAGTTTTGCTTATCATGTCTTCTTGGTAGTTTCACTCATCCTAAATGCTTGATAATTAGTAGTTTCCTCCTCTTGTCTGCTTGGCAGTTTTCCTCCTCTTGTCTGCTTGGTACTTAGCTTCCTTTTGTCTGCTTGGTAGTTTTGCTCATCTTGTTCATCTTGTCTGTTTGCTAGTTTTGCTTATCATGTCTGCTTGGTAGTTTCACTCATCCTAAATGCTTGATAATTAGTAGGGATGGCAATGGTTAACCGAGCACTCGCTCGTTTTTCCGAGTATCAATTACGAAATTTAGTAATTGAGTACTCGAAAAAAAATTAAAAAGAAAGAAAAGACTAGAAACATGGCCGTTAAAACAACTCCAAAGTGTCTACTTGTCATCTTTTGGATCAATTACCCAGATATAATTATACAAACACGAAGGTGTGAATTTATGTACAATGGTCAATAATGACCCCTGACAGGCAACACGTGTTTGCAAAATCATGAGCGTTGTAAATTGTAATTATGCTGCTTATATCATTAACAATTAGAAAATCACACCACCCCTGTGTGCAAACATTAAAAGTAGCGGTACATCATAAAGAACATATCCTTTATAACCAGTCCAATTTTATGCCGATTTCGCAGTTTGCTCCAGAAGTTATTAGTCGCCGATATATAGTTTTTGGTGTTTTGATATTTTGATTATCTTACAGTATTACGTGGACATAAAAAGTTACTTGTAATATATCAATAAACTGTTATCATCTGTGTTTGTTTTACATTCTCGAGTTTTCCCTTTAGCACAAAGTAATTTTTACAACTGTATCCAACAAAAAAAAATGGTTTTGAAACATTATATCATTGCTTACAGGAGCCATGGTGAAACAACTAATAATTTTGAATTATCTCCCTTTAATAGTGAACAAATGCTAAATATGACCGATTCTCGCTTATTCCGGTTACGGAAACCACTTTAAAATTTAACGAGTAACCGAGTACTCAATCGAAAAAATCGGCGAGTACTCGAGTACCAAAATCTGTACTCGTTGCCATCCCTAATACTGTGTAGTGGGTTATATTCTCGGAGGTTTAATTTTCGCTATATTCGCGGTCAATATTGAGAGCGCGAAATCTAAACACCGTGATTTTTTGTTACAGCAAACATACAAATGTATACATTTCACCAAGGGAGACCACTCTTACAAACTTTACTCATTCTTACATTGTCACTTGCCCGCCCGCTTAGCTCAGTAGGTAAGAGCGTTGGTCTACGGATCGCAGGGTCGTGAGTTCGATCCTCGGGCGGGGCGTATGTTCTCCGTGACTATTTGATAAACGACATTGTGTCTGAAATCATTAGTCCTCCACCTCTGATTCATGTGGGGAAGTTGGCAGTTACTTGCGGAGAACAGGTTTGTACTGGTACAGAATCCAGGAACACTGGTTAGGTTAACTGCCCGCCGTTACATGACTGAAATACTGTTGAAAAACGGCGTTAAACCCAAAACAAACAAACAAACAAACATTGTCACTTCCCCTGACAAACGTAATCCCATAATATCTGACATTTTCGTAAACTAGAATACATGTTGGGCCTAACACCAAGAACACAAAAACCAAATGTGAAAACACGGAAATTGTACGAGTACAACTTGTCAGGTGTATTGATACATGATTATAAATCAGTCAAATAATAGGCTTAGTAGACGCGGTGAGATACTTGTATTTCTATTCGTTTTCGTTGTAATTGCTCAATTAAATATAAACACAAGGATTTTTATGAGTATGTCATAAGAAACTTGGATACGTGATTAAATATTAATAAAACAGTGGTGAGATTTTATTTCAATGCATTACAGAACTAAATTTTGCACAAGTGTTGAATTATTATTATACGCTATATGTGTCTCTATTCAGACGACAACGACAGACTTATTCGCATGTTTATTATTATTTGCATGTCTAGTAAGAGTGATCTCCTTTCTGTGGTTTACAACCAAGGTTTATAATTCACGGTCAAAGTAGTTTCCGCTGAAATAAAGACACCGTGATTTCAAAACTCTTCAAAAAACGCGAACATTTGGCACTGTGAATATATCCCTCTATACAGTAATTAGTTTCCTTTTATCAGCTTGGTAGATTCACTTCCTCTTGTCTTCTTGATAGTTTTGCTTCTCTTGTCTGCTTGATAGCTCCTTCTTGTTATTTTCTATCCTTGATGTTTGCTTGATATTTTCTCATCTCTTGCTGGCTTGGTAGTTTTCCTCCTCTTGGCTGCTTGATAGCTCCTTCTTGTTATTTTCTATCCTTGATGTTTGCTTGGTATTTTCTCATCTCTTGCTGGCTTGGTAGTTTTGCTCCTCTTGTCTGCTTGATAGCTCCTTCTTGTTATTTTCTATCCTTGATGTTTGCTTGATATTTTCTCATCTCTTGCTGGCTTGGTAGTTTTCCTCCTCTTGTCTGCTTGATAGCTTCTTCTTGTTATTTTCTATCCTTGATGTTTGCTTGATATTTTCTCATCTCTTGCTGGCTTGGTAGTTTTGCTTCTCTTGTCTGCTTGATAGCTCCTTCTTGTTATTTTCTATCCTTGATGTTTGCTTGGTATTTTCTCATCTCTTGCTGGCTTGGTAGTTTTCCTCCTCTTGTCTGCTTGATAGCTCCTTCTTGTTATTTTCTATCCTTGATGTTTGCTTGATATTTTCTCATCTCTTGCTGGCTTGGTAGTTTTGCTCCTCTTGTCTGCTTGATGGCTCCTTCTTGTTATTTTCTATCCTTGATGTTTGCTTGATATTTTCTTTTCTCTTGTTGACTTGGTTATATACAGTTTTCCCGCCTCTTGCCACCTCCTCCTGTCTGTCAGGTATTTTTGCTCATCATGTCTATTTGATAGTTTTTCCTTGCTTTTTTCTCTCCATGTTGTTTGCCTGGTATGTTCTCATCTCTTGACTGCTTTGTAGTTTCACTCCTCTTGTCTGATTGAATGTTTCACTCCTCAAGTCTGATTGGTAGTTTTTCTACTCTGTCTTGTCTGAATGGTTTTATTAAGTTTGTTTTTGTCGACGTCTGTTGATGACTGACTGTAAGCTTCCTTTTTCCTACCTTCTAGTGACCAACTGCAATCTTCTATACAGTCGAGACTGCCTTAACGACCCCCTGAGTTTAGCGACTCCATGAGCGACTCCCTGTCATATGCGACCCTATTTTATGCTCTGGACACAGTTTACTATAAAAATAGCCTGAATTAAGCAACCCCCTGCCTTATGCGAAAAGTGACTGTGAAATCACGTTCCCGAATCGATTATTAGACCGTTTTCAATGACTTTGATATGCTCCCTCGCAAGTTTTTACCCGACACAGTTACCGTTCATTATCTCGCGTGAAGTTGTCTGAGGCGAGAAATTGTTTGTTTACAAAAAAAATGGCCGATGAAAAATGTAAAACAGAACTAATTTGACATTAGAACAGCGTGTTAAGGCATTGGGGAAAACCAGCGTATAAAGTCGTTGCATAAATTAACATTGTTCCCGGTGAAACAAAAAGAAGGCGGTACGTAACAGGAAAACGAGGAAGTAAATATGGTTTAAATATGCAGTCAATAAACGAATAAATATCACAGGATCATTAATACACAAAGAAACAAATAAACATTAACCTCAGTGTGTAAATAGTTCATCTATATCTAATGGAACATTTATATTTTCAAATCCCAATTACTGCTCGCCTTTATTCTCTTGCCAGATCATGAGCTTAAATTTCAATGTTTTATCAATATCTTATGAATGATTCAAACTATTTTAAATTAAAGAAATAGTATTTAAACATTTTTCGCTCTTCCCTTCAAAGAGGCCTATATATAAGTATCCGATATACATGGGAAAAATCAATCACATATATGTACATGTATATATGAAACCAGTGTCAGATGGTTGAGTGAGACTCACAGTTTTAAGAGACTCCCTGTCATATACACATGTGACCTTTTTTGCTGCTTCCCAAAATCGGTCTCTTAAAACAGTCTTGACTGTACTTTTGATTTCTACTGATGGCTGAAAGTAAGTTAATTCTTTCTCCTGCTATCTTGTGACTTAGAATTTCAGATTCTATCTTTTGTCTACTCAAAGTTCTGACTGACAGTTACTATTGTCTTATCTGCTTCAGATTCTATTCTCTATTCTCCTGTTTCTTGAATGCCAGCTTATATTTTCCTGTCTGCTCTAATTTCTTGACTGTCAGCCTGCTATAGATGTTTGTATTTACTAATCTAATGCTACACTCCTTGCCTGATATAGACCTCCTCCTCTTATATAGATATCCTTGTCTAGTACAGATCTCCTAGCTTACCTGGTACAGTTATGAACTTATCCTTGCCTAGTATAGACCTCTTTGCCTAGTACAAACTCCTTGCCTAGTACAATTTCCTTTCCAAATACTGATTTCCTTGTCTAGTACTGATCTCCTTATCAAATATTGATCTTCTTGCCAGCTAGTAGAGATATCCTTGCCTAGTACATATATCCTGACTTTGTACAGATTTCCTTGCCTAGAACTGATCTCCTTTTAAAATTTCTAGTGCAGATCTCTTTGCCTAGTACAGATCTCCTTGCTTGCCTAGTACAGAGGGTACTTCTTGTTTTACTTATGTTTGTTATACTTGAAGAGTCTTAAAGATGGGTACTGTAGAATCTGGTAAATAAGCATATACGCTTATAATAATTTTAGTGACACTTTTGTGTGCCTATTTTTGATATGCGCTTATACTTAAGCTCAAAACTATGTGCTTATATTTGATATGCGCTTATAAACAAGCCGTATGCCATGTTATACTCCTTGCATGTGCAGTACTGATTCCAACATCTTTTGTACAAGTCAACAATTTCTAATTTATTTTCCCTAAACTGAAACTGAAACCTAGAATAAGATTTGCGTTTACGAGGTGTTTTATCCATAATTTTTCACAGATTTATACAAGTATGACAAACTGTAATGACAACACAAACAACTTTTCTGGTATTCAAATTTACTGCAAACATGATTTAATATTGTGAAAGATTAACGTTTTACCAAACAATAGACGTTACTAATAGAAGCTAAAATATTTTAACACCCATCGGCTATTCAGCAGGTTAAAACACATGTCACCTGCATTCATGATTAACAGCTACTAGTATCTCAGTATAATACTAGTAACACTGTTGCATCTGTTGTTTGTTTACTATTAATCGAATATGCGCTTACTTTCGAGACAAAATGACGGTAAGGAAATGACATGCGCTTATTATTCCATACAGAATAACAGTAAGACCGTATGCGCTTACTTTTCATACGCACTTATATTTAAATATGCGCTTTTTTACCAGATTCTACAGTATATATCTATCTCTTAATGTCTTTGGATTTTGACTAAACTGTTTACCTAGATGTCACAAAATATTTTTGAATTACAGTTCCATCTATCTCATAAAGTTGTATCTTCTAAAGAATCTTAGTATCTAGATTTTACCTTTTCATAATCAGTCCTGTAATAGATGCATATTTTGGAAAATCATGAAAGAAATTTAATCAAACATTTAAAGTGGGGGTGGGGAGGGGGGTAAGGATTACCAAAATAATTAAATCAAACAAAACTATCTTATTTGCAGTTTTAAAATATGAATATGGACAAAGTATAGAAAGTTGAGAGAATGATTATGTGTTTGTTTGGCAATTCAGCATTCTTCTGACATAAAGTAGCCCAGCATGAACGTAACTTTCCACAAAAATATAAAAAATGTCTAAATGCATATAAGGAATATGTAATTTGCTGATCTTCATGTCTGGACTGTTTCTCTTTTCAATTTCAATAGAATTTTCAATTTAATGTTTGCTTTTTTTGAAATTCATGAAAAAGGGAAAAAGTAATATTATATGACTGATCTGAAATTCCCTTTAAAAATCTTCTATGGTAACATTTCAAATAGATTCTATACTTGTTCAAAATGATCTTACAAAATTCAAGGACAAAATGTTTTTACCATAACTGAGAGTCAAGTAAATTTACAAACCAAAAAAAATCATGCTACCATTATAAATTATATTGAATATATAGAAGATTTTGGGAACTTTCACTTTGCATTAAATAGTTCCACTAAAATTACTGTAACAAATTACCTCTGTGTGAACAGATGTTTGAAAATAACATTTTCCCATTAACATTATATAACACCATTAAATGTAACAAAGTTACCTTCCAGTGGCATTAATTAAACCAATCATGTGCACAATTAACTCCACGTGCATAATTAACTCCCACTGTACAACAGCTTCTGCTCAAATGTTTATAACTGAATATGTTTCCAGTAACAGTGTACCATACTGTATTCCTTTCCCCCTGTAGCAGTATTCCTATATTCCACAGTGCCAGGCATGTTAAAATTGAGTATCAGATAATGATCCATTAATTATAACAGTTAACAGCATGAACCTCTCATACTCCATAATATACCAGCCTTTCGCCTTAAACAAACCAATCAGAATGCAGCATTTGGCATGAAAAGCCGCTGATTGGCAGTAAGACTCACAGGTGTTCAGCAAAGATAATCAAGGTAAGAAAACTGAACTTCACAATATCTGATTAAGTTTATCAATGGACTTAAAAAGATTCTGCCAATCAAATGAACCATCAGTCTAAACAAGTAGTTTTATTCAATATAAGAAGTGCTAGTAAAACTTGAAATAATCTTATCAATACAAATAACATAAAGATATCACAATAATCAAAGTAAATTTTCTGTAACATTGTATTCCCAAATGAATTCAAATATATTTTAAAGATGGTAATTAAACCATACTAAAGCAAAGCTTTTAAGACATTTTTCCACTTTGAACAGAAATACCCCGTCCTATCAGAAATATAGGTTTTATTATTTTTATTTTAAAAAAAATTGTCTTTAATTTGAAAATATTTAAGAAGTGGAGAATGTCTTTTGATTAGTTTAACATTTGCCTTTGATAGATACACAGTCTGGGATATTTCAACATTATGAACCAAAAGAAATGGAATATTATATTTTCCCATTTGGTACCATAGTTTTCACAGTATTTAGTGAAATCAAACATGTATTAAGCATTTTGTGAACATCACTAATGGTAAATGATCAATAAAACTGTTGTTGAAGTTTCTTCACTAAAGTCTTACTGACCATTAAAGGTGGTCTATCACATTTGAACAACATTTTATGACATTTCTGAGTTTTCATATATTCTGTTAGAGAGGACCCATTACACAGAATGAGATCCCTATTGGAAATTCATTAAATTTTATGAAAATCTGTAATTACCTCCCTTTGAAATAGAAGTATTTTAAAAGTTGTCTATTTCTGCTGATTTCAATTTTACATTTTCATTTGATAATTTTGTGATATTTCAACTACCTGAAACAAAAGGCAAGTTTTAAAGCAGAATGTAGCTTCAGAATTCATCTAACTTAGTTGCGTAACCGAGATAGACAAAGGGAGGTAATAATTTTATAAACTTGCATTTCTAACTAATTTTGGCAAAATATGTACTTGTCAATGCAACCTTTGACAACATTAATACAACAGTGCTTATATTCATATTTTTCTTTAGGCAAAATATGTTTATTCAATTTATACTTTAACTTATGCTAAAATAATGATATCTTGGTTGAGCAACCAGGATAGGAAAATCAAAGTTTAAAAATACCTCCAGTGAAAATCTGATGTGTATTAAGAACTCAATTAACATAAAAATGTGTATATGATCAGTTGGTTATGTTTTGAACAAATCCATTAGTTGACCAAAATCTGATTAACCACCTTTAAGTCATTGTATTAATTTTAGTTTCAAACAATGAAAATGCATCAAGTCCAATCCATGTGTTTTTGTCAGCAAACTCAAATGTTGGCAATTTCTCTAAAATCTAAAGGCAACCATGCAAGGAAAAGCTAGATACTGTTACAATGAACAATGCACCAATAAACTTCCCAAATGCATCACATTTACCAATGGGAATATTAGGTTTCTCAATTTCAAGTCTCTAATTCAACATGATAGCATTGTTCTTCCCTTCTTCTCACACTCATTAAAGATGCTTTCTTCATTAACATACCAAGTTTGGTGTAAAGATTTTAAATTGAACAATTAATTGTTATGTCATTACTTCATCGGAATTCACAAATATATTTTCACACATTTATCAGAAACAGTGGGAAGCATTTTATAGCAAGCCTACAAGAGCAGATCATACAGTTGTAAACATTTGTTAGTGCAACTTTAATTTAATTTCTATAGAAAATTACATTAAACAGGTAAATACCCTACAGTATTGCTAGCAGAATATCAATATTGGCGATGTAACAGTTATCCTAAAGTCCACTACTTTTATACAAAATTTATGCTCTCATCTGTAAAGGTAAGCTAGGAGTTCTAAAAAATTTACCAACATGGTCAATTTCAATTATGTAAGTTTTTTAACTGAACAATTTAGAGGTTTAAAAAAAAACAAGTTTTATTAACACTGAAATTATTTGAATAAATATTAAATAGAAAATGTCAACTTCAAATATTATAAGAATGATGCTAATGCAAAGAAGTATCAAATTTTAGTATTATCAATGATGGGGGTTATATATCAATACTTGACAACTATATTGTAACATGCTGAAACAGGCTTTTAAAATTTGAATTACCATATAGAATACAATTATCATTTAGATTGAAGATTACTGAACATGTCAATTATACATTGTGGAAGTTTTTAGCAATACTTACAGTAGTCATAAATTTCTTTCTTAAACTTAAGAAAATGTTAAACAAAATAAGACCTTGTGAAATTAATTGATTATTAAAAGATTAAATTTCACAATTTAAGAACAAATAGAACTAGAAAATGCTTTTGTAAAAAAGCGCATGTCTCCCCGAATGCAAAGTTCTATAGGCAAGAAGTCAATAGGGGTCAGGAGCAAAAGTCAAAGAGACACTGATGGTTGGCTGCAATAGGGATCATCTACTTGGCATGTCCAGTCATCCCGCTAAATTTCAACACTCGTGGCCTAGTGGTTCTCAAGTCACTGTTCAGGCTCCTGTGACCCTGACCTTTGATCAAGTGACCTCAAAATAAATAGGGGTCATGTACTCTGCATGTCCAATCATCCTATTAAGTTTCAACATTGTAGGTCAAGTGGTTCTCAAGTTATTTCCAAAAAATGATTTTACATGAACAGGCCACTGTGACCTTGACCTTTAACGGAGTGACCCCAAAAACAATAAGGGTCATTTACTCTGCATGAACAATCATCCTATGAAGTTTCAACATTCTGGGTCGAGAGGTTCTCAAGTTATTGATTGGAAATGGTTTTCCATGTTCAGGCCCCTGTGGTCTTGACCTTTAACTGAGTGACCCTAAAATCGTTAGGGTTCATTTACTCTGCATGACCAATCATCCTACGAAGTTTCATCATTCTGGGTCAAGTGGTTCTCAAGTTACTGACTGGAAATGGTTTTTAATGTGCGGGCCCCTGTGACCTTGACCTTTCACAGAGTGACCCCAAAATCGTTAGGGGTCATCTACTCTTTATGACCAATCATCCTATTAAGTTTCAACATTCTGGGTCAAGTGGTTCTCAAGTTACTGACCGGAAATGGTTTTCAATGTTCAGGCCCCTGTGACCTTGACCTTTAATGGAGTGACCCCCAAAATCGACAGGGGTCATCTACTTTGCATGTACAATCATCCTATGAAGTTTCAACATTCTGGGTCAAGTGGTTCTCTAGTTATTGATTGGAAATGGTTTTCAATGTTCAGGCCCCTGTGACCTTGACCTTTGACAGAGTGACCCCAAAATCAGTAGGGGTCATCTACTCTTCATGACCAATCATCCTATGAAGTTTCAACATTCTGAGTCAAGTGGTTCTCTAGTTATTGATCGGAAATGGTTTTCAATGTTCAGGCCCCTGTGACCTTGACCTTTGACGGAGTGACCCCAAAATCAATAGGGGTCATCTACTCTTCATGACCAATCATCCTATAAAGTTTCAACATTCTGGGTCAAGTGGTTCTCTAGTTATTGATCGGAAATGGTTTTCAATGTTCAGGCCCCTGTGACCTTGACCTTTGGCGGAGTGACCCCAAAATCAATAGGGGTCATCTACTCTTCATGACCAATCATCCTATGAAGTTTCAACATTCTGGGTCAAGTGGTTCTCTAGTTATTGATCGGAAATGGTTTTCAATGTTCAGGCCCCTGTGACCTTGACCTTTGGCGGAGTGACCCCAAAATCAATAGGGGTCATCTACTCTTCATGACCAATCATCCTATGAAGTTTCAACATTCTGGGTCAAATGGTTCTCTAGTTATTGATCGGAAATGGTTTTCAATGTTCAGGCCCCTGTGACCTTGACCTTTGATGAAGTGACCCCAAAAACAATAGGGGTCGTCTACTCCAGCAGCCCTACAACCCTATGAAGTTTGAAGGTTCTAGGGCAAATGGTTCTCCAGTTATTGCTCGGAAATGAAGTGTGACGTATGGACGGACGGACAGGGCAAAAACAATATGTCTCCTGGGGGAGACATAATAACACAGTGTTTAAGTAGACTGGATTTAAAGGCTCAGAACACCTCTGTTTGAAAATGTGCTGCACAATGAGGCTAATGGTTATAGTTTGTTCAAAATTTTCAGAGTAAAGAATATATCATTTTCATTAAAATATACAAATGTAGTTTATTTGTTTTGGTTCAGCACCACACTTACACAATTATACCTCATATGGCAACATTTCCAGCTTAAAACCCCAGGTACTCCGGGTATATTGCATCACCTGGATAGAAACATCAACCATAAGTTATAAGCAAGTTGAATGGTTTTCATATGAAATAATTCTTCATCCAAAGCAAGGTTTCATACCCATTGTGGCGAGGGGCTACATATAGAACAATATGGCTATTTTAACATATTTTCAGACTTGTACACTGAAATTCAAAGCCCTAAGATGAGCACTGTAAATTGGCACCAATTCTATGAACTTGGAAATCATTATGTTTGCAGGGCACACATTTTTACAGAGTTAATGTAATTAGCCTGCATAAAGTCAGAAAATTAAATCTCAAAATGAACAAATAAAATTGCTGTTAATTCTATCTTCAAAATTTCAAATCTATGAAATTCTAGCCTATACAAAATAAGAGATGTTGATTATAAATATATGTTATTTTGTGAAATGATAGATTCCACATAATTGCATATCCACTAAAAATATATCAGTTAATTGCATATAATGTGTGTGTTCCTGCCTGTGTATGTGCATGCATGTCTGAACAGTGTGTATCGTATATATTATAGTTATAATTCAGAATCAAATCCATGACTCTATACATTAATTCTACAAATGAAACAGAGAGTGTCATGATTCAGACAATACCAAAACAGTGTCTAATCTCAGTGTCTACTCTCAGTATCTCAGACATTTGTGAGATTAACAGGGCTTTTCCTTATTTTAGTGATATTATCAGAGAAATTTCTGTAAACATTTTCTGTATAATCTTGAAAATCTATGAAAACTTATCTCAGAGAAATTTACTGTACTCAATATAATGTAAACATGGTATAGAGTAGTACAAGTTTCATGTAAGAATTAATGGGTGGCTATCATTTACTGGGGTTGAATTGACTTGCCTTACCCTCTTCTATCATCTTATTGAGTATCAAGATGTCAAAATAAACCCTTCTCATAATACAGCAGATTAGGGGGGTATGTATTCTCTTAATGGCCAACAAAATTGTGCAACACCCATAATTAGTTGGAAGACAAAATAATGGAAAACATAATTTGCAATCTAAAAAACATCTCTTTCTCAGATTAACTAAATAGTTTATTAATGATGGGAATTGAAATTTACTGTCTTGATACTGTCAGTGTTTTCGAGCAGAGATAGCGATTAGAAGTTATTTGTTGATAATAACAATACACATTACAACAATAACATTTAAATAATTCAAACACATGTTTTCTTTTTTTCAAAAATAACAAGAGGACCATGATGGTCCTGAATCGCTCACCTCTTCCCACATGACCCAGTTTTGAGTATGACGTCGTTTTTTCTATTATTTGATATAGTGACCTAGTTTTTGAGCTCATGACCCAGTTTTGAACTTGACCTAGATATTATCAAGATAAAAATTCTGACAAATTTTCATGAAGATCCATTGAAAAATATGGTCTCTAGGTTTTTCTATTATTTGACCTATTGACCTAGTTTTCGAAGGTACGTGACCCTGTTTTGAACTTTACCTAGATATCATCAAGGTGAACATTCTCACTAATTTCATGAAGATCTCATGAAAAATATGGCCTCTAGAGAGGTCACAAGGTTTTTCTATTATTTGACCTGTTGACCTAGTTTTTTATGGCATGTGACCCAGTTTCGAAACTGACCTAGATATCATCAAGGTGAACATTCAGATCAATTTTCATGAAGATCCATTGAAAAATATGGCTTCTAGGGAGGTCAAAAGATTTTAATAATTTTAGACCTACTGACCTAGTTTTTGGCCACAGTTGACTCAGTTTCAAACTTGACCTAGATATCATCAAGATGATCATTCAGACCAACTTTCATACAGATCCCATGAAAAGTATGGCCTCTAGAGAGGTCACAAGGCTTTTTATTATTTGACCTACTGACCTAGTTTTTTATGGCAAGTGACCCAGTTTCAAACTTGACCTAGATATCATCAAGGTGAACATTCTAACCAATTTTTATGGAGATCCATTCACAAGTATGGCCTCTAGAGAGGTCACAAGGTTTTTCTATTTTTAGACCTACTGACCTAGTTTTTGACCGCACATGACCCTGTTTCGAACTTGACCTAGATATCATCAAGATGAACATTCACACCAATTTTCATACAGATCCAATGAAAAATATGGCCTTTAGAGAGGTCACAAGGTTTTTCTATTATTTGACCTACTGACCTAGTTTTTGATGGCACGTGACCCACTTTCGAACTTGACCTAGATATCATCAAGATGAACATTTAGATTAACTTTCATACAGATCCCATGAAAAATATGGCCTCTAGAGAGCTCACAAGGTTTTTCTATTATTTGACCTACTGACTTAGTTTTTGATGGCACGTGACCCACTTTCGAACTTGACCTACATATCATCAAGATGAACGTTCTGACCAATTTTCATGAAGATGTCATAAAATATATGGCCTCTAGAGAGGTCACAAGGTTTTTCTATTTTTAGACCTACTGACCTAGTTTTTGACAGCACATGACCCAGTTTCGAACTTGACCTAGATATCATCAAGATGAACATTCTGATTAACTTTCATACAGATCCCATGAAAAATATGGCCTTTAGAGAGGTCACAAGGCTTTTCTATTTTTAGACCTACTGAACTTGTTTTTGATGGCACGTGACCCAGTTTCGAACTTGACCTAGATATCATCAAGATGAATTTTCAGACCAACTTTCATAAAGATCCCATGAAAAAATGTGACCTCTAGAGTGGTCACAAGGTTTTTCTATTTTTAGACCTACTGACCTAGTTTTTGATCGCACGTGACCCAGTTTCGAACTTGACCTAGATATCATCAAGATGAACATTCTGATTAACTTTCATGAAGATCCCATGAAAAATGTGACCTCTAGAGTGGTCACAAGGTTTTTCTATTTTTAGACCTACTGACCTTGTTTTTGACCGCACATGACCCAGTTTCAAACTTGACTTAGATATCATCAAGATGAACATTCTGACCAATTTTCATAAAGATCCCATGAAAAATGTGACCTCTAGAGTGGTCACAAGCAAAAGTTTACGGACGGACGCACGGACGGACGGACGACGAACGACGGACACCGCGCGATCACAAAAGCTCACCTTGTCACTTTGTGACAGGTGAGCTTAAAAGGAGGAACTCATTACAAGAAAAATAGCATTTTTGCACAATCATATTTATGTCAAACTGCTTCCGTTTTTTTAATATGATTTTGGTGAAGTAATAACTGGAGAGTAGAAGACAATTTCATCAGCTACAGTATATCAGTTGTAGAAGTGAATAAAAAATTCATACAAATATCCCAGTGTCAATGATATAACCATATATCAACATAAAGTTGTTTCATCATATGACAGTTGTGTAAGAGAATGGCGCCAAAGATGTAACAGTCTCATAAGTTAGTTCATCATAGAGTTTTCAGCCATTGATCGGAACATCTGTGCTCTTCCTTGGGATAATTATACAGTTTGTGCAAGGAACTGATTAACTATTTCTATTACAGTATTGCTGGAACAGTAAAGTTTTCTTTGATCAGGAGGAACATGTTAGTGTTGAGAGATTGCAAATAAGGCAGAAACATCCTTATTTGCAGAAGAATATTCCTTGATTCCTTCCCATTTTCACCTCATCCAAAGATCTCTTATATTCAAGTGAGAAGGAAGGCAGATTATTTTGGTGTGGTTAGTTTAAAGTAAGGAGAAGCTCAGGTTCATACTGAAAAGGCCTTGGAGTGCAGAGTCTGCCTCATTTTTGTTGTGCTAGTGAGTGATACACAAATTGTTCCATAATTATGTTGTTGTTGTGGTGATAATCCACAGACTCAGGATTTGATGAAACATTCCTGGTTTTCAGCGATTGTTGTATCCTTACAGCTTCCTTTAAAGGAATGTTGTTTCAATAGCAACATAAAACAAAATGTACAGGATTTAATTTATTTCTAGACATTTATTAGAACTATATTCGCTCAACTCTACTTTTTCCAACCAGAATGAAAAAAATCATTACGGTTTTGCATCTTTGACTCAAGATTCTGATTAACCATTTTTTAAAAAATCCAACTTCCATATCTTTAAGTTACGGTGTTCCGTTTGGACAATCGTGAATTTTTATTTAATACTAAACTGCGATGCACGATGGTACGATGACGAAAACGCGATGGCGTGATGATGAAACAACGATGGTGAAAACGCGATGGCACGATGATGAAATCGCGATGGTGCGATGGTGAAATGTCATCATCGTACCATCGCGTTTTCACCATCGCACCATCGCGTTTTCATCATCGTACCATCGCGTTTTCACCATCGTACCATCGTGTTTTCACCATTGTGCCATTGCGTTATCATCATTTTACCATCATGGTTTCACCATCGTACCATTGTGTTTTCATCATCGTACCATCAAGTTTTCACAATCATGCCATCGCGTTATCATCATTGTACCATCGTGGTTTCACCATCGTACCATCGCGTTTTCACCATCATACCATCGCGTTTTCACCATCGTACCATTGCCTTCCGGTTAGAAATGCGTAGTCCCGTACACTTTTATTTTTGTCAACAATAGATAGAATAGAATGTATCTCTATGTATTTTGTGAGACAAAATTTACCATTTAGATTCTGCTGTTTTGCAAAATGTTTTACAGAATGTTCAGTGCTCATTTCATTAAAACTGTAAAATCTTCAAGGCCACGTCCTTTGTTTTTTATGTATGCATGAAAGTAAATAAAAAGCTGGGCGTAATAGTCACATGGTATTATTCTAACTCAGCTTATTTATGATATGATGGTGAAAAGGTGATCGTACGATGATGAAAACGCGATATTACATCGACATTTCACCATCGTACCATCGCGAATTCATCATCGTGCCATCGCGTTTTCACCATCGTACCATCGTTGTTTCATCATCGTGTCGTCGCGTTTTCGTCATTGTACCATTGTGCATCGCGGTTCAGCATTAAATAAAAGTCACGACTGTCCAATCGGAACACCGTAATAAGTGGTGGTACTACTATGGAAATTAAAACCTTCACAATGACATACAGTAAAACACCGCTCGCTCGAGGTCGCAAGGGGATGAGCAAAATGCTCGAGTTATCCATGGTTTCGAGCGACCCAAACATTGACCAACATACGAAGAAAATTGAAGTTTGTTTTACCAATTATCATCGAGACCATTGCAGAGGAAACGGTGATGCGTAATAATAAACACACTCGTGACATTTTCAAAAAAACGTATTACAAACGTTATTTATGATAGATCGTAAATGACACATGTGAAGAAACAGCTAAGACATTTTTTTTATTTGAAATACTGTAACCGAATTCGCAATTTTCTTCCACAAATTAAGATCTCATAATTATCGTCTCAATTTTATTAAAAGGCTATCTTATTTCCTTTATTTGCATGCAAACAACTGTTGATTAAAATATTAAGGTCTCATAATATCTTCTCGATCCCGCAGAAAAAAGTAATAATTAATAACAATTTTGATCAATACATTTTTTCTTACACATTTCTTCAATAATTGATCTCTTTATCAGATCAAATATCATCGCCTCAACACGAAACTAGTCTATGTGTATATAGAAATAGAAGCAGATAGACTAGTTTCGCGTTGAGGCCACGATATACCGACAAACAAACATTTAAGATAGTCGGGGAATAGACCATGCAATTCTCATGAGGTGCGAAAATTTTAAATTAACCGATACATTCTGACCGCCGAAGGTGTGAAAAAAAATTTGACACCTCTGCTCGAGTTTGCCATAAGCAACAAAGAGTAAACTAATACACAGGGGCCAGGTGTCATGCTCGAGCGATCGAGTTATCGATGCTTGATCCAGCCATGGTAATTTCATAAACAATATAGAAGGAAACCGGCCGGGACCACATGAATTGCTCGAGCGATCCCGGGTGCTCAAGTCATTGATGCTCGAGCGAGCGGTGTTTCACTGTACATGTAAAATGAGTTTATCTTTAAGGGTTACTTCCCCTTGAAGATTAATACATTTAGCTACCAGTAGTTGCCAAGGTTGGTCAAGAAACAAGAACTAGACAAGCTTACTGTCGCTGAGTGGCTGTTTTTTTAATTTCTGACTTGTGCAGCCACCGCGACAAACTGTATACGTCGGATTAGTTCGACTAAACAAGAACATGCCCATAACAATCGAGACCAGGTAGATGTGTTTATTTTCTGATGTGACTGTTCAGGATTGAAGCAGGTAGCATGTGTGTAGAGCAGGTAGCTGTTGTTTTGACATAAACCTAACAGCTGTAATGGCATGTTTACATCATGTGCTTATTTCATGTTTCTTTCAGAATGAACATTCCTGATGGCAGGTCTCGGAATGCCAAGCTCTTCTGTTAACTAGATCTAATTATCTTTTATTGCTGGTTTGTTACTGGTGGTCCTAAATAACTTCTGTACACTTATAATTACTATTGTTTCAGGAAGAAGGCCCTTAAAATAACACATAAACTATCACATTGCCAACTGCTTTCTTCTAATAACTTTATACACAAGAGAAGTTTTTATGAAGTAAACTGTTTTTATAATGATACTGTAAATTATCTGGTTATATTGTCATAAAATTGTTCTGGAATGGTGTAAAATCATCAACTACAACTTGTCAACAAGTATCTCTAAATATCAATCACTGATTTTTTTTTCTCATTTTTATACAAATTAATACTATTATTATCTATAAATAACATTTTATAATAATTTCAACATGTATTTAAATCACATAAGATTAAATGGTTCTCTTTATCCTCAGGACGACCGGCACATTTTTATACAATTTCGCCAGGCATATGTATGTTTTGAACAACACAGAAAGTTACATCAGAGGACCTTCAGCTTTTCCTGAAGTGTAGAAAATGAAAGTAAAACAGGCTAAACTTGAAAACGAAAGTCACATTAGCATTGGTCGATAGTCATGGGTCATGCGCAGGGGTCACCCTGTCTAAAAGTATGCACATAGACTTTTTTTTTTTGCTAATGGGGTGTTGATTTTCAGCACTTTCTAATGATTTGAAAATACTTGGGCTTTAGCATGACATGTCAGCTTTTCATCTACCAGAAAATTTTTGAACTTGGAATAAACAAAAATCCCAAAGGGGTCCTAACGGAGCAAGGGTATATGGAGATTTTTGGAACTTTTGTCAAATCGTTTAAAAGGGCCTTTTTGATGTTGTCTAAAAGTGTCAGTATATGCCTCGGATGTAAGATATTTCCATATTTGAGAGCTGCAGACCTAGACATTTCAGAAATAGTTTCAAAATGAATCCCGTTTAATAAATGTTGATTCTACGGAAGCGTGAAATGGTCATCAGATGCTAATATGTTTCATTATGTTACACTGTGTGCGGAAAGGTAATAAACTGAATTTTTACTAAATAATCTATCTTTTTAAATTGTTCTATTCTCATAAAATGTCACAACAAAATTATTACTTTCATTTTTAATCAGGGAATATTCTTATATGTACTATATGACATGAAGCAGCTATACAAAAACATATCTTTGCAAAGAAACACTTAAAATAGTACAGGACTGACCATACACCACTGCAGAGAATCAACCAGCAAGTATGAAAAATGAACTATTGTATTTATTGCTTCTACTTGTTTGAGTTCCTATGGGAGAAATTAAAATGATCAGTAAAGAAATTGCATCTTCTCACACTGTAAGTTACAGCTATAATGTTTATCTGTTACACTGTAAGTTACATCTATAATGTTTATCAGTTACAACTCATGAATATTCCTGAGACATAAGATACAACAATTTATGCTGACAAATGATCTACTCTCAATGTCAGACCAAAATACACTGAAACCTGTTTAAGGGTCAACAAGTATTTTCTCAGCAGAAACCTATGGGGTATCTGGAAGCCAAGTGGTCTCAGATTTGACTGTACCCTTATTCATACATGGTCTTTAGCATATCTTAAGTATATCTCTAATCAAGTATGGCATTTTAATTATACTGTATATACTGGGCTATATCTCTATTCACACATGATCTGCAGCACATACTCCTGTTCACAGAATGATGATCTTTAGAACATTTTGACTATATCTCTGTTTACAGATTATCTTTAGCACATGCTTGACTATATCAGTCTTTAGATCATGATTGACTATATCAGTCTTTAGCACAATTGATTGACTATATCGGTCTTTAGCACATGATTGACTATATCTCTGTTTACAGATTATCTTTAGCACATGCTTGACTATATCGGTCTTTAGATCATGATTGACTATATCGGTCTTTAGCACAATTGATTGACTATATCGGTCTTTAGCAAAATTGATTGACTATATCGGTCTTTAGCACATGCTTGACTATATCGGTCTTTAGCACAATTGATTGACTATATAAGTCTTTAGCACATGATTGACTATATCTCTGTTTACAGATTATCTTTAGCACATGCTTGACTATATTGGTCTTTAGCAAAATTGATTGACTATATCGGTCTTTAGCACATGCTTGACTATATCGGTCTTTAGATCATGATTGACTATATCGGTCTTTAGCACAATTGATTGACTATATCGGTCTTTAGCACATGATTGACTATATCTTTGTTTACAGATTATCTTTAGCACATGCTTGACTATATTGGTCTTTAGCAAAACTGATTGACTATATCGGTCTTTAGCACATGCTTGACTATATTGGTTTTTAGCAAAATTGATTGACTATATCGGTCTTTAGCAAAATTGATTGACTATATCGGTCTTTAGCACATGCTTGACTATATTGATCTTTAGCACAATTGATTGACTATATCGGTCTTTAGCACATGATTGACTATATCTCTGTTTACAGTTTATCTTTAGCACATGCTTGACTATATTGGTCTTTAGCAAAATTGATTGACTATATCTGTCTTTAGCATATGCTTGACTATATTGGTCTTTAGCAAAATTGATTGACTATATCGGTCTTTAGCAAAATTGATTGACTATATCGGTCTGTAGCACATGCTTGACTGTATTGGTCTTTAGCAAAATTGATTGACTACATCAGTCTTTAGCACACGCTTGACTATATTGGTCTTTAGCATAATTGATTGAATATATCGGTCCTTAGCACATGATTGACTATATTGGTCTTTAGCACAATTGATTGACTTTATCGGTCTTTAGCAAAATTGATTGACTATATTGGTCTTTAGCACATGCTTGACTATATTGGTCTTTAGCAAAATTGATTGACTATATCAGTCTTTAGCACATGCTTGACTATATTGGACTTTAGCACAATTGATTGAATATATCGGTCTTTAGCACATGATTGACTATATCGGTCTTTAGCACAATTGATTGACTATATAGGTCTTTAGCACATGATTGACTATATTGGTCTTTAGCAAAATTGATTGACTATATCAGTCTTTAGCACATGCTTGACTATATTGGTCTTTAGCAAAATTGATTGACTATATCGGACTTTAGCATATGCTTGACTATATTGGTCTTATATTCTATCTAGCAAAATTGATTGACTATATCGGTCTTTAGCAAAATTGATTGATTATATCGGTCTTTAGCAAAATTGATTGACTATATCGGTCTTTAGCAAAATTGAGTGACTATATCGGTCTTTAGCATATGCTTGACTATATTGGTCTTTAGCAAAATTGATTGACTATATCGGTCTTTAGCATATGCTTGACTATATTGGTCTTTAGCAAAATTGATTAACTATATCTCTGTGTTCAGATGATCTATAGCACTGTATGATGCTTGACTATATTTTTGTTATCAGATGATCTTTAGTACAGGCTTGACTATATCTCTGTTTACAGATGATCTTTAGCACATGCTTGTCTATATTCTTGTTAACAGACGATCTTTATATAGCACATGTCCGACTATATCTCTGTTTACAGATGATCTTTAGCACATGCAAAATTGATTGACTATATCAGTCTTTAGCAAAATTGATTGACTATATCGGTCTTTAGCACATGCTTGACTATATTGATCTTTAGCACAATTGATTGACTATATCGGTCTTTAGCACATGATTGACTATATCTCTGTTTACAGTTTATCTTTAGCACATGCTTGACTATATTGGTCTTTAGCAAAATTGATTGACTATATCGGACTTTAGCATATGCTTGACTATATTGGTCTTATAGTCAATCTAGCAAAATTGATTGACTATATCGGTCTTTAGCAAAATTGATTGACTATATCGGTCTTTAGCATATGCTTGACTATATTGGTCTTTAGCAAAATTGATTGACTATATCTCTGTGTTCAGATGATCTATAGCACTGTATGATGCTTGACTATATTTTTGTTATCAGATGATCTTTAGTACAGGCTTGACTATATTCTTGTTAACAGATGATCCCTAGCACATTTTTGACTATATCTCTGAATTTACAGATGATCTTTAGCACATGCTTGTATATATTCTTGTTAACAGATGATCTTTATATAGCACATGTCTGACTATATCTCTGTTTACAGATTATCTTTAGCACATGCTTGACTATATTGGTCTTTAGCACATGCTTGACTATATCTCTGTTTACAGATGATCTTTAGCACATGCTTGTCTATATTCTTGTTAACAGACGATCTTTATATAGCACATGTCTGACTATATCTCTGTTTACAGATAATCTTTAGCACATGCTTGACTATATCGGTCTTTAGCACATGCTTGACTATATTGGTCTTCAGCAAAATTAATTGACTATATCGGTCTTTAGCAGATGATTGACTATATCTCTGTTTACAGATGATCTTTAGCACATGCTTGACTATATCGGTCTTTAGCACATGCTTGACTATATTGGTCTTTAGCAAAATTAATTGACTATATCGGTCTTTAGCACATGATTGACTATATCTCTGTTTACAGATGATCTCTAGCACATGCTTGACTATATCTCTGTTTACAGATGATCTTTAGCACATGCTTGTCTATATTCTTGTTAAAAGATGATCTTTATATAGCACATGTCCGACTATATCTCTGTTTACAGATGATCTTTAGCACATGCTTGATTATATTGGTCTTTAGCACATGATTGACTATATCTCTGTTTACAGATGATCTTTAGCACATGCTTGACTATATCCCTTGTTAACAGATGATCTTTAGCACATGTCTGACTATATCTCTGTTTACAGATGATCTTTAGCACATGCTTGACTATATCAGTCTTTAGCTCATGATTGACTATATCTCTGTTTATAGATGATCTATAGCACTGTATGATGCTTGACTATATTTTTGTTATCAGATGATCTTTAGCACATGCTTGACTATATTCTTGTTAAAAGATGATCTTCAGCAAATTTTTGACTATATCTGTTAATAGATTATCTTTAGCAAATGCTTGTCTATATCTGTGTTACCAGATGATCTTTAGCACATGCTTGACTTATAATATCTGTGTTACCAGATGATCTTAAGCACATGCTTGACTATATCTGAGTTACCAGATGATCCTTAGCACATGCTTGACTTATAATATCTGTGTTACAAGATGATTTTAAGCAAATGCTTGACTATATCTGAGTTACCAGATGATCCTTAGCACATGCTTGACTTATAATATCTGTGTTACCAGATGATCTTTAGTACATGCATGAATATATTTTTGTTACCAGATGATCTTAAGCACATGCATGTCTATATCTGTGTTACCAGATGACCTTAAGCACATGCATGTCTATATCTGTGTTACCAGATGACCTTAAGCACATGCATGTCTATATCTGTGTTACCAGATGACCTTAAGCACATGCATGTCTATATCTGTGTTACCAGATGACCTTAAGCACATGCATGTCTATATCTGTGTTACCAGATGACCTTAAGCACATGCATGTCTATATCTGTGTTACCAGATGACCTTAAGCACATGCATGTCTATATCTGTGTTACCAGATGACCTTAAGCACATGCATGACTATATTTTTGTTGTCAGATGATCTTAAGCACATGCTTGACTATATTTTGAAATAGTTGGTTGATGATTTGAAACTCTGTTTCACCTTTTAAATATGTTAAGATAGTAGATATGTTCAAGACAAGAAATTTTTATACAAACTGAAATCTTTGATGATTATAAAATTTTAGGTCTGGCTTCCTTGCCATTTATTTATAATCCAGGTTTCATTGAAATCTCTTCAGTACATTATGTGTTATTTCTTTACAGAAAGAGAAAGATGGATGTATGGGATAGAAGAGTGGCAACTTTCTTTCTTCACCCCTTTAGGGAGCATAAAACAGACACTGAAAACGTTTTTGTCTAACTTGTAGATATCTCCTTTTATCTCAAGTGCATTTCATTAAAATTTTATACTCCAAAGAAAATTTAACACTTGAAAACTCTGGCATATTTTATTATCTGAAACAAAAACTTTAATGTGAGGCTTTTACTGACATAATGGAACTGAAATTTAAAATTTAAAATCTTACACCTAAAGTTTTTTTTATATATTATCATAATTGTCTGAAAACCAGTTTTTATATCTTCATAATTTTTTATATAATAAAATATGTTTAAAGTCAAGACCAGTTTTTGACAGGTTTTATTACCTAAAATCTAAATTACATTAGACAAAAATGTACGCACTCTTATCATAGCATAATTTCTCTGGCGCTTCCAGTAGATTTTATCTGGAAAAGAAGTTTTCTACTGGCAAAATCTCCTTTACCAGTTTCTATTTCCACCCTTTTCTAATTTTACAAATTCTGCAATTCTCGACTAATAAAGTGTCTACCAGTGTCATTATTTTACCCTTAAATACTTGAAGGGCTGTCATTAGGAGCAATGTCAGTTTTGTAATACAAGAGGGCCATGATGGCCCTGTATCGCTCACATGAGTACCATTGCTCAAAATGATATGATCAAGTTTTGACATAGAACACATAGGCATACACACTAAATATCATCAGGATAAACACTTTCTTGTAACAGTCCCTTTTGACCTAATCAGGGCCAATTTCCATACCAAGTTTGAGGGTCCTGGGCTCAAATGCTGCATTTTTGTATTAACATGACTATTCCTTACGCTGGAAGACTGAAATAACATTTAAAAACCAATCTCATTAGATGCTGCTGATATATATTCATTTACATAAAATAAAGGGAGGTAATTTGTCATAAATTCAGTCAAAAGTTATCTACCCTGATTGTCTGAGTCCATCTGATGGCACAAATGACATTTCAAATCAGTATCTTCATTGGTTACTGAGATACACCCATTTTAATTTGAAACAAAGGGAGGTAATTTGACATAAAATCAGTCCATAGCTATCTACCCTGATTGCCTCAGTCCAACTAAAGACAATAATGAAATTTCAAATGAGTACTATAAATATTTACCGAGATAAATCCATTTTTATTAAAATCAGGGGAGGTAATCATGCATTGGTATATGCACGTAGAAGATACAGAGTACAAGCCTATACAACAATATATTAGTAAAGTATTTATATCAATAAATGTTCAATCAAGAGTTATCTAATATGACTATTTCTTACCATGGAAGACATAAATAATGTTTCAAACCAATCTCATTAGAAGCTGCTAAGGTGTATTCATTTAGATAAAAAATAAAGGGAGGTAATTTGTCATAAATTCAGTCAATATGTATCTTCACTGATTATCCAAGTCCATTTGTTGACATAAATGAAATTTCAGATCAGTATCTTCATTAGTTACGGAGATATACCCATTTTAATTTGAAATAAAGGGAGGTAATTTGACATAAAATCAGTCCATAGTTTACTACTCTGATTGTCTCAGTCCAAATAATGACAATAATGAAATTTCAAATAAGTCCTATAAGTACTTACTGATAAAAATCCATTTTGATTACATCAGGGGAGGTAATCAGATATAAAATAACTCTGGAACCTACGATTGGATCTGACAGACTCGTCATGGAATCCAAGATATATTGTTGTTGAAGTTATTTTGGAAGTTTGTATCAAATCAAACCATAAATGAAGCCTCTATGGCTGCAAAAGCCAAAATAGCAAATTCTGGACCTTTAAGGGGCCATAACTCTGGCACCCAAGATGGAATCTGGCCAGTTCAATAAAGGAACCAAGATCTTGTGGTGATACAAGTTGTGTGCAAGTTTGGTTAAAATCAAATCATAAATGAAGCTGCTATTGTGCAGACAAGGTCAAATAGCTAATTTTAGCCCTTTCAGGGGCCATCACTCTGGAACCCATGATGGGATCTGACCAGTTCAAGAAAGGAACCTAGATCTTATGGTGATACAAGTTGTGTGCAAGTTTGGTTAAAATAAAATCATAAATGAAGCTGCTATTGTGCAGACAAGGTCAAAATAGCTAGTTCTTGCCCTTTCAGGGGCCATAACTCTGGAACCCATAATGGAATCTGGCCAGTTCAAAAAAGGAACCAAGATCTTATGGTGATACAAGTTGTGTGCAAGTTTGGTAAAAATCAAATCATAAATGAAGCTGCTATTGTGCAGACAAGTTCAAAATAGCTAATTTTGGCCCTTTCAGGGGCCATAACTCTGGAACCCATAATGGGATCTGGCCAGTTCAAGACAGGGACCGAGATCTTATGGTGATACAAGTTGTGTGCAAGTTTGGTTAAAATAAAATCATAAATAAAACCTCTATTGTGCAGACAAGAAATTGTTGACGCACGGACGGACTGACGACGGACGAAGGGTGATCACAAAAGCTCACCTTGTCACTATCTGACAGTTGAGCTAACAAAAAAAAATCACTTAACATTACAACAAATAGCAAAAAATATTACAGAGACATCTCTACAAACATAATTTTGTCCGGTTCACATGCATCAGAGCTACAGATAAGCTTTCAGAGGCAAAACTGCAAAGGGTATTTCAAAACCCGTCACCCCATGATTCTTTTAATTAATAGGTTATCAATCCATTTATTCAATGGGAGCTTATTAATTCCTCATGCTTTCAATACAGACGAAACTGTAGCACAAAGAAATAAACAATTAAAGTAAAGGATACTCAATCACTATTTGTATTCAGTTGTACTATGTACACAGTTTTTCAGCGGCCACACTTATTTTTCCACTCACTTTAAAGTTTTTTATTGACACAATCACCCAATGCGCACAATTTGTCAACCTTTTTATTGCAAATAAAACATTGTATGACTCTTTATATAATGTCATTCAAAATACTTTTCACATCTTTAACAGTTCTCCAACCAAGGCTACTACTACTATGAAAGAAGTTAGTAATAACAGATTTTTTCTTTAAATCTATTTTAATTCTTTCTTCTCTATGTCCATGCAATAGTGCATATAGATGCTTCATTTTTAGCGCATTCTTGATACATATCATTAAATTTATATATTTTCAGACTGTCCGTGAGTACAAGTGAAAACTGTTAGGTTAAATTCTGTGGGCCATTTACAGGATGAGAATTGGGAAATTTGGTTCAAGAACGGGTTTTGATGTGCATCAAAAGAAAATTCTATTACATATTTTGCAAAATTTATTGTGTATTTACGCAAATACACAGCATATAATATGTTGATATGTTCTTTTTTTGGTTGTTGTTGGCTGCACCTATTTTTGTAAGTTTCAGTTAGTTGGCCTCCAGTATGAATTAATGGAAGCTGTGCAGAAAGTTCGAACCAGTTCAATATAAAACAGGAAATATTCACAATGCCCACCACTTATATTAACTGTTTAATAAAGCATAACAAGAGCTGTCGGAGGACAGCAACGCTCGGCTATTCAACAGCCTTGTCAATTGAATGAATACAAGTTGAAAAAGGGGCATAATTTTGTAAAATGCAAAGTAGAGGTATTGAACCTCTGTACTGCATGTCATATCATGACAGTGAACAAGTGTGTGAAGTTTCAATCCTTTCCAATTTGTGGATACTGAGATACCAGCTTACATACAAAAACTTAACAAAAAAGTGCTAAGTCAAAGGGGCATAATTTTGTAAAAATGCCAAGTAGAGTTATGGGACCTTCACAGTGCATGTTAGATCATGACAGTGAACAAGTGTGTGAAGTTTCAATCCATTCCAATTAGTGGATACTGAGATATCAGATTACATACAAAAATTTAACCAAAAACTGCTAAGTCGAAAAAGGGGCATAATTTGAAAAAAAAGAGAGTAGAGTTATGAGACTTGCTTAGTGCATGTCAAATCATGATAGTGAACAAGTATGTGAAGTTTCAATCCATTCCCATCAGTAACTACTGAGATACCAGCTTAGATACAAAACCTTAACCAAAAATTTCTAAGTCGAAAAAGGGGCATAATTTTGTAAAAAAGCAAAATAGAGTTATGGAACCTGTGCAATGTAGATCAGTTCATCACAGTGAATAAGTGTGTGAAGTTTCAATCCATTCCCACAAGTGGTTACTGAGTTACCAGCTTACATACAAAACCTTAACCAAAAATTTCTAAGTCGAAAAAGGGGCATAATTTTGTAAAAAAGCAAAATAGAGTTATGGAACCTGTGCAATGTAAGTCAGTTTGTCACAGTCAATAAGTGTGTGAAGTTTCAATCCATTCCCACAAGTGGTTACTGAGATACCAGCTTACATACAAAACCTTAACCAAAATCGGGACGCAGACGCGGACGCAGACGCCGACGCCGACGCCGACGCATGGGCGAGTGCAATAGCTCACTATTCTATGAATAGTCGAGCTAAAAAGTGTAGTTTTGCGACTTTTTGTTAAAAAGTTGAAAAAAAAATTCTCCAAGGCCATAAAAACATTTAGGGTCGGGCCAAAAATTTAGGGTAGATTGGGATACCGGAAACAAAAACAATTTTTTAAGCCTAAGCCTTTTTGTTTAGATTTAACAGTAAAGTCATTGAAGAATATGTTCTGTTTATTGGACCAGCTTAAACTTGTCTGGCTTAAACAACTCACTCCACAATTTAGATAAGTACAGGAGGAGATGAAACATCTTCCAACACCAACACTTTTATCTGTACGACAGTCCAAATGGAAGCTACATAACCTAAATCACACTGACATATACAACCATTGTACAGAATTAGTGCAAGATTTTCTCAATACTTTGATTATACAACATGAATGTACATGTGCAATATGCAAAACGACAGAAAATTTTGTCAGAATGAAGAAGATACTATATTAACTTTCTACAATATTACAAAAATACACATATTGCTGTTAGAGTAATATTTGCCATTAATTATTTTCATAAACAATACATTTATGGAAGGCCACTCAATGTAAGAAGACAACAGAATTTACTTAATACAGAAGTTTTATATGACAGATCAATATATATTTTTGTGTTTTGCGTATGATTTCAATTCAACAGAAAATGATAAATTGCCAAGAAATACAATCCACAATAGGATTTGTGAGCAAAGAAATCATAAAGTAGAGACATACGAGACAAGTTTATGGTAAACAACCATATACAATACTGGGTTTTATGTCTTTTTTTCAAAACTGGAAGTCCCGTGATCACAATATAAAGCAAGCAGGAGACAAATTACATTTTGTTATTACATTTTGCAACATTTCATTAGAAACAAGGGGTTTCTACTTCAATACAATCAGCATTTTAAGTAATCAATTTGTTCAAATTTTGACCCATCTCATTTAAGCATTAGTCTGTCTGATTATTTTATACAGACTTTCTAGAATATCCCTTATTTTTATAGTATATACTAAATATATATTTCCTGAAGTATCTTGTAGTGAGGCTGCCTGTTAGATAAACTTAAATTTTTTTTTAAATAATTCATCTTATATATTCTGACTGATCTAATCTCTAGTCCCTATGTTTTGAGAATAAAAGGGACATAATTATACAAAATTTGAATAGGCTTAAGAGATATATATCCTGTGACCAAAACAATGACTAAGTATCTTGTGTTCATATCAAATTTTGTAAATGATTTTTGTATAAAATGTGCGGTATAATACAGCAATTCACGAGGATGAAATATAGTCCATTTTACACTTCATAAACAGAGAAAACATAATTTATTCAAAGTAATGAAGTAATAAAATTTCACTTAATCAGCAGAATGTATCTGTTAGTGGTATTCTTTGAAAAAAAGCAGGCTATTCAAATATTCTTCTACCCTTGCATAAAGTAAGACAGCAGTATCTACCTTAGTTAATCTTACTTCTCTTATATAACTGTTGTAATCTCTTTATTTCTTACAATTTTCTTGTATTAAAGCTAGTATAAATCTGGAGTGAAACTGATATATTTCAAGTATCTTAACATTAAGAGAAATAAACTATTTTAACTCATGCTGTTTTTTTTTCATTCTCCCAGCACATTTACCAATTATGATGTCTTTAGCTGTGTAATGATGCTTTAAATTCAATTAAGACATTACATTTTTCCTAATTCAAGAATGTACTTTATTGCTATATCTCCAAGCTGCCAAAACAAATTACATGAAACTACATTGAACTACATGTTCCAGAGATCTGTGCTAACATTTTGCTATTATCTGCCTCTTTTCATTTTCAGGTATTTAATTGTTTTCAATCACATTTTCAAATAAATTTTAGAGCATTTTTTCCTCATGAGAGAAATTGCAGTTATCAACTTAATTTAGTATAATTTTACCTTTGGATTTGTACATAATTATGTTATAGTACACTAAACTGGAATTGATTTATCTGGCATAAAGCCATAATTAACATTTTTGGTCAATTGTATACTTATTCGTAACTTAGCAGGACCATTGTTTCAATTAAATTACAAACAGGCATAAAAATACATCTATAAAGTAATGCAATTTTCAAACAACTTTTAAACTATACATATACAGTACTGAGTAAATAGTTTTCATGTATTAACTCCCTGAAGCACTGTAACTGAGTAATGGAGACTGTGGCCCTATATTCTGCAGGCTATTACTGTTGCTGTGAACTGATTACGGTGTAGAGTTTTCTTATTACCCTGAATAATGTGTAAGTCCATGCGCATATATTTAGATGCGGTGACCCGGGCCTGCGCGTGACCCCTTACTATCGACCAATGCAAATGCGACTTTCGTTTTCAAGTTTAGCCTGTCTACTTTCATTTTCTTTACTTCCAGAAATAGCTGAAGGTCGAGTAAACAGACGTTTGAGACAAAAATAGCTACAAAAATACATTTTAGGAAATCTGTATCCTTTTCACACCTGTAACGTAACAAGAGGGCCATGATGGCCCTATATCGCTCACCTGAGTACCATTGCTCTTAATGGTAAGATCAAGTTTTGACATAGATCACATGGGCATACACATTAAATATCATCAGGATAAAAAAATTCTTGTAACTGTCCCTTTTGACCTATGGGTCACATAATAGTCGGGGCCAATCTCCATATCAAGTTTGAGGGTCCTAGGCTCAAATGCTGCATTTTTGTACTAGCATGACTATTTTTTACCCTGGAAGACTTAAATAACATTTAAAACTAATCTCATTAGATGCTGCTTATGTATATTCATTTACATAAAATAAAGGGAGGTAATTTGTCTTAAATTCAGTCAAAAGTTATCTACCCTGATTGTACGAGTCCATCTGATGGCATAAATGACATTTCAAATCAGTATCTTCATTGGTTACTGAGATACACACATTTTAATTTGAAACAAAGGGAGGTAATTTGACATAAAATTAGTCGATAATTATTATCTACACTGATTGTCTCAGTCAAACTAATGACGATAATGAAATTTCAAATAAGTCCTATAAATACTTAGTGAGATAAACCATTTTTATAAAAGTCAGGGGAGGTAATCATGCATTGGTATATGCATGTAGAAGATACAGAGTACAGAGTACAGAGTACAAGCTTTTACAACAATATATCAGGAAAGTATTCATATTGTTAAACATTCAATCAAGAGTTATCTAACATGACTATTTCTTACCACGGAAGACATAAATAACCTTTCAAACCAATCTCATTAGAAGCTGCTAGGTATATTCATTTACATCAAACAATAAAGGGAGGTAATTTATCATAAATTCAGTCAATATGTATCTTCACTGATTGTCCAAGTCAGTCTGATGGCATAAATGAAATTTCAGATCAGTATCTCCGTTAGTTACGGAGATATATCCATTTTAATTTGAAATAAAGGGAGGTAATTTGACACAAAATCAGTCCATATTATCTACCCTGATTGTCCCAGTCCACCTAATGACAATAATGAAATTTCAAATGAGTCCTATAAGTACTTACTGATATAAATCCATTTTGATTAAAATCAGGGGAGGTAATCAGATATAAATAACACCGGAACCTACGATTGGTTCTGACAGATTCATCATGGAATCCAAGATTTATTGTTGTTGAAGACATTTTGCAAGTTTGTATCAAATCAAACCATACATGAAGTCTCTATATGGCTGCAAAAGCCAAAATATCACATTTTGGCCCCTTTAAGGGGCCATAACTCTGGAACCCTTGATAGGATCTGGCCAGTTTTTGAAAGGAACCGAGATATTATGCCAATACAAGTTGTGTGCAAGTTTGATTAAAGTTGATTGCAAAAAGTTGTATCTATCGTGTTCACAAGCCAAAAATAGCAAATTTTGGCCCTTTAAGGGGCCATAACTCTGGAACCCATGATTGGATCAGGCCAGTTTTCGAAAGGAACCAAGATATTATGCAAATACAAGTTGTGTGCAAGTTTTATTAAAGTTGATTGCAAAATGTGGTCTCTATCGTGTTTACAAGCCAAAAATCAAATGTAAAATGTCACTGCTATCATGTTCACAAGGTAAAAATTAACAAATTTTGGCTCTTTTAGGGGTATATTAGGGGCCTATGACTGGATCTGATAGATTTATCATGGGATCCAAGATCTATTGTTAAAAATATCTTGCAAGTTTATATCAAATACAACCATAAATGAAGTCTCTATATGGCTGCAAAAGCCAAAATAGCAAAAACTGCCCATTGAAGGGGCCATAACTCTAGAACCCATGATGGGATCTGGCCAGTTTTCGAAAGGAACCGAGATATTATGCCCATACAAGTTGTGTGCAAGTTTGATTAAAATCAAATACAAAATGTGGTCTCTACCATGTTCACAAGGAAATTGTAAACGGACGGACAGACGAAGGGCAATCACAAAAGCTCACCCTGTCAGCTAATAATATGTATTAACATCTGATGGCCCTTTCACGCTTCCATAGAATCAACATTTATTATATGAAGTTCATTTTGAAATTATTTTTGAAATGCCTAGGTCTGCAGCTCTCAAATATGGAAATATCTTACATCCGAGGCATATACTGACACTTTCAGACAACATCAAAAAGGACCTTTTGAACGATTTGACGAAGTTCCAAAAATCTCCAAATACCCTTGCTCCATTACGGACCCCTGTGTGATTTGTGTTTATTCCCAGTTCAAATTTCATAAGTGAAAAGCTGACATGTTGTGCTAAAGCCCAGGTATTTTCAAAGCATCAGAAAGTGCTGAAAATTGACTCCCCATTAGCAAAAAAAAAAGTCCATACATTTAGACAGGGTGACCCCTGCGCATGATCCCCGACTATCAACCAATGTTAATGCGACTTTCATTTTCAAGTTTAGCTTGTCTATTTTCATTTTCTTTACTTCCGGAAACAGCTGAAGGTCGAACAACGTCATTTTCTGTGTTGTCAAAAACATACCTATGCCTGGCAAGATTGCATGAAAATGTGCCGCTGTCCTAAGGATATTATGATATGGCTAAATGATGTGACTACTTTCCTTCAATGATTCCATGGGTTTCACTTTTTATTTTGAACAAAAATTCTTATATTCTGAAAATTAACAAAGGATCTATGTTTGTGACTGACTGATGGACAGATGGATGGACAAACAGACAGAAAAAGGGACAAAATAAAATGATCTGTGATTCTACATATTGCCTTCTATGTTCCAGGATTCATGAAAAAATCTCTTGTACTTCTAAAGGTACAACAGAATCCATCATTTGTGATGAACAGAAGAGACAGATGGACAAACAGAGGGACAAACTGAGAAAATTAGAAAATAAAAGAATGTGCATATATTCACACTGAAAAAGTAATCTTGTACTATTTTAAGTTATCATAGGATCCCACTTTGTCGCTATTTTTGTTGTATTTTTGGGCTAAATACTGACTTAACATCCACATTTTTTGGCATAGGAACGAAATAGAACAAAACTTGCATATTCTCCATATTGCCATCTATTCATGTGTCAAGTTGCATGTAAAACAATCTTCTACTTTGTTATTGCAGGATCCCACTTTGTGTGCCTCACTGACTGACTGACTGACTTGGAGTCAACACCATAAGTTGTCCCATCCAGTGAGACACGTCCAGTGAAACAGGTGTGTAAGGGACTAAGAAATACATTTGGGCATGGATAAACTATCAATCCACACAGGTCACTACAGGGCAGGGATAAACTATCAATCCACACAGGTCACTACAGGGCAGGGATAAACTATCAATCCATACAGGGTAGGGATAATCTATCAATCCACACAGGTCACTACAGGGCAGGGATAAACTATCAATCCACACAGGTCACTACAGGGCTCAACAAATCCACTTGTACATAAATAAATAAGAGAAGAAATCAGTTCTGGGAAAGAATCTTGCAATTAAATTATGATGGCTTCACTAACCTTTTTGTCAGATTGTCCAAATCTTCATTCCACTTGTTTTGAAAAGAATTAGTAGTCAATGGTGACATTATAGAATATATTAATAACAGATAGCTTACACTGTATTTATTGTATTAGAAACCTATTGATGAAAATTGAAACAGTATCTTCCACATGGCAATAGCATATATACATCAATCACTTGAAACCTGTAATCAGAAATGTATTAAATAATTCATTTTCCAAGTTCATACAAACTTTTAACACATTAGCCGATCAAGTCAGGTGTAGAGTAAATGTGTCAGCATTAAACCAGCCTGTATGCAGGTTTCATTGACATTAGGCTAGGAGGGTAGAGACATGAGGCTGTGAGTTGGCAGCATGTAAAATATGGAGTGGAGTGGTGGAGTGGAGTCTGGAGTCTATTTTGGAGTGGAGTCACTGGAGTGGATTCTATTTTGGAGTCAATTTTGGAGTGGAGTCAAGTTTTTGGAGTGGAGTAACTGGAGTGGAGTCAATTTTGGAGTGGAGTCACTAGAGTGGAGTCTATTTTGGCACCAATTTTGGAGTCAATTTTAGAGTGAAGTCACTGGTGTGGAGTCTGTAATAGAGTCAATTTTTGAGCGGAGTCACTGGAGTGGAGTCACTGGAGTGGAGTCACTAAAAAGTGGTCTCTTAATACTTTGATTGATAAAATGTGTCTTAAGACAAATGTCAATGGTCTCTAAATAAAAGTGGCCGACTGTATATCTTGAGCAATTTATTAAATTCTGCTGTTTGAAAGAGATTACAGTGGAGACACGGGGGAGGGGGAGGGCATGAGAGTTGGTTTTAGTGCTCTTTGTGCTCAAGATTTATTGAAGAGAAGTTACCTGCACAAATTTATTGATATGTTTTGTTTGCCATACTTTGTTAAACTTTTGGTCACAGGTGGTCTTAGATCGCTGTAACCCATCAATAAAGTTAGCAATATTGGTGCTACAAAACTACAACAAATATTCATCATAAAGGAAGTTAATATAAAGTATAAGTGAGAAAGGTAAAGATAAAACCATTAATTAATTTACTTACAGAACATTAATTTGTGTTGATAGTTTAGTGATATAACTGTGTAAAACAATGTTACCATATACCATTCTATGGCATTTAAGTCATTTCTTCACGGTAAACAATTAAATTGAAGCATTTCTTATTTTTTTGCAATAACTTGAAAAAATATTGTGCTATCCCGTCTCTAGATTTGCCATGGAATTCTATGGAAATCCACGGAAAATATTCCATGGAGTATTCGGACTACCAATTTATATCATTTTTTTATGAAACAAAAATACGAAGAAAAAAATCCGTGGAGTTCCATGGATTTCAATGGAATGCCACATAGTTCCATGGAAATCCATGTGTTTCCATGGAAATCCACGGTTTTCCATGGTACACCACAGATGACCATGGAAACCAGCGAAATTCCATGGCAATCCGTGGAGTATTCGGACGGCATGCCATGGCAAATAACTGTGGAAATCTGCGGAAATACCATGGAAACTTGTTGGTGACAGAACTGGACTGAAATGAAAATCAGAAACCATTATGAATGTCACATCTTAATTTATAATTTCATAATAGTCAGTAGTATAACAAAACTGCTTATGAATTTTGACATTTCTTCACTAGGTGACAGAAAATAGTACAAACAATATGGAGCTAAAATGTCACCAGTTTCTATTCAGTTCCACTGTCATTGTAGTATATCAATGTTTTCCACTGTTTGTCATAATGCATTATAGTCGGTATAAGATATGCCATCATTTTCAACTGAATGTAACTATTGGTTGAGAAATTTTCTGTCACTGTTGGCCACCATCAGTTTAAAATATCATGTAGTTTTCATTAACTGCCACAAAGCCATCATTTGCCATCAGTTGTCTCACTGCATTAACCTGTTGAAATAATAAACCAAGAGATATTAAACCAATTAAACCATAAAAGCAGTTTCTTCATTAGTTTTGTCCTTACTTCATAATTTCAAAATTGAATGGTATTCAAAGAAGTGCTTCTTTATCATACAGGCAATACTGCAGACTTAAGCAAGTAATAACATTACTTATTATATTTTCAAGAAAATGTATTTTTCAATTTGATTTCAAATGTAGGTAGAATAAGGTTCCATAAAAAAAGGCATGCAGACAGATATTCAATGTTTTGGGGTAGTGATCAATAGGTTCAACTTATGCATTACTATTATTGTATAAATGGTGACCTAATTGAAATTCTACCAGTTACCTGCACTAACACCAATGTGTTGACTGCCAAGTGATAACTTAATTTGATACTTTTTGAATCATTATATAAAATATTGGTCTAGACTTGATATAAGGGAGATAATTATAAAACCTGTCATGGGTTCTGCTGGAAATTATAAATCTGATCCATTCAGTCGTGTTCAGGGAAAATTGTCAGTTGCCCACTTTCAATCAAACATAGAACAATGGTAGTGTGTACATGTATTTATAGTACTATAGTAATTACTTACATGTCTTTGAATTGTTGGATGGAGTCTCCTTTGAACACAATACATTGGGTCACTAAACTGAATTATCTCCATTCATTCATTCATGTATGCTGTTTATATACTCCTGAAAAACAGATATAGTTTAAAACCTAGATGTCCATAAAAAAATGTTGGTTTATTATTTATTAGGTATGTCAATGACCTGAAATTAAAACTATACATCATGATGAATAAATGGGACCAGAAATATCTTATCAGCAGCTTTTTACAGATGTGGCAAATTGAGGGTTACAAATTAATCAGCACAAATACCTGCACATTTAACAAAATTTCTAACTTTACCCTTGGATAAGATTATATAAAAAATTTCTTTTTGAATTTTGGCACACATTTAAAACATACAAATTTTGTATTATATACAATTTAAGTGTATAATGTTAACTTTTTATTTTATTTAATTTCATGGAAAGTTTGATATTACATTAACAAAAATATTTTTTTCTAAAATAATCTCCCTGAACATCATAAATATATAATTATGTACTAGTATTCTGTTAGACTCCTCTTAAATGAACACATACATCTGTACATTATAACCAATTTTCATTTACTTGTACATTCCAGTTTATATTAAATGTTAGACATAGATTTTCACAAGTAGGCTCCTTAATAATTTAATGTTGGAGCCAAGGGACCAGACATCAACTTCACTGAAAGATTCTCCCTTATTTTTTTAAATTTAAAAATCATATTAATATGGAAAACAACTAGGAAGTTGAATATATCAGAATTCAAAAGAAAAAGTAATAGTACCTAAATAACAAATAGCTGCTTAATATGTGTATTATTGCTAAATTTTCGAAAAAATGTTAAACACTTTCAATAGAGTGCAAAATCATTGATTAATAACAAGTAAATAATCCATAAACATTTCTTTTTACTAAAAACATAATTTTCATTAATACCTTAACATAAAAGTGTGCAACACCAATAAACCAGTTTAATAACAGGTTAAAAACACATATTATAATTCTCTGAATTTACTTAGTAAACAGTGGTCAGCTGACTGGTAGCATTGTTTACCCTGTAATACAGCAGAGCCACCTGTGGAGATAACTCTACTGGCTTAAATTTTATTGAACCCATTGAATAATTTCATTTAAAAAGTGTCCAATTTTCCTTTTAGTAAATTAAAAGCATGATAAACTAGAAATGGCAGCTGCTTAATAGAACTTTGCAAAACAAAAGCTGTTAAATAAATGAACAAAAATATATATGAAGCAAAATCATTTGTTGCATAACACAATCAAAGCTAAGCTGCCTGCTTCCAGTTTGAATCCATTTTACTAGTTTTGTTACATTGCTATAGGTACTCTACATTGCTGTTGGAAAATCATGAATAAATTTTATGAACTCACCTGGTGTATTCTTTTAGTTATTGTTAACTTCCAAGCTGCATGTAAACACAGTAAAATAACTCCACTCCATCCTGCTCTCAAACAAAGAACTTCCTGTGTAGATTTGAAATTTTGATATTCTTGGGCAAATGTGTCATTTACAGTCAGCTATTTGAGGATACATCTAGGATGTTAAAGGTATTTTGTACCACAGGTTGATTTTATTCCATTTACATACTCATTATTTTTGAAGTTTACCCTGATATTAAACAGAAAAAAAAGTTCAGGATTACTTTTTGAGGTACATTTACAGCCCCCAGAAGTAGTTCACAAACTTTATTTTCATTGGTTGATCTCTTGTTATGAGTTTCTAAATATAAAGCAGACAAGATCTTATCATGCAGTCTGGGATAATCTCCTGTTGTGAGACAAGCAACAGGTACACTACAGAAGATTAAAAGAACCAAATAATTTATTACTTGATTAATCAAATTAAGAATCCCTTGGCCAGGTAACTTTTAATGAATTTTGGTGTAAAGAATTGTAATATTATATATGTAACTATTGTTAGTGCTGTTCTTTTTGGTGTTATTCTAGGAGAAAAAGTCATGATATTTCAATAATTTTTTAAAGATTAGTTCAAAATGAACCTATCTGCAAGGTGAGTTTATATGACAAGTTTGCATTACAATAAATGTTTTACAGTAAAACCTGCTTTAGCAGTCACCTCTATTAAGCAGCCAACCTGTCTTAGGCAGCCAGTACGTCATTTCCCAAAATGGTCATTCATGCTATAAATTACCTGCATGAAGCAGCCATCTGCCATAAGCAGCCACTTTTTCCTACTGCCTTGGCTGGCTTCTTAAGACAGGTTTTACTGTAATTCCATTAGTTGTTTTACCTATCTAATTAAGTTAGTTTTAGTTATTGGTCATAAAACATACTAATCCATTAAAATATTCTATGTTCACAAGAAATACCTCCCAAAAATTCTAAGTCCACAGTTCCCATCAATTTCCATCACAAAAATTTTCTAAGTTATTTTCTATGCTATTTTCCATCCCAAAATTTTACTAAGTCCAATTTTCCATGGCAAAAGCTCCTGTTTCCGTGGAAAATGATCAATATTTCAGCTGTAATCCATGGAAATCCATGGCAAACTTACTGTTCCATTCAATGTCCATGGAAAATTTCAATATTCCACGGATTTCCATGCTAATTGCCACGGAACTCCATGGAATTCCATGGCAAAAGCCTTATTACCATGGCAAATCTAGAGACGGGATATTTCTGTTGTATACTTAAACTTAAAAAGCAATGCTAGGATTATACTTTCAGCAAAAAAGGTAGATATCTTTCTTCATAAAATAAATGCTACTTAATTGAATTATAACATCCGAAGTGTTCTGCGACTTTAACCCTTATCATTAGACATGATTTATACTGCCTTTGCAACCAGTGCAGATCAGTATCAGCCTGCACATCCATGCAGTCTGATCATGGTCTGCACTATTCGCCATTCAGTCAGTATCTTTTTCGTAAACACCCCTTTTAACAGTTAATGGTATTGTCCAAATGTTCATTATAGAAATTTATCAGGGTAAGGGTTAATACCCTTGGTAAACCATTATGTTACCAAGAATGACCATTGTCTAAAACACAAACTCTAACAGAAAATTTTTAACAAGGAAAACCGTGATGAACACTGTAATAACCAGTGTTTTATTCTTTGACCATGAAATCAAGGAAATATATTATCAAGGAAATATTCCATGCCTCAATTCACTGCAAAAATGATTAAAATTAATTAATTTAAACCAAAGACTTCAATCAAAAATAATTCTCAACATTAAACACTCCACCATACTCCACTCATAAAATTCCTCAAGATATACAGTAAATCTTGCTCGAGAGGCCACTTGTAAGTAGAGACCATTTGTCTTAAGACCCATTTTATCAATCAAAGTTTTAAGAAAGAGACCATTTCATTAAGAGACCACTGTTGAGTGACTCCAGTCTTGAGAATTCACTCCAGTGACTCCACTCCAAAATTGGCTCCAAAATAGACTCCACTCCAAAATTGACTCCAGACTCCACTCCACCATTTCACTTCATATTTTACACAGTGCCCTGTGAGTTCCTCCAGCTAAATCTGATTGGACAAAAGACAAGAGTTTGTCCTCTTCTTCTGATTCATGCAGAGAAGATGTCAGCTTCCTATGGAGCAAGTCAGTACTAGCCTGGAATCCAAAGAACTGGTTCAATAGAATAACAAAAAATGTATTTAACTGAAATGCGGTAGAAAATAGCATCATATATAAACCAAGACAAACAATGCCATCTGAATCAGAAATAAGTAAAGCAACAAGAAAAATTTGGTCAAGCAACAAGAAACAAGAGGACCATGATGGTCCTGAATCGCTCACCTGTCCCCACATGAACTGAGTATGACGTCGTTTTTTCTATTATTTGACACAGTGACCTAGTTTTTGAGCTCATGTGACCTAGTTCTGAACTTGACCTAGATATCATCAAGATAAAAATTCTGACTAATTTTTATGAAGATCCACTGAAAAATATGGTCTCTAGAGAGGTCAAAAGGTTTTGCTATTATTTTACAAAATGACCTAGTTTTTAATGGCATGTGACCCAGTTTTATACTTGACCTAGATATCATCAAGGTGAACATTCTCACCAATTTTCATGAAGATCTCATGAAAAATATGGCCTCCAGAGAGGTCACAAGGTTTTTCTATTTTTAGACATACTGACCTAGTTTTTGACTGCACATGACCCAGTTTCAAACTTGACCTAGATATCATCAAGGTGAACATTCTCACCAATTTTCATGAAGATCCATTGAAAAATATTGCCTCTAGAGAGGTCAAAAGGTTTTTCTATGTTTAGACCTAGTGACCTAGTTTTTGACCGCAGTTGACCCGGTTTCAAACTTGACCTAGATATGATCAAGATGAACATTCAGACCAATTTTCATACAGATCCCATGAAAAATATGGCCTCTAGAGTGGTCACAAAGTTTTTCTATTATTTGACCTACTGACCTAGTTTTTGACCGCATGTGACCCAGTTTCAAACTTGACCTAGATATCATCAAGATGAACATTCTGACCAATTTTCATGCAGATCCATGAACAATATGCCTCTAGAGAGGTCACAAGGTTTTTTATTATTTGACCTACTGACCAGTTTTGACCGCAGTGACCCAGTTTCAACTTGACTAGATATCATCAAATGAACATTCTGACGATTTTCATAGTCCCATGAAAAATATGACCTCTAGAGAGGTCACAAGGTTTTCTATTATTGACCACTGACTAGTTTTGACCCAGTTGACCCAGTTTCGAACTTAACCTAGATATCATCAAGATGAACATTCTGACAATTTTCATGCAATCCCATGAAAAATGACCTCTACAGAGGTCACAAGTTTTCTATTATTTGACCTACTGAAAAGTTTTGGACGACGTAACCAGTTTCAAACATGACTAGATATCATCAAATGAACATTCTGACATTTTCATGAGTTCCCATGAAAAATATGACCTCTAGAGAGGTCACAAGGATTTTCTATTATTTGACCTACTGACCTAGTTTTTGACCGCAGTGACCCAGTTTCGAACTTGATCTAGATATCATCAAGGTGAACATTCTCACCAATTTTCATGAAGATCCATTGAAAAATATGGCCTCTATAGAGGTCACAAGGTTTTTCTATTTTTAGACCTACTGACCTAGTTTTTGACTGTACTTGACCCAGTTTCGTAACTGATCTAGATAATATCAAGGTGAACATTCTCACCAATTTTCATGAAGATCCATTGAAAAATATGGCCTCTAGAGAGGTCACAAGGTTTTTCTATTTTTAGACCTACTGACCTTGTTTTTGACCGCACATAACCCAGTTTCGAATTTGACCTAGATATCATCAAGGTGAACATTCTGACCAACTTTCATAAAGATCCCAAGAAAAATGTGACCTCTAGAGTGGTCACAAGCAAAAGTTTACGCACGGACGGACGGACGACGGACGCTGCACGATCACAAAAGCTCACCTTGTCACTATGTGCCAGGTGAGCTAGAAATTGGTCAAGCAAAAAGAAAAATGTGGTCAAAGTCAAAAAAAATGTGGTCAACTTCAAGCAACAAGAAAAATGTGGTCAAAGTCAAAAAAAATGTGGTCAACTTCAAGCAACCAGAAAAATATGGTCAAAGTCAAGAAAAATGTGGTCAACGTCAAGCATGAAGAAAAATGTGGTCAAGCAACAAGAAAAATGCGGTGAAGCAACAAGAAACAAGAGGACCATTATGGTCCTGAATTGCTCACCTCTTCCCACATGACCCAGGTTTGAGTATGACGTCGTTTTTTCTATTATTTGACATAGTGACCTAGTTTTTTGCTCATGTGACCCAGTTTTGAACTTGACCTAGATATTATCAAGATAAAAATTCTGACCAATTTTCATGAAGATCCATTGAAAAATATGGTCTCTAGAGAGGTCACAAGGTTTTTCTATTATTTGACCTGTTGACCTAGTTTTTTATGGCATGTGACCCAGTTTCAAACTTGACCTAGATATCATCAAGGTGAACATTCTGACCAACTTTTATGGAGATCCATACACAAGTATGGCCTCTAAAGATGTCACAAGGTTTTTCTATTTTTAGACCTACTGACCTAGTTTTTGACTGCACGTGACCCTGTTTCGAACTTGACCTAGATATCATCAAGATGAACATTCAGACCAATTTTCATACAGATCCCATGAAAAATATGGCCTTTAGAGAGGTCACAAGGTTTTTCTATTATTTGACCTACTGACCTAGTTTTTGAGGGGATGTGACCCACTTTCGAATTTGACCTAGATATCATCAAGATGAACATTCAGACCAACTTTCATACAAATCCCACAAGGTCTTTCTTTGATTTGACCTAGTGACCTACTTTTTGACCCCAGATGACCCATATTCAAACTCGACCTAGATTTCATCAAGGCAATCATTCTGACCAAATTTCATTAAGACCAACTGAAAAATACAGTCTATCGCATACACAAGGTTTTTCTTTGATTTGACCTAGTGACCTAGTTTTTGTCCTCCGATGACCCATATTCAAATTCGACCTAGATTTGATCAAGGCAATCATTCAGACGTAATTTTATGAAGATCAATTGAAAAATACAGCCTCTATCGCATACACAAGGTTTTTCTTTGATTTGACCTAGTGACCTAGATTTTTATCCCAGATGGCCCATATTCGAACTTGACCTTGATTTTATCATGGCAATCATTCCGACCAAATTTCATGAAGATCAATTGAAAAATACAGCCTCTATCGCATACATATTTTTCTTTGATTTGACCTAGTGACCTACTTTTTGACCCCAGATGACCCATATTTGAAACTGACCTAGATTTCATCAAGGCAATCATTTTGACCAAATTTCATGAAAATCAATTGAAAAATACAGTCTCTATCGCATACACAAGGTTTTTCTTTGATTTGACCTAGTGACCTAGTTTTTGACCCAAGATGACCCATTTTCAAGCGTGGCCTAGATTTTATCAAAGTTATCATTCTGACAAAATTTCATGAAGATCAGTTTAAAAAATACAGCCTCTGTCGCATACACAAGCTAAATGTTCACAGACAGACGACAAACGCCGACATCGAGCGATCACAGCCTCTATCCCATACACAAGGTTTTTCTTTGATTTGACCTAGTTTTTGACCCTAGATGACCCATTTTCGAACTTGGCCTAGATTTCATCAAGGTGATAATTCTGACTAAATTTCATGAAGATCAGTTGAAAAATACAGCCTCTATCGCATACACAAGGTTTTTCTTTGATTTGACCTAGTGACCTAGTTTTTGATCCTAGATGACCCATTTTCGAACTTGGCCTAGATGTCATCAAGGCAATCATTCTGACAAAATTTTATAAAGATTAATTGAAAAATACAGCCTCTATCGCATACACAAGCTAAATGTTGACAGACGACAGACAGACAGACAGACAAACGCCAGACATCGAGCTCACAGGTCAACGTCAAGCAACAAGAAAAATGTCAGCAACGTCAAGCAACAATAAAAATGTGATCAACGTCAAGCAACAAGAAAAATGTGATCAACGTCAAGCAACAAGAAAAATGTGGTCAAGCAACAAGAAAAATTTGGCCAAGCAACAAGAAAAATTTGGACAACACAAATGATTGATAGCCTTGAAGAATGTTGGGTCTTTTAGTAAAATTACAATTATCCATTATAAATCATGCAATAGTATATGTAGAGTGCCATTTTATTGTTTTTTTTTTAATGTAAATAAAAAATATTAATGAGTTTAAAGGTGTCACCCTGTATAGCGTAACAAGGGTGATATTGATAGTGCTTTTCGTTAAGACATTATTTTTTACCTGTTCAAACTATTGCCAGTAAAATTATCAAGCTGTTACGAATGTTTAAAGGACAGCAGATGCAGTAAAAAGTGCACTGATACCTGCTCATTCTGCGGTTGTCAAGTAAAATTGTAAAGTTTCTTCTGAATCTTCCTGCTTTTGTAAATTTAGGTAATAATAATTTATAAATAATTAGCCTAAGTCAGTATTCAGACCCACATCAACTTGGGGACAGTGCCTATAGCAACACCATTAATACCTGATTTTAATTGTGTTACAAGTAAGGGAAGTGTATTGTATTGACAGCAACACTGAAAAAATAGGTACAGTATGCACAGGTAACTTTAAAAAAATGCTGTTAAACAGTGTAAATTAAACAATGCTGACTCTGTAGACTGGCACAAAAATCTTATCATACTGATACTGAATGTTGAATTGTGATGGCCAGGTTTACATAGAACATGATACAGTATCTAATGATGCTGAAATGTGCACTCTGTAGGCTAGATAATCTCAAAGTGCAGTTTCATCATGCCTCATTACCAAGATAAATTCCAAAGTGCTTTTCAATTTTTCAGTAAGATGTTTCTAAAACTGTCTGTATTTCAGATGGTGCATGAAATCTGTTATAACATGGAATCATCAGTATAAATTGTATGTCTGGTTGACATTATAAAATAACTCAAAAAACATTAGTTCATACTGTACAACATAAAATACAGTCTTGACTTCGGTTATTTCGATATTTCGATACCTCAAGTGGATTTTCCCAGTCCCGATTTTTTTCCTTCTTATTTTATATAAATCAAATACGGATATCTGGATTTGGTTATTTTGATATTTCGACTAAATTTTTAATCCCCATCTTTGAAATGGGCTCTATTTTGACACTGGTTATCTCTAGTGGAAATTACTCGTCTGCCAAACACGGGTGCAAAAAGCTGCATGCGCTTGTATTTGCTCAACTGTTGTCTGTCGCTGTAGGAGCGAAAAGCAACACACGCAGTTATTCACTCAATAATACTGCTTACGACCTGGAGCCAATTTAATTGCATTTATAAACCAAGAAATGAAGATACATCGTGTTTAGGTCTAAATAAAACAGCGAGTTTCACATCATGTGTGATGAACAAAACTCAAGATGGTGGAAAAAGGAAGTAGGTTGAAACTAGAATGTGTCTGTAGGACACAGGGTGTGCCCCCACTGGTACATTTGTCACAAATAAGGGGCAACTAGAAAATGCTTTTGTAAAAAAGCGCATGTCTCCCCCAATGCAAAGTTCTATAGGCAAGAAGTCAATAGGGGTCAGGAGCGAAAGTCAAAGAGACACTGATGGTTGGCTGCAATAGGGATCATCTACTTTGCATGTCCAATCATCCCGCTAAATTTCAACACTCTTGGCCTAGTGGTTCTCAAGTCACTGTTCAGGCTTCTGTGTCCTTGACCTTTGATCAAGTAACCTCAAAATAAATAGGGGTCATCTACTCTGCATGTCCAATCATCCTATTAAGTTTCAACATTGTAGGTCAAGTGGTTCTCAAGTTATTTCCAAAAAATGATTTTACATGAACAGGCCACTGTGACCTTGACCTTTAATAGACTGACCCCAAAATCAATAGGGGTCATCTACTCTGCATGTTCAATCATCCTATGAAGTTTCAACATTCTGGGTCAAGTGGTTCTCAAGTTATTGATCGGACCTGGTTATCAATGTTCAGGCCCCTGTGACCTTGACCTTTAATGAGTGACCCCAAAAAAATAGGGGTCATTTACTCTGCATGTCCAATCATCCTATGTAAGTTTCAACATTCTGGTCGAGAGGTTCTAAGTTATTGACTGAATGTTTTCCATGTTCAGGCCCCTGTGGCCTTGACCTTTAACAGATGACCCTAAAATGTAATAGGGTCATCTACTCTGCATGACCAATCATCCTATGAAGTTTCATCATTCTGGGTCAAGTGGTTCTCAAGTTACTGACGGAAATGGTTTTCAATGTTCAGGCCCCTGTGACCTTGACCTTTAATAGAGTGACCCCAAAATCAATAGGGGTCATCTACTCTGCATGTACAATCATCCTATGAAGTTTCAACATTCTGGGTCAAGTGGTTCTCAAGTTATTGATCGGAAATGGTTTTCAATGTTCAGGCCCCTGTGACCTTGACTTTACAGAGTGACCCCAAAATCAATAGGGGTCATCTACTCTGCATGACCAATCATCCTATGAAGTTTCAACATTCTGGGTCAAGTGGTTCTCAAGTTACTGACCGGAAATGGTTTTCAATGTTCAGGCCCCTGTGACCTTGACCTTTAATGAGTGACCCCAAAATCGATAGGGGTCATCTACTTTGCATGTACAATCATCCTATGAAGTTTCAACATTCTGGGTCAAGCGGTTCTCAGTTATTGATCGGAAATGGTTTTCCATGTTCAGGCCCCTGTGACCTTGACTTTTGATGGAGTGACCCCAAAAACAATAGGGGTCATCTACTCTTATGACCAATCATCCTATGAAGTTTCAACATTCCGGGTCAAGTGGTTCTCTAGTTATTGATCGGAAATGGTTTTCAATGTTTCAGGCCCCTGTGACCTTGACCTTTGACGGGAGTGACCCCAAAATCAATAGGGGTCATCTACTCTAGCATGTACAATCTCCTATGAAGTTTCAACGTTCTGGTCAAGTGGTTCTCAGTTATTGATCGGAAATGGTTTTCATTTTCAGGCCTGGACCTGACCTTTTTGGAGGACCCCAAATCAAGGTCTCTCTTCAATGATCTTCAACATACAGTTCAACTTCTAGTCAATGCTTCTAAGTACTTGAGCCAATGGTTCAATTTCGGCCCTGGACCTTTACTTACAGTGCACCCACAATCCGAATGGTGTCATCTAAACATGGCACCCCAAGTTAACTGCTGGTCAAGTGGTCTTAGATATGCTAGTACAATCTGCTGGCCAATGATCTTTAGATACAGTGCAGCCCCTACAATCTGCGGTCCATGGGATCTTTAAGATACAGCGCGCCCTACAATCTCTGGTCCATGGGATCTTAAGATACAGGCGGCCCCAGAATCTGCTGGTCGAATGGGATCTTTAAGACACAGCGCGGCCCCTGCAATCTGCTGCTCCAATGGGATCTTTAAGACACAGCGCAGCCCCTGCAATCTGCTGCTCCAATGGGATCTTTAAGACACAGCGCAGCCCCTGCAATCTGCTGCTCCAATGGGATCTTTAAGATACAGCGCAGCCCCTACAATCTGCTGGTCCAATGGGATCTTTAAGATACAGCGCAGCCCCTGCAATCTGCTGGTCCAATGGGATCTTTAAGATACAGCGCAGCCCCTACAATCTGCTGGTCCAATGGGATCTTTAAGATACAGCGCAGCCCCTACAATCTGCTGGTCCAATGGGATCTTTAAGATACAGCGCAGCCCCTACAATCTGCTGGTCCAATGGGATCTTTAAGATACAGCGCAGCCCCTACAATCTGCTGGTCCAATGGGATCTTTAAGATACAGCGACAGCCCCTGACATATCTGCCCTGGCTCCAATAGGGATCTTTAATTGATACAGGCGCCCTCAATCTGTGCAATAGGTTTTAAGAACAGGCAGCCCCTACAATCTGTGCATCCAATGTTTTAAGAACAGGCAGCTCCTACAATCTGCGGATCCATGATTTTAAGATACAGGCAGCCCTACAATCTGCTGTCCATGGATATTTTAAGATACAGCGCAGCCCCTACAATCTCTGGTCCAATGGATCTTTAAGATACAGCGCAGCCCTACAATCTGCTGGTCCAATGGATCTTTAAGATACAGCGCAGCCCCTACAATCTGCTGGTCAATGTGATCTTTAAGATACAGCGCAGCCCTACAATCTGCTGTCCAATGGATCTTTAAGATACAGGCAGCCCACAATCTGCGCATCCATGGATTTTAAATACAGTGCAGCCCTACAATTTGCAAATCCTGTGCTATTTAGGATACAGTGCAGCTCCTACAATCTGTGCAAATCCTATGATATTTAAGATACAGTGCAGCCCCTACAATCTGTGCAAATCCTATGATATTTAAGATACAGTGCAGCTCCTACAATCTGCGCAAATCCTGTGATATTTAAGATACAGTGCAGCTCCTACAATCTGTGCACATCCTATGGTATTTAAGATACAGTGCAGCTCCTACAATCTGCACAAATCCTGTGATATTTAAGATACAGTGCAATACCTATAATCTGATGCTCTTGAGTTAATTTTCTTAGAAATTTATCTGCACTGACTTTCATGAAAGGAATGCAAGATATGAAAATATTACACCCCTAATACTCAACTTTGACTTTGTTCTATATGAGTCCACTATGGTTGTTAATTGATAGAACTTGAAATTTTCAGTGGCTGTTTGTTGAACTTGACTTAATTTTGTCTGAACCACAGTTTCTCTTTCATACATGTATGCGTTATTACAAGTGCACGTTTATATACACGCACATGTCTATATAAGCGTAAACCTACATATTTACGCATGCATGTATAACAATATTATATTTATGCATGCACACATAATTTTATACGTGCAGACTTTCAACCCAAATGGTACACCATTCAATGATGGCTGAATTTAACCAAAATCATTCAGCCAAAGCATGCACCCCAAATATATACCCTATAAGTATGATTGTGTACAATAAAACATTCATAAGCCGGTTGGTGGGAAGAAATTTGCTTCCATTAGAGACCACTGATTCTGGAAATTGTCAATATTATTGGTAAATGGTCTCAGTTAGCCCATCAATCAGTCTAAATTCATTAAGATAGTATCTATATGTCCTGCTTTCCCCTCACACAAATAATTACATACAGTTTTCAACTGTTCTGTCTACAAATGAAAATATATTAGGGAATGACAATAAATCCTGCATTCTGTGTGTAAATATATATTGGCCAGACACATCTTCTTGATACTTGAGACATATTATTGCCATTTTTATACAATTTTGTCAGAATGAAATACAATATTGTTTTATGGTCACTACATACATTTCCCAAATGTATTACAGCCAACAATTTTACTTCTCCCTAAAGAGTCTCAGGCAAGTCTGATGGTGTCATTTTATAATTTTTGGCAGTAACTGAATTCTAGTAACAGCATTTTTGCTGGCATCAGTTACTATCTCTATTCAGTTATTTAGATATGGTCACTTGAACTATCAATAATGTTTTGGGAATAACACTACTACTGCATTATTGTCAGAAACAATTTAAAATCTTTCACAAGTTTATGACAGTAAAGCAATGGTCACATTTACGTTCATGCACGTAGTTGTTCGTAGTTCATTATAAACGTAGTTTGTCGTACGTTGAAGTACGTGTAAGTACGAACAACTACGTTCAACTACGAGTAAATCGGGTAGGGTTAAATAGGGTATCACTATGTCTTACCACGAGTTACTACGTTACACTACGTATATACTACGATCGAAGTACGAACAACTATGACAAATTACGATCAACTACGTTGAGCTACGGAAAAGCGTTAAGCCGTAGTGGAGCCCTTGTTTAGTTTAGCCGTAGTGGAGCCCTAGTTGGTCGTAGTTGAACCGTACTGTCGATGTGTTTTTCTTGTACTACGATCAAAAACGATACAAACTACTGTTAAGTACGATCAAGTACGTTTAACTAAGATCAACTACGTTCAAACTACGGTCACAGTAGGGTCAAAACATCGTAGTTAATCATAGTCAGATTTTGAACATGTCGAAAAATTATTTGCTTACTACGGACAAATCATAAGTTCGAACTACGATCATTACTACGTTTGACTACGATTATCTACGTGTAACTACGCTTAGTACGATCAACTACGATCAGCTACGATCATTCCTTACTACGATTAACTACGTGTAGTGTGACCACGCCATAAAGAGTAAAAGAAAATAATTGTTTTTTTTTCTGGTTTGGTGTGAAGTGACAGGGATACAGGGTAAGGAAATCTTAACTTGTTTCTCCAAGCATTATTTCATGTTCCTATCTAGAGCCATTACGGAAGCTGTTGAGCCTTGAATGTTTGTCTCCTGTCTTGATATGTATATAAGCATTACAGCATAACATTTAATTTAAAAAGAATATAAGTTTCAAATTATATCTTAAAAATCTGACTATTTTGTAGAATAGCCAACAATGTTAAGAGTATTTTGTTACAAGTAATAGAAGTACAAGTTGTATATGAGCAGTGTCACTCTCAGGCTTCAGCAGTTTCTACCTTCAAGTGGGCTGTGGGCTTTCTTATAAAAGATCCCCACTCGATAGTGTTAAGAATAAGGAAAATGTGAAAAAGAGTGAATAAAAATACAATGGCTGTTCCATCCCTCTCATACAATACAACAGCACTTAAATGGTAAATGGTATTTAATTGGATAGCAGGTGACAGACCTTACTCAAGTAGGCTTATGATGTTTCAACAACTAGTATTAGGTAAGACTTTGTCATGCTCTGTGTAATCAACTAGTATTAGGTAAGACTTTGTCATGCTCTGTGTAAACAACTAGTATTAGGTAAGACTCTGTCATGCTCTGTGTAATCAATTAGAATCTCTTCACACATCATCAACATAGTGTTAAAATCAAAACTGTGTCAAAAATTAACACAAGAAAAGAACTGCTCCTAAACTGAAATTTGATACATGTGTTTTTTATGCTACCGAACATTCTGTTTTCACCAAAACAGTGAAATACAGTTTTAGCAGTATATCATCAAAACACAGAAATATTTGATAAACCAACAACATCTTTACCAACAATCTACCTGACAATTACAAGTCCGAAATGCGCCTGGCACACACAGGTAGTTTAATAAAAGTTCAGTATATATCGACAAATAAAAAATTTCAGATAGCCTGAAAGGCAGAACACGTTACATAATCGAGCAAAATTTATCAAACTAGTTTAGAAATTTCTGCTATCAGGAGCTCGATGTCAAACATGTTCACAAAATCAAAATATCTGAAAGATTTCTTTGCTTTAACATTGTTAAAACACCTGCGATGTTAAGGTTTTAATTATGCTCGATTAGGGCGCACTGACGATTACGTCACATGCTGTCATAGGGGGAATTCGGATGGTTTAACGTAGATGAATCAAGCAAGCATTTATTTATGATATAGAATATTGTTTCCATTCACGCAGAAAGTGATATAAAAATGCTAAATATTTTGAAAGCACCATTTACGCAAAAGCGCCGAAATAACAAAATCATTTTTGTTTACAGAAACTAAACCACGTGATGTCGGAAGATGAGTCACGCGTGCGCAATGATGACCCGCTCCAAAGCGGAAGTGGAAGTGAAAAACCAAAAAAAAAACAATTGCTATCAAAATCGGACAAGATTTTGGCTACGTTTGAGAAAAGAATGGTTGAATTTAGTAACGTAGCAAAAAAACATGAGCGAAATGAACCAGACGCTATCGTCTTTACAAGAAGAAGTAAAGTCTTTGAAAAGAAAAGCGGAAGGGGACGATAATGAACCATCGTCAAAAAGATCGGTACCGGCAAACGATTGTCGTAGTGAAATTGAAAGTGAAAGTGGAGATGATTGCCAACGCGATCAAGACATGAACGCAGACGAGGAGCTTGAGGCATTTATGAATTCTCCCGAAAGTAATAATGACGAAGACTACTTAGAAGGCATCTCTGAGTTTTTCCAGCTGCCGGAAGATGTGGGTGAAAACGTTGATGACCACTTGGCCACAGTTGCAAACAATGCTCTCAGGGGAGAAGTTAGGGAAGAGAAAATGGCAGCTTTGTAAGAGAAACATAAAAGGCCTGCAAACATTGACAATCTACAAGTACCTAAGGTCGATGAGCAATTATGGCCACAATTAAGGAGCACCACAAAGGCTCAGGATTTTGTGTTCCAGCGTACACAACAAACATTAACTGCAGCTTTAGTTCCAATAATCAAAGCCATATGGGTCTTGTTCAAAAGTCTAAGGATGTAGATCTTAAAGAAACTATAATGGATTCATTTAAGATAATGACTCAGGCAGTTCTAGCAAACAATGGAGCAAGACGAGAAAGGATAAACAAGAGGGCCATAAAGGCCCTGTATCGCTCACCTGACCTATTGACCTAAAGATCATCAAGATTAACATTCTGACCAAGTTTCATTAAAATATGGTCATAAATGTTGCCTCTAAAGTGTTAACAAGCTTTTCCTTTGATTTGATCCCATGACCTAATTTCTGACCTGATATGACCCAGATTTGAACTTGACCGAAAGATCTTAAAGTTTAACATTCTGACTAAGTTTCATGAAGATACAGTCTTAAATATGGCCTCTAGAGTGTTAACAATCTTTTCCTTTGATTTGACCTAGTGACCTAGTTTTTGACCCCACCTGACCCAGATTTGAACATGACCTATAGATCATCAAGATTAACATTCTGACCAAGTTTCATTAAGATATGGTCATAAATGTTGCCTCTAAAGTGTTAACTAGCTTTTCCTTTGATTGACCCCGTGACCTAGTTTTTGACCTGACATGACCCAGATTCGAACTTGACCTAAAGATCATCAAGTTTAACATTTTGACTAAGTTTCATGAAGATACAGTCATAAATATGGCCTCTAGAGCGTTAACAAGCTTTTCATTTGATTTGACCTTGTGACCTAGTTTTTATCCTACTGACCCAGATTTGAACTTGACCTATAGATCATCAAGATTAACATTTGACAAGTTTCATTAAGATATATCATTAAAATGTGGCCTCTACAGTGTAACAGCTTTTCCTTTGATTTGACCGTGACCTAGTTTTTGATCCATCTGACCCAGATTCAAACTGGACCTTGAGATTATCAAGATTAACATTCTGACCAAGTTTTATGAAGATACAGTCATAAATGTGGCCTCTACAGTGTTAACAAGCTTTTCATTTGATTTGACCTGGTGACCTAGTTTTTGATCCCAGATGACCCAATATCAAATTCGTCCAAGATTTTATTAAGGGTAACATTCTGACCAAGTTTCATTAAGATTGGGCCAAAAATGTGACCTCTAGAGTGTTAACAAGCTTTTCCTTTGATTTGACCTGGTGACCTAGTTTTTGATCCCAGATGACCCAATATCAAACTCGTCCAAGATTTTATTGAGGGTAACATTCTGACCAAGTTTCATGAAGATTGGGCCAAAATTGTGACCTCTAGAGTGTTAACAAGCTTTTCCTTTGATTTGACCTGGTGACCTAGTTTTTGACCCCAGATGACCCAATATCGAACTCCTCCAAGGTTTTATTGAGGGTAACATTCTGACCAAGTTTCATTAAGATTGGGCCAAAATTGTGGCCTCTAGAGTGTTAACAGTCAAATTGTTGACAACGGACGGACAACGGACGACGACGGACACAGGGCGATCACAAAAGCTCACCTTTGAGCACTTTGTGCTCAGGTGAGCTAAAAAGGACCTTGAGCCAAAATACAGGTCAATCTGTAATAACAAGGCTTCGGCAACACAATTATTCGGAGACAACCTGCAAGAGAAAATAAAAAATTTAGGGGATTGCAAAGTGAACCTGACTACAAAGCAGCCTTTTTTATCGAAAAGAAGGGGAGCCAGCAGCAGGTTTCCCCGACAACGACAAAGTTACCATCAAAAGACATACCAAGGCCAACAAAGCCAACGTCAACAGCAACAAAAACCTGCATACAACAGGAACCCCTTTTACAAGAAATCCAGAGGACAGACAAGACACAAATAGAGACAGTAAGTACAAATTTGCTTTGGTCTCTTAACAATACACCTAATAATTTTATGGCAGGCAAAATAGCTATGCACTTCAATTCCTGGACAAATATCACCACAGATAAATGGATTCTGAAAACAATTTCTGGAAATAATGTTGAACTTTTTAAAAAACCTAAACAAAAATTGGTTCCTAAGCCACTACAATTCAGTAAGGAAGAATCAAAGCAAATCAGTGACGAAATAGATCAGATGCTTAAGAAAGGAATAATTACACCAGTGTACCAGGTTCAGAACTGACTACTGATGAATATATATCAAACATATTTACAAGACCTAACAAGAGTGCAAGAATGTCACAATATACGCCCGTCACAGCAAATTTCTTTACTCTAGCACCTGTATTTGCAAATGGAATTTTAATTTTGTGGTTGTTTAGTAATAACTAAGTGTTTTGTTTTCTAAGTCCACAAAAAAACTCCTTACCAGGTAGAGATACCTTAAAATACACCTAAAATTGGAAAGTAACATCTATGTTGTACCACAGAAAAGTGGTCTTGGTTTTTCCCTACAGTCAAGTTATAAAAAAGTTACAATATAAGTTATTTATAGTAACAACTAAGGGAAGTTAATCTTAAAAAAAAAAAAAAAAAAAAAAAAAAATTGTAAGTCCTCACAAAAATCTTTACCAGGTAGAGACTGGTCAAAATACACCTCAAAATTGGATGTAGCATGCATGTTGTACTACAGAAAAGTGGTCTCGATTTTTCCCTATGACTAGTAATGAAAAAGTTACAATATAAGCTATTTATAGTAACAACAAAGGGAAGTGATTCTAAAGAAGGGAACTGCGCATAACACTTCGTCTCATGATGGTGTATAATTGTGTCAAGTTACATCAAAATCCCTCCATGCATGAAGAAGAAATGCTCCGGACAAAATCATTCTTGTATCTGACCTTTGGCCTCTAAGTGTGACCTTGACCTTAGACCTAGGGACCTGGTTCTTGCGCATGACACTACGTCTCGTGGTGGTATACATTTGTGCCAAGTTATATCAAAATCCCTCTATGCATGAAGAAGAAATGCTCCGGACAAGGTTTTCATTCTTGTATCCTTTGACCTCTAAGTGTGACCTTGACCTTAGACCTAGAGACCTGGTTCTTGCGCATGACACTCCGCCTCATGGTGGTGAACATTTGTGCCAAGTTATATCAAAATCCCTCTATGCATGAAGAAGAAATGCTCCGGACAAAGTTTTCATTCTTGTATCCTTTGACCTCTAAGTGTGACCTTGACCTTTGACCTAGGGACCTGGTTCTTGCGCATGACACTCCTTCTCATGATGATGAACAATTGTGCCAACTTTCATCAAAATCCCTCTATGCATGAAGAAGATATGCCTCGGACAAAGTCATTCTTGAATTTGACCTTTGACCTCTAAGTGTGACCTTGACCTTAGACCTAGGGACCTGGTTCTTGCACATGACACTCCGTCTCATGATGGTGAACAACTGTGCCAAGTTTCATCAAAATCCCTTCATGCATGTAGAAGATATGCTCCGGACAAGGTCTGTGGACGCGCCCGCCCGCCCGCCCGCCAGGGGCGTTCCCATGATATGTCCCGTTTTTCAAACGGGCGTATAAAAAGGATGGGCGTGTAAGGGTGATTCTTAATCTTAAACATTTCAATGCAGATTTTATGGAGAAATTTCATTTTAAGATGGAAACACTTCAATCCGCCATTGATTCCATGAGGAAGGACTGTTATTTAGCCTTGGTTGATCTTGCTGAGGCATTCTATTCAGTGCCACTCCTTCACGAGGATAGAAAATACTTTAGGTTCTTTCATAACAACACAAAGTATCAATTCACTGCTCTGGTAATGGGGCTAACTAGCAGTCCTAGAGTTTTCACGAAATTACTCAAACCAGTATTTGCGACCCTTGGATCTTGGGGACACATCAGTACAGCATACATTGATGATTCGTGCTTGCAGGGGTTAACTTATGGGGAATGCCTTAATAATGTTAGAGATACTGTCAAATTATTAGACGATTTAGGTCTCACAGTTCATCCCACAAAGTCTGTACTGATTCCATGTCAAACAATTGTATTTTTAGGGTTTGTTCTTTGCTCAATAACCATGACTGTCCACTTACCAATGAAAGGTGTAAAGAGATAATAGAATTATGTAAAGCCCTGATAAACACTAAATGAACAACAATAAGGAACTTCTCACAGCTAATTGGAAAATTAGTTGCAGCAGAACAGGGGGTGGAATATGCAACTTTATACATAAAACCATTAGAGAAAATAAAAGTGTATCAGTTACAGAAACATAAGGGCAAATTTGACAGTTTTATGAAAATCTCAGTTTCAATAAAACCAGTTTTGAATTTGTGGATTGTCAATCTGAAAAGCAGTTTCAAAAAGGTATCACATGGACCTCCGTCTGTATGTATATATTCAGACTCTTCATTGAAAGGATGGGGGGGGGGGATACAATCAAACACACAACATAAAAACTGGGGGAGAATGGTCTATAGGTGAGCAAAAATTGCACATTAACATTCTAGAGCTCAAAGTTTGCCAGTTAGCCCTACAGTCCCTATGTAAAGAAATCAGAGACTCCCATATAAGTCTTTATGGATAATACCACCAGCTGTGCTTATATCACTAAATTTGGGGGAAGAAAGAAAGAACTAAATGAGCTATTTCGAGAAATATGGTTTTGGTGCATTGAGAGAGGTATACATTTATCTGTGGCACATGTTGCAGGGAAACTTAACACTAACTAGAAAATGCTTTTGTAAAAAAGCGCATGTCTCCCCCAATGCAAAGTTCTATAGGCAAGAAGTCAATAGGGGTCAGGAGCAAAAATCAAAGAGACACTGATGGTTGGCTGCAATAGGGATCATCTACTTGGCATGTCCAGTCATCCCGCTAAATTTCAACACTCTTGGACTAGTGGTTCTCAAGTCACTGTTCAGGCTCCTGTGACCTTGACCTTTGATCAAGTGACCTCAAAATAAATAGAGGTCATCTACTCTGCATGTCCAATCATCCTATTAAGTTTCAACATTGTAGGTCAAGTGGTTCTCAAGTTATTTCCAAAAAATGATTTCACATGAACAGGCCACTGTGACCTTGACCTTTAACAGACTGACCACAAAATCAATAGGGGTCATCTACTCTGCATGTTCAATCATCCTATGAAGTTTCATCATTCTGGGTCGAGAGGTTCTCAAGTTATTGTTTGGAAATTGTTTTCCATGTTCAGGCCCCTGTGGCCTTGACCTTTAATGGAGTGGCCCCAAAAACAATAGGGGTCATTTACTCTGCATGAACAATCATCCTATGAAGTTTCAATATTCTCAAGTCACTGTTCAGGCTCCTGTGACCTTGACCTTTGATCAAGTGACCTCAAAATAAATAGAGGTCATCTACTCTGCATGTCCAATCATCCTATTAAGTTTCAACATTCTGGGTCAAGTGGTTCTCAAGTTACTGATCAGAACTGGTTATCAATGTTCAGGCCCCTGTGACCTTGACCTTTAACGGAGTGGCTCCAAAAACAATAGGGGTCATTTACTCTGCATGAACAATCATCCTATGAAGTTTCATCATTCTGGGTCGAGAGGTTCTCAAGTTATTGTTTGGAAATTGTTTTCCATGTTCAGGCCCCTGTGGCCTTGACCTTTAACGGAGTGGCCCCAAAAACAATAGGGGTCATTTACTCTGCATGAACAATCATCCTATGAAGTTTCAACATTCTGGGTCGAGAGGTTCTCAAGTTATTGATTGGAAATCATTTTCCATGTTCAGACCCCTGTGGCCTTGACCTTTAACAGAGTGACCCTAAAATCGTTAGGGGTCATCTACTCTGCATGATCAATCATCAAATGAAGTTTCATCATTCTGGGTCAAGTGGTTCTCAAGTTACTGACCGGAAATGGTTTTCAATGTTCGGGCCCCTGTGACCTTGACCTTTCACAGAGTGACCCCAAAATCGTTAGGGGTCATCTACTCTGCATGACCAATCATCATATTAAGTTTCAACATTCGGGGTCAAGTGGTTCTCTAGTTATTGATCGGAAATGGTTTTCAATGTTCAGGCCCCTGTGATCTTGACCTTTAATGGAGTGACCCCAAAATCAATAGGGGTCATCTACTTTGCATGTACAATCATCCTATGAAGTTTCAACATTCTGGGTCAAGTGGTTCTCTAGTTATTGATCGGAAATGGTTTTCCATGTTCAGGCCCCTGTGACCTTGACCTTTGATGGAGTGACCCCAAAATCAATAGGGGTCAATTACTCTTTATGATCAATCATGCTATGAAGTTTCAACATTCTGGGTCAAGTGGTTGTCTAGTTATTGATTGGAAATGGTTTTCAATGTTCAGGCCCCTGTGACCTTGATTTTTGACAGAGTGACCCCAAAATCAATAGGGGTCATCTACTCTTCATGACCAATCATCCTATGAAGTTTCAACATTCGGGGTCAAGTGGTTCTCTAGTTATTGATCGGAAATGGTTTTCAATGTTCAGGCCCCTGTGACCTTGACCTTTGACGGAGTGACCCCAAAATCAATAGGGGTCATCTACTCTTCATGATCAATCATCCTATGAAGTTTCAACATTCTGGGTCAAGTGGTTCTCTAGTTATTGATCGGAAATGGTTTTCAATGTTCAGGCCCCTGTGACCTTGACCTTTGACGGAGTGACCCCAAAATCATTAGGGTTCATCTACTCTTCATGACCAATCATCCTATGAAGTTTCAACATTCTGGGTCAAGTGGTTCTTTAGTTATTGATCGGAAATGGTTTTCAATGTTCAGGCCCCTGTGACCTTGACCTTTGACGGAGTGACCCCAAAAACAATAGGGGTCGTCTACTCCAGCAGCCCTACAACCCTATGAAGTTTGAAGGTTCTAGGTCAAGTGGTTCTCCAGTTATTGCTCGGAAATGAAGTGTGACATACGGACGGACGGACGGAAGGACGGACGGACGGACAGACGGACGGACGGACAGGGCAAAAACAATATGTCTCCTGGGGGAGACATAATAATGGCTGATAAGATGTCTAGAAAAATGAATGATGATTTAGAATGGTCACTATCAGAATTAGTATTTGAAAAATTGAGCTCAAGACACCAGGGATTAGAAATTGATCTATTTGCATCAAGACTTGATTATAAGCTAAAACAGTATGTTTCAAATAGACCAGAACCTGAAGCAATGGCTATTGATGCCTTTTCAATACAATGGACAAAGGACCCCTTTCAGTATAATAGCATGGATTCTACAGAAAATAGAAGAGGACAAAACAGCAAAAGTTTTAATAGTGGTTCCCTTATGGCTGACCCAGAATTGGTGACCAAGTCTTATATGCAGAACTTGTTACAAACTACCACACCCACAAGCAATACTGAGCCTGCCTCACAAACCGGACTTAAAATACCCATTGAAAAAGATGTGTGTGGGGGCTTTTCTTATACCAGGAGAACACTACGCACCCAAGGCATACCAAGAAAAACTAGAGACATCATCATCAAATCATGGAAAGCGAGCACTCAATCAGTATTGGGGCTATATTCATAGACAAGACTCCAACACCACTCATTGAGTACACTCAAATAAATTGCCTAACGGTCACGTCTTCACTCAGGAAAGATTCCATTTGTATTCATAAAGGTGAGTGACAGTCGAGTCAACTCCCAAGAGTGAGTGAATGTTAAGGGAGGTCCTGGGGACCCTTGAGTGTTTCTCAAGGTCTCATAATGTAAGTTTAGATGATAAATTTACAATATTTAATTAATTTGAAGGTAAGATAATAGTGTCATTTAAAAGCGAAAGTTCATATTTGTGCAAGGTATTTTGGAAAAAATATATTTACAAATGTAGTTCTTTTTTTAAATACATGTTGTTGAGGACGACGAAAACATAAAAATACCCAACAAATTAAAAGACTGTTGAATTAATAAAAACGGTTAAAGATAGATACAGGAAATCAAATATACATCTACTAAATCTAATCTGACGGGGCTCATCAGTCACTCTCAGAAACACACGTCTTAGTAACTAATATTTACATTTCACAACCCTAGATATCGGTTATTTTTTCTTCTTCAATAATTCATACTGAAAAAATATAACAATTAAATGTCATGAAGAACCCATCATTAAGGAAACATTTATTTTATAAAAGATATGAGCCGCGCCATGAGAAAACCAACATAGTACGTTTGCTGTCTGGCCAGGATCTATGCTGAGAATAGAGAAACTATTAGCGAACCGTATGGATCATGACCTGACTGCGCCGATGCGCAGGCTGGTCTGGATCCATGCTGGTGGCAAATTCATCAGTCAATCCAAAAAAAACACACGTCCTAGTAACAAATATTTACAAGCCTAGATATCTGAAAATTCATACTGAAAAATATAAATATTTCCCTCCGACTTAATGTGTCATTAAAAAAAAACAATATTCACCAAATCTCATTCGAAAATATTTATTTCACAAATGATATATATGTAATGATTGGAATTTATGTGGAATGGCTTTCGGAAACACCAACAGTTAAAGGCACGAGTATTATTCAGTTGTAATAAAATCTCAATACAGCGGGAAAAAAACTTATGTATTTTTAAGTATAAATTTTATGCTACTAACATGACTAATAATACTAATATTAATACGTTATATAAAACAAATAGACGGACGGACAAACATTCAGACAGGCAATAAAACGACAACTTCCGACTTGGCAAATAGATCTGCAAAAATAACGATTAACACTTTTGCATACCTTTGATGTTATTGTCATATATACCGTTATAATCCTATAAATATATTGTGTACAATGAAACCAATACTTGAGTTACCCTTCCGAAAGTTAAGATTGAGTGGGATTTATGAATATGACATTCGACTTCCACTCACACTCCCGCAAGTTCTACTCGAGGCCTACTTGAGTGATACTTACCCAAGTTTGAGTCAAGTGTGAGTTTGAGTGGCGACTATGAATATGGCCCTTGAACCTTACATTAGGGCATGGCTGTTTTACTGCAGAGGGAAAGATAATCCCATTAATCCCAATATAAAAACAGTGCTAATGTTTCTAACAAAGATGTATGACAGGGGCCTAAGATATAGTGCAATGGGCACAGTATGGTAGGCAATAAGTGTATTCGTGAAAATATGTGGTAATATGGATTTAAATTCCAACGAAACAATCACTAGATTCATGACAGGAGTTTTTAATGATAGACCAACATTACCAGATACCAAACCACAATCATGGGATGTTCAGATAGTATTTAGACTATTTAAAACAATTAACCGATACAACGTTATGTAAACTGTGCATGCTTTTTCTACTTCTGTCTGCACAAAGGTGTGAAACATTGCATTTAGTTGATCTATCTGATGTTGTTATTTCAAATGAAAGAGTTTTGATTTATCCAAATCATAATATTGAACGCACAAAAAATATCAGAAAAGATAAAAAGTTACTGGTTAGTACAATTAAACCGCACAAGGCGGTATCAAAAAGTACAATTGCAGGTTGGGTTAAGCTTGTACTCCTTAAATCTGGGATAGACAAAAATTTTAAGCCTCATAGCACAAGGGCTGCAGCAACATCCCTGGCTAAACTAAAAGGAGTTCCTCTGCAGACTATCATAAAAACTGCAGGCTGGGCAAATGCAAACATGTTTGCAAAATTTTACAATAAACCCATTGTGCCAAAAGCTAAAACTTTGCAAAAAGCTATACTGGAAGGGAATTAATATCATCAGACCTGGTTTAGAATCATGTAACTTACATGTAAGAAACTGACTTTGTACATAAATAACACTTTTATAATCATAAAATATGTATAATTCATTCTGTCTTTCTTATTGAAATGTATTTTACCAATTCACCAATGAAGATTCTGCTCTAAAATCTCTGTGACAGCCACTTGAAGAGTTGCAGGAGATGAAATTGAATGATTAAGTGAGACTTACCTTCGCAGAAGGGAAGGTGAAGGTTGATCATAATTTCATCGACTGCAAACTCTTCAAGGGCTCACACACCCACCCTCTACCACCCATGTAAGAATCTTCATCTGTGATTGGCCGTCGGCTGCTAGGAACTGAAGCAGCCTTGACCTTAACTCTAAAGACTGATTCATACCGCTGGACACTGCGTTATCTCTCTGTGTAAGCCCTTGAAGAGTTTGCAGTCGATGAAATTATGATCAGCCTTCACCTTCCCTTCTGCAAAGGTAAGTCTCGCTTAATCATTCAATTTTCCAAGCTTAAACAGACTAGACAGCATACAACTTTGGAAGAGAATCATAATATGCTCCAGGTGTTGAAAGTTCCAGAGGCAGTAGAAACTGATTACATAAATTAGTGTGACATAATTATGACAAACAGTTCAAACACATTATGCTTCTTAAATTAAGTCTTTAAAATTGGGTAGAAAAAATACCCACAGACCATTTGAGCAGACTGAGGGTGTTTTGAAAGGTCTCTTTATAATGGTTATCTGTATCCAGTGGTTCTTTAAAGATAAATTTTCTATATTTAGCTCTAGTGGACCTGTAAAGGGGCTTTAAACAAGCTTTGAAGAGGAGTCCAAATGCCTCCATTTGAACAAAATTGGGAGAGGACCTTATAGTGATGCTTAGTCTGTGTTCAGACCTTATGTTTTGTTCATAGGAGAGAACTCATGAGACTATTCAAATTTTGTATCATTATGTCCCTTTTCTTCTCGAAACATAAGATAATCAGAGCCAAGACTGATGAAGTCAGAATATATGAAAGAAATATTTTTTTCTAAAAAAAGATTATCTAGTCGGTAGACAGACTAAGTGATGCTACATACAAAAATAAGTTTCATTGCAATCAGTCCTCAAGTTACTGAGTGGAAACTGTACTTTTTCTCTATTTTTAGCACCTGTGATCTTAACCTTAGTGATCCTATATACAAGCCCAAGATCCCTCTCTATGTAAGCTACCTTTACACCAAGCTCCATTGCCATAATCAGTCCTAACTCAATTTTTGAGTGGAATCAGTTTTTCTATTTTTGGTAATCGTGACCTTCACCTTGTCCCTAATGATCCCATAATATTGCAATCCAAAAAATCCCTCTCCATGCAAGATACCTATATATGAAGTTTCTTTGCAACTGGCCATTCCTAACTTAAGATATTGAGCTGGAACCTTTAAAGTTTGATGCCACCTGCATGCACATGCCCATCCACCTGCCTGCCACACAACATTCGCTAATTTTTTGAAAACCTGGTTTATTTGCATATCTGTATATTTTCCTATTCATATTGCCATAGCTGCAATGCAGTCACTTCAAGATGTATGACCCAGCTTCTTTGCAAAAACTGCAAGAAACATGAATAGGAATGGATAGAATTATACCTTTAGTAGCACACACAGACAGACATTGGGAAATGATGATGTGGGACAGTGAAAAGTCTCATGAGTAAGTTTCATGAAGATAGAGTCATAAATGTGGCCTACAGGGTGTTAACAAGCTTGACCCAGTTGTGAACTTAGCCTAGAGATCATCAAGATAAACATTCTGCGCAAGTTTGTATCAAATCAAAGCATAAATGAAACCTCTAGATGGCTGAAAGAACCCATGATGGAATCTAGCCGGTTTTCGAAAAGAACCGAGATCTTATAGAGACTTAAGTTGTTTGTAAGTGTGGTTAAAATCAAATGTAAAATGTCACTGCTATCATGTTCACAAGATAAAAATTAACAAATTTTGGCTCTTTCAGGGATCAATTAGGGGCCTATGACTGGATCTGACGGATTTATCATGGGATCCAAGATCTATTGTTGTTAAAAATATCTTGCAAGTTTATATCAAATACAACCATAAATGAAGTCTCTATATGGTTGCAAAAGCCAAAATAGCAAAAACTGCCCCTTTAAGGGGCCATAACTGTGGAACCCATGATGGTATCTGGCCAGTTTTCGAAAGGAATCGAGATATTATGCCAATACAAGTTGTGTGCAAGTTTTATTAAAATCAATTGCAAAATGTGGTCTCTATCTTCTTCACAAGCCAAAAATAGCAAATTTTGGCCCTTTAAGGAGCCATAACTCTGGAACTCATGTTGGGATCTGGCCAGTTATTGAAAGGAACCGAGATATTATGCCAATACAAGTTGTGTGCAAGTTTGATTAAAATCGGTTGCAAAATGTGGTCTCTATCGTGTTCACAAGAAACTGTGAATGGACAGACGACAGACGAAGGGCGATCACAAAAGCTCACCCTGTCACTATGTGACAGGTGTGCTAAAAACCAAACAAATTCAAGCAAATCTGACAGCAGAATCCTTGGAGAAGAAGTCTTATTACAGAAATGACAATTTCCAAGTGTTTGACAAAGCCAATAATTGCTTGAATGATTTGTATAATGAAACCTTTTGTAGTCCAAGGCTATGATACTTTTGAAGTCACTAGACAATAACATCTTTGGTTCCAAGTTGTCAAACAAATCAATTACAATTTCTCTTCAACATCACAATCAATTAATTACTTGCCGGACAACTTTCAGTGCTACCAATTCAATCTTTATAAATGCCCAGCACCATGTTAGCAAGCAACAATATCCCTGACTTTGGAAAATCACCCAAAGTAGTTTTCCTAGCTTACAAGTTCAAATGGTCAGTGTAATCAATGCCTTTTACTATGCAGTACAAGTGTGGACAAATCCATTAATCAATTAATCAATGTATGTAAATGGAATTAATCCTTGTAAATACTATGGTGATAATAAACATGCAATATTCTCATAAAAAGACCACACATTTCCTGTAATTAACACCACTTTAAACTTTATTAATAAATTAGTGTCTATCAGACAGCTGCTATGTGACAAGATGACACATGTACTATCTGGTCATCAAGAGTAGACAATTTGGACAGACTATCCAATATTGAGATGAATTAATAAGATAATAATGTTTTCCAAAATATGACATGATCAGCATTAAAACATGTTAATGCATTATGATTTAGAATGATAATAGAAACACCATGTGTAAAAGCCATATTGTCTGTATCATAGGGTGGACGGATAGCTCAGTGGTTTGCACACTGGCCTTCCAATCCTGAGGTTGGGGGTTCGATCCCTGGCAGCTACTCGGGAATTTTCAGAAACACTTTTCAGTGTTTCCCACCCAACTAGAGGTGTACTGGTCAGGAACCCAGGCAATCCTTGCGTGTATCAGTGCTATACACTGGGCATGTTAAAGAACCAGGCTGTCTATTCGCAACGAGCTAGGCTAAGTTAGCCAGACAAGCCTGTATCTGATTTCTGATCTCTCTGTCGTGGGGGCTTTGTCTCACTCTGCCCCTCTGGTCAGATCGCTCTGTGTCTGTACTAGTAGAGGATGAATTATGCACCATGTGTGGCCGCATTTGAACTATGTAAAGCGCCTTTGACGTGAAATTGATCATGAAAAGGGCGCTATATAAATCTGGTATAATAATACTAATAATAAACAGCTTTATATGTATACACATTTAACTCTGGTAAAATATTACATTAATTCTAAGGAAATTCTTTACAACTGAAGCTGATATATGAATCTCAAAATCTAGTAAGGTAACTTTTTGCCCATAAAAACTACATTATTTTCATTATCTCTCACACTGTGTTTGAATATCTCTGGCGACTGAAAGTTTCTCTAGGAAATAAATGAAACATAAAAAATGTATAACCCACACAAAAAAATGGGGAAAACTATCAGAAATCATGAGATAATTGAAACTGAGAAAGGTTTGTGACCTAGGAAAAAAGTTATTATTTTTTTCAGAAAGTCTGTATTTTTTTAAAAGTTTAATAAAAACTTTTATTCAATAATAATACAAACAAGAGCTGTCTAGTGACAGCAAGCTCTACTATTTGAAGCCCTTCCACCTATTACATACAAAAGCTTTAGCAAGTTGTAAGAAGGGCATATTTTTGCTAAAATGTAAGCCAGTTATGAAACTTGCCACAAGAGGTCATCCTATGATGCCAAGGCCATGTGGAGAATCTAAGAGTTATGTAACTTGTCATGGGAGGTTACCCCATGATGCCAAGGCCATGTGGAGAATCTTAAGAGTTATGTAACTTGTCATGGGAGGTTACTCCATGATGCAAAAGATGTGTGTGCAGCTTGAAAGTATTTGGCCCAGTAGTTTCTGAGAAATCTGCTTACATGCAAAACTTTAGTTACCTGAAATTCTAAGTTAAAAAGGTGCATAACTTTGACAAAATAAAAGCTAGAGCTCCACAACTTGTCCTTTGAGTGAGGTCATCTTATGCCGAAGACATGCGTTGAGTTTGAAAGCATTTGGTCTAGTAGTTTTTGAGAAGCAAACTTTAACCTAAATTTCTGTTAAAAAGGGGCATAATTTAAAAACAAATCTAGAGAAATGTAACTTGCTTACATGCAAAACTTTTGTGATGCAGCACTGACGCTGATGAAAGGGTGAATACAAAAGCTCCACTATTTGAAAAATTTCAAATGGCTGAGCTAAAACGTTACTACTAACCAGTGTCTCCTCAAACCTGATCCCTCACTGCAACAGTTTTTGCCACCACTTAAGCACAACATGGATTATCCTGTCAATTATATTTCCACCATTCAAGTGTTTTGTTCTTGCTTTAAAGAAATGCTTCCAACATCTATGTTAAATGTATTTTTGTCTGTTTGCTGATAAGCCCTCAAGATAGTGTCAATCATGTATAAGATAATATCAATCAATTTCTTTTGTTTTTCTGGTTATCGCTCCTTTCACATTCATCACAAAATTGGGGAGGTCTTCAATTAATATTGTAGTCCCGATTATAAGTCACCCTCTCTGATTACTTATTAGTATACTTGCCATTTTAAATTTAAACATTTTACTATTAAGCAACACAGTCATGAAGTCATTTAATTTTGTATATGATTTGTTCATGCTTTCAACAAAAAATATGCTATAAACATAAATTATGTATGGATGCTATTTCTAAAGATAAAAATAAAAATAACTGGAATTTGTTTTTATTTGTTTGGGATTTAATTTTGTGGATTAGTGCAACTATAAATGCATTATTGCATGGCTCCCTCCCAAACTTAAATATCATTGATTTCAAAGCATTTATCTAGTTTAAAGGTGATCAGTCACTTTTGAGCAAGTTATTTCATTTTTCATTTTAGAGATTTATTTAAGGAACAAAAGGACCCATTTCACAGAGTTAGATCTCTATTAGAAATACTTGGAAAGGTATAATTTATTGTATGAAAGACAATCAGGATTTAGACCAAACCACTCTTGTCAATGACTGGATAACTGCCATAGACAACAATAAAATTTCAGGAACAATATTTCTTGATATTTCTAAAGCCTTTGACTTAGTCAATCACCAACAGCCACTAAAAAAATAGCTGTATATCAATTTCACCACAGCTCCGCTAAATGGTTTAGTTCATACCAAGATTGTTGCTGTCTCTGGCAAATTGTCACATCAAAGAGATATAACATCTAGTGTACCTCAGGGTTCAGTACTTGGCCCTTTATTATTCATCATGTACATCAATGACTGCACTGAAAACTCCAAAAAAAACCCAACAAATATGTTTGCAGATGACTCCACTTTAACAGCTACAGCTAACACCATTGAAGAAATAATATCAAATCTTACAGAAGATCTTCACAATGTTCAGGACTGGTGTAACAAAAATTGTATGGCTTTAATTAAATCTCTCAAAAACAAAGGCTATGATCATATCATCTAGATCAAGAACAAATAATGAAACTTCAACAGTAACAATAGGTTCCAGTAATATAGATTATTCATCCTAAGAAAAAATGCTAGGTCTGTCACTCGTTACTACAGACAGCTCACTTTCTTGGTCAGCACAAGTTGAGAAAGTAATTAAAAAATACAATTTACTTTTGTACAGTTTCTTTCTATTTCTATATCAAATCATTTTTTTTTCAATGCTTACATCCTCCCACATATTTGTCCTAAATCTATGAAAGATAATGATTTATATTCCATAAAAGATATGTCATTGTATAAATATTTTATCACTGGTATTAAATTTGTACATACATTATGCTTCTATCAGTCTTACCAGGCATATCATTACGCTGACCTGAGCTTTGAATGTGTTTTACCATTTATACAAAAAAAATATTCTCAATTTATGATAGAAAATGTTTCATACACAATAAAACATGTCACTCTTCCATTGCGCATCATTTTGCTACATTACTGTACATTACTGTATTAAGGCAGACCCTACATGAAACATTTGTCATGTGTCCATGTCGGCGGGTCGAAAGGTAAAGGTAAAGGTAAAAAGGTATTCTAGCATAAAACTGCTGTTACTGTCACTTTTTGGGGTGTGTTTTAACAGGAGAGAAAACGTGTGTTAACAGAGAGATTCTCGCGCTCACGTGCTGTTATAACACCTTTTTATATATGCGCGTTCCGTGGCAAAGCGTAAACGTATTACGGCCCCAAAACGGATAATTTAGAAGGAAATGACGTCAACGTGATAAACAACGTAAACTTTACCGCGCATTTCATGGAAATTTAATGACGTTGAGGGACAATATATTCATTTACTTGGTATTTTACGCATTTTATGCTAGAATAGCGTTAGCGCATATTCTTTTCGTGTTATAACATCTTCAGAATCCCTCGGGAATCGTTGGTACCCTCGCCCTACCGGGCTCAGGTACCAACAAATCCCTCGGGATTCTGCAGATGTTATAACACAAAAAAACATGCCTTATCCCTACAAAGGTAAAGGTAAAGGTAAATTTTATTTACCGTCGCTTTGTGAAACAATTAACATAAGCTCTGTAGAGCTTTTGAGTGACCCTATTTTAAGAACAGCTAAAACCAATTATACCTTACCCCCAGCAATTTGCTGGTACCCATTTACAGCTGGGTGGACTGAGGCAATCGTGATAAAGTGCCTTGCCCAAGGACACACCGCAATGGGAGTAGCCAGGATTCGAACAAGGGGCCTTCAACTCCGTAGTAAAGCGTCTTAGCCCACTCGACCACTGCGTCCACAAAAAAAGTAACGAAAGGTCGAAAACAACTCAGTTGTAGTGTACTCGCCTTTCCCCTTTTGAGGCGAATACACTAAGACATGACAAAAGAAGGGCGACAACACGAAGTTTTAATACCCACCGACACGAAAAGTGATTAATACAAAAGTTCATGTGTTCGCCTCTGAAATTTCGTTATTTCGCCTTCAATGTTTCGTTACTTTGTGTATTCGCCTCGAAAGCCGAAAGGCTTACAGACAACATAATTTGTGTACATTTCATTTTAAAAATTTACATTTAGTATGTTAAAGTCGAATGTTTATATTTTTATTCAATATTTGATATCTGTTTACATTTTCCTTTTATTCATCACTGAATAAACTGAAACTTCCATTTGTAAATCTGTGCCTGTACATCATTTAAAAAAAAAAAAGCTGAGAATTTGAAAAAACATAAAATGTATGCATGATGTTATATTTTCGACATAAATGCCTGTTTCACATGATGTTTTTATTACAGATTAATAACTTTATGTTTTGTAAATACTATCATGTAAATGTATATAATGGAGGATCACTGGGAAGATTGGTTCGTGACCAACTGTGCTTCCTCCTTAAATAAAGTCTTTGTTGTTTTATTATTACTATTATTATAGAAAATTTAATGAATATTTTATCATTTTTTATGAAATTTTGTAATTTTAATACAAAACTATTAAAAAAGTGGACTGCTGCTTTTGATTTCAATATAATTTCTATGTTTACATTTGCATTTGATAGATATTGGTATATTTCAACAATCTGAACTATAAGTAAAATTTTAAAAACAGTGTGTAACTTCAGAATTCATATACATGTATTTCCAATCTATCCAGTGGAATAAAACAGAGTGAAAACTATCAAGGATGTGCAAGCATAGTATAGTAAAATAAAAGGGAAGTAATTCAAATTTTTTTTATTGTAAGTGAACAAAAAAGGTATCTGCCAAATAAAAACAAGAGCACTGCAATGCAGAGCAACACACACAAAGCAAAGTCATATATGACTTTTGACCCCTAAGTGTGACCTTGAAGCCAGTCATCCAAAACATGTGCTGTGCACGTAGTCTCGGTTTGGTGAACATTTGTACCAAGTTTCTTTGAAATCCTTCAAGGGGTTCAAGAGTTACAGAGCAGACACGAAATTGCTAACGGGACGGACAGACGGACACCAGGGGTATAACATAATACGTCCCTTTGGGCATATAAAAACTGTTGTACATGTCTTCGTTTTGATGTATTTGCAACAATGTCCCAGTGCTTAAACTTTACATAACTAGGTTAAACATGATTCATTTCTTTATTTCTTTACAAATGGCATTCTTTTTTAATGGGAAACAACTTTTTTTGAATATTTTAAGTATCCAACTCTATGGGACAGAACGGTAAAAAAGTATTGGCGGATTGTTTGTAAAGATGTTGTTTGTTTACTGAAAATTTCTTTGGTTTTGTGATATACTGCTAAACCTTAACACAAATAAGTATAAATGATCATTTGTTAAACCCATTACCTGATCAAAATCTGATGAACCACCTTTCACTCTGTAAGAAATATAGGATATTTGTTTGTTTCGGTGTTTCACCAGTGGCATAGCCAAAAGTGCAAATTTAAGATACTGTGTTCAAGAGTGAAAAATATTTTGATCTTACATGTAAAACAAACAAATTTTCTTTTTATTTCCTGTTTAACTATTACCCATTTTATAGTTTCTTACCAGTGAGAAATATATTTCATATTTTGCACCTGGTAGATATATTTCATTCTAATTCGAAGGTTGTTCAAAAATAATGTAGATTTTGGCTGTCAAAAGGCTCATATTGTGTAAAGAGCAATGTGAAATATATCATTGTATTTCAGACTCTTTCTGTAATTTGTTCATACATCTTTTATTACATTTTTGCTCATAGGAGAAGTGCCTAGAATGTTTTAATTACCATATCTGCGCATGACCGCACAGTAGCTTTTTCATATGTCAAGATTTGAATCTGATCACTAATATTCGCACTGAAAGTATAGATATCTACATGTTTGCCCAAAAATGCATCAAAGTGAAGCAACATGTCAGGGCAACATGCACCGAGAGTATAGCGTCATTCGGACGTGGGAGGCCAAAGTAAACAACATTTAAATTAAGTGAGTATTACTGTTTATAATGCATGTAATGTCGTAATCGACTTGCATAGATAATCAGATAATTGTTTAGTTATGTAAAAGTTTTGGTGAATAGCAACTGAAATTAATAAACAGATGATACAGACGCCACAACAATGTTCGGTCATCGGTTTCTTGATCACAAGTGGTAAAAACAATTTGCAAATGGTCCAAAATTGCTTAAATACAGCGAAGGTGGAGGGAGAAAACAAAAAAAAATCTGTGATTCGACGTTAATGTCAATGCATGATGCCTTGGATAAGACCAAGTACTCACATTGAGCACCCTGTCTATACTTCGCATAAGTGTTTTTACTTTTCTAGTATTCTAACCAAACAACTTATTATGACTTAGGTATTGTTCATTAAATTTATAAAATAAATTTAAAAATAAAAATTAATGCTAAAAATTAATTCAAGCTTAAAGAATCAAAAAGCATCTCGATGAAGGCAAGAGGTCGTTAATGTCGCTGAAATATGATCACCGTGTGCCAGGTTCGTGTAAGCGACTGTTTTCGAGGAGGCGTAACTCCTGATTGTATAGTCATAATCATGTCGAATTTGCAGTGCAGTTATTGTGCTATTTAATTGACCTGTCAAAACCTGTTCCCGGCTTTCATGTTAATCTTATATAGGCTCGAACAGAATATAATAAAAGCCAGGTCCATTTTTTGACAGGTCAAATAAATTGGACAATAGCAGAAAGATTGCAAATCATGATGGTATATATCTTGTTTTGCTTCATTGAAGAACATAAAAGCTAGAGAAAAAGACTACATATTTTTTAACAGCCCTCGTACACTGTGCCAACCATCATTTTTTAAAGATATTTCTTGTTATATTTAGAGGGACTGGACTCCAGATTTTGGCTAAAAATTTCAGTAGGGTATTATGTACTGTCCAGAGCCTTTCAAAAGGGTATTACGTACTGTCCCGAGCCTTTCAGGAGAGTATTACATACTGTGCAGTGCCGATCAGAAGGGTATTACATACTGTCCAGAGCCTTTCAGGGTATTATGTACTGTCCAGTGCCTTTCAGAAGGGTATTATGTACTGTCTAGTGCCTTTAAGAAGGGTATTACGTACTGTCCAGAGCCTTTCAGAAGGGTATTACGCACTGTCCAGTGCCTTTCAGAAGGGTATTAAGTACTGTCCAGTGTCTTTCAGAAGGGTATTATGTACTGTCCAGTGCCTTTCAGAAGGGTATTACATACTGTCCACATCCTTTCAGAAGGGTATTACGTACTGTCCAGTGCCTTCCAGAAAGGAATTATGTACTGTCCAGTGCCTTTCAGAAGGGTATTACGTACTGTCCACACCCTTTCAGAAGGGTATTACATACTGTCCAGTGCCTTTCAGAAGGGTATTATGTACTGTCCAGTGCCTTTCAGAAGGGTATTACATACTGTCCAGTGCCTTTCAGAATGGTATTACGTACTGTCCAGTGCCTTTCAGTAGGGTATTATGTACTGTCCAGTGCCTTTCAGAAGGGTATTACATACTGTCCAGAGCCTTTCAGAAGGGTATTATGTACTGTCTAGTGTCTTTCAGAAGGGTATTACATACTGTCCAGTGCCTTTCAGAATGGTATTACGTACTGTCCAGTGCCTTTCAGAAGGGTATTACGTACTGTCCAGTGTCTTTCAGAAGGGTATTATGTACTGTCCACACCCTTTCAGAAGGGTATTATATACTGTCCAGTGCCTTTCAGAAGGGTATTATGTACAGTCCAGTGCCTTTCAGAAGGGTATTACGTACTGTCCACATCCTTTCAGAATGGTATTATGTACTGTCCAGTGCCTTTCAGAAGGGTATTATGTACTGTCCAGTGGCTTTCAGAAGGGTATTATGTACTGTCCAGTGCCTTTCAGTAGGGTATTATGTACTGTCCACATCCTTTCAGTAGGGTATTATGTACTGTCCAATGCCTTTCAGAAGGGTATTACGACTGTCCAGTGCCTTTCAGAAGGGTATTACATACTGTCCAGTGCCTTTCAGAATGGTATTACGTACTGTCCAGTGCCTTGTGCCTTTCAGAAGGGTATTACATGCTGTCAAGTGCCTTTCAGAAGGGTATTACATACTGTCCAGTACCTTTCAGAATGGTATTACGTACTGTCCAGTGCCTTGTGCCTTTCAGAAGGGTATTACATGCTGTCAAGTGCCTTTCAGAAGGGTATTACATACTGTCCAGTACCTTTCAGAATGGTATTACGTACTGTCCAGTGCCTTTCAGTAGGGTATTATGTACTGTCCAAGAAGGGTATTACATACTGTCCAGTGCCTTTCAGAATGGTATTATGTACTGTCCAGTGTCTTTCAGTAAGGTATTATGTTATTTATATCTAAGTGCAGAGCCAATACCAGTCTTAAGATTTGGCTGCTACAAACAGCTTCCTGTGTTAAATGCCCAGTACAAATACTCAATTGTAAGTGTGTAAAGTATTCATCTAGAAATATATCATATAATTTTAAGAAAGGGTCTCTATTCAGGTGATCTTGACTTAAAAATCATGACATATGAAATATAACCGTAAGTCAAATTGAAAAAGAAATGCATCTACCTAGAACTTTTATAAAATACAAGATTTCCTTGTTATATTTTCTTATTGGTTCAACTTTCAGCCAGTGCCAGCATATCTTTTAACAACAGTAGAGAAGCTATGAAGCATTTTATACCTTTCAACACCAAAGTCCTAGATTGACAAGATACAACTATTGGAGTAGTTGAGTGAAAAGTCTGATTTTGTTTATAAAATGTAAACTGATAAGCCCCTGATAGGCTTGATATACTGCAATCTTATTAAAACATAAAAGATGGCTTCCAGATGGGTAATTTTGACATAGATATAGTCTTTAAATGTCCACAATTGATTACTTTTATTTATTTACTATCTTTAGAAAGGTTTTTAGTTAATAGAAAAAGCTGACCAGATCTTTAATAAGAACTAGATGCCCATGGGCAACATGTCGAGCCCGTCAGCTGTCAAAAGGACTGGGAGTTGACATGACACTCTGTCTCACTGAGGCAAATATTTATGTCAAATAAAAAAGGGATTGCAAAAAGTTACAATACAAGTTATTTGTAGTAACAACAAAGGGAAGTAAATCTTAAAAAAAATAAAAAAATTCTAAGTCCACACAAAAAACCTTACCAGTAGAGATAGGTCAAAATACACCTCAAAATTGGATGTAACATGCATGTTGTACTACAGAAAAGTGGTCTTGATTTTTCCCTATGACCAGTAATAAAAAAGTTACAATATAAGCTATTTGTAGTAACAACAAAGGGAAGTAATTCTAGGTTCTTGCGCATGACACTCCATCTCATGATGGTGAATAATTATGCCAAGTAACATCAAAATCCCTCTATGCAAGAAGAAGAAATGCTCCGGACAAAGTCATTCTTATATCTGACCTTTGACCTCTAAGTGTGACCTTGACCTTAGACCTAAGGACCTGGTTCTTGCGCATGACTCTCCATCTAATGGTGGTGAATAATTGTGCCAAGTTACATCAAAGTCCCTCCATGCATGAAGAAGAAATGCTCCGGACAAAGATATCATTCTTGTATCCTTTGACCTCTAAGTGTGACCTTGACCTTAGACCTAGGGACCTGATTCTTGCGCATGACACTCCGTCTCATGATAGTGAACAATTGTGCCAAGTTACATAAAAATCCCTCCATGCATGAAGAAGAAATGCTCCGGACAAAATAATTATTGAATTTTACCTTTGACCTCTAAATGTGACCTTGATCTTTGAGATAGGAACCTTAGGTTTGCGCATGACACTGCGTCTCACTGAGGTTAACATTCATGCCAAATATAAACAAGATTGCTCCGTGCATGTCAAAGTTATGGTCCGGACGCACGGACGGACACATACACCGAACAGCCATTTGGACAACTATGTCTTCGCTTTTGCAAGCGGGCTCGACAATAAGAAGCCACAACATAGTTAATGCTTCTTAAAAGATTCTCAGTATTAAATCTGAGCATTGATTTTTCATTTGATAAGTAAATTAAGAATTTTACTTTGTTTTCAACAATAGAAGCTTATGATAATGCGTTGTTTATTTTTCAAGATAAAAGAGTTCTTCTAGCTATGTTTTAAAAAGCTAATGATTATGAAATCACACCCTACACAACAATGCAGGGGCCTCCTTGGCTGAGAGGTTATGGTTGCTGTCTTTGGACCACTTGCGCCCTCACCGATGTGGTTTCAAGCCCTGCTTGGGACGTTGAATTCCTAATGTGAGGAAGTCATCCAGCTGGCATACGGAAGGTTGGTGTTTCTACCCAGGAGCCCGCTCGTGATGAAATACAACATTGAGGGGCATCTGGGGTCTTCCTCCACAATCAACAGCTGGAGAGTCAACATAATTATGACCTATAATTGTGTTGGTGTGACATGAAACCCAACAAAAACATCACAGCAATGTGTTTAATACCCCTAATTTAAGTTTTATCTTAAGTTCTTTCATCAGAACCCTATTTTCTGCACCTCCATTATAAATTTTTATACAAGAGAGTATAGAATATGTCTCCTGTGTTTTAGTTCAAGTCTTTAGAATTTTTTGCTGCAGTCTCCAACTTATCAACACTACCATTAACTTATCACATAATCATCAATTAGGTAAACTGTTTTGGCACCAGTTTGGATTACTTGTGGAACTGCAGCAGTATTTTTTATGTAGATAATTAGCAAGCCCATTAAATAACTATAGATCATGTTCCAAAAGGTTTGTATATCTCAACACCTCAAATTGCTGCCTTAGTGTTCACAAACTGCCAACAAGAAAACTCAGAAAGTTTCAACTTTTTCTAATGTATGACAAAAAACTAATTTACCGCATGTCCCTAAATAGCACACTCCCGTATGTAAGGATCTGTGACGTCACCGATAAGGTCTGCTATCTAACAAGAGGGCCAAGATGTCCCTAGGTCGCTCACCTAAGAAACACTCCATAACAGTGTAAAACATGTTTGACCTAGTGATTTCATGGAAACAAATATTCTGACCAATTTTCATTAAGACTGGACCAAAAAATTGGTCTCTTGCGATAAAACAAGCATTTTCTTAGATATGACCTAGTTTTTGACCCTAGATGACCCATGTTCAAACTCGACCTAGATTTTATCAAGGCAATCATTCTGACCAAAATTCATGAAGATCAACTGAAAAATACAGCCTCTATCACATACAGAAGTTTTTTCTTTGATTTGACCAAGTGACCTAGTTTTTGACCTCAGATGACTCATATTCAAATTTGACCTAGATTTCATTAAGGCAATCAACCTGACAAAATTTCATAAATATCAACTGAAAAAAAACAGTCTCTATCGCATACACAAGATTTTTCTTTAATTTGACCTAGTGACCTAGTTTTTGACCTCAGATAACCCATATTCAAAACCGATCTAGTTTTCATCAAGGCAATCACTCTGACCAAATTTCATGAAGATCAATTGAAAAATACATCCTCTATTGCATACACAATGTTTTTCTTCGATTTGACCTAGTGACCTAGTTTTTGACCCCAGATGACCCATTTTCGAAATCAGCCTAGATTTTATCAAGGTAATCATTCTGGCTAAATTTCATGAAGATCAGTTGAAAAATACAGCCTCTATTGCATACACAAGGTTTTTCTTTGATTTGACCTAGTGACCTAGTTTTTGACCCCAGATGACCCATTTTCGAACTTGGTCTAAATTTCATCAAGGCAATCATTCTGACCAAAATTCATGAAGATCAATTGAAAAATACAGCCTCTATCGCATACACAAGGTTTTTACGTGATATGACCTAGTGACCTAGTTTTTGACCCCAGATGACCCATTTTCGAACTCGGCCTAGATTTCATCAAGGTAATCATTCTGACCAAAATTCATGAAGATCAATTGAAAAATACAGCCTCTATCGCATACACAAGGTTTTTCTTTGATTTGACCTAGTGACCTAGTTTTTGACCCGAGATGACCCATTTTCAAACTCGGCCTAGATTTCATCAAGGCAATCATTCTGACCAAAATTCATGAAGATCAATTGAAAAATACAGCCTCTATCGCATACACAAGGTTTTTCTTTGATTTGACCTAGTGACCTAGTTTTTGACCCGAGATGACCCATTTTCGAACTCGGCCTAGATTTCATCAAAGTTATCATTCTGACCAATATTCATGAAGATTAAATGAAAAATACAGCCTCTATCGCATACACAAGGTTTTTCTTTGATTTGACCTAGTGACCTAGTTTTTGACCCGAGATGACCCATTTTCGAACTCGGCCTAGATTTCATCAAGGTTATCATTCTGACCAATATTCATGAAGATTAATTGAAAAATACAGCCTCTATCGCATACACAAGCTAAATGTTGACAGACGACGGACGACGGACGCCGGACATCGAGCGATCAGAAAAACTCACCTGAGCATTGCTCAGGTGAGCTAATAAAAATAGCGCAGGACTCAATTTGCGGACAAACAATCAGTGATTCATTGTACAATAGCATAAGTAAACCATAGATTTTGCATTTTATTCGTTATTTTTGATCAGGTTTCTAGCCTACATATCGCAAACAAATGATTTTTTCCACTTTTAATTTCAATAAACTAGCCGAGAAACTATTTTTTATATTCACGTTAGAAATAACATACCGCTTTTTCTTCAATGTATGAAAGGACGATGTTAATGAATGGATGATGTTATTATGTTAATCTGTTCATTTTGTGACACTTTCAGTTTTAAAAAAGAATATTCAGATATTTAGAAAAAAATAAAACAACTCGAGAAAAAATGTATTAATGCCAAATAGAAAGCGTTAATATTTAAAACAAAAATGTATTTACAGAACAGAAAAAATCAAAGTTGTTCTTCTTGGTTACCGTCATACATTAAAAGTATATTTTTGTAAAAAAAATCTTCCGGAAGTGTTTATAAATTTAAAAGATCCACATGTGAAAGTAAAAGGATATCTTATGATTGCATAATTTAAATTTATTGAAATTTCGAAATATGATGAACAACATGTATATTTTAAAGTAAACTGTCATACACATTGTTATTTTCTGCCACATATCTAGTTATTCGTTGAAACAATTAACACCTCTGTGATATACATATGTTGTGTTTTATTACAAATGACCACTTAGTGTGACATGTAGATATCTGACTTTTGGTAGTAATATTTAGATGTTATATAATAAAACATGTTGCTAATCTAATGCAACCCCATTATTTTCTACCAAACCATGCATATATGTATTTTAATAAGGAAATATTTGACGGACACTGACCACAGCTGACATCCGGGATCATCATCAAGTTTGTGTCTTGTGTTGTGTGAATCAGTTGTTTAAAAATGAAATACATGTAGTTATTGTAGTTATGATTTTAATTCAGCTGATACATTGTTGGAACGTCATGAATCAAAATGATTTAGCATTAAGAGTTTTAACCACAAGTGCCCTTCGGTGTGTCGCATTCGAAAATATCTGTGTGTATTTTTTTTATTAAGACTGTAGACCGTTCTTCTGATGCAAAATTTTAACAGTATTATTGCAGAATATGGGGTAATGTGCATGCAACATGCTTTTAAACAGTGCTCTTTTTTTTTTTTTTTTTTTTGCTTAGTCGGCCCGTTTTGAATCGCCTTGTTAAAATTATGTGTCTGTATATTTGATATAGTCCTTACATTTCCAATATATTTCTTTAATTAGTTATTTTTTCATCTCTGTCATTTATTCTGTTAACACGTGCGACAATTTTATACTGGTGGCATGTTACTTTTTTAATTCCCTTCGAAGTTTACTAAGATAGTTAATGATTCGTTATATATAGAAAACGCTCCCTTGTCCGCAATGCACGCATTGCATTATGGTATAACTACTGTATGTTCTATTTATAGAACACGGGAGTGTGCTATTAGAGTCCCTCCCAAATAAATATCTACCTGTTTTTCTCTAAATAAAGATCACTATTAAACGTAATTCTAAAATATGTCTGGACAAGTCTAAACAATCACCAAAACCTGAAGTGCTTTAAGAAAAACTAAGCAGGGAGTCTGAATTTGATCCTAGTTTTTGCTGAAATGAACACCAATATTTTTCTTTTTTCACACATTAGAGTGAAAATCCTGCTGCCTTATGAATATGAACAGTAAGGAAATGTATGAAGATAAAATTAATGTCACTGAGTTTTACTGCTTCAACTTGTGGTCTCCATGACTGCTGATACATCAAAACCTTGTAAACTCTTGTCCTTGACAATACTATTGCCTTTGAACTGTAAAACCTGTATATTTTTATGCATTTGCAAAAATGTACAATCTTCAAAACTCAAAAATAAGTAAGTTTTTCATATATTTATTCATCTTTTTTTCTATGAATCCCCCATATTCAGTTTTTAGAAAACAAGTATTTTAAAGACTTATATGAACTGACACGATTCATTCATAAAAAAGGGAATGAACTTCTCACAGTTGTTGGTAAACAAACAACATCTTTATCAATAATCTACCCTGTCCAATACTACTGGATACTAAAATATTGTAAAAAAGTTGTCCCCCTTTGAAACAAATTCTAATTTGCAAAGAAATAAAAATAAGCAACTTTCATAAATTGCTGAAATCAATGTTAACCTAATTATTTGAAATTTCAGCACTGGCACATTATTGTAGATGCATTTAATAAAACAAAGTTTTTAACCTGCCCCTTCACTTGCTATGTTTGAAATTAAATGGTGTAAATTATGTCATGGCAGTGCAAACACATTGTTTTGACAAAATGATGAAATAAAACTTACTGCCTTTTTTTTCTTCAATTTGATAGAATGTGAAAAAGTACTTGATTAAATCACCAAACCAAAAATAAAGTATGCTTTTACAACAGTTTGTTGGGTTTGGTTTAACAGTTCTTTAAATAACAATTTTTGTTGTGCTGTCATTATATTAGATGAGTTCTCAGAATGTTTGTTGCACACGATAGGCATTGATAAGAACTTGATAACAAGATTATGGTTTCATAAGAAAACAAAAAAGCAATATACCAACAATAGGCCCAAATGGACCTAAGTCGCTCACCTGAGCTGGAATTTGACCATTTGACCTTGCTTGCAAAGTTTGGTGAACATCCATTAAGCAGCATTTGTTAAAAGTTATTTGAAGTTTTTCTTTTTTGTTAATTAATGTCAATTAAGAAACATATATGCAATAGTCAAATCAGGTTTGGACACCGAAAATAAAATTATACAGAATATTCATGAGTGCCAGGTCAATACTTACAGACAATACCCTAATTCTTTTCCACTCATCTATGTTATATTACCATCTATCTGTCCGTCCAACCACAAACACTACCAATCTAATAACCACATTTCACCTTTGAAAAAATTATTTAGAATAAGAGATAAAACCTTTGAAGATTTTACTCCTTAAAGCATGTTACATCACCTTAATCTACATTTCTGTTCCTCAAATATTCAAATTTTATATACATGTAATTATGTCCCTTCTTCTCGGAACAGTTAATCAGCACTAAGATGGAATTTTGCTCAAATATTTAAGGTTTACAGTAAAATGGTTATATAGTGGGCTGCAAAATTAACATTTATACATAACTGTACATAAGCCGATAAAGTTTTAGAAGCTAGATACTGAAGAGGCAACTGAAGCATGAAAAGGCAATTCTTTTATAGGTTTTTGAAGAAATAAAGAACTATTTCCACAGAATTCTACCTTATGCCTTCTTCATGCAATTTTTGCTACAATTTAATTTTTTCTGTTGTATTACTCTATGAGTGCAAAACTTACTAGAATCTACTTTGATCCAGTTCCATTTAGAGAAACTTGAATAAGGCTTTGAATAAATTGTTCAAGAATCCTGATAAATGGTTGTGCACTCTAAAATGTACTAGAAAATGTTTCAAGAACATCTGCAAATAAAAAACTTAAGTATGTCCTTAAAGAGTTCAAAAGAAACAAAATATTACCATCACACCAACTTTCACAACTGCAATTATCACTTTAAATTCCATCAAAAACTCAGCATCTTGTTCTAGAATATTCTCTTTAGTTAATCCATTCAAATCCTGTAATTCTTGACACCAAATTGTTCAACAAACATGAAAAAAGAAAGTAAATATAGCCATAGAACACAATGAAATAAGGTACATCACCTGGACCTATCAGTGTAAATCACATTTTGAAAATTGAGTCATACAAAAGAACAAGACCTAAAGAGGTAAGTAGACAGTTAAATGAAGTTGGTAAAGGGTTTAATCACACCATAGGTGACAAGAGTCACAAAAGATGTTACAGTAATTTACATAAATCACTGGCTGACCTGTGGGTACCTAGTAATCAATGTCATACTAATGGTCTTCACTAAACAACAACAACAACACAGTCTTGTCCATCTGGTGTATCTATAATATTCTCTTAAATATTGAGCAAATGTAACAACAACATTCTAACATAAACAAGAAAACTTGAGCCAGTCTAGTGATCACATAGTCAGTCTAGTGATCACATACCTTTACAATGAAAATCTCCTGTTTAGCAATTAAGAGATTTGTTTTAATGGTTCTTATATATAATACAATATAAAACTTATGTATACATGTATATATAATAAGATTTACTTAAATTTGTCTAGTGACACTTTTGTGTTGTTGGTGTTGATTCCACTCTGTCATCATATCACACATTTTCCATGTTAACATTTTTGTAGGAGTTGATAAGTGAATGCCGTTTCTGTAAGGATTTTGAATAACATTAATTATTACAGAATTTTGTACAAAACAATCCCTAACTGCATTTGCATGAATACAGCACAAGTATAACACTGTCAAACAACAACCATGTCCTTGTTTTTGGTAAACTGTCTTTGCATGCATACCAAAAATGCAATGTTGATTCCAATGTGGATCGAGCGTAGCAGATACAATTACAACCCATTTAAGTATAATAGAAAATGGAAGAACAACTTCAAACTGTTATTAAATTTATTCCCAACTAGTTTCGGCTTTCAATGCCTTCATCAGGGGTATATATAATGTTTACAATGAATAACGTTGATGATGTCATGCAGAACAAGATATCATAACAACAGCGTCAAAACGTATACAACAGCATGGCGACTAATTTAACATTCAAAAACATTATACATATAATACAGAAAATGTACAATGTAAAGGATCTATGAAGATACATTATTTCCAAAGAAAATGCAGATAGCAAACCCGATATTAAAATCTGGAAAAAAACTTAACATTTATAATGTTTAAATTATTACTGTATTTTATAATCAAAAGTTTAGAACTGACTGATTATATAGAAAAAGGTGTAAAAATGTAAAACAAATAGATTAAAAAATCTTAAATTAATTATTAGTACAACTATTTGGAACTGTGTCTAACTCATGCATCCAGTAAGTCTCCTTAAATAGACGTTTCCAATCACCATTTATGTGTTGAAAAGTCATCAATTGTCTGAAGGTTCAGAATTAAAATGTTCAGAAACATTAGGTAAAGATTCTGGATAATGATTTATATCAAATCCATAACTATTCATGCATTTAAAGCATATTGGGTTGGTCTGTGCAACATACTGAAAATTTAACACCTTTTACATGTAATAACATAAATTACATTTTTTGAACTACATGAAAGACTCTTTCTAATTCTGTAGTTTTTCAAAGTTGCATAAGATGTAAAAATTGTAGATTCATTTATAGTTGAAGATGTGAGCAGCTTTAGAAACTTGGCCATACATACTTGGTCTTGTAATAGATAAAGTGTATCCAATTCCTTTTTGTCCTTTTTGGGCTTTTAATTTAACTGAATTGCACTTTTTCATGGGATTAAGACAGGTGTTTGACCATTTCATCACTGTATAAACAGCTATATTAACTGAATGTTTAATTCATTTCTATTAACCCACTATATCTTTTCACCTTCCAGAGATGAATCTTACACCAGGTTGCACTGTTACCACTCCTTCTGTGAAAGCTATGGCCACTGGAATGGTCATAACATTAATACTTTCACCATTCACAGTCAGACTTGTAAAATCTATCATCAAGGCTTTATCAAAATTCTAATCAAACTCACCTTATATAGAAATATTGTCCATGCCTTTCTTCATAGTCAATTAAGAAAAAGTCATTAAATACGTGCAATTTTATTTTACCTCAACAAAACATTCATCTTCCAGTATGTCTTTGAATAAAGCAGAAAGTTAAATGTTCCATTATTTGTCTTTGAATGGAAAAAGTTTCAGAGAAAGGATCTAATAAAATAAAAATGTCCCTGTCAATTTTCAATATAACACACTCAGTTACAGCTACACAGTTACAGTACACACTGTACATCAAAGAAAGAAGTAGTTTTTCAGTTAGTTTGAAGTTATCTAGGGGCCTGACATTGTTATCATGGAGATGACATATTTATGAGAGGGACACTTCCATACATCATATTACACAGTGATTACTTACATTGGTAAACAATTAATATCTCACCATATCTTAGTAACAGTATATAGACTCATAACCTCACCTATAATGACAGCCACAGCTTAATCCAGGTATTCAAAAGGAGTCATATCCAAAACTAGTAATGCTGAAAATTTTAATTGATTTTAATATTCTAATAATTATATCAGTTACTTCTTGCAAACATAGGTTATAATGATAGAGAAATGAGTAAGGCTAGGCTTCTTAAAATGTCCTTAGTCCAATTTATCAAATTCTTCTACAGTTTATATCACAGTTGTGGCCAAAACACTGCTGAAAATAGGTACCAAATCTGCACTGCAAACAGTCTGACCACAATAACACTGAAAGATAGATATCTAAGATATTATCTAAACTGGCTCTCAGTTGTCCTGAACTAACTAATATTTCTTCAAAGAAAAAACCAATGTATCTCCAACTGTGTCGGATATTTTGGACCAAATAACTCTAAAAAGTCAGCTTTATGGAAAGCTTTATTTATATTGGCAAGCAGACATGATTGATTCCATCTTTCCTTGCTCTAGCTGGCCTCGGACACTCAATCTGAAGTATCAATTATAAGAATAAATTGGATGAAAATCTCACATATTATGACAGCCATTCCTATAGAGTTTAATCATTAAGAGCCAAAAGCAAGTGTTTTCTTGATGTATGAAGTCTTGCAGATGATATTTCGGCCTACAGTTTTCTGTTAAAGCACTTGTCTCATATATTTTTATGAAAATTCGTTATGATGCTTTTATAGTTAACTATAAATCACTTCTTTAATATTTTATTTAACTTTGTTTTATTTTTCCATTAAACCACCTGCCTAATATATTTCCTGCATGTTTATTTGGATGTTTTTCTTTCAAAAGCACTTTCCTCAGATATTTTTTGAAAATGCTTTCTTATAGTTTTCTAGTTAAAGCAACTGTCTCACATCGTTTAAGCAACAATAATTTTTCAAAAAACTCTACATAAAGAACTTGTGTCATATAATTTATACTTTATTGAAGTATATGGTCATTCTCATTACTAAAAGTTTTAAATTAGCTTCGAGATTAAATAAATTTTTTCTAGTTATTAAAAGTACTAAATGTCTCAAAAATCATAATGAAAAACAAGAGCTGTCACTACTGGTGACAAATGCCCCCGAAGTAGGCCCAAGAATGCCACAGTTGTATGTGCAAAAAATCACATATCATTTTATGACCTTGACCTAAGAGGCCTCGGTCATAAGTGTGACACATCTTCTCAATATGGTTAACATTTGTGTCAAATTATTTTCAATGTTTTAACCATGATGAAGCCGAAAAATGCTTTCGCTGCACATTCTCCGAGAAGATCTGATTTTTTTTTGGTGCACATTCTACCTGGGGAAGAGTTGCAACATTTTTTGCTGCACATTCTACCAGGAAAAAATTTGCTACATTTTTGCTGCACATTCTACAAGGAGAAAAGCTGGAACTCTTCTGATGCACATTTTACTAGGAGAAATGTTGCAACATTATCTGTTGCACATTTTACTAGGAGAAATGTTGCAACATTATTTTTGTTGCACATTCTACCAGGAGAAAATTTGCAACATTTTTGGCTGCACATGGAGAAAAGCTGGAACTCTTCTGCTGCACATTTGACTAGGAGAAATGTTGCTACATTATTTCCGCTGCACATTTTACTAGGAGAAAAGCTGCAACATTTTTTGCTGCATTCTACTAGGAGAAAAGTTGTAACATTTTTTGCTGCACGTTCTACTAGGAGAAACGTTGCAAAATTTTTTGCTGCATTCTACTAGGAGAAAAGTTGCAACATTTTTTTGCTGCACATTCTACTAGGAGAAAATATGCAACATTTTTTGCTGCTCATTCTACTAGGAGAAAATATGCAACATTTTTTGCTGCTCATTCTACTAGGAGAAATGTTGCAACATTTTTTGCTGCACATTCTACTAGGAGAAACGTTGCAACATTTTTTGCTGCACATTCTACTAGGAGAAACGTTGCAACATTTTTTGCTGCATTCTACTAGGACAAAGTTGCAACATTTTTTGCTGCACATTCTACTAGGAGAAACGTTGCAACATTTTTTGCTGCACATTCTACTAGGAGAAACGTTGCAACATTTTTTGCTGCATTCTACTAGGACAAAGTTGCAACATTTTTTTGCTGCACATTCTACTAGGAGAAAAGTTGCAACATTTTTTTGCTGCACATTCTACTAGGAGAAAATATGCAACATTTGTTGCTGCACATTCTACTAGGAGAAACGTTGCAACATTTGTTGCTGCACATTCTACTAGGAGAAAAACTGCAACATTTTTGCTGCACATTCTACTAGGGGAAAAGTTGCAACATTTTTGCTGCACGTCCAGGGAACAGATAGAGCACACTCTGGTTTATGTGAAAATTGCAATGCAACTGCTTAAACTATGTATATGTGCAGACAGAAGAGAAGAAATTGCTAAATCTGCATCAATACATTATTTTAGAAACAAGGTTGTGACAATAGATACATGGTAGTTATTCCCAGCAAGGTATACAACAAAATACAGGTCATACCTACAGGTGATTTTCATTCATCAGTTACAAAATACACTGCATTATTTCAACTGAAACTAGTGGTTTTAAACTTCCGCAGGATTAGTGGTCTGTTCGCAGGACTGGAGTTCTTTGTTCACCGGACTGAAGTTCTGTGAATTGTTCACAGGACTGAAGTTCTCTGTTCACAGGACTGGTATTCTCTGTCACAGGACTGTTAGTCTTACACAGGACTGATATTATCTGTTCACATGACTTAAGTTCTCTGTCACAGGACTAGTTATCTGTTCACAGGACTGATGGTCTGTTCACAGGACTGGATTTCTCTGTCACAGGACTGGTTGTCTGTTCACAAGACTGGTGTTCTCTAATCACAGGACTGATGGTCTGGTCATAGGACTGGTATTTTCTGTCACAGGCCTGGTGGTCAGTTCACAGGACTAGTATTCTCTGTCACAGGACTGGTCAGGGCTCCGGAAATTTTTAGAACTCAATCGGTCCAAAACGAAAATCACGACATCGGCGCTACCCCACCCACCGTATTACCAATATACCATATTTGTAAAACGTTAAAGAGTAAAGAAATAAGTATGTCATGCATTAAAAATGAATTACTGGTCACCGTGAGTTACCATACAATGTAAACAGTCATTCAGTGTTATATGTGATTGTTACTTTGTTCAAATTTCGATGTTTTTCCGAGAAAATACTTGCAGGGATAAAATTGCCGAAGCATTGTTTTCTTGGCACCGTGTACCTAACTATAGTCTAAAAGCCAACGCACGTGACTTTGGTACCGTATACACGGCAGATATTTTGTGATGTTTCCTCATTTTATTTGACAGAATTTTATAAAATACAATGCGTCAAAGTGATTTACTCGACACAAAGTCTCTGCCAAACATCCTCAGTATTTTTAGAATACTGTGCCGCGGACCAAATGTGTACGTTATGTGAACGCTGAGATTGAATTTCCCGTGTGTATGATATCAAAAGGTCACGTGGGTTGGCTGCGGATATTTAATTTCACTGGCGTTGTACTAATTCAGTAAGCAAACTGCATGTTATAAAGTTATATGTAAACAAAATTTCATTTTGAAACGTTTTTAAGACCGATTTGATAAGCTGGCCTGGTCCGCCACTCCGATTTTCATTATCATGTGGGTTTGCAAATCCATTTTTGTACAGTCGAGTTACAAAGATGATTTTCTGTACTTGTTTCAACTGGACTGCAAATGAATCATGCAATTTTTACAAATCAGGTAATTATAAAAAAAAATTATTTATATCGGTTTCCCATGTGATGTCTCATTAAATGCAATGACCATTTGTTTATTTTTACCCATCTTCAAAATAAAGCAATCCATCGGCTAATGATCTAAATAAAAGAAGTGGGTCCCCGTCAAAAGCATTTGGATCCAGTCAGAAGCATTTGGAAACCAATCAAAAATGTTTAATGCGTTGCAGTCGGCTGCCTGCAAATATTAAAGGATGTGCCGCGCGAGCACTGTTGTGTCACGTGCTAATTACGTACCGATTACCAAGGTGACAATCAGACTGTTTGACACGTTTACTGATTATCTGAGGGTGCGACCAACAATTTCCTGCTTGGCAGGTGATCGTGTATTGAGATTTCAGACCGAAATTTATACTTTTTCTCCATTTTTACTGGACCGATTTTTTCGTTTTTTCACTTCATGAATCGGTCTGAAAAGTCAAAAATCGGTCCAAAACCGACAAACCAGCAAATTTCCGGAGCCCTGGGACTGGTGGTCTGTTCACAAGACTGGTGTTCTTTAATCACAGGACTGATGGTCAGTTCACAGGACTGGTATTCTGTTTACAGGATTGGTTGTCTGGTCGCAGGACTGGTTGTCTGTTCACAGCACTGATGGTTTGTTCACAGGACTGGAATTCTCTGTTCACAGGACTGGTGGTCTTTACACAGGTTTGACTGTTACAGCAAATAAACTGCGACACAGTCAATTTAGACAGGCTATAACAATGCTAGCAGAATGAAATGCCAGTAATCTGGCTCTTCAGATACTTCTGGAATGACCATGGCTACAATGATTCATGCTGTGTAGGGACCATAGTGACAGAGCAACATCATTTCTTTTGTATACTGGTAGTGTAATCAAATTAGACCGGTCATAATTTTGTCATGTTCACAGCTGGATGATGGATTTCCAATAATCTTCCTGGTCAGATGTTCCCAGTGTTTTCCAAAATTAATGACTGCTTTATTGACCCCTAACATGCAGGTCATTAGATTTTTTTACAAGTTCTGCAATATAAATATGGCCCCAGATAAATTTCTATAGTCCCAACTAGAAGTCAAATGAATGTAATGGTTTTGACCATGAAAAAACTTGTTTTTTTTTTGTGTTTTTTTTTTTTCATTTTAGTTAAATCTTGGTGATGAAGCATTTAATAATGTAGGTCAGTGTAAACTCATCTGACACAGGCTTACCTGAGGCTGATCTATATACTAAGACTGAGATGATAAATATAGAACCCTAAAGCAATGAAAACATAGAATTGTCAGATATTCTGCAATGATTTCTCCCTTGGCAAAACTGACCATAGTTAAAAGGTCAATTTACAAAAAAAATAATCTAGACAGCAGTTCTATTATTAGATTATGTGACAATTACATAATATCAGTCACCAGATGTTCTCCCTACTGCCAGTAATTTTCAGACTGATCACTACCACATCAAATGTAAGCCTCATAAGTAGTCCAAATATAAATTAGGCCTGGTCATTCCTTGTTCCCTTTCTCAAATAGCACCATGTATTCTTTTACTTTATTGCTTTTTAATATGTATTTGTACTTTTCTATCGAAATCTGCATGCTTCTATCGCATACTAGATATAAATAGCTGCATACTTTTACATTTTATATAACAGAGATAATATCCTTGAAGCAATATAAGTCTCTGACAATCTGGTATTCCAGAAAATATCGAAATAATGTTTTCAATTATTAGAAAATTGATTGTAATACTAAATGAAATAAAGAATAGCCCAATTTAATGGTGTTCAACCAATTTCCCAGGAGCAGCAAAATGGCTGCAATGGATCAAAGTAAATATTTCAAATTTACCTATAAAACATCTAAATCAGATTAATATGTACAGGTCCATCTCAAAATTTAACTACACAGTGATTTGTGTGATTTTTTGCATACTCTTATGTTGGGTAAATCAGGATCATGCAGAAACGCATATATAATTTTTGCAAAATAAACATGATTCAACTTTAGTGAATGTATTAGATGAGTTAATTTTCTGCATGAAGTTTCAAGAATTTATCTTCATGCATTATTCATGAACAAAATATTCATAAACAGAAAATGAGACATTAAAATAATGAACAAAATAAATTCATGAACTCTTCAACAAGAACAAGAATTTTTCTCATGAATGTTGATGAACTCTTCATGAACAGAAGATGTCAACTATTTCATGAATAAATCTGAGATATTACCACTTCATGAATACTGCATGGTGCTGCCTGCTTCAGACTTCATGAACTCTTCATAAACATGAGCTGTGCATGATATAATGAATAATTCATGCATATTCCACTTCATGAATAACTGTGTTTCATGAGCGTTTTATGAATAAGTCTCATTTTCTGTTCATGTTTTTCTCTTGAAGTACTTCATGAAGAATGACTAAACATTTCACAGGGGATGCCTGAGGGGATGATCCATATCATCCTTTATCTTCCCGAGAAACCTGAATTTTTTTACACATTTTGTTTAGATAACAATAGGGATAAGCGGACAATTTATCACACCATTGTATTTACTATATACTTGTATGTTACAATTATTTATGAAATGACTGAAACAAACTTTGAACATTATGAAGAAGAAGAAGAAGAAGAAGATTTTATTCAAGACTTGAGCTGAAGCTCCTCATCTAAACATACAATATATCAAATACTTATGAAGTGCAAACATATCACAAGTAAGGTATCCCTACACATTCCAAAATAATACACATTAGAAACATAGGTAAAGTTGACAATTTATACAAAGTATTTCAATACATTAATTAAATATTATGAAATGATGAACAACTTTAAATGATGTAATAAGAAAAATTGCCCGTAAGTTGAATAAATGATTAAAAGTCTCTTTTCAATCAAATTCAGTCAAACAAAAGCAATTTGTGTGAATAAAGTAACCGATTACTAATACGAAATAACTGTTACGGACCATGTATTTATAACGAGTCTTTGGCATGCATAAATTCGGTACTGTATGGAAGAATGGGCATTAATGTAAATATAAAATAAGAACCTTCGCAAATTTAAATTTCTGACCCTCTGCAAAATAATTCAGGGTGCGGGAATTTGCGAAATAAAGATCACACGAATATAAAGTGATTATTTACAGTAATATATCATATTAAGTAGACAGAACATGATTTCATTGGCAAGAAATATCTAATCAAGTTTTTGTACTACCTCAAAATATACCTATCTACCTATTATGAAAGAAAAAACATATAGAGTCTCATAAAAGGAAAAAACCTTTCACACAGAATAAACTCGCAAATAGTTTAAATCCAACATTTGGCATAAATACTATGTTTCATTGAAAAAAGATATTAAAAATGTCTGAAAAAGTTAAAATCAAACATTTCCAAACCCGATTTCCCATTCTTTGGACGAATTAAATTTTCTGATAAAAACCTTACTATTCTTGATGATTGTGATTAGAACTGAGGATCAATAAATTGTGTTACTTAAGTGTAATGGACATTTTTAAATGATTTATCACTTTAATTCGTCTAATACAATCACTTAAGCAAAATCATGTTTGTTTTGCAAAAATCATAAATGCGTTTCACTGTGATACTGATTTAGCACAGATACGTGTATGCAAAAATTATGAGACAAATTCATACGTAGCAAAATTTTGAGATGGACCTGTACTGCGCATACATTAAAAGAATAATAATAAAAAATATCAGAATATGAAATCTTTTTCAAGAAAATCTCAGTAGAAATGTACCACCAGCCTCATTAACTTTGATATATGATATGACAAGTGTTACCAGCAATGTCCAGGCCCCGCGTTCACAAAACATTTTCAGTCTCAGCTGAGTTTGATAATGAAACTTTATTTGTCATTTATATCTAAATAGCATGTTTTAAACTAAATTCTAAATCAATAACTATTCTCAAGTGGCTATTCAGTACTGATGGTCAGTCTCAGTTGGAAGTTAACCTTTAAGTTTTAGTAAAATTGATATTAAAATTTCAAACTCAAACTCAGCTGAGACCAAAAAATGTTTTGTGAACACGGGGCCAGTTTCATTTGTCAGCAGTGGTGTGTCTGAAGGTTGTATATTGTCTCAATTATGACAAGGGGACCCGTGAACAAGAAGTGTGTCTGATTGTTTAATGAGTTAATGATTTATTTATGCTGATTATCATATCATGACTGTCACAATAGTGGCCATCTAAATATCTTTATCTCATTGCTGGAAATAAAGAAAATGGACTCTTCCCAAACAATCGGAGCATTTCAGTTTTCCAGCTGTACATTACACAAGATTCTGGCACAAAGGCAAATTTGTGGTTACATGTAATATGTATATTATATACTAGATGTGTTTTTCAGCGAACACCGTCTAAATTCGTTTTCGTTACCTATGCCACGTGACTTCAGTTTGCAAATCAAACTACTTGATAACGCATTAGAGATAATTTATCAAAATGGAAGATTTATGCAACACTGCCTGATTGGACGAGAGTGTCAATTTCTTTCACTCTGTTGATTGTGCTACGCTGAGTGAAATGTAGACAAAGCGTTTATCCTAAACGACGCTGTTCACAGTTTTAAAGCTAACTTTCACTCAGTATATTTAGCAAGAATATTGAAATATCTCAAAATGATAAGTAAGTTTAATAAATATGATAAAAACCTGTTCAAATACAAACATATATCAAATTAAAGAAAGAGCTGAATACCGTCTGCATATCACATGAATAAGGGTGTGATAAGAGTCTTTTATGTAGAGAGGAGCTTTTAAAAGATTTTCCTTGTTACCATTGTTGTCTGTATATGAAAAGGTTTCTTGCTTTTATGACTTATTCAGATTGCATATTAAAATGAGTACTTGTTTGCTTTGATATATTTGTTATAAGTTATTTAACTGATGTATTATATATGAATATTTTTCTTTAGTATGGTATGCAAATATTGAACTCAGTTGAAATCTGTTTCATTATATATATGCTATATAATGACTGAATCTCATACAGTTTATCTATGTGATATGACTACGGTCAAACCAGGAAGGTCTAATACGGGGAGTAGAAACTCCGTATAAATCAATACATTTATCTGTATTATGCTGTCGTTCATACCTGTAAATATCGACCAGTCGTTAGCGATCGATATTTTGTTTTCGCTACTATCAATTAGCGTGTAATTAGCATATTACCTCCTGTTAATCATGGAGCTATAACACTTATTGTTCAAAGGGTTTACCAGTCACATGTTAAGTGGCGATAATTAGATGATCAGAGATTGATCTAAAGGGATTCTGAAGCAAAAACAGCATGCGACCGCATGTGGTGATATGCTTAATTACTATGAATTAACTCGAGCTCACTTCCCTGAAGAAATATTTTACAACATAACTTCAAACCTTTATCAAAGGGCCGATTTTTGTTGGATTTGAACAAAAAAAAAAATGGAAAATAACAGGAAGCTGACACTTTTCTTAATCTTGTAGAGCCATAGTTATAATTATTGTTTTTAATGTCAGATTTCTACATACAGAAACAATCATTCTTCTTGAACGTAGGTTTCAAACGAAATTGTTGTTTAAACTCCAAAAATTAGTTTAATAAATTTAATCTTAAAACTGATGTGTGAAAAATACAATGTATTTAAATTAAAATAACAATATTTTTTTTTAAAAAGGCCGACAACGAAGTTACATTTAGTATTCCGAATTTTTAGATAAAACTGCAGAAAATCATCTAGGTTTAACATGCATTTAAATGGTGAAGAACAGAGCAATATCATAAACAAATATTTTCAGGCAACAGTTCACAGTTTTGACTTGCTATTTTCATTAAAATATGTCCTAATATTTTTGTTCTAAATACTCTGAATCAACAAGGCAAATATCATGTAAAAAAAATGGGTAAGACAAGTCTAGATTTAGCCATTTTCACAGGGCGAAAAGTAACATTAATGTAGATATTTTCCATTTAAAAACAGATGCAGGCAATAATTTCATGGCAGAACTTTTGTTTTCAACAAAAAATTCAACAAATGCTTTCCCAGATTTTCATGGAAAGGGAGAGTTAAACTGTAAGGCGTAGGTGTTTGAGTAATAGCAGAATAACCTATGGCATACGCTTCGATTGGACGACAGCATAAGATAAGATAAATGCCGGTTTCCAGTCCCCGTATCAGTTGTTTCAGATCAAACTTTGCTTATGAAACAGAAATATTGAAATAATTACAATCGTATGTTTTGCTTGACCTTCACTTTTTTTATAGGTGTGAAGTCGCATTGTCCAAAGATTCATGAATAGCAAATATGCATTTGTTAAAGCAGGATCAGTTGGCCTATTTTCGAAATAAATAAAAATAATAAATAAAAAAATCCTTTAATTGATTTTTTCAACTTTCTTCAGCTGGGACGTTTGACCCCTTTTAGGGGCTGCTAGAGCTAAAACTAGAAATGCCTTTATACAGCGTCTCATGAACAGCTTGGTGGATCTTTGTCATACTTGGACTGGGGCATCATTATAAGGTCCTCTTCCAAATTTATTTATATAGGAACTTGGGCCCTATTAGGGACCACTATAGCTAAAAGTAGATATGCCTTAATTTCTTCGCATTAACCACTAAAATGTAATGGATTTTTATCAAACTCGATGTGTAACAATATCGTAAGGTCTCCTGCTATTTTGTTACAATTGGGGATAGGGACCAATTTAGCTAAAAATATAAACACGTTTAATGACCTCTTCTCATGAACCGCTTCATGAATCTTCATCAAACTACTGCTGTAATTATTCGTCTTAGGATAAACGAAACAAAATTGCAACCCTACGAAACCTTTGCGAAAAATTAAAAGAGAACCATTTAAATTGTTTAAGTGCTGTGTTTAGTTTTGCAATTTGAAAAATGTTAGATGAAAGATGAATGTTAAATGAAAATTCATAAACTTCTTTTCTTATTACAATTCGCCGACCATCATTTTTAAAGATATTTCTTGTTATGTATCTTTAACTTTATCATTAAAAGGTCTATGATATATGATAGTTTTTTAATAATCTAGAACTGTTTTATCAGTATGTCTGTACTATAGTTTGTCACTGACGTCTGAGCTTGACAAGTAGAGGTGTTTATTTTTAACTGGTAGTCAGACACTCGATATACTATAGTTAGCTAGACATTTTGGTAGACATCTTTGCAAAAGTGAAGGCATCAAAACTGGGCAATATGTTGAAAAGAAGTCCAAAATAAAAGTTGCACAAAATAGCCAGTTCCCCATTCTTGTAACAAGTTAAAGCATAGCAAAAGTTCCTTCTAGGACACATCGATATAAATATATAATGACCATCTTGTAAAATTTTGGTTGCAATGTCTGTTTTAAATATTGGTCATCAGTGTGTGGAACCCAAAGATCAGACACAAGGACAAGACCATTCTACCTTACTGACATTCCGTATCCACATGTTTAAGTGCCCCAAGGGGCGTTACATTTTGCACCAAAGAAAAAGAACTATGTTTTTTTCTACTACCGAAAAATGTCAAGACGAGGTATATTTATGGATTTTTATGCCCCCAGCATCTACTGATGCGGGAGGCATATAGTGATTGTCCTGTCCGTCCGTTCATTTGTCCGTACGAGGTTAACCAAACTGGACCGTTTCGTCTAGCATCAATACCCCTTACTAGAATGACTTGATACTAATGCAGATGTAACCTGTGACCATTCCTCATCTTCAGACATCACCTGACCTCAGTTTTACCTTGACCGTGACCTCATTTTGGACTTAGGTTGCTTTATATGGGCCATCTCTTGGTTAACCAAATGTTTCGTCTAGCATCAATACCCCTTACAAGAATGAATTGATACTAATATAGATGTAAACTGTGACCATTCCTTATCTTCAAACATCACCTGACCTCAGTTTGACCTTGACCTCGTTTTGGACTTAGGTGCAAAATCTATCGACAAGGATGCCACCATCAAGTGTTTACTGAACGCAGCTCCTGGTTTTTGTAGCATAAATTATAATGTAGTTGGAAAGACCTGTTACATTTGCTTTCCTTTTTTGGAAAAATGTTGTTTTTTCATATGTTTTTTGTTGTAAAAAAAAATTGTTGAAAAAATTACCGTGTGGGAAAAAAGTTCCGCTGACCGGGTTCAAACTCCATACCTTTCAATACTATGACAGCGCCGTTATCCTCTGGGCTACGTATTTATGTTGGCTATAGGTAAAGAAACGTAATTATAATCTAGTACAATATAAGGTAAACATTGTTATGTAATGGAATGTAAATTAAACAAGAGCTCCCTTCATGCATTCAGTAATTGCACAAGGAACATTTGGTCACTGTGCACAAAAGTTCTACTGTTCTTGGTCAAAGTGACCTTGACCTTTGACCTACTGACCTCAAAATCAATAGGGGTCATCTGCTGGTCATGATCAACCTCCCTATTAAGTTTCGTGATCCTAAGCCCAAGCGTTCTCAAGTTATCGTCTGGAAACAGTTTTACTGTTCCAGGTCCCTGTGTCCTTGACCTTTGGCCTACTGACCTCAAAATCAATAGGGGTTATCTGCTGGTCATGTCCAACCTCCTTATCAACTTTCATGGTCCTAGGCCCAAGCGTTCTTGAGTTATCATCCAGAAACCGTTAAACTGTTCCTGGTCACTGTGACCTTGACCTACTGACCTCAAAATCAATATGGGTCATCTGCTGGTCATGACCAATCTCCCTATCAATTTGCATGATCCTAGGCCCAAACGTTCTTGAGTTATCATCCGGAAACCGTTTAACTATTCTGGGTCACTGTGACCTTGACCTTTGATCTACTGATCTCAAAATAAATAAATAAAATAAACTGTTCCTGGTCACTGTGACCCTGACCTACTGACCTCAAAATAAATAGGGGTCATCTGCTGGTTATGACCAACAACCCTATCAACTTTCATGATCCTAAGCCCAAGCGTTCTTGAGTTATCATCCGGAAACGAATTGGTCTACATACCGACCGACCGACATCCCCTCCTTCTTCGAAGGGGGGCATAAAAAGTCTTTTTGATCAATACTTGAAACACAGTCTTTACCTATTCATTTACAGAACATTTATTGACTGATCCAGGGTACAAACATGTTAAAACAAATGTAAAAATGGACCATGTAAATGAATTCACTATTGCTATGCTTTGCCTTGAATATAGTGAATATGACTTGTTTTCCGTTGTAAGACGAAAAAAAAGAAAAGAAAATTAAAGTTGTTATTTATTAATTGTCTGTTACCGTACATATATCAAATTATAAATAAATGTTTGTCAGAAACAATAGTACTGGGGCAGCATACACTCTTTATTTATCTAACACTAGTGTGGCTCAGGTGTCACCCTGAAAGCACTGGCAGTAGGGACCAAGATCTACAGTAGAGCTTTGGCCATACTGGTAGTTACTAATGGGGGAATTAATTGAGGTCAGGTAGGAAGTCCCTGTAGTGTCTCCATAGTCATGACTCAATACACAGTGAAGAACTACCAGTAAAACACTTAACCCTTATCATGCTGAACACGATTGATTGTGTCTTTGCGACCAGTTTAGATCATGATCAGCCTGCACATCATGCAGTCTGATCAAGATCTGCACTGTTAGCCATTCAGTCAGTATATTTTTGGTAATCACCCCTTTTAACAGTTAATGGTACTGTCCAAATTGAAAGGTGGACAAGTTCATTATATAAATTTAGCATGGTAAGGTTGAAAGAGCACTCACAATCAGAGTAAGAAATATCTAAACAAATCAAATGCACTAGCTGCTACCTAAATAATGCTGGTCTCTACAGACATTAAATTTTTATAAAATCATGATTAAGGAAATTATCTTAAAATGAAAGGACTGTTTTTGCTGCAGTCTTTTTATTTGTTGAATCAAGGACAATGGCATGATGGTTTTTACTCTGTCCCTTTTCAGCATCGTATGCTATTTAAAAGATAAACTCAAACTAATATATTTCTCAGTCTGAGCTGATACCTTTCACTCCAGAAATGCAAAAATGCATGTGTAAGAGACATCGCAGAGTCTATCTCAAAAACATAAATGTATATACCAATGGGAATAAAACCTTGAAATAAAACTGCATCTACTGTAGATTGATTGTCAGTTACAACTCAGATACAGGAAAAGTAAAAGTCTAGGAAATTTACAATTCTTGCCTGAAGTTATAAAACAGAAGTTTTTTTTCCAATATCGGGCATATTGGGATATATATTACATGGAGGATTTAATCACATTGTATGCATAAAACAAATTTTAAAGTTGAAAACCATTCCATTGGTCTTAATAGCATCAACTTGTGATGTCAATTTCCTAAACTTGTACCATTTCTGTACAGACAGACTGTATCGAATTAGTGTAAAGCTATTTTACTGCTGTCTTAAACTAATTATAAAAGTAATGTCCCACATCAATCCTATGTCAAGTTTTATGAATAAACACCTTTCTAAAGATACTGAGATAAAAAAAACAACAGTCCATTTGCTTTTGCAAATACCTACAAAGATTTCTAATATATGAATTATCAACAATTAATACAAATAAAAAAACATTTTATTCACTAAAGCACATTAAATAAAACCATTAAAGAGTAAAAAATCAAACAAAATCCATTAACTTACTCCATTAACTTACAATCAATACTGTGCTTTTTCATAACAGTATAGAGAACATCACTAACACAAAAATGTCTTAAGTTTTCAACTACAGCAGAAGTAACATGTCATTTGGGAAATCAAATTTGATAAATGTTCATAATTTTGTTTGTATCTCATAATTCATCATGTTCCAAATAGATTAGAAGCCAGATCTGAACAATCTCATAACATTCTCAAAGATGAATGACTTAAATGTTTATAATGAAATAAAAAATTAAAGTTTTTGAAAACAATGCTTTGATGTATCATTTATTTTTCATAAAAGAAAACTCATTCAATTATTTACAAACTATCTCAAATACAAAACTGTTTACATAAACAGTTATTATAATATACATGCAAACTGTGACTACAAAATGTAATATATTGTAAAATTCTTCCAAGAAAAAATGTTTATAATGTTACTTTGTGTTGATGAACAAGTAACCATTCCTCAAGACATACAGCACAATACCATTTAAAATACAGGTTGCAAATGTACATAAATGTCAACAGCCCAAAATCAGTGTCAGTACATGTATATATCTTTTATAATTTGATGTAAAAGTCAAGTGCAGCTACTGATTTACATCATCTTTTTACCTGAGTAGCAGACTGCTACAGATCACACAAGTCTTTAAACATTAAGAACTATTGCCTATAGAAAATTACTTCGCTCTCTTTGCAATAAATAGGATAAAGGGAGATCATTCAAAAAGTGAACATAGTAAGAGTTATGGTACTTTTATGCTATTTTTCCTCTCAACATCCTCTGTCTCAACAAAATCCTTTTGAAGATACTCTCTGTGACATTTTAATGCTATGAGTTGATTTAACACACAGAGATAATTCAAAAACTCTGCAAAGCTGTACCTTGCTTACTTAATGGCATAAAGTAAAATAAAGAAAAATAATGAAAAGAGTAAATAGTTCTTGTGCACTGCATTTCCTCTCATAAAATCCCTTCAATGGTTTTACAGTATATCCCCAGATGGGCTGGCATAATAGATAGACATAATGACAATGAACTGGCTTCAGTAAAAAATTTAACAACAAAAAATGGCAAAACTGACAATGCATCTGGAGGTCTATCCTTTGAAGAAACTTTACATAAATATAATAATAAAATACATAATTTTGAAAAATCAAACCACATGGTTTCAGTAACACATTTAATATAAATAACTGTCTCTGTCGTTTTTCCCTACTGGATTGCATTTATACTACAAACATGTTTAGCAGATTAGATAAAGCAGATTCCATTATGAAAACCCATCAGAAATATAACTGCTTAATTATTAAATGATTTATGCAAATATGGTTTTGTTTAATGACTGAAATAAAACACAAAAATACATACCGGTATGATTATAATGATGCAGAAATATCAGCCCTGATGAAATTCTATAAAGGAGTAATAGATTAATGGTTACCAGCACAATCCAAAAGAACAAAATATAAAATCCCAAGAAATGAGTTAAACACTTATTACACAAAACCTTCTTCTTCAATATTTTCAATAAATCTTTGAAGTCGGTTTAGAAAGTGAATGAAATACAGTAATTATTTGAGTCAATACCACATGTTTACCTTCACACCATTTTTGCATCTGTCCAGTGTTTTTTTCCCCAATAATAAAAATGAAATAATGTACTGTTACATCAACATGAACAAAAGCGATGCCATGATGTAACAATGGCATCATTCATTCGTATGGTTATTACTAAAACACTGACAATTGTGAAACAAAATGAGAGTCCAGGAGACAGAATGGATTTCTCTTTCTTGTTTATTTATAAGATCACAGCTTGGTCATAGAAATTTTCTTCTATTTTCATTGTGGTTTAGTAACAAAGTGAAAACGTTGTTCATATTTTCGTGAAACTGTACATGGTTAAACGAACAATCAATACAGTGTCAATATTTTGACTTTGACTTTTCAATCATGATCCACTCAATTTGTATAATCCAATAGATCAAATAAATCTGGGGGCTCTATACTTGCACAATGACAGTTTGCAGAATGATTTCAATTGCTTTCCCATCTGTTGTTGAAGATTTTTAAACAAACATAAGATTTTCTATGCAGTGCAGTCACTACTGGTTTAAATGTATTTATTTCATATTGATTGTTGAAAATGTTTTAAGGGGACGCATACTTTGAAATTAGAAAAAAGTGGGTGGGGTATTATAAAATTTACCTGCAAAAAAGTACAAGGTTTTGGTAAATGAAATGAATACTGTTTCAACTGTTATAAGTACACAAAGGATTGCTCACTAAAATAAAAATGAGAAAAACTGAAACAAGAAAGTTATTGTTGAATTACATAAGACTTCTTGTGTACATTCAAAGTCAACAATTAACACTTTTTGGTGCGAAAATAATAGTGCTTCACTTTGTCCAAACATTTATCAATGTCCTACAGATTCTAATTTAAAGAAAGAATGTGAAATAAGTTCACTATCTTGCTTTTCATTTGGCATATGTGAGCTAAAACACATTATTTAGTTTGTTTACAAAGTAGTGCATAAGAAAAGATACGGTGGTCAAGGAATGCCACATTCCAAAACTAAAAGAGTATATTCCCCCAGGAAGGTCTAATAGGACGAGTTAAACTGTAAGGCGTAAGTGTTTGAGTAATAGCAGAATAACCTACGGCATACGCTTCGATTGGACGACAGCATAAGATAAGATAAATGCCGGTTTCCAGTCCCCGTATCAGTTGTTCCAGATTCCCCTTAATACATTAAACATTTATCGTTACAGAAGTCTAGTGGCTTACAATAAAGGCCTAGAAATGTTGCCATTATTAATTTTTAACTTGGTATTCATGAACTACAATGCACTTAAATATCAAAACACATTCAACAAACTTTTGAGCCCGCCCGCTTAGCTCAGTAGGTAGAGCGTTGGTCTACGGATCGCGGGGTCGTGAGTTCGATCCTCGGGCGGGGCGTATGTTCTCCGTGACTATTTGATAAACGACATTGTGTCTGAAATCATTAGTCCTCCACCTCTGATTCATGTGGGGAAGTTGGCAGTTACTTGCGGAGAACAGGTTTGTACTGGTACAGAATCCAGGAACACTGGTTAGGTTAACTGCCCGCCGTTACATGACTGAAATACTGTTGAAAAACGGCGTTAAACCCAAAACAAACAAACAAAAACAAACTTTTGAAAATGTATTGTCTTAAAAATCCCTAAAATAAGGTATGAAATTTGGTTGAGAGGTCCAATCAATATGTATATGTGCAAAAGCAACATTCTAATCTTGTTCACAAAAGTTACTAATACACAGCAGGAATGTCAATGATCAAAACTGGACGAATATACAGTTATCCTCACTTTAATGTCATTTATAATTTGTCCTTGAATTCTCCACCATACTTTTCATAACTCTGTTTGCACGAGTTGCACGAGAATGCTGTCATTCACGTAAAAAAAACGGGGTCAAATAAGTTGTAAATGCAATACCATCTAAACGTAATTAATGGATTATGCAGTTCAAGATAAACTTTATCTCGATCATAACGTAACGAACATGTATAATGTTGTAACAACAACTTTACTTACACTGATTTAAGTAGCAGTCGGTTTATAAGTGACTTTATTGATTCATTTTGTGTTTGTTATTGTTGTCAAAAAGTATAACGGAAGTGCCTCACAACTGAAGCGGAAACCAGTTTGATGCGCAAAGTAGTCCACTGTAAGTAATATTTTTTGACAAATGTCCACAGAAATTAATAATTTTCTAATATTAAAGACGAATATCTGAAGAAATTATAATCATCGACATGTTTTTTTAAAAATCGTACACGTGCTGACACCTAAGTTGTCTCCCGTTGTTTATTAGAGTTACCTTTCGTCCGGCGCAGTAATACATTTGCAGTGAATCGCCGAGAAGTCGTGGGAAAATTAAAAACCATGTAAACAAACTAAAATTAACCACCTTTTCAAGATGAATTTCAAGTGATCGACATTATGCATTTAACCCGCCTGACCTGTGTAGCATCTTAGATATCTGTTCTAAGGTATTCATTGTGTAGCATGTCATGTAATGCCCTTGCACTGCTAATCCCACTCTGATTTTTTTGTTTACATTTTTTATCAATGAGATTCCAGAAATATGGCGTCCATCCCGAGATGAACTGACGTGGCGTTAAATTTTTACATGTTAAAGCAAACCTGGTGTGTTAGAAAGAAAATCTCATCCCTTCAACATTATTTGGAACACTGTTATTGTAAAAAACCTGTTTTTTCTTTATACAAAAGCTTAATATTTTGTGTTGAATGTACTTTCACAAAGACCTCTGTTTTCCTATTACATTCATAGTACCACATCCTTATCCACAAAATACTGAATATTACAGGTGTCCTTCAGTATTATATCAGTTTAGGAATATGTTTTTTATTTTCCCACCATCGATTTCTTGAATATGCAACCCTTCCGCATTGCTGTATGAACTGTGAATGTAGCAATATGCGTCCCCTTAACTGGTCACAGACTGACCAAAATAAGCCTAACAATGATGGATGAAAACTGCTGACCACTGCTGTTTTTATGATGCTCTTTATACAGCCATGATATTTTACCAAAGTAGATTTGCATCTAAATATTCAGTTGTACAATGTTCAATAGGGAAACTTTAAGTGAGAGGTACATAATATAGAGATTAATAACAAATCTTACTAAAATAAACCTATGATTTACATTTACACTGGATAAAAGTGACATTTTTTACAAAAGTTATTACTTCTTATTACCAAGTAAAATTACATTTCCGCAAAAGGAAACTAAACAAAATTAATTTAACAAAAAACATTATGAATAGCTAAGTTTTGGTCTAATTAAGGTTGAAAGTGAGTGTCTCAATGATGTAATTTCTTTGTTGTTCACTGGCAGAGTTTGCATATATTATACATTATAGCAATACCTTTTCATGTGGGGTTTGATATACTGTGAAATCATTTAATTTCGTCGGCACGAAATTTCGTGGTTTTGGCCAAAATGGCTGTTTTGTGGGGACTTAAATTCGTGGATTTACAAAATCATACTGTATTTTCCCCAAGTGTTGGGACAACATAAAATAATTATTTTTTTCACTGTCCCAAGACTTATTTCCCGAAAAATAATTATTTTGAAAAGTGTCCCAAAAATATGGACACAATAATCGTCATCTGGTAACATCCCCCACCCACCCGTGTTGAAAGCGGAAAAAAAAAACGTTAACGATTATCGGTAATTATTCTGTTGATAAACTAGTAATTGGCCTTGTTTTCATCATCAATTAACATCCCCTCAAAGAGCTAAAAGAAGTGTGTCGGTATCATGACATTTGAAGTGGAGATCAAAGCGGTATAGTTTCCCTGAGATTTTCATGACATTTCGTCATGTTTTCGCGCCATGTTCTACACCACTGTTTGATCGTACCGCCTCGGTTCTTTAAAGTGCTGAGAAGTAGATCTAGTGTTGTAAAAATCAATAAAAAAGTTTCTTTTTTAATTTGTTAAAGCTAATGTGCAATATCCCGTATAAATTGACAGGTAAACGTGTCAAACTATATCCTACCTCTGTGACCTATTTGTCCTCAAGGAAATTACATAATGGTTTGAGAAGAGTATCTTATTATAAAGTGTTGAGTCAAAAAATACATGTACAAAGATTCATTCAAAACTTATTAAAAAAACGCAACAACATCATTATCGTTTTTGTTTTAAAATATTGTTAACTTTAACGAGGTCACGTAGCCTATTCTGCCGCACTAACAGAAATCTGCCAAAAATCGTTTTACTCCATATTGTCAAATTGTTGTCGCTTTTTCATTATTTAAGATTTTTCTATTCTGTTTTTTTGTACTTTCTGGTCAAAAGTCTGAATTTTAAGCCCATAGTATGTATCATTTATTTACTTTTAGAAAGACATAAGTATTTAGGATTGCGCTGATTGAAATTTTGCAAGTAATTTTATGAAAATTCAGCCATTTTTATAGAATTTTACCTAAATTTCTGTCCATATCTTTTTGAAATCATTATAGAATTCAAACTATATTACTTCTCAATCAGTGTTGAAAAACTGCAGCGATAATATTAACAAGAGGGCCATAATGGCCCTATATCGCTTACCTGTCATCACTGCATTTAAGGACAAGAAGGTCAAAAAAATCATAATCAAGATCAATCAAAAGAATCATGAGAAAATATATGTCAAAATACACCTATAAATTGCAGGTACCATCAATGTTGTACCACAGGAAAGTGGTCTCGGTTTTCCCCTATGGCCAATAATAAAAAAGTTACTAAATAAGCTATTTATAGTAACATAAAAGGGAAGTAATTAAAAAAAAAATATTGTAAGTGAACAAAAGAAGGATCTGCCAAATAAAAACAAGAGCACTGCAATGCAACGCAAATGCAGAGCAATATACACACAAAACAAGGTCATATGACCTTTGACCCCTAAGTGTGAACTTGACCTTGAAGTGAGCCATCCGAACCATGTGCTCTGCACATCGTTTTGATGAGGTGAAAATTTGTGTCAGGTTTCTTTGAAATCCTTCAAGGGGTTCAAGAGTTACAGAACAGAAGGGAAATTGCTAACCAACAGACAGACAGACAGACAGACAGACAGTCACCGAGGCGATAACATAATACGTCTCTTAGGTCGTATAAAAAGGAATTGAGATCTTATGGTGATACAAGTTGTGTGCAAGTTTGGTTCAGGGGCCATAACTCTGGAACCCATTATGGGATCTGGCCAGTTCAAGAAAGGAACCAAGATCTTATGGTGACACAAGTTTTTGTGCAAGTTTGATTAAATTCAAATCATAAATGAAGCTGCTATTGTGCAGACAATGTCAAAATAGCTAATTTTGGCCCTTTCAGGGGCCATAACTCTGGAACCCATTATGGGATCTGGCCAGTTCAAGAAAGGAACCAAGATCTTATGATGACACAAGTTTTTGTGCAAGTTTGATTAAATTCAAATCATACATGAAGCTGCTATTGTGCAGACAAGGTCAAAATAGCTAATTCTGGCCCTGTCAGGGGCAATAACTCTGGAACCCATAATGGAATCTGGCCAGCTCAAGAAAGGAACCAAGATCTTGTGGTGATACTAGTTGTGTGCAAGTTTGGTTAAAATCAAATCATAAATGAAGCTGCTATTGCACAGACAAAGTCAAAATAGCTAATTTTGGCCCTTTCAGTGGCCATAACTCTGAAACTCATTATGGGATCTAGCCAGTTCAAGGAAGGAACCAAGATCTTATGGTGACACAAGTTTTGTGCAAGTTTGATTAAATTCAAATCATAAATGAAGCTGCTATTGTGCAGACAAGGTCAAAATAGCTAATTTTGGCTCTTTCAGGGGCCATAACTTTGGAACCCTTTATGGGATCTGGTCAGTTCAAGAAAGGATCCAAGATCTTATGGTGATACAAGTTGTGTGCAAGTTTGGTAAAAATCAAATCATAAATAAAGCTGCTATTGTGCACACAAGGTCAAAATAGCTAATTTTGACACTTTCAGGGGCCATAACTCTGGAACCCATAACTGGATCTGGCCAGATCAAGAAAGGAACCAAGATCTTATGGTGATACAAGTTGTGTGCAAGTTTGGTTAAAATAAAATCATAAATGAAACCACTATCGTGCAGACAAGATATTGTGGGCGGACGACGGACAAAGGGCGATCACAAAGCTCACCCTGTCACTATGTGACAGGTGAGCTAAAAAGTGAATGCATGACACGCCTTTTTTGTATACGTGTCGATAAACAAAAGTAACAGCAATGTAAATTAGACATTACGATAGGTCGCACGTGCTCGTGGAATGGAAAATTACCGGCATGGCGTTTTGATAATTTTACGATTCGCGGGTAAATTCAAGTCAGTGGTAAATAAAAATAAATCACCAATGGAAAAGGGGCTTCCTGGCTGCAGCAAAAAAAATATACAACACTTAACTGGTATGGTAAAAAACACTTTACTGTCAAGGAATATCAACTAAAACATGACCGGAAAATGTTACAAAAATATTCTTTGGTTCTTATAATTATTTGATATTTTGATCGATACAACACCATACAATGTATAATAATGGTATTTGAGAGATTAACAAGATTTTACATCTTGAAACGGTACACAACCATAGTCCCAACACTTAGGGACGAAAAATACATGTCCAAAAAATTAGGGACAAAAAAAAAAAGTATTTTTCCAGATTTAAGGGGGGTCCCAAGATTAAGGGTGTCCCCAAGACTTAGGGAAAATATGGTAATTTCCTTAGGAATAGATCTAGTATATCATTTTGTTCTAACATGTGAAACCTACACTAGTCAAACAGCGCTACCATGGTTACCGAATTTGCAATCTATGCCGCGGGAGATTAGCGAATGATCATATGCAAATCACCCGTTGACCACGTTATCTATAATTATATGACCCCTAATTTGCAAAACTTAACGAAACTGTGAAATATTCAATAAGAAAAGTCGGCGCCAATTAAAAAGTGTCAAAACCGTAGCACCTGGGATATAGTCTTGCACAATTAGCATTCATAATCGAAACAAATATAAAGTTCATCACATTGATCATTTGATCGTGTTTACACAAGAACTTGTTTTTGTACTGCAAATTAAAAAAAAAAACTTTTATAGATTTACTGATTTTATGTTGCTAAAAATGTGTTTTTGCACAAGATTGATAAAATATAAATGGTTTAGAATCATGAAAAAAAGTTCCGTACATGCATGCCTGTTGTTGAATGTGCGTCTGCATCTAAAATTACAAGCAGTTGAACTTGTGCATGTGTTATTTTCTGCCGAGAAACGTGTAATGTGAATTGGCTAATAATGCATCGGACGCAAATCTAGCAATTAATCTATAATATTTAATTGTCCCAAAGTAGTAGTAGTTTACTACATGTCAGTTAATATAAACATTGTAGAGCAGGGCCGAAAAAATCAAATAACAGCTGCTGCATAGTCCAGTTGGCACGTGATGCTACATCAAACTTCTATTTTTAGTATCTACTTTTACTCGTAAATAAACCACGGCTAAATGTCTTAATGAAATAGTTGGTTTTGTTCCGATGCACACCTATGTTTAATCATTGAAGCTGCAGGTTAGTACTGCTGCATGCACACAACTACGGACCAGATCGGACGGCTATGGTGTCCTTTTTGGCGACATTGAGTTCAATTTACATTATCGTGGGCATATTTTGTTCATTGGGACTTAATTTCGTTGTTGAGCTGCCACGAAATCCACGAAAATTAATCCCCCACAAACAATAATGATTTCACAGTAGTTCGATTTCCAGGTCAGCGATGCTTTTGTACTTTTAATAATGGAATGGTCCGTTATTTAGGTAGTGTTATTCAGTACAATAGTGGTTCTTACCTAAATAAGGCAAGGTACTTCATGCTGATTTCCTAATCGGCAGATGAGTCTATAAATTGAACTCTCAAACGTCAAAATCAAACTATAGCAGTTCGACATGAAGTTATACAGATAAATAAACAAGAGCTTGTCGAACACGAAATGCCCCCCTTGATGCATTCAGTAACTGCACAAGGAACAGAAATCATTTGCTCACTGTAAACAAATGTTCTACTGTACTGGTTCAATGTGACCTTGGTCTTTGACCTATTGACCTCAAAACAGGGGTCATCTGCTGGTCATGATCAACCTCCCTATTAAGTTTCGTGATCCTAGGCCCAAGCCTTCTCAAGGTATTGTCTGGAAAGGGTTTAACTGTTCCAGGTTAATGTGACCTTGACCTTTGGCCTACTGATCTCAAAATCCATAGGGGTCATTTACTGGTCATGATCAACCTCCCTATCAAGATTCATGATCCTAGGCCAAAGCGTTCTCAAGTAATTGTCTGGAAACGGTTTAAATGTTCCTGGTCATTGTAACCTTGACCTTTGACTTCAAAATCAATAGGGGTCATCTGCTGTCATAATGAACCTCTCTATTATCTTCCATGACCCTTGGCCCAAGCGTTCTCAAGTTATCGTCCAGAAACCGTTTAACTGTTCCTGGCCAATGTGACCTTGAACTTTGATCTAATAACCTCAAAATCAATAGGGGTCATCTGCTGTTCATGGCCAATCTCCCTATCAATTTTCCTGATCCTAGGCCCAAGCGTTCTTGAGTATCGCCCGGAAACCGTTTTACCATTTCTGGACACTGTGACCTTGACCTTTGACCTACTGATCTCAAAATCAATAGGGGTCATCTGCTGGTCATGACCAACCTCTCTATTAACTTTCACGATCCTTGGCCCAAGCGTTCTCAAGTTATCGTCCAGAAACCGTTTAACTGTTCCTGGCCAATGTGACCTTGAACTTTGACATACTAATCTCAAAATGAATAGGGGTCATCTGCTGGTCATGACCAACCTCCATATCAACTTTCATGATCCTAGGCCCAAGCAATCTTGAGTTATCATCCGGAAACCGTTTAACTGTTCCGGGTCACTGTGACCTTAAACTTTGACATACTGACCTCAAAATCAACAGGGGTCATCTGCTGGTGATGTCCAACCTTCCTTTCAACTTTCATGATCCTAGGCCTAAGCGTTCTTGAGCTATCATCTGGAAACAGATTGGTCTACATACCGACCGACAGACCGACATCTGCTAAACAATATACCCCTCCTTCTTCGAAGAGGGGCATAATAAGTTGTGGTAAAAGAGGTAACCAGCTATGAAACTAGCTTAATTTGATTGTTTATACAATTAAAGAATCCAATACATGTCAAGAAATTTAAATTTTGCTGATCATCAATATGAACTTTGAAAGTACAAACTTCAGTGATGTGATTAGTGAATAAAATCTGTTCAGCGGAAGGACTCATTCTGACCACAGTGTCAGTGCATAAACCTGAACTGATGTGCACATACAGAAAACAGGGGTATACAATCTGACTAAAGTACATCTCCAATTAACGCCATGCACATTGGATTTAAGACGTGCTATTGATAGCCTCATTCTGACTACCCTTCCGCTAGCCAGTCAGAGCCATACTTACAACATTTTATATGTGAAAGTAGAATTTTAAAAAATCAATATTTAGCCTGGATTTTTCATATTTACAATTCTTATGACGACAACATCATGACTACGCCCTCGTGTTTTGAGAGAAATCATATGTCATGGTAAGGACAGTCGGTTAGCTCAGTCGGTAGGGCACTCGCCCTGTGCCAAAGGGGTCCTGCGTTCGAGCCCCAGACTGACTGCACATTTTTCTCACCCTTTGACATTTGATGCTATTTTGATGGTTCAGCCAAATGCTTGTTGAAACAAGTCGTCTGATTGGTTCAAATAAAAATAGATTTGCGAAAATAAAAATAGCAATATCGGAAATCCAAAATATACAGAAGACGAATGTGAATGGGTCATTCTTAGATCTTCGTTTAGAAGATCAAGTACTTTAGTCAGATTGCAGGGGTATACAAATATATAATTATGCTATTTGACGACAGAAGTGATAGATAATCAATTTAGTTCTATTTTAATCAAATATACTGTCACTACTGGATGCACATACCATTAAACATGGTTTAAAACCCTGTTAAATATCCATTAAGATAGGAAAATCCGTTAATTAACCCCATTAATTCTTGCATCACTTTATTTAACAGGTTTCACAATATTAATGGGTTACATGTTAAAATACCATTAAAACACCCATTTTTGACCATGAATCATGGTGTTAAAAATTTAGTTTGGTAGCTAAAAAAGTTAATTGCTTTAAAACAAGAGCTGTCGGAGGACAGCAACGCTCGACTATTCAACAGCCTTGTCGATTGATTGAATACAAGTCAAAAAAGGGGCATAATTTAAAAAAAGCAAAATAAGGTTATGGAACCTGCATAGTGCTTATCAACTCATGACAGTGGACAAGTGTGTGAAGTTTCAATCCATTCCCATTAGTGGGTACTGAGATACCAGCTTACATATAAGAATTTAACCCAAAACTCCTAAGTTTAAAAACAGGCATAATTTTGTAAAATGCAAAGTTGAGTTATTGACCCTTTGCACTGCATGTCATATCATGACAGTGAACAAGCGTGTGAAGTTTCAATCCTTTCCCATTAATGGATACTGAGATACCAGCTTACATACAAAAACTTAACCAAAAATTTCTATGTTGAAAAAGGGGCATAATTTTGTAAAAAAGCAAAATAAAGTTATGGGACCTGCTTTGTGCATGTCAGATCATGACAGTGAACAAGTGTGTGAAGTTTCAATCCATTCCAATTAGTGAATACTGAGATACCAGCTTACATACAAAACCTTAACCAAAAAATTCTAAGTCGAAAAAGGGGCATAATTTTGTAAAAAATCAAAATAGAGTTATGGAACCTGTGCAATGTAAGTCAGTTTATCACAGTAAATAAGTGTGTGAAGTTACAATCCATTCCCACAAGTGGTTACTGAGATACCAGCTTACATACAAAACCTTAACCAAAAATTTCTAAGTCAAAAAAGGGGCATAATTTTGTAAAAAAGCAAAATAGAGTTATGGAACCTGTGCATTGTAAGTCAGTTTATCACAGTGAATAAGTGTGTGAAGTTTCAATCCATTCCCACAAGTGGTTGCTGAGATACCAGCTTACATACAAAAACTTAACCAAATCGGGATGCGGACGCGGATGCGGACGCCGACGCATGGGCGAGTCCAATAGCTCTACTATTCTATGAATAGTCGAGCTAAAAATAGTGAAATTCTGTATATTTTGAATTTAATAGGATTATTCATGGCCATTAAATTTGATTTAATGCCCATTAAATGTTCAGGTCTGAACTATATCATTTAAGAGTAAACTTAATGGCCCTTAACAGCAATTTGATGCCCATTAAATCCTACATTCTGTAAAATGTGACTCCTATATTTTCAGAGGCACAAAAATATTTTTTTTAGTTTTTGGCTTGCTCTCGTCCCATTGAATGCTTATAATTCCAGTCCCATATTGTTCTAAAATGGACTTTAATCTCAATAAATACATACTACGCACAGATCGTCTATAATATATCATGATGTTATATTTAGTTGCATTAAAGTTATTTCCCCTTGATGCAGTTACGCCATTTTTTTCAAATGTTTGCCAAATTGTGTTCCTACAAAAATGGGATTTATTTCAATGAAAGTCGGATGAAAACATATTAATTTACTTGATAACATCAATCTACATTATTTTGGTAAGGGTAAATTTATACGTATTGATGCATGCCACCTTTTCTGTTTTTTTGTTTTTCCTGTCCAAATAATCAGCATTTGTATAAGAAAGTGGGTGGGGTAAGGAATTTACATTATAAAGTGTGTTCAGACCAGTTTAGATTTTCAAATTTTCCAGTCCTTGAGTAGAAACTAAGGTTTATAGAGAAGTGAACAGTACACATGATTGTGAAGATTTACACTCTGATTTAAATTCATTTGGGTCATAGGCAGATCAATGGTTTCTTGTTTCAATGAATCAAAGAGTGTGGTACGCCTGATTGGGGGAACTACTTGTGATGCAATCCCCCAAACATTTGCTCTTAGCTCTTTAAGTGCATGCACCTGAGCACAAAATACTGAAGGAGAGCTAAATTGTGATCGCCTGTTTTGCACTGACATTTTCATCAACAGTTGCTTTTTGAATACACATGACACCTAATGTCTGTACCAATAAAAACAAGAAACGCGGCAATGCCACAAAACCAGGTTTTCAACACTTTTCATAAGAATAAACAAGAGTGCCAGAACAATATACGCCCGTCACAGCAAATTTCTTTACTCTAGCACCTGTATTTGCAGATGTTATTTTAATTTTGTGGTTGTTTAGTAATCATTGTAATTCTTTTGTTTTTCTAAGTCCACAAAAAAACTCCTTACCAGGTAGAGATACCTTAAAATACACCTAAAATTAGAAAGTAACAACTATGTTGTACCACAGAAAAGTGGTCTTGGTTTTTCCCTATGGTCAATTATAAAAAAGTTACAATATAAGTTATTTATAGTAACAACTAAGGGAAGTTAATCTTTAAAAAAAAAAAAAAAAAAAAAAAAAAAAAAATTGTAAGTCCACACAGAAATCCTTACCAGGTAGAGATTGATCAAAATACACCTCAAAATTGGATGTAACATGCATGTTGTACTACAGAAAAGTGGTCTCGATTTTTCCCTACGTCTAGTAATGAAAAAGTTACAATATAAGCTATTTATAGTAACAACAAAGGGAAGTAATTCTAAAGAAGGGAACTGCGCAAGACACTTCGTCTCATGATGGTGTATAACTGTGCCAAGTTACATCAAAATCACTCTATGCATGAAGAAGATATGCTCCGGACAAAGTTTTCATTCTTGTATCCTTTGACCTCTAAGTGTGACCTTGACCTTAGACCTAGGGACCTGGTTCTTGCGCATGACACTCCGTCTCATGATGGTGAACAATTGTGCCAACTTTCATCAAAATCCCTCCATGCATGTAGAAGATATGCTAACCCTAACCCTAACCCTATTTTTAGTAACAATGACCTTGACCTTGATCCCAGAAACCCCAAAATCAATCCCAAGCTACAACTTTATATAAATTTTCTATACACCAAGTTTCATCATGATAGCTCATTCCTAAGTTAAGTTATTGACCGGAAACCCTTTTTCTATTTTAAGTAACAGTGACCTTGACCTTGACCCCAGAAACCCCAAAATCAATCCCAGCCTTTGTCTTGATATAAGCTACATACATACCTAGTTTTATTCAAATAACTTTACCGAAACAAAAGTTATTGACCGGAAACACCAGTTTAACGCCGCCATAAGCCCGCCCGCCCGCCCGACCAACGACATACCCCAATCTAATAACTCAGGTTTTCGTTGAAAACCTGGTTAACTTAGTCAGAATGTTTGTCAATATAAAAATGTTGAATAGTTAAAACTACCCACATGGTCACTAGATCTATTAAACCGGTACCTGTAAACCCTTCTCAGTACAACACAATACAATATAATATCCATTTATTTTCTCATTTCATATGAACATATGACAGAAGGAGGATACAATATGACATATGTTTGTACGAGGCTGTTACATGTGTTAACATTACAAAATATTGAGAGAAAAAAGAAGAATCAAATATTCTTCTAGCATTTTACAAAACAGTACTTACATATGTATAGATACTATTACATGTGTAGTAATACGTAGTTTAAATCACAGGCACCAGTATCGGACCTGGGACAAAGAATATGGCCTTGTTTTTCATCCTAAATGAGTTCAAAATGAAAAATATGTAATGAAATATGAGCCCCCTACAAAAGATACATATGTCTACTGAAGGCCAGAATCTCGAGAATCGAGCCTGCGAGCAATTGGTTCACTTCCCGGGCCGTTGTGAAATAAATTCTCTAGACACTTGAACAAACTACCTATCACTATTTCACATGTACATTTAGCTACAAAATGAGACTGACCCCAAGTCTCTAGCCCTCCCTGTTCATGAAATATCTATCAGAAAACGAGTGACTTTCTGCTGCAAGTTCCAGATAGATAGAAATGTGGCACAACGAAACGGTACGAAATCACGGACTAAAAGATGTTTGTCAGCCTAGCAAGGGTCAAATTCATTTGCCATTAATAACAAGTATTACTAAATATGTAAATCATGGCCACTCACCACTGTCAGTAGCATCTACTATACGTGATATTTACTTTTTTATTTTTCCGTCGGTCTTTCAATTGTATTCTCCGCCATTGAAACCGATACGATAATATCCGAGTAATTTTGTACGAAACGTTGCGATTCTGTCGGAGGTGTGTTGCTATTGGCCAATCAGACTTTGCGTTTAAAAATACCTAATGAATTCTGTTCAATGGCGTAGCATTCAGTTGAAAGACTGTGGAAAAATATGAAACGCCAATATCGCGTGTTTGAGATGCAACTGACGATTGTGAGTGGCCCTAGTTTATGTATTTATTTATACTATTTAGTATTTTTTATTGAATTTGAGCCGTACTCGGCGGACAACCATACTTTAGTCTATGTTTACGTACCAATTCTTTGTGCCGCATTTTTATCTACCAGGGACTTTCAGTAGGAAATCACTCGTTTCCTGATAGATATTTCATGAACGGGAAGGGCTAGAAACTTGGGGTCAGTCTCATTTTGTAGCTAAATGTAAACAGGAAAAAGTGATAGGTAGTTTGTTTAATTGTCTAAAGAATTTATTTCACAACGGCCTGGGAAGTGAACCCATTGCTCGCAGGCTCGATTCTCGAGATTCTGGCCTTCAGTAGACATATGTATCTTTTGAAGGGGGCTCATATTTCATTACATATTTTTCATTTTGAACTCATTTAGGATGAAAACAAGGTCATATTCTTTGTCCCAAAATATCAAGGCTCTAGCTATTATGGCTTCAGAGAAGAAGATTTTTAAAGTCTGATAGCTGAAAACCTATTTTTAAACATAGTGACGCATATGATCAGTGAATCAGAACCAATTGAACAATTTTGAAAGTGGGTCATCCAGAGATCATTTGTGTAAAGTTTTATCAAAATCCATTCTGTGGTTTTGGAGATGTCGTTTAAAGAAATTTTTGATGACAGACGGACACACACATGCACACAAGCATGATGGACGACAGACACAGTGTGATCACAATAGCTCTAGGAGTCAGTGTATATGGTGATAAAATTCACAAAATAACAATTTTATATTAAGCACAAAGTTAACAAGAGCTGTCACTAATGATGACAAATGCCACTGCAGCGCCTTGACCTTTGACCTGGTGACCTTGACCTTTGACCTGTTGACCCCAAAGTCAATAGTGGTCGTGTACTCAATAAGTACTATTAGCATGTAAAATTTGAAGGTCCTGGGTGCAGTGGTTCACGAGTAAAGTGCCTTCATGCAAAAAGTTAACATTGGCCTCTGTGACCTTGACCTTTGACCTGGTGACCCCAAAGTCAGTAGGGGTCGTGTACTCAATCAGAACTATTAGCACGTGAAGATGGAAGGTCCTGGGTGCAGTGGTTCGTGAGTAAAGTGCCTTCATGCAAAAAGTTAACATTTGCCCCTGTGACCTTGACCTTTGACCTAGTGACCCCAAAGTCAGTAGGGGTGATGTACTCAATAAATACTATCAGCACGTGAAGTTTCAAGGTCCTGGGTGCAGTGGTTCACCAGTAAAGTGCCTTCATGCAAAAAGTTAACGTTGGCCCCTGTGACCTTGACCTTTGACCTAGTGACCCAAAAGTCAGTAGGGGTGATGTACTCAATAAATACTATCAGCACGTGAAGTTTGAAGATCCTTGGTGCAGTGGTTCGCGAGTAAAGTGCCTTCATGCAGAAAGTTAACGTTGTGACTAACGAACGAACGAACAAACGGACAGTTGAAAACTAATATGCCTCCCTTTGGGGGCATGAAAAGATATAAGCTGTGAATTGATTTATTTGAGTAAAAATGGATTTAAGCATAAATAATCTGAAAACGGTCTGAACTTGAGCTATCACTAAAGGTGATGAATATACCCCCCGCATGCACTGACACAGTACATTGCAATTTGTTGCTACTGATCACTTGTGTGAAGTTTCATTAAATTGTGTCAAGGGGATGAGGAGAGATGGTGTGCACAAGATTGTGTCTATGGACAGACAGACAGACGGACGGACGGACGGACGGACGGACGGACGGACGGACAGACAGACAACCTGAAACCAGTATACCCCCCCTTACAACTTTGTTGTCGGGGGGTACAAAAATGCAGCAATGTTAAAAACTCTATAACAGTTGAAATTCATATAGCATGAGAACATGTAATTTATTTCCTAATGCTCAGAACTTTCTTAAGGACTGCCCCTAAACCCCCACCCAACACTTACCCCCTTGCAGCTTCGCTTTTCCTTCGCAGCTTGGCTGCTCTATTTGGCCTATACTTTAAAATCGCACAGGTAGGCCCCTGCACCCCCTCTGGCAGCCATGTTTTTTGAAGAATAAGAATAAATTGAACATCTTTGTAGAAGGTCACACAAGGACAATTTGTGTGAAATTATTTTAAAATTGAGCCAGCAGTTTCATGCAAGTTTTTTCAAGTTTCTTCGGGAAAGTGTCCATGCCATCTGGCAGCCAAGTTTGTTTTAACAAGATTTTGTCCATAAGACAGCGTGCTCCACTATTCGGCGATTTGACAGTAAAATGAATTTATTTCTCAATTTAAAAAAAGAAATTATGTAAGTATGAAAGGGGCATATTTTGGTCAAAAATACAGATCAGAGTTATGGGGATTGTTACCACACATGCAGATGATGATAAAGATACGTTTTAAGTTTCAAGCCCTTATCTTATATCGTACTAAAGTTATATCCAGAAAGCGAAGATTGCCAAAAAACTTTAAGTATCAAAGGGGCATAATTATGTCAAAATATAATTAGCGTTATGGGGATGCAGATGATGATTATGAAGAAACAGTTTTAATTTCAAGTCATTATCTTTTAAAGTACCAAACATAAAAATTATGTGTATAAACAAAGTTTTTGAAAAAATTTAACATGTAAATAATTCCAAGTATAACAACTTGGTGACCTTGACCTTTGGTATTGTGACGACCCTCTGTGGCAAGAGGTTACGCTGGAGTTAAATATTAGTAAGAATAGCTAACCACCTAAATCTAACGCGGTTCTGTTTGAGGAAAGACAGAACGACGGACTTCTTGGACTTGAGGACACAAACTCGACTGGCTATTTTATTATAGTTTGATAACACAACACAAGTATAGTTTACAATCACAATATGTATTATTTCATTTCATTTATTTTCATTCAGCATTCATTTCAACATTCATTTCAGAACATGTAAACATTCATAAATACAATTCTAATATTTGATAAATGTAGGGAGTATTCATACTGGCCGGGCCGCGGGGGCCGGTCTGTCACTATATGCACCTAGGGACGCGTTACTTCCCTAACATTAGTTTATGATCAAGTACTTGTATAACACTGATAAACTACAAGCCTCACAATATCCAAAAGGAACCTCGAAAGGGGACAGGGCCGCGATGGACAATGACCGCTGACTAAGTTTGTACCTTTTATGTATAAAATACCTTTATCGCCTCGCAGGCCTTTATCGTATTAATATACCTTTAATGTACAAACTAATTACTCCTTTATAAGCACTCTGGCTTCTTTTATGAGTAACCCTTAGGTTAAACGGGAATTCAAGGTAAACGCACTTAAGGAGGGCTTTTATTATAACGGAAACGGTAATATTAATATATACATTGACAGACCGTAAATAATACAAGGAAATTCTACCTGACAAAAAGAGCGGCTGCTATTGTCAAGGGGATATCCAGAAGTGACTTACTGAGCTAATTTGAATATTTAGGACCAAATGAGCCAAAGTTCGGTGCCTATGAGCTAATTTGATTGGTCAAATTATGCTTAGAACGTTTTGGCTCACTATTGCTCGTTTGATTGGCTGAGGGTTGCCGGGTTATGCCAATATGGCAGCCTCCATGACCGGATACAAAATGGCGGACAAGGAGCGAACATTCTAGGAAATTCGGCACTTATTTGTAAATATTAAGTAAACTACTGTGAGCCATGAATAGTTATTTGGCTGACATATAAAGATGAATGAGCATTATCGATTACATGTGGTTTTTCCAGGATATCTGCAAGGAGAAAGAAATAGGGGAAAACTTTCATGGTAAATTTTTGGACTTAAAAGTTTATGGGCTCAGACAGGGCCGTTTCAGTATAATGGGCCCAGCCCCTGCACATATTTTGTTTGTATGCTGGACAATATTTATGTGAAGTTAGAGTAAGATATAAGCAATAGTAACAAAGATATGACAGAAAAACAGAAGAGCCAAAAAACTTTAACCTTAAAAATAACCTATGTATAACACCTTTGTGACCTTGACTGTGGGTATAATGGGCCCAGCCCCTGCACATACTTTGTTTGTATGCAGGACAATGTTTACGTGAAGTTACAGTAAGATATAAACAATAGTAAGAAAGATATGACAGAAAAACAAAGGTTGCCGAAAAACTTTAACCAAGAAAGGGCACACCGATGCCAGGGCGAGTAGAATAACACCCCTATTCTCTGAATAGTGGAGCTAAAAAGTCAAAATAATTTGAACAATCTTAGTAGAAGGTCACACAAGGACCATTTTTGTGAAATTATTTTAAAATCGGACCAGCAGTTTCATACAAGATTTTAAAAATTTCCACTATATACATACAGGGAAAAATGACCATGCACACTGCATGGTGGCCATGATTCTTCATGAATTGGAATAATTTGAACAATCTTGGTAGAAGGTTACACAAGGACCATTTGTGTGAAATTAATTCAAAATTGGACCAGCGGTTTAGAGGAGATGTTGTTTGGAGATTTTTCTATTTTCAGCTCTGGCAAAACTATTAATTTTGAATAACTTTGGTAGAGGACCATTCAAGGAACAGCCAGGCCAAGTTTCATCAAAGTCCATTTAGTAGTTTTGGAGGAGATGTCATTAAAAAAGAAATTGTTAACGACGGACGGACACCCGACGGACATAGAATGATCATAATAGCTGACCATGAGCACTTTGTGCTCAGCTGAGCTAAATATTAAAGGTGGTCAATCACATTTGAGCAACATATTCTATCATAGAGTAATTTACGGAACAAAATTCTTATTACATCCAGTGAGCTCTCTATTGGAAATATATATTTTATTACTTTTTATGAAATTTTGTAATTGCCTCCCTTTAATATAAAAGTATCTAAAAAGTGGGCTATTTCTTTTGATTTCAATATAATTTCTAGCATTTGCATTTGAATAATACATGTACCGGTGTAACGGTCAGTTTTTTCCCCCAGTCAGTTCTTTCCCCGGGGAAAAAACTGACTAGTTAGTTTCTTCCCCGGGGGAAAGAATTGACTAGTCAGTTTTTTCCCCGGGGAAGAAACTGACTGGTCAGTTCTTTCCCCCCCCTAGTCAATTTTTTCCCCCCAATCGCAACTGGTCACTCTTGATCATTCTTATGGGGGGAAAAAACTAACTAGTCAATTCTTTCCTCCCTCATCAATTTTCCTGGCTAGTCAATTATTTCCCCAGTTAGTGAATTGGAACTGGTTATTCTTGGTTATTCTTAACTAGCCTGTTTTTCATTTCCGATAGTCGGTTTTCATTTAAATTTCATATAAGATAAGAAATATGTTTCATATTTTGTGTAAATTTAAAAAAATGTTTTTAAAAGAACTTATTTTAATTTCTGTTGTATTTTTTTATTTGCCTTTTTCAATTTCTTCTAAGGTAACTTACTAAGGAAATTACTGCTGGTCAGTTCTTTTCCCACGTAGCCAGTACTTGACCAGTAAGGTGGGGGAAGTAAATTGAACAGTCAGTTCTTTTCCCCCTAGCCTGTACTTGCTCTGTTAGGTGGGGGAAGAAATTGACCGGTCAGTTCTTTCCCCCCTAGCCAGTACTTGACCTGTCAGGTGGGGAAATGAAATTGACCAGTCAGTTCTTTCCCCACTAGCCAGTACTTGCTTTGTCAGGTGGGAGAATAAATTGACTGGTCAGTTCTTTCCCCCCTAGCCAGTACTTGCTCTGTTAAGTGGGAAGAAATTGACCGGTCAGTTCTTTCCCCCCTATCATACACTTGACCTGTCAAGTGGGGGAAGAAATTTACTGGTCAGTTCTTTCCCCTCTAGTCAGTACTTGATAGAAAGAACTGACCGATTCTTCCCCCTCTAGCCAGTACTTGCTCTGTTAGGTGGGCGAAGAAAATGTCTGGTCAGTTCTTTCCCCCCTACCCAGTACTTGACTTGTCAGGTGGGGAGAAGAAATTGACTGGTCAGTTCTTTTCCCCGCTAGCCAGTACTTGCTCTGTTTGGTGGGAGAAGAAATTGACTGGACAGTTCTTTCCCCCCAGCAAGTACTTGACCTGTCAGGGGGAGATCAAATTAACCAGTCAGTTCTTTCCCCCCTAGCCAGTACTTGACCTGTCGGGTGGGGAAATGAATTTGACCAGTCAGTTCTTTCCCCCCTAGCCAGTACTTGACCTGTCGGGTCGGGAGAAGAAATTGACTGGTCAGTTCTTTCCCCCCTAGCCAGAATTTGACCTGTCAGGTGGGAAGAAGAATTGACCAGTCAGTTCTTTCCCCCCTAGCCAGTGCTTGACCTGTCAGGTAGGGGAAGAAATTGACTAGTCAGTTCTTTCCCCCCTAGCCAGTACTTGACCTGTCAGGTGGGGGAAGAAATTGACTAGTCAGTTCTTTCCCCCCTAGCCAGAACTTGACCTTTCAGGTGGGAAGAAGAAATTGACCAGTCAGTTCTTTCCCCCTATCATATGCTTGACCTATCAAGTGGGGGAAGAAATTTACTGGTCAGTTCTTTCCCCTCTAGGCAGTACTTGCTAGAAAGAACTGACCGGTCAATTTCTTCCCCCGCCAGCCAGTACTTGTTCTGTTAGGTGGGTGAAGAAAATGTCTGGTCAGTTCTTTCCCCCCTAGCCAGTGCTTGATCTGTCAGGTGGGGGAAGAAATTTACTGGTCAGTTCTTTCCCCTCTAGGCAGTACTTGCTAGAAAGAACTGACCGGTCAATTTCTTCCCCCTCTAGCCAGTACTTGCTCTGTTAGGTGGGGGAAGAAAATGTCTGGTCAGTTCTTTCCCCCCTAGCCAGTGCTTGATCTGTCAGGTGGGGGAAGAAATTGACTGGTCAGTTCTTTCCCCTCCAAAGCCAGTACTTGCTCTGTTAGGTGGGGGAAAGAACTGACCGGTCAATTTCTTCCCCCACCTAACAGAGCAAGTAATGGCTAGGGGGGGGGAAAGAACTGACTGGTCAATTTCTTCCCCACCTAACAGAGCAAGTACTGGCTAGGGGGGAAAAAACTGACTGGTCAATTTCATTTCGCCTCTTGACAGGTCAAGTGCTGGCTAGGGGGGAAAGAAATGACTAGTCAATTTCTTCCCCCACCTGACAGGTCAAGGATATGCTAGGGGGAAAGAACTGACTGGTCAATTTCTTTCCCCACCTGATAGGTCAAGTATATGCAAGGGGGGAAAGAACTGACCAGTCAATTTCTTTCCCCACCGGACAGGTCAAGTACTTGGCTAGGGGGGAAAGAACTGACCATCAATTTACTTCCACACAAGTTAGTTACAATCAAGATATGCATGGGGGGATAATTCATTGTCAATTTTCTTTACATCTATTCAAATCATTTCAGAAGGGAAGAACATTCAGTAAATACAATTCCCTATTTTCCGATAAAGGTAGAGTACAACTGGCTGGGGGGGGGTAAAAAATGCACTGGACGGATCTAAATTTTAAATCTTATCCTAACTACACCTCACAATATCAAAAGATCAAAGGGACAGGGCGGATAGAACTGACCCTGACTCAATTTGTACCTTACTGATAAGTCATGTGATGGCTATCGTAAAATATGACTGTGTCAACTAATTCTCCCTAACACCTGACGTTCATTTATGAGCTAGGTGGAAAAACGGATTCAAGTAAACTTCACTAAGGACAAGTAACGGCAGGTAGTGGAAAAATACTGACAGCCGTATATACAGATTCCACCTGACAGAAAGACGGCGCTATGGGGGGATAAGAACTGACTTGTCTAATTTGATTTACCAAAAGACAATTTGCCTATAGTAATTTAGTGGGGTCAAATATCTTAGTAATTTTCTCACTATGCTCGTCTGATTGGCTAGGGTGCCGGTTATGCCAATATGTCACCCCAAACCGGATAAAAATGGCGGCAAAGGGGGAACATCTGAGGAAATTTTTCCCACTATGTAATATTAAGTAAAGCTCTGTGAATGAATGAGTCATTTTGCTGCCCCACCTACAGTAAGATGCAGGGGAAAGAATACTTGTCGATTTTCTTCCTACGCAAGGAAAGAATAGGCTTAGATGGTAAAATTTTTGGACTTAAAGTTTATGCTCCACCTTCAGTACAGGCCAGCCCCCTGCACATAGGTTGTAATGCTGACGTCAATTTCTTTGACCTGAGCAGTCATAGTAACAAGTATGGGGAAAAACAGATAGCAATTTCAACCTGAAATAATAACCAGTAGGGAAATGAACTTGACTGGGTCATAATGCCAGCCCCCACATATTGTTTGTATGCAGGAAAGTACTGAACGTTCAGTATTATCACCCCATAGGTAAGACGCTATGACGGAAAAAACAAGGTTCAATTTACTTAACCCACAGAAAGGGTCACAGATGCTAGGGGAAAAACATCCCATTTCTCTGAATGGGCAGTAAAAGTCAAAAAGAATTTAAACCGTCAAGTCCACAAGGCCCATATTTGTGGGAAATATTAAATGGACTCAGCTCAAGTTTAAAATTCCACCTATATCATACGGGAAAGTGAACTGATGGTGCCATATTCTTCTCACTGGATAGGTTGAACAATCTAGGGGGACACAAGGACCTGATCAATTTATGATGTCAAAATAGACAAGGGGAAAGAAGTGGAGAGTCTATTTTCCCGCAAAACTGATTAAATTTTAAAATTTGTATGGCCATCAAACCCAAAAGTTTATAAAATTTGATTTTGGAGAACATAAAAAAAACATTGTTAACGACGGACGACATACCACGGTACAAGAATGAAAAGCTAATACCTGTTTTCAGCTGGCTAAATATTAAAGTGGAAAATTGAGCAATAACATTTATCAAAGTAATTACGAAAGAAATCCGTATTAATCGGGAATATCTATGGAAAAAATATACTTATATTCTTTTCCTATCAGAAATTTTAATTCCCCAAGGTGAAAAAGACTAAAAAAGTGGCTATATTTTTTGAATTACTATCATTTTTCCCAAGATTGCACTTGAATAAAGCTGTTACACCGGGATATTTCAACTACCTGAAACAAAAAAAACAAGTTTTAAAACAGCGTGCAACTTCGGAATTCATCTACATGTATTTTCAATCACAAACCAAGATAGACAGAAGATCAAGGTAATAATTATTTTATAAACTTGCATTTTTATGAATTTTGGCAAAATATATGTACTTTTCAAATGCAAATCTTTGACATGCTTCAATTCAGTTATTCCTTAGGCAAAATATATTTATTAAATCTATACTTACGCTAAAATAACACTATCTTGGGTGGGCAACAACGATAAGAAAATCAAATTTTAAAAATACTTCAAGTAGAAATCTGACATGTACTCAGAGAACACAAGTAAGTGTAAATGATCGGTTTGTTTAAGTTTCGAACAAATCCATTTGTTGACCAAAATCTGATTATTGTCTCGATTGTTTTATAGAAAACATCTGTGAATTAGTTTAAACTTACAAGTACCCCCTTCCACCACACCATTCCCCTCTTATCTGTTTATAATCACATTTTTTTAGTGTTTTTTTTCTACTTTTACTCAGTAATATCTTCATGTGTGTACATGTTTAGCCTATCAACCATTCTCTTGGTTTTGAAATAGTCAATTGGTTTGTTATATTACCACATTATTGTGAAACTTCTCTGATACTCATTAAAGATAATGACAAGAACCAGTAAGTATAGTAATTCTTTTTGTAACTAGTGTAATTCTTGTTTCAATTAGGTCATTTCCCTATATACCGGTACACTACTTCATAAAAATACAACATCACAAATGATTATTTATATGCCCACTGGCTTTACCAGTATAGTTTTACTAACATTTCCTTCATGTTTAATATTCATAAGTACAAGGGCCAAAGGCTACTGGCATATAATGAACACTTTTCCCCTCCGATTGCTACATGGTTTACCACTTAAACAACTGCTTCTTGCTTTCATTTGCATTTATAATTGCCAGAAATTAATGTCACCCAGTTGTAAACTTGAAAACCTTTTGTTATTTGTGGCAATATGAGTTACCAACTGCCACTGCAACAGGAACTTCTATAACCACGCAGTTACATAAATCTATTTGAAACTAGAAGTGTGTCCATAGGACACAGGTGCGCCCCCCCCCCCCCCCCCCCCCCCCCCACAATACACACACACTTGTCACTATACATGGTTTCATGACTCTAGGTGAAATGTTTTTTAAGATATGTACAACACAAACTAAGTGCATGACCATTATTCTGGCCTAGCTGAGTAACCCCGCCCCCCCACCCCAAACACCAACATGCTATATATTAATCCTTTAATGTTTTATGACTCTAAGGTCAAGTATATTGTGAGATACATGAGACACAAACATCAATTTTATTGATTAAATCAAGGGCCATAATTCTGGTCTTGCAAAGTGAAATGAAAAAAGAAAACCCAGAAGCATAAATTCATATGCAGGATAGTATTCCTACATAGTTTCCTGACTCTAGGTGAAATGTTTTTTAAGATATATGCAAAATAAATGTTTAAGTACTTTATGTATATTTTTCTCTATGTCAAAGTCTGGTTGAGTAAAATCCAAAACAGAACACCAGGTACCAAACTTCACATGCTATAAAACAATACCCTAATGTTTTATGACTCTGAGTCAATTACTATTTAAGACACATGAAACACAAACTTGTATGCCATTTATGCGTATTTGTTTTGACAATCAAGAGTCATAACTCTGGTCTGACATACAGAAATCCAGAATAAAATCATAGGTGCACAACTTCACATGTTAGATAATATTCCTATGATGTCTCATCCTTGGTTAAATGCTTTTTACACATACTTTATGCCCTTTTACACATATTTCTGACTAAGTCAAGGAACTAACTCTGGTCTGGCTGAGTGCTATCTCTAACAAACCCCTAAGGGCACAACTTTTCATATACATGCAACACAAACTCAGGTCTTTTTTATGCATATTTTTGACTAAGTCAAGGGCCATAACTCTGGTCTGGCTGTGTGAGATCCCAATTAGGTGAACAACTTCTCAATGACATTGCTGAATAACAATCCTGTTGGGTTTGATGACTCTATGTCTAATACTTTTTGAGAAGTTGAACAAATGGATGAACGGACAGATGGACAGGCTGATGTACTGACAAGGGTAACTCTAAATGCCTCCCCTCAAAGCTTTAAGGGAGCACAAAAACATGCTTTCAGATATCAATTAACACATTTATTTTATCTTTTAGTTTTTAGTACATTTTTGTGAGTTTTCTTGAATTACTCCTATTAACACTAATTATTTTCTGAGCATCTTCATTCTAAACTAAGATAAATTAATCAAATAATGTTTTACCAATATTTTCCACACATAGAATCAAATATTTATTCCTCACAGTATATAAGAACATCCCATGCAGTTTTGTCCATCATTTTGTTTTCTTGAGTATGTGTAAAGTAGAAACAATGTGAGTAAATCACCCTCGCCTTTTGATGTACGCTCCACTCGAGACAAGAGCTAATTAATTAATCAACAAAATGCACTAATTAGGAAAATTCACCTTCATTAACACTAACTTCAGTCAGAAAGTTAAGGAAGTGAGTTATTTTATTATATATTCACGAAAGCAAATAAATGTCAATTTACAAATTAATGTAATTACAAACCTAAATTATTTTGATGAGGCAAACTATCACTATCATCCGAACAAATGAATTAACTATTGATGAAATTAAGTATTAATTTACACAGAGATCACGGATACATGTTGCAAGAATAATGCTTCTGTTCCAAAGCTCATCAATAATGCCATATATAAACAAATACTGCTAGAGAAGTATTGTAGATGATAAAAAACTTTTGATACATGATTGAATAGTGATCTTTCTATGTGTTTTTATTACAACTTTTGTTCTCCTATACACTTTTTTTTATGACAGTGTTGTCTATAGAGTCAATGATTAATTACATGAAGTTTAAGATGTCATGGAAATTAGGACAAGTTTTTCAAGATCAGCATTTCAAAATTTATTGAAGTCTTTATATTAACCACATTTCAGTTCTTAACATGAACATTTATTTATTTATTTTGTTGGACCAACACATACAGTTATAGGTCATAATATTATAGCCACTTTCCAGCTTTATGGTGGAGGAACTTTGTGTATTATTTCATCACAAGTGGGCCCCTACGTAGAACCACAACATTCTGTAAGCCAGCTGGATGGCTTCCTCATATGACTAGGTTAAAAAGAGAAATCAATCCCGAAAGGCTAAACTTACATCGATAAAGCAATGTCACATTTAGTTCAACGCACGAGTTGTCGTAGTCATTTAAACTTAGTTGTCGTAGTAATCACTACGTCAATTAGCGAAATACCTCGAACTAGGTTAAAAAGATGAAATATGGAAAGTCTAAGTACGTTGAAGTACGTGTAAGTACGAACAACTACGACAAATTACGATCAACTACGTTGAGCTACGGGAAAGCGTTGTGCTTGCGCCTGCGCAGGACGGGAAAGCTACAGTCATTTTGCTCTAGGAAGTTGACAAGACAGCATCATTTAAGCTTCAGTATGCCGCCTAGGAAAAAATGATGTTATAAAACAGAATGGCCGAAAAACTGAATTTAAAAGTAAAATGCATAAAAATGCGCAATTTATACCACAGATTTGCTAACTAATTCAAAGAAAATATAATTTAAATGCAATATATAAAATGGATTTTTCCCGGTCTTCATGGTAAATGAACAGTTGATTGCTAGCGCGATTCATGTACATGTATTTGCCGATCCAAATCTGTTGTTCATTTCGCATGAATACCGAAAAAATTCTATTTAATTTTTTAACTATTTATAATTAGTGATATCATACTAGAATTGAATTAATTTATATAACAGTAAAGTTTTTGTGTAATCTGCTCTCGTTTCATATCATGTTTGTACTTGTACTACGATCAAAAACGATACACACTACTGTTAAGTACGATCAAGTACGTTTAACTAAGATCAACTACGTTCAAACTACGGTCACAGTAGGGTCAAAACATCGTAGTTAATTGTAGTCAGATTTTGAACATGTCGAAAAATTATTTGCTTACTACGGACAAATAATAAGTTCGAACTACGATCATTACTACGTTTGACTAGGATTATCTACGTGTAACTACGCTTTGTACGATCAACTACGAGAAACTACGATCATTCCTTACTACGATTAACTACGTGTAGTGTGACCACGCCATAAGGGGCAAGTGATTTGAAGTCAGCCACTTTAACCACTCAGCCATGGAGGCCCCTTCTTTACATGAACAGGTTTCATAAGCAGATCTATACAATTTCTTTTTGTATCTTTACAGTTATCACAGGATCCATCTTTTTTTTACCAACTGACAAACAGACCAACAGACAGTTTTTTTTTTTCAATAACCGCTTGATGCCCTCAGTGGCATCCTTGTCGATAGATTTTGCACCTTATGGTTCAGGTAACCCTAAGGCTAAAATGAGGTCAAGGTCAAACTGAGGTCAGGTGTTGTGTGAAGATGAGGAATGGTCACAGGTTACATCTGCATTAGTATCAATTCATTCTAGTAAGGGGTATTGATTCTAGACAAAATGGTTCTATTTGGTTAACCAAGAGGTGGTCCATACAAAGCAACCTTAGTCCAAAACGCGATCTAGGTCAAGGTCAAACTGAGGTCAGGTGATGTTTGAAGATGAGAATAGCCACAGATTAATCTGTATTAGTATCAATTCATTCTTGTAAGCAGTATTGATGCTAGACGAAAGGGTCCCATTTGGTTAACCTCACACAGACGGATGGACAGACAGACAGGACAATCACTATATGCCTCCCGCATCAGTAGATGCCGGGGGCATAAAAACAAAAAATCACTGCATAAACCTTGTACCAAGCACCACTGCATAGACCTAGTACCAAGCATTGCTGCATAAACCTTGTACCAAGCCCCACTGCATAATCCTCGTACAAAGCATCACTGCATAAACCTGGTGACAAGCACTACTGCATAAACATTGTACCAAGCACTACTGCATTAACATTATACCAAACAACAAAGTACCGCTGCATAAACCTTGTACCAAGCACCACTGCATAAATATTGTACCAAGCACCACTGCATAAACCTTGTACCAAACACCACTGCATAAACATTGAACCAAGCACCACTGCATAAACCCTTGTACCAAACACCACTGCATTAATATTATACCTTATACCAAGTACAACAGCATATACCTTGCACCAAGCATGACTGCATAAACCTTGTTCCAAGCACTACTGCTTAAACCTTGTACCAAACACCACTGGTTAAATCTTGTACCAAACACCACTGCTTAAACCTTGTTCAAAACACTACTGCTTAATCCTTGTACCAAACACCACTGCATAAACCTTTTACCAAACACCACTGCTTAAATATTGTACCAAGCACTACTGCTTAAACCTTGTACCAAGCACTACTGCTTAAATCTTGTACCAAACAACACTGCATAAACCTTTTACCAAACACCACTGCTTAAACCTTATACCAAACACCACTGCATAAACCTTGTACCAAACACTGGTTAAATCTTGTACTAAACACCACTGCTTAAACCTTGTAACAAGCATCACTGCTTAAACATTGTATAAAACACCATTGCTTAAATCTTGTAACAAGCACCACTGCTTAAAGCTTGTACCAAGCACCACTGCTTAAACCTTGTAACAAGCACCACTGCTTAAACCTTGTAACAAGCTCCATTGCTTAAACTTTGTAACAAGCACCACTGCCAAAAACTTGTAACAAGCACCACTGCTTAAAGCTTGTACCAAAAACCACTGCTTAAACCAGGTACCAAGCACCACTGCTTAAACCTTGTAACACGCACCACTGCTTAAACATTGTATAAAACACCACTGCTTAAACTTTGTAACAAGCACTGCTGCTTAAACCTTGTACCAAGCACTACTGCTTACACCTTGTACATTTTGTATTTATATCGATTACCGGACCTCTAGCCTGCCCTGTACTGGTTGTATAGAGGTCGGGTAACCAGACCCCTAGCCACTTCCTAATGGAAATGCTGTCCTTCCTTAATAATGAACAAAGAGTGTTATGTAATGATATACATGTACAAGAAGAATCTTTAAATAAGAGGGCCAAGAGGGCCCTAGGTCGCTCAATTGAGAAACACACCATAACAGTGTGAACATGTTTGACCTAGTGAGTTCATGGAAACAAATATTCTGACCAATTTTCATTAAAGACTGGGCCAAAAATCTTGAGTGTAAACAAGTATTTTCTTTGATTTGACACAGTGACCTAGTTTCTGAGCCCACATGACCCAGATTTGTGCTTGTCCAAGATTCGATAACTAGAATGTGTCAGTAGGACACAGGGTGTGCCCCCAACTGGTACATTTGTCATAAATGAGGGCCAATAATTCAAATGTTTGCAGTCTTAATGGGGTATAGCCTCAACAATCATTTTATGAAAAGGATTCATTATTCTAGGCCTTTTACTTTTTGAGCTATGAGCATCACAAACAAAAAATCCCCTATTTTGGTTATTTCACGGGCTATAACTCTGTAATAAGAGCTAAGATTCTCAAGAGGAATGCCAAGTGTGCAAGGTCACATCACGATAAAGACTCCAGCAAGGTTTCCTGAATTTACATCTAATACTTTTTGAGCTAGGCACATCAATTAGGTGAAAAAGTGCATTTTTTTACTATTTCAGGGGCCATAACTTTAAAAATAGGGGGTGGAGCCAGCCAAAAAATTAGAGGTGTGCAAGTTTATATCATGATGAAGACTTATGCAAGTTTTCAACCATTTATATTAAATACTTTTTGAGCTAGGTGCATCACAAGGTGAAAATGTACATTTTTGACTATTTCAGGGGCCATAACTCTAAAAATAGGGGGCGGACCTAAATGAAAAATAGGAGGTGTGCAAGTTCATATCATGATTAAGACTCATGCAAGTTTTTCATGAATCTATATCAAATACTTTTTGAGCTAGGTATGTCACAAGGTGAAAATGTGCATTCTTGACTATTTCAGGGGCCATAACTCTAAAAATAGGGTTGGAGCCAAATGAAAAATAGGAGGTGCGCAAGTTCATATCATGATTAAGACTCATGCAAGGTTTCATCAATTTATATCAAATACTTTTTGAGCTAGGCGTGTCACAAGGTGAAAATGTGCATTTTTGACTATTTCATGGGCCATAACTCTGAAAATAGGGGGCGGAGCCAGACGAAAAATAGGAGGTGCGCAAGTTCATATCATGATAAACACTCATGCAAGGTTTCATCAATTTGTATCAAATACTTTTCGAGCTAGGCGCGCCACGAACTTCGGACGGACAGACGCACGGATGCACGGACAAGACCAAATCTATATGCCCCCACCACTCATGGGTTTTAGCCCCATGTGACCCACATTTGAAATCATCCAAGACTTTATGATAAAACAAGAGCTGTCACAAATGGTGACAAATAACCCCGCAGCGCCTTGACCTTTGACCTGGTGACCTTGACCTGGGGTTGTGTACTCAAATAGTACTATCAGCATGTGAAGTTTGAAGATCCTTGGTGCAGTGGTTCATGAGTAAAGTGCCTTCATGCAAAAAGTTAACATTGGCCCCTGTGACCTTGACCTTTGACCTGGTGACCCCAAAGTCAGTAGGGGTCGTGTACTCAATAAGTACTATCAGCATGTGAAGTTTGAAGGTCCTGGGTGCAGTGGTTTGCGAGTAAAGTGCCTTCATACAAAAAGTTAACATTGGCCCCTGTGACCTTGACCTTTCACCTGGTGACCCCAAAGTCAGAAGGGGTCATGTACTCAATAAGTACTATCAGCATGTGAAGGTTGAAGGTCCTGGCTGCAGTAGTTCGCGAGTAAAGTGCCTTCATGCAAAAAGTTAACGTTGTGACGTTGTGAAAGAACGAACTAACGAACGGATGGACAGTTGAAAACTAATATGCCTCCCTTTGGGGGCATAAAAACATTGTGACCAAGTTTTATGAAGATAGAACAAAATATGTGGCCCCTAGAGTGTAAACAAGCTTATTCTTTAATTTGCCTGGTGACCTAGTTTTTACCCCCATGCAGACAAACATTCTGACAAAGTTTCATGCACTTAAAATGAAAAATGCAGCACCTATTGCATACACAAGGTTTTTCTTTTATTTTAAAGGTGACCTAGTTTTTGACCCCAGATGACCCTGATTCGAAATTGGGCCAAAGATCTTTAATATAAACATTTTGACCAAATTTCATTAAGATATGGTCATAAACTTGGCCTCTAAAGTGTTATCAAGCTTTTCCTTTGATTTGACTATCGCCCAGTTTCACTGACAGCTGTGGCTTCCAAGATGATGGAACACACTGTGGTTTCTCAGATTATGAACCACCTTGATGACCAGAACATCCTCCATGAGAACCAGCATGGATTCAGAGCCAGGCGATCATGCGAGTCTCAACTGATTATTACAACCGACGATATAGTCAAACACCTCGACAATAAACACCAAGGTCATGGCCATTCTAGATTTCTCAAGAGTGTTTGACAAGGTCTCACACTCATATCAGAGAAGCTTAGATACTATGGCATCCAGGGTAGCACACGGAGGTGGATAGACTCGTTCCTAGCTGATTGCTTCTAGCAGGTGGTGGTGGACAATGCCTTATCAGACAGAACACGTGTAACATCTGGTGTTCCTCAAGGATCGGTACTCGGCCCAACTCTGTTTCTTCTTTATATTAATGACATTGCTAACAACATTTCATCAACTATTAGACTTTTTGCAGATGATTGCGTAATATATAGACCCATACGGAGTACCACAGACAATCTTCTACAAAAGGACCTCGAAGGTCTTGCGCAGTGGGGAGATACATGGTGCATGGAGTTTAACATCAAGAAGTGTGCGATCATGCAATTCACTACAACATACAGGAAGAGCCATTAAGGTCAACAACTTTAATCAGTTCAACACCATCCGTATTTAGGCGTGGAGCTAAGCGACAACATGAAATTCAACTTACACATTAACAACATCTCCAAAAAGGCATCTAGCATACTAGGATTTTTGAAACGTAACCTGAAACACTGTCCACAGAAGATAAAAGAACGAGCATATCTCAGCCTAGTCCGCCCGAAACTTGAAAATGCATCATCAGTCTGGAACCCACAACAGAACACACAGATCAAACAACTAGAACAGGTCCAACGTAATGCTGCTTGCTTTGTATGTAACAGGCCGTATAACCATAACAAACCAGACAGTGTCTCTGCTATGATCACCAACCTGAACTGGACTCCATTATACCAACGCAGAATTAAGGCCGATCTCATCCTACTGTATAAGACGGTCAACGGCCTAGTAGCCATTCCAGTGATTTACCACCCAACGCTAGCACTGATGAGAAGTACACGACACAGCCATACAGTCAAGTTCATAACCATTCCAGTGCCGCCTCAATATCTACCAGCATTCCTTCTTCCCCAGAACAGTAACTCATTGGAACAGACTACCAGAGTCAATCGCTACAGCTCCCAGCTTGGAGGCATTCAAATCAGCCATCCAGCAGGTGCCAGCAGCAACAGTATTCTGAGAAGTGAGGGATGTGTGTACAGTGTATTATACATGTTTGACTTTTAAATTTGGACATTTTTTTAAGTTTTAACTGTGACAAATTCACACTACACGCATCTACAGTTTCACCCCTCGTTAGTAAATGTCTGCTTGCGGATTTTGATGAGTAACCAAGTTGAAGTTGAAGTTGAAGACTAGATGACCTAGTTTTTGGCCCAACAGGAATCAGATTCAAACCTGACGTAGAGGTCATCAAGACTAACATTGTGATCAAATTTCATGAAGACCAAGAGTAAAATGCAGTCCCTATTGCATACACAAGGTTTTTCTTTGATTTGACCTTGCGACCTTGTTTTTGACAACAGATTACCCATATTCAACCTAGATTTAATCAAGGCAGCTATTCTGACTATCTGACTAAATTTTATGAATATATCCAGTGTAAAATGCAGCCCCTATTGCCTACAAAAGTTTTTTTATTCTATTTGACCAGGTGACCTAGTTTTTGATCCTAGATGATCCATATTCGATCTTGACCTAGATTTCATCCAAACAAACATTCTGATCAAATTTCATGAAGATACGGTGTAAAATGCAGTCCCTGTTGCTTATACAAGGTTTTTCTTTGATTTGACCTATTGACCTAGTTTTTGTTCCCAGATGACCCATATTCAAATTTGAATAGAGTTTATCAAGGCAATCATTCTGACCAAATTTCATGAAGATCAATCAAAAAATACAGCCTCTATCGCATACACGTTTTTCTTTGAATTGTCCTAGTGACCTAGTTTTTTAACCTTACATGACCCATATTCAAACTTGGCCTAGATTTCATCAAGGCAATAATTCTGACTAAATTTTATGAATATCCAGTTTAAAATACAGCCCCTATTTCGTACACAAAGTCTTTCTTTAATTTGACCGGGTGACCTAGTTTTTGACCATAGATGACACATATTCAAACTTGACCTAGATGCATCCAGACAAACATTCTAATCAAATTTCATGAAGATCTGGTGTAAAATGCAGTCCCCATTGCATACACATGGTTTTTCTTTGATTTGACCTAGTGACCTAGTTTTTGACCAGAGATGACCCATATTCGAACTTAACTTAGATTTAATCAAGGCTATCATTCTGACCAAATTTCATGAAGATCAATTGAAAAATACCGCCTCTATCGCGTACACAATGTTTTTTCTTTAATTTGACCGGGTGACCTAGTTTTTGACCCTAGATGTCCCATATTCAAATTCACCCTAGATTTCATCCAGACAAACATTCTGATCAAATTTCATGAAGATACGATGTAAAATGCAATCCCTATAGCGTACACAAGGTTTTTCTCTGATTTGACCTAGTTACCTAGTATTTGACCCTAGATGACCCACATTTAAACTTGATCTAGATTTCATCGAGGCTATCATTCTGACTAACTTTCATGAAGATCAATTGAAAACTACAGCCTCCTTTTGCATACACAAGGTTTTTCTTCGATTTGACCGGGTGACCTAGTTTTTGACCCTAGATGACCCATATTCAAACTCACCCTAGATTTCATCCAGACAAACATTCTGATCAAATTTCATGAAGATATGGTGTAAAATGCAGTCCCTATAGCATCTACAAGGTTTTTCTCTGATTTGACCTAGTGACCTAGTTTTTGACCCCATATGACCCATATTAGATCTTGACCTAGCTTTCATCAAGGCAATCATTTTGACTAAATTTCATGAAGATCAATTGGAAAGTACAGCCTCTTTCATCAGTTGACAGGCGATAGACAGTCGACCAACGTCGGACATTGAGTGAGCGAGCTAAAAATATACATGGCCACATTAGTCAATGCACTGACACTTGAAGCTACGAAACGTGCATGCACTCTGCACTTTTAAATATGATTAGGTATTTATAAAGCAAAACAAAATGTAGTTTTCAAAGTAATTTTTCATGTCTATTATGTAGAATATATTTTACATCATAATTATATCAATCATAATCTAGGAAACTTTTACAAAAAATAAGACTAAAAAGGAGGGGCTGAAAAGTGGGGGACGAAATGAACAAAATGTGGACAAGTTGACTGGGTGACAGGTGTCTAGGGGACGAGTTGATTGTAAATCATTTACGAGAGATCACTCCATATCAGAGTGGCACTGAGTTGGCAGGTTTGTAGTCAAACTCTACCATAGTTTCACTATCGAGGGGATTCAGGTTTATGACTTGGAGTCTTGCAACAGATTATACTGTCTAATAATACAGCTCAGAGCATCTACACACCACTTAAGAATTAAAATATTATCTTTTGTGGAATTTTTCATCCACCATTTTAATCAGCTGTAAAATGACCTTCACCTCAGATATTTACTGGAAGGAAAGGTGAAATCGATTCTGGCAAGTGGCAGGAAAAAATGCAATTCAAAAGCAAAGAATATAGCTTTCAGAGTAATGTAAATAATTTTTTTTGGAAAATCAGACTTGAAGCCAGATCTTTTTAAACATGATATTTAAGGTTTCGATGGAGGCCTTGAGAAGCAAAAATCAAACAACACCAAATCATAGAAAGAAAGAGTTGTTTGACATGAAAATTGAACAGCATGTAAAACATGTATATTACTTTACGAAACAAGTGTCAGTATACTGATATTAACATTGAATTCCGGAAAAGGGCTGCCTAAAGGGGCTCCACTTCCGGATAGTTAAACGCCTTTAAAAGCTCACCATTTTCAAAGAACTGTTACACATGTTTGTTTTGATGCATTTGCAATAGCGTGCGAGTGGTGAAATTTCACGTAACAAGGTGGAAAATAGTTTTCAGCAATTGTTTATCTTTTTTTCTTTACAAATGGCATTCATTTTCAAAGGGAGACAACTTTTTCTCAAAGATTACTTAAAATAATCGGAAAAAGTTGTTTCCCTTTGAAAATGAATTCCATTTGTACTTAAAATAATCGGGAACAGTTGTCTCCCTTTGAAAATGAATGCCATATGTAAAGAAATAATGATAAACAATTGCTGAAAACTGTGTTCCACCTTGTTATGCGAAATTTCACCACTCGCACGCTATTGCAAATGCATCAAAACGAACATGCGTAACTGTTCTTTGAAAATGGTGAGTTTTTAAAGGCGTTTAACTGGCCGGAAGTGGAGCCCCTTTAGGCAGCCCTTTTCCGGAATTCAATGTTTATATCAGTATACTGACACTTGTTTCATAAAGTAATATACATGTTTTACATGCTGTTCAATTTTCATGTCAAACAACTCTTTCTTTCTATGATTTGGTGTTGTTTGATTTTTGTTTCTCAAGGCCTCCATCGAAACCTTAAGCAAGAATTTTTTTTTTTTCAAGAACTTCCATCCCCCTTAACAAAGAAATCTAGTATGGTGTATGTCTAGTTTCAACCAAGTAATGAAGTATACAAGCAGACAATGTCAAACAGCATCTAGTAATTAGTTGGAAATAAGACACCAGGCTGGACTGACCTGTATGTTACTAATTGATATAGCATAAGGTGTTGATTGACAGACACTGATAAATGAAGCTGTAATGTCACCTAGGGACATCTTCATTTATCTTTCATCACTTGCTGTAACTGCTGGAAGGACTCCCTTATTGTTATTTACACATATACTGTCTAAGTTACATGACAAAGTAGAAGGTGATTTACTTTGCTATTTTTATTTGTGGTGTTCCACATGGACTTTAGCTTGGTGTTCCAACATATTCTGGTGAACCAGATGAATTTCTGTTGTGCTAAAAATTGGAACTTTATTCAATTAAAACAGATAAACTACACTGGACTTGATTTATTTTTAATGTATTGCTAATTCGCTGCATTACAGTCTTCTAAGAACAAGTGAATGAAGTATTGCCATGCAATACAAAGTCCCCTGCTGGAAGGCACCTATTTTTAGGCTGGCGATATTCGCCAGACTATTATAACCATATATCAAGTTTCTGTAAAGTTCAACAGGTGCTGAGACTGACAACACAAAATATAATTTCATGCGCAATTCAAATAGTCTGCCACCTTAATCAGTTTTGCCATAGAGTTGTATAAAGATTGTTAAACTTACCTGTTTCAATAGATCTACTTGCGCAAACATGTTATAATAATGTTTTATTTTTCTAACCGTAAATACTTGAAAGATAACATTAGAAAATATTACATAATGATGGTAAATCAATTCGCCTCCATGAATGAATGGAACTAACTCAACGTTGACCGCTTCGTTATAGATTATGACCTCCGTCTATAAGGAGCTAAGTAAACAAACACTGGTTCTGAGAAACAATCGTCGATATGAATTATACTGCGCATTATTCGACAACCTGACATAACGTGGAAAATAAGAAATATGAAATATCAATTAAAATGAACTTATAGTGATATGAGTTATGTCAGGTCTTATATTCAGGGCTTAAGTTTTAAGAAACTATTCTTTCAGATCATTTGCTGTAGGTACTAAGGGACGTAATCGCTGCGTGATTGTCCCAGTAACGTGATAAGAAACAAATGACCATATTATACCTGTTTTTAGGCTATTTTTATACTAAATTCGTTTTAAACATTCTGACGAATACTGAAAGATATAACGTAAAATGCGCTTTATCACCAATTTGCTTTAAGGGTAGGGCTGTAGATGTAGCGAGTTTTGTTTAAACACACGTTTTCAACTTTTTTTCAGGTTATATTAAGATAGTGGCCCGTATTGGTAGTTTTTAACAATTGCACTAACTTGATACAGTTCTGAAGTTAACATATTTCGCACTGTGATTCATCTTTAAATGACTTTTACTGTGTCGTTGTTGTTTGTTTGTTCGTTTTTTATTTGTTAATTTTGTATAAGTTGTCTTTTTTCCTCCAGCTGAAAAAAAGACAAATTTCAAAGTAATAGCCATTGTGCAAAATGATCACAGAGAATTCATTTTACCAAATATTTTTCTAAATGAAACCTCAAAATATTGCGTAACAATTAAAAACACAAAATAAAATTGGCAATAACAATTTTTCTGGGGAGCCTCGAGTAAAAGGATTTAATCGGAAAGAAATTAAGCTCCAACTTTTGAAAATTATGACCTTGCTCTATGCATAAAGAACCATAGGGCAGAAGTAAAACCTACCTGTATACATTTATTCAAAACTTTGTAAAAATAAATGCAAAATCAAGAACTTTTACAAATGTAATGAAGCAATTTTCAAAGATGTCTAGACATTCACCCTTCAGGTCAAATTCATTTGAAACAGCAAGAAATGACTAAGAAATGGCTAATCAAATAAAACATTTCCGCTTTTGTATGACAGATCAATGATAATATGTCTTAGAAAAACAACAGTTCATCTTACTCGAAAAAAAAAGAAAAAAATAATGAACAAAGTTTGGTCCTAGTAGGGTTTGAACCTACGCCCTCCTGAAAAATAGTTAAAGTAATCTCATGGTAGGCACTGAATACTCTTCAAAAAAAAAACATTATTACGGGTACGTCTATTTTCCTAACCATCGTATCAAGGAAGCAACATGACTAGACAATAATCATTAACAGTCCAGTTTATAGTAGGGTTCGAGCCCAAAATTTCCCTCATACCGGCAAGAAAATCGTCCCATTTGATCAATGTTCATACATTCACACATTGTGTGTGTTGGGTGGGGGATTGCATATCGAAATATAGATGTTGTGTTTGTTACCTTTATATTTTATCTGATATTATGTCCCTCAATGTTGATTATCGCTTCGAAAGAAACATATATAAACGGTTATGGCACGCCAATTGTCCAATAATAACGTTAACCCAGGTTTACGGTTAAAAAAGTAGAATTAACAATTACAGATAAACAAGGGTTTTCAACCAGGTTTTTCTAATACTTACCCATATTTTCGGGCGAAAACACGCTCGTGAACCCAGGTTTCAACTAGGTTTTTCAATTGAACTTTGAATTTCAGCCGTTATTTTAAGTTCACGAGCGTGAACCTATGTTTATGGGAGTAAACCAGGGTTCTCGGGTGTAAACCATAGCTTACGAACCTGAACATATGTTAACGATCGAGAACTTAGGTTTACGACCGTGAACATGGGTTTATAACCGTAAACATAGGTTAACGCTGGTGAACGTAGGATAATGACCAAAAATCATAGTTTTGTTCCAGAAACCAAGTTTTCGAACTTAAACCTATGTTCACATTCATAAACTATGGTTCACACTCATAAACCCAAGTTCATGGTCGTAAACATAGGTTCACGTCCGTATACAATGGTTCTCGGCAATCTAATTATCCAACAATTACATTCTTTGTCGAAAAACTATGATTATTGAATACTAACATAAATTTTCGAGCGAACACACAGTATAACGGGCTTAAACTATAGTTTACTCTCTTGGACCCATGTTTACGTCCGATAAACTAGGTTTCTCGATTGAACTTTAACTTGGATGCACAAGTTAATCAAGATCACAACAATAACCTATGCTCGCCTTAGTTTAATATGGAAAACCCATAATACCTAAGATTTTGCAAACATCTTTCCCGCACAGTTTTTCCATTCAGTGTTTTGTGGTAGCCAGCCTTTCTGTACTTTCAGTACTTTGATTTTCTTCTGCAGTATAACATAATGAACTGATATCTGTCAATGATGTATAAACAAGTTTGTTTTTCTCTGATTTCTAATTTATTCACGAAAGCCTCAAAAACATTAGATCATATTAAAGATGAAGCTTATTTAAACATGATTACATGTTAACAATGACATATATAAGTTAGTGAACAAGTTAAAACTAGATTAACAGAATTCTGTTGTTTTCGTTGAATTGTATTGAAAAAAAAAAGAAATTAAATAGTTTTCAAAATACTTTTTTTACAGGTCCGGGAATCAAACTCCCAGTGAAAAAATATAAGACGGATACCAATACCACTTGGCCAAGGAGGATTTAGTATGTGGAGCGTAAACGTTGTATTGACTTAAATCTATGCTATTGTTTTGTTTGTTAACAATTCAAAGCGCCTTATTACTGTGCGATACCTATAGTTGTTTTCATATGGAATTTTTTGGCCAATTATAAAAAAGTTTTCATATATGTTATAGTAACAACAAAGGAAAATATAATCCTAAAAAAAAACAATCTATTTTAAGTCCACAAAAAAAACCAACACTTTACCAGGTAGGATAGGTCAAAATACACCTAAAATTCTGATGACTCATGGTGGTGAACATTTGTGCCAAGTTACATCAAGACAATCTGTCTCATGGTGGTGAACATTTGCGCCAAGTTGCATCAAAATCCCTCCATGCCTGAAGAAGAAATGCTCCAGACAAAGTCATTTTTGTATCTGACCTTTGGCCTCCAAGTGTGACCTTGACCGTAGACTAAGGGCCCGGGGTTTTGCACATGACATGTTATCTCATCCAGGGGAATGTTTGTGCCAACTGATATTTAATTCCTGTCTTGCTTGACAAAGTTAGAGACTGGACAGGAAAAAAATGCTTCTGACTTTTGATTTCAAAGTGTGACCTTGACCTTTAAGCCAGGGTTCTGGGTTTGTGCATGTCAAGTTGTCTCATCATGGGGAACATTTATGCCAAGTAATATTGTAATCCCTTAATGGATGGCAGAGTTCTGGACCGACAGGAAAAAATCCCTATAGACGTTTGACGTCCGATCGTGACCTTGACCTTTAAGCTAGGGGTCAAGGTTTTATGCATGACAAATTGTCTCATCATGGGGAACATTTGTACCAAGTTAAATTACAAGAGGGTCATGATGACCCTGTATCGCTCACCTGAGTAATTTTTTATATTATATATAATGTTTGAAATAAATTTTCAAGATACATTTAACATTTAGACCATGAGATTTATGTAAAGGTAATTAGTTATAAAGCATTAGCTTCATGCTGATAGTAATTGATAAGTCTTTGAATATGGGTTCCATACAGGTGTTACAAATTGATGCATATAATTGAAAAATTAAACGAGACTTACCTAGTAAGGTGAAGTTTAGTTGTAATTTCATCCAACACAGACTCCCTAAGGGGTCACACAGAGATGACGCAGCCAGCAGCAGGAACTCATCACTCTTTAGAGTAGCAGTGAAGATGTTAACGTGTAAACGACACATCTTCACCTTTGGTATGTTTTATGAAGAATCATAGATGTGGGATGGGTTGGGAGGGTGTGTGACCCCTTAGGGAGTTTGTGTTGGATGAAATTACAACTAAACTTCACCTTACTAGGTAAGTCTCGTTTAATTTTTCAATTTCATCCAACACATAACTCCCTAATGGGGCCTCACAGAGACTTTAGAGATGGTTCTTCATAATAATAAATTCCGAATCAAATAATAACTACACAATGAATTTGTAATCATTTATAATCAAACCTGATGGTATGTTAATGCACAGAACTAATGTCTCTCTGATATATAACTACATGTAGTACACCTGTAGGAAATATGTCTATTGTCCTAGAATTGCATCTTGGACAGAAAACTCTGTCTGCTCAATTGGCTTGTTATAATACCGTCCAAACACCTTTGCATTAGACCAACCTGCCGTATTGATAATAGTCTGCAGTGGTACGCCTCGCAACTTTGCACAAGATGTTGATGCTGATCGGGTGCTATGAGGCCCGAACGAATTGTCTATTCCAGCTTTAAGCATTACCTGTTTCACCCAATGAGAAACCGTGCTTTTGGACACAGGTCCAAAGGGCTTTATTGTTGCAATCAACAGTTTTTTATCAGACCTTAGAGTTTCAGTTCTCTGTAGATATTCACCCAATGTACTGACAATACATAAGTTAGTGTCCTGCGTATATGCCTTGAATTGCATTGGAGCGAGGTGTGTGCCCGGTTTAGACTAAACCGGGCACACACCTCGGCAGATGATTTGGCGGCAGGATGGTAATCTTATCATGTGATATCTTGATATCATTTACTTCAATTAAATGTAGAGTTTGGCATCTCTGTGCCGACAATAAAAGAAAAAGCATACATAATTTACATGTTAAATGCAGTAGAGTTGAAACATCCATTGACTTTAGATATTGTAAAACATTGCTGACATCCCATGTAGCGGTATATTTTGGCAAGGCTGGACGGTTTACAAAGACTCCCTTCATGAACCTTGTGATCTCCTCAAAGCTATTGATATCTATGTTGCTACAAATCTTGAGGAAACTACTAACTGCTGATCTGGCTAGACCAAGTGACCTGTACTGCAGCCCATCAGCATATAAACCTGATAAAAACTCTAAAATATGGTTAACATGGGGTTGCAGTGGGTTTATGTTAGATCCACAAAATTTAATCCATTTTTTGAGATATGTGTCATACTGCCTTTTGGTACTGTCCCTCCAGGATTGGAGTATGAGTTTGCACGCCATTTTTGGGACACCTCTTCTGCGAAGGATCGTCCTGATACATGAAAAACTCCTAATTTGAGTTTTTTGAGAGGGTGTATTCTGTCTGGCTTGTGTGGAAGGAACAGAATCCTCTGTGGATTTGGGAGCCGAATAGGTTGATCCATGATGATGCGCAACAGATTGGGCCACCAACATTGCGTTGGCCATATTGGCGCAACAAGAACTGCTTCCGCCTCGTCCTCCTCTATTTTTTGCAGAATTCGTGGAATGAGACTGAAAGGAGGAAAAATATAGTACAAGTGATCTGTCCAGGTTAATGCAAAAGCATCAATGGCTAGTGCGTTTGGGTCAGGCTTTCGTGAAACATACTGCGGTGTTTTGTGATTTAACCTAGAAGCAAACAAATCTATCGAAATGCCCGGAAACCTAATTTCAACTGATTGAAAAATTTTAGATTTCAGCGCCCATTCCAGGTCATCATTAACTGTTCGCGATTGTTCATCTGCCTCAGAATTTTGTTCGCCTGGCACGTGTGCCGCAGAAATGTGAATATTTCGTGCTATGCACCAAAACCAAATGTCTCTAGCTAAAGCATTCAATTCATGCTTTTTCCCCCCTAGGCAGTTCACGTAGGAGCAAGTAGTGGTATTGTCTGTAAATACTCTGACATGTTTGTCTGAAATATCTTTACAGAAGGTCAGGATTGTAAATTGAAAAGCTTTCAGCTCTAAAATGTTTATGTGTAAGGACTGTTCCACAATAGACCACTCTCCGCCAGTACGGACATTGTCATTTTTGTTATACGCCCCCCATCCAAGTTTCGAAGCATCAGAATAAAGGACAAGTTTGGGTGGACCTTGTGACACTTTCTTATAGCAGAGGGGGAGGTTGGAAATCCACCATTCTAAAGAGCTATGAAGAGAATGTGGAATAGTAAAGAAGCTGTCATAATTCCCTTTGTGTTTTCCTAACTGGATTTCTTTCACCTTTTCAAGGGGTTTGTAATACAACGGGGCATACTGTACTCCTGGTTCGGTAGCTACCAGTTTCCCTATTAACTTGGAGAATTTTGAATAGAGATTCTTCTCTGAGAGAGCAGACTTTTGCATAACTCTATTACCTCCTGACATATCTCAGGAGTAAGCCTAATTGTCATAGTGATTGAACATAATAGAAACCCCAGAAACACTATTTGCTGACAAGGTCTTAGCACAGATTTGATAGGGTGGACTGTAAGCCCCAATGAGTCCATAAGCAGAACGGTGTCTGTTATGTTTTGCAGACAAGTATCATATGTTGCACCTTGCAGGCAGCTGTCATCAATATAAGATGAGCTGATATGACCAGATTCTCGCAAAGAAGCAAATACAGGTTTTAATATTTTAGTGAAAACCCGAGGTGATGTCGTTAAGCCCATAACCAAAGCAGTGAATTGGTATTTCTGGTCCCCGTGAAAAAATCTAAAATATTTTCTATCTGCTTGTTCGATAGGAATTGAGTAGAATGCTTCTGAGAGGTCAACCGAACCAAAATAACATGCAGGTCTTATGGCATTAATGGCTGACTGAAGGGTTTCCATTTTGAAATGTGTATGTTGCATGTGATACTCATTGAAATGTTTTAGATTCAAGATGACCCGTACTCCATTGTCCTTTTTTGGTCGTATAAATATGTTTGAAATGAACTCTCCCGGGTCAGTGTCAAAGACTTTTTCAATTATCTTGCATCGTAAAAATCGTTCCAGTTCTGTGTTAATTTTTTGTTGCTCTTCGAATGAGAAAATCAGTGGTCTTGGAATGTGTCTCTGTTTAGGCTCACTGTCTAGTTCTACATTATAGCCTTTAATTGTTTGTAAAATCCAGTTATCGCGTGTCAGCCTATGCCAATTTGCTTTGTAAAGTTCTGTTTTGCCAGCCACAAAGTTTTCAGGTGTATTAATTAATTTGAACCCGAAGGTACCTACTGTAATCACATCCTCGTGTGTTGGTATGGACGTCTTTTGGCTTGCCCTTGTCTACAATACTGGACCAACTATTGAGGATAGTTATGCCTGATTAAGGTTCAAAGAAAGTAACACCTACTTATCAAGTTCTTTGAGTCTGGGAGTTCTAGAATCCAAGATGTGTACTCAGAGAAGTTTAAAATGTAAGTTCACAAGGCATTCTTATGGTAGAAATCAGAAACACTGGTTGTACTGAGATTTAAATAAAACAAAAAGAAAATGAAACAGTGTAAAAGTGCATTTGATGCATTAAAATTTATGAGTAATGTGATTAGAGACAGTGACTTTAAATAGATACTCATGAAGAGGCCAAGTGCAACTTTTTGTAGTGTGATGTGATCGTGAAATACATGTACAGACAAATAAACACTGAATACAATGAATTCAGACAATCATTTATACAATGAATTCAGACAATCATTTTAAGTGTGCACTGAAATATTTTGCTGTAAATATTTGATCAATTTTATATTCTTTGTAACTGATACTGATTATGATAAAAAAAAATATATATTAAGAATAACATTTTATCTTCATGATGATGATTATGATGAATAGTAGTATAAGGTAGACTGCTGGCAAGTTAGTCTTTGTATAAAGTATATGCCCCAAAAAAGGCATTTTGTAGTTTCTTTCTTAAAATGTTTTCGAAAAGAAAGGAATTTGGTAAGTTAGCATTTATAAGTAAAATAAGTAGTGCATTTCGCAATTTCTTTCTTAAAATATTTTCGAATGGAAAGGAGTTTTGTGATTGTCTTTAAGTTTTGTAATGATGTTTATAATGTAATTTTTGTATTGAGGTAATTCTTTTTATATGAAGTGCTAGTCTTTACAATATTGACTTTGTTCAAAATGAATTAATTTGCAGAGCAAATTTTTAAAGAGTATGCGGATGTGTGACAGGGTGATGTTTATGATGTAATTTTTTATATTATATATAATGTTTAAAATAAATATTCAAGATATAAATAAAGTTGTTATTATTATTATAGATACATTTAACATTTAGACAATGAGATTTATGTAAAGGTAATTAGTTATAAAGCATTAGCTTCAGGCTGATAGTAATTGATAAGTCTTTGAATGTGGGTTCCATACAGGTGTTACAAATTGATGCATATAATCTATGTCTACAATACTGGACCAACTATTGAGGATAGTTATGCCTGATTAAGGTTCAAAGGAAGTAACACCTACTTATCAAGTTCTTTGAGTCTGGGAGTTCTAGGTAGCAGAAACCATATTGGGATGAAAATTATGATTGATATGGGAATCTACATATCTATTGGATAATATTTCTAAAAGGGTGTGTTCATACATGAAAATCTTAGGGGCTGAGGAATGAATGAAAGAAGGGAGTTGAAGTTAGTTAGAGAAAAGAGGTAGTGATAGAAGGAAGTAGAGTTTGAAGGTTGACGGAAGAATATTAGTGAATAAATGCAAAGTTACAAATGATGGACATGGATGTTGAAATTAATGATCGAAAATAAATAGTAGAACACAGAAAACGAGTTGTATGTGTTAATTCCCCAAATGAGTAAGAACAGTCATAATATTAAAGAAACAAATTTGAGCCGGTTATAGTAATATGAGCTACAAGTTTCAAATGTCAAACTGATGCTGAAATATTAAGAAAGTAGGTCAGTAGGTCACATTCATGGTCACTGAAAGTCAGTTTTAAGAACGGTGTGCAAAACTGTATAATTATGTCATCCAAATTTCAAGGCTGTATCTTAAAAAACAAAAAAGTAGGTCAGTAGGTCAAGGTCACAGTCAAATGACCCCTACTTAAGGTCATCAGATAATTATAATAAACCCTTAGCCTGCTAAATTTCTAAAATGGACTGTTCCATCATTCAGTTTGGGCAATACCATTTATTATTCGAAGGGGTGTTCACTGAAAATTTACTAACTGAATAGCAACCAGTGCAGACCATGATCAGCCTGCACGGATGTGCAGGCTGATCATGGTCTGCACTGGTCGCAAAGGCAAAACCAATCGCCGCCAGCAGGCTAAGGGTTAAACAGTCCAGGAAATATGATCAGATAATTTTTGAAGTATTTTTTCCTATATAACTCATATAACAAGTGACCCCAGGTGGGGCCTCTTTTCACCCCAGGAGCATAATTTGAACAATCTTGGTAGAGGACCACTAGGCAATGCTACATACCAAATATCAAAGGCCTAGACCTTGAACTTTCAGACAAGAAGATTTTAAGTTTTTTTCCTATATAAGTCTATGTAAAACTTGGGACCACCAGGGCAGAGCCTCTTTTCAGCCAAGGGGCATAATTTGAACAAGTTTGGTAGAGGACCACAAGGCAATGATACATACCAAATATCAAAGGCCTAGGTCTTGTGGTTTCAGACAAGAAGATTTTTAACTTTTTTTCCCTATACAAGTCTATGTAAAACTTGGAACCCCCGGGGGGAGCCTCTTTTCACCCGAGGGGCATAATTTGAACAATCTATATAGAGGACCACTAGATGATGTCACATGCCAAATATCAAGGCTCTATGTCTTGTGGTTTTGGACAAGAAGACCACTAGATGATGCTACATACCAAATATCAATGCCCTATGATCTGTGGTTTTGGACAAAAAAGATTTTTAAGTTTTTCCTTTTGGTTGCCATGGCAACCAGAGTTCTGTATGGAATTCAAATCTTTGAACAATTTTGAAAGGAAGCCACCCAAGGATCATTCCTATGAAATTTGGTGTAATTCTACCCAGTGGTTTTGAAGAAGAAGATTTTTTTAGAAATTGTTGACGGACGACGGACAACTCACACCTTACAACGGACATTGAGCGGTCACAAAATATCAAGGCCTAGATCTTGTGGTTTTAGACAAGAAGAATTTTAATTTTTTAAAAATGTCTTCATGGAAGGCAGAGTTATGAACCAGACACAGAAAAAAAGCTCTGTTGGCCTTTGACCCCCAACTGCGACCTTCACCTTTGAGCCAGTGGTCCAGGCTTTTCGCATGACACATCGTCTCATCATGGGGAACATTTGTGCAAAGTAATATTAAATTTCCTTAATGAATGACAAACCAGACACAAAACAGACCCTGTTCATGCCATGTTAACATTTGACTGCTAAGTGTGACCTTGGCCTTTGAGCTAGGGGTCTGAAAGTTGTGCATGACACATCGTCTTATTATGGGGTACATTTGTGCCAAGTGATATTACAAGAGCTGTCAGGAGACAGCGCGCTTGCCTATTTCAATGCTGGATAGTGAAACTGGGCACATTTGAGGAAACTGGAGCTGTCACCAGTGTTTAATGACTTCAATGGTGGATGAAGATATTGCACAATAGCTTGAGTCTGTGTCAAAAATTTTAAGTAATAAGAGAGGTAAAGATAAAGTGTATCAAAACACAATATTAGTATAATTCTAAGCAAAAAGGGGGCATAATTCATAAAATATTGTTAGAGTTATGCACCTTGTGTCATATGATGTGGGTGCATGATGATGAAACAATACTTCAAGTTTGAATCAAGTGCATTTTGTAATAACTGAGATATAGTGAAAATGCATCAAAATTAACCTTAAATTTTAAGTAAAGGGGGCATTATTCAAGAAAAGTTGGTACCAGAATTATGCACCTTGTGTCATATGATGTGGGTGATGATGTTGAACAACTATTTTAAGTTTGAATCAAATCCATTCAGTAACAAGCAAATTCAATGAATTGGTATCCCCCGCCGAAAGGGTTTGTGTTGAGGAATGGCAAAAAAATATATCCGGCAAAAAGTTAAGGATGTTAATAAGAAGCAAATAATTTCATTAGTCAAAATCAATTTTAAGAGAAAACAAATGTTTGATTAAAGAGTACATAATAAATGTATGATACTTTGATCCTGACTAAAGAATTTATTTTGAATGGGATATGCTTACTGTAATAAGCTTAGCTTTTAAAATTAAATGCAGTTAATTGAAATGTGGGCTTGAAGTTTAACTGGAATGAAATACTGTCTTTGAGTGGTTTGGCACCAGGTGTTGTTGTTTAACATGTACATTTGAACTTAAAAGAACAGATGTCCTTAAGAGAATACAGGTAAGATATCTTGAACATGGCTGAGGGCAAGGTTTGTGCAGTCACAACTCAACATGTTGAAGGTTTGAATATAAAAAAAAAAAAATAAAAAAAAAAAAAAAGAATGGAAATATATATATGTATATATTTATTTTTTTAGGGGGTGGGGGTGCGAGGGAACGGGAGAGGAAACAAACTTTCACATGTTGATTATAAATATTGATGGAAAATTAAAAATGAAAAAAAAAGGGTAAAAGGGTGAAGTTGGGGGTGGGGGCAGAGGATGCATGATCAGTGGTGGGCATGACTGGGTGGAGGAGTGAGGTTGGGGAATGGTACAACTTGCATGTTGATAAATAATCATGGAAGGTTTGAAAAAAATCTAAAATAAGAAATGAAAAAAAAAAAAAGATTTTTTTTTGGGGGGGGGGGGGGGGGGGGAGGGGGAGGGGGTGTGACCAAGGCAAGTGGGTGACCAGGTGTGGGTGCGCAACTTCACATGTTTATAATAAATGTTCACAGAAAAGAATGGAAGAAATTTAATGAAATTCTACCAAATGGTAAGTTTGTTATGTACAAATATGTGGATTATTAGACAATTAAAGGGCAATAACTCTGAAGTTACAAAAGAAATCCATACAAAGTTGTTGTGCACAACCATATTATAGTGCTCTAAATTCTGTTAAAGTTTCATAGTTCAAGGTCAAATATATCAAAAGTTATGATGCAGAAATTGCCATATCTATAGATCTATAGTACCCTATATATAGTTAACACTAGAAACTTCTAAGGGCCATAACTCTGGTGTTACTTGGGCAATCTGTCTGAAACTTGATGGGCCCCATAACCTCATAGTGTTGAACATGAAGTTTGTTTGAAAAAAATCTAAAAAAAGGAATGAACTGTTTTTTTTTTTGTGTGTTTTTTTTTTTTGGGGGGGGGGGGGGGGGGGGGGGGTCGGTGGATCGGTGTGATCAAGGTAAGTGGGTGACCAGGTGTGGGTACACAACTTCACATGTTTACAATAAATTACAATAAATGTTCATGGAAAAGAATGAAAGAAATTTAATGAAATTCTACCAGATGGTATGTTTGTTATGTACAAATATGTGGATTTTTATACAATTAAAGGGCAATAACTCTTAATTTACAAATAAATCCAAATGAAATTGTGTGTACACAACCACATTATGGTGATCTAAATTCTGTTTAAGTTTCATAGTTCTAGGTCAAATATATCAAAAGTTATGATGCAGAAATTGCCATATTTATAGTACCCTATATAGTTAACACTAGAAACTTCTAAGGGCCATAAATCTGGTGTTACTTGGGCAATCTGACTGAAACTTGACAGGCCGCAAGAACTCATAGTGGTGAACAGGTATATGAAGTTTTAAATACATATTCCAAACCATTTCCTAGATATGGCTCTGGACAGACGGACAACGCCAAAACTATATCCCTCCGACTTTCGTCGGGGTATAATAACAGAGATAGAGTGAAAGAGAGAAAGTGCATCAAAACTTTAACTTGAAATTCTAAGTAAAAAGGGGGAATAATTCATGATAAATTTGTACCATAGTTATGCACCTTGTGTCATATGATGTGGGTGATGATGTTGAAAAATATTTAAGTAGGAATCAAATCCATTCAGTAATAACAGAGATAGAGTGAAAGTGCATCAAAACTTTAACCTGAAATTCTAAGTAAAAGGGGGGAATAATTCATAAAATATTTGTACCAGAGTTATGCAAATTCCTCATGTACCTATACAGGGCACTGAATTAATCCTGTACGACAAAAAAAGAGACTCATGAGCCCAGGGCAGCAACTTATCTTGTACCAGCTAAGACACTCATTTACCCAGTGCACTAAATTCATACTGTACCTACACAGAAACAAATGAGCCCAGTTCAAAAAAATCATCCTTACAGACACTTATGCACCAAATTCCTCCTGAAACAGTACAGACACTCATGCACCTGAGACACCAAATTCATCCTCTACAAGCACAGAAATTCATATGCACCCATGGCATGAAATTCTTCATGTATCAATATGGAAACTCATGCACCCAGAGCAACAAATTTATCCTGTACCAGTACAGACACTCACGTGCCAAAGGGAAAAAATAATCCTGTACAAGTTCAGACACTTATGCACCAAGGGCACCAAATTCGTTCTGTACCAGCACAGATGCTCATGCACCCACGGCACCAAATTCGTTCTGTACCAGCACAGATGCTCATGCACCCACGGCACCAAATTCATTCTGTACCAGCACAGATGCTCATGCACCCACGGCACAAAATTCATTCTGTACCAGCACAGAAGCTCATGCACCCACGGCACCAAATTCATTCTGTACCAGCACAGATGCTTGCCTCTGCAAAATGAAATGCATGAAGTCATGAATTTTTCATACTTTCAAGAATTGTTCATGAACTATTCTTGATAAGTTCTCACTTCATGAAGTTTTATTTAATATTCCTAAAATACTCTTGAACTATTTATGAAGAAAGTGAAGTCTGTAATTTTCACAATGTGTTATTTTCACAGTGCACTAGTTTAGGCGCAAAAATTGTAGGTCTTTCATTTTTGTTGTTCATAATTATTTGTAGCTGTAGTGTTGAAATGTTGTAGAAAGGAATAATATAGGGTATTGGGTGCTTCTTTATCTGTATTTTCATATTAATGGCAATAGTTATAAGATGACGCAATTGTCATCAGTTTTCACAATGTTGGTATCATATGTTTCATTACAAATAGAAAGGTACTGTAACTCACAAAGCTAGTATTTCATCACTTTTGTTGCAGTCATCACTTCCTTGATCAATACCTGTATCTGCAGGCAAACTGAAGCTTGGTATCTGACCACCATTTTCTTTGGCTGCGAAATCTCGCACAAATATATCAGGCAGTTCTTGGGTCAATATGTACCTCATGAAATATTCAAAAAATGCACATAATTTTGTCCATTAAGTTTCAAGCACTTTTCTTCACCTGACCTATTGACCTAAGATCATCAATATTAACATTCTGACCAAGATTCATTAAGATATGGTCATAAATGTGGCCTCTAAAGTGTTAACTAGCTTTTCCTTTGATTTGACCCGGTGACCTAGTTTTAGACCCTACATAACCCAGATTCAAACTGGACCTTGAAATCATCAAGATTAACGTTCTGACCAAGTTTCATGAAGATACAGTCATAAATGTTGCCTCTTCAGTGTTAAGAAGCTTTTCCTTTGATTTGACCTGGTGACCTAATTTTTGACCCCAGATAACCCAATATCAAACTTGTCTAAGATTTTATTGAGATTAACATTCTGACCAGGTTCATTAAGATTGGGCCAAGATGTTGAACTCTAGAGTGTTAACAAGCTTTTCCTTTGATTTGACCTGGTGACCTAGTTTTTGACCCCAGATGACCCAATATCGAATTCGTCCAAGATTTTGTTGAGGGTGACATTCTGACCAAGTTTCATTAAGATTGGGCCAAGATGTTGAACTCTAGAGTGTTAACAAGCTTTTCCTTTGATTTGACCTGGTGACCTATTTTTTGACCCAGATGACCCAATATCGAACTTATCCAAGATTTTATTAAGGGTAACATTCTGACCAAGTTTCATTAAGATTGGGCCAAAATTGTGACCTCTAGAATGTTAACAAGCTTTTCCTTTGATTTGACTTGGTGACCTAGTTTTTGACCCCAGATGACCCAATATCAAACTCTTTCAGGATTTTATTGAGGGTAACATTCTGAACAATTTTTCATTAAGATTGGGCCAAAACTGTGACCTCTAGAGTGTTAACAGTCAAAACTGCTGACGACCGATGACTGACGACGGACGACGACGGACACAGGGTGATCACAAAAGCTCACCTTGAGCACTTTGTGCTCAGGTGAGCTAAAAAATCATGAACTCTTTATGATGTACAGTTTCAAGAATTTTTATCATGAATGTTCATGAACTCTTCATGAACAAGAACTGTGAAAAATTTCATCAATAAATCCTGGATATTACCACTTCATGAAAAATTCATGAAATTGCCAGTGTTTCAGACTTCATGAACTCTTGATGAAATTGAGCTGTGCATGATATCATGAATATTTCATGCATATACCACTTCATGAACTGCATTTCATGCACTTTTTATGAATAAGTCATATTTTCTTCTTTAAGTATTCACGAAGTTCTCATAAACCATTCATGAAGTTACTTCATGAAGACTTCAAGAGAATGCAATTCAGTAAGCTAAGGACCTCAAACTGTCCTCAGAGAAAATAGGTCATTCTCTAATGACCTATTTTCTCTGAGGACAGTTTGATATTTGCTATTATAATAACCATTTAAAAGTTTTATGAAAAACCCATTTCTGAAGTTTCTTTCAAACTAATCTACTTGCAACATTCCTGCAATAAAAACATTTTCTTATATCAAAGGAATACATTCAAGAAATTTCTAGTTCTATATAAAAGTACTTGTATCTTTATGACCTCATTTAAGAAACTTAATTGACTTTCTTACACATAAAAAACTACAATCATTGCCCCTGATTTTGGCATCTACCCAGTTTAAAAACAGTTTTATTAAAATGTGATTTTAATTTTTTACTAAGTTTACCATAAAAACAAAGATGGTCCTGTATTTAATCGTTTAATAATTTGAGCCAAATTCAAGATTTATTAGAATGTGTAAGTGTAAATGTAATAAAAATTGAACTTGATGATATGTTTAAATATTAATCTGTAATATTTATCAAATTAAAAGCAAACAAATACTATAATTAAAGTGCCAGTCAGGGCTATTTGTATGAGTCAGTAGGAAATAAATAATTAATAAACAAATTAACTTTCAGTATTAGTTTAAATGAATGATTAAAGACGTATCCTGGAATAAGGACTGAAGCAAAGAGAATTTTCTAAAAATTTTCTTATATGATAAAATAAAAGTAACAGCCTCCATGCTAACATACACCACCATTTGGCATTTTTAACTAATCAAAGTACTGTAAGTACAGAATGGCTGGCTACTACAAAACCCTCAGGAAACACACTGAAAACCTGCAATATTTCAGATTTTGCAAACATCTCCAGAGTGTTTTGCTATGGGGTTGCAGTTTGATTCGGCAGTGTTCTCGGAACCTGACTTTTTCTGTTAGATATTAATCTTTGTTTTTTTTTCAAAGTCCCAAGTGAGAAGTATGTGCTGTTTGTCTCACTAATTATGTTGTCTGCAAAAAAAGTAAACACTATGGTTTTGTTTCAGCATTTATAGTCTGTAATATGCTTACACTACCTTTCTCACATTAATTAAGATGATTCCTCTTAACATACCCTATGCTCGCCTTAGTCTGGTTCCGAGAATGCTGCCCCATGAAACTGTAACCCGATAGCAGTGTATGTATGGATATGTACACATAAGCATAATTGTCTACAAAATATAGATGAAGCAAAACATATAGACGAGGACAAAATGAGCAATGAAAGGAACACACTCGGGCAACGTCTTGTAACTGTCAGTAGCAAACACACCACTGGCGATGCTGTACCTGTAACGTTATCCTTGGTCCCCACCATGGTTCCCAAGTCAACATTTAAAAGCCAAGTTGAGTCATTGACTTTAATATAGACTTACATATATATAAGTATTATGTAAAAAAAAAATCATATTAATATACCATGAACAACCAATCACATGATTAGAAAACTATCCAAAGGACAATGAACAATGTGTAAGTTGTAAGGGGTACAAACAAGAGAAGTATTACTGGTTAGAACATTGCAAACAAAAATGAGGTATTATAAAGAACAATTACCAAAAACTGAGGAACTAAAAAGAAAGAAGAAGTAAAGAATGTGAAAAAAATCCCTACATTGCAAAATTAATCCCCTGTTTATATATAAGCCCTAAGCTTTTACTCTTTAATTCTGGTAACAATTTTTCACATTTTGACATTGATGAATTAAGTCATGTTCATATATATATATATATAGTAGAGAGAATTTATACGAACTAAATCACCACCACAATATACAAGACCAATTACGGCAAAGCGCCTAGCAGTACAAACGAACACGCACATGCCACAGCAAGTCCACTAACCATAGGATTAGTTTCGATGCTGCTTTATATACGAGCCCGAATTGTACTACACATTCGTACTGGTTCAACATTTGCATATATATACTCAAATCTCTTTTTTCATGTCCCACAAATCAGTAGTGACATTTTAGTCTTTTTAACTGATTGGGACCTGAGAAGCTATATTTTCTCTCCCTGAAAGTTAACTGGATCTTGAGGATGCATTGAATATATAGAGATAGTTGGCATTAACCCAGTGGGCACAACAACGTTGAAACAACGTCAGACTTCAACGTTGAAATATAGTTGGATTTGAAAGGTGAAATGACGTTGAAATTTCAACGTTGAAACAACGTCAGGATATCAACCATATTTCAACGTTGAAATATGGTTGAAATCCTGACGGTTGGTCGTTGAAATATGGTTGAAATCCCGACGGTTTTTCAAATTTGAAATATGACGTATCTTAAAAGACATTTTTGTGATGCATTATAACGATGTCTTTATGACAAGAAAAAAATAAGGTATTAATGTCTGTTTTAAATGTGAATTCCAACCATAATCCAACGAATATAAAAGAACTGGTATTTTAGGCATTGTTTTTTTATTTATCTAGCACTTGTAATCAGCATGTATATTTTCTGATCTTTATTTCATAGATCTGTGATCGTCTTTTATCTAAATAACATAGTAAGTCCATTAATAGCTTGGTTCTCAAAATCTTCATCACGGCAAAACAACTGAACCTGGTATCACCTGAAATGTATTAAAGGATTTGAGTGTTTTACAATTATCATTTAAAATTTTCATGTAAATTAAATAAAAATGCAAAATCAGCGATGATGAATAAAGTGCTGTTAAAACAATTAATGGATGCATTTAAAATGTTATCAACATTTTCTGATTAAGCTATATCCCCTCCAAGTTTTTAAGTATGAGTCGATTTTAAAGAAAAAGGCAGATTAAGAAAATACTAATGATATTAAAGTACATACACGTCAGTCTTTTAAATATAATATTATTGATGAATATAATTACTAAGTTATAATAATGTTTAAAGTATTGTACTCACTTCCTCTGCACCATCCTTTTGTACATGATGTATAAACAGCTAGTTTAAAGGCCTACCTTCCGTACCCGGGGTAAATGGTTATCTCCTTAGCATGATCCATAATATTTTCTAATTATCACCTAATTATCAAGTAATTAATTGTAGCTTATGATAATCAGAACTCTAGTATACATTATCAAAAGCAAAAACATATGGCCTTTGCCTACAAACCACCACTATCAGATATCTAATTACAACAGGAGGTCCATCATGGCCAAATGATTTTATTTTTTGTACAAAACATGGGTGAGTTAAGTGAATAATCATAAAATCATAAAATATTGTCAATGAAATAGTAAGGGTTAGAGTAAATAATTACAAAATCAAATGGATGTCCTTGTAACAGTTGTGACACATATGAGTTCTTCCAGAATGAAATTTGAAAGTTAGTTCATTATGTAGTCACTCGTATACAATATTCAGGAGAATTGTCTTGTGTGTCTACTTCAGTTCTTCCAAACACAAATATGTGTGGTCGCATTTAATTTAATGAAGCCACACTAATTTTCTCTATCCGTATTGTTTGGTAACTTATTTCTCTAAGAAAAAAGAACCACTTGCAAGAGTTTCCAGCATTTAACATTGTCAAATGAAATTATAGATGCATTCTATACCTTAGCAGTGCATTTCTTAGTTATGAAAAGCATGTATTGACATTTATATCAGATAATAAATATGTTGCTATATTTTATCAGTGAATAAAATATAGGCAGGAGTTCGGACGCATAGTATTTAAATCATGAGTAAATAGTACGTAGCACGAGTGATTTAATAAATCGCATCCAACGATTGTCTATATTTTATTCTGTGATAAAATATATGAAAATATTTATTATTTTGATTCTAAAACATTTTTTTAGAAATATCTTGAATTATGTTGAACGCATCATTTCATTGTAATTTCCAAATACAGACTGTGATTGGATGCGCTTGTTTACATAAGTTTCATGTCGTAGGTCATACCTACCGAACGCATTACCCGTGGAGAAGCTAAGTATATTTTATCGTAGAATAAAGTATTGGATGGTTTCCCTATATGTTTGTATATACATCACAATACAATGTTGCAGGTCGTGTTAGAACATTGACAAAACAAAGTGGCTATATATTATATATCATGGAAGGGGTGATACAATTACAGGAAAATCTCACACATAACGCAGATGATTAATAGGCAAAAGATAACACTATTTTTTTTTAAACATTTGTAATATATGTACAAAAGTTATACATTTGTAATATATGTACAAAAGTTATAGCTGCTCGGAAACATTTTGTTGTTTTATTTTAGCAAATTGTTAGTGTTGTTTACACATGTGTAAAAGTTACATTCAACTATCACCGGCTGAGAACAGGGCCCATGCGACAAAATTTTCAAAACTATGTTAAATTGTGCTTTTGGCAAAATTAGGTTTCAACAATATTTCGTGAAATTTTAAAGAGATACTGACTTTAAAAATGTCATTTCAGAATCGAGATAATAAATATGTTCCTATATTTTATCGGTAAATAAAAAATGGCAAATCGTTTGGATGCAATTTATTATTTTTTATCTTAAACTTTATTTTATATCAGTTGTAGAGCTAAGTTATTACAAATCATTATATAAACTACTCTCGGTGACTGCTTCCTGAAGTTCTGACCAGTACTCGTGCCGAAAGAATGGATTGTGAAGGCCGCGGTCAAATTCCGCAGACAGGATTCAAACCTGCGACCTATGGGTTAGGAGTCCGACGCTCTACTCCTACACCACCGTGCCTTCCGGTGCGATTTATTAAATTACTCGTGCTGCGTACTCGGGATTTTATTACTACGCATCCGAACTCCTCTATTTTATTTACTGATAAAGTATAGGAACGTATTTATTATCTGTTAGTGATATAAATGTCTATAGTATCCATACATAATTTCAAGTTTCACAATGATACTGTTAAAAGCTGGAAACTCCTTTCTTGGAAAAAAAGTCAACGAATAAATCAAATGAAAAAGTTATCAAATTAGTTTTCATTTATGTGGCCATGCATATTTGTGTTTTGAAGAATAAGTATGCAAACAGTACAATTCTCCTGAATACTTTGTATGCCTACATAATGTACTTATTTTTAAACTTCATTCTGTATTAGAACTCATATGTGTCACTTTATTTTGAAATAAATATTCTAACTTTTACTATTTCGTTGACAATGTTTTATATTCCATTATTCACATAACTCGCCCATGTTTTGTACAAAAAATAAAATCATTTGGCCATGATGGACCTCCTGTTGTAATTAGATATCTGATAGTGGTGGTTTGTAGGCAAAGGCCATATGTTTTTGCTTTTGATAATGTATACTAGAGTTCTGCTTATCATAAGCTACAATTAATAACTTGATAATTAGGTGACAATTAGAAAATATTATGGATCATGCTAAGGAGATAACCATTTCCCCCGGGTACGGAAGGTAGGCCTTTAAACCTCTATCAGACTAACTGAATTAATGTGTAAACTAATACCAGGAAACAGGCGTGACTAATAGATAACATGTGTAGAGAGAGATGGACCTTTGGTTACCATGGTTACAAACATGTTATAAATTTTCCCAACAAATCCCAGTATAATCATCTCGAATATTTTAAAATGTATGGATATTATTATTAAAAGTAATTAAACCATTTCGAAAAGAGCTAGACAACGCCCAAATTACAATTTAACAATGAGGAACATTTTTCGGGAAGTGCAAAAATATCATCTACAAGTTCTAGTCCATTTTCATGAATTCTGGAATAAATACAATAAATATATTGTATTTTGAAAATACAATAAAAAATTTTTACCTGTCAGTTCTATAATGAACTAAGGAAATTATCAAACTTTTGAACCAAAATATCTATCTAATTTCATATTTTTTAACAGTTTAGATACATGTTCATTTTTTGCGTGGAAAATTAAGGTAGATTTCTTATACTACACAGGTATTTATAGATGCTATTTGAATTATGTTTTGTTTCAAACTAAAATAATCGGCAAGACAATGCATATATATATATAGTTTATATCTCTGACATTGGTCAGATATCAACGTTTTTTAAAGTTGAAACAACGTCGTAATTTCGACCATATTTCGACGTTGAAAGATCAACCTTATTTCAACGTTGAAACAACGTTGATTTTCAACAACATCTCTTCATTGAGAGTTCGACGTTGAATCAACGTTGGATCAACGTTGTTTTATGACCTGACCATATTTCAATGTTGAAATGACGTCGTGTGCCCGCTGGGAAGGGATATAGTTATATTCAGAACACATTCATTATTCTAGGCCCTATACTTTCTGAGCTATAAGCATCACAAACAAAAAATCCACTATTTTGGCTATTTCAGGGCATAATTGTAAAAGCTAAGTCTCAAGATAATGCTAAGTGTGCAGTCACATACGATAAGATCAGCAGGTTTCCTGAATTACATTCTATATTTTGCAGTCTTAATGAGCTAGGCACATAATTAGGTGAAAAAGTGCATCTTTTTACTATTTCAGGGGCCATAACTTTAAAAATAGGGGGTGGAGCTAGCCAAAAAATTAGAGGTGTGCAAGTTTATATCATGATAAAGACATAATTATGCAAGTTTTCAACCATTTATATTAAATACTTTTTGAGCTAGGTGCGTCATAATTTGAAAATGTACATTCTTGACTATTTCAGGGGCCATAACTCTAAAAATAGGGGGCAGACCCAAATGAAAAATAGGAGGTGTGCAAGTTCATATCATGATTAAGACTCATGCAAGGTTTCATGAATCTATATCAAATACTTTTTGAGCTATAGGCATGTCACAAGGTGAAAATGTGCATTTTTGACTATTTCAGGGGCCATAACTCTGAAAATAGGGGGCGGACCCAAACGAAAAATAGGAGGTGCGCAAGTTCATATCATGATTAAGACTCATGCAATGTTTCATGAATCTATATCAAATACTTTTTGAGCTAGGCGTGTCACAAGGTGAAAATGTGCATTTTTGACTTTTTCAGGGGCCATAACTCTGAAAATAGGGGGCGGAGCCAGATGAAAAATAGGAGGTGCACAAGTTCATATCATAATTAAGACTCATGCAAAGTTTCATGAATCAATATCAAATGCTTTTTGAGCTAGGCATGTCACAAGGTAAAAATGTGCATTTTTGACTATTTCAGGGGCCATAACTCTGAAAATAGGGGGCGGAGCTAGATGAAAAATAGGAGGTGCGCAAGTGCATATCATGATTAAGACTCATGCAAGGTTTCATGAATCAATATCAAATACTTTTTGAGCTAGGCGTGCCACAAGGTGAAAATGTGCATTTTTTACTATTTCAGGGGCCATAACTCTGAAAATAGGGGGTGGAGCCAGTCGAAATATAGGAGGTGCGCAAGTTCATATCATGATAAAGACTCATGCAAGGTTTCATCAATTTATATCAAATACTTTTCGAGCTAGGGGCATCACGAACTTCGGACGGACGGACGCATGCCCATACGATTCATGTATTAGGTGGTCATTCCATTGTTTGGAAACAACAGAATGACCACTTAAGGAACAAAATAAGTGGTTACGGAATGAATACAAAGGATTTCTATTGTCCTAGGCCACACCTCCTACCACCTAAGGTACCAATCGTATGAGCGGACGGACGGACAAGACCAAATCTATATGCCCCCACCACTTTCGTTTATACTCATTGGGGCAAATAATACAATATGGCGCCAACAACTGTGTAATATGCGCCATATTGTATAATTTGCCCTGATGAGTATAAACGAAAGCGGCAGGCAAATATAATGTTACTCATGTAATGTTGTTTATTTTTTCTTTATAATATACTTGATCCGGTACAGACTTTTGCATTTATATATATATATAGACTTACTATACCGCACTCTCTCTCTCTCTCTCTCTCTCTCTCTCTCTCTCTGTATATATATATATATATATAAAGACGCTCATTGCTTTTACTCATGATTTTTATAATGATATTTCACTTTTTAAAAAACAATTTTAGGGACATATATATATGTACCATAGATACCTGTGTATAATGTGCATCCATGTATTAGCAATTAGGAGTGACCTGTCGCTTTTATTTTTAGATTTGGATTTTCCGGACTGTTCCATTTATTAAATAAAGGGTTTGAAAGATATTTGACTTATTTAAAACTATAAATATATTTCAAATACTAAACAGATTGAAATTGCCTTGATAGCTCAGTTGGTAGATTGAGAAATCTTGCTAGTGATTCAACTTTTGTGATTAGGAAGCTGTGGGTTCGAATCCAACACAGGGCGATTTGTTTTATGATTGTATTTGTTTTATTTATATTTTTCATGTTTATTTTTTTTTTATTTCATTTTATTTCATCATTTCAATTTCATTTTTAATTTCATTCATACAATTTCAATACATTCAATACATTTCAAACACACGCGCCCAATGGAGCATCCTCACACTAGCTGGCTGCGTCGGTTTCCTCTGAATCAGTGTCATCAGCTAGTTGAATGACGAAGTTGTCAAGAGCTATGTCAACCATGTTGAATAATTCACAATTAAAAAGATATTTGAAGAACCTATGTTATATGCGAAAATATCAAAATGATACAAGTAATGCAATTCAAATACATCTTTAACATTATTATCATTTTAAATTGTATGTTACCAAAATATAAAATGAAAAACAAAAAATGAAAAAAAAATAAAATATTGATCTCCGTTGGAATTCGAACTCACAAAAGTTAGACTCTAGAGCTGCCACGCTTACCACTTCACCACGGCGTCCAATTGTCAAAGACGCAGTCATTTAAATATTTATTATAAAAATAAGTTATAAAAAGGTAGGGTACCCCTTTACTGAAGTGGTTTATTCCAGTAACCTTTCAAATCTATTAATAAAAGCGACAGGTCACTCCTAAATGCTAGTATAATATTCACCCCCAATTTTCGCCAAAAATCTGGGGAAAAAAAACTTTTTTGGTCAATTTTGAGGTAGACTGAAAATGAAAGTAGGATTTACATTGACACTGGTAATAAATTAACTCCGTGGTGGTGAGCGGAATTTAAGTCGTGTTGTACTATCAATTTGTTTTCATGAAAATAAAACCAACAAAATATTATATTATTCAATGTCTCTTTTTTAAAATATTTTTATGAATAAATAGAAAGCAATTTTCAATATCTTGGAATGGCATCTTTCAAAGTGACATCAACTTCTCAATTCAAACCAATAATAAAGGCATGATCATCCTTTGTTACAATCTGTTAATTTTTAGAGATCAAAATGGCCAGTGAATTATCTGCAATTAGTGTGATGCCTGGTATCAGTTTTGTTGTTCAAAGTTTGATTTCGGTTAAAGATAATAGTCGATCTTTTACTGGTATCATAAAATTTACGATTTTTCATATTTCTTTCTTCAAAATACTAGTAAGTTTATATAAAATTAATTTTGTTTGAATATGGAACTTAAAACAGCAACTGTAGTTTTTAGCCAAGACAATAAGCACAAAGAGTAGTTTCCCTTTACCAAAATGATAAAAATCGTAAACTAACTTGTTTTGGAGCTGAAAATCGTCTATACCTGTGTATGATACTCACCCACAATTCGGGGGTGGTCACAGGGGTCCAAAAACTGTGCAATTTATACATCAGTATCTAAGGTAACAAACACAACATCTATATTTCAATATGCCATACCCCCAAATTAATCAGGCTGAAAAGACTTGCACATTTTTGTATCAAGTTCAAATAAATTATGGTGAATTGAATGCCAAAGTAATAAATTCCTACAAATATATATACATATAATTAGCACAGTAATGTAGAAGTAAGGTAGAAGAAACATACAATGCATTACATCTTTTATAATGAGTTGCAAATAGCCTAACATAGAATATGGAAAAAATCTAACAGATTACGAAGCAAATTTGGTGTAAAATCTAAATGGAAACAAGAAATTATTCCTTAAATAAATTGCAATATCTTGATTCTTGTACTTATCAAGTGTGACTATTTATAAATAAAAGAACATTCTGTACTGTATTTAGGGGTATAAAATGACATTGTTTAAGGAGGTAGGTTACCTTCATATTTGTATGTGCGCATGTCCAACCGGAAGCTAACGTGACGATTTACGACGACGTTTACGACAAATTAAATGTGTTTGTATATTCATTCTTCTGAAAACAAATCATGAACCTGTCTCCGATCTGATACTTTATGGTTTAATAATGCAGAAATAATGAATCAATTGCCGCAGAAACGCTTCAAAACAATGTTGCCTTAAAATGACGTCATTGACGTCATGACGTTACGTGTCAGTTACCGCGCAAAATTAATAGATTTTATCTTGAAAGTACGTAATTCTGTGCATTTTCTTTATTTTAACTATCTTCAAATAACAAAAATTTGCTGAAATATTTGTTATGAATCTTTTGCTCTGAATAATCATCAATATTTTGCTTCTTTTATGTAGTTATATTGAAACGTTATGCGGATTGTAAGAAAATGGATGATGGTAACCAATGTTATTTGGAATATAGTTGGATGAAAGGTTACTTGTAACGGCCATTTTCAAATAAAAAATCTAGCAGTTTGATTTGTAATACTTATTTTTCAGGTTCCGTTGATAATTTGTTACTTATATACTGAAACTAAGATCTAAAATTGTTCAAATTTCAGTAGAAAAATGTGGTTCCTTGAATTTAATTGATGTTACCATGGAAACGAAGCCCGTGACCTATGTATCTAAATGTAAAATTCAAAAGCGTTGACACTGGTCTATTTAAGAAACACAGCTTCGGCTTTTTATTTTCATTTCAACAATATCCGTGAGAATAATAGCAGCATGCTGAATGATTTTTCCATGAAAAATGCCAGACGAGGGGTACTGCCGTATGTATTCTAAGCTGTGAAATTTGTTTGAATCAATGCAAATAACAAGAAAATATAACTTACGTTAGAAATAATATGTTTTAAAGCTACATTAACTAGAATGATAATCTTATTCAATAATTATTTATAAGAAATTACGACAAAAAGCAAGATATAAGCTATTTTAAACATCTCTGTTGCCATGGTTACTGTAAACGTTAAGAAAAATTGGGTACCATGTAAAGTGCTTGGTATTTTGCTTATAATATTTCCCAAATATTCTATGTTGGTCATTAACAGAATGACACTTAAGCCGTCGAAAACCCCTATTTTTATACATAGTTGTTTAAAAATGAGAGAAAATGCGTTACCATGGAAACACGAGCCCCGCGACATATACATTTAAAGCTTATATTAGAAAGCGTACGTGCATATTAGTAAAATTATCAATTATGCAGACTTCTACGGATATCAATGAAACTAAAATACACTGAAAAGTGTTAAATATCCGTATTTTCCTTCTTCTTTCAATATGAAATACCTTTAGAGGGTCATGTTCTTCAAACCTGGATAAAAATTGAATTTGAAGGGACAGAGACAAACGAAATTGATATTGTAGCAGGTAAAACTTCATATTACACGAAATACAAACAAACGCTGCGGTTCAACTAATTTGAATTTACCCTTGTAACAAGGTAACCTACCTCCTTAATGTCTGTTAGTGTCAGTATTTATTTCCAGATTTCTAACACCAAGAAAAATATAATATATTTTAAATCAGTAAATACATATTAATAATATTGTAATTCATTAGTTAGTGTAAGAACTTATGCTATTCTTCAATTAAAAATAAAAGTATTTCACAGTCTAAAAATAAACAGAAGTCCTAGGTAAAACTGATATACAAGATGGAACATACCGAAGAATATTCCTCTGGCCAATAATCGATAGCGGTCAGATTTTCTATATAGAAATAAGAAGGGCATGTACACATTTTACTTAATAACAATTAAAGTTACTAAAAATAGGAAACCTTAGGTGCAAAAATATTACCAAAGTTCAACATCTGATCCATCACGAGGTATTTTTAAATTAAATTTTATCTTTATTTTTGATTCATTCCTAACATGATTTTTAATGCTATCATTTCGTCATTTTTTCCCTTCTATTTTCCATAGAAAATGTGTAAAAATCTCATACCTGCGTTTCTTAAAGGCAATTTTTTGTATAAAACCTATGATATGAAAGCTTAGGTGCAAATGATTTCCTACTCTGTCAAATATCTAAGCTCTATGGCTTCTGGTTTTTGAGAATAAGATTTTTTAAGATTTTCCTATGTAATATCATGTGACCCCTGGGGCGGGGTCAATTTTGATCCCGGGGTCATGATTTGAACAAACTTGGTAGAGGTCCACTAGGCAATGCTTCACACCAAATATCTAAGCTCTAGGGCTTCTGGTTTTTGAGAAGAAGATTTTTAAAGTTTTTCCTTTCAGTTGCCATGGCAACCAGAGTTCTGCATGGAATTCAATTCTTTGAATAGTTTTTGTAGAGCTTCACCCAAGGAACATTCCTGTGAAGTTTGGATGAAATTGGCCTAGCGGTTTATGAGGAGATGTTGAAAGTAAAAAATTACAGACGACGGACGGTGAGTGATCCTAATAGCTCACCCTGAGCCTTTGGCTCTGGCTGGAACAACTGATACGGGGACTGGAAACCGGCATTTATCTTATCTTATGCTGTCGTCCAATCGAAGCGTATGCAGTAGGTTATTCTGCTATTACTCAAACACTTACGCCTTACAGTTTAACTCGTCCTTTCAGTGAAAATCTGGGAAAGCATTTGTTGAATTTTTTTGTTGAAAACAAAAGTTCTGCCATGAAATTATTGCCTGCATCTGTTTTTAAATGGAAAATATCTACATTAATGTTACTTTTCGCCCTGTGAAAATGGCTAAATCTAGACTTGTCTTACCCAGAGAGAAAGATGTCGTTTTTTACATGATATTTGCCTTGTTGATTCAGAGTATTTAGAACAAAAAAATAGGATATATTTTAATGAAAATAGCAAGTCAAAACTGTAAACTGTTGCCTGAAAATATTTGTTTATGATATTGCTCTGTTCTTCACCATTTAAATGCGTGTTAAACCTAGATGATTTTCTGCAGTTTTATCTAAAAGTTCGGAATACTAAATGTAACTTCGTTGTCGGCCTTTTTAAAAAAATATTGTTATTTTAATTTAAATACATTGTATTTTTCACACATCAGTTTTAAGATTAAATTTATTTAACTAATTTTTGGAGTTTAAACAGCAATTTCGTTTGAAACATTCCCTACGTTCAAGAAAAATGTTTGTTTCTGTATGTAGAAATCTGACATTATAAACAATAATTATAATTATGGCTCTACAAGATTAAGAAAAGTGTCAGCTTTCTGTTATTTTCCATTTTTTTTTATTCAAATCCAACAAAAATCGGCCCTTTGATAAAGGTTTGAAGTTACGTGGTAAAATATTTCTTCAGGGAAGTGAGCTCGAGTTAATTCATAATAATTAAGCATATCACCACATGCAGTCGCATGCTGTTTTTGCTTCAGAATCCCTTTAGATCAATCTCTGATCGTCTAATTATCGCCACTTAACATGTGACTGGTAAACCCTTTGAACAATAAGTGTTAGAGCTCCATGATTAACATGAGGTAATATGCTAATTACACGCTAATCGATAGTGGCGAAAACAAAATATCGATCGCTAACGACTGGTCGATATTTACAGGTATGGACGACAGCATAATACAGATAAATGTATTGATTTATACGGAGTTTCTACTCCCTGTATTAGACCTTCCTGGCTCTGGTGAGCTAAAAACTGACAATATTTAAATAACTCACATATAAAACATATTTTGAGATAGTAATTTGTTTTGATTTTGGAATAATGTTCTTCATAAGTATTAATTAAGAGTTTTTCAGCTCATTTGCATACTCATGAATATTAATTAAAATGTATCAAATATGTGTTTAAAATGTCCATTTAGTACACATATATCTGTTCTTAACCATTGATAAGAATCTTATCATTTTTATTAATGCCCAAGTAAAGCTTGTAAATATTCCATACATTAAGAATATAAGTAGTATCTAACACTTATTCAAATACCACTCCGGGAGAACTACGTTCTAACGTAAGTCATGTCTCAACGATATCATGTGACATATCTCAACGACTTCTGGTTACGGTATCGCTCAATATGACACGGCTTATATTATTTTCATATATATCAATTACTTTTATTATATTTACTTATGTCTTTACTTGTACATGTATTCAGATTCTAAAAGTAATCGCATAAATTTATTAAACCATTTAAATTTTAAAAACAGTTGTCTGTTATTTAGAAAATAGAAGCATTTTGCTATTTTCCAGAACAAAACAAATATACTACACTCAATCTGACTAAAGTACATCTCCTATTACGCTACGCATAGGATCTGAAAACGACCTATTCATTGCCTCGTTCTGACGGCCCTTTCACTAGCCAATCAGAGCCTAACTTACAACATCTTGCAAATCTACCTCTAGCATTGACTTTTGATATTTACAATTTTTATGTCGTATTGTATCAGATAGCCGGTTAGCTCAGTCGGTAGGCCACTTGCTTTGTAAGCGAGGGGTCCCGGGTTCGAGTCCTGGAATAACTGCATATTTTTCTTACTCTTTGACAATCGAACAAGTCGCCTGATTGGATAACATAAAAATAGCAATAATGGAAATCCAAAATATACAGAAGACGAATGTGAATGGGTCGTTCTCAGATCTTCGTTTAGAAGATCAAGTACTTTAGTCAGATTGTACTACACTTTTTCAACAGCAATACTTACCTGACAGTCAATGATCGATTAAAGGCAATGCCAGTTTTAATGTTAGAAATATATTACTGCAGCTGTTTTTTTTATAAACGAACAATATTTATTAAATATCATGTCCCTCACTCTAACCGATGTCTGTGACTGAAAATCAGATTTTGTTCAAAGTATGTACTAGTATTTTTTTATCCGTTTCTTTTATTATCGTTTGACAGTTTTACCAAGATATCTTACTAGCAATATGTACAAGGTGACTTTTTTATCATATACGTTCATTTCATATTTATCTTGGTATTTTCATTTTATATATTTTCCAAACACTTTAAAGAATTATTTGTTTTGCTTTTTATCAACAATGCCATCAATATTTGAGAATCGATCTAATTCAGTGCCCTTTCAATCGCCATAATAATGTTGCTTCATGACGTCAACATCAGACCGCGCTGACGTTCTGGTTACCCGGGGCCGTTATGGCGCCATTATGGATACATAAACAGAAGCCGTGATGACCGTTTTAAACGGCTTTTTGTTACTATTTATAGTAACGTATATAATAAGGAAAAATATTGCACAATCGCAGTCCATTGAAACTCAAATGAAATAATTTTAGATATGTAATAAGGAAAAACATTTCTTGCACGCCAGACTGGCGTTTCCGTCGACTTTACCCATGCCTGCAAAATCCATCTGGCACCCCCATGCGATGGGTCTCGTGCTGGTTATGACAACTTGCGCTGCTTTGATATTATATGGTATTGCATTTGTGAACTTAGACAATATCAGGTACCTTGAGACCTTCTCTTCGTCCTATTTACATGTAGTATTTTTGTCGGTCTGAAATACGTTATTTTACGGAAAGAACATACCGTTACGCTTTAAACGATAAAACTAAAGTGGAACTTTGTTATTGTGCTTCACTTGAGTGTAATGACGTCATTTTCCCGCGCTGTGGGTGCATGCTCTGTCATAAGAATGAGTACTGCAAATGAAGTATTTCTAATTGCTTTTAAATTTCTGTTGTTATTTGTAAAATACAGTATGCATCAAAAATAATCTGTCAGAATGAAACGCTTATTTTTGTACGATATGCAAGAAAAAATTCAGTTATGTGTTTACGAACTCGACAGAAATATCCGTCCTGAGGGCACTTGCGCCTTGTATGGTTACCAGTTATGACGTCTCAGATTTGCAGGACGTAATAATAATTATTATATGCGGACAAAATGAGCAATACGCCTGCACATGGTGTCGAAAACATTTGTTACGAAATAGCTAATTTATGTGGAAAGTTCTTGAAGTAATGCTTTACGATCCTGATTATCTGTACAGTACTGATTACCGGCGTACTATCTAATAAGTGTGAATGTATAAGCTATTTTGTAACATTAATGAAGCGTTCTACGTCTCTCCGAGACAATTAAAGATTTTAAGGTTCGTGGTGACGGGAAGCCCGAGGTGCCCTTCCGAACATTATTTCATATACGGACGAGCATCTTGGTAGAGCAAACGACCTTTTGCAAGCGTACTGGATGGATTTCTTACATGAAAATCCCACATCCAAAGCTAAAGTTCAAGCACATAGATGAAAAGGCAAGTGAATCGAAGTCAGCAACCATTGCGAACATAGATTGGACGGAAGAAATAAGTAATGATTTAATAAGATTACTGAAAAGCCAGAAAGGGACGCAGTAAAATACAAATCTGTCTGAGATTATAATAATTGCTTATCTTTGGATGACTTTCAATTTAAATAAAGAAAAAAAGGTGTTTCAGTAAAACGACAAAGTAAAAGAGATTCGAAGCACTGCACGACTTTTATGAATTATGTTTGGAAAAGAAAAGTAAAAGGGTGATGCAATATGCTGCATAAGTTTGGATTATCTTAGTAACTGCACAAGTTTCGAGAATTTAAAAAGGAAATTGGGAGATGAAAACTACGCAAAATACTAGCAATGAAATTTTAAGGAAATGCGCGTGTTTAAAAAGGACGAGAAAGAAAGACATTCAGTAAAGTTTAAAATAATATAATTGTTATGTTCTTCCAATTACAGTTGAACTTCAATGGCTCGAACTCGGATCTTTCGAACACCCGGGATCACTCGAACTCTTCGCCCGGTCCCGAATTTATTCCTTCTTTATTCTATATAGTTCTACCTCGGATCGCTCGAACTTCGATAATTCGAACTCTCGAACTCATTTGGTGGTCCTCTCGGCTTAATTACAGTGATAATTACATCTATTCAGTCAAACAGACAATTTTTGCCAGAATGGCTTGTGTTTAGAAAGTTTTTCACACTTCTGCCTGACATTCGCCAAGCTTCCACTTTAACCGGCGCGTGCGTAATTTTCACACGCTTACGTAATTAGCGTCAGTATACGACAAACAAATTAAACAAAGTGACTTTCGTTCACTGCAACGCTTTAATGGCCTTTGATTTATGCGAATAAAATTATTTAAAATGATTGAGCAATGTACATACTACGTCTGTCTTTATTTTTTTCTGCATAAAAACGCGAGATCCGACGTCAACTTTCATACTGCTTAAGCATGGCTGAACAACTTAGTAAAGGACCCGGATACGGGGGGATAGCTAAGTCGGCTACTGGAAAGAAATAAATGTGATAATATTTGTACTGGACTATGATTCAAAAAGATTTGTTATTCATGTCTTTCTATTTGATGCTGTCATCACCAAATTCTTATAATTATATTAGTGTTTTATTTTGTGTTTTTCCGTATCATGTCATGTTTGAAAATAAATAATTAAGCATATTTCAGTGTTCGTTTTTTATTTGTCATCGTATCATACTCACATTTAGGTACAATATGACAATATATTACGATGTAAGGTTTGTAACACATCATGCCCTCGAATTCCCAAATTCAAAATGGCTGCCATTTGGATGGCTCGAACAACGGAAAACTCGAACTAATTTCCACGGGACCCTCAAGTTCAAGCCATCGAAGTTCGACTGTATTAAAACCTTACAGGTTCTCTATCCGCCTTTAACGTAAAATGTAAACATTGCAATGCATAACATGTATACACTTTTTCAAAACTGACTGTAAGAGTAATGGTTCAGCTGAGCACCACTTTTGTGTAGGAGCCATCGACAATGCTTACAAGATTCCATGGAATTTGATATAAATGAAAGTATTTCTATAGCGAATACCTGAAGATACTTATTTCTATTGAAGAGCATTAGCCTTACATTTTAGTTTTCATGCTGAAATTGTATATGATTTTATTAATCCATTTCAAAGAATTTTACTCCAGCCTGTGTAATACTATAATGTGTATTATTATAACGACAAATACATTCGTCATACTGATTAAATTGTTGTATCTTGCCCAGACGTCATCCAGTCATTTATGAAAATGTGAAAGAAATGTTCTCAACGTAAAGATATGATGTACATAAGAATTTTCTACAAGTTCAAATGGTAATTATGATGCTGAGACTTTGCAACACTGTATGTGAGACGTTGTCACATAATGCCTGTTATCGTTGCGGCCTTGCAACATTTATGTAGCTTACGTAAGTGTATTTGAAACTAGTTCGTTGTATCTTGCAAAATGCTGCAAATAGCTAATATATCTTCCACACATCAAACTTATCTTTTCAGTTATGAAAACGTAGAATATATGCTTAATTACACATAATAAATGAATCAACAAGGTCATTCGAAGCGACACCGTAGCTTCATCGTTGAGGTATGTCACATGATATCGATGAGACTTGACTTACGTTGGAACGTAGTTCTCCTGGAGTGAATACTGCACAACGTAGTTCACACAGTTCAATCTTGTTCATAGTCTTTTCTCTATAAACAATACCAGAGGACATTGTTTTAAAAATGTCACAACTTTATTGTATTCGTTGCCATATACATTTCTACAGTTTGTATATAAAGAGCCTCGCATGCACATTCAAAATGCAAAAGCAAACCTGGTAGGATCGGTAGCATTTGCACATTGAAATGCCACATTTCATCTTGCAATCCACATTAGTATAATATGATATGTTACTTTGGGTATAATAGGAATACAGTCATACATGTCATCCGTGGTATCCTTTGTATGCAAACTTAGATGCATTATTTTACGCTGTCAATTCAAAGTTGTGAAGCTTAATTAGTATATGACCAGACTGGCATATATGTATAGCTATGATGGTCTGTCTGTATACACAGGATACACACGTGGTCAGTCAGTATAACACTGATACCCAAAATGGCCTGCATCTATACATAAGGTACCGATAGTTGTGAAGCTTAATTATTATATGACCAGACTGGCATATATGTATAGCTATGATGGTCTGTCTGTATACACAGGATACACACGTGGTCAGTCAGTATAACACTGATACCCAAAATGGCCTGCATCTATACATAAGGTACCGATAGTTGCCTCTTTATATGCCACGGACACCCAGAGTGTATTGGTATTTATCGCTTACCTGACCTGTATGTATATCCATGATACCCAGAGTGACCTGTATACCTTGGATACATTGGCGGTCTTTTTGTATACCAAAGATATCCGTATAAACATACATATATAGCCCTGATAGCCTGTATCTATACAATAAATACCACAAGAAGCCTGTTTGTACACCTAGGATACCCATAGTTTTCTGTATATATAACCAGGAAGACCTGTATATCCAGTATACCCAGAGTGGTCTTTATTTAAAACAAGTTTACAAAAAGCGGTACCCAGGATCCAATAGTGGCCTGTATAACCAAGAAGACCTGACAGTATACCAAGGATACCCAGATACACCTGCCTCTATACCTAGGGTACACCGGTGGCATGTATTTATACACAGAATATTTATATTGGTGACATTAAGTAAACGGTCAGGATGGCCTGTTTGTATACCCATGATACTCAAGGTGGCCTACCAAGGATGCACTCAGGTGACCTGTCTATATACCAACTATACTCAACGCATATACTGGCCTAGTGTATAGCAACGATGGTCTGCCTGCATACCCAGGTTTTTTTACCCAGAAAGGCTTACTGTATATGTAAAACCGGGATATCCATAGTTGCCAGTAAATACGGCCAAGATGACATGTACGATATCCAGACTAAGCAGAGTGGCATGGCTCTATACCTTGGATACATAGGTAACCTGTCTGTATACCAATGCCATCCAAAGTGACCTGAATGTATAGTCGTGATAACATGTCTATATACCCAATATACCCAGAATGGTGTGAATGTAAATCGAAGATACCCTTTGTAGCCTATATATACAACTGTATAGCCAGGATGACATGCCTGTATACCCAGACTATCCAGAGTTGCAAGGAAACTCGGTTGGACCTTCTGTATGTCCAGTCTTCAATACCCAGAATAGCCTTTCTGTACATTCAGTATATCAGTATTTGCCAGTATGTATACATGTGTAGCCAATATGACCTGTCTGTATGCACAGAATACACAAATAAGCCTTTCTGTATACACATGATAACCATAGTGACCTGTATGTATAGCCAAGGTACCCTTAGTGGACTGTATGCATAGCCAGGGTGGCTATACATGTATGCACAAAACACGCAGAGTGAATGATTATATAACTAAGATACCCATAGAGGAATGTACATGTATGTATACCCATGATAGTTTTCCTGTATAACTAGAATACCAATTTTATCTGTCTCTATATCCAGGCTACCTATTGTTGCATATATATATAGCCAGATTTTCCCTAGATGTCTGTATGTATAGCAAGAAGGACCAAGAGTTGGCGTGTCTGTAAACAAATGATACCAAAAATGGCCTGACTATATATCACTGATACACAGTTTGCATGTCTGTATCCTAAGAATATTCATAGTAGCCTGTATAACATTTTGAAATACTAGTAGCTGGTAGATATGTACCTAATAAAAAAGAAATGCCTTGCTATTGTGAAACCAAATACACAATTGTGCAAAAGATAACTATTGGGCAGAAGTTAACCCACCCCACCCACTTCAAGCAGAATCTACACATAAAACACATAAAAGTTGCATCTTCACGAAATGCCTACGTAGGTGTTATCCAGCCACATAATTATATGAAAATAATTGGTAAACTAATTTCATTTGTAGCTTATCATTATATTAGAAAAATATCAGAAACAAACCTGAGCTACTTTGATAGATATTTTAAATTACTTACCCCTACCCCATTGTATTATGGCAGTAGCTGACCAAAAGTAAGTGTGAAAAACTTTTTCTTGCAACTGAATCGCTCACCTGAGTAATATGAGCCACAAGTTTAAAATGGCAAACTGATGCTAAGATATTACAAAGTAGGTCAATAGGTCATATTCATGGTCACTGAAAGTCAGTTTTAAGATCAGTGTGCAAAGCTGCACCTGTCATCCAAATTTCAAGGCTGTATCTTAAAAAACAAGAAAGTAGGTCAGTAGGTCAAGGTCAGGGTCAGGTAACCACTAATCACTTGGGGTCATTAGGTAATCATAATTACATGGGTGCAAGTATAAAATTTTGAAAAACCTGAAAATATTGCTGGGGGCCAGGGGGCCGCATGGGCCCCTGGTGGGTCCAGGGCAAAGCTTTGAAATTTTTGTAATTTCAGAGTCATACAAATCATTTTTTGAGGTTCTACTAGGAGTGTATCAACACAGAGCATTTCATCTTAAAAATTCTAATACTCATGAATCTAGCAAGATATTAGATTATGTCACATATAACAATAACAAAATATTTCAAGAACATCTATACAAAGATTTTTATTTACTTTTTTATTAGAATGTCATTAATTCAAGTAACACATTTCTTTATAAATTAATTAATGACTGTGAAAATTTTCATCAACGTTTTGGCCACATTGCTTATCATATGGACAGTGACCCCACTGACATCAAGAAGACAACCATTTTTTTCCCTTATAAGAGTCTCAACTCCTCCTTTCACTCCCCTCATGATGCTACAGTTGTCCATCAAAACATTTACAACCTGTGTCCACTTTATTTCATAATCTAACAGAACACTTTCTATAGACTTCACAATTTCTGCAGCTGCAGCAACATTCTGAATTCTTGAACCTAAGTGGTTAAGTATAACTTTGTAGGCATAGGAAATAGAGATCAACATAATTGCACCTTACTAATCCTACCAGGTGTTCTGTATTACAAAAGTGATTCTCATGTGACATTTTGATACAAGCAAAACTGTATTATCTGCACTATAAAATACTTACAAGTATTTCATTTTATTACCGGCTTGTTAAAAGTTATTTTTTCACCATAAGTAAGTTGACAAAATCATAGGAATCAGGTTTTGAGGGGTAAATCAAATACATATGAATAAATCCTAAATGTTTTTGTTGTGCAAAAAAGTATCATATTGTGTCTTAAACCGTTTTCATTTTCCACTCATTTGTGTAATTGCAAGGGAAGTAAACTAATAGATATCTCTGCTTATAAGTTCTAGCCCAAGGCAAGAGTTGTCATTCTTTGTGGATCACAACTTTAAATTAAAGATTTAAACTTCTGTAACTGATATTAACAAAACTATCATAAATTTCACATTTGTGAAACCATTTTTGATTATGTCAAGGACTTGGAAATCAATATCTAGACTTAATTTAATGTGTTTCTATCATTGAAAATTTTAGGGTCTATCTCTAAACTTTGTTTGACTCTTCATCATAATACAGCACTATAATGTTAAGCACTTTGTCCATATTTCTATTAGTTGCCTCATCAATGTTCAGTGACACAAAATTGTCCTTATGAGTATTCACATATGCTGCACTGGTCCTGGATAATGTTGTTTTATCTAGTTGTTCCTTCTGAGAGAAGGAACACTTAGGGCCCGTAAGTCACACTTGACTGAGCAACTGACCTCCAAAGCTGTTGTCATTACAAGCTGGCCAATCAAACTCCGTGACCTTAGAAATAACCTCTAACGTTAAACTTATTGTTCCTTCTCTTGAGAACACTTAGGGCCGGTAAGTCACACTTGACTGAGCAAATGACATCGAAAGCTGTTGTAATTACAAGCTGGCCAATCAAACACTGTGACCTTAGAAATAACTTCTATGTTACACTTATTATTTCCTAATTGAGGCGACTCTCTGACTGAAACATAGGATGATTGATTGATTCTTTTATTTCCTCCATTCTTGAAGAGCATAACATATGTACAAACAGATCGACATATATCAGCAAACTTACATGTAAACAACAAAATAAATATTATCGTTACCTTCGAAACAACTTATTTCCAGCCGAGCTCATGGCAGGCATGATTTACCCTTCAAGCATCCAGTCTAGACTGATACTGTTGGAAACAGTACCAAATTAAAGTAAATCACCAAGCACTGAACACTAGTCGGGGAACCGGGAATCGATCCGGGTCTGGTAATCGAACGCAGATCACTGGCGTTGTAGTCCGGAAACTGCTAACCACTGCGCCACTGACTCCCTGATAAAATGGGAGGATACGGAATGTCAATAAGGTAGAATGGTCTTGTTCTTGTGTCCGATCCTGAGGTTCCGCACACTGATGACCGATATTTTAAACAGACATTGCAACCAAAATTTACAGGATGATAATTATATATTTATATAGATGTGCCCTAGAAGGAACTTTTGCTATGCTTTAACTTGTTATTTCCTAACTGAGGTGACTCTGACTGAACGCGCTCCGCGGATAACATAGGATGATTGATTGATTCTTTTATTTCCTCCATTCTTGAAGAGCATAACATATGTACAAACAGATAGACATATTATCAGCAAACTTACATGTAAACAACAAAATGAATATTATCATTACCTTCGAATGCATGGTCAATATGTGAAAACAAACCCCATTGCGACCCTCTAATTATGCGCAACAAATTCATGCAACATGCGGAAATGGATTGACCGGGTCAAATGTGTATAGCAAGTGTATTCTTATTGCCGTATTTACTCCACTGAAAGTGGTAACGTATTTACTTTGTTGTTGGATTCACAGTTTATTCTAGCACAAATACTTACTTGACATTTTTAGGCAGTATAAACAACATAGTTATTTTTCAAAATTTTAGTGTTTTTTTTTTGTATTTTGGTACAGAAATAAATGCACTCTTCGTGCAAAAGTAACGCCCCCAGGGGCGCTTAAAAATAAGTAAAGTTTCTTGTCGACGAAAGTCCCCACCTGGAATGGATGGAACAACTTATTTCCAGCTGAGCTCACGGCAGGCATCATTTACCTCCCCAGCATCCAGTCTAGACTGATACTGCTAGAAACAGTACCAAATTAAAGTAAATCACACAGCACTAAACACTAGTCGGGATATCAGCCGCAACCGTGAATCGATCCGGGTCCGGTAATCGAACGCGGATCGCTGGCATTGTAGTCCAAACTGCTAACTCCCTGGTTAAACGAGAGGATACGGAATGTCAATAAGGTAGAATGGTCTTCGTGTCCGATCCTGGGGTTCCGCACACTGATGACCAATTTTTTAACAGACACTGCAACCAAAATTTTACAAGGTGATCATTATATATTTATATAGATGTGCCCTAGAAGGAACTTTCGGTATGCTTTAACTTGTGCTACCTTGTCTTCAGCAAGTCATTTCACTAGATCTATGATGTCACCTGCCAGAGAGAACAGCAGACAATGTTCACTTACAACTGCTGTAGTAAGGATTCTCTCCTGCATTGACTCTACACGAGAATCCACAGCCAGGAAGTACCTGAAAAAGGATCATTGAAAAATCAAGCTGTGTTAAAAATGGTCCTATAAATCACCGAGTCTCAACGTAAGCGTTGACACCGAGTCTCAACGTAAGCGTTGACCGGTGGTTTAATTACGTGCGAGCAGGTCGCTTTTTGCGGTTGTTTTCACCAGTCAAGGTAATATTTTCCTTCGTAGTTTTTTCATTTATAAAGCTTTGTTATTAAGAATTGGCCGAGGATGACCTACAATGGACGCGCTTTGATGCTGATGTATTGAATTTGTCATATCATTAGTATTTTTTTCTAACATTCAGGAAATATTCACTAAAAAACACGTATTTGGATACCATATCGTAGTTTTCTCGCTTTAAATGGATAAATTACTATTAAAATGTCCTGTGATTTAGTTATACATGTACGATATACCCACTTTAACAGATCGGTCACCGTTATATGCAGTTTCAAAAATCACATAGCCCGGCAAAACCCGGCCGTCGGCGAAGGTGCTGTCTTACGTCCGAGTCGGCGGTACACCAAAATAAAATTGCATACATACGAGCTGGTGGAATTTATGAAAAACAATATTTTCAAGACTTTTCAGGATCTGACAGTGGACAAAATGCATTTTTATCGATATATAAACTACCATTTCATGTTTCTTCGTTGTGCACAGTCATTTAACGCATCATTGTGCACAGTCTTAGCGCATTTAGCAGGATTTTGTGACCGAATAGTAATGTGTTCTTCGCGATCGCCAGACTAGTATTTGCCCATGTGTCTACGCTAACAGTACAGTTAAAGCACAGTTGGCCCTATTAAAAGCTAAGTACATCTAGATACGCAACGTTTTTTCCCTCGTTTTTCTTTCACACTTTCCTTTTACATGTATATATATGTTGAAAAATGTTGCGTTTCTAGATGTTCTTAGTATATTAATAATAGTAACTATTGCTAGTAACGTGTGGGAGAAAAGTAATTGAAGTATACTTGACCCCTGTGGTTGACCTTTGTATTATAATACATAATAAGACACAACCTATTATTGAAAAGGAGTGTAAGTAAAACACGAGCTGCACGAGAAATGGAAATATAAATTAATGTATTGGAAAGTTTTAACGATCAAATGTAAGTATATACTTTGATACAACACTGTATACAAACTAATTCCATATAAATATACACGGCTACCCAAAGCACCCCTTAATACTCGATATGAATAATCGGCCTAAGTTCAACCATCGCGGTCAAGTTGCGACTACTATACTATATACAACCCAAAATTAAATGAATACACTGAATTCCTAAATGGAGAAATGTGTGCAGTTTAATTATGCACATATGCAGTCTAATTTACAGACTCTGTGAACCATCCTGACTAAAATTTGATTGTGCAATTTAAATTTCAGTTACTGTTTCATGCGGTGCTCATAGAATTATGGTACTTTATCGATTTAAAGAAATCACTTAATTTAAATGACTTTGTTTCCACCAAAACCTTTCAATGAAAATAGTTAATAGTTAAGTATCAAGCACTGGCATTAGTCGAGTGGCAGCTTTTGTTCCCAGTCATACTCACTTGTTTTATATAATATATATAAAAGTATACTTTTAGATGTTTTGCGTTTCAATGGCACGAAAAAATCTCAAATTTCTTATTAACCAAACACTTGATTTTGGTGAAATTAAATACAGGTTCATAATTAGGTCATACCAACACTGAAAGTAAATCAATTTTCTTTTTCTATAATTAAGAAAATTTATTTCTTTGTTCTACATAGATTTTACTCAATAGCTATCGAATAAAAGCTATTGAGTAACATCAAACATTCCATTGATCATTTACTGTTATATATAAGGCAATATCTACCTTTACTGCACGGGAAATTGCCACCAACATTCTGTACATTAGAAGTACATCCTTAGAATAAACAAGAGCTGTCACTAATGGTGACAAATGCCCCCACAGCGCCTTGACTTTTGACCTGATGACCTTGACCTTTGACCTGGTGACCCCAAAGTCGGTACGAGTCGTGTACTCAATAAGTACTATCAGCATGTGAAGTCTGAAGGTCTTTGGTGCAGTGGTTCGCGAGTAAAGTGCCTTCATGCAAAAAGTTAACGTTGTGACGAACGAACGAACGAACGAACGGACGGACAGTTGAAAACTAATATGCCTCCCTTCGGGGGCATAAAAATACTAACATATGAACATCTAGGGCCTACTTTATATCTGAAAAATTTTATACTCGGATCAATTTTCTAGAAGGGCTCTGGTCTGCCAGATTCAAGTGGGAGGTATCCGTGCTGGTACGAACGTTCAATGGGACAATTAAAAAACAAAACAAAAACAAAAACCTATACTCTAGACATCCTAGCGAATGGCTCTACTGCCACCTCCACACTCTTATGTAGATCTTATTTCAATCAAAATGTGATGTTGACCTCTTGTCGCGATCACACCCTCCATGTCATCCAATATTGATGACACAGCAGCGTCCACTTTCATGTTTATGCCTACATTTTTATCCATGGTAGATGACTGAAATAAAAATATCAAATGTGTCTATCAATTTAATTCAGAATTTAAAATATCTCTATCTGGCTTAAAAATGATCGCGTCACTGATGACGCATCATAGTGTGACAATGTCATAATTTATACCTAAAAGCATACGATTTATTTATTGTGGACACAGCTACTGTCCCCCGCCATAGGCCCCATCTAACGGTATCCTTGTGGTATAGCATTATTTAGTTACTATATAAATACTATACCATAAGGATCCGTTACATGGGGCCTGTGTCCCCCGCCACCCTTTAATTCATTCTTATTTAGTACAGGCTTCGAGTATAAAACCGACATATGTTAAAATGACTGTGCACAACGAAGAAACATGAAATGGTAGTTTATATATCGATAAAAATGCATTTTGTCCACTGTCAGATCCTGAAAAGTCTTGAAAATATCGTTTTTCATAAATTCCACCAGCTGGTACGTATGCATTTTTATTTTGGTGTACCGCCGACTCGGACGTAAGACAGCACCTTCGCCGACGGCCGGGTTTTGCCGGGCTATGTGATTTTTGAAACTGCATATAACGGTGACTGATCTGTTAAAGTGGGTATAGCGTACATGTATAACTAAATCACAGGACATTTTAATAGTAATTTATCCATTTAAAGCGAGAAAACTACGATATGGTATCCAAATACGTGTTTTTTAGTGAATATTTCCTGAATGTTAGAAAAAAATACTAATGACATGACAAATTCAATACATCAGCATCAAAGCGCGTCCATTGTAGGTCATCCTCGGCCAATTCTTAATAACAAAGCTTTATAAATGAAAAAACTATGAAGGAAAATATTACCTTGACTGGTGAAAACAACCGCAAAAAGCGACCTGCTCGCACGTAATTATACCACCGGTCAACGCTTACGTTGAGACTCGGTGTAAATAAGACCTCACATATTTTTACATTTTGATGTCTATCAGTTATGTTACAATGCAAACTAAAAATAAAATGTAAAATAATGAATTTTGAAGGTAAAATGAGCATGTACACATCTAATATTTTGGAAACCCTCCTCCTCCCCCACCCAAAAAAACTAAGCCCAGCTCTCTGAAAAAATTGGGCAGAGGTTCCCCATGGGCCATGCCAGCACATCTCATCCCCCAACCCTTTCACCCAAGCCATAAAAGTTTGGACACTAGAGAAGAAAAACAAGTGGGCGGGGTGACATTTGTACCCAAAACCTAACTAACCATTTGCTTCAACTACAATACAAAAAGACTGGAAAATAATGCAATAAAATGCACATACCCGATTAGTTTTTACAGTTTCCAAGTTTGTTTTTTTTTTTGTGGGTTTTATCCTTTGAATGATTCTTCACTGCCTTTTCTCCGACGACTGATACTTTATCGTTTTCCCATATACGGCTGGAAGGTCTGTTTTTTTTCAACCAACTGTCGTATTTGTTGCCAGACGAGTCCTTCTCATTCATCCAATCCCATCTCCACTTCATTTTTACACTCCTTGTCCAACTCTTTCATGTCCGTACCGTTGTAACAGCCCAGTTTTCCCCCAGTCAGTTCTTTCCCCGGGGAAAAAACTGACTAGTCAATTCTTTCCCCCGGGGAAAAAACTGACTAGTCAGTTTCTTTCCCCCCCCCCTGGTCAGTTTTTCCCCCCCCTTGGAATTAGTTTTCTGATAGGGGAAGAAACTATCTAGTTAGTCTGATTTTTCCCCGGGGAAAAAACTGACTAGTCACTTCTTTCCCCCTAGTAAAGTTTTCCCTTCAAGTACAGTTTCTTTCGGTATTGTTATTAGGTGTCTGTTCATTTTCCATTTAAATTTTAGATGAAATAGGTATTGTTTTCCACTTGAATAAACGAGTATGTTTCTTTTTTGTAACTTTAATCAAGGTTTTTTTTGTCAAATCAAAATTTTTAACTTCTGTTTGATTGCCATTACTATTTAATATCTGTCAGGAGCGGGGAAGAAATTGACCGGTCTGTTCTTTCCCCCCTAGCATGTACTTGACCTTTTTTTCTGACCTGTAAAGTGGGAGAAGAAATTGACTGGTCAGTTCTTTCCCCTTGCATATACTTGACCTATCAGGTGGGGGAAGAAATTGACCGGTCAGTTCTTTCCCCCTAGCCAGTACTTGACCTGTCAGATGGGGAGAAGAAATTGACCGGTCAGTTCTTTCCCCCTAGCATATACTTGACCTGTCAGGTGGGGGAAGAGATTGACCAGTCAGTTCTTTCCCCACTAGCATATACTTGACCTATCAGGAGGGGGAAGAAATTGACTGGTCAGTTCTTTCCCCACTAGCCAGTACTTGCTCTGTTAGGTGAAGGAAGAAATTGACTGGTCAGTTCTTTCCCCCCTAGCCAAAACTTGCTCTGTCAGGTGGGGGAAGAAATTAACTGGTCAGTTCTTTCCCCCCTAGCCAGTACTTGACCTGTCTGGTGGCGAAATGAATTTGACCAGTCAGTTCTTTCCCCACTAGCCAGTACTTGACCTATCAGGAGGGGGAAGAAATTGACCAGTCAGTTCTTTCCCCCCTAACCAGTTCTTCCTCTGTAAGGTGGGGGAAGAAACTGACCAGTCAGTTCTTTCCCCACTAGCAAGTACTTGCTCTGCTAGGTGGGGGAAGAAATTACCTGGTCAATTCTTTACCCCCTAGCCCATACTTGCTCTGTTAGGTGGGGGAAGAAATTGACTGGTCATTTCTTTCCCCCTAGCCAGTACTCGACCTGTCAGGTGGGGAGAAGAAATTGACCGGTCAGTTCTTTCCCCCCTAGCATATACGCGACCTGACAGGTGAGGGAAGAAATTGACTTGTCAGTTCTTTCCCCCCTAGCCAGTACTTGCTCTGTTAGGTGGGGGAAGAAATTGACTGGTCAGTTCTTTCCCCGCTAGCCAGTACTTGCTCTGTTAGGAGGGGGAAGAAACTGACTGGTCAGTTCTTTCCCCCTAGTACCTGTCAGGTGGGGAGAAGAAATTGACCGGTCAGTTCTTTCCCCCCTAGCATATACGCGACCTGACAGGTGAGGGAAGAAATTGACTAGTCAGTTCTTTCCCCCCTAGCCAGTACTTGCTCTGTTAGGTGGGGGGAAGAAATTGACTGGTCACTTCTTTCCCCCCTAGCCAGTACTTGCTCTGTTAGGAGGGGGAAGAAATTGATCAGTCAGTTCTTCCCCCACCCCCTCCCCACTAGCCAGTACTTGACCTATCATGTGGGGGAAGAAATTGGCCAGTCAGTTCTTTTCCCCCTAGCCAGTACTTGTTTTGTTAGGTGGGGGGTAGAAATTGACTGGTCAGTTCTTTCCCCCCTAGCCAGTACTTGACCTGTCTGGTGGCGAAATGAATTTGACCAGTCAGTTCTTTCCCCCCTAGCCAGTACTTGACCTATCAGGAGGGGGGAGAAATTGACCAGTCAGTTCTTTCCCCCCTAACCAGTACTTCCTCTGTAAGGTGGGGGAAGAAACTGACCAGTCAGTTCTTTCCCCACTAGCAAGTACTTGCTCTGCTAGGTGGGGGAAGAAATTAACTGGTCAATTCTTTTCCCTCCTAGCCCATACTTGCTCTGTTAGGTGGGGGAAGAAATTGACTGGTCATTTCTTTCCCCCTAGCCAGTACTCGACCTGTCAGGTGGGGAGAAGAAATTGACCGGTCAGTTCTTTCCCCCCTAGCATATACGCGACCTGACAGGTGAGGGAAGAAATTGACTAGTCAGTTCTTTCCCCCCTAGCCAGTACTTGCTCTGTTAGGTGGGGGAAGAAATTGACTGGTCAGTTCTTTCCCCGCTAGCCAGTACTTGCTCTGTTAGGAGGGGGAAGAAACTGACTGGTCAGTTCTTTCCCCCTAGCCAGTACTCGACCTGTCAGGTGGGGAGAAGAAATTGACCGGTCAGTTCTTCCCCCCCTAGCATATACGCGACCTGACAGGTGAGGGAAGAAATTGACTAGTCAGTTCTTTCCCCCCTAGCCAGTACTTGCTCTGTTAGGTGGGGGGAAGAAATTGACTGGTCACTTCTTTCCCTCCTAGCCAGTACTTGCTCTGTTAGGAGGGGGAAGAAATTGATCGGTCAGTTCTTCCCCCCACCCCCTCCCCACTAGCCAGTACTTGACCTATCATGTGGGGGAAGAAATTGGCCAGTCAGTTCTTTTCCCCCTAGCCAGTACTTGTTTTGTTAGGTGGGGGGGAAGAAATTGACTGGTCAGTTCTTTTCCCCCTAGCCAGTACTTGACCTGTCAGGTGGGGGAAGAAATTGACCAGTCAGTTCTTTCCCCCCTAGCCAGTACTTGACCTGTCAGGTGGGGGAAGAAATTGACCAGTCAGTTTTCTGCCCCCCCCCCCTCCCCACTAGCCAGTACTTGACCTATCATGTGGGGGAAGAAATTGGCCAGTCAGTTCTTTCCCCCCTAGCCAGTACTTGTTTTGTTAGGTGGGGGGGAAGAAATTGACTGGTCAGTTCTTTTCCCCCTAGCCAGTACTTGACCTGTCAGGTGGGGGAAGAAATTGACCAGTCAGTTCTTTCCCCCCTAGCCGGTACTTGACCTAACAGTAGAGGGAAGAAATTGGCTGGTCAGTTCTTTCTCCCTAACCAGTACTTGTCCTGTCAGGTGGGAGAAGAAATTGACCATTCAGTTCTTTCCCCGTAGCCAGTACTTGACCTTTCGGGTGGGAAGAAGAAATTGACTGGTCAGTTCTTTCCCCCTAGCATATACTTGACTATCAGGTGGGGGAAGAAATTGACCAGTCAGTTCTTTCCCCCTCGCCAGTACTTGAACTGTCAGGTGGAGAAAGAAATTGACAAGTCAGTTCTTTCCCCCCTAGCCAGGTCAAGTATTTGTTATCGGGGAAAGAACTGACTGGTCAATTTCTTCCCCCACCTAACAGAGCAACTACTGGCTAGGGGGAAAGAACTGACTGGTCAATTTCATTTCCCCACCCGACAGGTTAAGTACTGGCTAGGGGGGAAAGAACTGACTGGTCAATTTTTCCCCCACCTAACAGGTCAAGTACTGGCCAGGGGGGAAAGAACTGACTGGTCAATTTCTTCCCCCACCTGATAGTCAAGTACTGGCTCAGGGGGAAAGAACTGACCGGTCAATTTCTTCTCCCCACCTGACAGGTGAAGATTAGTCAATTTCATTTCCCCACCTTGCAGGTCAAGTACTGGCTAGGGGGGAAAGAACTGACTGGTCAATTTCTTCCCCAACCTAACAGAGCAACTACTGGCTAGGGGGGAAAGAACTGACTGGTCATTTTCATTTCCCCGCCTGACAGAGGAAGTACTGGACAGGGGGGAAAGAACTGACCGGTCAATTTCTTCCCCCCACCTAACAGAGCAAGTACTGGCTAGAGGGGAAAGAACTGACTGGTCAATTGCATTTCCCCACCCGACAAGTCAAGTACTGGCTAGTGGGGAAAGAACTGACCAGTCAATTTCTTCTCCCCACCTGACAGGTCAAGTACTGGCTAGGGAGGAAAAGAACTGACCAGCAGTAATTTCATTACCTTAGAAGAAATCAATTAAAAAAATAAAACAGAAATTAAAATAAGTTCATTTAAAAACATTTCTTTAATTTACACAAAATATGAAACATATTTCTTATTTTATATGAAATTTAAATGAAAACCGACTATCAGAAATAAAAAGCAGGCTAGTTAAGAATTATAAACCAAGAATAACCAGTTCCAATTCACTAACAGGGGAAATAATTGACTAGTCAGGAAAATTGATGAGGGGGGAAAGAATTGACTAGTTAATTTTTTCCCCCCATAAGAAAGATCAAGAGTAACCAGTTGCAACTGGGGGGGAAAAATTGACTAGGGGGGGAAAGAACTGACCAGTCAGTTTCTTCCCCGGGGAAAAAACTGACTAGTCTGTTCTTTCCCCCGGGGAAGAAACTGACTAGTCAATTTTTTCCCCGGGGAAAAAACTGACTGGGGAAAAAACTGACCGTTACACCGGGCCGTAGAAATTGCATATTGGATATTTTCGAACAAAATTTAATATTTTGCATTTTTGGATTTTTGAAGAGTGCGCGCACGAGAACGGTGTACGGAAAGTCGCAAAATGGTTGTTTCCCTTGCAACGAACAACAACTACTCCTGCATTTGTACCTCCGCGAATCGGTCAGTTTCTGTCTTCGTGGTCTCGCGTCCCCCTCCGCCCATTTTCTCGACGGATTTACACGATTTGGAAAAATGATCTCTTGGACCTTCAAAAAACCGGAAATCCAGTATAAACCGGAAAACTTGCACTCCTGTAATTAAACAGTCTAGGAAATATGATCTGATAATTTTTGAAGTATTTATTCCTATATAACTCATATAGCAAGTGACCCCCCCCAGGGTGGGACCTACTTTCACCCCAGAAGCATCATTTGAACAATCTTGTTAGACATCCACTAGGCAATGCTACATACCAAATATCAAAAGCTTAGGCCTTGAACTTTCATACAAGAAGATTTTTTTTCCCTATATGAGTCTATGTTAAATTTGGGACCCCCAGGGCAGGGCCTCTTTTCACCATAGGAGCATAATTTGAAAAAATTTTAGTAGAGGACTACAAGGCAATGCAACATACCAAATATCAAAAGCCTAAGGCCTTGCAGTTTCAGGCAAGAAGATTTTTAAAGTTTTTTCCTATATAAGTCTATGTAACACTTGAGACTCCCCAGGGCAGTGCCTCTTTTCACCACAGGGTTATAATTTGAACAATTTTGGTAGAGGACCTCAAGGCAATGTGAAATACCAAATATCAAAGGCCTAGGTCTTGTGGTTTTAGACAAGAAGATTTTTAAAGTTTTTTTCCAAAAAGTCCATGTAAAACTTGGGACCCCCGGGGTGGGGCCTCTTTTCATCCCAGGGGCACAATCTGAACAATCTTCATAGAGGACCATTAGATGATGTCACATGCCAAATACCAAGACTCTACACCTTGCGGTTTTGCACAAGAAGGTTTTTAAAAATTTTCCTTTCGGTTGCCATGGCAACCAGAGTTCTAAATGGAATTCAATTCTTTGAAAAATTTTGAAAGGGGACCACCCAAGGATCATTCCTGTGAAGTTTGATGTAATTCTGTCCAGTGGTTTTCAAGATTTTTTTAGAAAATATTGAGGACGCACGACCGACGACACATGACACACAACGGACATTGAGTGGTCACAAAAGCTCACCATGAGCCTTTGGCTCAGGTGAGCTAAAAATGCTTATATACATCCTTAATTTTAAAGACAATCTGACAGAAAAACTTCTGATTAACAATAAAAAAAATATCAGTAACAAATTGCCTATCTAACAGGGAGGTGTAAGGTCCTGAAGATGTTTCATTAGAATGAGTTGGACGGATATCAATATGATACCAACCCAATATAAAAGAAATGAGTTTTCAGTTATAAGTCTTCATTTTTATTTTTTTCATATGTCAATTCTGTTTGCTTGGCTTCAGCAGCTGTGAGTAGACTGAGCTTCATGTAACTTACCATAATTTTCTTTGTCTGTTCAATATTTTTGGTTTACATACTAAGATAAATATCTACTACTACACCAAACAATTATATAAAGAGATACTTGAAAATTCCAAGAAAAATGAAGGTCTCAAACTACAAACCATTTAAAACAAATAGTTTCATAAAAAAGGCTCTTTCCTTATTAACTGGTAAATCTTTTTTTACTAAAAGTACTTTTACCAGAAACGTCTGGTTTGCAGTTGTGGTCTCTTGATCAGTTTCTTACAGAGTCATTTTCATTTCATTTCATTTAGTGAAGATATTGAGCTGTAACTGTTTTTCTTCAACATTTTTTGTTGTTGGATTTTCAATGTCGCATCAACAAAATTATAGGTCATATGGTGGCTTTGATGGTGGAGGAAAACCCAAAGTGCCTCTCCGTGCATTATTTCATCACAAGGGGGCACCTGGGTAGAACCACAGACTTTCCACAAACCAGCTGGATGGCTTCCTCACATGAAGAATTCAACACCCCCAAGTGAGACTCGAATCCACATCAGTGAGAGGCAAGTGATTTAAAGCCATGGAGGCCCCCACTTCTTCTCCAAACCCCAGTCATCTGATACATGGTAAGTTTCCTATAACCCAAGTTTCATTTCATTGTATTTTATTTAGCTTATTGGGCTGACACTGGTTCTTCGATGTTATGAAATCCAGTCCTTGGTGTTAATATGCTTCCTTTAGATCAAGTTTCCATTCAATATATTGCAGACACTTTCTGTATCTAATTTGGTTATAAGAGACACTGACTAATTCAACCAGCCCAATATGAAATACCAACCTTCGTCTCACCAGAAGGTTTTTAGTCCGATCGATTCGTAACAGAAAATACCAAAATACTTCAGAAAATGGGAAAAGCACCAAATTTGGCACAGAATTTTATCAAAGCATAAGAAGAAATTTTTTCATGGGACCCAATTGATAACTGTCAAGATGGCCACTATGGTGGCCATTTAAAATGGCCGCCAAAACTCAATATCTACCGTACAAAATTCTAAAGAAAGTTCATTATATTAACATTCGTCCACAAAATGCACCAAAATTTAAATGTATATGATAAATATATCTTAAATTTGAATCAAAAGCACAGAATAACAATTTAAATGCTGTTATTTTCTTTCTGTTTCCATGGTAACGGCTAAAATAAAGCCTTTCAAACTCAGTCTTATATGATCATAGCGAAAACTTTCTCATTTTTTACATATTTTAAAGTTTTTTTGTTTGTTTTACTATATGAAGTTTGTATTATATTACTTGTATTCCCTGACAGCATATTAAAATTACTCTTAATCCCCAACCAGTGTTTAGCCAGAGGGGGCTTATGTTTTGCCCCCATTTGCATGTCAATCTGTCAGCCATGCGAAGTGAGATACTGCGATAACTTTAAAAGTAAACCAGATTTTTTCATGAAAACTGGTACATGGATAGATGGCAATGTGGAGAAGGCCAAAGTCATTTAAATTTATTACTTTGACAACAAAAAATGTTGCTATGGCAACAAATAGTCCAAGAATATGACAAAACCCGCATCCTGCAGTTTCTATGAAACTAAGAGATTGTTTCTTGGAAAGTTGTTAAAGACAGAAGAAAAAATTGATAAAATGATTGTTATTTTATATTATCCAATTGTACATATGTTTATTCATCTGTATGCTCGTCCATCATTCACAAATGGTGAATTCTTCAGTAACTTTAAAACGGCAAATTTCAAAGACTTATTCATGAAAACTTTTTATAGATCGTAGGCTATTTGGGGAAAATCAGCTCCTTTAACTTATTTTCTATATAAAATTGTGGTTCCTACAACATCAAATACGACATCTGCCCCTTTCAGTTTGGGATTAGTGATGGGCTAGTAGGATTAAATGAAACAACGTTCATAACTATGCACTCACTGTCTCAGTATCTGCATAATACGTTGATCTGATATTGATTATGCACTACTTACTGTGTTACAAAAAACAAGTAAGCTTGAAAATATTAAATTTGCTTTCACAGTCAAAATAGAGAAAAGTGGAAACACATATTAACTATTCTGTGATACATTTTACTCAGCAAAGTGAGCTGGTATCTGAAATATGGTACATGTCAGTTCACACAAGCACGAGATGGCACGAGATGGAAGATAATATCAGTTAACTTGTATAAGGCCTTGTAGAGCATTTCAGCACTTTTAACAAAATACATTTTCCTCGGTAGCCTTTTTCTAAGTTGTATGTGCATTTGAGGAGGACGAGACTGGTGCACGAGACAAGAACTATCAAAAGGGTTCAAATTTATCAAAGATACCTCTGGTCAGCCTCATTTATTTTGACTTGGAATCTTACAATGGATATTATACCTGACCCCATTTGTGCTTGACCTGATAGGCAACTTTTAGTATGTCCAAGAGGTGCAGCAAACGATGCAGGAATGCATGCTATAGACCTACTCTTTGCGTGAACAAATGCTTGTGAGCCTCATTGACATTGGCTACTTGACATTTGATCAGTTTAAGAGAAAAAAATAAGAATTGAGAATAATGCTGTGTATGGAGGCATAGTTCTGCATCCACTTAAGCAGATAGTTTTCGCAAAATTTCGTACAATTTTCGTGAAAATTTTAAGACTTTTCATGAAAAGAAACTCTTGTTCTAAGTGAAACATTATCACAAAAGTGCCATCTGCAGTATACGATAACAGATATGGAATGAACAGAAATAATAAAGGGAGTTAAAAAAATACGTTGGCTTAGTAACCCATATGATTCTTATAATTATATAAGTTTAAGACACTCTTATAAAACTTTTATGATTATCATATGCAGAATTATGCCACCATAGCTGTGAAATTAAAAAAAACTGGTCAAAGTTTCTCAAAATGATTTTTTTTTGCCTCGCACATAGAAAGCCCATGTCTTGTCACAACCTGTGAAGACAAAGCCGTACTCTAAGCTTTCATGAAAACAAAAAATATTCACTTCAAATCTTAGAGTGACAGATCAAAACAGAAGCTTTGGGAAAATTGCAATCTATTTTCGCGACTCAGAATGCCACAAATTTTGCAAATGTAAAATCTTTGACAACAATTGCATGTTGCATTAATACAATCAGGCAACAAGCTGTCACTAGATGTGCATTAAATGCCCTGCCAACAATAGACGCCTCAAGTCTATTTGTCTGTAGATTCATGTTCAATACTGTTGTCATTTTAAACATTTTTGATATGTCATTTGCCATTATTTATTTAATTCTAGCTCTCATAAATGCATTCCGATTTTTCTTCTGCTTAATAGCAAATCTAAAACAAGGGAAGACAACTTTTTCACTTTGTTAGAAGTACAGTGTCTTTAATAATACAATATGTTTAAATTTATTCAAACAAGTGATATTAACTGATTATAGTAGTGTATACATCAGCATTATATATGATATTAGTTATTTCCTAAAAACATGTACATGTATGGTGGCCATCTTGGATTTTTCGGCTATATTGGATTTTTTGGAGTGGGTCTCATGCTCATTTTTTTTTTGCTTTGCCCTAAAGTAGTTATGTACCAAGTTTTGTGCTTTTCCCATTTTCTGAAGTATTTTTACACCATTTTACTGGACTATTCATTTCAATATCTCTATCAACTATGACTTGAGTTACTGAGAGGACATAATGAGTTTGATCATGTGCGGAACCAGCCAATTTTCTCAGGGGGGTCCAACGGGAACCCTTACTATGAAAAACGTGTCTTTATACACTAAATAATTTGATGTGATTTTTTAGCTCACCTGAGCCTAAAACTCAGAATGAGCTATTGTGATCACTCACCATCCGTCCATCTGTCCGTCCACACTTTCCTTTGAACAACATCTCCTCCTAAACCGCCAAGCCAATTTTGATGAAACTTCACAGGGATGATCCTTGGATGGTCTTCTTTAAAAACTGTTCAAAGAATTAAATTCCGTACAGAACTCTGGTTGCCACGGCAACCAAAAGGAAAAACTTTAAAAATCTTCTTATTCAAAACCACAAGGCCTAGGGCCTTGATATTTGGTATGTAGAATCATCTAGTGGGCCTCTACCAAGATTGTTCAAATTATCCCCCTAGGGTCAAATATGGCCCCACCCTATGGGTCATATGGTTTATATAGACTTATATAAGGAAAAACTTTGAAAATCTTCTTGTCCAAAACCGTAAGGCCTAGGGCTTTGATATTTAGTATGTAGCATCATCTAGTGGGCCTCTACAAAGATTGTTCAAATTATCCTCCTACAATATAATATGGCCCCGCTCTGGGGGATCACATTGTTTCTATAGACTTATATAGGCAAAAACTTTGAAAATCTTCTTGTCAAAAACAAAAGGGCCCAGGGCTTTGATATTTGGTATGTAGCATCATATAGTGGGCCTCTACCAAGATTGTTCAAACAAACCCTGTAGGATGAAATATGGCCCCGCCGAGGGGTCACATCGTTTATATAGACTTGTATAGGAAAAAAACTTTAAAAATCTTCTTGTCTGAAACCACAAGACCTATAGGCTTTTGATATTTGGTATGTAGCATTGCTGTGTGGTCCGCTACCAAGATTGTTCAAATTATTACCCTGGGGTTCCCTAGTTTTTAACACAATAGACATAATAGGAACTAGAAATGTGTCCATGGGACACAGATGCCCCCACTACATGACATTAGTCAGGGGCCAGAATTCCTACAATACTGAATGAATCCAGATGCGAAACCCCAGGTGCACAACTACATATGCTGACCAACATTCCTGTAAACTTTGGTGATTCTAGGTCAAATACTTTTGGGGCTATGCACGACACAACATTAAAATGACCAATTTTTTACGAAGTCAGGGGCCATAACTCCTACATGACTGGATGAATCTGGACGCGAAACCCCAGGTGCACAACTACACATGCTGACCAACATGCCTGTAAAGTTTTGTGACTCTAGGTCATATACTTTTGGAGCTAGGCACGACACAACATTAAAATGACCAATTTTTACAAAGTCAGGGGCCATAACTTCTACATGTCTGAATGAATCCGGACGCGAAACCCCAGGTGCACAACTACACACGCTGACCAACATTCCTGTAAACTTTGGTGATTCTAGGTCAAATACTTTTGGAGCTATGCGTGACACAACATTAAAATGACCAATTTTTTACTAAGTCAGGGGCCATAACTCCTATATGTCTGGATGAATCCAGACGCGAAACCCCAGGTGCACAACTGCACATGCTGACTAACATGCCTGTAAAGTTTTGTGACTCTAGGTCATATACTTTTGGAGCTAGGCACGACACAACATTAAAATGACCAATTTTTACAAAGTCAGGGGCCATAACTTCTACATGACTGAATGGATCCGGACGCGAAACCCCAGGTGCACAACTACACATGCTGACCAACATTCTTGTAAAGTTTTGTGACTCTACGTCAAATACTTTCAGAGCTACGCGCGACACAACATTTTCGGAAGGACGGACGGACGGACGTACGGAAGGACGGACGGACAAGAGCAAATCTATATGCCCCCCCCAAAGTGGGGGCATAAAAAACTTTAAAAATCTTCTTGCCTGAAAGTGCAAGGCCTATGCTTTTGATATTTGGTATGTTGCATTGCCTAGTGGTCTACTACCAAAATTGTTCGAATTATGCCCCTGGGGTGAAAAGAGGCCCCGCCCCAGGGGTCACTTGATATATGAGTTGTATAGGAAAAAATACTTCAAAAATGATCAGATCATATTTCCTAGACTGTTTAATTATATTTACCTGATGATCCCAAGTGATGAGGGTCACCCAACTGTGACCTTAACCTACTGACCTACTTTCTTGTTTTTTAAGTTAAAGCCTTGAAATTTGGACGACATGTACAGTTTTGCATACCGATCTTCAAACTGACTTTCAGTGACCATGAATGTGACTACTGACCTACTTTCTTTTTTTAAGATACAGCCTTGAAATTTCGAAGACATGTACAGTTTTGCACACTTATCTTAAAACTGACTTTCAGTGACTGTGAACATGACCTACTTTCTTGTTTTTTAAGCTTTAGCAAAGAGTTCAAGCAAGCAACTTAACTCAGGTGAGCGATATAGGGCCATCATGGCCCTCTTGTGTGGATGTTAGCTGTTTACAAGTACAGGGTTGTCAATAAGGTTTTGTTGAACAGGCTGATGCCTCACCAGAAAATTTTGAAATTTAGCGCTTCATTTCCTGCATTCTGGGGCATTTTAGGAGCATTTAAGAACACCTTTTCCACTGCAATTTTATATATAACATACCCCTTATTTTCAAATTTTTATGAGCTCACCTGCTAAAATTTGGGGAAATAATAAAATTAAGTTTTTCTTTATTTCTTTGAGATAATTAACATAAATATGAATTATGTTGGTGTCGTATGTAGCAGCAGCCACATACATTATGAATGCGGTCCTAATGCTGCCTTTTTGAAAAACTATTTTCTTTCCTTCTTCTCTTTTTTCCTTTTTTAAGGATTTTCCAGCAGAGCCCTGAACCCCACCCCCACCACCCACCCACTAGATCCACACATGTTGATGCTGGCTATAAGCGCTTCATCTCGCCTGCCCTGAGTGCCATAGGGCACTCTAATAAATTTTGAAACTAGTTAAAAACATTAAATGCAGTTAGAGTCTGTGTATTACTTGGGTCATTTGCTTAGTGTACAACTCCAGGTACTGTGATACTAAACCTTCATGATTAACTTTAGCATTTCTTTCTTTGTTTTCCTTTTTCTCTCCTGCAAAGTTTCATATCAAATGGTGCATCTGCAGACAATTTCCATTGCGCTGAAATTTGGTCTTTATCAATAATTCATAGCAGCAATGAACAAACATGAAAATAAATCATTAAGATTAAATATTGCAACAAAAATATTTGCAAACCTTCTAATCAATACAAGCAACTAAATATGGTCTCTTTTTAAAATTTTGAAATACAAATTAAACATAAAAATAAATGAAAAATGTTGTCAAAATTTCTCACTATTTGATCATACATCAATTAAAATTCTAACTTAATAACAGAATAATTACTTCTCTCCCTAAAGCTCGCATTCACACTACTGCTTAGAAATTTTCTGGCTGAATTAACAACTTCAAATTTGTATCATTTGTTTGGGGTCTTAAACACATTTCAAGTTGTGTTTCTGAGAGAAATTCAATAGCAACTACCTTCTCTAACCTGCTCAATTCAGTTTTGCTTCAATACCTGAGAACTTCTCCACATGGAACTGTGGTAGAAGAAGAAAATTATAATTTTATGAGAAACCATCACAGACAACACAATCACACTCCACTGGAGAACCACCTGCTGTAAACCATAAACCTCATCTAAACCCAAACCAGTTTTGTTCTGATGGTAGGTGCTACCAAAGCACATTACACCAAGCTACAAATAAATTTAAAAAAAATATAACTGATGTTTTTTAATGGTCTGATATTGTCATTCAGAGCAAAAAGTGGTCAACTGCATTCACATCAAGATAACCTTGTAAATAAAACTCCAACTTTAATTGATGTAATTTCAACAAACTCCAAAAGACTTCTCTGCAATACTGTAAACTTAAGTTGTGGTTTAATTGACTGTCATCATGTAATAGCTACATCATTGAGAGAGCAATGCCAGTCTGTTTCTAAAAAGAAAGTCACTTTCAGAAGCCGTAAAGACTTTGATGCTGATCAATTTAATCAAGACTTGTCACAAGTACCTTTTCATGTAGCACACGTGTTTGATGATGTTGATGACATTTACTGGGTACATGAATTGTTATTGAAACAAGTAGTTGATGAACATGCCCCAACTAAACAGAAAGTACCAAAACGAAACCCTCCCCCATATATGAACTCCCACTATAGGAAAATTATTTATAAAACCAGACAAGCTAAAAATATATATCTCAAGAAAAAAACAACTGAAAACTGAAAAAATTATACAAAACTAAGAAATTTAAAAACAAAAATAAAATGTGAATCTATAACGGTTTATTTTAGGGAAAGGTGTGGTGGTGGCTCAAAGTCAAAAGACTTCTGGCCAACTATCAAGCCTTTTTTATCTCAAAAATCAGTCATGAAATCTGACAGTCAAATCATCCTTAAAGATCAAGAATAAAATAAACTTATATCTGATCAAAACTTAGTTGTTAACAAAATGAATTCCTTTTATGTAAATATTGCAAGAAACATTGGTATTGATAACAATACCCTTGTAAATAAGGACCATCCTAGTATAAAGGCAATAAATGATAATATAAATACACATAATTTCAATTTTTCCAAGGTTACTGAGAAAGAAATTGCAACCTGTATTAAAAAATTAGACTGTAAAAAAAGCGACTGGAGTTGATGGTATACCCCCCCAAAATAATTAAGGCCGGAAGTCCCAGTCTCACCTCCCCAATCACTTCTATTGCAAATACAATTATAATTAAAGGAGAATTCCCCACAAAGTTAAAACAAGCTCAAGTAAAAAAGATGACCCTTTTGTTGAAAAAAACTACAGACCCGTTAGCATCCTACCCACACCATCCAAATTGTATGAAAGAATAATAAGTAACCAGTTAACAAATAGAAGTCAAAGAGTTAAAATCAATAATGTTAAAAGTGACTGGTTAGAAATCATTAAAGGAGTGGCCCAAGGATCGATTTTAGGACCTCTTATTTTTAATATTTTTATAAATGACATTTTTTATTTTGTTCAGCAATGTACTCTATATAATTATGCAGATGACAATACTCTGTCCTTCAGTCATGCAGATCCAAACACCTTCAAATACACCTTAGAAACAGAAAGTAAATCCTTAATAAACTGGTTTGACATCAACCATATGCAGGCAAATCCAGAAAAATTTCAGTCTATATGTGTAGGAAGCAAAACAAATAAGTTAATAAAATCCTTTCAAATTGATCAAAATAAAATCATGTGTGAAGATGAAGTTAAACTTTTAGGAATAAATATAGATTACCTCTTAAATTTTGACAGTCAAGTTACTAATTTATGTCAGAAGGCAGCAAAACAACTAAATGTCCTGCAAAAGTTTAGTAAATTTTTAAATTTTGATACTAAATTAGTTATTTTCAAAACTTTTATCAAATCCAACTTTAATTACTATCCGTTAATTTGGCATTTCTATAGCAAAAGTAACACAGAAAAAATGGAAAAAATTCAATATAGAGCTCTTAGGATTATTTTTGATGATTTTTCTTCCTCATATGACACATTACTAAATAAAGTTAATATGACATCACTTCATTTAGGTAGGCTCAGAACTATTGCCACTGAAACATTTAAATTAATTCACAACATGTCACCAGAAAATTTAAGATCTCTAATAAATGTCAAAGATTCTTTTTATAATTTCTGGTATGTAAATATGTTAGAAGTCCCCAGGGTGAAGACTATGGCAAAAATACATTTAGGTTTGAGGCTGTCAGGGTGTGGAACAGTCTGCCAAATGAAATCAGGACCACTGATAACTACAAGGAATTTGTCAGACTGATCCACACCTGGACTGGCCCCAAATGCAAATGTGCCATGTGTTTTTAGTTTTGCTTTATTTGCTTCCCCTGTGTGTCTTAGGTTTTTTGTTTGTTTTTCTGTTGTTTTTTTTTTGTAGTTTGCTTGCTTTGTCATCTGTAATGCATGTATTGTATAATACCAATGGTTTTTAATGTAACTTCTAGTTCTGTGTGTGTAACCCTTGTTTTCTTTTTTTTAGTTTTAGTTACAGAATGCTACATGCTGGTGATGCAAATGTTTTCCTCAGCTGCTTTAAGTAGTTTTAAATGCCTGTTGTAAAATGTGACTCTTCTTATTAATTTTTGTGTAGTGTCAGCTAATCTTTTTTATGTTGCTTTAAATGTGTTCCAATCTGTATGTGGTAAATTGCTTTCTTTTTCCTTTTATTTGCTAGTACCTATGTGCTTTTTTGTTTTAATGTGCTGTAACATGTATGTGATAATTTGTGATTTGTTTCTCAGTTGCTTTATTTGCTTTAATGTGCTTTAACATGTATGCTTTTTACTACAGCTGTTTTACTTATGTTGGGCTTATTTACATGTGTTTGTCGGAAAATAGCTTTAAGCTAGTGTTATATGTTTTATACTTATCCCATGTTAAATAGAACTTCTTATATCTTGTATCTCTTGTATCTAGCTTTAAACAAGAGGGCCATTGACCCTAAAGCACTCACCTGTGTACTAGGCTTCAAGCATGTTTGTGTAACGTAATGGTACAAGTACAAAGTTATGTTTCTTCTATGTTAGCCTATATTATATACATGTCACACACATTTTTGAACTTAGGGCAATAATTTGAACAATTATGGTAGATAGTACAACTCTGATATCACATGCCAAATAGCAAGGCTCTAGCTATTATTGATTCAGAAAAGAAGATTTTCAAAGTTTCTTATATATAAGCTTATAGTAAGTAGGCACAATGTAACACTCAGGGGCATGGCCATTTTGACCTTAGGGCAATAATTTGAACAATTATGGTAGACAGTCAAACCCTTATATCACATGCCAAATATCAAAGCTCTGGAGAAAAAGATTTTTAAAGTCTGATACCTGAAAACCTATTTCTAACCAAAAAGACCCATATGTTCAATGAAAGGGAACCATTTGAACAACTTTGAAAGAGGGCTACCCAGAGACCATTTGTGTAAAGTTTCATCAAAATCCATTCTGTAGTTCTGGAGGAGTAGGATGTTGTTTAAAGAAATTGTTAATGAAATATGACCATGCCCTCTGGCGACCATGTCTTTTAACGAATAAAAAGAAATGAACAATACTTTTAGAATGTGACACAAGGACCATTTGTGTGATATTACTTTAAAATTGGGCTAAATTGAACAGTTTTATACAAGAAGATTTTCAAAGTTTCTACTATATACATATAGGGAAAAGTGACCACGCCCCCTGGCAACCATGTTTTTTGACAAATCGGAATAATTTGAACGATCTTGGTAGAGGGTCACACAAGAACTATCTGTGAAAAATTATTTCAAAATCGGGCCAGCAGTTTCACACAAGAAAATTTTTTTAATTTCCACTATATACATTGATTGAAAAGTGACCACGCCTCCTGATGGCCATCGTTATAATTTGAACAATCTTGGTAAAGGGTCACACATGGACCATTTGTGTAAAATTATTTTTAAATCAGGCCAGCAGTTTCACACAAGAAGATCTTTAAATTTTCCACTATATATACATATAGGGAAAAAAGACCATGCCCCCTGGCGGTAATGTTTTTTGACAAATCGATATAATTTGAACAATCTTGGTAGAGGGTGACATAAGGACCATTTGTGTGAAATTATTTCAAAATCGGACCATTGGTTCAGGAGATGTCATTTTAGGATTTTTCTATTTTTAGCTCTGGCGGCCCCCCTATGTGCAACCAAGCGGATCCATTTGAATAACTTTAGTAGAGGACCATCCAAGCAACATTCATCCCAAATTGTGACCTCTAGAGTGTTAACAAGCTTTTCCTTTAATTTGACCTGGTGACCTAGTTTTTGACCCCAGATGACCCAATATCGAACTCGTCCGATATTTTATTAAAAGTAACATTCTGACCAAGTTTCATTAAGATTGGGCCAAATATGTCACCTCTAGTGTTAACAAGCTTTTCCTTTGATCTGACTTGGTGACCTAGTTTTTGACCCCAGATGATCCAATATCGAACTTGTCCAAGACTTTATTGAGGGTAACATTCTGACCAAGTTTCATTAAGATTGGGCCAAATATGTGACCTCTATAGTGTTAACTATCTTTTCCTTTGATTTGACCTGGTGACCTAGTTTTGACCCCAGATGACCCAATATCGAACTCTACCAAGATTTTATTTAGGGTAACATTCTGACCAAGTTTCATCAAGATTGGGCCAAAATTGTGACCCCTAGAGTGTGAACAAGCTTGTCCTTTGATTTGACCCAGTGACCTAGTTTTTGATCCCAGATGACCCAATATCGATCTTATCCAAGATTTTATTAAAGGTAACATTCTGACCAAGTTTCATTAAGATTCGGCCAAATATGTGACCTATATAGACTGTTAACTAGCTTTTCCTTTGATTTGACCTGGTGACCTAGTTTTTAACCCCAGATGATGCAATATTAAACTTGTCCAAGATTTTATTGAGGGTAACATTCTGCCAAAGTTTCACTAAGATTGGGTCAAAATTGTGACCTCTTAGAGTGTTAACAATCTTGTCCTTTGATTTGACCCAGTGACCTAGTTTTTGATCCCAGATGATCCAATATCGAATTCATCCAAGATTTTATTGAGGATAACATTCTGACCAAGTTTCATTAAGATTGAGCCAAAATTGTGACCTCTAGAGTGTTAACAAGCTTTTCCTTTGATTTGACCTGGTGACCTTGTTTTTGAGTCCGGATGATCCAAGATTTTATTAAGGGTAACATTCTGACGAAGTTTCATTAAGATTGGGTCAAAATTGTGACCTTTAGAGCGTTAACAGTCAAATTGTTGACGACGGACGACTGACACACGGCGATCACAAAAGCTCACCTTTGAGCACTTTGTGCTCAGGTGAGCTAAAAATGGCAAGATACCTGTCAGGCAGGGTACTTGTCAATACAACATAAACCAGTATCAACATTTGATTACTAATAAAACTTATCATTCAAGATTCCTCATATTTTAGATTGTCTGTCACATGTTTCAACAAATGTTGACTTCACTTCAGTTTTCCATAGAAATTGTCGGCTGCGCAGAAAGATGCGCATAAAAATCTATAGGAATTCCCTTTAAACACAATTGTTGACGACGGACAACTTGACCCCCTCACAACGGAAGATGGACACAGCGTGATCACAACAGCTTACCATGTGAGCACTATGTGTTCAGGTGAGGTAAAAACAAGTCTTTAAATAATCACATTATGGAAAGATGCTGTCAGAATAATTGGTATATTTTATATATTGATAACTTAACACCTGAGTACTGGAAATCAGCTCTTGACTCTTATGAATTTGTTGCTGCCATTTTGATGGACCTATCAAAAGCATTTGACTGCTGCCCCATAACATTCTCCTTAGTAAACTTAAAATATATTGTCTAACTGATAAGTTTATAAACTTAATGTCTAGTTACCTTTCAGTTAAGAAACAACAGTTTAAAATTGGTAACATGGCCAAAATAGATAAGGGTGTGCCTCAAGGTTCCATCCTTGGGCCGTTAATTTATTAATGTATTTACAAATGATATTTTCTACTTTATAAATAACAGTACCCTGTATAATTATGCTGGTGACAACTCACTCTCATTTCATACACCATATTATGATGAACTCCTTACAAGTTTACAAACAACAGTAAGTGATACTTTAATCAACTGGTTTAGATTTAACTGTATGCAGGCCAACCTGAATAAATTTCAGGCAAAAGCTGTTGGTAAAAAAAAAAAACACATGAAAAAAGCTCCTGTTTTTAAAACTGGCTGTTTGACTATTGAATGCTAAGATGTTGTGAAATTACTGGGTGTTGACATGGACTTCAGTTTATATTTTGACTCTCATATAAAGAATATATATTTGTAAAAAGAATGCTCAACAAATAAATATCTTAAATAGGTAAAACATTCCGATCAAGTTTCTTGAAAACAGGGTCATAAACATGGCCTCTAGAGTGATAACAAGCTTTTGCTTTGATTTGTGTGGGTGACCTAATTTTTGACTCCACATGACCCAGTTTTGAACTTGGCCTAGGAATCATCAAGATAAACATTCTTACCGAGTTTGATGAAGATAGGGTCATAAATATGGCATCAAGAGTGTTTACAATCTTTTCTTTTGATTTGAGTGGTGACCTAGTTTTTTACCCCACATGACTCAATTTCGAACTTGGCTTATGAATCATCAAGATAAACATTCTTACCAAGTTTCATGAAGATAGGGTGATAATTATGACCTCTATAGAGTGTTAACAAGCTTTTCCTTTGATATGAGCGGGTGACCTAGTTTTTGAACCCACATGACCATGTTTCAAACCTGGCCTAGGAATCATCAAGATAAACATTCTTACCAAGTTTCATGAAGATAGGGTCATAAATGTGTGGCCTCAAGAGTGTTAACAAGCTTTTCCTTTGATTTGACCAGTGACCTAGTTTTTGACCCATATACATGACTGCTAGACTCAGTAATAGTAGTTTAGAACATGTGGCTTCAAGGTAATCAACATGATAAACCTTCTGATTAGCATAAGTAGATCCATAAATGTGACCTACAGTGTCAAGACTTTCTTGATTGACCTTGGTATAGTTTTTGACATAAAGCCAATATACCAGTAATCTGCAAGGCAGAATCTAAGTAACATTCCAAAACAATTAATGAAAACAGATACACAGTTTCAAATACCTATGAACCATAGAGTACAACTAAATGTGCAAGAAAGACATAGTTCCAAAAACTAGTGATAACTATATACAAGGGCTCATCAGATGGCAATTAAAATACTTTGCCTAAGGACCAATAACAAAAAGTTCAAATAAAAAGAACATCAAGCAAAAAGGTTCTTTTAAAGTTATTATAGTAACAAAATGCTGAGCCTTATCAATGTTAACAAAAATCATAAGCTGTTTCCTTGATATGCTAAAGATCCTTAGTGTTAAGTAATTTCCTTGATTTGACCTAGTGACCTAGTTTTTGACCCACATGACCCAGATTCGAACTTGACCTAAAGATTATCAAGAGTAACATTCTGACTAAGTTTCACGAATGTGGCCTCTAGAGTGTTAACAAGCTTTTCCTTTGATTTGACCTGGTGACCTAGTTTTTGAACCCACCTGACCCAGATATGAACTTGACCTATAGATCATCAAGATTAACATTCTCATCAAGTTTCATTAAGATATGGTCATAAATGTGCCCTCTAGAGGGTTAACTAGCTTTTCCTTTGATTTGACCTGGTGACCTAGTTTTTGACCCTACATGACCCAGATTCAAATCGGACTTTGAGACTATCATGACTAACATTCTGACTAAGTTTCATGAAGATACAATCATAAATGTGGCCTCTAGAGTGTTAACAAACTTTTCCTTTGATATGACCTGGTGACCTAGTTTTTGACCCCAGATGACCCAATGTCGATCTCTTCCAAGATTCTATTGAGGGTAACATTCTGACCTAGTTTTATCAAGATTGGGCCAAAATTGTGACATCTAGACTGTTAACTAGCTTTTCCTTTGATTTGACCTGGTGACCTAGTTTTTAATCCCAGATGATGCAATATTGAACTTGTCCAAGATTTTACTGAGGGTAACATTCTGCCAAAGTTTCATTAAGATTGGGACAAAATTGTGACCTCTAGATTGTTAACTATCTTTTCCTTTGATTTGACCCAGTGACCTAGTTTTTGACCCCAGATGACCCAATATCGAACTCATCCAAGATTTTATTGAGGGTAACATTCTGACCAAGTTTCATTAAGATTGGGCCAAAATTGTGACCTCTAGAGTGTTAACAAGCTTTTCCTTTGATTTGACCTTGTGACCTAGTTTTTGACCCCAGATGACCCAATATCGAAATCGTCCAAGATTTTATTGAGGGTAACATTCTGACCACGTTTCATTAAGATTAGGCCAAATTGTGACCTCGAGAGTGTGAACAGTCAAATTGTTGATGACGGACGGACAGACGACAGACGATGACAGACTCAGGGCCATCACAAAAGCTCATCTTGAGCACTTCATGCTCAGGTGAGCTAAAAAGGGAAGTAATACAAAAACAAGAGTGCCAGAATGTCACAATATACGCGCGTCATAGCAAATTTCTTTACTCTAGCACCTGTATTTGCAAATGGAATTTTAATTTTGTGGTTGTTTAGTAATCATTTAAGTCATTTGTTTTTTCTAAGTCCACAAAAAAACTCCTTACCAGGTAGAGATACCTTAAAATACACCTAAAATTTGAAAGTAACATCTATGTTGTACCACAGAAAAGTGGTCTTGTTTTTTCCCTATGGTCAATTATAAAAAAGTTACAATATAAGTTATTTATAGTAACAACTAAGGGAAGATAATCTTAAAAAAAAAAAAAAAAAAAAAAAAAAAAAAAAAATCCATAAAAAAAATGTAAGTCCACACAAAAATCTTTACCAGGTAGAGATTGGTCAAAATACACCTCATAATTGGATGTAGCATGCATGTTGTACTACATAAAAGTGGTCTCGATTTTTCCCTACGACTAGTAATGAAAAAGTTACAATATAAGCTATTTATAGTAACAACAAAGGGAAGTAATTCTAAAGAAATGAACTGCGCATGACACTTCATCTCATGATGATGTATAATTGTGCCAAGTTACATCAAAATCCCTCCATGCATGAAGAAGAAATGCTTCGGACAAAGTCATTCTTGTGTCTGACCTTTGGCCTCTAAGTGTGACCTTGACCTTTGACCTAGGGACCTGGTTCTTGCGCATGACACTCCGCCTCGTGGTGGTGAACATTTGTGCAAAGTTATATCAAAATCCCTCTATGCATGAAGAAGAAATGCTCCGGACAAGGTTTTCATTCTTGTATCCTTTGACCTCCAAGTGTGACCTTGACCTTATACCTAGGGATCTGGTTCTTGTGCATGACACTCCGCCTCGTGGTGGTGAACATTTGTGCCAAGTTATATCAAAATCCCTCCATGCATGAAGAAGATATGCTCCGGACAAAGTTTTCTTTCTTGTATCCTTTGACCTCTAAGTGTGACCTTGACCTTAGACCCAGGGACCTGGTTCTTGCACACGACACTCCGTCTCATGATGATGAACAATTGCGCCAAATTTCATCAAAATCCCTCCATGCATGAAGAAGATATGCTCCGGACAAAGTCATTCCTGAATTTGACCTTTGACCTCTAAGTGTGACCTTGACCTTAGACAGAGGGACCTGGCTTTTGCGCATGACACTCCGTCTCATGATGGTGAACAACTGTGCCAAGTTTCATCAAAATCCCTTCATGCATGTAGAAGATATGCCCCGGACAAAGTCTGTGGACGCCGCCCGCCCACCCGCCAGGGGCGTTCCCATAATACATCCCGTTTTTCAAACGGGCGTATAAAAATTATTGTAAGAGAACAAAAAAGGGATCTGCCAAATAAAAAGAAGAGCACTGCAATGCAGAGCAATATACACAAAGCAAAGTCATATATGACCTTTGACCTTGACCTTGAAGCGAGTCATCCAAAACATGGGCTCTGCATGTCGCCTCAGTGTGGTGAACATTTGTACCAAGTTTCTTTGAAATCCTTCAAGCAGTTCAAGAGTTACAGAGCGGACACGAAACACACTCATAAGACCTTTAACCCCTAAGTGTGACCTTGACCTTGAAGCTAGTCATCCGAAACAAGCGCTCTGCACATCGTCTCCATGTCGTGAACATTTGTGTCAAGTTTCTTTGAAATCCTTCAAGGGGTTCAAGAGTTACAGAGTGGACACAAAACTGCTAACGGACGGACAGACAGACACCGGTGTCATAACATAATACGTCCCTTCGGGCGTATAAAAATAACAAATTTTGGCTCTTTCAGGGGTCAGTTAGGGGCCGTTACTCTGGAACCTATGATTATATCTGACAGATTCATCATGAGATTCAAGATCTATTGTTGTTAAAGATATCTTGCAAGTTTGTATCAAATACAACCATAAATGAAGTCTGTGTATGGCTGCAAAAGACAAATTAGCAAATTTTGGCCCTTTAAGGGGCCATAACTCTGGAACCCGTGATGGGATCTGGCCAGATTTCGAAAGGAACCGAGATATTATGCCAATAAAAGTTGTGTGCAAGTTTTATTAAAATCAATGCAAAATCTGGTCTCTATCTTGTTCACAAGCCAAAATAGCAAAGTTTGGCCTTTTAAGGGGCCGTAACTGTGGAACCCATGATGGGATCTGGCCAGTTTTCAAAAGGAACCGAGATATTATGCCAATACAAGTTGTGTGCAAGTTTTATTAAAATCAATTGCAAAATGTGGTCTCTATCATGTTTACAAGCCAAAAATAGCAAATTTTGGCCCTTTAAGGGGCCATAACTCTAGAACCTATGAAGGCATCTGGCCAGTTTTCGAAAGGAACCGAGATATTATACCAATACAAGTTGTGTGCAAGTTTGATCAAAATTGGTTGCAAAATATGGTCTCTATTATGTTCACAAGAAATTGTGGACAGACGACGGGCGATCACAAAAGCTCACCATGTCACTATGTGACAGGTGAGCTAAAAATTCAAGAACATGCTTTGAGATTTGTATATGATGATTATGATAGCTTGTATGAAAACCTACTGCTTAAGGTAGCTCTGCACGTTTGATAAACCGGAAGTGATAGCGTAACGTCATTTATCCGGAAAACGTAGAATAAAGCCTGGGTTCGGCGTATGGAAATGAAAATAATTTTATGATTTAATCGAAACCTGTGAGTAAATTTATTACAATGGCACTGCTGCTATATTACTAAAGTCAAAATATGACATTAAAATATATGACACGTTAAAAAATTAAAAAAATGTCTTAAAATTAGCGTGAAATGTCCAGTTTACTTTAATCTTGGTCAAATATCTCAAAAATAAGTACACGGACCTATACATTTTATTTCACCAAATTATAGCCCATATATTTATTTACAACTGTGAGAAGTTTCATCAAAATCTACATTGTAGAAAAATTTCTGTTCGCGAAAATGTTATGAAATTTATGATTTTCCCATAGACTCCCATTATGAAATATTGCGTGAGGTCCAAATTTTTCAAATTAGTCTAGCAAAAAATCAAGCATACGACCCTATCTTTTTTATTTGCTGAATTTTCTAGGTATATTCTGAAGTTTTGAAAAATCAAAGTGTAATCAAATTCTACATTGTAGAAAAAATTTCGATCCAAACGTGCAGAACTACCTTAAGGCCAAATTACCATCCTTACACTTAAGGTAGAACGCGACACTTTGCGAACTTTCGAGTAGTGTCTTGAAATTTTGCACGTGTAAAGTTCACCATATTTCAAACAAGATGCAGTTTATTTTATACTAATAGAGCCAACCAGCTTTTGTACACGAGACGTCAAAGTTGACCATCAAAGCCGTTTTTGAAACTGACGTTGCAGCGTATCCTTGTCAACTGTTACGGGTACTGCAACGGCACCAGCCAACAAATTTTCTTAAATCATACATTTTTCGACAAGAATTATTTTTTCCTTTATGGTGATGTAAAAATCATTGTTTTACACCGACAAATATTTGAACAAGAGGGCCAAGATGGTCCTAGGTTGCTCACCTGAGAAACACACCATAACAGTGTAAACATGTTTGACATAGTGATTTCATGGAAACAAAGTTTCTGACCAATTTTCATTAAGATTGGATCAAAAATGTAGTCTCTTAAGTGTAAACAAGCATTTTCTTCAATTTGACCTAGTGACCTAGTTTTCTAGCTAAGATGACCTACATTTGAATTTGACCTAGATTTGATCAAGGCAATCATTCTGACTAAATTTCATCAACCTCGATTGAAAAATACAGCCTCTAACGATACAAAACGTTTTTCTTTGATATATCCTAGCGACCTAGTTTTTTACCCCAGATGACCCATATTCCAACTTGACCTTAATTTCATCAAGGCTAGCACCAAATTTCATGAAGATCAATTGCATACACAAGGTTTTTCTTTGATTTGACCTAGTGACCTAGTTTTTGACCACAGATGACCCATATTCTAACTTGACCTAGATTTCATCAAGGCAATCATTCTGACTAAATTTTATGAATATCCAGTGTAAAATGCAGCCCCTATTGCGTACACAAGTTTTTTCTTTAATTTGACCGGGTGACCTAGTTTTTGACCCTAGATGACCCATATTCAAACTCAGCATAGACAAACATGCTGATTAAATTTCATGAAGATCCGATGTAAAATGCAGCCCCTATTGCATACACAAAGTTTTTATTTGATTTGACCTAGTGACCTAGTTTTTGACCCCAGATGACTCGTATTCAAATCTGACCTAGATTTTATCAAGACAATCATTCTGACAAAAATTCATGAAGATCAATTGAAAAATACAGTCTCTATAGCATATACCAGGTTTTTCTTTGATTTGACCTAGTGGCCTACTTTTTAACCCCAGAAAACCCATTTTCGAACTTGGCCTAGATTTTATCAAGGTAATCAAAATTCATGAAGATAAAATGAACAAGAGCTGTCACTAATGGTGACAAATGCCCCCACAGCACCTTGACCTTTGAGCTTTTTCTTTTTTTAACAAGAGCTGTCACTAATGGTGACAATTACCCCACAGCACCTTGACCTTTGACCTTTTTTTTTTTTTATTTAACGTCGCACCGACACATGATAGTCATATGGCGACTTTCCAGCTTTCATGGTGGAGGAAGACCCCAGGTGCCCCTCCGTGCATTATTTCATCACGAGCGGTCACCTGGATAGAACCACTGACCTTCCGTAAGCCAGCTGGATGGCTTCCTCACATGAAGAATTCAACGCCCCGAGTGAGAGTCAGCGACCTTAACCACTCAGCCACGGAGGCCCTCTGACCTTTGACCTGGTGACCCCAAAGTCAGTAGGGGTGGTGTACTCAATAAGTATTGTCAGCATTGAAGTTTGAAGGTCCTGGGTGAAGTGGTTTGCATGTAAAGTGCTTTCATGCAAAAAGTTAACGTTGGCCCCTGTGACCTTGACCTTTGACCTGGTGACCCCAAAGTCAGTAGGGTTGGTGTACTCATAAAGTACTATCAGCATGTAAAGTTTGAAGGTCCTGGGTGAAGTGGTTCGCGAGTAAAGTGCCTTCATGCAAAAAGTTAACGTTGGCCCCTGTGACCTTGACCTTTGACCTGGTGACCCCAAAGTCAGTAGGGTTGGTGTACTCAATAAGTACTATCAGCATGTGAAGTTTGAAGGTCCTGGGTGCAGTGGTTCACGAGTAAAGTGTCTTCATGCAAAAAGTTAACGTTGGCCCCTGTGACCTTGACCTTTGACCTCAAGGTCAGTAGGGGTGGTGTACTCAATAAGCACTATAAGCATGTGAAGTTTGAAGGTCCTGGGTGCAGTGGTTCGCGAGTAAAGTGCCTTCATGCAAAAAGTTAACGTTGGCCCCTGTGACCTTGACCTTTGACCTGGTGACTCCAAAATCAGTAGGAGTGGTGTACTCAATAAGTACTATCAGCACATGAAGTTTGAAGGTCCTGGGTGCAGTGGTTTGCGAGTAAAGTGCCTTCATGCAAAAAGTTAACGTTGGCCCCTGTGACCTTGACCTTTGATCTGGTGACCCAAAGGTCAGTAGGGGTGGTGTACTCAAAAAGTACTATAAGCAGGTGAAATTTGAAGGTCCTGGGTGCAGTGGTTCGCGAGTAAAGTGCCTTCATGCCAAAAGGTAATGTTGGCCCCTGTGACCTTGACCTTTGACCTGGTGACCCCAAAATCAGTAGGGGTGGTGTACTCAATAAGTACTATCAGCACATGAAGTTTGAAGGTCCTGGGTGAAGTGGTTCGCGGGTAAAGTGCCTTCATGCAAAAAGTTAAAGTTGACCCCTGTGACCTTGCCCTTTGACCTGGTGACCCCAAAGTCAGTAGGGGTGGTGTACTCAATAAGTACTATAGGCAAGTGAAGTTTGAAGGTCCTGGGTGCAGTGGTTCGCGAGTAAAGTGCCTTCATGCAAAAAGTTAACGTTGTGACGAACGAACTAACTAACGAACTAACGAACGGACAGTTGAAAACTAATATGCCTCCCTTCGGGGGCATAAAAATACAACCTCTTTTGCATACAAAAGGTTTTTCCTTGATTTGACCTAGTGACCTAGTTTTTGACACGGATGAAACATTTTCAAAATTGACCTAGACTTCATCAAGGTAATCATTCTGACAAAATTTCATGAAGATCAATTGAACAAGAGGGCCATGATGGCCCTATATCGCTCACCTGTTATCATTGCACTTGAGGACAAGAAGGTCCTCAGAAAAAATATCTAAGTCCAAGGACAGTAACAACAAAGGGAAGAAATTTAACCAAAAAGAAAAAAAAATTCTTACAAGGTACAGATATGTCAAAATACACCTAAAAATTGGAGGTACCATCCATGTTGTACCACAGAAAAGTGGTCTCGGTTTTTCCCTACGGCCGATAATAAAAAAGTTACTAAAAATAAGCTATTTATAGTAACGTAAAAGGGAAGTAATTAAAAAAAAATTATTGTAAGTGAACAAAAGAAGGATCTGCCAAATAAATCTGTTGACATCAATGAAATTTCAGAGCAGTATCTTCATTAGTTACGGAGATATACCCATTTTAATTTGAAATAAAGGGAGGTAATTTGACATGAAATCAGTCCATAGTTATCTACCCTGATTGGCTCAGTCCAACTAATGGCAATATCGAAATTTCAAATAAGTACTATAAGTACTTACTGATATAAGTCCATTTTGATTACAATCAGGGGAGGTAATCAGATATAAAATAACTCTGAACCTACGCTTGGATCTGATTTGTCATGGAATCCAAGAATTATTGTTGTTGAAGTTAATTTGAAAGTTTGTATCAAATAAAACCATAAATGAAGTCTCTATATGGCTGCAAAAGCCAAAATAGCCAATTTTGGACCTTTAAGTGGCCATAACTCTGGAACACATGAAGAAATCTGGCCAGTTCAAGAAAGGAACCAAGATCTTGTAGTGATACAAGTTGTGTGCACGTTTGGTTAAAATCAAATCAAAAATGAAGCTGCTATTGTGCAGACAAGGTCAAAATAGCTAATTTTGGCCCTTTCAGAGGCCATAACTCTGGAACCCATAATGGGATCTGGCCAGTTCAAGAAAGGAACCGAGATCTTATGGTGATACAAGTTGTGTGCCAGTTTGGTAAAAATCAAATCATAAATAAAGCTGCTATTGTGCAGACAAGGTCAAAATAGCTAATTTTGGCCCTTTCAGGGGCCATAACTCTGGAACCCATAGCGGAATCTCGCCAGTTCAAGAAAGGGACCAAGATCTTATGGTGATACAAGTTGTATGACAGTTTGGTTAAAATCAAATCATAAATGAAGCTGCTATTGTGCAGACAAAGTCAAAATAGCTAATTTTGGCCCTTTCAGGGGCCATAACTCTGGAACCCATTAAGGAATCTGGCCAGTTCAAGACAGGAACCGAGATCTTATGGTGATACAAGTTGTGTGCAAGTTTGGTTAAAATCAAATCATAAATGAAGCTGCTATTGTGCAGACAAGGTCAAAATAGCTAATTTTGGCCCTTTCAGGGGCCATAACTCTGGAACCCATTATGGGATCTGGCCAGTTCAAGAATGAACCGAGATCTTATGGTGATACAAGTTGTGTGCAAGTTTGGTTAAAATAAAACCATAAATGAAACCTCTATCGTGCAGACAAGAAATTGTGGACGGACGACGGACGAAGGGCGATCACAAAAGCTCACCCTGTCACTATGTGACAGGTGACCTAAAAATACAGTCTCTATCGCATACACAAGGTTTTTCATTGATTTGACCTAGTGACTTAGTTTTTGACCCCAGATGACCCATTTTCAAACTCGGCCTAGATTTCATCAAGGTTATCATTCTGACCAAAATTCATGAAGATCAGCTGAAAAATACAGCCTCTATCGCATACACAAGCTAAATGTTGACGGACGACGGACTCCGGACATTGAGCGATCAGAAAAACTCACCTGAGCTTTTCAGGTGAGCTAAAAATAAGCAGCCCAAATCAACAAGAGGGCCAAGATGGCCCTAGGTCGCTGACCTAAGAAACACACCATAACAGTGTAAAACATGTCTGACCTAGTCATTTCATGGAAACAAAATATTCTGACCAATTTTCATTAAGACTGGACCAAAAACCTGGTCTCTTGAGATTAAACAATCATTTTCTTAGATATGACCTAGTGACCTAGTTTTTGAACCTAGATGACCCATGTTCAAACTCGACCTAGATTTTATCAAGGCAATCATTCTGACCAAAACTCATGAAGATCAATTTAAATACAGCCTCTATCACATACACAAGTTTTTTCTTTGATTTGACCAAGTGACCTAGTTTTTGACCCCAGATGACCCATATTCAAACTCGACCTAGATTTCATTAAGGCAAACATCCTGACCAAATTTCATAAAAATCAATTGAAAAATACAGTCTATCGCATACACAAGATGTTTCTTTAACTTGACCTAGTGACCTTGTTTTAGACCCTAGATGACCCATGTTCAAACTCGACCTAGATTTTATCAAGGATATCATTCTGACCACATATGATGAAGATCAATTGAAAAATACAGTCTCTATTGCATACACAAGGTTTTCCTTTAATTTGACCTAGTGACCTAGTTTTTGATCCTAGATGACCCATTTTTGAACCTGGCCTAGATTTCATAAAGGCAATCATTCTGACCAAAAGTCATGAAGATCAATTGAAAAATACAGCCTCTATCACATACACAAGTTGTTTCTTTGATTTGACCTAGTGAACTAGTTTTTGACCCAAGATGACCGATATTCAAACTCGACCTAGATTTCATCAAGGCAAACATCCTGACCATATTTCATAAAGATCAATTGAAAAATACAGTCTCTATGGCATACACAAGTTTTTTCTTTAATTTGACCTAGTGACCTATTTTTTGACCATAGATGACCCATATTCTAACTTGACCTAGATTTCATCAAGGCAATCACTCTGACCAAATTTCATGAAGATCAATGAAAAATACAGCCTCTATTGCATACACAATGTTTTTCTCCGATTTGGCCTAGTGACCTAGTTTTTGACCCCAGATGACCCATTTTCAAACTCGGCCTAGATTTTATCAAGGTAATCATTCTGGCAAAATTTCATGAAGATCAATTGAAAAATACAGCCTCTATTGCATACACAATGTTTTTCTTCGATTTGACCTAGTGACCTAGTTTTTGACCCAGATGACCCATTTTCAAACTTGGTTAAGATTTTATGAAGGTAATCATTCTGGCTAAATTTCATGAAGATCAGTTGAAAAATACAGCCTCTATTGCATACACAAGGTTTTTCTTTGATTTGACCTAGTGACCTAGTTTTTGACCCCAGATGACCCATTTTCGAACTTGGCCTAGATTTCATCAAGGTAATGATTCTGACTAAACTTCATGAAGATCAATTGAAAAATATAGCCTCTATCGCATACACAAGGTTTTTCCTTGATTTGACCTAGTGACCTAGTTTTTGAACCTAGATGACCCATTTTCAAACTCGGACTAGATTTCATCAAGGTTATTATTCTGACCATAATTCATGAAGATCAATTGAAAAATACAGCCCCTATCACATACACAAGGTTTTTCCTTGATTTGACCTAGTGACCTAGTTTTTCATCCCAGATGACCCATTTTTGAACTCGGCCTAGATTTCATCAAGATTATCATTCTGACCAAATTTCATGAAGATCAGTTGAAAAATACAGCCTCTAGTGCATACACAAGCTAAATGTTGACTGACGACTCAGGTGAGCTAACAAAAGGGCCATGATGGCCCTATATCGCTCACCTGTTATCATTGCACTTGAGGCCAAGAAGGTCCTCAGGAAAAAAGTCCAAATTTAATCAAAAAGAAAAAAAAAATTCTTACAAGGTACAGATATGTCAAAATACACCTAAAAATTGGAGGTACCATCCATATTGTACCACAGAAAAGTGGTCTCGGTTTTTCCCTGTGGCCAATAATAAAAAAGTTACTAAAAATAAGCTATTTTTAGTAACGTAAAAGGGAAGTAATTAAAAAAAAATTATTGTAAGTGAACAAAAGAAGGGTCTGCCAAATAAATCTGTTGACATAAATGAAATTTCAGATCAGTATCTTCATTAGGTACGGAGATATACCCATTTTAATTTCAAATAAAGGGAGGTAATTTGACATAAAATCAGTCCATAGTTATCTACCCTGATTGGCTCAGTCCAACTAATGACAATAATGAAATTTCAAATAAGCCCTATAAGTACTAACTGATATAAATCCATTTTGATTACAATCAAGGGAGGTAATCAGATATAAAATAACTCTGGAACCTTCGATTGGATCTGATTTGTCATGGAATCCAAGACTTATTGTTGTTGAAGATATTTTGGAAGTTTGTATTAAATAAAACCATAAATGAAGTCTCTATATGGCTGCAAAATTCAAAACAGCCAATTTAAAACCTTTAAGGGGCCATAACTCTGGAACCCATGAGGAATCTGGCCAGTTCAAGAAAGGAACCAAGATCCTGTGGTGATACAAGTTGTGTGCAAGTTTGGTTAAAATCAAATCATAAATGAAATTGCTATGGTGCAGACAAGGTAAAAATAGCTAATTCTGGCCCTTTCAGGGGCCATAACTCTTGAACCCATAATGGAATCTTGCCAGTTCAAGACAGGAACCAAGATCTTATGGTGATACAAGTTGTGTGCAAGTTTGGTTAAAATAAAATCATAAATGAAGCTGCTATTGTGCAGACAAGGTCAAAATAGCTAATTTTGGCCCTTTCAGGGGCCATAACTCTGGAACCCATAATGGAATCTGGCCAGTTCAAGAAAAGAACCAAGATCTTATGGTGATACAAGTTGTGTGCCAGTTTGGTAAACATCAAATCATAAATAAAGCTGCTATTGTGCAGACATAGTCAAAATAGATAATTTTGGCCCTTTCAGGGGCCATAACTCTGGAACCCATAATGGAATCTGACCAGTTCAAGACAGGAACCAAGATCTTATGGTGATACAAGTTGTGTGCCAGTTTGGTAAACATCAAATCATAAATAAAGCTGCTATTGTGCAGACAAGGTCAAAACAGCTAATTTTGGCCCTTTCAGGGGCCATAACTCTGGAACCCATAATGGAATCTGGCCAGTTCAAGAAAGGAACCAAGATCTTATGGTGATACAAGTTGTGTGCCAGTTTGGTAAACATCAAATCATAAATAAAGCTGCTATTGTGCAGACAAGGTCAAAATAGCTAATTTTGGCCCTTTCAGGGGCCATAACTCTGGAACCCATAATGGAATCTGGCCAGTTCAAGAAAGGGACCAAGATCTTATGGTGATACAAGTTGTGTGCCAGTTTGGTAAACATCAAATCATAAATAAAGCTGCTATTGTGCAGACAAGGTCAAAATAGCTAATTTTGGCCCTTTCAGGGGCCATAACTCTGGAACCCATAATGGAATCTGGCCAGTTCAAGAAAGGAACCAAGATCTTATGGTGATACAAGTTGTGTGCCAGTTTGGTAAACATCAAATCATAAATAAAGCTGCTATTGTGCAGACAAGGTCAAAATAGCTAATTTTGGCCCTTTCAGGGGCCATAACTCTGGAACCCATAATGGGATCTGGCCAGTTCAAGAAAGGAACCGAGATCTTATGGTGATACAAGTTGTGTGCAAGTTTGGTTAAAATAAAATCATAAATGAAACCACTATCGTGCAGACAAGAAATTGTTGACGCACGGACTACCGGACTGACGACAAACGAAGGGTGATCACAAAAGCTCACCTTGTCACTATGTGACAGGTGAGCTAAAAATGAAAGAAAATCACTGTTTTTGACTAAAAATTGACGTTCAGTTTCCCAGCATTTTTCAGCCCTAAATCAGCATATTACAAAATCCCTGAATTAAATTTTTTAATTTTTTCAATAAACGGGGTTTAAAATGTATACCAAGTCCAAATGACAAATAAAACTGGGGGGTCACTGACTTAGTTTTTTCGGTACATGTGATTTTATTTCCCAAACCCCCATGGGTAAATTTTGTACCATAATTCGACGTCTGCAGATACGTTCCAGACATCATAATTCAGCCATTTTGAAAATCGCTTTTAATATATTTTCTATATAATAATGATTTTTTTTTCATCTTTTTCTTATCAAAGTACCAATTTAACAAGTTTTCCATTGTAATACACTGCTAATACTCCCATCACACCAAGCTCGTTTTCAGTATGTTCTAAAAAATGTCGCCGAACGGGCTCAAACTGTGTGGCAACGGAACAGACGTAGTAGCGACGTTCTACAGTCTGTCTAAGAACTTTATGGACTGGCTCGGACGGGTTGAACGGGAATGGTGCTCCAGAACTTTGAGCCTACTCAAAAATTTCTGCTGATCATTCCGTTCTACAGTCAGACGGACTGACAACGTACTTAAAACGAGATGGACGTACTAAGAACTGAACTGCCGTACTTCGATTGTACTAGAAACGTGGTATGACGTAATGCGATCTGGCGTCAATTCAAGTATGTGTGCACACCGACCGGATCCGTTTGTAGCTCGTTTAACCCGTTCACAGAAAGACTTCTTGACAGCATTACGTCCTTAGTGCGTCGTTATTCCGTCTGAATACGATCAAAATAAAATACTAAGTTTACAATATGTTTCTAAATAGTTCCAAGAGTTTGCAATATGTTCTCAGTATGCTCCACACGTTTTTAGTACGTTTAGTATGTTTATTCACAGTTCTTACAACCTCGATCCCGTCTGCAGTACAATTACAAAAGTTAGGATATAAATACATGCCGTTGCCGTTCCTTCATCCTCAGATTTGGAGACAGAGTCGTCAAAAGGTGCAGGGAATAAATTACGACGCTCATCCTCTCGACTTTCACATTCAGGGGCTGACTCAGGAGACTCTGTATAGACTTCTGTGAGACATTGTTCTTTTACTGCTTAAACACTTTACACCCCGTCTCTGTTTGGCTTCACTTTTCTTTGTAGTCATATTGATACTTGCCTATTGCTGTGGATTTTTTTTTTGTGTCTTGAGAGGTTGAAGAGACAAACAAGAATGAGAACTGGGCGAAACGCGATGGCTTTTAATAGCTGTCGAGCCAGAACGTGATTGCAATTTACGTTCTGAACGTACTGGGGAGAGATGAGGACGTAATCAGAATGAGTTAAACTGTCTGTGAACGAGTTGGTCGAGTTAACAACTAGTTAGAACGTATTTCGACATACTCGGAATGAAGTAGGACTAGTTACGAACTTCTTTAATCTGACTACAGACGGACTTGGACTGTCTACAAACGGTGTCTACATGAGGTGAACGGGCATATTTTCCCAAACAGAACTTACTATTAACAGACTTCAGATGGGATAAAGACGCGATGAACATATCGAGAACTGTTTAAGAACTAACTACATCGCATTATGGATATTTTCCGGCCAAAGTACAAACGTTGTAGCAAGATCACAGCCTGTTTTACAATATAAAAGGATGGGCTGGGATGTTTTGAGAACTAGTTTGGTGTGATGGGGGCTTAAAATGAAGAATTCATACATATGCAATTGTGTAGATAGTTCGGAGATTTCACATTTGAAACAAAAAGTTAAAGCATAAATATTGTAAAATATCATAGATCAGTATTATACAGCAGTTTCATATATTTTTAAGTTTGCACTCCACGCGAGTAAAGCTTAATTGTTTCGTGGTTTTCTTGATATTATCCCTTTTCCTCCATAAGCACACATGCATGCACGCCCGCACATCCCAATGTCATACATTTTTACTATCTTGTTTCTTACTTACCAGCCTAGTAACATATGACAATAAGATTAGTTTCTATGGTCTCTTCTGGTTAATTATCAGCTCCACGCAAATGTTCACATATTTTGACGGCGGGATTTGGTTTAACTAGTCAGAGTATTTTGAAATTTTATATCAAAGGGCACTGTTTGAGACATGAGTTCAAGGACAATCACGATATGAGCCGCGCCATGAGAAAACCAACATAGTGCGTTTGCAATCAGCATGGATCCAGACCGCGCAGTCTGGCCAGGATCCATGCTGTTCACTTTCAAAGCCTATTGTAATTAGAGAAACCCTTAGCGAACAGCATGGATCCTGACCAGACTGCGCGTATGTGCAGCCTTGCCTGGATCCATGCTGGTCGCAAATGCACTATGTTGGTTTTCCCATGACACGGCTCAATAAGAGGTATCGCTTTGAATACTATCCTAACGTTACATAAACGCATAAGCTTAGCTTTATAAAATTCTGATGAGTGAACTGCTAAATTGTGTGATAATTGCTACATTCTGAATGTTGACATCTCAAACGCTTATTAAAATAAAAATAAATAAAAAATAAAATCTTACACATATACATATATGGTACAAATACTAGTATCTCTATCGTAAATACGAAACCAGGACTAGCAAGTTTGAGCTGTCGGTCCTATGTACAATTTTTGAGTCGCTCATAATTACAACAAAGAATTACACATGTTTAACCGCTGATGAGTTACAGTGAGTTTCCATCACAACCACTGTTTTCTGTGTTTCTTTCTTTTACCCCATCCGCTTAGCTCAGTTCTATGAATCGCTTTTTCGATCCCTGGGTAGGGCGTGACAATTTGGTAGAAGGTATCTGTTTGAAAATCATTCGTCCTCTACCTCCGATTTTATGTGGTGAAGTTAAAGTTACTTGTTGAGGAACACTGGCTAGGTTAACCGCCTATCGTAACAGAAAACAGTGCTAAACCTAAAACAAACAAACAATTTTCTTTCTTTTTTATTTTATGGAATATTTATCATTTTTAGCAGAGTATTTACTCGTACTTGTTATGTTTGATAGGTCTCTAATATTAGGAAAAATATTATATATGAAATATGTTTCTATTATGTGTCTATAAATACAAGGATAAACTTTCTTAAAACACATCTCTGGAGAGCTAAAACCTCTTTGTAAAGGATGGTGTTTCTATCTAGCGTTGTTAATAAATTAACCTTTTCAGAGCAACTGCCTCCGTACAATGAATAAAAATTCTGTTTCCCCATGGCTGCACTTTATTTGGAATCGGTGTGTCTACCTACTCTCGAAACAATCAAAATATTTCCAAAACGTAAAATTTATAATAAAGTTAAATAAATTTATGATGTTTATTCCAACATGATGATAATAATGATATTAGGGCTTTTAATGAAGATTTACAGAAACAAATACTCATTGCGATTAAATAAAGTTTTCATCATCATATTACTTTTTAGTCAAATTATATTGCTTGGGATTTACATTAGACATATTTTTTATTCAAAACTCAACGTCATATTTGTCGCTCTGACGTAACTTTAACGTAAATATCGAGTCTAAGGTTAAGTGATCACCACAATTGAACAGCATGTAAAAGATGTATATTACTTTACGAAACAAGTGTCAGTATACTGATATAAACATTGACATCCAGAAAATGACTGCCTATAGGGGCCCCACTTCTGGACAGTCAAACACCTTTAAAAGCTCACCATTTTCAAAGAACTGTTACACATGTTCATTTTGATGCATTTGCAATAGTGTGCCAGTGGTGAAATTTCACATAACAAGGTGGAACACAGTTTTCAGCAATTGTTTATCTTCATTTGTTTACAAATGGCATTCATTTTCAAAGGGAAACAACTTTTTCTAGATGATTACTTAAAATAATCAGAAAAAGTTGTCTCCCTTTGAAAATGAATGCCATTTGTACCTAAAGTATTCCAAAAAAGTTGTCTCCCTTTGTGTTCCACCTTGTTATGCAAAATTTTATGACTCGCACGCTATTGCAAATGCATCAAAACGAACATGTGTAACAGTTCTTTGATAATGGTGAGTTTTTAAAGGTGTTTGACTGTCCGGAAGTGGAGCCCCTTTAGGCAGTCCTTTTCCAGAATTCAATGTTTTTATCAGTATACTGACACTAGTTTCGTAAAGTAATATACATATTTTACATACTGTTCAATTTTCATGTCAAACAACTCTTTCTTTCTATGATTTGGTGTTGTTTGAGTTTTGTTTCTCAAGGCCTGATTCTTATCCTTAATTATAGCAAATTGTGTCCACTTGATGCATTTACAGATACCAAATGCTTCGGATTTTTTTTTTTTTTGCACCTGTGGCACGTTATATAATATATTGAAATGTACTTAGATTTCACTTTTTAATACGCTTTCATCATTGTTTATATATAAATGTCTTGCCATGGAACAAAATGTTTGTTCTTGTTTTGTATAAAGTTCTTTAAGAACCAGTAAAACACTAAATGGTGCAGCTGATAAGCTAAACACAATAGCCAAATTATGATGTCTCAAACATATCTGTAGATGTCGAATTACGGTACAAAATTTACGCATGGGGGTGGGGGAAATAACATCACATGTACAGAAACAAGAGCTGTCCGTAAGACAGCCAAGCTCGACTATTCGAAATATTGTCACAAATGCAGGAAATTATTACCCAAAATGTTAAGTATCAAAAGAGTTTAAAGTTCGAAAGGGGACATAATTTGACCAAAATACATATCAGAGTTATGGGACTTGATGCTATCAACTAGTTTTATAACCCCGAAGAAACATGTTAGGTTTCAATTCAAAATCTGCATTAGTTTTGGAGATAGTAACTTGCATGTAAACTTTAACCAGAATTTTCTAAGTCCAAAAGGGGGCATAATTTGTTCAAAATACATGTTAAGAGTTATGGAACTTGACCTAGTGAGGCTGGTAATTGACCTAGAAAAGGAATAAATAAGATTCAAGCTATATGCCTTCTGGTAATAGCTGTATGTACTTGCACGCAGAACTTTAACCAGAATTTTCTAAGTCCAAAAGGGGGCATAATTTGCCCAAAATACATGTCAGAGTTATGGGACTTGATTCTATCAACTAGTTTTATAACCCCTAAGACACATGTGAAGTTTCAATTTAATATCTGTATTAGTTTTGGAGATAGTAACTTGCATGTAAAACTTTAAACAGGATTTTCTAAGTCCAAAAGGGGGCATAATTTGCCCAAAATACATGTCAGAGTTATGGGACTTGACCCAGTGAGGTAGGTAATTGATCTAGAAAAAGAAAAAATAAGTTTCAAATCTATATGCCTTTTAGTAATAGCTGTATGTACTTGCGAGCAAAACTTTAACCAGAATTTTCTAAGTCCAAAAGGGGGCATAATTTGGCCAAAATGAAGGTCAGAGTTATGGGACTTGGTGCTATAAACTAGTTTTATAACCCCGAAGACACATGTAAAGTTTCAATTCAATATCTGCATTAGTTTTGGAGATAGTAACTTGCATGTAAAACTTTAACCAGGATTTTCTAAGTCCAAAAGGGGGCATAATTTGCCCAAAATACATGTCAGAGTTATGGGACTTGACCCAGTGAGGTAGGTAATTGATCTAGAAAAAGAAAAAATAAGTTTCAAATCTATATGCCTTTTAGTAATAGCTGTATGTACTTGCACGCAAAACTTTAACCAGAATTTTCTAAGTCCAAAGGGGGCATAATTTGGCCAAAATGAAGGTCAGAGTTATGGGACTTGGTGCTATAAACTAGTTTTATAACCCCGAAGACACATATAAAGTTTCAATTCAATATCTGCATTAGTTTTGGAGATAGTAACTTGCATGTAAAACTTTAACCAGGATTTTCTAAGTCCAAAAGGGGGCATAATTTGCCCAAAATACATGTCAGAGTTATGGGACTTGACCTAGTGAGGTAGGTAATTGATCTAGAAAAAGAAAAAATAAGTTTCAAATCTATATGCCTTTTAGTAATAGCTGTATGTACTTGCACGCAAAACTTTAACCAGAATTTTCTAAGTCCAAAAGGGGGCATAATTTGGCCAAAATGAAGGTCAGAGTTATGGGACTTGGTGCTACCAACTAGTTTTATAACCCCGAAGACACATGTGAAGTTTCAATTCAATATCTGCATTAGTTTTGGAGATAGTAACTTGCATGTAAAACTTTAACCAAAATTTTCTAAGTCCAAAAAGGGGCATAATTTGCTCAAAATACATGTTAGAGTTATGGAACTTGACCCAGTGAGGTTGGTAATTGACCTAGAAAAAGAATAAATAAGTTTCAAAGCTATATGCCTTTAAATGATAGCTGTATGTACTTGCATGCAAAAACTTAACCAAGGTGTGACGCCGACGCCGACGCCAGGGTGAGTAGAATAGTTAGACTATTCTTCGAATAGTCGAGCTAAAAACTAAGTCAGTGACCCCCCAGTTTTATCTGTCATTTGGACTCGGTATACATTTTAAACACCGTTTATTGAAAAAATTCAAAAATTTAATTCAGGGATTTTGTAATATGCTGATTTAAAGCCGAAAAATGCTGCAATCTGAACGTCAATTTTTAGTCAAAAACGGCGATTTTCTTTCCATTTTTCAAATATTTGTTGGTGTAAAACAATGATTTTTACATCACATTAAAGGAAAAAATAATTCTCATCGAATAATGTATAATCTAAGAAAATTTGTTGGCTGGTGCCTTTGCAGTACCCATAACAGTTGACAAGGATACGCAGCAACGTCAGTTTCAAAAACGGGCTTTGGAAGTCAACTTTGACGTCCCGTGTACAAAAACTGGCTGGCTCTATTAGTATAAAATAAACTGCATCTTGTTTGAAATATGGTCAACTTTACACATGCAAAATTTCAAGACGCTACTCGAAAGTTCACAAAGTGTCGCGTTCTATCTTAAGTATTAGAACAATAGCCATAGAAACTTTTAAAATTTTGAATGAAATGGCAATTACAATTCTGTCAGATTTAATAGTGAAAAATGATTCCAGGTATAACTTTAGATATTCTAATATTCTATGAGTCCCTCAAATTAAGACAACAACATATGGTAAGAACTCATTTCGTTATGCAGCACTGGTTCTGTGGAACTCACTACCAGACAGCTTCAGAGAGCTAACAGTTTTTAACAAGTTCAAAAACCAACTAGGGTTCTGGGACGGCAACACTTGTATATGTGTAGCGTGTAAATAGCCAGCTCTGGCCTTAACCTCTGGTGCTTTCTGTTGGTGGGTCCCACAGACCGGCTCATCTTAATTTGCATTTTGATTTGCTTTGATTTGTTTGATGTTTGGTATTGCTTTCCTTTCGTTTTTGCTTATTATTATGCCTTGAGTCTGCCCTGTATGTAGTAGTTTATTAATGTGAAATTGCCTCTGCTTATCTTGTGGACTGCTGCAGTGCTTAGTATGTGCTACTTAGCTTGCTTGTATGCTTTTGTGCTTATTATGTATTACACACTGTATATGTGACATGCTTTCTTTTATGTTGTTTTGTCATTTTGCTACTGTGAGGAAGTTGCTGATAAGTTCTTTCCAAATCTGATTTGGAGGGATACAGTTTTTTACCATTTCTTAAGCATACACTTATGTGTGTGTGTGTTTTTTTTATAACAGATTTTTGTTCCTTCTCTTGAGAAGGAACATTATAGTTTGGTAAGTCACACTTGACTGAGCTACTGATATCGAAAGCTGTTGTCATTACAAGCTGGCCAGTCAAACTCCGTGACCTTAGAAATAACCTCTGACGTTAAAACTATTCTTTCCTAATTGAGGCGACTCTCTGACTGAATGCGTCCATGGATTACATATTACTAAACCCGAGGATGGTCGACTGATTCTTTTAATTCCTCCAATTTCTTGAAGAACATAACATATGTACAAACAGATATATATCAGCAAATTTACATGTAAACAACAAATATTATCGTTATCTTCAAATGCATGGTTAATATGTGAAAACAAACCCCATTGCGACCCTCTAATTATGTGCAACAAATTCACGGATTGACCGGGCCAATGTCTTATTGCCGTATTTACTCAACTGAAAGTGGTAACAGATTTAATTTGTCGTTGGATTTAATAATTTATGTTAAATAATAACTAGCGTAAATACATACTTGACATTTTTTGGCAGTATAAAACAGACATTGCAACCAAAATTTTACAAGATGATCATTATTGTTCCTTCTCTTGAGAAGGAATACTTAGGGCCGGTAAGACACACTTGACTGAGCAAGTGACCTCGAAATCTGTTGTCATTACGAGCTGGCCAATCAAACTCCGTGACCTTAGAAATAATCTCTGACGTTAAACATATTATTTCCTAATTGAGGCAACTCCGACTGAACGCGTTCCACGGATACCGGTAACATAGGATGATTGATCGATTCTTTTATTTCCTTCATTCTTGAAGAGCATAACATGTGTACAAACAGATAGACATATATCAGCAAATTTACATGTAAACAACAAAATAAATATTATCGTTTCCTTCGAATGCATTGTCTTATATGCGAAAACAAATCCCATTGCGACCCTCTAATTATATGTGTTGTGGGGAATACAAATTTTGTTTACTTACCCGTCCCTAGATTTGCCACCTAATGCCACTCTTTGCCACTTATTTCCATGAAAAAAGGGTGGCAGTTGGTGGAAATAGGTGGCATTAGCTGGCGTTTGGTGTAATTTAACTCTTTTACATAATTATTTTTTTCACTGTCCCAAGACTTATTTCCCGAAAAATAATTATTTTGAAAAGTGTCCCAAAAATATGGACACAATTCTCGGTCATCGGGTAACATCCCCCACCCACCCGTGTTGAAAGCGAAAAAATAAACGTTTAACGATTATCGGTAATTATTCTGTTGATAAACAAAGTAATTGGCCTTGTTTTCATCATCAATTAACACCCCCTCAAAGAGCTAAAAGTGTGTCGGTATCATGACATTAGAAGTGGAGATCAAAGCGGTATAGTTTCCCCGAGATTTTCATGGCATTACGTCATGTTTTCGCGCCAAGTTGTACATCACTGTTTGATCGTACCGCCTCGGTTCTTTAAAGAGCTGAGAAGTAGATCTAGTGTTGTGAAAATCAATGAAAAAAAATTCTTTTTAATTTGTTAAAGTGAATGAGCAATATCCCGTATAAACTGACAGGTGTCAAACTATAATAGCGGATATCTTACCTCTGTGACCTATTTGCCCTCAAGGAAATTTCAAAACGGTTTGAGAAGAATATCTTAATATAAAGTGTCGTGTCAAAAAATACATGTACATGCACAAAGATTCATTCAAAACTTATTAAAAAAACGCAACAACATCATTTTGTTTTTTAAACCGCGTCCCGATTTTCTATTTACGTTCACGCGGTCACGTAACAGAAATCTGTTTGCCAAAAAATCGTTTTACTTCATATTTTTAAATTGCTGCCGCTTTTTCATTATTTAAGATTTTTCTATTCTGTTTTTTGCACTTTCTGGTCAAAAGTCTGAATTTTATGCCTATAGTTTGCATCATTTATTTACTTTTAGAAAGAAATCAGTATTTAGGATCGCGCTGTTTGAAATTTTACAAGTAGTTTTATGAAAATTCGACCGTTTTTATAGAATTTTGCCTACATTTCTGTCGATACCTTTTTAAAATCGTTATAGAATTCAAATTATATTACTTCTCAATCTACGTTGAAAATCTGAAGCGATAAAATCAAAAAATGAATGTGTGACGCGCGTTTTTTGTATACGTGTCAATAAACGAAAGTAACGGCGTTGTAAGTTAGACATTACGATAGGTCGCACGTGCTCGTGGAATGGAAAATTACCGGCATGGCTTTTTGATAGCTGTACGATTCGCGGGTAAATTCCAGTCAGTGGTAATTAAAAATAACTAACTAACGGAAAACGGACTTCCTGGCTGCAGTAAAAAAAATATACAACACTTAACTGGTATGGTAAAAAAACACTTTACTGTCAAAAGAATAAGTAAAAACACGACACGAAAATGTTAAAAAAATAATCTTTGGTTCTTATAATTATTTGACATTTTGATCGATACAAAACCATACGATGTATAATAACGGTATACGACTTACATTTTGAATCAGTAACAACCATAGTCCCAACACTTAGGGACGAAAAATATGCTGAGAAAATACATGTCCGAAAAATTAGGGACAAGAAAAATAATTATTTTTCCAGATTTTAAGGGTGTCCCAAGATTTAGGGTGTCCCAAGACTTAGGGTAAATACGGTAAGTGGTAAATATGCCACCAAAAGGCACTTTATTTTGGTGGCATTTAGGTGGCATTAGGTGTAAATTTGAACATAGTTTTTCTTTATGGTGGCAAAAAGGTGGGAAATTGGTGGAAAGTAGAACATAGTTTTTTTTCATGGTGGAAATTGAGTGGCGTTTAGTGGAAAATAGGGACTTAGAAAATTTTCTTGGTGGCGAATAGGTGGAAAAAAAACTTAGAAATTTTTGTGATGTTTGATTTAAAAGCAAACTGTAAGACATTGGATTACCCTGTACAAAAATCTTCACAAGGTGTAATGGACACTAAACTTCAAACTTCATGCCTAATTGGCACGGAACCTGACTTTGCTAAAACTGCACACTGACAACAGCTCGTAGAACACAAAATGCCCACCCCCTTGATGCATTCAGTAACTGTACAAGAAACAGAAATCATTTGGTCACTGTGCACTGGACGTTTGATGTCCTTGTCTCAAATCAATTATTAAGGGTCATTTACCAGTCATAAGTGACTTCTGTATCAAATGTGATCTTTGACCAAAGCATTCTCTAGTTATTGGGCAAAAAAGTTCTATTGTTCTGGGTCAATGTGACCTAGACCTTTGACCAATTGACCTCAAAATCAATAGGGGTCGTCTGCCAGTCATGATCAACCTCCCTATTTAGTTTCATGATCCTAGGTCAAAGAGTTCTCAAATTAACATCTGGAAACAGCTTAACTGTTCCAGATCACTGTGACTTTGACCTACTGAACTAAAAATCTATAGGAGTTATCTGCTAGCTATGATCAACCTTCCCATTCACTTTCATGATCCTAGGCCCAAGAGTACTAGAGTTATCATCTGGAAACTGTTTAAATGTTCCAGGTCACTGTGCTCTTGACCTTTGACATACTGGCCTCCAAGTCAAAAGGGGTCACTGCTGGTCATGACCAACCTCCATATAAAGTTTCATGATCTTAGGCCCAAGCATTCTGACAAACATCTGCAAAACAGTATACCCAGGCTTCTTCTTCAAAGGGTTTCGTTAAAATGAAAATAAGTCTATGCTGACTGTAGCTGGACAAAAGTAATATTTAGAGTGGTATACAGAAAATTTGAATTTTGGTTATTTTGTGAGACAGAATATTTATTATTTATTATATCTTTGTATTATATTCAATGTAAATATTAATAAATCACTTTTTCAATCAACAATTCTGACAGACAGAAAAAGGTGGAAAATAGGTGGCAACTAGTGGAAATTGGCTGAAAAGATCATTTTTTGAATGTGTCTGCAGTGTATTATTTCTACATGAGTGAATGTTGGTTAAAGATAAGATTAATGATAGATCAAGTTACAAGCTCCCACACTAATGTATAGAAACAACCCCTGGTGGAATTTGGGTCAGTTAAGATTGATTGTAGGACATTTGCCCCCCAGGACATTTGCCCCCCAATGAAAAAATGAACTGCTGGACATTTGCCCCCCAGTTGAAATGGCAGATAGGACATTTGCCCCCCATGGCTTATTTTTGGAATGGACATTTGCCCCCCAATATTTTTGTCCAATATGCCAGTATATATAACTGTATTTTTTGTTGTTTTATTATCAAAATTACTCTAAAAGGCAATTTTCAGTAAAAAAAACTGTTTTATTAATAATAATTTGATAAATATGTTAATTACTTTTAGGTGTTAAGGTAAATAATAGCATATTATTGAGTAATAAAGTGCTCATAACAACGTTATAATTTCTTAATTAGTGCTATGTTTTTAACACTCAAAGTTGTTAATTTGGCTATTATCTACTACAAAATTGTATAAAACAAAGATATTGTACCCTAAAATATGATGAATGTCTTGTACCAAGGTTCTAAAAAGTCACTGGGGGACAAAAATATTGGGGGGCAAATGTCCTTTTCAGAAATAAGCACTGGGGGGCAAATGTCCTATCTATCATTTCAACTGGGGGGCAAATGTCCAGAAGTCCACTTTTTCATTGGGGGGCAAATGTCCTGGGGGGCAAATGTCCGGATCCCGTTAAGATTTATATATGCAGGCAAACATGAGGTCAGAAGCAAAGAAATAGTTCTTGCCTTTTCTCTTCATTAATTGATAAAAAAACAAGTGTATATAAAAAGGATGTTTTTACAATAGCTTTTCAACTTAAGTATTTGACACCATCTTTAGCTGTCCAAAAAAAGTGTATGTGTGGAATCAATTTATCTGTGTAGTAATACCAAAATTTGAAATCTGGCATATGATGAGTCAGTCTGTGCAGGGAGAAAATGGAAACACATTGTGAGAGGTAACAATATTATACTGTTTATTTTTTTTTTAAATTATTACTGTCTTTGACATTGTCTTAATTACTTACTCTTACCAAATTTATACTTGAATTTAAAACAACATTTACAAAACTGCTTTAAATTAAAATCAACAAAATTTAATCTCCTTTTATGTCTTAGGAAGTTTGGCAGATGGAAAAATCCCAGATATATTTTCTGGAATATAGCTCAGTCATGTTTATAACACTGCTTGTAAAATTGTATCATTTTGTAATTATTTACATTATTGATTAGCACTTAAGATACAATATATACTTTAAACTGTTCATACCAGGGACCTATTGTGAAAAAAGTGCAACTTTGTGACATGATCTGCCTGCCTGACTGTATATACCTGAGCAGGCCATATAGCTTATTACTGCATAAAAAAAAAACATATCAAGATAATTCTGAATCAGGTAAATATTATATGTTTTTATAAAAGCTAATGTTTAAATAACCCTTAATTTTTAAAGAAATGCACCAATTAATAGAATTTCCTGGCATATTATATGATAAATAGTACTTATAAATGTGATGAAAAACACAAGTGCTATTATTAACTTTTGCCAAAGGCGGAGGGATATTATTTTTGGCGTTGTCCTTTCTTTCCATCAGATTAATTGAAAATGCTTGTAATTGTAAAAATATTTTTATAACTTTGTCTATAGAATCACTATTTCGATGTAAATGAGATGTGAAACCAAAATTTGTAGTCCTGTTTGGCGCCATATAACCTATACTGTGTTGGTACGCTGTAAAACTCAAATAAATAAATTACCTAGTAAAAGAAGTATTCCCCCTTGATTTGCTAAAAAAATAGGATTTTTTCCTGTATCAATGGATACTCATGAAACTTTACATAAATTTAGATCACTACAGGACAGCATTGCATGTGCAATTTTCTCCAGGATCACTTCAGTAACCAGAGTTATTGCCCTTTAATTGTTTTTCAATTTATAAATTTCTACATAAGTAATCCATTGATAGATATTCATGAAATTTGACACAAGGTGTAAATCACCTTAGAGCAATGGTGCTTCCACATCATTCATCAATTTTCAAGTTCTTGCAGTGTTATTGCCTTTTATTGATTCAAGATGCATATATTCCCACAAAACAATGTAACCTTTTGAGTGAACAGAAATTTTTCTACAATGTAGATTTTGATGAAACTTCTCGCAGTTTTAATAAAGATGTTGCATATAATTTGACACAGATTACGTTTGTAGAGTTTGTTGTTATGTCAGTGAGTTAATTTAGTCTTTTGGTTTGCTGTTACAGATTGTGTGCTGGAAAAATGGCCTTACATCCAAAGGAGTGAAATTTGGAGTCATTTGCCATCTACTTAAGCCATCCTGGAATATGAAAAAATAAGACTGCATTGACAACATCCTCATCCTCGTGTTCAGATCTTTTGTGATTTCTTGTGAAGGGTCTTTGATTTTTGCATAAAAATAAAAAATATATTAATATAATTTGATTTTTGCTTACTACTGATTTTTTTTCAGATTCAGCAGGTGCAGCCGATTTCCATTAGTTGCCAAGTATTTTCCACCTATTGCCAGCTATTTGGTGGCATTAAGTGGAAAATAGGACTGCCACCATAGTGGCGATTTGGTGAAATTTTGTCCACTTACTGCCACCTGTTACGTGGCGACTGGTGGAAATAAGTGGCATTTAGTGGAAAATCGATTTTAAACCATAATGGTTGCATTTTAGTGGTAATTTGTCTAAATACTCCACTTACTGCCACCATGAAGGTGGCTATTGGTGGAATTAAGTGGCAAACAAATGTTCCACCATAATGGTGGCATAATGGTGTAAAACTGTCTAAATACTCCACTTATTGCCACCTAAAGGTGTACACAAGTGGAAAAAGGTGGAATTTAGTGGAAAACAGGTTTGCCACTGTCCTGTTCATTTTTTCACCATTTTGGTGGCATTTTAGGTGGCATTTTGGTGGAAAATTGTCTAAATACTCCACCATTGGAAAGGGTGGCATTATAGTGGCAAATCTAGGGACGGGTAACGCTGTCTTGTAAAACAGCCTATCTATATGTTCGTTTAATAGTTTGCTTGGAAGCAGTGGTTAGCAGATTACCAGTAGTAAATTATTACGTAGGAATTACTGACACTTCAGGATGACACCACCCTTTACTTAGAAAGGGAAAATAAAAACACAAATACTGAATAAATTTGAAAACCAACCAAATTTTTACCTATCTTTCTAAACTAATATTTTACAAAGCGATCCAAATATACAAGTTAGAAAAATGCCAAAAATACTGATAAAGATGACAAATCAGCTTATTGAATAAAAAGAATAAAGTTTTAAGTTCTGCCAAAAAGTAAATAATAATCTAAATAAATGGTTTTATTAAAGTATCTAAATGTATTTTGTGGTTCTGTACTTAAATGACTCTGTGCCCTAAAATAACAGTAATATAAATTAATTACCAATAATTACTTAAGTATTTAAAGATGAAAATCTAAAACAATTGTTGTTAAAACAATAAATTTAAATTACTTAATTAAAGAAAATTACTTACTAATTTAGAGAAAAGTTACAATGAATTTAGTAAAACTCTTAGGTTAAATAAATAGCCAAAAATAAATACAAAATTAATTAATTATTAATTACTAAACCCTAAGACAGTTTTTTAGATGTTGTCAGTCCAGAAATGGCTCTGAAATTCTACTGACATAAAGCTCTTCCAGAATGCAGTCAACCATGAAGGATGTAAAGTACATTCTGATTGGTCAGCATTTTTCTGATAAGCCATTCAACATTTATCTTACATATCAGCTGTGACCTTGACAATGCTTATGTAAACTCTTTGTCTATAATCTAAAAGTAGCTCAAAGTTCTTTCATAACTGGTCTTACTAAAAATAGCTGATGGAAATACAAAATGAAAATATGTAATGATAATAAATGCAGTTTGTAACAATAAAGATAAACTGAAAGTACTGATGACTATGAAAAATATATAGACAATAGTAAAGTGTCAAATGAATAAACTGAACTGAATGATCTGTCTAGGTAAATCAGCAGTCTTTAATAGACTAGCTGAATGCCCTTAATAGACTAGCTAAAGTCTATGCTTTCAAAACTTAAAATACCATACTTTTTGTAAATACAAACATTTATGATAAAATATTAGACTGTTAGATGATATTATGCAATACTGAAACTATGTATTATGTAACATTATGTTGTAAAAATCCAACTTTACAACATATGCAACAAATTCATGCAACATGTGGAATTGGATTGACCGGGTCAAATGTGTATAGCCAGTGTATTCTTATTGCCGTATTTACTCCACTGAAAGTGGTAATGTATTTACTTGGGTGTTGGATTTAACAATTTATGTTAGCATAAATACCTACTTGACATTTTAGGCAGTATAAAACAACATAGTTCTTTTTTAAATTTTAGTGTTTTTTTTTTTGTATTTTGATACAGAAATAAACGCACTCTTGGTGCAAAATGTAAGCCCCCAGGTGCACTTAAAAAGTAAGTAAAGTTTCTTCTCAACGAAAATCCTCACCTGGAATGGATGGAACAACTTATTTCCAGCCGAGCTCACGGCAGGCGTCATTTACCTCCCCAGCATCCAGTCTAGACTGATACTGTTGGAAACAGTACCGAATTAAAGTAAATCACCCAGTACTGAACACTAGTCGGGATATCAGCCACAACCGGGAATCGATCCGGGTCCGGTAATCGAACGCGGATCGCTGGCGTAGTCCAAACTGCTAACCACTGCGCCACTGCCTCCCTGATTAAACGGGAGGATACGGAATGTCAATATGGTAGAATGGTCTTGTCCTTGTGTCCGATTCTGGGGTTCCACACACTGTTGACCAATTCTTTAAACAGACATTGCAACCCAAATTGTACAAGATGATCATTATATATTTATATAGATGTGACCTAGAAGGAACTTTTGCTATGCTTTAACTTGTATATTTATATAGATGTGCCCTAGAAGGAACTTTTGCTATGCTTTAACTTGTATTTCCATTCTTTTGGCAGTGTTTAGACTGCAGTGTCTGGATCAGCAGCTTCAACACAGATTTTAATACTTGTAGTCTTGTACAATTTTTTTTGCTCAACCAGTTCTATTTAATATTGTGTGCTTAACATGTTTTCTTTTGTAGCGCTTTTATAATTCTGTTAATTTTTTTTAATAGTTGCATAGTTGGTTCAAAAGCTCTTCAAAGTATATCTGTTTTAATGTTGTCTTCTTGCCAACTAAAAAAAAACTTATTGTATTGCATTGTATTGTATTTAAGTGAAGATACCTTTTAATAACTAATGAGTGGACAAATATGTTTGAATAACTGTTGAGTTGACAACATCCTTCAGCTTGTAAAATCTTTAAAGCTCCTCTCACTTTACTTGTATTAAAGCTCTAATGTTTGGGGTGTCCTTAACAGGCATCAGCAGTCTCAGTTTGAAACTCACTGACCTCCAGGGTAAGCAGCAGACACCTATTGCTATACTGTTGTACAAGAAACAACTGAAATTCAAAAAACACTACAGAAACATCTGCGTTCAGAAAATGCTTCAAAACACAAAATATGTATTTCTAGATAATAAAATTACAACTTATTAGTGCTGTAAGCAGGATATTAGCAGCTCTCCAATATAAACAGATTTTCAGAATTATTTTGGATTTAAAAGCAGTAAGCAGTTGTATTTAATTAAGAAAATACATCAAGTATCATGAACAAATGCTAAATTTAGCATTTGAACTGCAAACTTGAGCTGCTAGCATTAAAACACATTAAAATTGTTTGAAGCCATGAAATTTAATGACTTCATAATTAACAAATTAAATAAATAACTTGCAGGAATGATAAACCCCTAGACATTTTAAGCTAATGATTTTGCAGTGCAAGTGAACTTTGGTGGTTTGCCCTTGATTTCATTGTTTTGTAGCAAAACATGTTTCATATGCATTAAGGACTATGCTATTTTGACAATGTAAAATTCCTAATAGGGGTGAATGTGAAAGAGTTCTAAGTGCATATAAATAAAGAAGCACTTTCGCATTCACCCCTCGCATGATAGTATGTAAAACTGAGATTGTCGTAACAACACGAGAAATGCACGGGGATCAAAGAGAAACTAATAATAATGAAAAAATGTATCTCCGAATAAATTATAAAGTATCAAAAACACTGAAGAAAATGCATAGAAATGTTCGGGGTAGGTATTTGGTACCGTAAGTCTCTCATATTTACATAATATATATATTAATCAATCAAGGATATGCCAGTGTAAATGAGCTGAGCGTTAGTTTTCTAAGAAATCGTCGTTAAACTGTGTTACACAAATCACACGTGCACCATGTTTTCTTCTGTGAACGAAATAAAAGTAGTGTTTTACCTTGGATTTCGTTATTGTATAGTCCAATTCTCTTTCTAACCTAAATAAAGCATCACTTTTTATAACATCCCACTGTCCGATCTTTCTGATCACTTAACGATCACTCACAATTATAAAATAAATCCAACGTGTCATCAAAATTATCACTTTACACGTTAAATTTGTAATCATGCGCCAACCAAACAAATGATGAAAGATCGGGACTTTTTCAAATATATGTTTTATTTTCTGTAATTCTCTGATATTCTAACCTTTAAACAACCAAATTGTATGCGCAGAAATAACGAAGAATTTATGCAATATAGCTTTTAGTTTAAATTTTGGACCTATCTTTTTCCAGCCCAACAACAGACATGTATATGTCACAAACCTGGCTCGTCCTCGAATTCAGTGTCAAAGGTTACTAGAACATAAATACAATAAATAAACAATTGCTTACTATGTTTTTGTAAGTCCTGTAAGATGAAACGGCTCATGTTTATACATTCATATATATTCCGTATCGGGAACATTGACAATCACAGTTCGAACTTTTCCTTGAACATGAAAACTGTAACTTTTATTCCTTTGTTAAGTTTAGTTTTATCCTTGCCAAAAAAAACAACAAAAAAAACGTGGTGATGGTCTTGGTAGCTGGCTTCGAATTCCCCGCCCATCACCGACGTGGGATGGAACCCTCACTTGATGTGTAAAACTTTTCACGTAAGGAAGCCATCCAGCTGAAGTAAGTGTCTCTATCCAGGTACTAGTAAGAGCCCCCCCAAAATGTCTGGAGGGGCACTTGGAGTCTTTCCCCACCAACAAAACCTGGGAAAAGTTAATTGTGTCGTTTCGGTGTTACTCTCATCATACAAAATAAACATTGTTCCTGTTTTTGTTTGTTTGTTTGTTTATATTTTTATATAGATGAATATGCAAAAGGGTATTTGTTTGTTTCAGTGTAATGTGAAATTATATTATTACAATTATATATCAACATTGAACGCCGCATGCATTATATCTTCACGAGGGGTTAATGTTTTGATCTTACACGTAAAACAAACATATTCCTAGTGTATAAAAGGTAAAGGTAAAGGTCTTGTTTATTATAGTGCCATCTCCATTGAAAGCGGCAGCCAATTTGGCTTATGAGACACCGTTATTGTGCTTTCCAATTACCTCCCACTAATAATTGCCAGGCGCCATGCGGATAGAAGTCGGTAACCATTCATTCAGCTCGCAGCTCAGGAACTGGCCTTATCGGATCGAATCCCATGACAAACACATTTATATGTATATGAGTATGTACTCATGAAATTATATGTTAAGTGTAAAAAGTATGTATTCACAGTGCAAATCATCTATGCTAAATAATACGTACGATACGTTTGCTTTCTCACTGTCTAACATGTCCGAAATGATCTACTCGATTTTTATCATAGAGTTCTAGTTTAATTTTCACCTTAAATTAAAGCAAACATGTTCAATATAGTTTTAAACCTAAACTTTGAAGTTAAGTAGGTTGTAGCATTCTCTAGATCAAGGGTATTTTTATTACCTTCTGTAGTCAGTTATTTATTGTAAAAATGCTTTTTAAACCAAAGTGGAAAATATCAGGTACTTGAAAATGCAGCTTTCTAAAACGTCAGTAAGAATTCTTGATGTCATTTGTCAGACATACCTTGTAAATAGATAATATTATTACATAACTAATACTGATATTTCTTTTGTTGCACTTTGCGGACTTATGATAAAAAAGTTATATATATATCTGTCTGAGCAGTACAATCCCTGTAAATGTGCACTATGTAAGCCCTCAGGCCCTTCTCGCACACCATACCTATAGTTCGGACTTCTTTAATGTGTAAAGGCATGTGCACAAAAATGACAAAACACCTGGTAAATTGTAATGTGTTTTTTAGAAAAGTAATAAATGGAAATTGAAAAATAGCTCTCAGCTCATTTTCACGGATAGTTCACCTTTATTATGTAAGTTATAGTTTTTCGCAGTTATGCATGATGACATAGAATACTGTCACCGAAAATTGTGACACGAACATACTGATAACTTTTCCCACTTTAGTCTTTTAATTAAAGTAAGAGTTCAGCACTTCATGGTTTTAATGTATTGTCACATTGGAAAAAAATTTGTTTTACAGTAACTTCGAAAATCCTCAGAAATCATATCATGTACCCCACCCACCTAATCCATAATTTCAAAATAGCATAGTCCTTAAGTAAGCTAAAAAGAGGATAAGTTGCAACTGTAATTGGCCAAAACTTGGACTACATCTCCTTACTTTGCATTATTTGTCCAAAAATATGGAAGTAGCTATTACATGACTGTGTTATTTATCAAAAACTTTTGAAGAAGCTATGCTTTTACATGTGTTATTTGTCCAAAACTATGGAAGTAGCTATTACATATAAACTTTAAAACAACTTTCTATATTTGTCCCATATAGAGGCTTTATAAACAAGAGGGCCATAATGATCCTATATCGCTCACCTGAGTTTAATTGCTTGCTTGAACAAATTTCTTGCTTAAGCTTTGAAAACAAAAAACTAGGTGAGAAGGTCATGGTAAAGATTATACAAGATAACTACTGAAATCTGCTAAAAAATTATACAGGTGATCCAAATCACTTTGCTGTAGCTTCAAAAACAAGAAAGCCGGTCAGTAGGTCAGGGTTAAGAATATTAAAGATGAGTATTGATATCTGTATCAAAAGTTATACACATGGTCCAAATTTCCATGCTGTATCTTAAAAACAAGAAAGTAGGTCAATAGGTCAATATTAAGACTATTCAAGATGAATATTGAAATCTGTATCAAAAATTAAAAGGTGGTCCAAACTTCTATGCTGTAACTTCAAAAATGAAAAAGTAGCTCAGTACGTCACATTTATGACTATTCAAGATGAGTATTGAAATCTGTATCAAACATTATACATGTGGTCCAAATCTCTTTGCGGTATCTTCAAAAACAAGTAGGTCAGTAAGTCTGGGCTAAGAACATTAAAGATGATAATTAAAATCTTTATCGAAAGATATAAAAGTTGTCCAAATTTCTATGCTGTTAAGATCGGTGTGCAAAACTGTATATGTCATCCAAATTTCAAGACAGTAGGTCAGTAGGTCAAGGTCACAGTCAAGTGACCCTTAATTACTTGGGGTCATCAGGTAATTATAATTAAACAGTCTAGGAAATATGATCAGATAATTTCATTTCGTAAATAAACTTACCCGACAGTACTGTATGGATTTCCTTTTCGTTTATTTTTCTCAATTCGCGCTTTAATACCGGAAGTAAAATTTGAGTTATCTACTCTTACTTCCGGGGCACGTGAAAATGTTTAGTTTCTTTTTTTCGGCGACCTGTTCGGTCGTGTTTTTCTCTATGCTCTTGATGGCTCAAGCCGAGGTGAATAGCAAAGGTTTACGCGAGGGAGGGGAAATTGTTCCCTCAGACTCAGAAAATCAGGAGTCGGGCAGTAATGCGCCGAAAACTCACAATAAACGTCGGTCGAGATACGACATACTAGAAGAACAATGGAAAAAAAAAATCTCGACCTTGGATAACAAGCTGGACGGTCTTATTGCCACAATCCAAGCTTCTGCAAATTCGACACAAAGTCAGAATAGTAGTAATTCACGGAAAAGGAGAAGTAAGTTCACGAAATCCCCATCAGTTTCAGACAGTTCTGATGAAGATGCAGTGTCTTTATATTCTCAAACTTGTCATTCACCATCACACAGTGAGAACAATTCTAGTGATGAGAATAACATAAACTCACCGTTGAATAAACATGACTTAAAAGAATCTACCAAAAAATGTTTGTATGAGATTTTTGGTGATGATGCCACAAATAAGAAGACTGTAAAAAAGGATGGCATTTGTGTTGACTTGTCTCAAAAGGAAGTGCTAGAAGACAGCTATCATTGCAAAACACCAAGACATTTAACTGCGTTCAGTGAGGAAAATTACAATTTATTTCCAGTGGATGAACAAACAGAATGTTACTTACAGGTACCTACACTGGACCCTTTAATTGAGAATCTGTTACTCAACAGGCATGGCTCTAAAGCATCGTTTAAGAAAAGCAAAGCAAAAACATAGTATTCACAACCGTGCAAGATGGTAGAAAAAACTGCTTACCGTGGACAACAAGCTGCTAGACTTGGTGTAGTTATGCAGTTATATGTTCAACAAAGTTTGGGTAATCTGGTACAATACTTGTCATCAGATGATTTTTCAAAAGACAATGCTATACAGTCAGTAAAGGACATTTTTGCGATCTCTACCAAATGTTTGGATCAGTTAGGCAGAACTGCTGCTTTTCATCACATAGTAAGACGTACTGTGGCTATGACAGACACTGGCATATATGGACTGGCAGATTCTTCTGACTTTGCTAATCTACCCTTATCAGGAGAAGGAGTGTTTGGCATAGGACTTGAACCGTTACTCAAAGCTCGTAAAGACAAAAAGAAACAGTTAGATGAAATGTTACCTGAACTGAAGAAAAGAGGGAGTAAAAGAAAATACTCACCAGATCGTGTGTCACAGTCAGAAGCTAAACAGCAGCACTATAGTATTTCTACTAGTACTACAAACACAAATTCATCAGGATGGAACAATTTTCGCATCCCTAGAGTACCAAGAGAACAGAGGGATCAGTCCTCCTTCAGAACTTCTGCTAAGTAGGACAAGTCTGGCTCCAAACAAGAATCCTTTCCCAAACGATCCTCGAGAGGAAGGATGGGAAAGCCAGCTCCACAATGACAATGTAAGTATCATTGCGCAATGTCCTCAGATACCTGTCGGTGGTCGAATTTCTCGATTTCTGAAAAATTGGAAACAAATAACAACAGACCAATGGGTTCTAGATTTAGTTCAAAATGGGTACAAGCTAGAATTCGAAGAAAAACCTCCGTTTTCAGGCATCAAACATACACAAGTTTCAGAAAAGCAACAAAACTTAATTCAGAAAGAAATACAAGATCTTTTAATGAAAAATGTGATAGAAGTAGTGACAAAACTCAGATTCATTCAGGTTTTTACAGCATGTTATTTCTAGTTCCCAAGAAAAACGGGGAAATGAGACCAGTTATAAACTTAAAACCACTCAACAGGTATTTGAGGAAAAAGCATTTCAAGATGGAAACAATGCAAAAAGTCCTAAATCTAGTTCAGAAAGGAGATTACGGCATAAATCTAGACCTAAAAGATGGTTATTTCCATTTAAAAATATTCAAAAATCACCGCAAAATCTTCGTTTTTGTTTCAAAGGAATAGTTTACCAGTTTCGGGCACTTTGCTTTGGCCCAACGTCAGCACCAAGGGTATTTTGCAAGATAATGTCAGTCATAATAGCATACCTGAGACAACGAGGACTTCGTCTGTCATCCTACCTCGACAATTGGTTAAGGCTGAACCAAACATACAAAAAGTTGTTAGAAGACAGAAAGTCAGTTCTAGATCTCCTTTTTCAACTAGGTTTAATTGTGAAAAAGAAAAAGTCATCGTTAGTTCCATCTCAGATATTTTCTTACATAGGGGGTCTGTTCAATATGAAGATGGGGCTAGTGTACCCCACACAATAAAGAATTTCAAAGCTCAAAATAGCAATGTTAAATGTACTGCAAGGCAATACATCAGCAAGACATTACCTAATTGTGTTGGGTACAATATTGTCTAGACCTGATTCCAAATGCAAGGTTGTTCATGAGACCAATTCAGCTCCACTTACTGCAAAATTGGAGTCCTGTCAGAATGTCTCTGTGTCATATAGTCCATTGACTCCTTTGCTCAAATACCATCTAAAATGGTGGCTTCAAGATCAGAACATTTTGAAGGGAAATTCAGTTTAACATGTTTCTTTTCCAGTCACTATAACCACAGATGCGAGTGGAACGTGGGGCTGGGGTGGTCACATGAACAACCTTACAGTGCAAGGCCGTTGGTCAAAGTTAGAGAAATTGCAACACATCAACATTCTGGAAATGAAAGCTGTAAAGTTAACTGTCCAACATTTTCTTCCTGCTCTAGAAAACAAGAATGTATTAATCAGATCGGACAACACCTCGGTATGTCAATACATCAATCGCCAGCGGGGTACACATTCACCAGCTCTATGTTGTCTGACTTGGGACTTGTGGGATTTAGCCCTGAGACACAATATGAGTCTCAAAGCAGCCCACATCATGGGGAAGTCCAACAACTTGGCAGACTTTTTGAGCAGGAAGAAAGTGCAGGATACAGAGTGGAGTCTGAACAAAACAGTGATAACACAAATTTTCAGTCAATGGGGTTATCCCCTCATAGATCTGTTTGCAAAATACAAGAACAAACAGACAACACTGTTTTGTTCATGGTTTCTACATCCCCAAGCTTTAGCACTGGATGCCCTGTCAATTGCATGGCAGAGCATGTTTGCATATGCATTTCCCCCCGTTCAGTTAATTCCGAAGGTTCTGAGTCACATGCAGCTGTTCCAGTGCAGGTTGATTCTCATAGCCCCAAATTGGCCGAGGCAGCATTGGTTCCCTCATCTGCTAAAAATGTTGATAGCAAGACCAATCAAATTACCAGTAATTCAGAATCTGTTGATACAAGGCAAAGGGAAAGTAATGCATCCAAATCTAGAGACATTGCAGTTGACTGCATGGCTACTATCGACAGAGCCTTCAGAACAAGAGGCTTTTCAGAAAACACTAGAAAGCTATTGGCCGCCTCATGGAGAAAAGGCACCCAAAAGGACTATAACTGTAAATTCAGAAAATTAAATAGTTGGTGTAGTGAACAAGAAATTGATCCCTATACTGCATCTCTAACAGACTGTGCCCATTTCCTCACTTTTTTGTTTGACAAAGGGTTAAAGTACAAAACAATTACGGGTTATAGGTCTATGCTGTCATCACTTTTAGCACCTGTTGAAAAATTTCCAGTTGGTCAACATCGTTTCATTATTAGATTACTGAGAGGTATCTTTAATCAAAGACCACCACTTAGAAAACTGGTACCTGAATGGGATTTACCTCTTGTTTTAGGATGTCTGAAGAAACCGCCTTTTGAGCCGATGAAAGAAGCCTCCTTGAAATATGTGACCTGGAAGACTTGTTTTTTGATAGCAATAACTTGTTTTCGTCGCTGCAGTGACATTCAAGCCTTACGTTTAGGTGAAGGAAACATAAATGTACAAAAGAAAGGACTAACTTTCCTACTTGCAGGTTTGTCAAAACAAGATAGACCTAATCATCATTCCAGGAAGATTTTTGTGCCATCTTTTCCAAGTAATAAATTGTTAGATCCAAAAAGAGCTATGACATACTATTTGAAGAAAACAGAATGTTTCAGAATTCAAGGCTCGGAAAATGAACTTAAACTCTTCTTGAGTGTTATTAAACCGCATGAACCAGTGTTGAGCCAAACTATTTCTAAATGGTTGGTCAATGTGATTAAGTTTGCATACAAAAAGAGCAATAAGCAGCTTGACAAAGTTAAAGGACACTCAACACATAGCATTGGCCCATCCTGGGCTCTTTTCAAGGGTGCCTCTTTAGATCAGGTTCTAGATGCGGCAGATTGGTCTTCTGAGACCACTTTTATCAAACATTACATGAAAAATGTGAATGTAAATATATTAGATTTTCATTGAAGTTGAGAAATTAAGGAAAATTTCTCTTAATGACTGTGTTTTGGAACAGTGATTCTTTTTTTCCAGCGAATTGCTGTTTGATTAAAACGTTGTTAATATATATTGTATACACAACTTTTTAAAAGGAACTGTATACAGACGGGTATCTTTATTGGATATGCTGTATAGCTGGGATTTACGTTTGTAAATACATTGATACACTGATAGTACAGTGTGTACATATATTCCATGATTTATTTGGATTCCTGGAGTTACCAAATGGATCCACCAGTTGATATCAGGATGTGAGAGACAGTTTTTATAGGATCACTTCATAGGTAAGTGTTCCTTAAATTTGCTTAAACTTTAACAATCCCTCCTCCTGACAGTACTGCTTGTTAATCTGGATTAATCCATACAGTACTGTCGGGTAAGTTTATTTACGAAATGAAAATTAAAAATTTGTACTCAAATTGAAGTTTTATGAGTAAATAATACTTACCCGACAGTACAATTATACCCAACCCATCCTTCCCCACATTGTTAAAGTTTCTAGAGGAATTGGTCGCCTCAATAGAAACTAAACATTTTCACGTGCCCCGGAAGTAAGAGTAGATAACTCAAATTTTACTTCCGGTATTAAAGAGCAAATTGAGAAAAATAAACGAAATGGAAATCCATACAGTACTGTCAGGTTAGTATTATTTACTCATAAAACTTCAATTTGAGTACAAATTTTTAATTTTTTGAAGTATTTTTCCCATATAACTCATATACAAGTGACCCCCGAGGCAGGGCCTCTTTTCACCCCAGGGGCATAATTTGAATAATCTTGTTAGAGAACAACTAGGCAATGCTATAGACCAAATATCAAAGGCCTAGGTCTTGAACTTTCAGACAAGAAGATTTTTTTCCCTATATAAATATGTTAAACTTGGGACCCCAGGGGCAGGGCCTCTTTTCATCCAAGGGGCATAATTTGAACAATCTTCATAGAGGATGATGTCATATGCCAAATATTGAGGCTCTACACTTTGCGGTTTTGGACAAGAAGAGAGTTCTGTGTGGAATACAATTCTTTGAACAACTTTTGAAGGGCACCACCCAATGAACATCCAGGCCAAGTTTCATCAACTTCCACCAAATGGTTTCAGAGGAGATGTTGTTTAAAGGAAAGTGTGGATCACAATAGCTCACCCTGAGCACTCAGGGCAGCTAAAACCAAGAACGTAAGTCAGTAGGTCACATTCATGGTCACTGAAATTCAGTTTTAAGAACAGTCTGCAAAACTGTACATGTCATCCAAATTTCAAGGCTGTATCTTAAACAAGGGGGCCCTGAAGGCCCTGTATCGCTAACCTGACCTAATTCTAACCCCCGATAACTGGCTTTTCCTTTGATTTGACCTAGTGGCCTCATCAAGATTAACATTCTGACCAAGTTTCATTAAGATATGGTCATAAATGTGGCCTCTAGAGTGTTAACAAGCTTTACATTTTATTTGACCTGGTGACCTAGTTTTTGACCCCATCTGACCCAGACTTAAACTTGACCTAAAGATCATCAAGATTAACATTCTGAACAAGTTTCATTAAGATATGGCCATGAATGTGGCCTCTATAGTGATAAGTAGCTTTTCCTTTGTTTGACCTGGTGACCTAGTTTTTGACCCCATCTGACCCAGATTTCAACTTGACCTGAAGATCATCAAGATTAATATTCTGATGAAGTTTCATTAAGATATGGTCATAAATGTGGCCTCTAGAGTGTTAACAAGCTTTTCCTTTGATTTGACCTGGTGATCTAGTTTTTGACCCAACATGACCCAGATTCAAACTTGACCTAAAGATCATCAAGGTTAACATTCTGACAAAGTTTCATTAAGATTGGGCCAAAATTGTGACCTCTACAGTGTTAACACGCTTTTCCTTTGATTTGACCTGGTGATCTAGTTTTTGACCCCAGATGATCCAATATCGAACTCATCCAAGATTTTATTGAGGGCAACATTCTGACCAAGTTTCATTAGATTGGGCCACAATTGTGACCTCTACAGTGTTAACAAGCTCTTCCTTTGATTTGACCTGGTGACCTAGTTTTTGTCCCCAGATGACCCAATATCGAACTCATCCAAGATTTTATTGAGAGAAACATTCTGACCAAGTTTCATTAAGATTGGGCCAAAATTGTGACCTCTAGAGTGTTAACAGTCAAATTGTTGATGACAGACGACGGACACAGGGCGATCACAAAAGCTCGCCTTGAGCACTTCATGCTCAGGTGAACTAAAAATGAAGAACTGATTCAAACTATGCATGCATGGAGTTGTTATTTAACACTTGTGAACTATTTAATCAACTAAAAAGTGATTAACAGTAGCATTTACTAGATATAACTACTGTGTATATTCTTATCCTGATATGAATCATGTGTAGGTAGCATTTACTAGATGTAACTACTGTGTCTATTCTTATACTGGTATGAACCTTGTGTAGATAGAATTTACTAGATGTAATTATTGTGTATATTCTTATACTGATATGAATCATGTGTAGGTAGCAATTTATTAAATGTAACTACAGTCAAGTCCACTTAATATGAACTCGCTTGATACGGATTTTCGGCTATAACGAACAAAAGCCGTATTCCCCAGCTGAATCCTATTTCTTTGTAAAATTATTTCGGAAATAGCGAACTCGCTTCATACGAATTTTCGGGAGATACGAACATATTTTGGAAGTTCCAATGAGCTAAAATGTTATGTTTCCATATTCTGATACAAACTAATTTTAGAAGTAACGGCAGCCATTTTTTTTTTTTTTTTGCTATGCTTGATGTTTTAACAGTTTGAATCTCTACAGTGCTGATATTTAGTCAAAGTGATTATCACCTGCATTAACACTATGTAAGCAGTTATTTTATTCATTACAATCGAGTCCAAGTAATAATGTCTTTAGTAGTTCAGCGATAATCACTTTCAATTGTACACCTCTCCATGAAAATATAATTTCATTGTACGTTTTAGGGCTATGTAGTGTACTTTTAGTATAAAAAATACAACAAAAAATTACAAGTTTTTTCAAGTAAATGTTTGAAATACCATGTGTAAAGTACATGTTGCAAAAATGCATTGACATATACAAGTAACTGTAGTCTTGTGTATCTATATGTGCTATAAACACTTGATGATTTTCATACATTTTTACATGTTTAAGTATGAATTTTGTTGAGTTATTTCATTGTAAACTGAACACACTCACTTAATCAGTTAAAACTACTAATGAGCATCTATTCACTACTGTATTTTTATTTATCGGAAGCTATTCACTGGTGATACTGCCCAACTTGCTCTGGCAACTTACCCAGGAGTCACACATTCGTTAATACGAATTTTATTTGATATGAGTATATTTCCCAGGTCCCGAAGAATTGGTATAAAGCGAGTTTGACTGTATTGTGTCTATTCTTATGCAGAATATGAACTTTGTGTAGGTAGTAATTTACTATAGTCTGTCCTACCTAATTTTGGACCTCAACTTTCGGCTGATATGAAAAAATGAAACGGGATCAAAGATCATAAAACATGTTTTTGTGAATAAAAAAAAAGTCACCCTCGAGAATTTCAAGGATTTTTGTAACAATTGTCTGGTTTTCCCATGCGGCTAAATTTCCATTTCTCTATGGGAATTCGCTGTTGTTTATTTCTGGTCGCCATTTATTCTATATTTTGGAGATTTTCGGGAAATTCCACGTGTTATTCCTCGGGGACATTTCAGACTTATTTTTTTACACTTAGCTATTTTTCCTCCCGTAACAGAAAGAATGGGTTTGAAATAGAATATACAATTTAGTATACAAACGAAATTTTGAAAAATGTAAAAATGAATAATAGAAAAAGAACTTACTTTGCACGAAAGAATCCTGCTATTAAGTATTCAGTTACAAATTCCTTTAATCATAATTCCATTTATCCTTAAATACTTTCAATCGCTGTCCAGTTCAATGCAAAATTTTCAAAGTCAGAAGTTTTACACAGAAAATCCATCATCTGAAAATTGATCCAGTCAATCTGCGGCGGTGTTTCGAAGAATTTCAGGCGAATAACTGAACTATGCATTTGAAACAATATCATTAATCACAGTATTTTTCAAATGCATTTGAAGAACCTGTACGATGCAAAGTAGTCAGCCGCTCCGGCCTTTCTTAGAACCTTCTACACATTTAACAAGCTCGCCATGACACAATAAACTTTTCAAACGCTAAATTCCAATTATGTCATACAATATATGACGTCATTAAATAGCTCGAGCGATCAAATGCATAGGCGGCACAGTATATGGGCTCTTTTACGCATATCAACCCCAACGACAATTAATTTAGTAAATATTGAAGCTAACTGAGTCCCAAAAATTAAGGAGGGTAAAGTAAATTAGTTGTCGACTGTGTCAGTCTGACTACGTGGATAAAATTTAAGTCAAAGGCGGGAATTGTTCAGTTTGCTGTAAGTCTGAGCCCAGACCTAAATCTGAGAAGAAAGTTAATTTGTTACCTAATTACTGTATAACATATCGACACTGCTAATTTAAAAGAAAACGTGTAAAAAGGGATTTTTCTATCACCGACAAAAAAAACAAAAAACAACCTTCCCATTACCGGTTATGGAAGGTGCGTTATATTTATTAATTTGAAATTTCGGCTTCTTACCTGTAAAGTATGGATGATTGTAAACTAGAATACCCGAAATTATTAAGGGCTGTCGAAGATCATGATAGAATATACAGGGTTTTCCCTCGGGTTTTTTATTTGGGAGTCCATGGACTCCCATGGCTGCTAATTTAAGGGTCCCTAATAATTTTGGGGGCCACAAATTATTGATCTTGAAAATGGAACATTATTACTAAAAAAAATTTATCCTAAAACCGAATGAACTTGTATCTTTTTAATTTAGATAGCAGCTGATTCAGTATTTCGGAATGGTATCTTTCAAAATGGCATGAGCTTCTCAATCCAGACTGATAACAAAAGGTGTGACAGTCTTTTTGTTATGATCAAATAGCCAGTAATTACCGGCAATTAAGTGTCAACTCGTGTCAATTATGTTGTTCACAGTTTGATCTTAGTTAAAGATAATACTCGATCCTTAATTAGTATCATAATTTTGTGATTTATTATATTTTTTCATCAAAATACTTTAAATTTATATGAAATTAATTTGTTTAATAGAAAAATAAACCATTCGATCTTTACGGAACGTACGGCAATCTAGATTTTAGCGTGTCAGTTAGCGCGGAGAGTAGTTTCCTTTACCAAAATGGCGAACATCGATAACAAAACTTGTTTGAAGTTGGAAAATCGTCTATACCTGTGTATAATGAGCACCCACGATTCGGGGATGGTCCCGGTGGTAAAAAAACTGCGCATTTTACATGGGTATCTGCGCAAAGGAAGCTTCAGTGCAAAGGAGTTTCGTGACCGATTTTGCGGGTCCAGTGGACGCAGAGGCACTACAAAATGCGAGTCCAAAGCAGTCAAAGCGCGTCAGGGACGCAGAAAACCTGCGTCCGGGAAAACCCTGAATATACATTGGCTCACATTCAATTAATGTTTACACCGACTAACGTTAATACATTTGGACAAATAAATGTCATACAGAAAATTCAAGAATAGTGGAAAATGTTCTGTATTAATAGTTGTATCTCACAAACATTTAAGTATTTGAAAAACATAAACATTGATCACATGCACAGATCATGAAGATCATTGAAATTTCGTCAAATATTTTGAACGGCACGTGTAGAGTAACTTCGGGTATATTCGGCACCTTAAGCATAAAAACGGTGAAGCAATTTTCGGTTCAGAATGATCGGTGCGAACATTTCATGAAAACGAAAGTAGACCTTTTCTGCGTCTTCAGTATAAAACGCTGCCCAGTGTTTGCATCTACATCGTCAATAGGATGGATATTTTTCTGATTGTTGTCGTCGTGTAAGTTCGACATCTTTCGGGCAAATTCGGCACCCTGGTAGAGTTTTAAAAAAATATACAAGTTGAAGATTTATCTTTTTTATATAGCTACATTAAAAACAGCAAATGTCGCAATAGACATAACACAACAGTTTTTATGCTGACGAGTAGGCTCTAATTTTTTCAGATTGCATAACTCGATCAAGCTATAAAAAGTAAAACAAAAGAATAATCTTTATTAATTGTTCAGCAGATTATACAAACGCCGGCTAATTGTTTCGGGAAACAATAAAATATAGCCTCGTTAATTATGTTTATTTATTTATTCGCTGCTGCCTTCTTTTTTGACAATGGTACCATTTTCTACCATCTGAACGGTGGGGGCAAGTTTTGATGGAGAGTAAGAGCTCTGCAACACTTCGCACGAATTTGTCTGGACATTTTAATTTCAAATAAGGCGTATTTGTTACCGAAACCTTTGGGTTACTCGGCTATGATTGTTTTAAATAACGATGATATGTTCTTATTATATCCTATTCAATATATTTTACTTTGCACAAATTTTGATTGTCTAATTAATTGTCATAAATTCGTACTGGTCCCAGATGTAAATATGTGCACGCTAATTAAATGCACAGGTGCTTTTTTAATGCACAAATCAGTGACGTAATTAGCGACGTCAGCTTAGGTTAACATACTTTAAGAATCTGCGTGGACAAAATTAGGAAAGCATGGATATGGTTAAGAAACACACTTAAACCATTTGTATGCCGTAAATATCCTTTAAAGACGATATAATCGAATAATTTTGATAGTATGTCGAATTTGCACAACAGTGTTATATCTTGTCGTGCAAATTCGTCACCCCTAGCCAAGGTCATGCTTGGAAACCGGGGAATATTATTTGTTTCTAAATATCAACATCAAATATATTTCTGTTTGTATTTCGGTTAAGTAAAGTCAAAATGCAATTGTAAGAATAGTTTTAAATACCTTAGCTCCGCTGACCATTCTTACAGAAAACTGTAACTACGATTTTCGTTCAAAATGAATTTGAATGTCGAAGTTACCCGATGCGCGTATCGGAAAAGGAAAGAAAGCCTGTGTGATCAAAATGTTCTCATGATGTCATATACAAATATGACGTCATATAAATTACTTAAGAAAAATTATTCAAGGACATTATGGGTTTTTCCACGTGGATATTAATTCAATGTGTCGAATATACACGACTGTCGAATTTTCCCGAAGTTACTCTAGTATAAATATTAAAGTGACAGTGAGATTTATATGCCTTTAAATTAGAATTTTAACAGTTCTGGGGCGTATTTATATTGTCCGCCGTTACTTAATTTGGCTTCTCGGCCATGTGGTTGAGTCTGTTTACTTCGAATCACTTGCCCCTAAACGCCGGTGACTAGAAACAGTCCTTAGTGTATAAAATTCTTTCATGTTCGGAAGCCATCCAGCTGGCTTTCGGAAGGTCTGTAGATCCGCTTGTCCATGATAAAATAATGCACGGTGGGAAACCTAGGTTCTTATTCCGCCACCAAAAGCTGGAAAGTTGCCATTATGACTTAAATTGTGTCGGTGTGACGTAAAACCAAGCGTAAAAGTAACAATACGAATGTATCGCTGTTAAAAGCATTTTGTCAACATAAGTTCTGAAGTTACATGAGATTCCGTATGATATATGCAACGAAAATCTATTTGGCATGTGACTATATCACGGCATATACATGGCCACAGTAATATTCTGTGTATATAGATTTCTATTTTGCATTAGTTGTGGCCATGGATACCGTCATTTTTGCCAGAGTATATTTGACCGCACGAAAAAAAGTTATAGGACAAAATGCATAAATTTGCGCGTACATATTCTAAAACGATTTCGGCTTCAGCCAATTTGTTTTCTGAAAAATGACGGTCTTATAATGCACTAAATCATACATGTGATACGTCCCGGATTGTCCGGGATTGTCCCGGAAATTACATACTCGTCCCGGTGTCCTGGACCGTCTTAAAATGTCCCGGAAAAATAAAAATACAGGAACAAATAAAAACAATCCCCCAAAAAACTTGTTTTTGTCTATAATTTGTTAAATTTTACACAATAAACAGTCCCCGTTGTCACATTGTTTATTCCTAATCACTTTCATGCCCTCGAGCGGGCGAGCGGGACACGTGTTGATTAAGCCTGCTTTGATCACGCGACGATCTTTTGATGACACTGATTAAGTTACAGTCAGTTATTATGATGACCCTGATTAAGAACTGACAGGATTATGCAATCAATAACTGTTTTATGATAGTTAAATTAGGAACAATCGTCGTAAATCTCTTTGTTTTTAGCACGTTGGCGGTAAAGCTACATGTAGCCTTAATGGAAGAGATTATTGAAAACGGTCAATTAAACGATAATTATTTTAAAAGGTTGTGATTATTTAAGATCTAGATCGATTGTCACACATATTTTAAATTAAAATGCTGAATGCCTTTGCCGACCGACCCATGAAATTTTAGACTGAATATCTATATAAAGTTTGAATTGCTACAAACCCTGTTTTTTTCTTTCTTTTTTTGCATTCAACGTGTTTGTGGTTGAATTTACATTAAAGTTATGTACTGCCCTGTTTGTAATAGAAGTAAACGTTTCGTATACGTACCTTTTGGCGAAAAAAAAAACAACAACAAAAACATGTGTGTTTTATATCATAGAAAATGAAAGTAATTGACGCGCTTGAACATGCATCTTTTATCTGGCTGAAGAACAAAGTACCCCTTCAAAAGGTCATATGAGTCGCGCCATAAGAAAACCAACATAGGGCATTTGCGACCAGTATCCGCGCATTCTGGTCAGGATCCATGCTGTTCGCTAACAGTTTCTCTAATTGCAATATGCTTTGAACAGCATGGATCCTGACCAGATTGCGCGGATACTGGTCGCAAATGCACTATGTTGGGTTTCTCATGGCGCGGCTCATATTTTTATTTTGTCTATAGATCTACCATGCCTATCAATAGCACAGAAATGTTTAACATGCCCCCACTCTACTTTGGATTTCACTGAACGGCCGAGCATGAATATTAAAGATGCGAGGATGGAATTGAAAAATTGGTATTATGTTATTATAAAGAATAAAGGCAATTATTAATTTGTTTACCGTAGTCCCTTATACTAAGCGGTTGTCTCAAATTGAAATATGTATATTTTAAACCATTAATTGCATTGACGAATATGTTTTACCTAGATCGAACGGTCACTAAAATAGTGGACATAAAGGTAACAGAAAGCAAACGTGTATTCATGATATTGACAAACAACCTTTTAACAAACTGTTATCAACCAAACTTTTGATACGATTATAAACAAAGGTAACCCATAATGAAAATGAGTTAAATGAGTTGCGCGCATCTCCGCTGTCCCCACCTCTATTATGATATCTACGGCTGAAACAATGATATGCACTTGACTTGAGACATGTATTTATTTTACGTCAATGCAATGAGTATTCAGAAAAAAAAGCTAAAACCCTGAAACGGAAATAACTGATTAATTTGAAGTAAAATTTTAATTCAGGGTCTTCTGTACAAGAAAATCCTACAAGTTTTGAACAAAGCTTGTTTTAATTTTCCATGTCTGTTATTCAACAATAAATATATCAGACGTCGCTAACTGTGAGCAAACCCCCAAATGACGTTTGTATGGACGCCGCCATATTGAAATGGACGTCGCGTCATTTTACAATGCAAGTCTATGGGGAAAAACATAAAATCTTGATTTTTAACTTCATTTTACATTTTTTCAAAAAATTGAAAAAGGTGCCTAGAGATATTAACCGTCTGGTATTAACAATGTCATTTTTGACAATTTTATATACAGTATAAATAAATTATGGGAGGTCCAAAATAAGGTGGGACAGACTATAGATGCAACTATTATGTATATTCTTATCTTGATATGAACCTTGTGTAGGTAGCATTTATTAGATGTAACTACTGTGTATTACTGTGTATATTCTTATCCTGATATGAATCTTGTGTAGGTAGCACTTACTAGATGTAACTATTGTGTATATTCTTATCCTGATATGACCTTGTATAGGTAGCATTTACTAGATGTAACTATTGTGTATATTCTTAACCTGATATGAATCATGTGTAGGCAGCATTTACCAAATGTAACTATTGTGTATATTCTTATCCTGGTATGAACCTTGTGTAGGCAGCATTTACTAGATGTAACTATTGTGTATATTCTTATCCTGATATGACCTTGTATAGGTAGCATTTACTAGATGTAACTATTGTGTATATTCTTATCCTGATATGAATCATGTGTAGGCAGCATTTACAAGATGTAACTATTGTGTATATTCTTATACTGGTATGAACCTTGTGTAGGTAGCATTTACAAGATGTAACTATTGTGTATATTCTTATCCTGATATGACCTTGTATAGGTAGCATTTACTAGATGTAACTATTGTGTATATTCTTAACCTGATATGAATCATGTGTAGGCAGCATTTACAAGATGTAACTATTGTGTATATTCTTATACTGGTATGAACCTTGTGTAGGTAGCATTTACAAGATGTAACTATTGTGTATATTCTTATCCTGAAATGACCTGGTATAGGTAGCATTTACTAGATGTAACTATTGTGTATATTCTTATCCTGATATGAATCATGTGTAGGCAGCAATTACAAGATATAACTTCTGTGTATATTCTTATCCTGATATGAATCATGTGTAGGTAGCACTTACTAGATGTAACTATTGTGTATATTCTTAACCTGATATGAATCATGTGTAGGCAGCATTTACTAAATGTAACTATTGTGTATATTCTTATACTGGTATGAACCTTGTGTAGGCAGCATTTACTAGATGTAACTATTGTGTATATTCTTATCCTGATATGACCTTGTATAGGTAGCATTTACTAGATGTAACTATTGTGTATATTCTTAACCTGATATGAATCATGTGTAGGCAGCATTTACAAGATGTAACTTTTGTGTATATTCTTATACTGGTATGAACCTTGTGTAGGTAGCATTTACTAGATGTAACTATTGTGTATATTCTTATCCTGATATGACCTTGTATAGGTAGCATTTACTAGATGTAACTATTGTGTATATTCTTAACCTGATATGAATCATGTGTAGGCAGCATTTACAAGATGTAACTATTGTGTATATTCTTATACTGGTATGAACCTTGTGTAGGTAGCATTTACAAGATGTAACTATTGTGTATATTCTTATCCTGAAATGACCTGGTATAGGTAGCATTTACTAGATGTAACTATTGTGTATATTCTTATCCTGATATGAATCATGTGTAGGCAGCATTTACAAGATGTAACTACTGTGTATATTCTTATCCTGATATGAATCATGTGTAGGTAGCATTTACTAAATGTATCTATTGTGTATATTCATATGGTGTAGGTAGCATTTACTAGATGTAACTATTGTGTATATTCTTATCATGATATGAACCTTGTGTAGGTAGCATTTACTAGATGTATCTATTGTGTATATTCATATGGTATAGGTAGCATTTACTAGATGTAACTATTGTGTATATTCTTATCATGATATGAACCTTGTGTAGGTAGCATTTACTAGATGTAACTATTGGGTATATTCTTATCCTGATATGAATCATGTGTAGGTAGCATTTACTAGATGTAACTATTGTGTATATTCTTATCCTGATATGAATCATGTGTAGGTAGCATTTACTAGATGTAACTACTGTGTATATTCTTATCCTGATATGAACCTTGTGTAGGTAGCATTTACTAGATGTAACTACTGTGTATATTCTTATCCTGATATGAATCATGTGTAGGTAGCATTTACTAGATGTATCTATTGTGTATATTCATATGGTGTAGGTAGCATTTACTAGATGTAACTATTGTGTATATTCTTATCATGATATGAACCTTGTGAAGGTAGCATTTACTAGATGTAACTATTGTGTATATTCTTATCCTGATATGAATCATGTGTAGGTAGCATTTACTAGATGTAACTATTGTGTATATTCTTATCATGATATGAACCTTGTGTAGGTAGCATTTACAAGATGTAACTATTGTGTATATTCTTATCCTGATATGAACCATGTGTAGGTAGCATTTACTAGATGTAACTATTGTGTATATTCTTATCCTGATATGACCTTGTATAGGTAGCATTTACTAGATGTAACTATTGTGCATATTCTTATCCTGATATGACCTTGTCTAGGTAGCACTTACTAGATGTAACTATTGTGTATATTCATATCCTGATATGAATCATGTGTAGGTAGCACTTACTAGATGTAACTATTGTGTATATTCATATCCTGATATGAATCATGTGTAAGTAGCACTTACTAGATGTAACTATTGTGTATATTCTTATCCTGATATGAACCTTGTGTAGGTAGCACTTACTAGATGTAACTATTGTGTATATTCTTATCCTGATATGAACCTTGTGTAGGTAGCATTTACTTGATGTAACTATTGTGTATATTCTTATCCTGATATGAATCATGTGTAGGTAGCATTTACTAGATGTAACTACTGTGTATATTCTTATCCTAATATGACCTTTTATAGATAGCATTTACTAGATGTAACTATTGTGTATATTCTTATACTGATAGGAACCTTGTGTAGGTAGCATTTACTAGATGTAACTATTGTGTATATTCTTATCCTGATATGAATCATGTGTAGGTAGCATTTACTAGATGTAACTACTGTGTATATTCTTATCCTGAAATGAATCATGTGTAGGTAGCATTTACTAGATGTAACTACTGTGTATATTATTATCCTGAAATGAATCATGTGTAGGTAGCATTTACTAGATGTAACTACTGTGTATATTCTTATCCTGATATGAACCAGGGTTGTAGGAATGCTAATGCTAATGGTAATGCATTAGTAATGCATTATTTTTTTCAAATAATGCCAAGTAATGATTAATGCCACAATTTTAGCATTGAAAATAATGCTAATTTAATGCCAAAGTAAATAATGCTAATGCTAATGCTTAGCATTACTTAGGCATTATTTTCTGTATCACTGGAAAAAAAATAATACACATGTATGCTGTTATTTATACAGGTTACAGCAGTTCTCTAATAGATTTTTGCTTGATTTTAATAACTGTCTGATGATATAATTGCCTTTTGTTCAATGTACACCTGAAAGATTTTGAAAAATATATTTAAAACCTTGGACAACTCCAAGGTGCATATTTATAATAGCCATAGAAATGTGACATAATTAGATTTGTCACCCAAAATATCAAACAGCATCTATTATCTTTTGACACCTTTTTATCAGTTAACACTATGCCACTGATAGTGATGTTTAAGACCTGTTTAAGGCAGCTAGCTTTTACATGTCATGTTAAATTAGGCTGTTAAAGAGCCATTAAACAGGTACTTGACATTCTCTAACAATTTAAATGCTCATGCATGCTGTACTTCCAACATTAGGTATTTTTTTTTTTTTTTTTTTATAAAGTAATGGTAAAAGAAAAAAATCAGATATAATACAAGGAAGTCATACAAGTATTTAACTATTCATGTAGACGACCTAGGTAAACTAAAATGATTTAATGAAAAACAGTGTATGTGATAATAACATGCAATGATTCTCAAAAAGTAATGCTAATGCTAATGCACCCTATGTAATGCTAATTTAATGCATTATTTTGATAAAAATGAGTAATGCTAATGCTAATTTAATGCCATCTTTTTCCAAGTAATGCTAATTTAATGCATTACTATTGCAAGTAATTATTAACAACCCTGATATGAACCTTGTGTAGGCCTGCAGTTAATCTTGAAGATGTTCTTCTCCATCAAAACAACTGTGCACACTGCACAGACCAACCTGCTACAGACAGGACTTCTTAGATTCCAGCTCATTGTGCACTCAGCTTATTCACCAGACCTTGCCCCAATGGATTTTTGGGAGTTTCCCGCTGTCAAGTTGGCTCTTAATGGCTAAAGATTGAATCCTTTCTGGAACTGTCCCGCACTGTGCATGGTCTTTACTAGAGTGTACATTATATACTGACATGTTCCCCCAGTAGATTGCTAGACATAAAAATGTGTTTTTTGTAAGGGCGATTACTTGGAAAAGTGACAGTCTTGAGCACTTGTCAAACTGTTGTCACACACAACATTGCTGATGTCATTTACTGTAATGCCTGATACTAGCTTTGTGTTTATCTAAATGTTTTCAGTGTTTGATGTACTTCCGTCTTGAAATTTTCAGGAACTGTGCAATCAAGATTGAACAACTAAATATATAAATTCTACAAATGTTGTATAAAAGAAAGAAAAGAAAGTTGCAGACCCAGGCTGGTTAATTCTGGATCACCCCTCATATATTTTTATCCTGGTATGAATCTTGTGTAAGTAGCATAGCTAGGTGTAACTAATGTGTATAATCTCATCCTATACAAACTCCTTGTGTTTGAACCTCCTGTCAAGCACAAGCCACTTCTGTGTTGTCAACTACCCTTATTTATGGTCTTTTGTATCTGCAATAATGAAATTTGAAAATCTAATTTCTAATCCATATTTACATTAACTACATGTATTGAATGAAAGCTTAAATGAAACTCATCTTCAAATAATCCGCCCACAATAGAATGTAAACATCCTTGTTGAAAGTTGCCACAGAGAAAGAGTCATTAATTACAGCATGGAGACATGGCACTTAAATGACTAACTAGAAAATTACAAAAATTCTAATATCTATAATTATGAAAAAACTTTTTATTGAAGGTTACAATTAATTAACCTTTATTTATCATAATGACAGATATTGCCAATTCTTCTTCTGTTTAAAGTATTCTAAAAGATTTGTTAACATTTTAAATTACCTTAAAGGACTGAATAAGGCAATCCAACACGAACAAAGCAAATCATAAAATCCTGATTAATGTTGTTCATTTTCAATATGAAAATAAATCAAATATAGCTGTTCATATCTCCCCATGTTTACTGTTTGTTTTTCCCTCATTTTCTTATCTTATCTTGAATTATGCATATACTGCATAGCTTCATTTATAATGTTGTCTTCAAGTCAAATTGGTAATGACTTTTCTTTTATAGGACAGGGTATTAAGCACAGTTTGACTCTAAAGTGCATTGTGATTTTATAAGGCTATTTTCAATACTTCTTATATCCCTTTTATTTTCATTTTCAAATACTGATATCTTGTAATGAATTTCAACCTAAAAATGATAAAGTCTGTGTGAAACTTGTTTTCACATTTTACTATGACTTCATCTTGTTTTTGATTGTGTCCAAGATCACACTGACAGTACTGGTAACCTATTTAACATTGAAATTTGCTTTGCTGTTTGAAATGGTTGAAATGCCAATAGTTACTTGATAGCTTTAAAGTTTCTTATTAATATCCGAGAAGGTGTTTTTTTCTAACTGAGTGATTAAGGTGTCAGCAGCTCTACCAGGAGAATATGGGTTTGAGTCCCACTTCCTTAATGACTGCATCTTCTGCACGACTGTATGTTAAGGGAAAGAACTTTAGGAGAATTGTACTCTTTGTATATCAGAGTTACTACCCTTCATGAACACACCGTACATCTGTATTTTTTTAATGCTAACTAGATGTGAGTCCAAAGGACGTTGGTGCCCCTACTTCTTGTCACTACATGTTTTCATGACTAGGTAATCAAGAGGGCTATGATGGCCCTATATGTCGCTCACCAGAGTTGATCTAGCCAACTGACCTAGTTTTTTACCCCACATGAGCCAGTTTCGAATTCAACCTAGAGATCATCAAGACAAACATTCTGACCAAGTTTCATAAAGATTGAGTCACAACTGTAGCCTTTAGAGTGTTCACAAACTTTTCCTTTGATCTGACCATGTGACCTAGTTTTTGACCCTAAATGACCCAGATTAAAACTTGACTTAGAGATCATCAAGACGAACATTCTGACAAAGTTTCATAAAGACTGAGTCATAACTGTGGCCTAAAGAAGGTTCACAAGCTTTTCCTTTGATCTGGCCTACTGATCTACTTTTTGACCCCGCATGACCCAGTTTCAAAATTGACCTAGAGTTCATCAAGGCAAACATTCTGACAATGTTTCATAAATATTGGGTCACAACTGTGACCTCTAGAGTGTTCACAAGCTTTTCCTTTGACCTGGCCTACTGACCTAGTTTTTGACCTTACATGACCCAAATCTAAACTTGACCTAAAGGTCATCAAGACAAACATTCTGATCAAATTTCATAAAGATTGACTCAAAACATTGGCCTCTAAGTGTTCACAAGCTTTTCCTTTGATCTTGCCTACTGACCTAGATTTTGACCCAACATGACCCAGATTCTAAATTAGCCTAGAGATCATCAAGACAAACATTCTGACCAAATTTCATAAAGATTTGGTCACAACTGTGGCCTCTAGAGTGTTCACAAGCTTTTCCTTTGATTTGAATGGGTGACCTAGTTTTTGACCCAACATGACCCAGATTCGAACTTGACCTAGAAATCAACAAGACTAACATTCTAACCAAGTTTCATAAAGATTGGGTCACAAATTTAGCCTCTAGTGTTCACAAGATGTCCTTTGATCTGGCTTACTGACCTAGTTTTTGACCCCACATGACCCAGTTTCGAACTTGACCTAGAGATCATCAAGACTAACATTCTGACCAAGTTGCATAAAGATTGGGTCACAAATGTGGCCTCTAGAGTGTTCACAAGCTTTTCCTTTGATCTGGCCTACTGACCTAGTTTTTGACCCCACATGACCTAGTTTCGCACATGACCAAGAGATCATCAAGACAAACATTCTGACCAAGTTTCATAAAGATTGGATCACAAATGTGGCCTCTAGAGTGTTCACAAGCTTTTCCTTTGATCTGGCCTACTATCCTAGTTTTTGACCCAACATGACCCAGATTCGAACTTGACCAAGAAATCAACAAGACTAACATTCTGACCAAATTTCATAAAGATTGGGTCACAAATGTAGGGAACAGCAGGTGCACAACTTTACATGCTATATAACAATCTTCTAATGATTTATGACTTTCGGTCAAAACATTTAACCCCCTGTCTACAGATGGAAATCATGATGATAAACAAGTGTTCAAAGTTTCAAAGCCACATGTCAAATAGTTTTGACAGAAGGCTAACTTTTACAAAAACTGAACCAATTTCCAAGTCCAAAAAGGGCAATAATTCAGCCAAAATAGTTGACAGAGTTATGTACTACTCTTGCCTACAGATAGTTTCGAATTTGACCTAGAGATCAACAAGACTAACATTCTGAGCAAGTTCCATAAAGACTGGGTCACAAATGTAGAGAAAAGCAGGTGTACAACTTTACATGCTATATAACAATCTCCTAATGATTTATGACTCTCGGTTAAAACATTTAACACTCTCTTGCCTACAGATGGAAATCATGATGATAAACAAGACTTAGTGTCCAAAGTTTCAAAGCCACATGTCAAATAGTTTTGACAAAAGGCTGACTTTTACAAAAACTGAACCAATTTCCAAGTCCAAAAAGGGCAATAATTCAGCCAAAACAGTTGACAGAGTTATGTACTACTCTTGTCTACAGATAGAGACTGTTATAATAAACAAGTGATAAAAGTTTCAAAGCCATATGTCAAATAGTTTTAACAAAACCTGTACAGAAACTGAACCAATTTCCAAGTCCAAAAAGGGCAATTATTCAGCCAAAATAGCTGACAGAGTTATGTACTCTTGCCTACTGATGAAAATCATGATGATAAACATGTGTTCAAAGTTTCAAAGCCGCAGGTCAAATAGTTTTGACAAAACGTTGGCTTGTATGAAAATTGTATCAATTTCCAAGTCAAAAAAAGGGCCATAATCCTTCCAAAATAGTTGACAGAGTTATGTACTCTTGCCTACAGATAGAAACTGTTATAATAAACAAGTGATAAAAGTTTCACAGCCATATGTCAAACACATTACACAAAATATGAAATGGAACGAAAAACTTAACCAAGATTTGTAAGTTAAAAGGGGCCATAATTCAGCCAAAATCCTTGATGGAGTAATGTATTCTTGCCTAAAACTGGACATGGTGATGCTAAACAAGTGTTGAAAGTTTCAAAGCTTTATCTCAAAAGACTTTGTCACAATGTGGACTGGTACGAAAAACTTAACCAAGGTGTGTTGCAGACGCCGACACCGACGCCGATGCCGTGGTGAGTAGGATAGCTCTTATTACCAGTAGCTCTACTACTAAGCTCTACTTATTCTCAATTCCACAAAAAATCCTTACCAGGTACAGATATGTCAAAATACACCTAAAAATTGGAGATTCCATCCATGTTGTACCACAGAAAAGTGGTCTTGGTTTTTCCCTACGGCCAATAATAAAAAAGTTACAAAATAAGCTATTTATAGTAACATAAAAGGGAAGTTATTCAATAAAAAAAATTTGTAAGTGAACAAAAAAGGCATGCTAAAAAACAACATAAGAGCATCGCAATGCAGAGCAATATATACACACAAAACAAAGTCATATGACCTTTGACCCCTACGTGTGACCTTGATCTTGAAGCAAGTCATACAAAACATGCGCTCTGCACTTCGGCTCTATGTGAGGAACATTTGTGCCAAGTTTCTTTAAGGATGAGAATTAGGCCTTGAGAAGCAAAACTCAAACAACACCAAATCATAGAAAGAAAGACTTGTTTGACATGAAAATTGAACAGCATGTAAAACATGTATGGGCGGCGGTTACCGCCAAAATTAGTAAATATACAATCCATTCATAAACAAGTCAGTCAGTGCAGTGCATTTCAATGCCGTCTAGTCTAAAACTCCATCCCGTCCAATACATTTGCATTCAACGCATTGTATTTTGAAACCATTTAATACAAAACTTCATTCCATCTATTTAAACATGGAACGATGCATTTGAAAACCTGTTGCAACGCAACGTAATATGAAATCATCCAATGAAACATGAAACCATGCAGCTCAAAGTGAAGCCGTTTAACACAACGTGAGTACGTGCAGTGTAAGATGAAATGATTCATTACAACTTGACGCTGCTTAATGCATATTGACACTGCTTTGTGTAATTGAGAGCGGTGTATTAAAACTTGATGCCATGCAGTACAATGTGAAGACGTTTAACGCAACATGAGTTTGTGCAGTGTAAAGTGAAATGATTCAATAAAGTTTGGCGCCGTCTAATGCATACTGAAACCATGTTGTGTGATTTGGAGCGGCGTATCAAAATTTGATGCCATGCAGCCAAATGTGAAGCCGTTTAACGAAACCCGAGTTTGACCTGTTCTAAATATAGATTAGTGATCAGTTTTACATAAAAAACATCTTGAAATTTGTCCTAAAACTAACTTCATAGTACTATTCTTACATTTAATTTTAAACAGTTACTGCGATTTATCTGAATATTAAAAGGGACCTTACTTTCGTGAAACATCTTTTTTCTTAGGTTAAGCTTTATCAGAAGTATGCTTTTTTTTTGTTGTTGTTGTTTTGGTTGGACAGGATCTTTTTTCGTTTTTATACAATATTTCATTTAAGTTGGAAAGTCAGTTTCCTGGATTTCATACTACCTGTTAGGGGATCCGAGCGAATGTAGCAGATACTTGTGGATATAAAGTTAATACTTGTATGAAATCAAGGAAACTGACTGTCCAACTTAAACGAAGGACTGTTTAAAAACGGCTTAAGATTTTCCGCCGCCACTCCCCTCCCACTCTCCACCTCTAACCTGCTCGCTTAGCTCAATTAGGGTGAGCGCAGATGTACGGATCTTGGGGTCGCGAGTCCGATGCCCGGGCTTGGCTTTGTTCTCCGTGACGATTTTATAAAAGACACTGTGTCTCACATCATTCGTCCTCAGATTCATTAAAGACCTATAATATACATAACAGGTCTTTGGATTCTTGTATGGAAGTTGACAGTTACCTGCTGAGAACAGGTGTGTACTGGTACAGAATCCTAGAACACCGGTTAGGTTAGCTGCCTGTCGTTATATTAACGGCGTTAAACCAAAAACAATCTATCAACTCACCCCCCCCCCCACACACACACACCACTCCGACCCCGAAAAAAAATTGTGAAGTACCTATAAGTTTGATAAACTGTCTAAAAGCATAAACATGTAAACAAAAAGTTCATAGGATTAAAAAGTAACTCAATTTTATCATTATTTTTACTTGTACTGAGTCTGTTTCATGAAGCATACTTCTTACAAAGCTTTAACTGAGAAGAAAAATGATTCACGAAATAAGGTCCCCTTAAATATTCAGATAACTCGCAGGAAATGTTTAAAATTAAATGTCAGATTTTTACCACAAGGTCAGTTTTAGGATAAATTTCAATATATTTTTATGTAAAAACAAGGAAGAATATCCAACAGGGAAAACCACGTTCCAAAAACACAGCCTCCCCAAAGGCACACACGAACAACACTCACACACCACACATACAAACAAAATAAACATACAAGGACAAAACAAACAAATACAGGAACACAGTGGAACGGTCAGTGGCAAAACCACCACTGGGGAGTTTAAAGCGGTATATAGTGCACCTAACCTCACTCTGAGCCCTATGTTATACCTAGCTGCCAGGTGAAATCCTAACATACGTTAAGGCAACAGAAGGAACGTAATGTAAAACTGATCCAGAATCAATATTTATGAAAAGTCAAAACCTATTAACTGATAGTCTTATTAACCTTTTACAATGCACGTACTGGTGTTTCGTTAAACGGTTTCACATTTGGCTGCATGGCATCACATTTTGAAACGCCGCTCCAAATCACACGACATGGTTTCAGTATGCATAAGACGGCACCAAACTTTAATGAATCGTTTCACTTTACACTGCACGAACTCATGTTGCGTTAAACGTCTTCACATTGGACTGCATGGCATCAAGTTTTAATACACCGCTCTTAATTACACAAAGCGGTGTCAATATGCATAAGACAGCGTCAAGTTGTAATGAATCATTTCATCTTACACTGCACGTACTCACGTTGTGTTAAACGGCTTCACTTTGAGCTGCATGGTTTCATGTTTTATTGGATGATTTCATATTACGGTGCATCGCAACAAGTTTTTTAGTGCATCGTTCCATGTTTAAATAGATGGAATGAAGTTTTGTATTAAATGGGTTTAAAATACAATGCATTGAGTGTAAATATATTGGACGGGGTGGACTTTTGAACTAGACGACATTTAAATGTATTGCACTGACTGACTTGTTTATGAATGGATTGTATATTTACTAATTTTGGCGGTAACCGCCGCCCATAAACATGTATATTACTTTACGAAACAAGTGTCAGTATACTGATATAAACATTGAATTCTGGAAAAGGACTGCTTAAAGGGGCTCCACTTCCGGACAGTTAAACACCTTTAAAAACTCAACATTTTCAAAGAACAGTTACACATGTTCATTTTGATGCATTTGCAATAGTGTGCGAGTGGTGAAATTTCGCATAACAAGATGGAACACAGTTTTCAGCAATTGTTTATCTTTATTTCTTTACAAATGGTATTCATTTTCAAAGGGATACAACTTTTTCCGATTATTTTAAGTACAAATGGCATTCATTTTCAAAGGGAAACAGCTTTTTCCGATTATTTTAAGTAATCGTCCAGAAAAAGTTGTTTTTCACAAAGTTTTTCTTTGAATTTACTGGGTGACCTAGTTTTTGACCCGAGATGACCCCTATTTGTAATTGTCCTAGATTTCATCAAGACAAACATTCTGTTCATGAATATCAAGTGTAAAATACAGCCACTATGGCATACACAAGGTTTTTCCTTGATTTGACCGGGTGACCTAGTTATTGACCCCAGATGACCCATATTCACACTTGACCTAGATAAAGTGCAGTCCCTATTGCATACACAAGGTTTTTCTTTTATTTGACCTAGCGACCTACTTTTTATCCCAGATTACCCATATTCGAAATTTGACCTAGATTTCATCAAGGCAACCATTCGGACTAATTTTATGAATATCCAGTGTAAAATGCAGCCCCTATTGCGTACACAAGGTTTTCCTTTGATTTGACCATGACCTAGGTTTTGACCCAAGATGACCAATATTTGAACTTGACCTCGATTCCATCCAGATAAACAATGTGATCAAATTTCAGTAAGATCTGGTGTAAAATATGATTTGACCTAGTGAATCAATAGGGGTCATCTGCTGGTCATGACCAACCACCCTATCAACTTTCATGATCCTAGGCCCAAGCATTCTTGAGTTATCATACGGAAACTGTTTAACTGTTTTTGGGTCACAGTGACCTTGACCTTTGACCTACTGACCTCAAAATCAATAGGGGTCATCTGCTGGTAAGGGCCAACCACCCTATCAACTTTCAACTTTCATGATCCTAGGTCCAAGCGTTTTTCAGTTATCATCCGGAAACCGTTTAACCGTTCTGGGTCACAGTGACCTTGATCTTAGACCCACTATTTTCAAAATCAATAGGGGTCATCTGCTGGTTATGACCAACCATCCTATCAACTTTCATGATCCTAGGCCCAAGCATTCTTGAGTAATCATCTGGAAACGGATTGGTCTACATAGAGTCATTTTACCTATGCTCAACCAGCCAAGTGCTCGATCACTATTTATAAATGTACATGTTTATTGAAATAAACCTTTGAACTCATGATTGCTGTTCATTTATTTCCTTCCCAGCATCCTTGTATGACATTATACACATTCGATCTAGATCTTTAAGGGGCTTGTTTGTTTACAGACCACAGCTTCTTTGCATTTGTCAAAATACTTACCGTGAATCTCCTATAGAAAATGATGCGTCTTTCCCAAATTCTTTAAGAGTACTGGATCAACGTATTTTATAGTCTTCTAACCTTTATTGATAATTTAACGTAAGCTTATATCTGTAAACTATCGACTTGAAAGTAAAATTTAAGATGTAAATAAACGCGCCCACCTCTATACGGATGAAAACAAAAATGGCGCCTTCATTAGTTGCGTCATGTAGACGCTTGAGATAAAGATATTCACTGCGCCATAAGACAAGTTCGATAACATGATTATAGACATTTGACTTTTTAAAGTTTTTAGGTTTGTTTGATTGTTAAAACAGTACGATTTCTTGTTAAATTACTTGAGGGATACTGCAGACACACCATTTACCAATGTTCCTTTTGCCCGCTTTTCAGGTTGGTGTTTCTATCTCTTGTTTGAAAGTCTGAAACTTATTAGTTTTCAAATCTGAAAACAAAACTAGAAAATATGAAGTTTTGACTATAAAAATATTTGTTTGTTTGATTCTATGATTACCTCTGAAAAAAGAAATTGGTCTGGTCGTCACTTTAAAATTTAGTGTTTTACACCTATTGTTTGAACCGCGCCATATTTTATCCTGATACATGTCAGCCAAACGCTTGAGTGAAAATTAACCAATAAAAGTAGGTCAATTCAGAAACTAAACGTTTTCCACAACATTGTCAGTTTTTAATTTGTTTCGAGAAATATACATGTAAATCTGGTTGAGCATAGGTAAAACGAGTCTACAGACCGACCGACCAACATCTGCAAAACAATATACCCCTCCTTCTCCGAAGGGGGGCATAAAAATACAGCCTCTATTGCATACACAAGCTAAATGTTGACAGACAGACGCCGGACATCAAGTGATCATAATAACTCAACTGAGTATTGCATCTACATCTAGAAAGATACTTAAAACAGAGATACCCTTGATTGGTCGATTCCCAGTTAAGGCAATGTCTTATTTATTTATTTATTTTTTTTATTTAACCTCGCACCAACACATGATAGGTCATATGGCGACTTTCCAGCTTTAATGGTAGAGGAAGACCCCAGGTGCCCCTCCGTGCATTATTTCATCACGAGCGGGCACCTGGGTAGAACCACCAACCTTCCGTAAGCCGGCTGGATGGCTTCCTCACATGAAGAATTCAATGCCCCGAGTGAGGCTCGAACCAACATCGATGAGGGGCAAGTGATTTGAAGTCAGCGACCTTAACCACTCGGCCACGGAGGCCCCCGTCTTATGAAATTTTATCTTCACCAACAGTGGCATTAGCTGTACTTTTTTTTTCTAATTTTAGCTCTGGTGTCCCCTAAAAGGGGACCAAGTGGAACCATTACAATGATGCTACAGACCAAGTTTGATGATGATCCATCAAGCAGTTCATGGGAAGTCATTTAAAGAATTTTTATCTATAGCAGCCTCTAATTGGGGCCACTGGTGCCCCTATTTGAATAACTTGGGAGAGGACTTTACAATGATGCTAAAGACCAAGTCAGATGAAGATCAAGCCAACAGTTCAAGAGAAGTCATTAAAAGGCCTTTTTCTATTTTTAACTCTACTGTCAGCTAAAAACATCAAACACTACCACTGAACAAACTTGTGCCCCCATTTGAACAAACTTGGGAAGAGGACCTTATAATGAGGCTACAGACCTCCTTTGATGAAGTTCCGCCCAGTGGTTCATAAGAAGAAATCTTTTAAAGGGATTTCAGATTTTAGCTCTAGTGGGCCCTTAAATGGGGAAATCGCCCCCATTTGAACAAATGTGGGAGAGGACCTGCTGTTTAAAGGTATTTCTAATTTTGACTCTAATCCTTGAAAGGGACCAAGCTTCTCCACCTGCACAAAAGGACCTTATAGTGATGATACAGACCAACTTTGATGAAGTTCTATCCAGTGGTACATGAGAAAAAGTCATTTAACAGTGTTCCTATGTTCCAGTGGCCCCTAAAAAGGGTCAGTTTGAACAATTGTGGGAAAAGACCTTATATTATAAGAATGCTAAAAGCCAATTTAATGAAGATCCATCCAACTGTTCATGAGAAGAAGTCATTTCAACGTATTTCAATGTTTGTTGAAGATCTATCCAGAGTTCATGAGATGAAGTCATTTAAATGTATTTTTTTTTCAGCTCTAGCAGCCCCTAAAGGGGGCAAAGTGCCCCCATTTGCAAAAATTAATTTAAAGGCGTTATAATGATGCTACAATCCAAGTTTGATGAAGATCCATCCAACGATTCATGAGAAAAAGCCCTTTAAAGGTTTATTCTATTTTTAGGTGTAATGCCCCAGCTATCCCATATAAACAAATTTTAGAGAAGATGCTACTGACTAAGTTTGATGAAGATCTATCTGGCAGTTCATAAGAAGAAGCCATTTATAGGTTTTTCTTTTTTAAGCTGTAGTGACCCCTAAAAGGGTCCAATTGCCCCAATTTAAATATATTTGTGAGAGCACCTTACAGTGATGCTTACAGACCAAGTTTAATGAAGATCCATCAGGCGGTTCATGACAAGTCATTTAAAGGTTTTCTTACTATTTTTAGCCCACCATCATGATGATGGTGGGCTATTAAAATCACTCTGCGTCCGTGGTCCGTCCGTCCGTCCGTTAACAATTTCTCGTTATCGCATCTCCTCAGAAACTACTGGGGGGATTTTGACCAAACTTTGTCAGAATGATGTATTGGTACCCTAGTTGTGTCCCCCTGAAAATCAGACTGGTTCAACAATTTATGAGTGAGTTATGGCCCTTTGTTTATTTCTATAATTTATATAGATTTATATAGGGAAAAACTTTGAAAACCTTCTTGTCCAAAACCACAGAGCCTAGGGCTTTGATATTTGGTATGAAGCATCATCTAGTGGTCCTCTACCAAGATGATTCAAATTATTTCTCCGGGGTCAAATATGGCCCCGCCCTGGGGGTCACATGGTTTATATAGACTTATATAGGGAAAAACTTTGAATAACCTCTTGTCCAAAACCACAGGGCCTAGGGCTTTGATATTTTGTATGTGACATCATCTAGTGGTCTTCAACTAAGATTGTTCAAATTATACCCCTAGGGTCAAATATGGCCCCGCCCTGGGGTCATATGGTTTACATAGACTTATATTGGGAAAAACTTTGAAAATCTTCTTGTCCAAACCACAAAGCCTAGGGCTTTGATACTTGTAATGTAGCATCATCTAGTGGTTCTCTACCAAGTTTGTTCAAATTATCCTCCTAGGGTTAAATATGGCCCCGCCCCGGGGGTCACATGGTTCATATAGACTTATATAGGGAAAAGCTTTTAAAATGTTCTTGTCGGTAACTACAACATTCAAACTTGGACCACATGTATATTTTTGAGTGGCAAGATGAACCTTGACATGAGTTGACCTTGATTTTGACCTAGTGACCTACTTTCACATTTCTGTAGCTACAGCCTTCAAATTTGGACCACATGCATAATTTTGTGCACTGGAAAAAACTTTGACCTTTATTTTGACCTAGTGACCTACTTTCACATTTTTGAAGGTACAGGCATCAAATTTGGACCATATGCATAGTTTCCTGTTTCAAAATGAAATTTGACATTGATTTTGACCTAGTGACCTACTTTCACATTTCTCAAGCTACAGCCTTCAAATTTGGACTACATGCATAGTTTTGTGTACCGAAAAAAACTTGACCTTGACATTGACCTAGTGACCTACTTTCACATTTTTGAAGGTACAGGCTTCAAATTTGGACCACATGCATAGTTTTGTATTCTGAAATAAGATTTGACCTTGATTTTGACCTAGTGACCTACTTTTACATTTCTAAAGCTACAGCCTTCAAATTTGGACCACTTGCATAGTTTTGTGTACTGAAATGACCTTTGACCTTTACATTGACCTAGTGACCTACTTTCACATTTTTAAGGTACAGGCTTCAAATTTGGACCACATGCATAGTTTTGTATTCCGAAATAAAATTTGACCTTGATTTTGACCTAGTGACCTACTTTTACATTTCTCAAGCTACAGCCTTCAGATTTGGACCACATGCATAGTTTTGTGTACCGAAACAAACTTTGACCTTTACATTGACCTAGTGACCTACTTTCACATTTTTGAAGGTACAGGCTTCAAATTTGGACCACATGCATAGTTTTGTATTCCGAAGTAAAATTTGACCTTGATTTTGACCTAGTGACCTACTTTTACATTTCTCAAGCTACAGCCTTCAAATTTGGACCACTTGCATAGATTTGTGTTGTGTACGGAAATGAAATTTGACCTTGAGCTAGTCAGTAAGTCTTGAAATTTGGAACACTCAAAAATGGCACATTGGTGGGCACCAAGATCACTCTGTGATCTCTTGTTAACTCTAGCAGCCCCTAAAAGAGGCCAAGTGGGGCTAAAATTAAAAATATTTTGTTTGCAGTCTCACTTCCTACCTGCTTAAAATGCTGCGCCCCAAGTTTTTATTGGACCATGATGGTCAATTTTTGTTTTAAGTTGCAATATGACAAGTGCCGCATATATTTTAAGTAACAAAATAATAAGTAAGAAAGTTTAAATTGTATTATTCAATTTTATCCTTTTATACAACATATACAGATTTGTCTTATTTTTACAGAAAAAATATTCTGTAAGATATGATCATATAATCACACTGGCCATAGCTTTCGCAGATGCGGTGGTTCCAACGCAGCAGCGGTGGAGGATTCGTCGCAGAAGCGGTGGAGAAATATGGCCGTCTAGCTTTATTTTCACTGTCAACGGTAAGTTTTTTAATGAGTTTTCCCATATCTTTTTCCGTTTGAGTGAAAACAACCAGTGAGACAGGAGCCCAAATGTATACTCTTCCAGCCACAAACACTTGTTCAGTGCAATTCTTTGTCAGTAATGTAAACACTTCTGTACAGTTTGACGAGGGACTGTCGTTTTTGTAGAATTTCCATCAAAAACGGTAAATTCTTGTACAAAGCGACCCCTGAGCTCGTTTACATCAAATCGTAAGTATGTCAATGTCATGCAACAACTATTTCTCCGTAATCAGTGAATTTTCATTGCCGGCATATAAAATGATCGACCAAAAATGATTCCAACGCAGTATGCGGTGATTCCAACGCAGTATGCGGTGGATACATTTGCAACGCATTACGGTGGATCTTTTTTCTTCAATGTTTGTTTGCATCACATTGTAATTTGACACTGTAAAGCAACAACTTTTTCTTCGTAATCGGTGATAATTCATTGCAGGCTTATAAAATGATCGATTAAAAATGATTCCAACGCAACTGGAATGCATTAAGGTGTGTCTGATTTCTAGAACGTCCGTTTCTGTTTTCTAAATGAACTGAGCTGCACTTCTAACGTGATTTGACTTTGGATCTCCATTACATCACTGACAAATATAGTTTGTGCTACGCCAGTGGTTCCTTGCTGGCTAAAAATCCTGTAAAAATACTTTCTGATGTAACTTGATAAACACTTATTGAATGACATGTCTGTCAAAAAAATGTCAAATGTCAATAGATTTGTCTGTTGAGCGGAACACTTTTCAAAAAATGTATTCTGTTGACTTGCACTTCCATTTTCTTTAGATTGAAAAATATATACCCGATAATCATATTCTAATTTCAGTTATCCTATTTTACGAATCTTTGTTAACCTGTTTTATTAATCTTTATATACCTGTTTACTTAAAGATACATTTTTTATTGTATTATTTATAGAATATATAAGCTAACATACTAATTCTTACTCTTCATTAAATTCATATCTGGGGTATATTCTCGATACAAAACTAAATGTTCCACATTTAAACAAATTACAGGGCTAGGGCTAGTAGGCCTGTTCTTACAATATTTCAAAAGACAGAAGTGTCAGATCTCACCTCAAATGTAATTGCAAATATCATGCCATACACATTAAAACTTTGTGTAAACTCATTCTACATGATTTACAAGTAAAAATATATAAACTATATTTTTCTTAATTCTGAAAGTTATTGTTTTGAGCAAAAATAACTATATTTCCCTTTCATGTATAACATAACTTTTAGCTCAACTGGTCGCATTCCTTGACTATTGAAATACTTTACTAGAGCTTTCACAAATGTGATTCATGCCTTCACCTGGACTTGCTTGACAACACAGGACCATAATCTAGGAAATTGAAGAGCAATTAACATAAAAACCCTTATGCACAACAAGGTATCAATATTGATCATTGCTGAAAGTTTGAATAAATTATATGAAATAATGAATGAGGAATTCAGGTCACAAACATTTCTCTATATCCTTTCCGCAGCCTTAACGTACTAAAACGTATTAGCGTCTGATGGCCCTTTCACGCTTCCATAGAAACAACATTTATTATACGAAACTTATTTTGAAAATATTTCTGAAATGTCTAGGTCTGCAGCTTTCAAATACGGTTATATCTTACATCTGAGGCATATACTGACACTCTCAGACAACATCAAAAATGACATTTTGAGCGATTTGATGGAGTTCCAAAATTATCAATGTACCCTTGCTCTGTTACGGACCCCTGGGGGATTTCTGTTTATCCAGAGCTCAAATATTTTTTCATAGATTAAAAGCTGACATGCTGTACTAAAGCCCAGGTAATTTCAATTCGTAATAAAGAGCTGAAAATTGGCTCCCCAATAGCAAAAAAAAAAAAAAAAAAAAAAAAAAAAAAAAAATGCAATTTGTACAAAATTTTGATTAAACATTGGGGATAGCTAACAGAAGTTTCATCATTATTTGGCAATTTAGAAAATGTCACTGGAAAAGAATAATGGTGTACACTGATACTTGGTTGATGAATTTATTGATGTCTTTCACTTCATACCAGAAATCCTTGAAATATTCATGAACTTGTTTAAGAATGAATCAAGATTTTTTCATGAATGTCAATATACCTATAGAATTCAAGAAAAATTCTTGAAAAACAAGAGCTGTCCGTAAGACAGCCAAGCTCGACTATTCGAAATATTGTCACAGAAAGCAGGAAATTATTACCCAAAATGTTAAATATCAAAAGAGTTTTAAGTTCGAAAGGGGACATAATTTGACCAAAATGCATATCAGAGTTATGGGACTTGATGCTATCAACTAGTTTTATAACCCCGAAGAAACATGTTAAATTTCCATTCCATAATCTGCATTAGTTTTGGAGATAGTAACTTGCATGTAAAACTTTAACCAGAATTTTCTAAGTCCAAAAGGGGGCATAATTTGCTCAAAATACAAGTTAGAGTTATGGAACTTGACCCAGTGAGCTTGGTAATTGGCCTAGAAAAAGAACAAGCAAATTCGATGAATTGGTATCCCCCGCCGAAAGGGTTTGTGGTGAGGAATGGCAAAAAGATATATCCGGCAAAAAGTTAAGAATGTTACTAAGAAGCAAATAATCTTATTAGTCAGGATCAATTTAACAGAAAACAAATGTTTTAAGTATACAAATAAATGTATGATACTATGGAAATTATTTTGAATGGAATATGTTACTGTAATAAGCTTAGCTTTTAAATTATTGGAGTTAATTGAAATGGAGCTTGAAGTTAACTGAAAAATATTGTATTCGAGTAGTTTGGCACCAAGTGTCGCTGTTGTTAATGACATCTTGTAAAAACAATCAAGTAAGAATCTGGAACGTGGGTGCTGGCGGGGCTGTGAGGTGGGTGTGGTTACAACTTGAATATGATAAATAGTCATGGAAGTTTTGAATTTATTTTAAAGAAAACGGAATGAAAAACAAGAGGGCCATGAAGGCCCTGTATCGCTCACCTGACCTATTGACCTAAAGATCATCAAGATTAACATTCTGACCAAGCCTCATTAAGATATGGTCAAAGAGTACACAATAAATGTATGATACTTTGATCCGGACTAAAGAATTCATTTTGAATGGGATATGCTTACTGTAATAAGCTTAGCTTTTAAAATTAAATGCAGTTAATTGAAATGTGAGCTTGAAGTTTAACTGGAATGAAATATTGTCTTTGAGTGGTTTGGCACCAGGTGTTGCTGTTTTACATGTACATTTGTACATAAAAAATCAGATGTCCTTAAGAGAACACAGATAAGATATCTTGAACATGGCTGAGGGCAAGGTTTGTGCAGTCACAACTTAACATGTTGAAGGTTTGAACATTTAAAAAAAAAAAAAAAAAGGAATGGAAATATATATATCTATATATAGATATATGTATATATTTATTTTTTTAGGGGGTGGGGGTGCAGGGGAACGGGAGAGGAAACAAAGATATTTAACATGGCTGAATTTATAAACTATTGATTTGAAAATTAAAAATGAAAAAAAAAAAAATAAAAAAATAGGTAATAAATGTGATTGTTAGGGGGGGGGGGGGGGAGGAGAGGAATCAGACATTCATGATGGGTGAGTGATAATATAAATTGGATTTGAAAATTAATCAAAGAAAGAAAAAAAAAAAAAGTAATATGGGAGAGTGTGGGGGGAGTGTGGTTGGGAGGGGGAGGGGGTGTGACCAAGGCAAGTGGGTGACCAGGTGTGGGTGCGCAACTTCACATGTTTATAATAAATGTTCACAGAAAAGAATGAAAGAAATTTAATGAAATTCTGCCAAATGGTAAGTTTGTTATGTACAAATATGTGGATTTTTAGACAATTAAAGGGCAATAACTCTGAAGTTACAAAAAGAAATCTGTACAAAATTGTCTGTGCACAACCACATTATAGTGCTCTAAATTCTGTTAAAGTTTCATAGTTCTAGGTCAAATATATCAAAAGTTATGATGCAGAAATTGGCATATCTATAGATCTATAGTACCCTATATAGTTAACACTAGAAACTTCTAAGGGCCATAACCCTGGTGTTACTTGGGCAATCTGTCTGAAACTTGATGGGCCCCATAACCTCATAGTGGTGAACATGTATATGAAGTTTGTTTGAAAAAAATCTAAAATAAGGAATGATTTTTTTTTTTTTGTGGGGGGGGGGGTGTCGGGGGATAGGGGGGGAGGTGTGTGATCAGGTAAGGGGGTGACCGGGTGTGGGTACACAACTTCACATGTTTACAATAAATGTTCATGGAAAAGAATGAAAGAAATTTAATGAAATTCTACAAAATGGTAAGTTTGTTATGTACAAATATGTGGATTTTTATACAATTAAAGGGCAATAACTCTTAATTTACAAATAAATCCAAATGAAATTGTGTGTACACAACCACATTATGGTGATCTAAATTCTGTTTAAGTTTCATAGTTCTAGGTCAAATATATCAAAAGCTATGATGCAGAAATTGCCATATTTATAGTACCCTATAAAGTTAACACTAGAAACTTCTAAGGGCCATAACTCTGGTGTTACTTGGGCAATCTGACTGAAACTTGACGGGCCGCAAGAACTCATTGTGGTGAACATATATATGAAGTTTTAAATAAATATTCCCAACCATTTCCTAGATATGGCTCCGGACGGACGGACGGACAGACGGAAAGACGGACGGAAGAACGGACGGACGGACAACGCCAAAACTATATCCCTCCGACTTTCGTCGGGGGATAATAAATAAGTTTCAAAGCTATATGCCTTTTGGTAATAGCTGTATGTACTTGCACGCAAAACTTTAACCAGGATTTTCTAAGTCCAAAAGGGGGGATAATTTGCCCAAAATACATGTCAGAGTTATGGGACTTGATTCTATCAACTAGTTTTATTACCCCGAAAACACATGTGAAGTTTCAATTCAATATCTGCATTAGTTTTGGAGATAGTAACTTGCATGTAAAACTTTAACCAGGATTTTCTAAGTCCAAAAGGGGGCATAATTTGCCCAAAATACATGTCAGAGTTATGGGACTTGACCCAGTGAGGTAGGTAATTGATCTAGAAAAAGAAAAAATAAGTTTCAAATATATATGCCTTTTAGTAATAGCTGTATGTACTTGCACGCAAAACTTTAACCAGAATTTCTAAGTCCAAAAGGGAGCATAATTTGCCCAAAATACATGTCAGAGTTATGGGACTTGACCAAGTGAGGTAGGTAATTGATCTAGAAAAAGAAAAAATAAGTTTCAAATATATATGCCTTTTAGTAATAGCTGTATGTACTTGCACGCAAAACTTTAACCAGAATTTCTAAGTCCAAAAGGGGGCATAATTTGCCCAAAATACATGTCAGAGTTATGGGACTTGACCCAGTGAGGTAGGTAATTGATCTAGAAAAAGAAAAAATAAGTTTCAAATCTATATGCCTTTTAGTAATAGCTGTATGTACTTGCACGCAAAACTTTAACCAGAATTTTCTAAGTCCAAAAGGGGGCATAATTTGGCCAAAATGAAGGTCAGAGTTATGGGACTTGGTGCTATCAACTAGTTTTATAACCCCAAAGACACATGTGAAGTTTCAATTCAATATCTGCATTAGTTTTGGAGATAGTAACTTGCATGTAAAACTTTAACCAGAATTTTCTAAGTCCAAAAAGGGGCATAATTTGCTCAAAATACATGTTAGAGTTATGGAACTTGACCCAGTGAGGTTGGTAATTGACCTAGAAAAAGAATAAATAAGTTTCAAAGCTATATGCCTTTAAATGATAGCTGTATGTACTTGCATGCAAAAACTTAACCAAGGTGTGACGCCGACGCCGACGCTGATGCCGACGCCAGGGTGAGTAGAATAGCTAGACTATTCTTTGAATAGTCGAGCTAAAAATGATGAACATTTTATGAGCAGTTTAAGAATATCAAACTCTGAAAAACATTCTTGATGATTGTGTTCTTAAGAAAAAATCATCTAAGATTCAATAAAAGTACTAAAAATTCAAAACCTTTTTCTAGTTCAGTACCAGTTCTTGAACCCAATTAGGAGTTTCTGAACTGTTCACTCATTAAACACAAGAGGGCCATGATGGCCCTATATCGCTCACCTGTTATCACTGCAATTGAGGACAAGAAGGTCCTCAGAAAACATATCTAAGTCCAAAGGACAGGAACAACAAAGGGAAGAAATTTAACCAAAAAGAAAAAAAATTCTTACAAGGTACAGATATGTCAAAATACATCTAAAAATTGGAGGTACCATCCATGTTGTACCACAGAAAAGTGGTCTCGGTTTTTCCCTATGGCCAATAATAAAAAAGTTACTAAAAATAAGCTATTTATAGTAACGTAAAAGGGAAGTAATTAAAAAAATTATTTTAAGTGAACAAAAGAAGGATCTGCCAAATAAATCTGTTGACATAAATGAAATTTCAGATCAGTATCTTCATTAGTTACAGAGATATACCCATTTTAATTTGAAATAAAGGGAGGTAATTTGACATAAAATCAGTCCATAGTTATCTACCCTGATTAACTCAGTCCAACTAATGACAATAATGAAATTTCAAATAAGTCCTATAAGTACTTACTGATATAAATCCTTTTTGATTACAATCAGGGGAGGTAATCAGATATAAAATAACTCTGGAACCTACGCTTGGATCTGATTTGTCATGGAATCCAAGATTTATTGTTGTTGAAGATATTTTGGAAGTTTGTATCAAATAAAACCATAAATGAAGAATCTATATGGCTGCAAAAGCCAAAATAGCCAATTTTGGACCTTTAAGGGGGCCATAACTCTGGAACCCATGATGGAATTTGGCCAGTTCAATAAAGGAATCAAGATCTTGTGGTAATACAAGTTGTGTGCAAGTTTGGTTAAAATCAAATCATAAGTGAAGCTGCTATCGTGCAGACAAGGTCAAAATAGCTAATTTTGGCCCTTTCAGGGGCCATAACTCTGGAACCCATTATGGGATCTGGCTGGTTCAAGAAAGGAACCGTGATCTTATGGTGACACAAGTTTTGTGCAAGTCTGATTAAATTCAAATCATAAATGAAGCTGCTATTGTGCAGACAAGGTCAAAATAGCTAATTCTGGCCCTTTCAGGGGCCATCACTCTGGAACCCATAATGGAATCTCGCCAGTTCAAGAAAGGAACTGAGATCTTATGGTGATACAAGTTGTGTGCAAGTTTGGTTAAAATAAAATCATAAATGAAGCTGCTATTGTGCAGACAAGGTCAAAATAGCTAATTTTGGCCCTTTCAGTGGCCATAAATCTGGAACCCATAATGGAATCTGGCCAGTTCAAGAAAGGAACTAAGATCTTATGGTGATACAAGTTGTGTGCCAGTTTGGTAAAAATCAAATCATAAATAAAGCTGCTATTGTGCAGACAAGGTCAAAATAGCTAATTTTGGCCCTTTCAGGGGCCATAACTCTGGAACCCATAATGGGATCTGGCCAGTTCAAGAAAGGAACTGTGATCTTATGGTGATACAAGTTGTGTGCAAGTTTGGTTAAAATAAAATCATAAATGAAACCACTATCGTGCAGACAAGAAATTGTTGACGGACGCACGCACCGACACACGACGGACGACGGACGAAGGGTGATCACAAAAGCTCACCTTGTCACTATGTGACAGGTGAGCTAATAAAACTTAAGTTTTCCTTTTACAACAAGAGCCATGTTACACATGACTAATCCCCCCGCAGGGCATATTATAACTGAAGGCTAAAGTTCCTGGCAAGTTAGTGCCTGAAAGTATTAATTTTGGGGAAAGCTTTGAAGAACCGTTTAGTTGTGGTCCGCATCAGGGGTTTTAAGATTTGGAAGAAAGAATAAGTCAGTAGTGAGGTGGTTTACTGCTAAATTTTATTAATTTTCATGAACAGTATAGCTATGATATTTTTCTATATGGCTACTGTAAAAAGAAGGAATGGAAAGCTAACAGGGAACAAGAGTGCCAGAATGTCACAATATATGCCTGTCAAAGCAAATTTCTTTACTCTAGCAGCTGTATTTGCAAATGGAATGTTAATTTTGTGGTTGTTTAGTAATCATTGTAAGTCTTTTGTTTTTTAAAGTCCACAAAAAAACTCCTTACCAGGTACATATACCTATGGAAGCGTCCTGGTGCCAGCAGAGAGATCTAAATTTGTTTTACGTACGACTTACTATCTCCTACGTAGGAGTTAGTATCTCCTACATAGGAGTTAGTATCTCCTACGTAGGACATAGTATCTCCTACGTAGGACTTAGTATCTCCTACGTAGTACTTAATATCTCCTACGTAGGACATAGTATCTCCTACGTAGGACTTAGTATCTCCTACGTAGGACATAGTATCTCCTATGTAGGAGATATTAAGTACTACGTAGGAGTTAGTATGTCCTACGTAGGACTTAGTATCTCCTACGTAGTACTTAATATCTCCTATGTAGGAGACAGTATCTCCTACGTAGGACTTAGTATCTCCTACGTAGGAGTTAGTATCTCCTACGTAGGACATAGTATCTCCTACGTAGGACTTAGTATCTCCTACGTAGGAGTTAGTATCTCCTACGTAGGACATAGTATCTCCTACATAGGACTTAGTAACTCATACGTAAGGGTTCCCATTTTGCGGGGCTGCAACGTTCTATGGTCCTACTTGCGTTTCCGGTACATGTGTTAATTGAACATTGCTGGTTGACTTTTTAATTGCATGCTGATAAAAGGCGTTTATTGCAATATTTCATTTATTTTCTAAACTATTTATATTCTTGTATTTTATGTGTTGTTTTGAGAAGGGGCTTAAATGAATAACTTTTCATTGAATTCCGTGAAATAATCTCTTAACCACTGTTTCTAACCAATAACAAAGAACGAATTTATATAGACCTGATTGCATGATACGATTATCAATGTTCTATAAGATTTAGTAAGTTTCAACTAGTCAATTATTCTTTTATCTAGTCACTCTGATCAAACAAAATTGTAAAGGTTATTTCTCATGAAATTAGCTCTTATAAAAAAATAGCCTCTACCGTGAAGAGCGATAAAGGGGAATAAATCATGTTTACCAAGTTACTCGTCATTAATTTCTTCTCTCTAGGCATAAACTTAACAAAACAAAGGAATGCCAGATTTAATGACTGGAACCTACAAATTCGCCGTGATATTCGGTAATTAAAAGATTTTACTGTCAAAAAAATGCTTCACTTTATTTAAATACTATTCTATTCTTCTTCTTTTTCACAACATATACAATATATAGAAGATACACACACCATGTTAAAGAAAACAAAACCGTCGGACTACAAGTTGATATGACATTAGTTTTTAGGAACACTATTATTGAGTGTATTCTTGGGAATAGATCACAAAATTCAGTAGGAAAAAAATATATAAAGTGGGCTAAATATAGTACTGTAATTAAGAGAAAATATACAGTAATTAAGACTCTTAGAGAGAAAGAGAGAGAGAGAGAGAGTTAGACGAATATTTGAATTTTATGTGAATAATGAGACATGTGCAAGATCCACATCCCTAGCTGAAAAGTCAAGGTCACTTTCGGCCGAGACAGAACTATTTTTGTCCGTTCTAGATCGGTATTTAACCAGTCGGGCGTTCAATTCATACGCAGCTGAACTCTGTCAGGGTTCCCACGGTCAGGGAAAGTCGGTGAATTTTGTAATTAGTCAGGGAAATTTGGACTTTGGGCAAAAGTCAGGGAAATTTGGAGTTGTACATGTGCGAATCCAGCTTATTTTCTCAGAGGGGGTCTGACCCCCTCCCCCATCCGGAAAATTTTGAAATTTGGCGCTTTCAGTTTTCTGGGCATTTTAGGAGCATTTAAGAACACAACACTTTTCCACTGCAAGTTTATATATAATATACACCTTATTTTCACAGTTTTATGTGCTAACCTGTTAAATTTGGGGAAAATGATAAAATCAAGTTTTCTTCAAGGTAGATAATTGATATAAATATGAATTATGTCGGGATCGTATGAAGCAGCAGCCGCATATACTTTGAATGCGGTCCTAATATTGCCTTTTTCGAAAAAACAAACATTTTCTTTCCTTCTTCTCTTCTTTCCTTTTTCAAGGATTTTCCAGAGGGGGTCCGGACTCCCGGTCCCCACCCCCTCTGGAACTGCGCATGTTGTAGGTTGAATGTTTTAGAAATCAGTTTTAACATTAGCTAAAAAGATAACATTAGCTTAAAAGATCTAGCAGTGTTTTAAAGCTACCTCTATAGGCAAAATTATTAAGGCACCTTATTTGAAAGATTTAGCTTGTAAACCTTAACCCTAAGACTGCATTGCCTGGTGACCACTTTTATGACCCGACTAATTAGTGTACTAAAATTGACAGAGGTCCACTTTTCGAAACCTGCTCATTTTAAGACCCATGTCAAATGTTTTATTCATTATTTAATTGCTCAAAAGAGTTTTGATGAAATTGAAATAGTTGTTATTTTGTGCACATAAAGACGTCAGTTCCACCATGACTTCGTCTACTCTGACTTTTTTTCTTTTCAAGGAAAATTAAGCATTTGTTTTTCATAAGACTACAGGATGAATAGTTCAGTAAAATATAATTTCTAAAACACTCGCCTTTAAATATAATTACAGACTCCCAATTACTACACAATCATTTAGTTTAATCATATTTTATTGTACATATATACGGAAACATAAACAACAATCACATACATCATATATGTCATATATACAAATGGGTTGGGCTAAAAGTTATTGAAACGTTATGTCGTGCTATTATTAGAAACATCAACGTTCGTAAAGCGACGGTTGTATTTGGATGTCGTCGTGAACGTCGTTAGCAATTTATAGTGTGGCAGCATTTTTCGCAAGAGAGACAAGAAATAAAGAAAAACCAACTTTTTGACCAACCTAAACACGCTCAATGTAATTGCTTACAACGGTAAGCCAAGAGCTCTTTTGGTTTAAAGGCAAGCAGCAAGCATTTTCGTGAAACAAGATATATCATAAACTTTATTAGATTTCTCTTAGAGAGAGAGAGAGAGAGAGAGAGAGAGTATACTTTTGTTGATAATTGTATCTTAATTAAAGAGCTATCTGTATAATTAATTTCCTTACCTTAAAAGATATTTCAAAAGAAGATATCTCTCTTGGAGAAGAGCTTTCAGTCACAGACAAGAGACAGGTTTAAATATAGTTTTCTCTCAATTAAACTTCTATCCCATCATAATGCAGATATTGAATTGAAACTTCACATGTGTCTTTGGGGTTATAAAACTAGTTGACAGCATCAAGTCCCATGACTCTGACCTGCATATTAGCCAAATTATGCCCCCTTTGGACTTAGAAAATCCTGGTTAAAGTTTTACGTGCCAGTATGTACATACAGTACATGGTGCATCTTTGATGAGTATAGGTCACTTCTCAGCCAACTTGGGACGGGGGCACCATCTGTCCGTCCCTGGATCCGGGCATGTTCAGAGATGATTTTAATAAGCCTTTCAAAAGGAGAAACAGCTATATGCGAAGAAACAGTTCTATCATATTTGAATGAAATTTTACAATAGACACATTAGAATTAAAATAGTTCATAACAAAGCTGTGTTTGAACACTATACACTCCGCAGATTATACGTCGTATAAAATTATTACGCTCGGCCTATATAAATAGTGTTGAAACACGGTTTTGCTATAAATCATTTCTTAAATATAACTCGCGACGGCTACATCGACGCCTGGATTGAGTACAATAGCCCTCTTCTTCGAACAGTCTAGTTAAAATGTTTATATTGGCCTCTGTTAATATTAAATATATAACTAATATCCATGAACTTTTGGATAAATTCTCGCACATGAGCAAAGGGTTACAATAGATGCATTTACTGGTTTTTTAAATTGTTAAACATTGAAATTGTTCCTGCTTTGCTAATACTGAGATTAACAATGAATTGATTTAAAGACACTATTTAATATGTTTACAACAATCAGTTGACAGTTATACGTCCCCTTACAGAAGCAAGCCTCTGTGGCGTACATGCTGCGTATTTGCTGTGTATATGCCGCTAACACAGTAGTACGCCAGAGGAGTACATTTTACATACACTGCATGCTGCGTACATGCCGTGTACTATTTCGACGAGTACACAGCATGTACACAGGAGGTCACTAGTACACTTCAAGTACGCAGCACAGACTCTGAAAATTTAAGGAGTACACTGCATGTACGCAGGAGGGACTTGTACAAGAAAATAGTACACTGCATGTACACCGCAGATACTTTGAAATTTGTGCAGTACACTTCATATACGCGGGAAAGACTTGTACAACTGTTTTGGCATTTATACTTAGTCTTTTTTTATAAGTTAATGTCTGAAGTAAACTTCATATACGCGGGAGGGACTTGTTAATTTTCTTTTGGTGTTTATACTTTGAATTTTTTTAGGTAAAAGTCTGAAGTACACTTCATGCAGGAAGGATTTGTACATTATTTTTTTTTCTTGGAAGCAAGAACTTGATTTCCGAGTAACTTTTATCTTAATAGCATAGAGTAGTTCAGATTACCGGTATTCTGAACAATGAAAATTTGCCAAACTATTTGCAATGTTCATTTGTGAAGCTTACATCTTGGTGATTTCTGAGCTGCACCTTGCATGCAGTGTAAAAATATATTCTTTTTCATTTTGAATTAATCCTGGAGCTTTTTAACTTGGATAATTGAAAAGCCTTATGTTAACTTCGTTGCATTACATTTTGTAATACATGAAATAATTACCAAGATAATGCCTCAACAGCGCCCGAATGAGAAGAATTAATAGCTCTCACTGTTATTTGAATACTCTTAAGCAAAACACCATTCTATCATGTTTTATAAAGGCTTTAATGCTCATTATGTTAACTCATTAAGGCCTCACCAAATTAAAAAGTTGTTCATCGGATTTGCTGCTCGTATATTTTCATAACGTTTTTGGCTAATTGCGCTCGCCCCATTGGAAAAAATCAATCCAAAATTTTTTGGTGCGCTACTTTTTACGGACGTAAAAGTGTATAAATGCTTATATAATTCCAGTCCTAGATTGTTCTCAGATGGATTTTAATCAAAATAAATACATACTACGCACACATCGTCTATAATAAATCACAACACTTATATTTAGTTGCATTAAAGTTGTTTCCCCTTGATGCAGTTACGCCATTTTCTTCAAATGTTTACCAAATTACATGCTACAAAAATTGATTTATTTCATTGAAAAGTGGATGAAGAAAAGCATACTAATTTATTTGATAACATCAGTCTAAATTATTTTGGTAAGGGTAAATACATATTGATGCATGTCACTTATCTTTTTTCTGGTCTTTTTCTGTCCAAATGATCAGCATTTGCATACGAAAGTTGGTGGGGTAAGGAATTTACATTATCACAGCAGTTTCGCCACAAGAGTACACAGCATGTATGCAGCAGGAGTACACAGTATGTACGCCGCAGGACTCTGGCCAGGAGTACACCACATGTACGCCGCAGGAGTACACAGCATGTACGCCGCAAGAGTACACAGCATGTACGCCGCAGGGGTAGTACACCGCAGGCTCATTTGCATGTGAAAAGTGTATGTGCCGCGTACATGCTGTGTACTATTTCTCGCATACTAAATTCCACAGCATGTACGCAGCAAGTAGTACGTGACAGAGCTCATTTGCATGTCAAAAGTGTACTACAAACGTACTATCGGTGTATGTGCGGTGAATATCCTGCGTACTATTTAAAGCCCTTGATTTTAGTACACATCATGTACGCATCATATACGCTGTATGTACACAGCAAGAGTACGCAACAGGCCTTTTTCTTCTGTAAGGGGTCATTTTCATGTTTTACAAATGAACATGGTCAACTTGTTTAAAATAACTTGTAAATAACGAAGTAGCCTGTGCGTCGACAGACTTCGCCTTATATTGGTTGGTCTTGCATTTAGGCTTAGTCCTGGTGAAGTTCATTTAATATTTCCCTTCGGAGAAATAGATAAAGCAGTGCAGCATCGTCTGCTGTATTGGCAGGCATCATATTATGGTCTGACATGATGATGGTACACAGTTCAAACACTGTTTCATCACATGTAACATTTCCCTTTTGAATACTTTCCTCAAGACACAAGTTCACTTGTGCTTCAGATGTACAACAAAGGTAATCCTGACAGCCAAACATACCAGGACAATGATACATCAAAAATGGTCTTCCGTATGGCTGGTTTGGATTGCTTGATGGTCTTATATGATGGTTATTCCACAGTTTAACTATAGAGTTAAGTTCTTCCTGAAAAAAATGTATAGATAAAAGTATAATGGCGAAAGAAAGTAATTACGATGCACGCTATATATAGGCCTGTATTTACATTTTTTAAGACTTCGCACACACTTTTAAATGTATTTGTTAACACTCCTTTTAAAACTCTATTAAATTTCAGTGGAATCTGAAATGTTATTTTTTTACGTTCAAATTTCATACCGGGTGTGTGACGTCAGTTTCAGGTATATCGTCACGTTTAAAAGTTCTTCAGCGACGATAATTTCAACTTCACTCACGCTTCATAAAAAGATGTGTACCATTTATATAATAATTAAAAGTGAGGTATGCGTAAGTAAAAAAAAAAAAAAAGAGTACTGTATTGGATTTACATTGGAAAATATGAATTCGTTCTTTTGTGCTCCAAAAGTCGACCAATATTTCCGTTGCAGAACTCGGGCATTGAGAACTTTTTATTTCATACATACCGGTATCTACACGTATAATGTATATATGCAAAGATAATAACCTTTTTATCACATGCATATCTACATGTATAAACGAAATGTGAATATTATATATTTGTTTAATAGTCTGATTAAGACTAACAATACTGAAATAAATAAAATAATTAATGCAACGACAAACAGTAAATTACGTTACGCACCCGATATGAAATTCAGGCGTCCGTGTATTGAAAAATATTGACGATTCTGGTACCATTGTAACTTACCACAGGCACGAGTATCCGGCCTAGTTTACATCCAGAATAAGTCTAAAATGAAAACTGTGTAGTGAAATATTGGCCCCTTCAAAAGATACATATATCTACTGAAGGCCAGAATCTCGAGAATCGAGCCTGCGAGCGATGGGTTCACTTCCCGAGCGGTTGTGAAATAAAGTCTCTAGACAATTGAACAAACTACCTATCACAATTTTGCATGTACAATTAGCTACAAATTGAGACCAACCCCAAGTTTCTAGCCCTCCCCGTTCATGAAATATCTATCAGAATGCTGCAAGTTCCAGGTAGATTGAAGTGTGGCACAACGAAACAGTACGAAATTGTTTGTCAGCCTAGCACGGGTCAAATTCATTTGCCATGAATAACAAGTTTTACTAAATATGTAAATTTTATTACGTCACATAACTTCCGGTTTCAAATGAGATGCGCGCCGCGTATTGCCAATATTATCAGTGCGCCTCGGTACACCGATAGAGTAAGACGTGTCTTACTTGAATAGACGTTGTCTATTTTTGTACCGATTTTGCCAATTTTGTTTGCTACGTGGTAGCTTTTATGTATTAGAATTAACCTTTACTATGCTGTAGTATTTATATATATAAATTTCTAATTTAAAAACGGCGATAAAATATTGAACATATAAATTAAAAACGAAATTAAAATTTTCGTTCAAATAATTCTGCCGTTTACGACATAATCAAAGGCACGTGGTGTCGATAGATTTGCTTAACGGTAAATATGGCAGATGCTATGCTGCAAAAGAAGGAAAACAGCCTAAAAAATCCTCTACTCCTGCACCAAACATGCAGGAAACAAGTGGTTCTCAAGAAACTTTTTCCGAAAGTCATGAGCAATCAATTTCCACCGACGAGTCGGCGGACAAACGCACCCGAACGTCAAAAACCGTTCCGGTAAAAGAAAAACAAAGTAGTTCGCCTTCGGACCATTCAGCGTCTAGTTCGCAAAATAAATTTCAACAAGAAATTTTATCTATCATGACACAGATTAGAAAAGATCAAACTGCCCAAGAAAAACGTTTAAAAGAAATAGAAACAAGCATGTCGTGCATGCAAAATAGTGACCAGAATGACTATTATGGAGACTTTTATGATGAGAACTATGAAGATCAAAATGTAGGTGATACATTCAATCCGGCATGTTCTTCTCCCCCACACACATCATCAGACGTTGATGATGGAGAAAAATCATGTTTCAAGGACATTACATCCAAGTTTAATATTCAAGAGCATGTGGATTCAGAAGTTGATGATTATTTAGCAAATCTGACGAATTCAGTCTTCAGAGAGGGCATTTCTGATGAAAAATTTAAATCCCTTGTCATGGACATTGGTAGACCCTCAAACTGTGCTGCCCTAATGAAAACGAAGGTAAATAGTGTTATTTGGAATTTGCTATCTCCTCAAATGCATTCTGTTGACAGTAAAATGCAAACAGTTCAAGAGGGTATTGTGAAAGCGGCCATTATAATAGTGAAATTAATGGATCAAGCAAGTGACCGTTTATCCCGTTCAGAATTAGAAAGTGGAACAGATGCCCTAGGACTTTTGGGTCACACAAACAAACTTCTAAATGTTAGAAGGCGTGAAATGCACAAAAAAGAACTAAATACTGAATATCATCATCTGTGTTCTTCTACACGAAGCTTTACAGAATATTTGTATGGGGATGAGGTCGGAAAAGATGTCAAAGAAATCCAAGACATCAATAGAATTGGTTCTAAAATCAGAAACTGGCCTGCTTACCAGTATCCAAGAGGTCGTGGTCGTTCTAGGCCATTCTACAGAGGCACTTTCCGTGGTCATGTCTATAAACAGCGACCCAGAGGAAGAGGAGCTTCCCAGACAAAAAACCCAGGTGTGGGTCAGAATGCCAAGAAGTAAATATACAAGTAAGTACATGTACATTTAATGCAGGTTCTTTAAAACACTGTGTTGATAAATGGAGAAAAATCACATCAGACGAAAACATTCTAGACATTGTCCAACACTGTCATTTAGAATTTGAACCAGAGTTTTTGTCAAGTTCTTTGAATACATATATTCACTCAAAATTTACATCTTTTGAGGTGGAGGTTATAAACAAGGAAATAAATAACTTGTTGCATATGGGAGTTATAGTTGAAGTGAATCATGAACAGGGCGAAGTTATTTCGCCAATATTTACAGTCCCAAAAAAGAATGGAGAACATCGTATGATTCTCAATTTAAAACGTTTAAATAATTACGTTTCCTATCACCATTTTAAAATGGAAACATTTGAAACTGCTATAAAAATGATAAATCAGTTTGATTATCTAGCTTCAGTTGACCTTAGACACAGTTATTATTCTGTACCCATAGCAAAAGAACATCAAAAATATCTTAGATTTGTATGGTTCGGCCGTGTATTTCAGTACACTTGTCTCCCAAATGGTGTAAGCTCAGCACCAAGATTATTTACTAAGTTAATGAAACCTGTTTTTTCAACACTTAGACAAATGGGACACTCAAACTCACCATACATTGATGATTCACTTCTTTCTGGTGACTCATTCAAGTCATGCTCACAGAATGTCACCGATACAGTCAGCCTTCTGTCAGACTTGGGTTTTGACGTAAATAAAGAAAAATCTCGGCTTGTCCCATCCACAAAAATTACTTTTTTGGGTAATTGTATAGATTCAGAGAAAATGATAGTTACTCTACCAGAAAGTAAAGTTGTCAAGTTAATTCAAGAATGTAAATACATTCATGAAAAATTAACAGTGCCAATACGACAGGTTGCAAGAGTTCTTGGCCTAATGGTTTCGAGTTTTTCTGCAGTCGAACTGGGTCCCTTGTTTTATAGAAATATAGAACTATGCAAAAGTCGAGCTTTAAAAGAGAATTTTGGCAACTTTGATGCAAAAATGCATGTTACTGACGGAATGAAGCAAGACCTTATATGGTGGATTCAAAATTTACCAGATCAAAAGCGTCACATTTTACACACAAATCCAAATATGGTCATTACTTGTGATGCTTCGAAAAAGGGGTGGGGCGCAGTATCTGGTTCAAATAAGATAGGAGGTCGTTGGACATTGTCAGAATCTGAACAGCATATTAATTATCTAGAACTGTTAGCTGCTTTTTATGCGGTTAAATCCTTTTGCAAAAATAAGCATAACATACATGTACAAATCAGAACTGACAATACGTCAGCTATGTCCTACATAAACAGTCTAGGTGGAACAAAATCTGTTGTTTGTAATGATCTTGCAGGGCAATTCTGGTTATGGTGTATTGAAAGAAAAATCTGGATCTCTGCAACATATGTACCGGGAAAACTAAATGAAGCTGATAGAAGTAGTAGGGTATTCAATGAAAACATAGAATGGATGTTGAATAAATCTATTTTTCAACAATTTTCCAAGTATTGGGAAGAACCTGAAGTTGACTTGTTTGCTTCCCGTCTGAACAAACAGCTTCCAAAATTTGTTGCTTGGTATCCTGACCCAGAGGCATTTCATATTAATGCATTTAGCATTGATTGGTCTTCATTTTATTCATATATATTTCCTCCTTTCAGTTTATTGATGAGATGCCTGCAGAAAATACACCAAGATCAAGCAGAATGCCTTCTAGTCTGCCCTTTATGGACAACACAGTGTTGGTGGACAACCCTTATGGAAATGCTGATAGATTTTCCGAGAATCATTCCGCAGAACAGCAAAACTTTAGTTCTTCCGCACAGCGAAAAGTCCACCCTCTTCAAGAACAAAATAGTGTTGATTGTATGCAGACTATCAGGAATTCGTTCCAAGCAGAAATATTTCGGGAAAATCTCTTGACATCTTGTTACAATCCTGGAGATCTAGCACGCAAAAACAGTATTCGTCAGTTATCAAAAAGTGGTTTCAGTTCTGTAACCAAAGGAAAATTAGTAACTTTCAAGTTTCTTTAAATGATATTCTAGATTTTTTGACTGAGTTATTTGAAACAGGTCTTGGTTACAGCACACTGAATACAGCCAGAAGTGCGTTAACAGCAGTTGGCATTATTATTGATGGATTTTCTGCAGGAAGTCATCCTCTGGTAGTGCGTTATATGAAGGGAGTGTATAATTTAAGACCTTCATTACCGCGGTATAATGAAACATGGGATGTTTCCAAAGTACTGTTATATTTACGTTCATTATCACCAGTTAGGTTGATATCTTTAAAACAGTTAACATTGAAATTGGTAATGTTATTATCATTAACTTTGGCTTGTAGAACACAAGCAGTGCATTTATTATCTTTAACTGACATGAAGAAAACCAAAGAAGGTTATATTTTAATGTACAGTGGTTTACATAAACATTCTAGGCCAGGAAAAGATAATCCGTATGCAACTTTAAAGGCTTATCCTCCAGATAGGAGGTTATGTGTGTGTCTTGTTTTGCGTGAATATTTGAAAAGAACTGAACCTTTAAGAGGGAATATTTCTTCTCTTTTCATCAGCTACATTAAACCACATAATAGTGTTTCAAAAAGTACTGTAAGTCGTTGGCTAAGAACAGTAATGCAGTTGTCAGGAATAGATTGTGAAATTTATAAAACGCATAGTATTCATGGAGCTGCAGCATCAAAAGCAAAATTGAATCTTGTGCCTTTAGAACATATACTTAAAACAGCTGGTTGGTCAAACTCGGGAACATTTGGTCGGTTTTATAACAAGCCAGTCAAATCGGACAAAAGATTTGATACAGCAATATTACAAATATAAATGTATACAAACAATATTGGCATGGCAAAAAGTGTTACGATTTTCATGTTACATAATGCTGAATTTCCACTATTGGACACAGTACAGCAAAATGAAGTTTAACATCAGGTATGTTTCCTGTTTTACTGTTACTATTCATTATCATGTGTCCAGAACTAGCTTTAAAGTCTCATTTGAAACCGGAAGTTATGTGACGTAATAAAATCCAACAAATAAACGAGACTTACCTTGGTTAAGTTGAAGTTCATTTGGGATTTTATGTAGTCACATTTTAACTGGAGGGTTCAAATGCCCTCCCATAGTGGTGTTTTTCTGATATGTTTTTCAGAATTTCCCTCCCTTACTTCCGAAAGTATGTAATTTTTATTATGTTTTTCAAGTTCCAAAGTAAAATTACTGATTCAGTTCAGGCCACATGATTGTACGTGTACAGTCGGCTTTGAAAACTGATAATATTGGCAATACGCGGCGCGCATCTCATTTGAACCCTCCAGTTAAAATGTGACTACATAAAATCCCAAATGAACTTCAACTTAACCAAGGTAAGTCTCGTTTATTTGTTGGATTATGGCCACTCATCACCGTCAGTAGCATCTGCTACACGCGATATTTACTTTTTTATTTTTCCGTCGCTCTTTCGATTGTATTCTCCGCCATTGAAACAGATATGATAATAATAATATCCAAGTAATTTTGTACGAAACGTTGCGGTTCTGTCGAAGGTGTGTCGCTATTGGCCAATCAGAAATTGAGTTTAAGATTACTTAATGAATTCTGTTCAATGGCGTAGCATTCAATTGAAAGACCGTGGAAAAATTTGAAACGCAAATATCGCGTGTTTGAGATGCTACTGACGATTTTGAGTAGCCCTAGTTTATGTATTTAGTTATACTTTTTAGTACTTCTTTTTTATTGAATTTGAGCCGTAATCGGCGGACAGTTATACTTTAGTCTATGTTTACGTACCGATTCTTTGTGCTGCATCTTTATCTACCAGGGACTTTCAGAAGGAAGGCATTCGTTTCCTGACAGATATTTCATGAACGGGAAGGGCTAGAGACTTGGGGTTGGTCTCATTTTGTAGCTAAATGTATACGGGAAACAGGGATAGGTAGTTTGTCTAGAGAATTTATTTCACAACGGCCCGGGAAGTGAACCCATTGCTCGCAGGCTCGATTCTCGAGATTCTGGCCTTCAGTAGACATTTATATCTTTTGAAGGGGGCTCATATTTCACTATATATTTTTCATTTTGAACTCATTTAGGATATAAATAAGGCCATATTTTTTGTCCTAGGTCCGATACTGGTGCCTGTGCCTGGTCACTAAATTATATATTTTAACACGACCAGCAAATACAGGGTGGCCACAGACTCTGGAAAACAGGGAAAAAGGCTAAAAAAAATTCCCTGCATGGAAAATTCAGGGAATTTGAAAATTTTGAAAAAATCAGGGAATTATCAGGGAATTTTGAAAAAATTGAAAGAAAAAAATTAAAAAACTGTATAATTATGTCTTGGCTACTGGTGGTTTCTCTTCTTCATAATAGTTACATTTATTTCATATAATACAGAATACTATACCCAGTACTCTTAGCAAATGCACTCACTGTTTGATGATTCTAAAACTGTTATTCATCAAGTATAAGAGATATGTTTTTGTTTCTAAAAAGGAGAGAGGCTGATAAAAAAGCATGATTTTAGTCTGCTAGCTCAATCAGTGGCATTACGTGATAAGGGACAAGAGATGCTAAAGAAAGAGGTTGCAAAGCAAGTAGAAGTTGTTACACAACTTAAAACTAAAATGAATTGAGTGACAGTACATTACTGGCATAAACAAAATGTATACCAACATTTGAATCATGCATTAGAAGTACCTGTGTATTGGTAGTAGTTTTTTGTTAGACTTTTGCTAGTTTATAATTAACAAACATTAACATTAGTCTTGAATAGCATAATTATGAAATGCATTTTTAAAACCATAAAATTAGCAACTTGATGAGAAAACTCTTTGGCTTTGAAACCAGTAATGGAATCAAGACTAGCCTGTACATTCTGTGTAGTCTGATCAGGATCCATGTTGTTTGTGAATATTAACTGTAACAGCCATATGTCTATCAAGTTCAAATGAACAGGATGGTTCCTGATCAGAGTACAGGCTTTTTTAATCCATACTGGCCACAAAGTCATTATGCTAGTGTCCCATGTCATGACTTGAGTTTTAAACTGTTTACCAGAAAGATGAAATTGTTGTTATGTATGCGAGGAGGTGGTGACAGTTGTATGCTAATTTAGTGGACTAATTCATTTTCGAAGAGACTTTTATGTCAAATCTTGAAGACCATTTGTCTAGATTTAATATTTTTCTTTTTAAGTTAAAAGTTAAAACTGCAGGAAAACATATTTTCCACTCCCTCAAATTAGAAACTAAAGTGCTGGATTGTTTATGTGTAACATCCTGTTTTGATTTACATAATTGTACTAACGTTAATAGTGTTTTAAATTCAAAGTGAAAACTGCAGTTACTGGTAGTTTTGTGACTATAGCTTGTTAGAAACCTGAATGGCTAGAATGTTTGTGATTTAGAACATTGATAATGTTTAGAAAGTTATATATTTGTAATGCTTAAAGGCTTATTTGTAACCTTCTGCTATAATATGCAGTATGATTATGAAGACTGTAGTGTCTTTGTGGCATTGTAAAGGAGAATGTTAAAAATCAGGTTCAGTTCATTTACGTTAAAACATGATAACTGATTAAAGCTGTAATCACATTGTTAATTCGAATAATCAGTGTTATAGGCAATAAAAGACACTGGAAATAGTATCACTACAAGTTACAAAATAAATAATGGTATGTACATGTATGTGAAATGTAATTCATTGCTGCTGAAATATTGAAGTTTTCTTTTTTGAGCTGTTTTGAGTTAACTTAAATTTGTTACTTACCACGCTTCCTACTCTTACTGAAGTTGCTCAATGAGATCTTAAATTACCTATATAATTGATTATTCAAACAGGATTCTGAAAATAAAATAAATAATGAATATATTTTCAAAATATAATAAATAAATATAATTTCATATGTATATAGAATAGATGTAAAATAATATATATATAAGCTAGTTTATTGGTGGAGAAGGTATGGCTAGAAGGGGAGGATGGAGGCCATAATATTACTACATTTGTATTCACAATTTTTGCTATGCAGAACAAAGTATCAGGGAAACTGACTATCCTTTCAGGGAAAATTCAGGGAATTATCAGGGAAATTTACTTCAGATTTTTGGTGGCCACCCTGAAATAATTAACCTACATACATGTAGAGCAAAATCTGTTTCTATATAAAGTAACATCATTATACGATGAACGATATAATCGAAAATCCGTGTAGAAAGGTTAGAAATCTGTCATATGTTTTATAAAAAAAATATAGACGTACCTGAATTAAGTCCATGAAACAAAACTGCAGAACAGCTTTATCAAGGAAGCTTCCGTTGAAATCACCAGTACTTTTCAGCAATGTGAAAAAATCTATCCAGTACTGAACATTTTCATTTCGAAGTATACCCCACCAATACTCAATTCTTTGATTATGGTTACTTGATCCTTGTAAAAAACAGCTGTTTGTTAACTGTTCGTGTCTCTGACCCCTAAGAAAAATGACCATCTGTCGAATGTAAACATTCTCGGTGCCATAATCTGACCTAGCACACGTTGGACAGCCTTGCAAATGTTTCACAGCATTCATAAAATAACCAGCAATTATCTTAGGATCGCTGTTTGTTTTGTGCACCTCAAGCCATATTATGAAACGAGAAAATCCATCGATAGCTCCGTTGATACACAGCCCGTACGGTTTCAATTTATCATACCCGTCACAAATATACATCATCAGGCGAACTGTTTCTTGTGTAACAACATATCCCTCTTGAAGGAGTTTCTGATGCATCATCTTGTATCCAAGTTGTTTGCTGGATGTCATTACATTTTCCATGACATAGAGACCAACACTAAGCTCATCACTTTTATTTATGCGTCTAAATAACTTCATACGTGACAATATCCGTTTAAGGCTTTGTAAAGAAACTTAAACCCATTTATTTTTTCAAGACAAAGTAATATTTCACGGTATTTTATACCAGATGCAAAATATGTTTTTATAAAGTCATCCATGCCGTGTAGTTTTAAATTACACACGTTTCCTCACTAAATAATAGTACACACAAGTATATTGTTCCACTACGCATGCTGGAACGTCTTTTAGTCAGTAACATACGTACGAGTTACTAAGTCCTACGTAGGAGATACTAACTCCTACGTAGGAGATACTATGTCCTACGTAGGAGATACTAAGTCCTACGTAGGAGATACTAAGTCCTACGTAGGAGATACTATGTCCTACGTAGGAGGTACTAAGTCCTACGTAGGAGATACTAAGTACTACGTAGGAGATACTAACTCCTACGTAGGAGATAGTAAGTCGTACGTAAGACAAATTTAAATCTCTCTCCTGGCACCAGGTCGCTTCCATAGATACCTTATATATAATAAAATACACCTAAAATTGGAGAGTAACATCTATGTTGTACCACAGAAAAGTGGTCTTGTTTTTCCCTAGGGTCAATTATAAAAATGTTACAATATAAGTTATTTATAGTAACAACTAAGGGAAGTTAATCTTTAAGGATGTACGAGCCTTTTTTTTCAGGATATCCGCCATTTTGAAAAATGTTTTTCCGAATAGTGCTTTCTAACAAAAGTTTTGCCAAAAATTAATGATAGATAATTAAAATTTGGCTAATAATGTACCATTTAAGCAAATAAATTCTACTTTTTGCGAAAAAAATTTTTCACCCTTATCTTCGGCTCGTATTTGCCTAAAATTGATGTAAGATTTACAATGGGGTACACGATGTCAAATATCTATTTAAGGCATCGCCTACAGTGGTGGCCATTTGTGTCACAAATTGACATACGGGCCTTATTTTATCTGTAGTGTAAATGCAGGTATTGCATCATCTTTTTGTAAATTTGTGAGTTATTGAGGTAAATGTCAGATTTCACGCATAAAATACCTCTCATGTTTTTCTGTATTTCATAACTTAAATTTCCATGTAAATTTCATTAAATTCGGTTCAGTAATAAGAAAGCTGATATTTTATAAACTTCAGTAATTCATGTTTTTATCCCCAAAACCACTATAATGGGCCTCAAATTGTCAATTTCAATTCGCGCCAAAGTAGTCAGATTTCCCGGCTATATCGTGAATCCCGTGAAAATGACAATAGTCATAGCACACGGATTATCCGTGAATCCCATGAAATTTAGTATTTGGCGGGACATTACCCTTTAAATAGACTGGACTAGATATGCCTTGCGCACACCACCTTCCGACATTATAGACGAATCTATGTCTGAATTATTTTCTTGCTAGAAATTTATGCTCGATCGAGGTAAGAAATTTATTTGTTAGATTTTTTTGTATGATTTTTGCATAACGATTTTTATTTCATAAATTTTTGTTCATTCTACAAAATTCTGTAACATTTACTTTTCGGCATATGATTTTTAGCTAGTTTCGGTATGTTAGGATAATTTATTAAATTTTTCAGACTTTTGTAAATTATTTCGAAAGAGGAGTCTAAAACGTTTCGTTTATATAAGATGTTAGATTTAATACTGAAATTTGGTATCGTGATAATTGTAAAGCACTGTTTCAAAAACTTATGTCAAACATTTTGTTAATCATGGAACGCCATTACTGCATTGTATTGTTATGTATAAATCTATATGGCAAGTCTAGTACCATGTATGTAATATATTATTGTAATTTGTAATTGTGTGCCAGTCTATAGCACATCTAATTAATGTCCGTTGTAGTGTACGGCATTGGATATTATATGGATGCCAACTATGATATAACGTTTGATTTATATTGAATTTTGTTAATTTGTAGTTGTAAATAATAGCTGCAGTTTATCATTTCCATTACTATAATGTTTCATCATATACTTTTCATATCTTTTTCATACTTTAATTTTAGTCTTTTAAGTAAGTAATTTTTGTAATAATGGAAGTAATTAGTGACGTATTTTAATCATGTGACGTCTGAACTTATTAGCACATATATTTTGTATAAGTAGCACGTATTATTTATGGGAGCCTACGGAGGTATGGTGTACCCAAAGGAGCAGTTTTATGCCCTGACTTATTTGTTTTGCTATGGTGCTTACCATACGTTATATATTTTAGCTTCTTCCGCCAGATGATTTTCCTGGTGATGTCATAACCTGGAAGTACAATGCCCGAGGTTCACTTGTCTTCACTCGCCTGGATGTGATATTCTCAGTGCAGAGCTTACGTCCCATGGTTGTGCCGTAAACCGCAAAAACGATGATTTTTGTTATCATCTGAAGTCATCTCAGGGATGCAATCACCTACCACCATAGGGAGCCAATACGGAATCAACGTATTCACGGTTTAAAGGGACTGGATTAGAAGATATGTTGTCATATATTGTTTGTGCTACTTAAAGTTCACAATTAAATTAAAGAACTGTGTCACGTCAGATTAGAATGGAACTATAAGAACTTTTGTATCTAGAGATACTGAATTTTTTTTTTCTTTCTTATAATCAGTTTTTTTTTCTTTTCATATCATCTATTCATTGTTAATAATCATCTTTTGTAAATAAATTTGTAAATATTGTAAAGGGTGTTGATTTGTTCTGATGGTTACTGTCGCCGGTACGGCCTTTCCTGTCACAATTTGACTCAAAATTTTACATGCAAATTTTCATAAAAATAAAAGATGACTAAGTGGTAACAATAAAGTCAATAAATTTGCCAGCCCGCCCGCTTAGCTCAGTAGGTAAGAGCGTTGGTCTACGGATCTCGGGGTCGCTAGTTCGATCCTCGGGCGGGGCGTATGTTCTCCGTGACTATTTGATAAACGACATTGTGTCTGAAATCATTTGTCCTCCACCTCTGATTCATGTGGGGAAGTTGGCAGTTACTTGCGGAGAACAGGTTTGTACTGGTACAGAATCCAGGAATACTGGTTAGGTTAACTGCCCGCCGTTACATGACTGAAATACTGTTGAAAAACGGCGTTAAACCCAAAACAAACAAACAAACAAACAATAAATTTGTCATAATTATGTTTTAAATATCTATGTGAACATATTATGCAAGTTAAAGGATGTGCACTTCACTACCTGTTTTATGCCTTTATTCGATATTTTTCTATGACAAAATTCTGCAATTTTACGTGCAGTCAAACTCAATATATATTCAATACATTTCAAAGATAATTACAGCCAATTGTAAAGCAGACTGTGAAGAATAAAGTCTTCAGAAATTATTTTGAAATTTTACCTGATTACTTAATTATACACAAAAATCCCAACACCATCAATTTATCCAATTTGTATTATCTGTTCACACATAATTTACATGTATATAAACAGGTGATTTTATAGAATTATGTATAGGTTTACCTGGCTACCTGTGGTCAGTAATGCATGTACAAACAACATTTTAAGGTGATGTCACTTTTTGAATTTTTGGTGAATAACAAAAAACCAAAGAATATTCAGTTCTTTCCAAAAACTGTTATATTATGATTCAACCAAATAGTTTCCATTGTCTACCAGAAAGGAACAATTCTTACATCTTAATATTGAGATTTGATACCTTTATAACAGACAGTAAACTAAAACAATAGACATTCATATGTGACGTCGGTGAGCTCAACAAAACAATTTCAAGCACAAATATTAATGTGGAATGTAAAGTAAGTTACACACTACAATATCCGTCCAAGATACTTTCAAAAACAATGCATTTGCAGAATAGAGAGATAAAAGTAATTCTGACAGCTCGTGAAAACTAATGACAAATTTTGACAGGTATATGATGACTCATGACCTAATTAATTTTTTTCTGTTATTTCTAACTTCCAGATTGATTTTCATAAAATGGATATTCTTTATTGTAGCTTACAACTCATACATTAAAACAATAAAAGAATATATTGTTACCTCACTGTCGTTTTGTCTATCCATCTCTTGTACGAATTCCTATTGTTTCAGTCATTTGTCAGTAATTAGAGCAACTCACAGTGTTGCAATCATACAAAACACATCCCTTATTTTCACATAGATATTGAGGATTTATTTAATGAGCACATGTATTGGAAACACAATTTCAATACTGACTGTGTATTGTAATAATGCTAAACTATCTCAGCCGTGACAATAATCAAATTAAATTTACATGGAGTTGTCTTTTTGTGTCTAATGCAATAACCAGGAAAATTTCGACAAAAATCCATAAGAGTTTGCAGTATACATATTGTACTATGAAATTAACTAAATTTTGTCTTTGTAATATTTTTTATATTGGAGTTTGACTGCACATAAAATTTCAATATTTTGGGGTAAACTTTCAGTCTAAACGAGACTCATTTTACAAGCAGCATATGTACTATAAATCATCATGTGCTTCTTATGTTGATGATAATTTGACCAGCTGTTAAGGCTTTAGTGCAACTTTCAAGAGAAAAATACTCGGCCTGAAAATATGAACTGATACTGAGTTGTGACTGTGGCGATGCCTTAAGTAGATTAGGTTTTGTTTTGAAATTTTCCTGACTGATACATATAATAATGAGCTATAACTGTTTTAAAAGTTTTCAAGATAGCAAATTATGTTATCTAGAAAACATATATTAAAACAAAAAGAACAAAAAATATCAAAATTCACCAATTTGTAACCGTTTTTTCTTAATAAATCTCTTAGATGCACGGTGACCCCAACTTTTTTTCTTTCAATTTTGAAGCACTTTTGTGGTCATTAAAGCTGCAAAATATTTTGAAAATCTTAACGTCAGAATTTTTTTTGTAGATCTAAATACGTTTTTTCCATTGACAATAAAGTGGGTGAGATAATTATGTCAATATGTGAAAATGAAAGAGAATTGTTAGTGACATTTATGCTTATATAATACTGGCATCACCTTGTATTCATATTAACCTGTAATACCTGAAATCCCTATAACATTACGTGTTATTTTATATGTTTCATAAAGTATCACCAGTTTTCTAATTTTACAAAATTTCTGAAATGCTTAAGCAGTGGGTGAAGAAAATGCCCGCTAAAATTAAAACGAGTTCGGTGACCTATGTTTTTTTCTTCTCCTGTTTGTCTTGGAAACAAATGTTCTTCAAGCTCACAGAGTATGAAAAAATTCTTTACGTTGGAAAAATTTCGCTCCTACATCCATAAAAAAAAAAAAAATAAATAAAAAAATAAAAAAAAATTGCAAGTCCACACAAAAATCTTTATCAGGTAGAGATTGGTCAAAATAAACTCAAAATTGGATTTAGCACGCTTGTTGTACTACAGAGAAGTGGTCTCGATTTTTCCCTACAACTAGTAATGAAAAAGTTACAATAAAAGCTATTAAAAGTAATAATAAAGGGAAGTAATTCTAAAGAAGAGAACTGCGCATGACACTTCGTCTCATGATGGTGTATAATTGTGCCAAGTTACATCAAAATCCCTCCATGCATGAAGAAGAAATGCTTTGGACAATGTCTTTCTTGTATCTGACCTTTGGCCTCTAAGTGTGACCTTGACCTTAGGCCTAGTGACCTGGATCTTGCGCACGACACTCCGTCTCGTGGTGGTGAACATTTGTGCCAATTTATATCAAAATCCCTCTATGCATGAAGAAGAAATGCTCCGGACAAGGTTTTTATTCTTGTATCCTTTGACCTCTAAGTGTGACCTTGACCTTCGACCTAGGGACCTGGTTCTTGCGCATGACACTCCGCCTCGTGGTGGTTAACATTTGTGCCAAGATATATCAAAATCCCTCCATGCATGAAGAAGATATGCTCCGGACAAATTTTTTTAAGAAAATATGATAAAGGGGAATAAAAAATAGGCAAGGTAGAGTTATTGTTCTTGCACACTGCACTTCCACCCAATGTGTTCTATCAGTGTATGAAGTTCGAAGAAAATCCCTCCAGTACTTTTGGAGTTATGCTCCGGACAAATTTTTTTAAGAAAATATGATAAAGGGGAATAACTCAAAAAATAGGCAAGGTAGAGTTATTGTTCTTGCACAATGAACTTCCTCCCAATGTATTCTATCAGTGTATGAAGTTTGAAGAAAATCCCTCCAGTACTTTTGGAGTTATGATCCGGACAAAGATTGTTGCGGACGGACGGACGCACACACGCACAGACTAATATCCCCTTCTCCTTTGGCCTTTGGCGGGGGGATAAATAAATGAATATGTTCATGAACTGTTCATGTATGTTCATGAACATTAAATTTATGTCACATGATCAGTTTCCATTATTTTGTTGCATGCTGGGAAATTTTTGCACATGTGATTCAGCAATTTTTTAGAAGTTTGTGCAGCAAATGAGAAGGAAATATTTATCATACTACAGTAAGGAATGGTTTAAAAGGAACATGAGTATACTGAATATCAAATAAGTAATTACGGTGTTGTCATAAATCGTTCATTTTAAAAAATATAAAATCCTTTTAAAATGTCACATGTTTTCACAACACTGAAACAAAGCTAGTATCTAATCTGAATGTCAATCTTGAGATTAAAGTAAATTAGACCGTCTAGCAACTGAATTTCGGATACTCTTTCATGTTCAGGAAAACAGAGATGTCGTTACACACAAGGTTAGCATTTGTTGTTTTTTCCGCTTTTTTATATTTTGGAATTTAAAGACCTTTTTCAGTGTCGTATGAGGGCGTAATAATTTTTAAATACAAAATGGACACAATCGGATGTCCTTGGATTTAATCACAGGTTTAAACAGTGCAAAGTGTTCTCAAGTCACTGACCTGAGAAAGCCTGCTTTTCTCAGACAGGCTTTATCAGGCAGTTGCTATAGTAACGTCGACGTACGTCACTATGGTCAAAATCACTGTTTCTAATTCAGCTGGGTTCATCAACTTTCCATTTATCTTGTAACTTTCAGTTCATGAACCCCTGGTTCATGAACTATGGTTCATCAACTTGATGAATAGTTGATGCTGCAAAAATTCCCATTTGTAGTTGATGAACTTTTCATGAATAGTTCACAAATAGTTCAGTAATTATTCATGAACTGTTCATCAAGTTCACGAATTTCTGGTTCATCAAATTCATGAACCTATCAATTCATGAACTTTGATGAACACATCAAGTTCATGAATTTGACGAACCAGTCCAGTTCATGAACTTGATGAATCACGCCCAGTTCATGAATTTTTGATGCCGTAAAAAGTCCCATTTGTAGTTCACTAACTTTCATGAACTATTTGTGAACTGTTCATGAACAGTTCATGAATTTCTCAACAGGGTACTCTCCGTGCTATCTGTCAACACTAAAATCTAAGATAGCCGTTACGTTCCGTAAAAGATCGAGTGGTTTATTTTTCTTTCAAACAAAATTAATTTCGTATAAGTTTTAAGGTATTTTGATGAAAGAAATATTTAATAATCACAAATATTATGATACTAATTAAAGATGGAGTATTATCTTTAACTGAGATCAAACTGAGACAACAAAATTGACAGGAGGTGACACGCTAATTGCCGGTAATTTCTGGCCATTTGATCATAACAAAAAGACTATCACACCTTTTGTTATCAGTCTGAATTGAGAAGCTCATGTCATTTTGAAAGATACCATTCCAAAATACCCGAGACGTACCCTATACTACTTGCACACGCACTTTCGTGCACCCAAAACATACCCTATACTATTAATTTCGCATGCGCTTTCGTGCAGGCAAAATGTCCCCTATACTATTGATTAGTAGTTAGTAGTATAGGGTACATTTTCTCTACACGAAAGCGCATGCGCTCTGAGGATTTTTTGGTAATTCAAGGGCCATAATTCCAGAGTGCCTGGGCCAATTTGGCTAGTTATCGAACTTGGCTGAGGTCTTATGGTCAGACACATTTTGTTCAAGTTTGGTGAAGATCGGGTGAGAAATGTTCGACTTAGAGTGCAGTCAAGCTTTGTGACAGACAGACACACAGACAGACAGACAGACAGACAGGAATAAATTAATATGTCTCCCACACCACTGTGTGGCGGGAGACATAATTACCAAGGGCATATATATATATCTTCTTCAAATATCTGCATAAATATATGAATCACCTTTTTTATTATTTAATATAATGTTCACATAAAACAGAATGGATCGGACAATTCACACCTTGAAGCATGTCTGGTTTTTGTCATTTTTATCATTTTGTATAAAAGGCCCACTTATGAAATTTTGTCGGAAGATAAAATCGGTATGTCTTTAGCACAGACTGATTTACCAAATGCGCATGGCAGCTACCGTGCGTGCATCATAAATGTGAGTATATATAGTTGCCCGATTAGCCAATCGTCGCACTAATCGCAAATTGGTTATTTGCGCTGAGCGATTTACAAAATACGCAGATTGTAACATTCCTCCAGGCTACTGCAGACGTTAATACACAAAACAAACACGTATTGTCACTATTCTTGCATAAAAAACATTACACGATGACTAAATGTACTGTTTTCATATATGATGACTTTACGATTCTTAACGTTTTTTGATTACCACTCTGTTGTTCTTGGAAACAGTAAACATGTTTAAAATATCCATAAACAGAGCCCAGATATCAACAAGACTACTAAAGCACGTACTAAAGGATAATTATGGTAGAAAGTCAAACTCTTATATAAGTGTCATGCCAAAGCTCTAGAGAAAAAGATTTTAAAAGTCTGATAGCTGAAAACCTATTTTTAACCAAAAAGACTAATATGTTCAATGAGCCGAGATCATTTGTGTAAAGTTTCATCAAAATCTATTCAGTGGTTTTGGAGGAGATGTTGTAGGTCACGCAAGGACAATTTGTGCGAAATTATTTTTAAATTGGTCTAACAGTTTTATACAAGAAGAGTTTCTAAGTTTCTACTATATACGTAAAGGGAAAACTTAAAGAATGCCAGACTGTCACAAAATCAGCCCGTCATCAAACTTGGTCTAATTCAAGGGGCATAATCCAAGAGTGCCTGGAACGATTTGGCTGGTTATCAAACTTGGTCGAGATATGCCCACAAACATTGTCAGCAACTTTGGTGAAGATCGGATGACAACTGTTCACCTTAGAAGCCGGACAAGGCTAAATTCGCAATTTCTCAAGTAATTCAAGGGCTATAATGCCAGAGTGCCTGGGGCAATTTGTCAGCAAGTTTGGTGAAGATCGGATGAAAACTGTTGGACATAGAGAGTGAACATTAGGCTAAATTCGCTGTTTTTCGAGTAATTCAAGGGCCATAATCCAAGAGTGCCTTGGACGATTTGACTGGTTATCGAACTTTGCCAAGATATTATGCCCGAAAACATTGTCAGCAAGTTTGGTGAAGATCCGACAAAAACTGTTCGACTTTGAGTGTGGACATGCTTTGGACGCCAACCGATAACCTGTCTCCCGCCCTCCCTCCCGCCGCCACGGGTGTTTGCATAATATGCCCCGCTCTTTCAGAGACAGGCGTGTAAAAAGTGACCACACCCACTGGCAGCCATGTTTTTTGACCAATCGGAATAATTTGAACAATCTTGGTAGAAGGTCACACAAGGACCATTCCTGTAAAATTATTTTAAAATCACACAAGAAGATATTTAAAGTTTCCACTTTATACATATAGGGAAAAGTGACCACATCCTCTGGAGGCCATGTTGTCTGACGAATCAAAATTATATGAACAATCATGTTGAGGGTCACACAAGGACCATTTGTGTGAAATTATTTTAAAATTTGGGTAGCAGCTTCACATAAGATGTTTTAAATTTCCATTAAATACATACAGGGAAAAGTAACCATGCCTCCTTGGCAGCCATGTTTTTTGATAAATACGGACAACTTGACAGATGGACAGATACAGCATGATCACAATAGCTCACCATGAGCACTTTGTGCTGAGGTGAGCTAAACAAGAGGGCCATGATGGCCCGATATTGCTCACCAGAGTTGATCTGGCCAACTGACCTAGTTTTTAACCCCACTTGACCCAGTTTCAAACCTGACCTAGAAATCATCAAGATTAACTTTCTGGCCAAGTTTCATAAACATTGGGTCACAACTGTGGCCTCTAGAGTGTTCACAAGCTTTTCCTTTGATTTCACCGGGTGACCTAGCTTTTTATCCCACATGACCCAGATTTGAACATGACCTATAGATTATTAAGACAAATATTCTGACTAATTCTCATGCATTTCAAACTTAAATTGTGGTTTCTAGAGTGTTGACAAGATTTTCCTTTGATCTGGTCTAGTGACCTAGTTTTTGACCCCACATGACCCAGTTTCAAACGTGACCTAGAAATCATCAAGACAAACATTCTGATCATGTTTCATAAAGATTGAGTCACAATTGTGGCCTCTAAAGTGTTCACAAGCTTTTCCTTTGATTTGAACGGGTGACCTAGTTTTTGACTCCACATGACCCAGATTCAAACTTGACCTAGAAATCATCAAGACAAACATTCTGACCAAGTTTCATAAATATTGGGTCACAACTGTGGCCTCTAGGGTGTTCACAAGCTTTTCCTTTGATCTGGCCTACTGACCTAGTTTTTGACCCAAAATGACCCAGTTTCGAACTTGACCTAGAGATCATCAAGACAAACATTCTGACCAAGTTTAATAAATATTGAGTCAAAACTGTGGCCTCTAGAGTGTTCGCAAGCTTTTCCTTTCATCTGGCCTACTGACCTAGTTTTTGATCCACCATGACCCAGTTTCGAATTTGACCTAGAGATCATCTACACTAACATTCTGACCAAGTTTCATATCGATTGGGTCACAAATGTGGCCTCTAGAGTGTTCACAAGGCAAATGTTGACGCACGCCGGACGCCAGACAATGACCCGTCACAACAGCTCACCTTGAGCACTTTGTGCTCTGGTGAGCTAACAAAAGGATTTACTTCAATACATATTGTTAGACCTTTTTCAGTTTGATAATTACACGTATACTGCTTTCCTTAATAAATACTATCACGTTTTTAAGTTATTACTTTTTTAAGAAAAGGCAAACAACAATTTTAGTAATGTGTAGCACTTTCTTTTACATATTAAAGTTCAAGAATAACTTAAACTTCAATAATGAGTAATATTTATACCTTAAGATATCTTATTTTCACTTATAATTTTTTGAACGTATATGAATACTGAGAAAATAATTTTATGATTTTCAAAAAAAAAAAAAAAAAGAAGATAAATGACCGTAACTTCCAACTGGATGATTTTCCCTCACTAGCTCCATATAAGGGATAATAATGCTGTCATGCAGCAAAAATTCAATTATTACGACAGACACAGACACAGTGATTTTTATGAAGTGTTCCTTTTACGCAAGTTGGAAATTCGCTAATATTTCCGCACGCCAAATGTCTGGAATTCCAAATTCGCTAACTTTTCGACCTCAGAAATATCCACTTACACAGTATGTTTCCAACATCATCTAGAATTTAAAGAGATAGACATTCTGATGAATGCTTACGAAGATCATGGGTAGAAAATGTGGCATCTAGAGTAATAAGTTTTTTTTATTTGACCTAGCGACCTAATTTTTGACACTGGTCACTCATTTTCTTATCTGACTTCAACATCATACAGATAAACAGTGTGAAAAACTTTTATGAAGAACAAGCAGAAAATGTAGTTAACAAGGTTGTTATATCTTTTGACATAGTGACCTAGTTTCTATCTCTTAGTGCATCTCATAATGTTTCAGTATATCTAAGAATATTCCACTATTTGGTACAATGTAGTCAATGTTTTTTTTGAAATATCAAAAAATATTTAGTATATTCTGCTTTTAAATGTTTCAAAATGATTACCACAGTTTACTTCATTTCATAGGTAACAAGTTAACATATATTTCTTGTATCTTTATGTAATGGCTGGCAGTTAATGTAACCAGTGTTCCTGGATTCTGTACCGGTATTAATTTACCAACTTCTCCATATGGAGAACCTAACCCTAACTAACCCTACTTACTAATATAATACTAACCCTAACCCTTGAGAGGTGGGGGTCAAATGGCTTCAGACACAATGTCTTTTCATTGGCTATGTCCAGATATCTGACTCCAGACACCATGATCCATAGACGTGTGCTCTCTCGTGTGCTTTGTGTATTTCCATAAAACGCACCTATTTCTGAAATTCAAGAGCAGCAATATGGCAATATATGCCAAAAGGGTTTATATCAGACGAGTACTGAAGAAAATTTTTAAGTCTTTTTTTTTTTTTGGTGGGGGTGAGGAGGGGTTTGTAATGTAGATTGTTGAATTCTGCAGATGTCTCAATCACCACCTGCCTATTTTTTAAGTTATGCTCTTGAAATATGATGGGCAGATTTGCTGTGACCTTTGACCTACCACCCTGGTTCATGCACTCTGCCCATCGCCTCATCACCACCTCTACCTACTTCCCAAGTTTGAAGTCAATACCTTGAATGGTTAGTAAGTTATGCTCCATACACTAGATATGAGGGACAGATTTAATCTTTGAGCTAATCTGTGACCTACAGACCAGGTTTGTGTTCTCTGCACATCAACCAATCACTACCTACCTACACACCAAGTTTGAGGTCAATACATTGAAGTTATGCTCTAGACACGAAATATGACAGACAGATTTGACCTTTAATCTTAGTTTGTTACCTTGACCTTTGACCTACATATCAGGTTCATGTGCTCAGCACATATCTCACTGCCACCTACCCACATGCCAAGTTTAGATGAAATAATTTGCATGGTTATTTAGTTATGCTCTAGACACAAATAAGGACATTTTTGACCTTTTACCTCAACTTGTGACCTTGACCTTTGACTAACAGAGCCAGTTCAAGTGCTCTGCACATCGTCTCATCTCCATCTACCTATACGCCATGTTTAATGGTTATGCTCCGGACTGAAAGTACTGTGATTTTTATTGACGTTTCATCTACAATAATAGTTAAATCAAAATGTGTGTGTGAATATGTATTTATTACAGTGAAACACCGCTCCCTCGAGCATCGATGACTTGAGCACCCGGGCTCTCTCGAGCAATTCATGTGGTGCCGGCCGATTTCCTTCTATTTTCTATGTGAAATTACCATGGCTGGGTCGAGCATCGATAACTCCATTGCTCGAGCATGACACCTGGTCCCTGTGTATTAATTTACCCTTTGCTGCTTATGACAAACTTGAGCAGAGGTGTCAAATTTTTTCACACCTTCGGCTGTCAGAGTGTATCGGTTAATTTAAAATTTTCGCTCGTCGTGAGAATTGCATGGTCTATTCCCCGACTATCTTAAATGTTTGTTTGTCGGTATATTTGACCTGATAATGAGATTAATTAATAATGAAAGGTGGAAGAAATATTTTATTGATCAAAATTGTTATTAATTATTACTTTTTCTGCGGGATCGAGAAGATAATTATGATATCTTAATATTTTAATCAACAGTTGTTTGCATGCAAATAAAGTAAATAAGATAGCCTTTTCATAAAATTAAGATGATAATTATGAGATCTTAATTTGGAGAAGAAAATTGCGAATTCGATTACAATATTTCAAATAAAAAATAAAATGTCTTAGCTGTTTCTTCACACGTGCCATTTAGATCTATCATAAATAACGTCTGTAATACGTTTTTTAAAAATGTCACGAGTGTGTTATTATTACGCATCACCGTTTCCTCTGCAAATGGTTTCGATGACAACTGGTAAATCAAACTTCAATTTTCTTCGTTTGTTCAATGTTTGGGTCGCTCGAAACCATGGATAACTCGAGCATTTTGCTCATCCCCTTGCGACCTCGAGCGGGCGGTGTTTCACTGTATATAAAATGACACAGAATGTGTAATATATTTCTGACAATTTCTTAGTTAACAGAAAAAAAAGTATCTTGAAATTTACACCAACTTTATCTTTTCAGAACCAAATTGACCATGGTATGATAAAATATCTTTGATATGGTTATCATTTTATTTTATCTACCAGTATATGCCAAGAATGGTTAAGTTATGCTCCAGACATGAAAAATGGAAAAATCTAACCATTTGTGATCTTGATCTTTGACCTACTGACTTGGTTTACGTGCTCTGCACATGGTCTTATTGCCACTTACTTATATTAAAAGTTTAAAGTCAATAACCTAAATAGTTATTAAGTTATGCTATGGGCACAAAATATTTGGGACAAATTTGACCTTTGAGCTCCATTTGTGACAATGACCTTTGACTTACTGACCTGGTTCATGATGTCTGCACATTGTCTCATCACCACCTACCTATGTGCAAGTTTAAAGTCAATACCTTGAATGGTTATTGAGTGATGCTTCAGACAGGAAATAGGATGGACAATCAAATGATAGGTCCATTTTAGATCAAAACAAGCAAACAACAAGCAGCTAACGCTATGTCGTTTTGGCCGGGTTTTCCGAATTAGGTGATAATGAGTTAAAGTTCTAATAATGGCATACAATAAATAACCCCCAAATTAATAAGCAATATTGAAGAAAAAAGGGAAACAAGAGGGCCATATCGCTCACCCGCTATCATTGCACTTAAGGACAAGAAGGTCAAAAATAATAATCAAGATCAATCAAAAGAATTATGAGACAAGAGGGTCATAATGACCCTGGATCGCTCACCTGAGTAATATGAGCTACATGTTTCAAATGTCAAACTGATGCTAAAATATTAAGAAAATCAGGTCACATTCATGGTCAATGAAATTCAGTTTTACTATCGGTGTGCAAAACTGTGTATGTAAATAGGATCAGATAATTTTTTAAGTATTTTTTCCTATGTAACTCATATAGTAACTAGGTGACCCCAGGGCAGGGCCTCTTTAACCCCAGGGGCATAACTTCAACAATTTTTGTAGAGGACTACTAGGCAATGCAGCATACCAAATATCAAAAGCATAGGTCGTGTGGTTTTAGACAAGAAGGTTTTTGAATTTTTTTTCCTATGTAAGTCTATATAATATTTGGGACCCCCAGGGCAGGGCCTCTTTTCACCCTAGGGGTACATTTTGAACAACTTTGATTGAAGATCATAAGACAATGCTACAAACCAAATATCAAAAGCCTAAGTCTTGTGGTTTCAGACCAGAAGATTTTTAAACTTTATTTCCAATATAAGTCTATGTAAAACTTGGGACCCCCCGGGGCAGGGCCATATTTGACCCTAGGGGTATAATTTGAACAGTCTTGGTAGAGGACCACTAGATGATGCTACATACCAAATATCAAAGCCCTAGGCAGTGTGGTTTTGTACAAGAAAATTTTCAAAGTTATCCCTTTATAAGTCTATATAAACCATGTGACCCCAGGGCGAGGCCATATTTGACCCTAGGGGGATGATATGAACAATCTTGGTAGACGACCACTAGATGATGCTACACACCAGATATCTAGACCCTGTGGTTTTGGACAAGAAGATTTTTAAAGTTTTTCCTTTCGGTTGCCATGGCAACCAGAGTTCTGCATGGAATTCATATCTTTGAACAATTGTGAAAGGGGGCCACCCAAGGATCATTCCTTTGAAGTTTGGTGTAATTCTGCCCAGTGGTTTTCAAGAAGAAGATTTTCTTAGAAAATGTTGACAGACACACGACAGACAAGGGACATTGAACGGTCACAAAAGCTCACCATTAGCCTTTGGCTCAGGTGAGCTAAAAATATAGTTGAAACTTTCTTAAAGTTACTTCAAGTAAAATTATTTTCAAATCAGGCCAGTAGTTTCATACAAGAAGTTTTCTGTATAGCCATATGGGAAAATGAGCCCCTCCCCGGCCACTTTTTCAATGAATAAAAATCATTGAAGGAATGTGGTAGAGGGTCACCCAAGAAACATTTGTGTAAAATTATTTTGAAAATGGACCAGCAGTTTCTGACAAAAAGATGTTCAGAGTTCTAGCTATATAGGCATATAGGGAAAATAAGCAAAACCCCTTGGGGGCCATGTTTTTCGCTGAATCAAAAATATTTGAAGGAATATAGTAGAGGGTCACCCAAGGAACACTAGCCTTGTGTAAAATTGTTTTGAAATCAGTTTTCTATATAGCAATATGGGAAAAACAAGCCCCACACCCTTTCAGGGGCCATAACTATAGAATCCATGCTGCGATTTTCCCAGTTCAAGATAGGAACGGAGATCTCATAGTTATACAAGTTCTGTGAAAGTTTGGTTAAATTCAAATCATAAATGAAGCTGCTATTGTGCAGATAAAGTTGAAATAGCTATTTCTGGCCTTTTCAGGGGCTATAACTCTGAAACACATAATGGGATCTGTCTGGTTCAAGAAAGGAACCAAGATCTTAAGGTGACACAAGTTATGTGCAAGTTAGATTAAATTCAAATTGTTATTGAAGCTGCTACTGTGCAGACAAGGTCAAAATAGCTAATTTTGACCCTTACAGGGCCCATAACTCTGGAACCAATCATGGTATCTGGTCAGTTCAAAAAATGAACCGAGATCTTATGGTGATACAAGTTGCTTGCAAGTATGGTTAAAATCAAATCATAAATGAAGCTGCTATTGTGCAGACAAGGTCAAAATAGCTAATTCTGGCCCTATCAGGGGCCATAACTCTGGACCCATAATGGATCTGGCCAGTTCAAGAAAGGAACCAAGATCTTATGGTGATACAAGCTGTGTGCAACTATGGTAAAAATCAAATCATAAACAAGAGCTCGTCGAACACGAAATGCCCCTTTGATGTATTCAGTTATTGCACAAGGAACAGAAATTTTTTGCTCACTGTAAACAAAAGTTCTACTATTCTGGTTCAATGTGACATTGACCTTTGACCTACTGACCTCAAAATCAACAGGGGTCATCTGCTGGTCATGATCAACCTCCCTATTAAGTTTTGTGATCCTAGGCCCAAGCGTTCTCAAGGTATCGTCTGGAAAGTGTTTAACTGTTCCGGGTCAATATGACCTTGAACTTTAGTCTACAGACCTCAAAATCTATAGGGGTCGTCTACAGGTCATGACCAACCTCCCTATCAGGTTTCATGATCCTAGGCCAAGCGTTCTCAAGTTATTGTCTAGAAACAGTTTAAAAGTTCCGGGTCACTGTAACCCTGACCTTTGACCTACTGACCTTAAAATCAATAGGGGTCATCTGCTGGTCATGATGAACCTCTCTATCATCTTTCATGACCCTTGGCCAAAGCGTTCTCAAGTTATTGTCCAGAAACCATTTAATTGTTCCTGGCCAATATGGCCTTGAACTTTGACCCAATGACCTCAAAATCAATAGAGGTCATCTACTGTCATGATCCATCTCCCTATCAATTTTCCTGATCCTAGGCCCAAGCGTTCTTGAACTATCGCCCAGAAACTGTTTTACTGTTCCTGGTCACTGTGACCTTGACCTTTGACCTACTGACCTCAAAATCAATAGGGTTCATCTGCTGGTCATGAACAACCTCCCTATCAACTTTCACAATCCTAGGCCCAAGCAATCTTGAGTTATCATCCGGAAACCGTTTAACTGTTCCGGGTCACTGTGACCTTGAACTTCGACATACTGATCTCAAAATCAATAGGGGTCATCTGCTGGTCATGACCAACCTCCCTATCAACTTTCATGACCCTAGGCCCAAGCGTTCTTGAGTTTTAATCCGGAAACCGTTTAACTGTTCAGGGTCACTGTGACCTTGACCTTTGACATACAGATCTCAACATCAATAGGGGTCATCTGCAGGTGATGACCAACCTTCCTATCAACTTTCATGATCCTAGGCCCAAACGTTCTTGAGTTATCATCCGGAAACGGATTGGTCTACATACAGACCGACCAACCGACTGACAGACAGACCGACATCTGCAAAAAAATATATCCCTCCTTCTTCGAAGGGGGGCATAATAAAGCTGCTATTGTGCAGACAAGGTCAAAATAGCTAATTTTGGCCCTTTCAGGGGCCATAACTCTGGAACCCATGATGGAATCTGGCCAGCTCAAAAAAGGAACCAAGATCTTGTAGTAATACAAGTTGTGTGCCAGTTTGGTTAAAACAAGAGCTCGCCGAACACGAAATGCCCCCCTTGATGCATTCAGTAATTGCACAAGGAACAGAAATTATATGCTCACTGTAAACAAAATTCTACCATTCTGGTTTAATCTGACCTTGAACTTTAACCTAACAAGAGATTACAGATTGATCTTGGTGCCATCAACTGAGCCATTTTTGAATGTTCCAAATTTCAATACTAGCTCAAGGTCAAAAACAAGGTCAAATTTCATTTAGGTACAAAACAATGTGTATGTGGTCCAAATTTGAAAGCGGTCGCTTGAGAAAGGTGAAAGCAGGTCACTAGGTCAATTTCAAGGTAAAGTTCATTTCGGTAGACAGAACTATGCATGTGCTTTAAATGGAGGCTGTAGCTTGAGAAATGTGAAAGTAGGTAATAGATAAAAATCAATGTAAAATTTCAATTCAGAACACAAAAATATGCATGCAGTCCAAATTTGTACCTTCAAAAATGTGAAAATAGGTCACTAGGTCAGTCTCATGATCAAAGTTCATTTCGGTACACAAAACTATGCATGTGGTTCAAATTTGAAGGCTGTAGCTTGAGAAATGTGAAATTAGGTCACTAGGTCAAAATCAAGGTCAAATTTTATTTCAGAACACAAAACTATGCAAGTGGTCCAAATTTGAAGCCTGTACCTTCGGAAATGTGAAAGTAGGTCAGTAGGTCAATCTCAAGATCAAAGTTCATTTCAGTACACAAAACTATGCTTGTGGTCCAAATTTGAAGGCTGTAGCTTGAGAAATGTGAAAGTAGGTCACTAGGTCAAAATCAAGGTCAAATTTTATTTTGGAACAAAAAACTATGCATGTGGTCCAAATCTGAAGCCTGTACCTTCAAAAATGTGACAGTAGGTCACTAGGTCAATAACAAGGTCAAAGTTTTTTTCAGTACACAAACCTATGCATGTGGTCCAAATTTGAAGGCTGTAGGTACAGAAATGTGAAAGTAGGTCACTAGGTCAAGATCAAGGTCAACTTATGTCAAGGTTCATCTTGCTACTCAAAACTATACATGTGGTCCAAATTTGAATGATGTAAGTTATGGTCATGAAGATTCTAAGTTTTTCCCTATATAAGTCTATATGAACCATTTGACCTCTGAGGCAGGGCCATATTTGACCCAAGAGGGATAACTTGAACAAACTCGGTAGAGAACCACTAAATGATGCTACATTACAAAATACCAAAGCCACAGACTTTGTGGTTTGGACAAGATTTTCAATTTTTTTTCCTATATAAGTCTATATAAACCATGTGACCCTAGGGGTGGGGCCATATTTGACCCCAGGGAAATAATCTGAACAATCTTGGTAGAGGACCACTAGATTTTGCTACATAACAAATATCAAAGCCCTAGGCCCTATGGATTTGGACAAGATCAGAAACCATTTGACTGTTCCTAGCCAATGTGACCTTGACCTCTGACCTAATGACCTCAAAATCAATAGGGGTCATCTGCTGGTCATGGCCAACCTAACAATCAATTTTCTTGACACTAGGCCCAAGCGTTCTTGAGTTATTGCCTGGAAACCATTTTACTGTTCCTGGTCACTGTGACCTTGACCTTTGACATACTGACCTCAAAATCAATAGGGGTCACCTGCTGGTCATGATCAACCTCCCTATCAACTTTCGTGACTCTAGGCCTAAGCGTTCTTGAGTTATCATCCGGAAACTGTTTTACTGTTCAGAGTCACTGTGACCTTGACCTTTAACATACTGACCTCAAAATCAATAGGGGTCATCCGCTGGTCATTACCAACCTCCCTATCAACTTTCATGATCCTAGGCCCAAGTGTTCTTGAGTTATCATCCGGAAACCGTTTTACTATTCAGGGTCACTGTGACCTTGACCTTTGACATACAGACCTCAAAATCAATAGGGGTCATCTGCTGGTGATGACCAACCTCCCTATCAACTTTCGTGACCCTTGGCCCAAGCGTTCTTGAGTTATCATCCGGAAACCGTTTTACTGTTCAGGGTCACTGTGACCTTGACCTTTAACATACTGACCTCAAAATCAATAGGGTTCATCCTATGGTCATTACCAACCGCCCTATCAACTTTCATGATCCTAGACCCAAGTGTTCTTGAGTTATCATCCGGAAACCGTTTTACTATTCAGGGTCACTGTGACCTTGACCTTTGACATACAGACCTCAAAATCAATAGGGGTCATCTGCTGGTGATGACCAACCTCCCTATCAACTTTCATGATCCTAGGCCTAAACGTTCTTGAGTTATCATCCGGAAACGGATAGGTCTACATTCCGACCGACCGACCGACCGACAGACCTACCGACCGACCGACCGACATCTGCAAAACAATATACCCCTCCTTTTTCAAAGGGGGGCATAATAAAATCATAAATGAAACCACTATCGTGCAGACAAGAAATTGTTGCCGCACACACATTAGCAAATTCTGGCCCTTTAAGGGGCAATAACTCTAGAACCCATGATGGGATCTGGCCAGTTTTCCAAAAGAACCGAGATATCATGCCAATACAAGTTTTGTACAAGTTTGATCAAAATTGCTTGCAAAATGTGGTCTCTATCATGTTCACAAGAAATTGTGGACGGACAGACGGACGATCACAAAAGCTCACCCTGTCACTTATGTGACAGATGAGCTAAAAATTATTTATTTGGGTTTTACGGCGCACCAACACAATATAGGTTATATGGCGCCAAACAGGACTACAAATTTTGGTTCCAAAAAACCCCAACATTTTCAATGTTTATATCCCTGTGACCTTTGACCCTGAAATGAATGGGGGTCAGGTACACATCAAGACCTACATACCTATGAACTTTCAAGGTCCTAGGTGAAATACTTGTCCAGATGTTGAGTGGAAACCATTTTCAGTGTTCAGGTCCCTGTGACCTTTACCTTTGACCCAGTGACCCCGAAATCAATAGGGGTCATGTACACATCAAGACCAACATACGTATGAAGTTTCAAAGTCCTAGGTGAAATACTTGTCCAGATATTGAGTGAACAAGAAGGTTAACATGTTCAGGTCCCTGTGATCTTGACCTTTGGCACAGTTACCCTGAAATCAGTTGGGTCATATACATATCAAGACCAACATACCTATGAAGTTTCAAGGTCCTAGGTGAAATACTTGTCCAGATATTGAGCAGAAACTATTTTCACTGTTCAGGTCCCTGTGACCTTTACCTTTGACCCAGTGACCCTGAATCAATAGGGGTCATGTACACATCAAGACTAACATACATATGAAGTTTCAAGGTCCTAGGTGAAATACTTGTCCAGATATAGAGTGAACAAAAAGGTTAACATGTTCAGGTCTCTGTGACCTTGACCTTTGACCTAGTGACCCTGAAATCGATAGGGTTCATGTACACATCAAGACCAACATACCTATGAAGTTTCAAGGTCCAAGGTGAAATACTTGTCCAGATATTGTGCAGAAACCATTTTCAAATGTTCAGGTCACGGTGACCTTGACCTTTGACCCTGAAATCAATAGGGGTCATGTACACATCAAGACCAACATACCTGTGAAGTATCAAGGTCCTAGGTGAAATACTTTTCCAGATATTGAATTAAGAAAATTGTTAACATGAGACTCATTATTCCATCCATCTGCCCATCCGCCTAGACAGACCTAATCTACAAGCCGGATTTTTCTTCGAAAACCCGGCCAAAAATGAATGATTGCCATGAAACAGTACAATCATATATAGTTCAAGTGAGTACTTTCATAGGAAAGTTTTTCATTTTCATATAGAATGATGGTCCTGGCAAACAATTTGGTACCTATGAAAAATTATCTTTGGGTGTGTTTAAGTGTGTACGGTAGGCCTCACTGGCAACTGACCTATAACTACATTTTAACAGTTTGACAGCTTGCTTTGAACATACAAGTGTTTGCTGGACTTAAGTTACTTTGCTCTCTAGTCTTGTGAGCACGATATTATCAAGGAATTCAACTTGCAAGTGCATAAAATCTGACCATAGAGGGCCATGAAGGCCCTGTATCGCTCACCTGACATGTTGACCTAAAGACCATCAAGATTAACATTCTGACCAAGTTTCATTAAGATATGGTCATAAATGAGGTCTTTAAAGTGTTAACTAGCTTTTCCTTTGATTTGACCTGGTGACCTAGTTTTGGCCCCACATGACCCAGATTCATACTTGACCTAAAGATCACCAAGATTAACATTCTGACTAAGTTTCATGAAGATACAGTCATAAATGTGGCCTCTAGATTGTTAACAAGCTTTTCCTTTGATTTGACCTAATGACCTAGTCTTTGACCTTACCTGACTCAGATTTGAACTTCACCTAAAGATCATCAAGATTAACATTCTGACCAAGTTTCTTTAGATATGGTCATAAATGTGGCCTCTACAGTGTTAACTAGCTTTTCCTTTGATTTGACCTGGTGACCTAGTTTTTGACCTTAAATGACCCAGATTCAAACTGGACCTTGAGACTATCAAGATTAACATTCTGACCAAGATTCATGAAGATACAGTTATAAATGTGGCCTCCACAGTTTTAAAAAGCTTTTCCTTTGATTTTACCCAGTGACCTTAGTCACCCGTCCCTAGATTTGCCGCCTAATGCCACTCTTTGCCACTTATTTCCATGAAAAAAGGGTGGCAACTGGTGGAAACAGGTGGCATTAGCTGGCATTCGGTGTAATTCAACTCTTTTTTCCACATGTGGTAAATTTGCCACCAAAAGCCACTTTATTTTGGTGGCATTTAGTTGGCATTAGGTGTAAATTTGAACACAGTTTTTCTTTATGGTGGCAGAAAGGTGGAAATTGGTGGAAAATAGAACATTTTTTTTTTCATGGTGGAAATTGAGTGGTGTTTGTTGGAAAATAGGGACTTAGAAAATTTTCTTAGTGGCGAATAGGTGGAAAAAAGACTTTTTGTGATGTTTGATTTAAAAGCGAACTGTAAGACATTGGATTACCCTGTACAAAAATCTTCACAGGGAATCAAGGTGAAATGGACACTAAACTTCAAACTTCAGGCCAAATTGACACGGACTCTGACTTTGCTAAAACTCCACATTGACAACAGCTCGTAGAACACAAAATGCCCCCACTGATGCATTCAGTAGCCATGGTAACTGCACTAGAAACAGAAATCATTTGTGCACTGGACGTTTGATGTACTAACCTCAAACCAATAATTATGGGTCATTTACCAGTCATAAGTGACTTCTGTATCAAATGTGATCTCAGAATCAATAGGGGTCGTCTGCTGGTCATGATCAACCTCCCTATTTAATTTCATGATCCTAGGTCTAACAGTTCTCAAATTAACATCCGGAAACAACTTAACTGTCCTTCTCACTGTGACCTTGACCTTTGACCTACTGAACTCAACCTCCAAAAAGTTTCATGATCTTAGGCCCAAGCATTCTTGAGTTATAATCTGGAAACAGATTTGTCTACATACCGAACGACTGACAGACGGACTGACCAACATCTGCAAAACAGTATACCCAGGCTCCTTCTTCAAAGGGTTTCGTTAAAATGGAAATAAGTCTACACTGACTCCAGCTGGACAAAAATAATATTCAGTGTGGTATACAGAAAATTTGAATTTTGGTTATTTTGTAAGACAGAATATTTATTATTTATTATATCTTTGTATTATATTCAATGTAAATATTAATAAGTCACTTTTTCAATCAACAATTCTGAAAGACAGAAAAAGGTGGAAAATAGGTGGCAACTAGTGGAAATTTGCTGTACTGGCAGATCTCTTTTTAATGTGTCTGAAGTGTATTATTTCTGCATGAGTGAAAGTTGGTTAAAGATAAGATTAATGATAGATCAAGTTACAAGCTCCCACAATAATGTATAGAAACAACCCCAGGTGGAATTTGGGTCAGTTAAGATTGATATATGCAGGTAAACATCAGGTCAGATGCAAAGAAATAGTTCTCTTCATTAATTGAAAAAAAAAAGAAGTGGTTTTTACAATAGCTTTTCAACTTAATTATTTGACACCTTATTTAGCTGGCCAAAAAGTGTATGTGTGGGATCAATTTATCTGTGTAGTAATACCAAAATTTGAAATCTGGTATTTGATGAGTCAGTCAGGGAGGAAATGGAAACACATTGTGAGAGGTAACAATATTATACTGTTTATTTTTTTTTAATTATTACTGTCTTTAACATTGTCTTACTTACTTACTCTTAACAAATACTTGAATTTGAAACAACATTTACAAAACTGCTTAAAATCAAAAACAACAAATCTCCTTTTATGTCTTAGGAAGTTTGGCAGATGGATAAATCCCAGATATATTTTCTGGAATATAGCTCAGTCGTGTTTATAACACTGCTTGTAAAATTTTATCATTTTGTAATTATTTACATTATTGATTAGCACTTCGGATACAATATGTACTTTAAACTGTTCATACCAGGAACCTTCTGTGAAACAAGAGATCACAGAGTGATCTTGGCGCCCACTATTGAGCCATTTTTGAATGTTCCAAATTTCAAGACTAGCTCAAGGTCAAAATCAAGGTCAAATTTTCTGTGAAATGTGAAAGTAGGTCACCAGGACAAGATCAAGGTCAACTCATGTCAAGGTTCATCTAACAACTCAAAACTATACAATTTGAAGCCTGTAGCTTTATGTGAAAGTAGGTGACTAGGTCAATCTCAAGATCAAAGTTCATTTCGGTACACAAAACTATGCATGTGGTCCAAATTTGAAGGCTGCAGCTTGAGAGATGTGAAAGTAGGTCACTAGGTCAAAATCAAGGGATAAATTTCATTTCGGAACATAAAACTAGGCATGTGGTCCAAATTTGAAGCCTGTACCTTCAAAAATGTGAAAGTAGGTCACTAGGTCAATGTCAAGGTCAAATATTTTTTCGGTGCACAAAACTATGCATGTGGTCCAAATTTGAAGGCTGTAGCTTGAGAAATGTGAAAGTAGGTCACTAGGTCAAAATCAAGGTCAAATTTCATTTCAGAACACAAAACTATGCATGTGGTCCAAATTTGAAGCCTGTACCTTCAAAAATGCGAAAGTAGGTCACTAGGTCAATGTCAAGGTCAAAGTTTTTTTCAGTGCACAAAACTATGCATGTGGTCCAAATTTGAAGGCTGTAGCTACAGAAATGTGAAAGTAGGTCACTAGATCAAAGTCAAGGTCAACTCATGTCAAGGTTCATCTTGCCACTCAAAACCATACATGTGGTCCAAATTTGAATGTTTTAGTTACTGACAAGAAGATTTTAAAAGCTTTTCCCTATATAAGTCTATATGAACCATGTGACCCCCAGGGCGGGGCCATATTTGACCCTAGGGGATAATTTGAACAAACTTGGTAGAGAACCATAGGATGATGCTACATTACAAATGCCAAAGCCCTAAGCTTTGTGGTTTGGACAAGAAGATTTTCAAAGTTTTTCCCTATACAAGTCTATGTAAACCATGTGAGCCCCGGGGCGGGGCCATATTTGACCCTAGGGGGATAATTTGAACAATCTTAGTAGAAGACCACTAGATGATGTCACATACAAAATATCAAAGCCCTAGGCCCTGTGGTTTTGAACAAAAAGTTTTTCAAAGTTTTTCCCTATATAAGTCTATATAAACCATGTGACCCCCAGGGCGGGGCCATATTAGACCCCAGGGAAATAATTTGAATCATCTTGGTAGAGGACCACTAGATGATGCTTCATACCAAATATCAAAGCCCTAGGCTCTTTGGTTTTGGACAAGAAGATTTTCAAATTTTTTCTCTATATAAATTTTTGTAAATTTTAGAAATAAACAAAGGGCCATAACTTACTAAAAAATTGTTGAACCAGTCTGATTTTCAGAGGGACACAACTAGGGTACCAATACATCATTACGACAAAGTTTGGTCAAAATCCCCCGGTAGTTTCTGAGGAGATGCGATAACGAGAAATTGTTAACGGAAGGACGGACGGACCACGGATGCAGAGTGATTTGAATAGCCCACCATCTGATGATGGTGGGCTAAAAATAAACAAAGGGCCATAACTCACTCAAAAATTATTGAACCAGTCTGATTTTCAGGGGGACACAACTAGGGTATCACTACATCATTCTGACAAAGTTTAGTCAAAATCCCCCAGTAGTTTCTTAGGAGATGCAATAACGAGAAATTGTTAACGGACGGACAGACGGTTGGGCTCGGATGGACGGACGGACCACGGACGCAGAGTGATTTGAATAGCCCACCATCTGATGATGGTGGGCTAAAAAGCTAATCTTTAAATAACCTTGAATTTTTAAAGAAATACACCAATTAATAGAATTTCCTGGCATATTATATGATAAATATTAATTATAAATGTGATGAAAAACCAAAGTGCCTTTTGCCAAAGGCGGAGGGATATTATTTCTAGCGTTGTCCTTTCTGTTTCATCTGTCCATCAGATTAATTGACAAGAGATCAAAGAGTGATCTTGGTGCCCACCAATGTGCCATTTTTGAGTGTTCCAAATTTCAAGACTTATTGGCTACCTCAAGGTCAAATTTCATTTCCGTACACAACACTGTGCATGTGGTCCAAATTCAAAAGCTCTAGTAGGTCACTAGGTCAATGTCAAGGTCAAAGTTTGTTTCAGTACACAATCCTATGCATGTGGTCTAAATTTGAAGCCTGTAGCTACAGAAATGTGAAAGTAGGTGACTAGGTCAATCTCAAGATCAAAGTTCATTTCGGTACACAAAACTATGCATGTGGTCCAAATTTGAAGGCTGCAGCTTGAGAGATGTGAAAGTAGGTCACTAGGTCAAAATCAAGGGATAAATTTCATTTCGGAACATAAAACTAGGCATGTGGTCCAAATTTGAAGCCTGTACCTTCAAAAATGTGAAAGTAGGTCACTAGGTCAATGTCAAGGTCAAATATTTTTTCGGTGCACAAAACTATGCATGTGGTCCAAATTTGAAGGCTGTAGCTTGAGAAATGTGAAAGTAGGTCACTAGGTCAAAATCAAGGTCAAATTTCACTTCAGAACACAAAACTATGCATGTGGTCCAAATTTGAAGCCTGTACCTTCAAAAATGTGAAAGTAGGTCACTAGGTCAATGTCAAGGTCAAAGTTTTTTTCAGTGCACAAAACTATGCATGTGGTCCAAATTTGAAGGCTGTAGCTACAGAAATGTGAAAGTAGGTCACTAGATCAAGTCAAGGTCAACTCATGTCAAGGTTCATCTTGCCACTCAAAACCATACATGTGGTCCAAATTTGAATGTTTTAGTTACTGACAAGAAGATTTAAAAGCTTTTCCCTATATAAGTCTATATGAACCATGTGACCCCCAGGGCGGGGCCATATTTGACCCTAGGGGATAATTTGAACAAACTTGGTAGAAACCATAGGATGATGCTACATTACAAATGCCAAAGCCCTAAGCTTTGTGGTTTGGACAAGAAGATTTTCAAAGTTTTTCCCTATACAAGTCTATGTAAACCATGTGAGCCCCGGGGCGGGCCATATTTGACCCTAGGGGGATAATTTGAACAATCTTAGTAGAAGACCACTAGATGATGTCACATACAAAATATCAAAGCCCTAGGCCCTGTGGTTTGAACAAAAAGTTTTTTCAAAGTTTTTCCCTATATAAGTCTATATAAACCATGTGACCCCCAGGGCGGGGCCATATTAGACCCCAGGGAAATAATTTGAATCATCTTGGTAGAGGACCACTAGATGATGCTTCATACCAAATATCAAAGCCCTAGGCTCTTTGGTTTTGGACAAGAAGATTTTCAAATTTTTCTCTATATAAATTTTTGTAAATTTTAGAAATAAACAAAGGGCCATAACTTACTAAAAAATGTTGAACCAGTCTGATTTTCAGAGGACACAACTAGGGTACCAATACATCATTACGACAAAGTTTGGTCAAAATCCCCCGGTAGTTTTCTGAGGAGATGCGATAACGAGAAATTGTTAACGAAGGACGGACGGACCACGGATGCAGAGTGATTTGAATAGCCCACCATCTGATGATGGTGGGCTAAAAATAAACAAAGGGCCATAACTCACTCAAAAATTATTGAACCAGTCTGATTTTCAGGGGGACACAACTAGGGTATCACTACATCATTCTGACAAAGTTTAGTCAAAATCCCCCAGTAGTTTCTTAGGAGATGCAATAACGAGAAATTGTTAACGGACGGACAGACGGTTGGGCTCGGATGGACGGACGGACCACGGACGCAGAGTGATTTGAATAGCCCACCATCTGATGATGGTGGGCTAAAAAGCTAATCTTTAAATAACCTTGAATTTTTAAAGAAATACACCAATTAATAGAATTTCCTGGCATATTATATGATAAATATTAATTATAAATGTGATGAAAAACCAAAGTGCCTTTTGCCAAAGGCGGAGGGATATTATTTCTAGCGTTGTCCTTTCTGTTTCATCTGTCCATCAGATTAATTGACAAGAGATCAAAGAGTGATCTTGGTGCCCACCAATGTGCCATTTTTGAGTGTTCCAAATTTCAAGACTTACTGACTACCTCAAGGTCAAATTTCATTTCCGTACACAACACTGTGCATGTGGTCCAAATTCAAAAGCTCTAGTAGGTCACTAGGTCAATGTCAAGGTCAAAGTTTGTTTCAGTACACAATCCTATGCATGTGGTCTAAATTTGAAGCCTGTAGCTACAGAAATGTGAAAGTAGGTCACTAGGTCAATCTTAAGGTCAAAGTTCATTTCGGTACACAAAACTATGCAAGTGGTCCAAATTTGAAGGCTGTAGCTTGAGAAATGTAAAAGTAGGTCACTAGGTTAAAATCGAGGTCAAATTCTATTTCGGAATACAAAATTACGCATGTGGTCCAAATTTGAAGCCTGTACCTTCAAAAATGTGAAAGTAGGTCACTAGGACAATGTAAAGGTCAAAGTTCATTTCGGTACACAAAACTACGCATGTGGTCCAAATTTGAAGGCTATAGCTTGAGAAATGTAAAAGTAGGTCACTAGGTCAAAATCAAGGTCAAATTTTATTTCAGAATACAAAACTATGCATGTGGTCCAAATTTGAAGCCTGTACCTTAAAAATGTGGAAGTAGGTCACTAGGTCAATGTAAAGGTCAAAGTTCATTTCGGTACACAAAACTATGCAAGTGGTCCAAATTTGAAGGCTGTAGCTTGAGAAATGTAAAAGTAGGTCACTAGGTCAAAATCATGGTCAAATTTTATTTCAGAATACAAAACTATGCATGTGGTCCAAATTTGAAGCCTGTACCTTAAAAATGTGAAAGTAGGTCACTAGGTCAATGTGAAGGTCAAAGTTTTTTTCGGCACACAAAACTATGCATGTGGTCCAAATTTGAAGGCTGTAGCTACAGAAATGTGAAAGTAGGTCACTAGGTCAAAATCAAGGTCAACTCATGTCAAGGTTCATCTTGCCACTCAAAAATATACATGTGGTCCAAATTTGAATGTTTTAGTTATTGACAAGAACATTTTAAAAGCTTTTCCCTATATAAGTCTATATGAACCATGTGACCCCCGGGGCGGGGCCATTTTTGACCCTAGGGCGATAATTTGAACAAACTTGGTAGAGAACCACTAGATGATGCTACATTACAGGTATCAAAGCCTTAGGCTTTGTGGTTTGGACAAGAAGATTTTCAAACTTTTTCCTTATGTAAGTCTATGTAAACCATATGACCCCCAGGGCGGGGCCATATTTGACCCTAGGGGTATAATATGAACAATCTTAGTTGGAGACCACTAGATGATGTCACATACAAAATATCAAAGCCCTAGGCCCTGTGGTTTTTGATAAGGGGTTATTCAAAGTTTTTCCCTATATAAGTCATTATAAACTATGTGACCCCCAGGGTGGGGCCATATTTGACCCCAGAGAAATAATTTGAATCATCTTGGTAGAGGACTACTAGATGATGCTTCAAACCAAATATCAAAGCCCTAGGCTCTGTGGTTTTGGATAAGAAGGTTTTCAAAGTTTTTCCCTACATAAATCTATGTAAAATATAGAAATAAACAAAGGGCCATAACTCACTCATAAATTGCTGAACCAGTCTGATTTTCAGAGGCACACAACTAGGGTACCAATACATCATTCTGACAAAGTTTGGTCAAAATCCCCCCAGTAGTTTCTGAGGAGATGCGATAACGAGAAATTGTTAATGGAAGGACGGACAGACGGACGGACGGACGGAATGACCGACGGACGGACCACGGATGCAGAGTGATTTTAATAGGCCACCATCTGATGATGGTGGGCTAAAAATGCTTGTTATTTGAAAAATATTATAGTAGCTTTGTCTATAAAATTACTAAACCTCATGTAATTATTATAAGCTCATTTACTCTGCATGCTCAATTATTTGCATTTCCCCTTGATTTGGTAAAAAATAGGGATTTTTCCTGTATCTATTGATGGATCTTCATGAAACTTTACAAAAATGTAGATTACTACAAGAAAGCATTGCATGTGAAATTTCCGTCAGGATCACTTCAGTAACCAGAGTTATTGCCTTTTAATTGTTTTTCAATCCATAAATTCCTACATAACAAGTAATTCATTGATAGATATTCCTGAAATCACCTTAGAGTAATGGTGCTTCCACATCTTTCATCAATTCTCAAGTTCTTGCAGTGTTATTGAACTTTTATTGATTCAAGATGCATAAATTATATTCCCACAAAACAATGTAACCTTTTGTATGCAATTTTTTTATAATGTAGATTTTGCTGAAACTTCTCAGTTTTAATAAAGATGTGACGTATTATCTGACATAGATTTTGTAGAGTTCGTTGTAGTGTCAGTGAATTAGTCAGTCTTTTGATTTCATATCTCCTAGAGGAAATTTACAATTTTCTGCAAAATTATTCAGAATGTTAGAAAAATATCTATTAACAGATGTATGGTTTGCTGTTAGAAAAATGGCCTTACATCCAAAGGAGTGAAATCTGGAGAGTCATTCGCCATCTACTTAAGCCATCCTGGAATATGATAAAATAAGACTGCACTGAAAACATCCTGATTTTCGTGTTCAGATCTTTTGTGATTTCTTGTGAAGGGTCTTTGATTTTTGCATAAAAATAAAAAATATATTAATATAATTTGATTTTTGCTTACTACTGATTTTTTTCCAGATTCAGCAGGTGTAGCCAATTTCCACTAGTTGCCACATATTTTCCACCTATTTGGTGGCATTTAGTGGAAAATAGTACTGCCACCATAGTGGCTTTTTGGTGAAATGTTGTCCACTTACTGCCACCTGTTAGGTGGCAATTGGTGGAAATAAGTGGCGTTTAGTGGAAAATAGATTTTACACCATAATGGTTGCATTTTAATGGTAATTTGTCTAAATACTCCACTTACTGTCACCATGAAGGTGGCTATTGGTGGAATTAAGTGGCAAACAAGTTTTCCACCATAATGGTGGCATTAAGTGGCAAACAAGTTTTCCACCATAATGGTGGCATAATGGTGTAAAAGTGTTTAAATACTCCACTTATTGCAAGGTGTTTGTTTGTTTTGGGTTTAACGCCGTTTTTCAACAGTATTTCAGTCATATAACGGCGGGCAGTTAACCTAACCAGTATTCCTGGATTCTGTACAAGTACAAACCTGTTCTCCGCAAGTAACTGCCAATTTCCCCACATGAATCAGAGGTGGAGGGCTAATGATTTCAGACACAATGTCGTTTATCAAATAGTCACGGAGAACATACGCCCCGCCAGAGGATCGAACTCACGACCCCGCGATCTGTAGACCGACGCTCTTACCTACTGAGCTAAGCGGGCGGGCTACCTAAAGGTGTACACAAGTGGAAAAAGGTGGAATTTAGCGGAAAACAGATTTGCCACTGTCCTGTTCATTTTTTCACCATTTTGGTGGAAAATTGTCTAAATACTCCACCATTGAAAAGGGTGGCATTATAGTGGCAAATCTTGGGACAGGTTAAGTTTTTGATCTCAGATGACCCAATATCTAACTCGTCCAAGATTTCATTGAGGGTAACATTCTAGCCAAGTTTCATTAAGATTGGGCCAAAATTGTGACCTCTGGAGTGTTAACAAGCTTTTCCTTCGATTTGACCTGGTGACCTAGTTTTTGACCCTACATGACCCAGTGTCGATCTTGTCCAAGATTTTATTGAGGGTAACATTCTGACCAGGTTTCATTAAGATTGGGCCAAAATTGTGACCTCTAGTGTGTTAACAAGCTTTTCCTTTGATTTGACCTGGTGACCTAGTTTTTGACCCTAGATGACCCGATATCAAACTTGTCCAAGATTTTATTGAGAGTAACATTCTGATAAAGTTTCATTAAGATTGGGTCAAAATTGTGACCTCTGGAGTGTTAACAAGCTTTTCCTTTGATTTGACCTGGTGACCTAGCTTTTGACCCCTGATGACCCAATATCGAACTCTTTCAAGATTTTATTGAGGGTAACATTCTGGCCAAGTTTCATTAAGATTGGGCCAAAATTGTGACTTCTAGAGTGTTAACAGTCAAACTGTTGATGATGGACGACGGACAAGGGGGACACAGGGCGATCACAAGAGCTAACAAAACTGACATTTTTACACTCATAAAAGTATTCTGTTTAACTGAACTTAATGGCCTTGCTTTTTAAGTAACATCTCTCTTCAATACATTGAAATTTATACCGGACTTCAAATGGAAAACCTGACATGCTGCTTACAGATGAGGCTAAATTAATGGCAAAATTTCATCACAATAGCCCCCATGGAGGAGAAAAAATATGTAAAAAATTTAAGCATATGATATGTTTTAATAGACATAATCTACAACAAACTGTCATAAATAACTAAATAAAACAAAGCAGAAAGTTTATGACACAAGATAGGGTATATCACTACTAGACAGTTGTTTATGTTTAGATCTGTAGGTTTATAAATGTTTGTTTTGTCTGTTGTGCAAGACCAACACAAGACATAAACACAGTATGTAGCATGCTCTATTCTCATATATACAATCACATTAAAAAAACACATACTATATTAATCATCATTTCATCAGTTATTAGACACTATTTTGAGTATGACCAAGATTCAAAGTTACGCACTGAAACAAACCAATTCAGTGAATTGGTATCCCCTGCAGAACAGACTAAAGGTTTCACCCTTGAAGAAGCATTCTCTGGCTACTTAAATGCAATTAAATTTCAATCTTATAGAAATCTACCCCTTCCTTGCTAAATCATTGATCTAAAACTTTTTTCTTTATTTAGTAACAATGATCTTGACCAAAGGTACCTGAACGAAAATGAAACAAAAACATTGATCTCTATGAAAGCTACCTATTTACCAGGTGTGGTCTGCTTAACTCATTCCTAACTGAAGTTCTTAAGAGAAAAGCATTTTTCTATTTTTAGTAACAATGATCCTGACCTTGACCCAAGCAACCCAAAATACTTCTAAAACCATGGCTTCAATGCAAGTTTCTTAAATTGCAAGTTTGATTGCAATACATTATTCCTTACTGAAGTTATTGAACAGAAACAATTTTCTATTTTTGTAATAGTGACCTTCACCTTGACCCTAGTGACCAAGATGCATACCATCATTGGTTTCCAAGACAAAGCTTGGTCACATTATCCCGTACTGAAAATGAGCCCTAAAGTGCCATTAAAGTTGCAAAGAAATACCCTATTAGTAAAGATTATTAGGGCCACATTTCCAAGTAGCAGTTAACATTATCACCACGTTCTTTTAAAAACCGTGCCTGAGATAAGACTCTCTACCGATAGAAAATGAAATAAAAACACTATTTATGTAAATTATCTTCAAGCAATCTGTCTGAAACTTGCAAGGCATCATTTCCCTAGAGCAGTTAACAGTTCAACCAAATGATAATGAAATCTAAGATATGACTGCGGACAGACAGAGAACAGACTATTTATGTATTATATATAAAAGTACAAAGGATCTTGTCTTCCACAAGCAGTTCAACTGAAACTTGCATGGCCCGGTCTCTCTATAGCAATTACTACCATGATCTACTGAAGTCCTACAAACCAGTTCTAAGATACAATTCTGGCCGGACAAAAAAAGTGATAAAAACACTATAAATATACTATAATGTATAATTCCAAAGGCTTTTCCACAGCAGTAAAAATATCTACCACGATTTATTAAATGACTCCAAACCATGAGTTGATATAACTTTGGATGGGGGAATGGCCAGACAACACCAAAACTATATTACTCTGCAGGAGATGAAAATAAATCCACACCGTAACATCAAAACAAGAGCTGTCAGTGGACAGCGTGCTCGACTATTCTCAGTGCTTGATAGTATAATATAAGCTATGAGTAAAACTTTAACATTACAATAAGCATATTCTAAGTCAAAAAGGGGCCATAATTCAGTCAAAATGCTTGACAGAGTTGCCTCCTCCTTTTTTACACACTGGGGTCATGATTGTAAACAAGTATGCAAAATATCAAAGCAATATCTCAATGGACTTAGAAAATATCTGGGGTGGTATGCAAACTTTAACATCTGTGTGACGCTCACGCCAAGGCCAGGGCGAGTAGGATAGCTCCCCTATTCTTCGAATAGTCGAGCTCATTATCACTGAAAGTAAAGCCACATTCATAACTGCTGTTCATGGAAGGTAACAGTAACCAATTTTCCAAATTTACTTTTCTATCCCTTTTCTGTAACATAAAAAAATCAATTTAACTGATTAATTCAATGCTGATTTACTGATCAGTTAGAAAATGTGGAAAGTTTGTCTTGTTTTCTTCGTGTCTATATGCTTCAATTAGGATAAAAATCCTTATATCCTTTACCTTTAAACTGCACATATTTTACACTCATTTTAGTTACACCATTTTAAAAATATTTCTTTTAGAGACCTGAAAATCATAAATCATGATCATATATACAGAATGCACAACAGAAATTGAAGAAACTGTGTGTAACCAGTGCCTGCCATTGAAAAGTACTTCCACATCAAAGGGTTACGACAGAGTAATCATTCTTGTGGCAAACACCCAAAGGTTTATTGGGCTGGAGACAGCGCTGCAACACCTGGTAAAGTTTTACCTGAAAATACAAAACACTTATTTTGATAGGTATTTGAACAGTTTGCCTGGTATGGATTCCATCAGTTAATGAAAGGGATTAAATAGTCAAATAGTTGACTAACATTATAAATAATTCTGTAAGAACATTACTTTTCACATTTTAGTGACAAGTATAATTCAGACAAGTAGACTATTTCCTATAATATATAAAGTAAAGACTGCCTAAGCGACCCCTTGCTTTCAGTGACTTTCTGTCTACAACAAACTTCTCATTTCCCCCTTCCCCCCACCCACCCAGATGCATTTTCTATTACAAGAGGGTCATTATGACCCTGGATTGCTCACCTGAGTAATATGAGTGTTATGATATGCCTGAAGCGTACCACGATATATTGCAATACATTATCGTCGTATTGCAATATGTACCACAATATACTGCTTCATGAACTAGAGCTATTACTTGAGGTTCTTTTACTACTGTGAAACCTTTATACACTTCCATACTCTCCAAATAAGTTGTAGAAAGTAAACATAAGCTAAAACAAATATCACTCTCAGATATTAAATAGAAATATTAGGGTTTCATGACTACAAATAGAAAATTAATTATTAACATAAGGAATGTATATGTGTGCAAGTCAGTTACATTCTGAAAGTCATTGCATGTACTATACTGCACTGTTCCAACATGATTAGTTCTTAAAAGCTTATAATTACTTTTCTACAACTTATTTGTGTCCAACTTTGGTTTCCTCTCGGATGATGCGTTCATATAAGTTTTCCAAGTTAATGTCCTGTCGCAGTATTCTATCGTACCACTGCACAGACAGATTGCAATACCATTGACAATTTTCTTTGTCTGCAGGTCGAATTTCAACCCAAAATGACACCTAAAATTTCTCTCTTTGCCTTTTTGTTCGTGACAATTTTAAAGCCGGCACTTCTGTCTGCCATGTTGTTTATATTTAATCATTGTCATAGAAAGATTGGTTTCATGTGGTAATCAACTGCTGTAAGCGCCTGCATGACTCGAAACGCTTACCTATTCGATTAAATTTTTGGAACTAATATTTCAATTGAACAAACCTTAATAAAAAATGGCAGTTTGCGAAACGCATTTGACAAAGAAAAAAACGTGAGGAAATACCGTAAAAAACCGGTATGTTGGTTGCGTATCGGGCTGCAATAAAGTTTTAGCAACATATTGCAATATACTGGTATACCGGTTTATCGTGACACCCCTACTGAGTAATATGACCTACATGTTTCAAAATGTCAAACTGATGCTAAAATATTAAGAAAGTAGGTCAGTAGGTCACACTCATGGTCATTGAGTCAGTTTTAAGATCGGTGAAATCAAAACTGTATATGTCATCCAAATTTAAAGGATGTATCTTACAAAACAAGAAAGTAGGTCAGTAGGTCAAAGTCACAGACAAGTGAACCCTAATTAGTTGTGGTCATCAGGTAATTATAATAAAACAGTCTTGGAAATATGATCAGATAATTTTTCAAATGTTTTTTCCTATATAACTCATATAACAAGACTTGAAGCGGGTCATGATGACCCTGGATCACTCACCAGAGTAATATGAGCTACATGTTTCAAATGCCTTAATGTTAAAACATTAAGAAAGTAGGTAAGTAGGTCACATTTATGGTCACTTTGTCACAAATTGACATACGGGCCTTATTTTATCTGTATTGTAAATGCAGGTATTGCATCATCTTTTTGTAAATTTTTGAGTTATTGAGGTAAATGTTAGATTTCATGCATGAAATACCTCTAGGTTTTTCTGTATTTCATAACTTAAATATCCATGTAAATTTCATTAATTCGGTTCAGTAATAAGAAAGTTTGATATTTTATAAACTTCAGTAATTCTTGTTTTTATCCCCAAAACCACTATAATGGGCCTCAAATTGTCAATTCAATCCGCGCCAAAGTAGTTAGATTCCCGCTATATCGTGAATCCCGTGGAAATACAATAGTCAAGAGTTTACGCATAGGCCGTGAAATCCCATGAAATTTAGTATTTGGCGGACATTATCCTTTAAATAGACTGGACTAGATATGCCTTGCGCACACCACCTTCCGACATTATAGGCGAATCTATGTCTGAATTATTTTCTTGCTAGAAATTTATGCTCGATCGAGGTAAGAAATTTATTTGTAAGATTTTTGTATGATTTTTGCATTACGATTTTTAATTGGTAAATTTTTGTGCATTCTACAGAATTCTGTAACATTTACTTTTCGGCACATGATTTTTTGCTCTTTTCGGTATATCAGGATAATTTATTAAATTTTTCAGACTTTTGTAAATTATTTCGTAAGAGGAGTCTAAAATGTTTCATTTATGTAACTTGTTCGATTTATACTGAAATTTGTATCGTGATAATTGTAAAGCACTGTTTCAAAAACATATGTCAAACATTTTGTTAATTATGGAACGCCATTACTGCATTGTATTGTTATGTATAAATCTATATGGCAAGTCTAGTACCATGTATGTAATATATATTGTAATTTGTAATTGTGTGCCAGTCTATAGCACATCTAATTAATGTCCGTTTAAGTGTATGGCATTAGATATTATATCGATTACCAACTATGATATAACGTTTGATTTATATTGAATTTTGTTAATTTGTAGTTGTAAATAATAGCTGCAGTTTATCATGTCCGTATCTATAATGTTTCATCATATACTTTTCATATCTTTTTTATACTTTAACTTTAGTCTTTTAAGTAAGTAATTTTTGTAATAATGGAAGTAATTAGTGACGTATTTTAATCATGTGACGTCTGAACTTAGTAGCCCATATGTTTTGTATAAGTAGCACGTATTATTTATGGGAGCCTACGGTAGGATATGGTGTACCCAAAGGAGCAGTTTTTATGCCCTGACTTATTTGTTTTGCTCTGGTGCTTACCATATGTTATATATTTTAGTTCCTTCCGCCAGACGATTTTACCTGGTGATGTCATAACCCGGAAGTACAATGCCCGAGGTTTACTTGTCTTCACTCGCCTGGATGTGATATTCCCAGCGCAGAGCTTTCGTCCCATGGTTGTGCCGTAAACCCGCAAAGAACGATGATTTTTGTTATCCTCTGAAGTCAGCTCAGGGATGCAATCACCTACCACCAAGGGAGCCAATACGGAATCAACGTATTCACGGTTTAAAGGGACTTTATTTCAAGATACGTTTTGATATTGTTTGTGCTACTTAAAGTTCGCAATTAAATTAAAGAACTGTGACACGTCACTTTAGAATGGAACTGTAAGATCTTATTTACGGAATACTGAATTTGTTTAAAAGTTTTTCCCCATAAAGTTTATAACCATGTGACCCCCGGGCGGCCCATTTTTGACCCTGGGGCGATAATTTGAACAAATTTGGTAGAGAACCACTAGATGATGCTACATTACAGGTATCAAAGCTTAGGCTTTGTGGTTTGGACAAGAAGATTTTCAAACTTTTTCCTTATGTAAGTCTATGTAAACCATATGACCCCGGGCGGGGCCATATTTGACCCTAGGGGTATAATATGAACAATCTTAGTTGGAGACCACTAGATGATGTCACATACAAAATATCAAAGCCCTAGCCCTGTGGTTTTTGACAAGGGGTTATTCAAAGTTTTTTTCCCTATAATAAGTCATTATAAACTATGTGACCCCCAGGGTGGGCCATATTTGACCCCAGAGAAATAATTTGAATCATCTTGGTAGAGGACTACTAGATGATGCTTCAAACCAAATATCAAAGCCCTAGGCTCTGTGGTTTTGGATAGAAGGTTTTCAAAGTTTTTCCCTACATAAATCTATGTAAAATATAGAAATAAACAAAGGGCCATAAACTCACTCATAAATTGCTGAACCAGTCTGATTTTCAGAGGCACACAACTAGGGTACCAATACATCATTCTGACAAAGTTTGGTCAAAATCCCCCCAGTAGTTTCTGAGGAGATGCGATAACGAGAAATTGTTAATGGAAGGACGGACAGACGGACGGACGGACGGAATAACCGACGGACGGACCACGGATGCAGAGGATTTTAATAGGCCACCATCTGATGATGGTGGGCTAAAATGCTTGTTATTTGAAAAATATTATAGTAGCTTTGTCTATAAAATATTACTAAACCTCATGTAATTATTATAAGCTCATTTACTCTGCATGCTCAATTATTTGCATTTCCCCTTGATTTGGTAAAAATAGGGATTTTTCCTGTATCTATTGATGGATCTTCATGAAACTTTACAAAAATGTAGATTACTACAAGAAAGCATTGCATGTGAAATTTCCGTCAGGATCACTTCAGTAACCAGAGTTATTGCCTTTTAATTGTTTTTCAATCCATAAATTCCTACATAACAAGTAATTCATTGATAGATATTCCTGAAATCACCTTAGAGTAATGGTGCTTCCACATCTTTCATCAATTCTCAAGTTCTTGCAGTGTTATTGAACTTTTATTGATTCAAGATGCATAAATTATATTCCCACAAAACAATGTAACCTTTTGTATGCAATTTTTTTATAATGTAGATTTTGCTGAAACTTCTCAGTTTTAATAAAGATGTGACGTATTATCTGACATAGATTTTGTAGAGTTCGTTGTAGTGTCAGTGAATTAGTCAGTCTTTTGATTTCATATCTCCTAGAGGAAATTTACAATTTTCTGCAAAATTATTCAGAATGTTAGAAAAATATCTATTAACAGATGTATGGTTTGCTGTTAGAAAAATGGCCTTACATCCAAAGGAGTGATATCTGGAGAGTCATTCGCCATCTACTTAAGCCATCCTGGAATATGATAAAATAAGACTGCACTGAAAACATCCTGATTTTCGTGTTCAGATCTTTTGTGATTTCTTGTGAAGGGTCTTTGATTTTTGCATAAAAATAAAAAAATATATTAATATAATTTGATTTTTTGCTTACTACTGATTTTTTTCCAGATTCAGCAGGTGTAGCCAATTTCCACTAGTTGCCACATATTTTCCACCTATTTGGTGGCATTTAGTGGAAATAGTTACTGCCACCATAGTGGCTTTTTGGTGAAATGTTGTCCACTTACTGCCACCTGTTAGGTGGCAATTGGTGGAAATAAGTGGCGTTTAGTGGAAATAGATTTTACACCATATGGTTGCATTTTAATGGTAATCTGTCTAAATACTCACTTACTGTCACCATGAAGGTGGCTATTGGTGGAATTAAGTGGCAAACAAGTTTTCCACCATAATGGTGGCATTAAGTGGCAAACAAGTTTTCCACCATAATGGTGGCATAATGGTGTGTAAAAGTGTTTAAATACTCCACTTATTGCATAAGGTGTTTGTTTGTTTGGGTTTAACGCCGTGTTTCAACAGTAATTTCAGTCATATAACGGCGGGCAGTTAACCTAACCATATTCCTGGATTCTGTACAAGTACAAACCTGTCTCTCGCAAGTAACTGCCAATTTCCCCACATGAATCAGAGGTGGAGGGCTAATGATTTCAGACACAAGTCGTTTATCAAATAGTCACGGAGAACATACGCCCCGCCAGAGGATCGAACTCACGACCCCGCGATCTGTAGACCGACGCTCTTACCTACTGAGCTAAGCGGGCGGGCTACCTAAAGGTGTACACAAGTGGAAAAGGTGGAATTTAGCGGAAAACAGATTTGCCACTGTCCTGTTCATTTTTTCACCATTTTGGTGGAAAATTGTCTAAATACTCCACCATTGAAAGGGTGGCATTATAGTGGCAAATCTTGGGACAGGTTAAGTTTTTGATCTCAGATGACCCAATATCTAACTCGTCCAAGATTTCATTGAGGGTAACATTCTAGCCAAGTTTCATAGATTGGGCCAAAATTGTGACCTCTGGAGTGTTAACAAGCTTTTCCTTCGATTTGACCTGGTGACCTAGTTTTTGACCCTACATAGACCCATGTCGATCTTGTCCAAGATTTTATTGAGGGTAACATTCTGACCAGGTTTCATTAAGATTGGCCAAAATTGTGACCTCTAGTGTGTTAACAAGCTTTCCTTTGATTTGACCTGGTGACCTAGTTTTTGACCCTAGATGACCCGATATCAAACTTGTCCAAGATTTTATTGAGAGTAACATTCTGATAAAGTTTCATTAAGATGGGTCAAAATTGTGACCTCTGGAGTGTTAACAAGCTTTTCCTTTGATTTGACCTGGTGACCTAGCTTTTGACCCCTGATGACCCAATATCGAACTCTTTCAAGATTTTATTGAGGGTAACATTCTGGCCAAGTTTCATTAAGATTGGGCCAAAATTGTGACTTCTAGAGTGTTAACAGTCAAACTGTTGATGATGGACGACGGACAAGGGACACAGGGCGATCACAAGAGCTAACAAAACTGACATTTTTACACTCATAAAAGTATTCTGTTTAACTGAACTTAATGGCCTTGCTTTTAAGTAACACTCTCTTCAATACATTGAAATTTATACCGGACTTCAAATGGAAAACCTGACATGCTGCTTACAGATGAGGCTAAATTAATGGCAAAATTTCATCACAATAGCCCCCATGAGGAGAAAAAATATGTAAAAAATTTAAGCATATGATATATTTTAATAGACATAATCTACAACAAACTGTCATAAATAACTAAATAAAACAAAGCAGAAAGTTTATGACACAAGATAGGGTATATCACTACTAGACAGTTGTTTATGTTTAGATCTGTAGGTTTATAAATGTTTGTTTTGTCTGTTGTGCAAGACCAACACAAGACATAAACACAGTATGTAGCATGCTCTATTCTCATATATACAATCACATTAAAAAAACACATACTATATTAATCATCATTTCATCAGTTATTAGACACTATTTTGAGTATGACCAAGATTCAAAGTTACGCACTGAAACAAACCAATTCAGTGAATTGGTATCCCCTGCAGAACAGACTAAAGGTTTCACCCTTGAAGAAGCATTCTCTGGCTACTTAAATGCAATTAAATTTCAATCTTATAGAAATCTACCCCTTCCTTGCTAAATCATTGATCTAAACCTTTTTTCTTTATTTAGTAACAATGATCTTGACCAAAGGTACCTGAACGAAAATGAAACAAAAACATTGATCTCTATGAAAGCTACCTATTTACCAGGTGTGGTCTGCTTAACTCATTCCTAACTGAAGTTCTTAAGAGAAAAGCATTTTTCTATTTTTAGTAACAATGATCCTGACCTTGACCAAGCAACCCAAAATACTTCTAAAACCATGGCTTCAATGCAAGTTTCTTAAATTGCAAGTTTGACTGCAAACATTATTCCTTACTGAAGTTATTGAACAGAAACAATTTTCTATTTTTGTAATAGTGACCTTCACCTTGACCCTAGTGACCAAGATGCATACCATCATTGGTTTCCAAGACAAAGCTTGGTCACATTATCCCGTACTGAAAATGAGCCCTTAAGTGCCATTAAAGTTGCAAAGAAATACCCTATTAGTAAAGATTATTAGGGCCACATTTCCAAGTAGCAGTTAACATTATCACCATGTTCTTTTAAAAACCGTGCCTGAGATAAGACTCTCTACCGATAGAAAATGAAATAAAAACACTATTTATGTAAATTATCTTCAAGCAATCTGTCTTGAAACTTGCAAGGCATCATTTCCCTAGAGCAGTAACAGTTCAACAAATGATAATGAAATCTAAATATGACTGCGGACAGACAGAGAACAGACTATTTATTATTAATATAAAAGTACAAAGGATCTTGTCTTCCCACAAGCAGTTCAACTGAAACTTGCATGGCCCGGTCTCTCTATAGCAATTACTACCATGATCTACTGAAGTCCTACAAACCAGTTCTAAGATACAATTCGGGCCGGACAAAAAAAGTGATTAAAAACACTATAAATATACTATAATGTATAATTCCAAAGGCTTTTCCACAGCAGTAAAAATATCTACCACGATTTATTAAATGACTCCAAACCATGAGTTGATATAACTTTGGATGGGGGAATGGCCAGACACACCTAAAACTATATACTCTGCAGGAGATGAAAATAAATCCACCCCGTAACATCAAAACAAGAGCTGTCAGTGGACAGCGTGCTCGACTATTCTCAGTGCTTGATAGTATAAATATAAGCTATGAGTAAAAACTTTAACATTACAATAAGCATATTCTAAGTCAAAAGGGGCCATAATTCAGTCAAAAATGCTTGACAGAGTTGCCTCCTCCTTTTTTACACACTGGGGTCATGATTGTAAACAAGTATGCAAAATATCAAAGCAATATCTCAATGGACTTAGAAAATATCTGGGGTGGTATGCAAACTTAACATCTGTGTGACGCTCACGCCAAGGCCAGGGCGAGTAGGACAGCTCCCCTATTCTTCGAATAGTCGAGCTCATTATCACTGAAATTTAAAGCCACATTCATAACTGCTGTTCATGGAAGGTAACAGTAACCAATTTTCCAAATTTACTTTTCTATCCCTTTTCTGTAACATAAAAAAATCAATTTAACTGATTAATTCAATGCTGATTTACTGATCAGTTAGAAAATGTGGAAAGTTTGTCTTGTTTTCTTCGTGTCTATATGCTTCAATTAGGATAAAAATCCTTATATCCTTTACCTTTAAACTGCACATATTTTACACTCATTTTAGTTACACCATTTTAAAAATATTTCTTTTAGAGACCTGAAAATCATAAATCATGATCATATATACAGAATGCACAACAGAAATTGAAGAAACTGTGTGTAACCAGTGCCTGCCATTGAAAAGTACTTCCACATCAAAGGGTTACGACAGAGTAATCATTCTTGTGGCAAACACCCAAAGGTTTATTGGGCTGGAGACAGCGCTGCAACACCTGGTAAAGTTTTACCTGAAAATACAAAACACTTATTTTGATAGGTATTTGAACAGTTTGCCTGGTATGGATTCCATCAGTTAATGAAAGGGATTAAATAGTCAAATAGTTGACTAACATTATAAATAATTCTGTAAGAACATTACTTTTCACATTTTAGTGACAAGTATAATTCAGACAAGTAGACTATTTCCTATAATATATAAAGTAAAGACTGCCTAAGCGACCCCTTGCTTTCAGTGACTTTCTGTCTACAACAAACTTCTCATTTCCCCCTTCCCCCCACCCACCCAGATGCATTTTCTATTACAAGAGGGTCATTATGACCCTGGATTGCTCACCTGAGTAATATGAGTGTTATGATATGCCTGAGCGTACCACGATATATGCAATACATTATCGTCGTATTGCAATATGTACCACAATATACTGCTTCATGAACTAGAGCTATTACTTGAGGTTCTTTTACTACTGTGAAACCTTTATACACTTCCATACTCTCTAAATAAGTTGTAGAAAGTAAACATAAGCTAAAACAAATATCACTCTCAGATATTAAATAGAAATATTAGGGTTTCATGACTACAAATAGAAAATTAATTATTAACATAAGGAATGTATATGTGTGCAAGTCAGTTACATTCTGAAAGTCATTGCATGTACTATACTGCACTGTTCCAACATGATTAGTTCTTAAAAAGCTTATAATTACTTTCTACAACTTATTTGTGTCCAACTTTTGGTTTCACTCTCGGATGATGCCGGTCAATATAAGTTTTCAAGTTAAATGTCCTGTCGCAGTATTCTATCGTACCACTGCACAGACAGATTGCAATACCATTGACAATTTTCTTTGTCTGCAGGTCGAATTTCAAAACCCAAATGACACCTAAATTTCTCTCTTTGCCTTTTTGTTCGTGACAATTTAAAGCCGGCACTTCTGTCTGCCATGTTGTTTATATTTAATCATTGTCATAGAAAGATTGGTTTCATGTGGTAATCAACTGCTGTAAGCGCCTGCATGACTCGAAACGCTTACCTATTCGATTAAATTTTTGGAACTAATATTTCAATCGAACAAACCTTAATAAAAAATGGCAGTTTGCGAAACGCATTTGACAAAGAAAAAAACGTGAGGAAATACCGTAGAAAACCGGTATGTTGGTTGCGTATCGGGCTGCAATAAAGTTTTAGCAACATATTGCAATATACTGGTATACCGGTTTATCGTGACACCCCTACTGAGTAATATGACCTACATGTTCAAAATGTCAAACTGATGCTAAATATTAAGAAGTAGGTCAGTAGGTCACACTCATGGTCATTGAGTCAGTTTTAAGATCGGTGAAATCAAAACTGTATATGTCAATCCAAATTTAAAGGATGTATCTTACAAAACAAGAAGTAGGTCAGTAGGTCAAAGTCACACGACAGTGAACCCTAAATAGTTGTGGTCATCAGGTAATTATAATAAAACAGTCTTGGAAATTGATCAGATAATTTTTCAAAGTGTTTTTTCCTAATATAACTCATATAACAAGACTTGAAGCGGGTCATGATGACCCTGGATCACTCACCAGAGTAATATGAGCTCATGTTTCAAATTGCCTAATGTTAAAACATTAAGAAAGTAGGTAAGTAGGTCACATTTATGGTCACTTTGTCACAAATTGACATACGGGCCTTATTTTATCTGTATTGTAAATGCAGGTATTGCATCATCTTTTTGTAAATTTTTGAGTTATTGAGGTAAATGTTAGATTTCATGCATGAAATACCTCTAAGGTTTTTCTGTATTTCATAACTTAAATATCCATGTAAATTTCATTAAATTCGGTTCAGTAATAAGAAAGTTGATATTTTATAAACTTCAGTAATTCTTGTTTTTATCCCCAAAACCACTATAATGGGCCTCAAATTGTCAATTTCAATCCGCGCCAAAGTAGTTAGATTCCACGGCTATATCGTGAATCCCGTGGAAATACAAATAGTCAAGAGTTTACGCATAGGCCGTGAATCCCATGAAATTTAGTATTTGGCGGGACATTATCCTTTAAATAGACTGGACTAGATATGCCTTGCGCACACCACCTTCCGACATTATAGGCGAATCTATGTCTGAATTATTTTCTTGCTAGAAATTTATGCTCGATCGAGGTAAGAAATTTATTTGTAAGATTTTTGTATGATTTTTGCATTACGATTTTTAATTGGTAAATTTTTGTGCATTCTACAGAATTCTGTAACATTTACTTTTCGGCACATGATTTTTTGCTCTTTTCGGTATATCAGGATAATTTATTAAATTTTTCAGACTTTTGTAAATTATTTCGTAAGAGGAGTCTAAAATGTTTCATTTATGTAACTTGTTCGATTTATACTGAAATTTGTATCATGATAATTGTAAAGCACTGTTTCAAAAACATATGTCAAACATTTGTTAATTATGGAAACGCCATTACTGCATTGTATTGTTTATGTATAAATCTATATGGCAGTCTAGTACCATGTATGTAATATATTTATTGTAATTTGTAATTGTGTGCCAGTCTATAGCACATCTAATTAATGTCCGTTGTAATGTATGGCATTAGATATTATATCGATACCAACTATGATATAAACGTTTGATTTATATTGAATTTGTTAATTTGTAGTTGTAAATATAGCTGCAGTTTATCATGTCCGTATCTATAATGTTTCATCATATACTTTTCATATCTTTTTTATACTTTAACTTTAGTCTTTTTAAGTAAGTAATTTTTGTAATAATGGAAGTAATTAGTGACGTATTTTAATCATGTGACGTCTGATACTTAGTAGCCCATATGTTTTGTATAAGTAGCACGTATTATTTATGGGAGCCTACGGAGGTATGGTGTACCCAAAGGAGCAGTTTTATGCCCTGACTTATTTGTTTTGCTATGGTGCTTACCATATGTTATATATTTTAGTTCCTTCCGCCAGACGATTTTACCTGGTGATGTCATAACCCGGAAGTACAATGCCCGAGGTTTACTTGTCTTCACTCGCCTGGATGTGATATTCCCAGCGCAGAGCTTTCGTCCCATGGTTGTGCCGTAAACCGCAAAGACGATGATTTTGTTATCCTCTGAAGTCAGCTCAGGGATGGCAATCACCTACCACCATAGGGAGCCAATACGGAATCAACGTATTCACGGTTTTAAAGGGACTTTATTTCAAGATACGTTTTGATATTGTTTGTGCTACTTAAGTTCGCAATTAAATTAAAGAACTGTGGACACGTCACTTTAGAATGGAACTGTAAGATCTTATGTATCCGGAGATACTGAACTTTGATTTTTTTTCTTTCTTAGTATCAGTTTGTTTTTTTATACCATCTATGCATTGTTAATAATCATCTTATGTAAATAAATTTGTAACTATTGTAAAGGGTGTTGATTTGTTTTGATGGTTACTGTCGCCGGTACGGCCTTTCCTGTCACAATGGTGTCAGAAGTGGGATTGGTCGACCAGACACAGTAGCTATTCTAACATTATTAACACCCATTTAATTGCAGCAATAATTTGTAAAGATTCCTCTTGTTTTGTTCTATTGTTACACATATAATAGTTTTATTCATTTTTCAGAGTGACGTCTTACCTCAGACAAGACAAGACAGATCCATAGCTTCAGCTAACCAGCTTTTAGTGTCACAGACTGATAGACAGTTGTTTACGACACTTGGATTCTGGGGTGAGTTCGTTCCTTTTATTTTTCTTTTGGGTTTATTTTGTGTCACTCTATGATTAAGCCACCATATATCGGTGCTGAGAGTGACCGCCCTTGACAAGGAGAGTTATCCTATTCACTCTTACTTGTGCGTTGCCCTATTTCTCCCAGTGATCCTATTATGTATTAGTGTACTGTATACATACTAGATACAGTATTTTTCTTTGTGTGTGTTAGCAAGCTTGTTTACTTGCATATACTTTTAACCTACGCTTGTGTTTTACTGCTACACAGTTGTGATATACCTATACTTTATCTTAGGATAAAGCACTTTGATTTATTTTTGTTTTATTTGTTACACTAAAGTGTTAACACTAGATACAGTTGATTGATATTTGATAAGGCTAAGGTATTGTTGCAGCCTACTGTCACTGTACATTGTTGATTGTTGCCTATGCAACCTTGATTGACACATAGTACTGTTGCGCAACTTAGTGTATTATTATTTAGTGAGGACGTCTTGTGTAGTATGTACGCAGTGTATAGTACTTTGTTTTGGCTTCAGTAGTAACTGTATGGCCTTAGTGTAAACTAGTGTAGTCTAGTATTCCCTCACGATTGTTTAACTTGTGTCTTAGGTTGTTATAGTAGCTGTTGTACTGTAGTGTTATATAGTGTTAAGGTAGTGTAATTATTTAAACATGACTAGTGTAGTAGAGTTAACGAAGGTAGGAAAGGAGTTAGGTTATGAAGGAGAGGAGTTACGTAACTTTGTTAAGGAAGAGCAGGCTAGGGAACGTGAGGAAAGACATAGTAGATTAGAGGCAGAGAAAGATAGGTTAAAAGCAGAGAGAAAGAGAAAAGGATAGATTAGAAGCAGAGAAATTAAGAGTAGAAGCATAGAAAGATAGGTTAGAAGCAGAGAAGGAAAGATTAGAGTTAGAGGCTAGGTTGCAGAAAGAAAAGATAGAATATGAACGACGTAGTAGTTTAGAAGCTGAAAAGGAAAGGTTAGAGTTAGAACATAAGTTAGAATTAGATAAGTTAGAATACGGACGTAAGTTAGAACAGGATAAGTTAGAAATGGAAAAGGAGAAGTTAATGTTAGCTAGGAAGTTAGAAGCAGAGAAGGAGGAAGCAGAAAGTAGGAAATTAGAAACAGAGCATAAGTTTTAAGACGACTTAGAAAAGATGAGTAAGAAAAAGGTAAAGGTTAAGATGTCTCCCTTTGATGAGAAAATTGATTCATGGATGCATACTTGAATGTGTACGAAACGTACGCTGTTGCGGCAGGATGGGATAAAGAGATATGGTCACTTAACTTACCGTTCCTTCTAAAGGGTACAGCAAGAGAGGTTTTTGATAGGCTTCCGTTGGAAGATAGGAAGGATTATGATAAACTGAAAGCCGCTTTGCTCCGTCAGTTCGAACTCACTGACAATGGCTATAAGAAAAAGTTTAGAACTGAAAGGCCTCGGGATAATGAGACCTTTGTGATGTTTCTAGCAGAATAAGTAGATATTTAGATATTTAGATGGTTGGCTTAGATTGAGTAAGGTAGAGAAAACGTACGAAGGATTATTAGATTTTTTACTTAGGGACCAATTTTTAGATGTATGTAATAGAGAACTATACCAAATTTGAGTAGTAAGAGGTTAGTTAAAGCTAGGGATGTAGCAGAAGATGCATATTTGTTTGCAAAGACTCATGGAGGTCCCAAGAATGTCGTGAATTGAACCAATAAGGACCGGAACCATAAACCATATGAAATACCTCAGAGACAGTATCCTAGTAGACGTAATGCAGGCACTAGTAACAGAGGTAGTAGCAATGTTGCTAATAGAAGTAGAGGTTATCAACCCTTTGGTGTACTGAAGTGTACTAATTGTGGTCGAATAGGGCATAGTTCATATTACTGTAGGAGCGGAAAGTACGGTAACAGTGCTAATGCAGAAGCAGAGGTAGAGGTAGAGCAGGAAAGTAGTAAAGGGGAGAATAGAAATACTAAGGAAAATAGAAATAGAGGTAGAGGCCGTGACCGATCTAGGAGAAGAGGTAGAGGAAGAAATAGAGATAGAGATAGGAGTAAGTCAAGTAGGTCAGAGAGTGGAAATAGTATTACTCAGTGATGTTGAGGAGTTAGGTAAGCTTAGTGTAAGTACATGTCCTACAAAACCTGGTACTTGTAATGGTAGGGATGTAATCGCTATGCAGGATACAGGTTGTACATGTGTGATAGTGAAACGGGACTTAGTAGAAGCAAGTCAGTTTTTAGAGAAAACCCATAGATGTAAGTACATAGATAGGAGTGAACATAGGCTAGATGTAGCTAGAATAAATATTGATTGTCCGTATTTCAAGGGTACAGTAGAGGCGTTGGTTGTAGATAATCCTACCAATGATGTTATAATTGGTAATGTAGAGGGAGCTGTAGAACCTCAGTTTAGTAGTTTAGCGTCAGCAGTAGAGACTAGGGCGCAAGCCAAAGTTAAGAAGCAAGTAAAGCTTAAAGTTCCGTCTCAGATTTTAGATGTATCTAGAGAGGAATTCTTAGAAAAGCAACAGAAAGATAGCACTTTAGATTTTGTTGTAGAAGAAGACTGAGGAAGGTACGATTAAGCGTGTAGAGGTAAAGGTTCAGTTAGGTTTGAGATTAGGAATAGATTGTTATATAGAGAGTATACCGCCCAGAATTTAGACAAAAGTAGACAGTTGATTGTACCTAAATGTCTTAGAGAAACTGTGATGAAAGTTGCACATGATTCGTTACTGTCAGGCCATTTAGGTTTAAGGAAAACTAGTGATAGGGTATTAGGCGAATTTTACTGGCCAGGAGTAATGGCAGAGGTTAGGAGGTACTGTCAGTCATGTAGTATTTGTCAACGTACTATAGCTAAGGGTAGAGTAAGTAAAGTTCCGTTAGGAAAAATGCCTTTGATTGATACTCCGTTTAAGACAGTTGCTGTCGACATCGTTGGTCCGATCGAACCTATGACTGATAGGAAAAACAGGTACATTTTGACTATGGTAGATTATGCTACTAGATATCCGGAAGCCATAGCACTACCTAGTATTGAAACTGAGAGAATAGCAGAGGCATTAGTAGATATGTATAGTAGATTAGGAGTGCCAGAGGAAATGCTTACCGATTGTGGATCGCAGTTTACATCATACCTTATGGCAGAAGTTAGTAGATTATTGTCATTAAGGCAGTTAACTACAACACCGTATCACCCTATGTGTAACGGTTTAGTAGAGAAGTTTAACGGTAGTTTAAAGCAGATGTTGAAACGTATGTGTAGTGAGAGACCTAGAGATTGGGATAGGTATTTGAATGCTATGTTGTTTGCTTACCGTGAAGTTCCGCAAGAAAGTTTGGGATTTTCTCCCTTTGAGTTACTTTATGGTAGAACAATCTGTGGACCAATAACTGTGCTTAGAGAGTTAAGGGCTGGTAAGACGGAGAATGATGAGGTTAAAACCACTTACCAGTATGTTATGGATTTGCAAGAAAAGTTGGAGGATACGTGTAAGATAGCTCAGCAACAGTAAGCAAAAGTAGTGCTAGATACAAGAAGTATTACAATAGGAAGGCTAGAGATAGGAGGTTTAAGGCAGGTAGTAAGGTACTTGTATTGTTACCTACGAAACATAATAAGTTGTTGTTACATTGGAAGGGTCCTTACGTAGTAGTAGAGGTAGTAAATTGATTAGATTACATGATAGATGTAGACGGAAAGTTGAAAACTTTTCACGCAAACATGCTGAAACAGTACTGTGAAAGGAAGGATGATAGTAAGTCTATACCAGATAAGGGTATTTTAAGTAAGGTTGGAGCAGCTATTGTAGAGGAGGATCAGAGAGTTTATGACAGATTAGATCCGAATGAAAGTAGTGATGAGTTTTCGAGTAGAGTAGAAAAGGATATAGTTTTGTGTCCTATAAAGCAGGGTACAGAAACGTACAAAGATGTAGAGGTAAATCCAGAGTTACCAGTAGCATGTAAACAGGAAGTAGTAGATTTGTTAGAAAATTTCTCAGATGTACTGACAGATATTCCTGGAAATACTAACTTAGTTGAACATGATATACAGTTGTCAACTACAGATCCGATAAGAGTAAAGGGTTATCCTATTCCTTTTCATTCGCAGCCAGTAGTGAAAGAGGAAGTAGATAAAATGTTGGAGTTGGGAGTAATCGAACCATCAAATGCTCCATTTTCCTCCCCTATTGTCCTCATAAGGAAAAAAGATAACAGTATAAGGTTCTGTATAGATTTTCGCCAGGTCAACAAACTGACGGTTTTCGACGCGGAACCTATGCCAAACATGGAGATGTTTTCAAAGCTATCTAAGTATAGATACTTTTCTAAACTAGACTTGAGCAAAGGTTACTGGCAGGTTCCTTTGTCTGAAAAGGCTAAACATGACTGCTTTTGAAACCCCAAAAGGTTTGTTTCAATTCCGTAAGATGCCCTTTGGATTAGTTAACGCACCAGCAACGTTTTGTAGACTGATGCGGAAGGTTTTGAAGGACCTAGGGCACTCAGATAGCTTCACTGATGATATCCTGGTGTATACAATCACATGGCCAGAACATGTAATAGCTCTTACTGAGTTGTTAACCAGACTAAGAGAGGCTAAGTTAACAGCAAAACCAACTAAGTGTTTTGTAGGTTTTCAGAAGCTAGAATGTTTAGGGCACATGATAGGAGATGTTCAGACCCTTGAACCAGTTCCAAATAAAGTACAGGCTATTAAGGATGCTGAGAGACCGAAAACCAAGAAGGCAATACGTTCATTCTTAGGTGTAGTTGGATTTTACAGAAAGTTTATCCCTAATTTTGCCGCCATTGCAATTCCACTCACAGATTTGACGAAAAAGGGTCAGCCAAATCTTGCAGAGTGGGGTGAAAGTCAAGAAAAGGCTTTCCAGACTTTGAAGGCTAGCTTAATGGGTCCGCCTATTTTGAAGTTTCCAGATTTAGATCAGACTTTTATATTGAGAGTAGATGCTTCAGATGTAGGTTTAGGCTCAGTATTGCTTCAGGAAAGTGATGGAGAGAAATTACCTGTAGCGTATGCTAGTAGGAAATTGCTACCTAGGGAGCAAAAGTACTCAGTGATAGAGAAGGAGTGTTTAGCGATAGTATGGGCAGTAGCTAAGTTTCACTGGTATTTGTTCGGTAAAGACTTTGTATTAGAGACAGATCATCAGTCGCTCACTTATTTGAATGAAGCGAAACTTAGCAATTCCAGGCTGATGAGATGGGCATTGGCATTACAGCCATATAGGATCAGTATTAGAGCAATTCCTGGTAGAGAAAATGTAGGCGCAGATTATTTGAGTAGAGTGTAGACAGGTGGCTATATTCTATGGTGTACATATAGTGACAGTGTTTTTTTTTTTTGTTGTGTTTGCTATTTTCAGTATGTCATTTTGTTTTCATTTAAGAAAATTATAAATTTTCTTTTTAAGGGGGGACGTGTGTCACAAATTGACATACTGGCCTTATTTTATCTGTATTGAAAATGCAGGTATTGCATCATCTTTTTGTAAATTTTTGAGTTATTGAGGTAAATGTTAGATTTCACGCATGAAATACCTCTAAGATTTTTCTGTATTTCATAACTTAAATATCCATGTAAATTTCATTAAATTCGGTTCAGTAATCAGAAAGTTGATATTTTATAAACTTCAATAATTCGTGTTTTTATCCCCAAAACCACTATAATGGGCCTCAAATTGTCAATTTCAATCCGCGCCAAAGTAGTTAGATTCCCCGGCTATATCGTGAATCCCGTGGAAATACAAATAGTCAAGAGTTTACGCACAGGCCGTGAATCCCATGAAATTTAGTATTTGGCGGGACATTATCCTTTAAATAGACTGGACTAGATATGCCTTGCGCACACCACCTTCCGACATTATAGACGAATCTATGTCTGAATTATTTTCTTGCTAGAAATTTATGCTCGATCGAGGTAAGAAATTTATTTGTTAGATTTTTGTATGATTTTTGCATTACGATTTTTATTTGGTAAATTTTTGTGCATTCTACAGAATTCTGTAACATTTACTTTTCGGCACATGATTTTTGCTAGTTTCGGTATATCAGGATAATTTATTAAATTTTTCAGACTTTTGTAAATTATTTCGAAAAAGGTGTCTAAAATGTTTCATTTATATAAAATGTTAGATTTATACTGAAATTTGTATCATGATAATTGTAAAGCACTGTTTCAAAAACATATGTCAAACATTTTGTTAATTATGGAACGCCATTACTGCATTGTATTGTTATGTATAAATCTATATGGCAAGTCTAGTACCATGTATGTAATATATTATTGTAATTTGTAATTGTGCGCCAGTCTATAGCACATCTAATTAATGTCCGTTGTAGTGTATGGCATTAGATATTATATCGATACCAACTATGATATAACGTTTGATTTATATTGAATTTTGTTAATTTGTAGTTGTAAATAATAGCTGCAGTTTATCATGTCCGTATCTATAATGTTTCATCATATACTTTTCATATCTTTTTCATACTTTAACTTTAGTCTTTTAAGTAAGTAATTTTTGTAATAATGGAAGTAATTAGTGACGTATTTTAATCATGTGACGTCTGAACTTAGTAGCCCATATGTTTTGTATAAGTAGCACGTATTATTTATGGGAGCCTACGGAGGTATGGTGTACCCAAAGGAGCAGTTTTATGCCCTGACTTGTTTGTTTTGCTATGGTGCTTACCATATGTTATATATTTTAGTTCCTTCCGCCAGACAATTTTACCTGGTGATGTCATAACCCGGAAGTACAATGCCCAAGGTTTACTTGTCTTCACTCGCCTGGATGTGATATTCCCAGCGCAGAGCTTTCATCCCATGGTTGTGCCGTAAACCACAAAGACGATGATTTTTGTTATCCTCTGAAGTCAGCTCAGGGATGCAATCACCTACCACCATAAGGAGCCAATACGGAATCAATGTATTCACGGTTTAAAGGGACTTTATTTCAAGATACGTTTTGATATTGTTTGTGCTACTTAAAGTTCGCAATTAAATTAAAGAACTGTGACACGTCACTTTAGAAGGGAACTGTAAGATCTTTTGTATCCGGAGATACTGAACCTTGATTTTTTTTTCTTTCTTCTTTCTTATAATCAGTTTTTTTTTTTATATCATCTATGCATTGTTAATAATCATCTTATGTAAATAAAATTGTAAATATTGTAAAGGGTGTTGATTTGTTTTGATGGTTACTGTCATCGGTACGGCCTTTCCTGTCACACACTGAAAGTCTGTTTTAAGACTGGTGTGCAGAACTGTATACGTCATTCAAATTTAAAGGCTGTATCTTAAACCAGAGGGCCATGATGGCCCTAAATCGCTCACCTGAATAGAGATGCTTGCTTGAACAAATTTCTTAGCTAAAGCTTTAAAAACAAGAAAATTAGGAGAGTGGGTCATGGTAAAGATTATGCAAGATTACTTTTGAAATCTGTAAACAAACATTACAGGTGGTCCAATTCCTTTTGCTGTAGCGTAGAAAACAAGAAAGTAGGTCAGTAGGTCAAATTTTTGGTCACTGAAAGTCTCTTTAAAGATCGCCATGCAAAACTATACATGTCATCAAAACTTCAAAGCTGTATCTTAAAAAAACAAGAAAGATGGTCAGTAGGTCACATTCAAGGTCACTAAAAATCAGTTTTAAGGTCGATATGCAAAACTGTACAAGTCCTCCAAATTTCAAGGCTGTATCTTAAAATGCAAGAAAGTAGGTCAGTAGGTCACATTCATGGTCACAGCCTTATGGTCACTGAAAGTCTGTTTTCATTCAAATTTAAAGGCTGTATCTTAAACAAGAGGGTGATGGCCCTAAATCACTCACCTGAACAGAGATGCTTGCTTGAACAAATTTCTTAGCTAAAGCTTTAAAAACAAGAAAATCAGGAGAGTGGGTCATGGTAAAGATTATGCAAGATTATTTTTAAAATCTGTAAAAAAATATTACAGGTGGTCCAATTCCTTTTGCTGTAGCGTAGAAAACAAGAAAGTAGGTCAGTAGGTCAAATTTTTGGTCACTGAAAGTCTCTTTAAAGATCGCCATGCAAAACTATACATGTCATCAAAACTTCAAAGCTGTATCTTAAACAAGAGGGCAATGAAGGCCCAGTATCGCTTACCTGACCTATTGACCTAAAGATCATCAAGATTAACATTCTGACCAAGTCTCATTAAGATATGGTCATAAATGTTGTCTCTAAAGTGTTAACTAGTTTTTCCTCTGATTTGACCCGGTGACCTAGTTCTTTTGATCCCACATGACCCAGATTCGAACTTGACCTAAAGATCATCAAGATTAACATTCTGACTAAGTTTCATGAAGATAAATTTATAAATGTGGCCTCTAGTGTGTTAACAGGCTTTTCCTTTGATTTGACCTAGTAACCTAGTTTTTGATCTCACCTGACTCAGATTAAAACTTGACCTAAAGAACGTCAAGATTAACATTCTGTCCAAGTTTCATTAAGATCTGGTCATAAATGTGTCCTGTACAGTCTTAACTTGCTTTTCCCTTGATTTGACCTGGTGACCTAGTTTTTGATCCCAGATGACCCAATATCGAACTCGTCCAAGATTTTATTGAGGATAACATTCTGACCAAGTTTCAATAAGATTGAGCCAAAACTGTGACCTCTAGAGTGTTAACAAGCTTTTCCTTTGATTTGACCTGGTGACCTAGTTTTTAACCCCAAATGACCCAATATCGAATTGGTCCAAGATTTAATTGAGTGTAAATTCTGACCAAGTTTCAATAAGATTGGGTCAAAATTGTGACCTCTAGAGTGTTAACAAGCTTTTCCTTTGATTTGACCTAGTGACCTAGTTTTTGACCCCAGATGATCCAAAATCGAACTCGTCCAAGAATGAATTGAGAGTAACATTCTGACCAAGTTTCATTAAGATTGGGCCAAAATTGTGACCTCTTGGGTGTTAACAAGCTTTTCCATTTGATTTGATCTGGTGACCTAGTTTTTGAACCCAGATGAACCATTATCGAACTCTTCCAAGATTTTATTGACGGTAACATGCTGACCTAGTTTCATTAAGATTTGGCCAAAATTGTGACCTCTAGAGTGTTAACAGTCAAATTGTTGTCGACGGACGGAAGACGACAGACACAGGGCGATCACAAAAGCTCACCTTTGAGCACTTCGTGCTCAGGTGAGCTAAAAAACAAGAAAGTTGGTCAGTAGGTCATATTCAAGGTCACTAAAAATCAGTTTTAAGATCGATGTGCAAAACTGTACATGTCCTCCAAATTTCAAGGCTGTATCTTAAAACGCAAGAAAATAGGTCAGTAGGTCACACTCATGGTCATTGAAAGCCATTTTTAAGATCGATGTGCAAAACTGTACATGTCATCCAAATTTCAAGGCTGTATCTGAATGAACAAGCAAATTCGATGAATTGGTATCCCCCGCCGAAAGGGTTTGTGGTGAGGAATGGCAAAAAGATATATCCAGCAAAAAGTTCAGGATGTTAATAAGAAGCAAATAATTTCATTAGTCAAAATCAATTTAACAGAAAACAAATGTTTAATTAAAGAGTACACAATAAATGTATGATACTTTGATCCGGACTAAAGAATTCATTTTGAATGGGATATGCTTACTGTAATAAGCTTAGCTTTTAAAATTAAATGCAGTTAATTGAAATGTGAGCTTGAAGTTTAACTGGAATGAAATATTGTCTTTGAGTGGTTTGGCACCAGGTGTTGCTGTTTTACATGTACATTTGAACTTAAAAGATCAGACGTCCTTAAGAGAACACAGATAAGATATCTTCAACATGGCTGAGGGCAAGGCTTGTGCAGTCACAACTTAACATGTTGAAGGTTTGAACATTTAAAAAAAAAAAAAAAAAAAAAAAAGGATGGAAATATATATATCTGTATATATTATGTATATATTTATTTTTTTAGGGGGTGGGGGTGCAGGGGAACGGGAGAGGAAACAAAATTTCACATGCTGATTATAAATATTGATTGAAAATTAAAAAAAAAAAAAAAAAAAAAAAAAAAAAAAGGGGGAAGGGGGAAGTTGGGGGGGGGGGGGGGGGGGGGTGCAGAGGATGCATGATCAGTGGTGGGCATGACTGGGTGGAGAAGTGAGGCAGGGGGAATAGTACAATTTGGAAGGTTTGAAAAAAATCTAAAATAAATGAAACAAAAAAAAAATTTGGGAGGGGGTGGGGGGGAGTGGGGTTGAGAGGGGGAGGGGGTGTGACCAAGGCAAGTGGGTGACCAGGTGTGGGTGCGCAACTTCACATGTTTATAATAAATGTTCACAGAAAAGAATGAAAGAAATTTAATGAAATTCTGCAAAATGGTAAGTTTGTTATGTACAAATATGTGGATTTTTAGACAATTAAAGGGCAATAACTCTGAAGTTACAAAAAGAAATCCGTACAAAATTGTCTGTGCATAACCACATTATAGTGCTCTAAATTCTGTTAAAGTTTCATAGTTCTAGGTCAAATATATCAAAAGTTATGATGCAGAAATTGGCATATCTATAGATCTATAGTACCCTATATAGTTAACACTAGAAACTTCTAAGGGCCATAACCCTGGTGTTACTTGGGCAATCTGTCTGAAACTTGATGGGCCCCATAACCTCATAGTGGTGAATATGTATTTGAAGTTTGTTTGAAAAAAATCTAAAATAAGGAATGAATTTTTTTTTTTTTTTTTTGTGTGTGGGTGGGGGGGGGGGGGGTGTCGGGGGATAGGGGGGAGGTGTGTGATCAAGGTAAGGGGGCGACAAGGTGTGGGTACACAACTTCACATGTTTACAATAAATGTTCATGGAAAAGAATGAAAGAAATTTAATGAAATTCTACAAAATGGTAAGTTTGTTATGTACAAATATGTGGATTTTTATACAATTAAAGGGCAATAACTCTTAATTTACATATAAATCCAAATGAAATTGTGTGTACACAACCACATTATGGTAATCTAAATTCTGTTTAAGTTTCATAGTTCTAGGTCAAATATATCAAAAGTTATGATGCAGAAATTGCCATATTTATAGTACCCTATATAGTTAACACTAGAAACTTCTAAGGGCCATAACTCTGGTGTTACTTGGGCAATCTGACTTAAACTTGACGTGCCGCAAGAACTCATTGTGGTGAACACGTATATGAAGTTTTAAATAAATATTCCCAACCATTTCCTAGATATGGCTCCGGACAGACGGAAAGACGGAAGGACGGAAAGACGGACGGACGGACAACGCCAAAACTATATCCCTCCGACTTTCGTCGGGGGATAACAAGGAAGTAGGTCAGTAGGTCAAGGTTACAGTCAAATGACCCCTAATCATTTGGGGTCATACGGTAATTATAAAGTGTTAACTAACTTTTTCATTGATCTGACCCAGTTACCTAGTTTTTTACACCCACATGACCCAGACTCGAACTTGACCTAAAGATCATCAAGATTAACATTCTGACTTAGTTTCATGAAGATACAGTCATAAATGTGGCCTATAGAATATTAACAAGTTTTTCCTTTGATTTGACCTGGTGACCTAGTTTTTGACTCCACCTGACCCAGATTTGAACCTGACCTATAAATCATCAAGATTAACATTCTGACCAAGTTTCATTAAGATCAGGTCATAAATGTGGCCCCTAGAGTGTAAATTAGCTTTTCCTTTGATTTGACCCTGTGACCTAGTTTTTGATCCTACATGACCCGGATTCAAACTGGACCTTGAGATCATCAAGATTAACATTCTGATCAAGTTCCATGAAGATACAGTCATAAATGTGGCCTCTACAGTGTTTACAATTTCCTTTGATTTGACCTGGTGACCTAGTTTTTGACCCTACATGACCCAATAACAAACTCGTCCAAGACTTTATTGCGGATAACACTCTGACCAAGTTTCATTAAGATCTGGCCAAAATTGTGACCTCTAGACTGTGAACAAGCTTTTCCTTTGATTTGAATTGGTGACCTAGTTTTTGACCCCAGATGGCCCAATATCAAACTCGTCCAAGATTTTATTGAGGGTAACATTCTGACCAAGTTTCATTTAGATTGGGCCAAAATTGTGACCTGTTAACAAACGATGGATGGGTGGACATAGGGCGATCACAAAAGATAAGTGGTTTTTTTTTTTTTTTTTTTTTTGGGGAGGAGGATGGGGATGCATGATCGGGGTGGTGGGCATCATTGAGTGGAGGGTGTGTGACCAAGGCAAGGTGGTGACCAGTGTGAGTACACAACTTCACATGTTTATAAAAAATGTTCATGGAAAAGAATGAAAGAAGTTCAATGAAATTCTACCAATTGGTTGGTTTGTTATGTACAAATCTGTGGATTTTTAAACAATTAAAGGGCAATAACTCTAAGGGAAACAAAACAAGAGGGTCTTGATGACCCTGGATCGCTCACCTGAGTAATATGAGCTACATGTTTCAAATGTCAAACTGATGATAAAATATTAAGAAAGTCAGTAGGTCACATTCATGGCCAATGAAATTCAGTTTTACAATTTGTGTGAAAAACTGAGTACGTCATCAAAATTTCAAGGCTGTATCTTAAACAAGAGGGCCAAGATAGCCCTAGGTTGCTCACCTGAGAAACACACCAGAACAGTGTAAAAAGAAACATGTTTGACCTAGTGATTTCACAAATATTCTGGCAAATTTTCATTAGGATTGGACCCAAAATGTGGTCTCTTGAGTTTAAACAAGTATTTTCTTTCATATGACCTAGTGACCTAGCTTTTGACCCCAGATGACCCATATTTAACATGGTCTAGATTTAAACAAGGCAATCATTCTGACCAAACTTCATGAAGATCAATTGACAAATACAGCCTCTATCGCATACACAAGGTTTTTCTTTGATTAGACCTAGTGACCTACTTTTTAAACCCAGATTATCCATATTCGAACTCAACTTAGATTTCATCAAGGCAATTACTTTGATCCAATATCATGAAAATCAATTGAAAAATACAGCAACTATTGCATACACAAGGTTTTTTTCTTTGATTTGACCTAATGACCTAGTTTTTGACCCAAGATGACCCATATTCAGCCGCAACCTAGATTACAGCAAGGCAATCATTCTGACAAAATTTCATAAAAATCAATTGAAAAATACAGCCTCATTGCATACACATGGCTTTTCTTTGATTTGACCTAGTGTCCTAGTTTTTGACCCCAGACGACCCATATTCAAATTCAACCTAGATTAATAAAGGCAATCATTCTGACCAAATTTTATGAAGATCAATTGAAAAATACAGCTTCTATCACATACACAAGGTTTTTCTTTGACTGGACCTTATGAACTAGTTTTTGATCCTAAAGACCCATATTCGAAATTGACCTAGATTTTATCAAGGCAATCATTTTCATGAAGATCAATTGAAAAATACAGCTTCTATCGCATACACAAGGTTTTTCTTTGATTTGACCTAGTGACCTACTTTTTTATCCCAGATGACCCATATTTGAACTGGACCTAGATTTCATCAAGGCAATTATTCTCACCCAATTTCATGAAGCCCAAATTGAAAAAGAGGACCATGATGGTCCTGAATCGCTCACCTCTTCCCACATGACCCGTTTTAAGTATGCCGTTGTTTTTCTATTATTCGACATAGTGACCTAGTTTTTGAGCTCATGTGACCAGTTCTGAACCTGACCTAGATATTACAAGATAAAAATTCTGACAATTTTCATGAAGATTCCATTGAAAAATATGGTCTCTAGAGAGGTCACAAGTTTTTTCTATTATTTGACCTATTGACCTAGTTTTCGAAGGTACGTGACCCTGTTTTGAACTTGACCTAGATATCATCAAGGTGAACATTCTCACTAATTTTCATGAAGATCTCATGAAAAATATGGCCTCTAGAGAGGTCACAAGGTTTTTCAATTTTTATACCTACTGGCCTAGTTTTTGATTGCACGTGACCCAGTTTCGAAACTGACCTAGATATCATCAAGGTGAACATTCAGATCATTTTTCATGAAGATCCATGAAAAATATGGCCTCTAGAGGTTAAAAGATTTTAATAATTTTAGACCTACTGACCTAGTTTTTTATTGCAGTGGACCCAGTTTCAAACTTGACCTAGATATCATCATGATGAACATTCAGACCAACTTTCATACAGATCCTATGAAAAGTATGGCCTCTAGAGAGGTCACAAGGTTTTTTTTTTATTTGACCTACTGACCTAGTTTTTTAAGGCACGTGACCCAGTTTCAAACTTGGGACCTAGTTATCATAATTCTTATGGAGATCCATTCACAAGTATGGCTCTAAGTGGTCTACAAGGTTTTTTTTTCTATTTTTAGACCTACTGGCTATTGTTTTTGACCGCATGTGACCCGTGTTTACAAACTTGACCTAGATATCAATACAAGATGGACATTAGACCAATTGTCATACAGAGTCACATGAAATATCTAATTGGCCTGTTTAGAAGGTCACAATTGTTTTTTCATTAATTTGACATACTGAACCTAGTTTTTGACCGCATGGACCGTTTCAAACTGATAGATATCATCAAGTGACATTTCGATCAAACTTTCATACAGATCCCATAAAAATATGAGCCTCTAGAAAAGGCACAAGTTTTTCTATTATTTGAAACTACTGACATAGTTTTTGATGGCCAAGTGACCCTAGGTTTCGAACTGACCTAGATATCATTCAAGTAACATTTTGACCATGTTTAAAATGAAGTTCATGAAATATATGGCCTCTAGAGAGGCCACAATTTTTTTCTATTTTTTTAGATGACTGGACCTAGTTTTTGACCGCAACTGAACCAAGTTTGAACCTTCCTAGATATCATCAAGATGAACATTCAGACCAAATTTCATACAGATCCCATGAAAAATAATGGCCTCTTAGAAGGTCACAAGGTTTTTTCTTGATTGCACCTACTGACCTAGTTTTTGAACGGCACGATTGACCCAGTTTCAACTTGACTTAGATATCATCAAGCATGATACGTTCTGACCAATTTCATGAAATCTTGTGAAATATATGCACTCTAGAGGTCACAAAGTTTTTTTCTATTTTTGACCTACTGACCTAGTTTTTGAAGGCAATGTGACCCAGTTTCGAACTTATAGATTACATCAAGGGACATCTGATGAAATTTCCATGAAGATCATGTGAAATAATGGCCTCTTGAGAGGTCACATGGTTTTTCTATTTTTAGACCTATGACCTAGTTTTTGAGGCACGGACCCAGTATTCAATTGACCTAGATAATAAGGTGAATATTCTGACCAATTTTCATGAAGATCTTGTGAAAATATGCCTCTACGAGAGTCACAATGTTTTTTCTTTTTGACCTTACTGACTAGTTTTTGATGGCAAGTGACCCAGTTTCGAACTTGACCTAGATATCATCAAGGTGAATCATTTCAGACAACTTTCATAAAGATCCCTATCAAAAATGGTCTCTTGAGACGTGGTCACAAGCATAATTTTCGGCGGAGACGGACGCACAGAGACGGATACGACACGGACACGCACGATTTCATCAAAGCTCACTTGTCACTTGTGACAGGTGAGCTAAAAATACAGCATCTTATTGCATACACAAGGTTTTTCTTTGATTTGACCTAGTGACCTACTTTTTGATCCAAGATGACCCACATTCAGCCGCAATCTAGATTTCATTAAGGAAATCATTCTGACCAAATTTCATAAAGATCAAATGAAAAATACAGCCTCTATTGCATACACATGGTTTTTCTTTGATTTGACCTCGTGACCTAGTTTTTGACCCAAGATGACCCATATTTAAATTGAACCTAAATTTCATGAAGGCAATCATTCTGACCAAATTTCATGAAGACCAATTGAAAAATACAGCCTCTATCGCATACACAAGGTTTTTCTTTGATTTGACCTAGTGACCTCGTTTTTGACCCAAGATGACCCATTTTCGAACTTAGCCTAGACTTCATCAAGGTTATCATTCTGACAAAATTTCATGAAGATCAGTTGAAAAATACAGCCTCTATTGCATACATAAGGTTTTTATTTGATTTTACCTAGTGACCTAGTTTTTGATCCCAGTTGACCCATTTTCGAACTTGGCCTAGATTTCATCAAGGTTATCATTCTGACAAAATTTCATAAAGATCAGTTGAAAATACAGCCTCTATCGTATACACAAGCTAAATGTTGACGGACAGACAGACAGACCTGACATCGAGCGATCACAAAAACTCACCTGAGCATTGCTTGCTCAGGTGAGCTAAAACCAAGAAAGTAGGTCAGTAGGTCAAGGTCACAGTCAAGTGACATCATATTACTTGGGGTCATCAGGTAATTATAATACAAGAGATCACAGAGTGATCTTGGCGCCCACCAATGTGCCATTTTTGAGTGTTCCAAATTTTTAAGACTTACTGACTAGCTCAAGGTTTAAATTCATTTTCCGTACACACACAAATCTATGCAAGTGGTCCAAAATTTAAGGCTGTAGCTTGAGAAATTTTGAAAGTAGGTCACTAGGTCAAATCAAGGTCAAATTTTACTTTGGAATACAAACTATGCATGTGGTTTCCAAATTTTAAGCCTGTATCTTCAAAAATGTGAAAGTAGGTTACTGGTCAATGAAAGGTCAAAGTTTGTTTCGGTACACAAAAAATATGCATGTGGTCCAAACCTGAAGGCTGTAGCCCTTTAGAAATGTTTAAAAATAGGTCACTAGGTCAAAATCAAGGTCAAATTTTATTTCGGAATACAAAACTATGCATGTGGTCCAATTTGAAGCCTGTACCTTAAAAATGTGAAAGTAGGTCACTTGGTCAATGTAAAGGTCAAAGGTCATTTCGTACACAAAACTATGCAAGTGGTCCAATTTGAAGGCTGTAGCTTGAGAAATGTAAAAGTAGGTCACTAGGTCAAAATCAAGGTCAAATTTTATTTCAGAATACAGAACTATGCATGTGGTCCAAATTTTAAGCCTGTACCTCAAAATGTGAAAGTAGGTCACTAGGTCAATGTCAAGGTCAAAGTTTTTTTCGGTACACAAAACTATGCATGTAGTCCAAAATTTGAAGGCTGTAGCTTGAGAAATGTGAAAGTAGGTTTACTAGGTCAAAATCAATGTCAAATTTCATTTTGAAACAGGAAACTATGCATATGGTTTCCAAATTTGATTGCCTGTACCTTCAAAAATGTGAAAGTAGGTCACTAGGTTCAAATAAAGGTCAAAGTTTTTTCCAGTGCACAAAATTATGCATGTGGTCCAAATTTGAAGGCTGTAGCTACAGAAATGTGAAGTAGGTCACTAGGTCAAAATCAAGGTCAACTCATGTCAAGGGTTTATCTTGCCACTCAAAAAAATACATGTTGGTTCCAAGTTTGAAAGTTGTAGTTACTGTCAAGAACATTTTAAAAGCTTTTCCCTATATAAGTCTGTATGAACCATGTGACCCCGGGGCGGGGGGCCCTATTTAACCCTAGGAGGATAATTTCAAAAAAACTTGGTAGAGAACCACTAGATGATGCTACATTACAAGTATCAAAGCCCTAGGCTTTGTGGTTTGGACAAGAAGATTTTCAAAATTTTTCCTATATAAGTCTATGTAAACCATATGACCCCCAGGGCGGGGCATATTTGACCCTTGGGGTTTTAATTTGAACAATCTTAGTTGAAGACCACTAGATGATGTCACATACAAAATATCAAAGCCCCAGGCCCTGTGCTTTTGGACAAGAGGTTATTCAAAGTTTTTCCCTATATAAGTCTATATAAACCATGTGACCCCCAGGGCGGGGCCATATTTGACCCCAGAAAAAATAATTGAATCATCTTGGTAGAGGACCACTAGATGATGCTTCATACCAAATATCAAAGCCCTACGCTCTGTGGTTTTGGACAAGAAGGGGTTTTTAAAGTTTTTCCCTATATAAATCTATATAAATTATAGAAATAAACAAAGGGCCATAACTCACTCATAAATTGTTGAACCAGTCTGTTTTTCAGGGGGACACAACTAGGGTACCAATACATCATTCTGACACGTTTGGTCAAAATCCCCCCAGTAGTTTCTGAGGAGATGCGAAACGAGAAAAATTTTTAACGGACGGACGGACGGCGGACTGACGGACGGACGGGACGGACGGAATGACGGACGGACGGACAGGACGCAGAGTGATTTGTAAAGCCCACCATCATCATGATGGTGGGCTAAAAACAGTCTTGGAAATAGGATCAGATGATTTTTTAAGTATTTTTCCTGTATAACTCACATAATACCTAAGTGACCCCATGGCGGGGCCTCTTTTAACTCCAGGGGCATAATTTGAACAATTTTGGTAGAGGACAACAACACAATGCATCATACCAAATATCAAAAGCCTAGGTCGTATGGTTTCACACAAGAAAATTTTTAAAGCTTTTTCCTATATAAGTCTATATAAAACTTGGGACCCCCAGGGCAGGGCCTCTTTTTCACCCTTAGGGGTACAATTTGAACAATTTTGGTTGAGAACCATAAGACAATGCTACAAACCAAATATCAAAGGTCTAAGTGTTGTGGTTTCAGACAAGAAGATTTTTAAACTTTTTTTCCTATATAAGTCTATGTAAAATTTGGGACCCCCGGGGCGGGGCCATATCTGACCCTAGGGAGATAATTTGAACAATCTTGGTAGAGGACCACTAGATGATGCTACATACCAAACATCAGATCACAGAGTGATCTTGGCGCCCACCAATGTGCCATTTTTGAGTGTTCCAAATTTCAAGACTTATTGATTAGCTCAAGGTCAAATTTCATTTCTGTACACAACACTGTGCATGTGGTTCAAATTCAAAAGCTGTAGCTTGAGAAATGTGAAAGTAGGTCACAAGATCAATTTCAAGGACAAAGTTCTTTGTACACAAAACTATGCATGCGCTTCACGTTTGAAGGCTGTAGTTTGAGAAATTTGAAAGTAGGTCACTAGGTCAATCTTAAGGTCAAAGTTTAATTTTGTACACAAAATTATGCAAGTGGTCCAAATTTGAAGGCTGTAGCTTGAGAAATGTGTAAGTAGGTCATTAGGTCAAAATCAAGGTCAAATTTCACTTCAGAACAAAAATCTATGCATGTGGTCCAAACTGAAGCCTGTACCTTCAAAAATGTGAAAGTAAGTCAATAGGTCAATGTCAAGGTCAAAGTTTATTTCGGTACACAATCCTATGCATGTGGTCTAAATCTGAAGCCTGAAGCTACAGAAATGTGAAAGTAGGTAACTATGTCAATCTTAAGGTCAAAGTTCATTTCGGTACACAAAACTATGCAAGTCGTCCAATTTGAAGGCTGTAGCTTGAGAAATGTATAAGTAGGTCACTAGGTCAAAATCAAGGTCAAATTTTATTTCAGAATACAAAACTATGCATGTGGTCCAAATTTGAAGCCTGTACCTTCAAAAATGTGAAAGTAGGTCACTAGGTCAATGTAAAGGTCAAAGTTCATTTCGGTACACAAAACTATGCATGTGGTCCAAATTTGAAGGCTGTAGCTTGAGAAATGTGAAAGTAGGTCACTAGGTCAAAATCAAGGTCAAATTTTATTTCGTAATACAGAACTATGCATGTGGTCCAAATTTGAAGCTTGTACCTTCAAAATGTGAAAGTAGGTCACTAGGTCAAAATCAAGGTTCATCTTGCCACTCAAAAATATACATGTGGTCCAAATTTGAATGTTGTAGTTATTGACAAGAAGATTTTAAAAGCTTTTCCCTATATAAGTCTATATGAACCATGTGACCCCCAGGGCGGGGCCATATCTGACCCTAGGGGGAAAATTTGAACAAACTTGGTAGAGAACCACTAGATAATGCTACATTACAAATATAAAAGCCCTAGGCTTTGTGGTTTGGACAAGAAGATTTTCAAAGCTTTTCCCTATATAAGTCTATGTAAACCATACGACCCCCAGGGCGGGGCCATTTGACCCTAGGGGGACAATTTGAACAATCTTAGTTGAAGAGCACTAGATGATGTCACATACAAAATATCAAAGCCCTAGGCCCTGTGGTTTTGGACACGAGGTTTTTCAAAGTTTTTCCCTATATAAGTCTATATATACCATGTGACCCCCGATGCGGGGCCATACTTAACCCCAGAGAAATAGTCTGAATCGTCTTGGTAGAGGACCTCTAGATTATGCTTCATACCAAATATCAAAGCCCTAGGCTCTGTGGTTTTGGACAAGAAGGTTTTCAAAGTTTTTCCCTATATAAATCTGTAAATTATAGAAATAAACAAGGCAGTCTGAAAGACAGCTAAATCCCCCGCCACTGCTATGGATAGTGAAAGGGTAAAACCTTTGATTTTAGCTGTGACCTTGACCTTGAACTGACATGGCTGACTCATGAATTCTGCACAACGTCTTGATGAGGTGATCATTTGACCAAAGTTTCATGAAAATCCTTCAAGGGGTTTAGAAGATACAGAGCTGAAACCTTTGACCTTCAGTTGTGACCTTGACCTTAAGTTGACATGGCTGACTCATGAGTTCTTGATGAGGTGATCATTTGACCCAAGTTTGATGAAAATCCTTCAAGGGGTTAAGGAGATACAGAGTGGACACCAAATGGAAGGCTCAAACCTTTGACCCTTAGTTGTGACCTTGACCTTGAGCTGGCATGGTTGACTCATAATTTCTTCAAATCGTTCTGATGAGGTAATCATTTGACCCAAGTTTTATAAAATTCCTTCAAGGGGTTTAGGAGATATATAGCGGACGCGAAATTGAAGGCTCAAACCTTTGACCTTCAGTTGTGCCCTTGACTTGAGCCGACATGGCTGACTCATAAGTTCTGCACATCACCTTGATGAGGTGATCGTTTGACCCAAGTTTGATGAAAATCCTTCAAGGGGTTTAGGAGATATAGAGCAGACACAAAATGGAAGGTTCAAACCTTTGACCCTGAGTTGTGACCTTGACCTTGAGCCGGCATGACTGACTCATGGGTTCTGCACATCGTCTTGATGAGGTGATCATTTGACCCATGTTTTATAAAATTCCTTCAAGGGGTTTAAGAGATATAGAGCTGCACAAAATGGAAGGCTCAAACCTTTAACCTTGAGTTGTGACCTTGACCTTGAGCCGGCATGGCTGACTCATGGGTTCTACACATCGACTTGATGAGGTGATCATTTGACCCAAGTTTTATAAAATTCCTTCAAGGGGTTTAGGAGATATAGAGCGGACACAAAATGGCAGGCTCAAACCTTTAACCTTGAGTTGTGACCTTGACCTTGAGACGGCATGGCTGACTCATGGATTCTGCACATCGTCTTGATGAGGTGATCATTTGACCCAAGTTTTATAAAATTCCTTCAAGGGGTTTAGGAGATATAGAGCGGACACAAAATGGCAGGCTCAAACCTTTGACCTTGAGTTGTGACCTTGACCTTGAACCGAAAAGGCTGACTCATGGGTTCTGCACATCGTCTTAATGGGGTGATCATTTGACCCAAGTTTCATGAAAATCCTTCAAGGGGTTTAGGAGATATGGACCGGACACGATTTTGTTACGGACGGAAGGACGGACGGAAGGACGGACGGACGGACGGAGACCATTCCTATAATCCCTCCGCCACGGTGGGGGATTAACAAAGGGCCATAACTTACTCATAAATTGTTGAACCAGTCTGATTTTCAGGGGGACACAACTAGGGTACCAATACATCATTCTGACAAAGTTTGGTCAAAATCCCCCCAGAAGTTTCTGAGGAGATGTGATAACAAGAAATTGTTAACGGACGGACGGATGGAATGACCGACGGACGGACCACGGACGCAGAGTGATTTGAATAGCCCACCATCATCAGATAAAAAGCCCTATGACCTGTGGTTTTGAAAAAGAAGATTTTTAAATTCTTTGAACAATTTTTCAAGAAGACCATCCAAGAAACATCCCTATGAAGTTTCATCAAAATTGGCCAGGTGGTTTAGGAGATATTGTTTAAAGGAAAGTGTGGATGGACAGACGGTGAGCGATCACAATAGCTCACCCTGAGCACATCGGTACCATACTAGAGCTGCTTTTAAGAAAAGCGCATGTCTCCCACAACTGCCAAATCATCTGAATAGTAGTACACTGGGACCCCGTTATAACGCTGTCATCGGGGTCCAAGGTTCAAGACCCGCAGATCTAGCGGGGTTAAATTTATAACGCGGGTTGATCGTACCAGCGGTAAATGCAATACCCCACCCATCGGTAATGTATTAGACGTATTTTGGACGCTGTTTTATGTTAATAAGAAATAAGAATCGTATAAACGGGACATTTATTTACCTTAAATGCTACTGAAAAATACATTAAAAGAATTATAACGCTGTGTCATCTTCTCATTCTGTCGTAATTCTAAAAGAAAGTTGAAATTGTTTATCCCGGAAGTAAACATGTATAACGCTGTGTGAGGAGTGCGCTGTCATGAGAATTACATACGCAATGCAATTGCACTGGGGGTTTATGTAACTAAAAGAGAAAAAAACACGGACAGTCTTAAAAAAAATAATTTTGAATACATGAAGAAAATCGATATATAAGATAGAAAATTGTTAAATCGCCGTCGTTAATATACGATATTAAAAAGGGAGAACATTCTCAATATGGCTTTCAGTGCGTCGAATCTTCGCAAATTCCGACGTACCGAGAATGATGATTATGAAAAACGGCTGCATTTTATTACAAAACTGGGCCTGTTGTTCGGTTTTTATTCACTCAAGTGTTAATGTCATCCACTTAATTGGTGCAAACTTAAACAGTTTGATAGTTGACTGACCGATCTTCCACGCTTGTTAATGCAAACAATTTAATTTTGACACGGTACTGATTGCCTAATTGTCACATGTCTACATGTATTCAAACTTTAACAAAGGCGATACGCAAACAAGTAAGCTAGCAGACTAGCAGACGATTATTGATTTTTGTCACAGTTATCATGGAAAGGTGTTAATGTACACGTACATGTAGATTTAACGCTGGTTATGATCAAATAAAATAACATCCGCGGATTTTTTTTTTTTTTTTTTTTTTTTTTTACCCGCTAAAATTTGGGAGCCAAGACGATACAGTGTTATAACGAATACCGCGGTATATCGAGAAGCGTTATAACGGGTTTTGAGTGTATCTGGCTAGTTATCGAACTTGGATGAGGACTTATAGGCAAACACATTTTTGTTCAAGTTTGGTGAAGATCAGATCAGAATTGTTAGACTTGAGTGCGGACAAGATTTGTGAGACACAAATACAGGAGTAAATTAATATGTCTCCCACACCACTATGTGGGAGACATAATTAAGCACAGGATGTGGCAGTATCCCCACCACCTGAGCTAAAAAACTGGCTTGTTTCCAGTGAACCCGTCTCATGCCTACAGCGACCATGATCCCCCCCCCCCCCCCCACCCCAAATACTACAAGTGCTCAAGCATCTATGTTTCTGATGTTTTGGGAAATGTGTAGCATGGACCATGATAATACAGTCAAATTCTTGAAAATAACAAACCTTCTAATAATTCAAGACTAGCTCCACCTCCAGTGCTGACATGGCTTACTTTATCCTCAGTATCATATTTAGCACAGCATGTGGCAGTATCCCCTCCACCTGAAAACATCAGTACAATAATCAGCACATGTGGAAGTATCCCCACCACCAGAAAACATCAGTGCCATATTTAGCACAGCATGTGGCAGTATCCCCATCACCTGAAAACATCAGTGCCATATTTAGCACAGCATGTGGCAGTATCCTAACCACCTGAAAACATCAGTGCCATATTTCGCGCAGCACGTCGCAGTATCCCCACCACCTGAAAACATCAGTGCAACATTAAGCACAGCATGTGGTTCATGAGAAGAACTCATTAAAAGGTATTTCTAATTTTGGCTCAAGCGGCCCCTAAAAGGGGTCAAGTGCCCCCATTTGAATAAAATTGGGATAGGACCTTATAATGATGCTACAGATCAAATTTGATGAAGATCCATTAAGTGGTTCATGAGAAGAAGTCTTTTAAAGGCATTTATATCTTAAGTTCTAGTGGTCACTAAAGGGGACCTGAACAAAGTCAGGAGAGGACCTTATAATGATGCTAGAGATCAAATTTGATGAAGATCCTGTAAGTAGTTCATGAGAAAAAGTCTTTTAAAGGCATTTATATCTTAAGTTCTAGTGGTCACTAAAGGGGACCTGAACAAAGTCGGGAAAGGACCTTATAATGATGCTAGAGATCAAATCTGATGAAGATCCTGTAAGTGGTTCATGAAAAGAAGCCTTTTAAAGGTATTTCTATTTTTTGTTCGAGTGGCCCCTAAAGAGGGCCAACTGCCTGCATTTAAACAAAATTGGCAGAGGACCTTATAATGATGCTAGGGACCAACTTTGATGAAGATCCTTTTAGCAGTTCATGAGAAGAAGTTGTTTAAAGATATTTCTAATTATTGGCTCTAGCAGCCCATATAAGGGCCTGGTGTCCCAATTTGAACAAGCTTATGAGAGGACCTTATAATTATGCTACAGACCAAGTTTGATGAAATCCCTTCAAGAAGTTGTTTAAAGATTTTTCTAATTTTGGCTCTAGCAGCCCATAAAAGGGGCCAGGTGCCATTTGAACAAGCTTATGAGAGAACCTTATAATGATGCTACAAACTAAGTTTGATGAAAATCCTTCAAGTAGTTCATGAGAGGAGTGAGTGAGTTGGGTTTTACCGCGAATTGACACAAAATGGTCATATATTGCAGATGTTCATGAGAGGAAATCGTTTAAAGGTATTTCTATTTTTGGCTCTAGCTGCCTATAAAAGGAACCAAGTCCCCCATGTGAACAAACTTGTGATAGGACCTTATAATGATGCTATAGACCAAGTTTGATAAAGATCCATCAAGCAGCACATGAGAAGAAGTTTTTTTTAAAGGTTTTTCTATTTTTAGCTCTGGTAGCCCTTAGGAGCCAAGGTGAACCATTTGAACCATCTTGATAGAGGGCCATGCCAGGATGCTAATGATCAAGTATGGTGTCATTCTGACCAGTAGCTTCAGAGGAGATGTGTAAGTGTAAATGTGGATGCCGCACACAGGACCATCCACCTATACTAATAGCTCACCCTGAACCTTTTGGTTCAGGTTAGCTAACAAAAAATGCATAGTCAATCAAGCAAATTCTATGAATTGGTATCCCCCACCGAATGGGTTTGTGGTGAGGAATGGCAAAGAAATATATCCGGCAAAAAGTTAAGAATGTTACTAAGAAGCAAATAATCTTATTAGTCAGGATCAATTTAACAGAAAACAAATGTTTTAAGTATACATAATAAATGTATGTAACTAATGAAATTATTTTGAATGGAATATGTTTACTGTAATAAGCTTAGCTTTTAGAATTATTTGGAGTTATTTGAAATAGGAGCTTGAAGTGTAACTAGAACAAAATATTGTATTCGAGTAGTTTGGCACCAAATGTCGCTGTTGAACTTAAAAGAACTCCTTTAAAGAGAGCACAATCAAGTAAGAAATCTGGAACGTGGGTGCTGGCGGGGCTGTGAGGTGGGTGTGGTTACAACTTGACATACTGATAAATAGTCATGGAAGTTTTGAATTTATTTTAAAGAAAACGGAATGAAAAACAAGAGGGCCATGAAGGCCCTGTATCGCTCACCTGACCTATTGACCTAAAGATCATCAAGATTAACATTCTGACCAAGCCTCATTAAGATATGGTCAAAAATGTGGCCTGTTAACAAGCTTTTCCTTTGATTTGACCTGGTGACCTAGTTTTTAACCCCACATGACCCAGATTCGAACTTGACCTAAGATCATCAAGATTAACATTCTGACCAGGTTTCATTAAGATATGGTCATAAATGTGGGCTATAGAGTGTTAACAAGCTTTCCCTTTGATTTGACCTGGTGACCTAGTTTTTGACCCTACATGACCCAATATCGAGCTTATCCAAGATTTTATTGAGGGTAACATTCTGACCAAGTTTCATTAAGATTGGGCCAAAATTGTGACCTCTAGAGTGTTAACAAGCTTTTCCTTTGATTTGCATTGGTGACCTAGTTTTTGAACCCAGATGGCCTAATATCGAACTTGTCCAAGATTTTATTAAGGGTAACATTCTGACCAAGTTTCATTAAGATTGGGCCAATATTAAGCCTCTAGAGTGTTAACAAGCTTTTCCTTTGATTTGACCTTGTGACCTAGTTTTTGACCCAAGTTGACCCAATATCGTACTCATCCAAGATTTTATTGAGGGTAACATTCTGACCAAGTTTCATTTAGATTGGGCCAAAATTGTGACCTCTAGAGTGTTAACAGTCAAATTGTTGACAACGATGGATGGGCGGACATTGGGCGATCACAAAAGTTCACCTTTGAGCACCATGTGCTCAGGTGAGCTAAAAAAAAATGTGTTTTTTTTTTTTTTTTTGGGGGGGGGGGGGGGGGGGGGGGAATGAGGGTTGACCAGTTGAGGGTTCAAAACATCACATGCTGATAATAAATATTGATGGAAAATAAAATAGGGGTGACTGGGTGGAGGAGCCAGGGTGGGGAAGGGTACAACTTTGCAAGTTGATAAATATTCATGGAACATTTGAAAAATTTTAGAATAAGGAATGAAACAAGAGGACCATGATGGTCCTGAATCGCTCACCTCTTCCCACATGACCCAGTTTTATGTATGAGGTCGTTTTTTTCTATTATTTGACACAGTGACCTAGTTTTTGAGCTTATATGACCCAGTTTTGAACTTGACCTAGATATTATCAAGATAAAAATTCTGACCAATTTTCATGAAGATCCATTGAAAAATATGGTCTCTAGAGAGGTCACAAGGTTTTTCTATTATTTGAACTATTGACCTAGTTTTCGAAGGTACGTGACCCTGTTTTGAACTTTACCTAGATATCATCAAGGTGAACATTCTCACTAATTTTCATGAAGATCTCATGAAAAATATGGCCTCTAGAGAGGTCACGAGGGGTTTTCTATTTTTAGCTCACCTGTCACATAGTGACAAGGTGAGCTTTTGTGATCACGCAGCGTCCGTCGTCTGTGGGTCCGTGCTTCCGTCCGTCAGTCTGTGCGAGAACTTTTCCTTGTGACATCTCTAGAGGTCACATTTTTTGTGGGATCTTTATGAAAGTTGGTCAGAATGTTCATCTAGATGATATCTAGGTCAAGTTCGAAACTGGGTCACGTGCCGTCAAAAACTAGGTCAGTAGGTCTAAAAATAGAAAAACCTTGTGACCTCTCTAGAGGCCATATTTTTCATGAGATCTTCATGAATATTGGTCAGAATGTTCATCTTGATGATATCTAGGTCAAATTCGAAACTGGGTCATGAGGGGTCAAAAACTAGGTCAGTAGGTCTAAAAATAGAAAAACCTTGTGACCTCTCTAGAGGTCATATTTTTCAATGGATCTTCATGAAAATTGGTCAAAATGTTCATCTTGATGATATCTAGGTCAAGTTCGAAACTGGGTCACGTGGGGATAAAAACTAGGTCAGTAGATCTAAAAATAGAAAAACCTTGTGACCTCTCTAGAGGCTATATTTTTCATGAGATCTTATTGAAATACAATTTGTGCACATGTAAGAAAAAGTCTGAACAAAGAAATTAATCATTAGAAATCTTTTGTTTCTGACAGCTACTAACAACATGATTTTTCAGTAAGAAACTTGGTGTATCAGGGAATAGTTCCATGTGTACCATGGAATATTTCCAGGGATACCAGGGATTATTTCCAGGGATACTATGGAATATTTCCAGGTGTACCGGGGAATATTTCCAGGGATACTATGGAATATTTCCAGGGATACTATGGAATATTTCCATGTGTACCATGGAATATTTCCAGGTGTACCAGGGATTATTTCCAGGGATACTGTGGAATATTTCCAGGTGTACCTGGGAATATTTCCAGGGATACTATGGAATATTTCCAGGGATATTATGGAATATTTCTAGGTGTACCAGGGAATATTTCCAGGGATACTATGGAATATTTCCAGAAACATTAACAGACTAAACCTTTTAAATTTTCCATGGAACACTGGATTTTTTTCCATGGAAATCTGTTCCAATACTCCATGGAATAATTCCATGTACTTTTCCATGGAAATCCCTGGACATTCTACGGACGGGTGTGGTGGTGACCAAGTGTGGTTACACAACTTCACATGTTTACAATAAATGTACATGGAAATAATGAAAGAAGTCTAATGAAATTCTACTAATTGGTTAGTTTGTTATGTACAAACAAGAGTGCCAGAATGTCACAATATACACCCGTCACAGCAAATTTCTTTACACTAGCACCTGTATTTGCAAATGGAATTTTAATTTTTAGGTAGTAATTATTGTAATTCTTTTGTTTTTCTAAATCCACATAAAAACTTTTTACCAGGTAGAGATACCTTAAAATACACCTAAAATTTGAAAGTAACATCTATGTTGTACCACAGAAAAGTGGTCTTGGTTTTTCCCTACAGTCAATTATAAAAAAGTTACAATATAAGTTATTTATAGTAACAACTAAGGGAAGTTATAAAAAAAAAAAAAAAAAAAAAATCCCCCCAGAAAAATTGTAAGTCCACACAAAAATCCTTACCAGGTAGAGATGGGTCAAAATACACCTCAAAATTGGATGTAACATGCATGTTGTACTACAGAAAAGTGGTCTCGATTTTTCACTACGACTAGTAATGAAAAAGTTACAATACAAGCTATTTATAGTAACAACAAAGGGAAGTAATTCTAAACAAGTGAATGAAGTATTGCCATGCAATACAAAGTCCCCTACTGGAAGGCACCTAATTTTCTCTACTGCAGTATAACATAATGAACTGATATCTGTCAATGATGTATAAACAATATTGTACTACATGTACAATATGTGATAACAACACACTTGGATTAAAATGTGCATATATAAAAACCCACAGTTGTTTTCAAATTGAATTTTTTGGCTGATTATAAAAGTGTTATCATGTAAGTTATTTATAGTAACAACAAAGGGAAATTAATCTTTAAAAAAAAAAAAAATCTATATAATATAAGTCCACAAGAAACTCTTTACCAGGTAGAGATAGGGCAAAATACACCTAAAAATTGGATGTAACATGCATGCTGTACCACAGAAAAGTGGTCTCGATTTTTCTCTACCGCCAGTAATAAAAAAGTTACAATAAAATCTATTTATAGTAACAACAAAGGGACGTAATTCTAAAAACAAGGGTGCCTCATGGTGGTGAACATTTGGTCCAAGTTACATCAAAATCCCTCCATGCATGAAGAAGAAATGTTCCTTACAAAGTCATTCTTGAATTTGACCTTTGACCTCTAAATATGACCTTGACCTTAGACCTAGGGACCTGGTTCTTGCGCATGACATGTCTCATCCTGGGGAATATTTGTGCCAACTGATATGTAAACCCTGCTTTGCATGACAAAGTTATAGACCGGACAGGAAAAAAATCCTCTTGACCTTTGATCTCAAAATGTGACCTTGACCTTTAAGCTAGGGTACTGGGTGTTGCGCATGACACGTCATCTCACCATGGGAAACATTTATGCCAAGTAATATTGTAATCCCTTGATGGATGATAGAGTTCTGGATCGGACAGGGAAAACACCTTATTGACCTTTGACCTCCAATTGTGACCTTGACCATTGAGCTAAGGGTCTGCGCTTTGCGCATGACATGTTGTCTCATCATGGGGAACATTTGTGCCAAGTAATATTAAAATCCCTTCATGGATGGCAGAGTTATGGATGGGACAGGAAAAAAACTCTGTTGACCTTTGACCCCCAATTGTGACCTTGACCTTTGAGCTAGGGGTCCGGGATTTGCGCATGACACATCGTCTCATCATGGGGAACACTTGTGCTAAGTGATATTAAAATCCCTTAATGAATGTCAGATTTATAGACCGGACACGAAACAGACCCTGTTCATGCTATGTTAACATTTGACTGCTAAGTGTGACCTTGACCTTTGAACTAGGGGTCTGAAAGTTGTGCATGACACATCGTCTTATTATGAGGTACATTTGTGCCAAGTAATATTAAAATCCCTTCATAGATGGGAGAGTTATGGACCGGACAGGAAAAAAGCCTTGTTGACCTTTGACCTCCAATTGTGACCTTGACCTTTAAGCTAGGGTCCAGGTTTTGCGCATGACATGTTGTCTCCTCATGGGGAACATTTGTGCCAAGTAATATTAAAATCTCTTCATGGATGGGAGAGTTACGGACCGGACAGGAAAAAAGCCCTGTTGACCTTTGACCTCCAATTGTGACCTTGACCTTTGAGATAGGGGTCCGGGATTTGCGCATGACACATCCTCTCATCTTGGGAACATTTGTGCCAAGTAATATTAAAATCCCTTCATGGATGGGAGAGTTATGGACTGGACAGGAAAAAAGCCCTGTTGACCTTTGACCTCCAATTGTGACCTTGAACTTTGAGCTAGGGGTCCGGGTTTTGCGCATGACACGTCGTCTCATCATGGGGAACATTTGTGCCAAGTAATATTAAAATCCCTTAATGGATGACAGAGTTATGGATCGGACACGAAATTGTGGACAGACTGACGGACAGACGGACGGACAGACGGACGGAATGACGGAAAAGTGCATTCCTATAGTCCCCGAAACTGGTTTTCAACCAGTAGGGGACTAACAAGGGACCTGCGCATGACACTTCATCTCATGATGGTGCACAATTGTGCCAAGTTACATCAAAATCCCTCCATGCATGAAGAAGAAATGCTTCGAACAAAGTCATTCTTGTATCTGACCTTTGGCCTCTAAGTCATGTGACTTTGACCTTAGACCTAGGGACCTGGTTCTTGTGCACGACACTCCGTCTCGTGGTGGTGAAAATTTGTGCCAAGTTATATCAAAATCCCTTCATGCATGAAGAAGAAATGCTCCGGACAAAGTTTTCATTCTTGTATCCTTTGACCTCTGTGACCTTGACCTTAGACCTAGGGACCTGATTCTTGCGCGTGACACTCCGTCTCATGATGGTGAACAATTGTGCCAAGTTACATCAAAATCCCTCCATGCATGAAGAAGATATGCTCCGGACAAAGTCATTCTTGAATTTGACCTTTGACCTCTAAGTGTGACCTTGACCTTAGACCTATTGACCTGGTTCTTGCGCATGACACTCCGTCTCATGATGGTGAACAACTGTACCAAGTTTAATCAAAATCCCTCCATGCATGAAGAAGATATGCTCCGGACAAAGTCTGTGGACGCCGCCCGCCCGCCAGAGGCGTTCCCATAATATGTCCCGTTTTTCAAACGGGCGTATAATATGTGGATTTTTAAACAACTAAAAGACAATAACTCTGAACTTACTCAAGACATCCTGACGAAATTGTGTGTGCACTATAGTGATGGGACATCGGTTGGAATTGGTAAGCAAACCGATGCGATGTATCCGAAAAATAATCGGTTAAATGTTATTTATTTTCATACTTGTTTATTCAGATATCTATGTCTTTATAGTGACTGTTTTACTTAAAATTCTTTTACTCTTTTGAAAAATAAAGAACTACCATTAATCAGATGTTGTAAAGCTGGTTCCTGGTAAACAGAAACTTGTTTAGTAATCACTAATTAGTTGCAGACAGGGAAACCACAATAAATCGCAATCCAGCATACATGTATCATAGACTCATTATAAGCTGTCATTTGACAATTGACTGGTATACCTGTACCTGGAACATATCTAGCATATAGCAAGGAAGTACAAAATATTGCAGTTTTTCTTTGGCTGACAAAAATAGTGATTGTAGAAAATCATTAAATGAATTCAGTTATTTTTCGGTAATATTAATATATTACAATGGTTACCATAGCCTGACACTACTGAGTTGCACCATGTTCCTAGTACTTGTTGCTTTTGCATATAATAATGTCCCAATTTTTACCATAAAAATCAGAGTTTAATCTGTTTTCTGAAACTATAAAACTATATCCCACCGCCGTTGGCACGGAGGGGGTGGGGGGTGGGGGGATAAAACGAGGCATAATTTTGTAACAAGTGGGCCATTATGGCCCTATATCGCTCATCTGAGTTAAGTTGCATATCCAATCATCCACAAACATTCTGGGTCTATTGGTTCTCAAGTAATAGATTGGAAATGGTTTTCCATGTTCTGGCCCCACTGACCTTGACCTTCGATCCAGTGATCCCAAAATAGTAATGGCTATCTACTCTGCACCTCAAATCATCCTTTTCAACATTCTGGGTATGCCCTGTTATAAATATAGATTCTGGATCAGTTTTACATAAGAATATCTTAAAATTTGTCCTAAAACCGACCTTATGGTAAAATTCTAACATTTAGTCTGACAGTCTGTTCCTGCGATTTATCTGACTTTTTTCCATGAAACATCTTTCTTCTTAGTTTAAGCTTTGTCAGAAGTATGTCATTATTATTTCTATTACTGAGTCTGTTTCAAGAAGCATACTTCTGACAAAGATAAACTAAGAAGAAAGATGTTTCATGAAAACAAGTCAGATAAATCGCAGGAACAGTGTCAAATTAAATGTTAGAACTTTACCACAAGGTCGGTTTTAGGACAAATTTTAACTGATCCAGAATCTATATTTATAATAGGGCAAACTTATGGACTGATAGTCTTATTAACCTTTTACAATGCACGTACTCGTGTTTCGTTGAACAGCTTCACATTTGGCTGCATGGCATCAAATTTTGATACGCCGCTCCAAATCACACAACACGGTTTCAGTATGCATTAGATGGTGCCAAACTTTAATGAATCATTTCATTTTACAATGCACGAACTCATGTTGCGTTAAACGTCTTCACATTGGACTGCATGGCATCAAGTTATTATACATCGCTCTTAATTACACAAAGCGGTTTCAATATGCATTAGACGGCATCAAGTTGTAATAAATAATTTCATTTTACACTGCAAGTACTCATGTTGTGTTAGACGGCTTCACATTGAGCTGGATGGTCTCATGTTTTGTTGGATGATTTCATAGTACGGTGCATCGCAACAAGTTTTTCAATGCATCGTTCCATGTTTAGATGGATGTAATAATGTTTTGTGTTAAATAGTTTCAAAATACAATGCGTTGAATGCAAATTTATTGGACGGGATTGAGTTTTAGACTAGATGGCGTTGAAATGCACTGCACTGACCGACTTGTTTATGAATGGATTGTATATTGTTGTAGTCGGTTACGAGTCTCGATGTCAGCGATCTTTTTGCACTTTCAGAAAATTTTACGATCCGTTATTTATGTAGTGTTATTCAGTTTGATGGTTGTTTTTTTATATAAATGCTTACCAATTCCAATTCAGAAGATGCATGAGTCTATTAACTATAAATCAAACTTTCAAACATCAAAATGAAATTGTATATGAATTTCAATGTGAAAGTAATCCAAAACAGAATTTTATGCCTTAAAATATATTTCCCTTACTTTAACAGTTTATATCTTTGAAACTCAAAGAGAAACTACAATAAATTTTGTATCATCGGAAAGAGAATTTAAATTGCTATAAACTTTATATTGACAAAAATAATGTCAAACTTACAGAAAATATTAAAATAATGACATTTTTAACATAAGTGTGTGTAATCACAAAATAATGCCAACACCTCTGTTCAGATAAGACAGTCACGCTTATCAGCCATATACCGATTATTGATTATTGATTATATGTAAAAGAGGTTACTTTGGCTTCTGTTCTGTGTGGTAAAAGGTTAAAAGGGGTGCTTACCAAAAAGATACTGATTGAATGGCAAACAGTGCAGATCTTGATATGACTGCACAGATGTGCAGGCTGATCATGATCTGCACTGGTAGCAAAGGCAGAATCAATCGTGTCCAGCATGATAGGGGTATAGGGTTTTGATACACTTTATCGGTACCTCTCTTATTGATATTTTTTAACACAGACTCCAGCTATTGTGTAATATTCATCCACCACTGGAGTTATTAAACTGTCCAGTGACAGTTTTTGACAGATTTAAATGTTTTTGGTACACAGGTGTAAGATCATAAAATACAGCTAAAGTTAGATTTAAATTGCACCTTCTTGTGGCCATGTCTTTCCTATGTTTGCCATTCTTCTGTGACAAGACCGTATTGTGGGGTATTCGTCACTCCTGTGACAGTTCTAGTTGCCCTAGGTTCAAAAATGTGTGTGGCATGTATATAATATAAGCTAACATAGAAGAAACCTAATTCTAACACAATCCAAAGCAATTGCTATATAAACATATAGCGAAATCGCCTATACATGAATCTACAATAAAATATGACTGGCTGTTACATTTCACCCCCTATGATTGTGACATTAGAGATTCTACTTCAGTTCTATTACATACAAATTATTTCAGGGCCAAACGGTTGAAAACAGCATTTCAAAAAAATAAATATGATAAAACATCATACTGACATATGTGTAGGACTGCAAAACACGTTTTGATCTCTACGAACGAATTCAATTAGCTCAATTATGATTCAGCGGTGACGTCATAAATGTATGACATAAAGTATGACGTCATAATGATGTGACGTCATATAAAAGTTAAGTTCGTCACTCGTAACACAAGGCCAAATCGCCTAATTTGATGATTCTAGTCATAATTAGTTTGCGAGCTGTTAGATTACTTATTTATAATACTTCTCAAAATTCTGATAAAAAAGAAAAAATATCTATACGTTCCATTGACTGTGCAACACTTTCTAAACATAGGGGGTAAATTGTAACAGCATATGACCCGAATGACGTATTACATTGAAAATGTAGTACTGTAAAATACGAATTATTTGCGTTGTTAGAATCGAAATAATAAATATGTTCCAATAATTTTATCACTTAATAAAACATGGGCAGTCGTTGGATGCGAATAATTAAATCACTCGTGCTACGCACTTGTGATTTAATTATTAGGCATCCAAACTCCTGCCCATATTTTATTAAGTGATAAAATATAGGAACAGATTTATTATTTCTTAACTCTGTACCTGTACCATTATGTTATACAAACACACTGGAAGCCTTGTACACAAGTGAGCACTTTAGGGTCAATGATCCTCTTGTTTATATATTTTTTGACGCCTTTAAAAATTCATACAAGAGGGCCATAATGGCCCTATATCGCTCACCTGTTATCACTTTACTTAAGGACAAGAAGCTATTTATAGAAACATAAAAGGGAAGTAATTAAAAATATATTTTTAGAAAATTTTGAAGATTTTTCTATGTACAATCAAGTAACCCCATGGGGTGGGGTCAATTTGATCCTGGAGGTCATGATTTGGACAAATTTTGTAGAAGTCTACTAGGCAATGCTACAAGTCAAATATCTAAGATCTAGGCCTTCTGGTTTATTTTTAGAAAATTTTGAAGATTTTCCTATGTAAAATCAAGTGACAGCTGGGGCAGGATCAATTTTGACCCCGGGGATCATGATTTGAACAAATTTGTAGAGGTCCACTAGGCAATGCTACTTGTGAAATATCTAAGCTCTAGGCCTTCTGGTTTATTTTTAGAAAAATTTTGAAGATTTTCTTACATAAAACCAAGTGACCCCTGGGATGGGGTCAATTTTAACCCCGGGGGTCATGATTTGAACAAATTTTGTAGAGGTCCACTAGGCAATGCTACATGTCAAATATCTAAGCTCTAGGCCTTCTGGTTTATTTTTAGAAATCTTTTGAAGATTTTCCTATGTAAAATCAAGTGACCCCTGGGGCGGGGTCAATTTTGACCCTGGGGGTCATGATTTGAACAATTTTAATAGAGGTCCACTAGGCAATGCTACACGTCAAATATCTAAGCTCTAGGGCTTCTGGATTTTTAGAAGAAGATTTCTGAAGATTTTCCAATGTAAAATCAAGTGACCCCTGGAGCAGGGTCAATTTTGATCCCGGGGTCATGATTTGAACAAATTTGGTAGAGGTCCACTAGGCAATGCTTCACACCAAATATCTAAGCTCTATGGCTTCTGGTTTTTTAGAAGAAGATTTTTAAAAGTTTTTCCTTTTGGTTGCCATGGCAACCAGAGTTCTGCATGGAATTCAATTCTTTGAATAATTTTGAAAGGAGGCCACCCAAGGATCATTCCTGTGAAGTTTAGTGTAATTCTACCCAGTGGTTTTCAAGAAGAAGATTTTTTTACAAATTGTTGACGCACGACAGATGACGCACGACTGACATCAAGCAGCCACAAAAGCTCACCTTGTCACAAAGTGACAGGTGAGCTAAAAAATGGCAATTTCTCAAAAACCGTTATATATATATTGCTTTGAAACCTTGTAGGATGGTTCAAAAACTCACTTTACACTCCTATGTTGAGTCCTGGCCCCCTAGTGACCTTGACCTTGAAGAAATCAGCCTTTGAAAATTACAAAAACGACAAATTTTCAAAAAACTGTTACAGATATAGCTGTGTCATTAAAGATGGTTTTAAAACTCATTTTGCACCTATTTCATGGGTCAAAGCTTCTGTGGCTAGACACTTTCAGGCGGTGGCCTTGTATTTTCTTTTTTATATGTTTGTTTTGAAAAAAAAACAAAAACAAGAGGGCCATGATGGCCCTATATCGCTCACCTGTTATCATTGCACTTGAGGACAAGAGGGTCCTCAGAAAAAATATCTAAGTCCAAAAGACAGGAACAACAATGGGAAGAAATTTAACCAAAAAGAAAAAAAAATCTTACAAGGTATAGATATGTTAAAATACACCTAAAAATTGGAGGTACCATCCATGTTGTACCACAGAAAACTGGTCTTTTGTTTTCCCTATGGCCAATAATAAAAAAGTTACTAAAAATAAGCTATTTATAGTAACATAAAAAGGAAGTAATTAAAAACTAGAAATGTGTCCATGGGACACAGATGCCCCCACTACATGACATTAAAATGATAATTTTTTCCCAGGTCAGGGGCCAAAAATGACAATTTTTTCCCAGGTCAGGGGCCAGAACTCCTACAATACTGAATGAATCCGGATGCAAAACCCCAGGTGCACAACTGCATATGCTGACCAACATTCCTGTAAACTTTGGTGACTCTACGTCAAATACTTTTGGAGCTAAGCACGACACAACATTAAAATGACCCATTTTTAACTAAGTCAGTGGCTATAACTCCTACACAACTGAATGAATCTGGACACGAAACCCCAGGTGCACAACTGCATATGCTGACCAACATTCCTGTACACTTTGGTGATTCTAGGTCAAATACTTTTGGAGCTATGCGCGACACAACATTAAAATGACCAATTTTTTACTAAGTCAGGGGCCATAACTCCTACATGACTGGATGAATCCGGACGCAAAACCCCAGGTGCACAACTGCACATGCTGACCAACATTCCTGTAAAGTTTTGTGACTCTACGTCAAATACTTTCAGAGCTAGGCGCGACACAACATTTTCGGAAGGACGGACGGACAAGAGCAAATCTATATGCCCCCCCCCCAAAGTGGTGGGGGCATAAAAATATTGTAAGTGGACAAAAGAAGGATCTGCCAAATAAATCTGTTGACATAAATGAAATTTCAGATCAGTATCTTCAGCAGTTATGGAGATATAACAATTTTAATTTGAAATAAAGGGAGGTAATTTGACATAAAATCAGCCCAAAGTTATCTACCCTGATTGTCTCAGTCCAACTAATAACAATAATGAAATTTCAAATAAGTCCTGGAAGTACTTACTGATATAAATCCATTTTGATTCCAATCAGGGGAGGTAATCAGATATAAAATAACTCTGCAACCTATGATTGGATCTGATTTGTCATGGAATCCAAGATTTATTGTTGTTGAAGATATTTTGGAAGTTTGTATCAAATAAAACCATAAATGAAGTCTTCTATATGGCTGCAAAAGCCAAAATAGCCAATTTTGGACCTTTAAGGGGCCATAACTCTGGAACCCATGATGGAATCTGGCCAGTTGAAGAAAAGAAGCATGATCTTGTGGTGATATAAGTTGTGTGCAAGTTTGGTTAAAATCAAATCATAAATGAAGCTGCTATTGTGCAGACAAGGTCAAAATAGCTAATTTTGGCCCTTTCAGGGGCCATAACTCTGGAACCCATTAAGGGATCTGGCCGGTTCAAGAAAGGAACTGAGATCTTATGGTGACACAAGTTTTGTGCAAGTTTGATTAAATTCAAATCATAAATGAAGCTGCTATTGTGCAGACAAGGTCAAAATAGCTAATTCTGGCCCTTTCAGGGGCCATAACTCTGGAACCCATAATGGAATCTCACCAGTTCAAGAAAGGAACCAAGATCTTATGGTGATACAAGTTGTGTACAAGTTTGGTAAAAATCAAATCATAAATAAAGCTGCTATTGTGTAGACAAGGTCAAAATAGCTAATTTTGGCCCTTTCAGGGGCCATAACTCTGGGACCCATAGTGGGATCTGGCCAGTTCAAGAAAGGAACCGTGACCTTATGGTGATACAAGTTGTATGCAAGTTTGGATAAAATAAAATCATAAATGAAACCACTATCATGCAGACAAGAAATTGTTGACGGACGCACGCACAGACGCACGGACGGACTGACAACAGACGAAGGGTGATCACAAAAGCTCACCCTGTCACTATGTGACAGGTGAGCTAAAAACACATCCATTCATCTGATAATTTTTAAAGTATTATTCCTATATAACTCATATAACAAGTGACCCCCAGGGCAGGGCCTCTTTTCACTCAAGGGGCATAATTTGAACAATCTTGTTAGAGATCCACTAGGCAATGATACATACCAAATATCAAAGGCCTAGACTTTGAACTTTCTGACAAGAAGTTTTTTTTCCCTATAGATATGTCTATCTTAAATTTGGGACCCCTAGGGCTGGGCCTCTTTTCACGCCAGGGGCATAAATTGAACATTTTTGGTAGAGGAACACTACGTAATGTTACATACCAAATATCAAGAGCCTATGCTTTGCAGATTTTTAAAGTTTTTTCCTATATAAGTCCATGTAAAACTTGAGACAACCCCACCCCCCACCCCCCCAGGGCAGGGCCTCCTTTCACCCCAGGGGCATAATTTGAACAACTCTGGTAGAGGACCACAAGGCAATGCAACATACTAAATATCAAAAGCTAGGCCTTGCAGTTTCAGACAAGATTTTTAACGTTTTTCCTATATAAGTCTATGTAAAACTTGAGACCCCTCCCCCCCTGGGGCAGGGCCTCTTTTCACACCTGGGTTATAATTTGAACAATTTTGGTAGAGGGCCACAAAGCAATGCTAAATACCAAATATCAAAGGTCTAGGTCGTGTGGTTTTAGACACAAAGATTTTTTAAGTTTTTTCTTATACAAGTCTAGGTAAAACTTGTGACCCCTGGGGCGGGGCCTTTTTTCACCCAAGGGGCACAATTTGAACAATCTTACTAGAGGACCATTAGATGATGTTACAAGCCAAATATGAAGGCTCTAGGCTTTGCGGTTTTGGACAAGAAGATTTTTAAAGCTTTTTCCTTTAGGTTGCCATGGCAACCAGAGTTCTGCATGGAATTCAATTCTTTGAATAATTTTGAAAGGGGCCCACCCAAGGATCATTCCTGTGAAGTTTGGTGTAATTCTGCCCAGTGGTTTTCAAGAAGATTTTTTAAGAAAATGTTGATGAACAGAAGACGGACCACTAATGACCGACACTGAGCGGTCACAAAAGTTCACCATGAGCCTTTGGCTCAGGTGAGCTAATAAAAGTCAGAACGATTTGTGTTTTAGCTGTGTAAATACTTTGTAAGAAGAGCTTGCTGTTTCTTTGTAAGACAATATGTCAAACATACCAATAATTGTAGTTGCACCATTTTTTGTTGCTAGAACCACTGCATCCATTACTGCCTTTGTTCCTTCCGCAAACTTTGGAAACTCAAACACTCCTGGAGGCCTTAAACGAAAACTTACTATTTTATGCATAAAGCTGCAACCTAAATTCTTAGTCTCTCAAAAATAATTGAACAAGCAAATTCGATGAATTGGAATCCCCCGCCGAAAGGGTCAGAGTTGAGGAACGGCAAAAAAATATATCCAGCAAAAAGTTAAGAATGTTACCAAGAAGCAAATAATTTCATTAGTCAAAATCAAATTAAAAGAAAATGAATGGTTTGTTTGGGTGGGGCTGGGGGGGGGGGGGGTGAGGATACAACAGTTTACATGTTGATTATAAATATTGATAGAAAATGAAAAATAAAAAAAAAAAAAAAAAAAAAATGGGGGGGTGGGGGGGGGGGGGGGGGTGGACCAGGTGTAGGTACACAACATCACATGTTTATAATAAATGTTCATGGAAAAGAATGAAAGAAGTTTAATGAAATTCTTCCAATTGGTTGGTTTTCTTCCAATTGGTTGGTTAAAAGAATGAAAGAAATTTAATGAAATTTTTCCAATTGGTTGGTTTGTTATGTACAGATCTGTGGATTTTTAAACAATTAAAGGGCAATAACTATATGGAAAATTGACCAATCGAAAAAAAACTTGAAGGGCATCGTCGCAGTATCTTGGTTCATGTCTGTTTCAAGTTTGATGAAATTCTACCTGCTAGTTACTGAGAAATGGCTGCAGACGGACATTTTTCATTAAATCAAGGGCAATAACTCTGACGGAAATTGACCTATCAAAAAAAAAACTTGACGGGCATCAGCACAGTATCTTGGTTCATGTATTTCAAATTTGATGAAATTCTACCTGTTAGTTACTGAGAAATGGCTGCAGACAGACATTTTTTTATTAAATCAGGGGTAATAACTCTGAGGGAAATTGACCAATCAAAAAAAAAACTTGACGGGCATCATCGCAGTATGTTGGTTCATGTTTATTTCAAGTTTATGAAATTCTACCAAGTAGTTACTGAGAAATGGCTGCGGACGGACGGACGGACTGACTGACGGACTGACAACGCCATTTCAATACCCCCCTCCCGATTTCATCGGCGGGGGATAAAAAGTTATAGCTTTTTATATGATGTAGGTGATAAGGTGGAACAACCATTCCATAATCAAATCCATTTAGTAAGAACTAAGATAGAGTGAAACTGCACCAAAACTTTAACTAAATATTCTTAGTAAAAAGGAGGGATAATTAATGAAATATTGGTGCAAGTTATGGCCCTAGTGTCATATGATGTGGGTGATGATGTTGAATTAAGTCCTCTCTGTAATAACAGGGATGTAGTGAAAATGCATCTTAAAATAACACTGGATCCGAGCCTGAATGCAAGAATGAGAAAAACTAAACGTTCAAACAGTGAGAAGTAGGTAAAGTACGAATGTACTTTTGGCTTAATTTACCTTTATAGGTACTGCTGAGATGAAAAGCACAAAAATCATTAACTTGTGTACTGTATAGTACCAAAATTTGAACAGACAAATATTTTCTACAAACGTTATACAACTAGTGCTGCTTTAGAGAAAAGCACATGTCTCCCACAACTGCCTAATCAACTGAACAGTAGTATATGAGTCAACCATGCACCAAGACCTCAATTGCCTTATTAGACGTTCAGTACTTTAATTATCGGATTACAGCAACACTCGACTATTCAACAGCCTTGTCAATTGAATGAATACAAGTCAAAAAGGGGCATAATTTTGTAACAAGAGAGCCATGAAGGCCCTATATCGCTAACCTGACCTATTGACCTAAAGATCATCAAGATAGTTTCATTAAGATATGGTCATAAATGTGGCCTCTTAAGTGTTAACTAACTTTTCCTTTGACTTGACCTGGTGACCTAGTTTTTGACCTTATATGACCCAGATTCGAACTTGACCTAAAGATCATCAAGATTAACATTCTGACTAAGTTTCATGAAGATATGGTCATAAATGTGGCCTCTAGAGTGTTAACAAGCTTTTCCTTTGATTTGACCCGGTGACCCACTTTTTGATCCCACATGACCCAGATTCGAACTTGACCTAAAGATCATCAAGACTAACATTCCTAGATATTAGCTTACAAACAAAACCTTAACCAAAAATTTCTAAGTCGAAAAAGGGGTATAATTTTGTAACAAGAGGGCCATGAAGGCCCTGTATCACTCACCTGACCTACTGACCTAAAGATCATCAAGATTAACATTCTGACTAAGTTTCATTAAGATATGGTCATAAAAGTGGCCTCTAGAGTGTTTACTAGCTTTTCCTTTGATTTGACCTGGTGACCTAGTTTTTGACCCTACATGACCCAGATTCAAACTGGACTTTGTGATCATCATGAGTAACATTCTGACAAAGTTTCATGAAGATGCAGTCATAAATGTGACCTCTACAGTGTTAACAAGCTTTTCCTTTGATTTGACCCGATGACCTAGTTTCTGACCCCACATGATCCAGATTGGAACTTGACCTAAAGATCATCAAGATTAACATTCTGACTAAGTTTCATGAATGTGCAGTCATAAATGTGGCCTCTGGAGTGTTAACAAGCTTTTCCTTTGATTTGACCTAGTGACCTAGTTTCTGACCCACCTGACCCAGATTTGAACTTGACCTATAGATCATCAAGATCAACATTCTGACCAAGTTTCAATAAGATATGGTCATAAATGTGGCCTCTACAGTGTTAACTAGCTTTTCCTTTGATTTGACCTAATGAGCTAGTTTTTGATCCTACATGACCCAGATTAAAACTGGATCTTGAGACCATCAAGATTAACAAGCTGACCAAGATTCATGAAGATACAGTCATAAATGTGGCCTCTACAGTGTTAACAAGCTTTTCCTTTGACAGGTGACCTAGTTTTTCACCCCAGATGACCCAATATCAAACTCGTTCAAGATTTTATTGAGGGTAACATTCTGACCAAGTTTCATTAAGATCACGCCAAAATTGTGACCTCTGGAGTGTTAACAAGCTTTTCCTTTGATCTGACCTTATGACCTAGTTTCTGACCCCAGATGACCCAATATTGAACTCATCCAAGATTTTATTGAGGGCAACATTCTGACCAAGTTTCATTAAGATTAGGCCAAAATTGCGACCTCTAGAGTGTTAACAAGCTTTTCCTTTGATTTGACCTGGTGACCTAGTTTTTGACCTCAAATGTCGTCAAATATCGAACTCATCCAAGATTTCATTGAGGGTAACATTCTGACCAAGTTTCATTAAGATTAGGTCAAAATTTTGACCTCTAGTGTGTTAACAGTCAAATTGTTGATGACGGGCGGACGACAACGGACAACGGACACAGGGTGATCACAAAAGCTCACCTTGAGCACTTTGCGCTCAGGTGAGCTAGAAATGCAAAGTAGAGTTACGGGACTTTACAGTGCATGTTAGATCATGACAGTGAACAAGTGTGTTAAGTTTCAATCCATTCCCATAAGTGGATACCGAGATACCAGCATACATACAAAATCTTAACCAAAAACTGCTAAGTCGAAAAAGGGGCATAATTTTGTAAACAAGAGCTGTCTGATGACAGCGCACTCGACTATTCGAAGAATTGATTGAAGAATGGTGTCAAAATATTTCCACGGATATTCAGACAAAAGAAATAAATAGATTAGACAAACATGTTCCTGTATTACTTTGATTTCGATAAGTCTTGCATTAAATGGCAATATATGAGCCAATTTCAAAGTCCAAAAAGGGCCATAATTCAGTCAAAATAGTTATGTACTCTTGCCTACAGATGGAAATCATAATGATAAACAAGTGTTCAAAGTTTAAAAGCCATATGTCAAATAGTTTTGACAAAACATGGACTTGTATGGAAACAGAACCAATTTCAAAGTCCAAAATGGGCCATAATTCAGCCAAAATAGATGACAGAGTTATGTTCTCTTTCCTACAGATAGAGACTATTATACTAAACAAGTGATAAAAGTTTCAAAGCCATATGTCAAACACTTTACAAAAAATATGAACTGGTACGAAAAACTTAACCAAGATTTCTCAGTCAAAAATGGCCATAATTCAGCCAAAATCCTTGATGGAGTTATGTACTCTTGCCTATAACTGGACATGGTGATGGTAAACAGGTGTTGAAAGTTTCAAAGCTTTATCTCAAAAGACTTTGTCAAAATATGAACTGGTACGAAATATTAACCCAGATTTCTAAGTCAAAAAGGGCCATAATTCAGCCAAAATCCTTGATGGAGTTATGTACTCTTGCCTATAACTGGACATGGTGATGGTAAACAAGTGTTGAAAGTTTCAAAGCTTTATCTCAAAAGATATTGTCAAAATATGAACTGGTACGAAAAACTTAACCAAGATTTCAAAGTCAAAAGGGGCCATAATTCAGTCAAAATCCTTGATGGAGTTATGTGCTCTTGCCTATAACTGGACATGGTGATGGTAAACAAGTGTTGAAAGTTTCAAAGCTTTATCTCAAAAGACTTTGTCAAGATGTGGACTGGTACGAAATATTAACCCAGATTTCTAAGTCAAAAAGGGCCATAATTCAGCCAAAATCCTTGATGGAGTTATGTACTCTTGCCTATAACTGGACATGGTGATGGTAAACAAGTGCTGAAAGTTTCAAAGCTTTATCTCAAAAGACTTTGTCAAAATATGAACTGGTACGAAAAACTTAACCATGATTTCTAAGTCAAAAGGGGCCATAATTCAGCCAAAATCCTTGATGGAGTTATGTGCTCTTGCCTATAACTGGCCATGATGATGGTAAAAAAGTGTTGAAAGTTTCAAAGCTTTATCTCAAAAGACTGTCAAAATGTGGATTGGTACGAAAAACTTAACCCAAGGTGTGACGCCGACGCCGACGCCGTGGTGAGTAGGATAGCCTTACTTATTCTTCGAATAGTCGAGCTAAAAAGCAAAACAGAGTTCTTGAACCTGCGCAATGTAAGTCAGTTTATCACAGTGAGTGTGTGAAGTTTCAATCCATTCCCTAAAGTGGTTACAGAGATACCAGCTTACATACAAAACCTTAACCAAATCGGGTTGGCAACGCGGACGCAGACGCGAACGCCGACTCACAGGCAATCCAACAGCTCTACTATTCTATGAATAGTCGAGCTTAAAACAAGTTTCAAGAGCCATAATTCTGAAATGCCTGGGTGGATTTAGCTAGTTATCGAACTTGGCTGAGGACTTATACACATTCTGTTTAAGTTTGGTGAAGATCGGATGAGAAATGTTCGACTTAAAGAGTGCGGACAAGATTTGTGACAGACAGGAGTAAATCAATATGTCTCCCACACCACTGTGTGGTGGGAGACATAATTTTCTCATTCATAAACAAATTAATTTTGAATGTTATTTAAGCTCATGTTCAGGTCAGCTTAAAGCGGCTAACCCACACATCGTGAATTGTAATTTCTAAAATAATTTATCACCAGAATGGCAAAATGCCGCCACTGTTTCATATATTTACATGAACCATAACGGTTGACCAGTTTATAGTTTCCAGAATTACGGGAACATTCGAATTTTTGCAGTTTTTCTCATGAATTTTTATAAACCGTTACAGCGCTTTGTTTTGTAAATATTGATGAATATAGAACGAGACGCCACAATATAGTAGTCGCAACATGATCGCGATGGTTGACCTTAGGCTGATTATTCATATCGATTATTTCATTATAGAAATCAAGGGTGCTTAGGGTAGCCGTGTATATTTATATGGAATTAGTTTGTTTCCAGTGCAGTACCAAAGTATATACACTTACATTTGATTAGTTAAAACCTTCCAATACAATAATTTATATTTACACAAATTTATATTTCCTTTTTCTCGTGCAGCTCATGTTTTATGTACACTCCTTTTCAATAATTGGTTGTGCCTCATTATGTATTATAATGCAAAGGTCAACCATTGGGGTCAAGTTGTGTCCACTATATTTTTAGACGCTATCATCATGTGGCCAGAAAACCGAAAGTGCACATGTAGTTTGATGGGTCAATTTATATACTCATCTACCGATTAGGGAAGTCAGCATGATTTACTTTGCCTTATTTAGGTAAGAACCACTACTGTACCTAATAACACTACCTAAATAATGGACCGTTCCACAAACATCGCTCACCGCAAAACCAAACTATAGGTAGTGCACAGTATTATGTCATTTAGAAGTGAAATAAAATCAAGTCAACGCTATAAACAGATTAAAATGGAACATAGGGAATTCAACGTTTTTCTTATATGTTAAAATCTAAATAATTAAAGCCGATATGGCAGATTAGAAAAGTTTAGCATTATATCAATTAATGTTCTGGGTTTAACCCCGTTTTTCAACAGTATTTCAGTCATGTAACGGCGGGCAGTTAACCTAACCAGTGTTCCTGGATTCTGTACCAGTACAAACCTGTTCTCCGCAAGTAACTGCCAACTTCCCCACATGACATCAGAGGTGGAGGACTAATGATTCAGACACAATGTCGTTTATCAAATAGTCATGGAGAATATACGCCCCGCCCGAGGATCGAACTCGCGACCCCGCGATCCGTAGACCAACGCTCTTACCTACTGAGCTAAGCAGGCGGGCTCTAGCATTATATCAAAGATGATATTAATTAAATGCATGCACTTAAGCGAATAATGAACATAATATCATGGTATATAGAGACATATGTGCAAATACATAACATCAAAGAAAGGAACAACAAAAGGTGTCACTAATGGTGACAAATGCCCCCGCAGCCTTGACCTTTCCCCAGGTGACCTTGACCTTTGATGTGGTGACCCCATTGTCAATAGTGAAAGTTGAAGGTCCTGGGTGCAGTGGTTCACGAGTAAAGTGCCTTCATGCAAAAAGTTAACATTGGCCCCTGTGGCCTTGACCTTTCACCTGGTGACTCCAAAGTTATTAGGTGTCGTGTACTCAATAAGTACTATCAGCATGTGAAGTTTGAAGGTCCTGGGTGCAGTGGTTCGCAAGTAAAGTGCCTTCATGCAAAAAGTTAACGTTGGCCCCTGTGACCTTGACCTTTGACCTGGTGACCCTAAAGTCAGTAGGGGTCGTGCACTCAGTGAGTACTATCAGCAGGTGAAGCTTGAAGGTCCTGGGTGCAGTGATTAGCGAGTAAAGTGCCTTCAGGCAAAAAGTTAACATTGGCCCCTGTGACCTTGACCTGGTGACCCCAAAGTCAGTAGGGGTCGAATACTTGATGAGTACTATCAGCATGTGAAGTTTGAAGGTCCTGGGTGCAGTTATTCGCAAGTAAAGTGCCTTCAGGCAAGAAGTTAACGTTGGCCCCTGTGGCCTTGACCTTTGACCTGGTGACCCCAAAGTCAGTAGGGGTCGTGTACTCAATGAGTACTATCAGCAGGTGAAGTTTGAAGGTCCTGGGTGCAGTGGTTCACAAGTAAAGTGCCTTCATGCAACAAGTTAAAGTTGGCCCCTGTGACCTTGACCTTTGACCTGGCGACCCCAAAGTCAGTAGGGGTCAAATACTTGATGAGTACTATCAGCAAGTGAAGTCTGAAGGTCCTGGGTACAGTGATTAGCAAGTGCCTTCAGGCAAAAAGTTAACGTTGGCCCCTGTGACTTTGACCTTTGAACTGGTGACCCCAAAGTCGGAAGGGGTCGAATACTTGATGAGTACTATCAGCAGGTGAAGTTTGAAGGTCCAGGACGGGTGCAGTGATTCGCAAGTAAAGTGCCTTCATGCAAAAAGTTTACATTGGCCCCTGTGACCTTTGACCTGGCGACCCCAAAGTCAGTAGGGGTCATGTACTCAATGAGTACTATCAGCATGTGAAGTTTGAAGGTCCTGGGTGCAGTGGTTCGCTATAAAGTGCCTTCATGCAAAAAGTTAACGTTGGCCCATGTGACCTTGACCTTTGACCTGGTGACCCCAAAGTCAGTAGGGGTCATGTACTCAATGAGGACTATCAGCATGTGAAGTCTGAAGGTCCTTGGTGCAGTGGTTTGCGAGTAAAGTGCCTTCATGCAAATGTTAACGTTGTGACTAACGAACGAACGGACAGACAGTTGAAAACTAATATGCCTCCTTTCGAGGGCATAAAAATATGGGGCCAAAAATGAAAACAAATAAGAACAAGAGATCACAGAGTGATCTTGGCGCCCACCAATGTGCCATTTTTGAGTGTTTCAAATTTCAAGACTTATTGACAAGCTCAAGGTCAAATTTCATTTCCATACACAACACTGTGCATGTGGTTCAAATTCGAAAGCTGTAGCTTGAGAAATGTGAAAGAAGGTCACTAGATCAATTTCAAGGTCAAAGTTTGTTTCGGTAAATAAAACCATGCATGTGGTCCAAATTTGAAGGCTGTAGCTTGAGAAATGTGAAAGTAGGTCACTGGGTCAAAATCAAGGTCAAATTTCATTTCGGAACACAAAACTAAGCATGTGGTCCAAATTTGAAGCCTGTACCTTCAAAACTGTGAAAGTAGGTCACTAGGTCAATGTCAAGGTCAAAGTTTTTTCAATACACAAAACCATGCATGTGGTCAAAATTTGAAGGCTGAAGCTTGAGAAATGTGGAAGTAGGTCACTAGGTCAAAATCAAGATCAAATTTCATTTCCGAACACGAAACTATGCATGTGGTCCAAATTTGAAGCCTGTATCTACAAAAATGTGAAAGTAGGTCACTTGGTCAATATCAAGGTCAAAGTGTTTTCTGGTGCACAAAACTGTGCATGTGGTCCAAATTTGAAGGCTGTTTAGCTTGAGAAAATGTGAAAGTAGGTCACTAGGTCAAAATCAAGGTACAAATTTTTATTTCGAAACCAAAATTATGCATGTGGTCCAAATTTGAAGACTGTACCTTCAAAAATGTGAAAGTAGGTCACCAGGTCAATGTCAAGGTCAAAGTTGTTTTCGGTACATAAAACTTTGCAGGTGGTCAAAATTTGAAGGCTCTAGCTTGAGAAATGTGAAAGTAGGTCACTAGGTCAAAATCAATGTCAAATTTCATTTTGAAACACGGACTATGCATATGTCCCAATTTGACGCCTGTACCTTCATAAATGTGAAAGTAGGTCACTAGGTCAAAATCAAGTCAAAGTTTTTCCAGTGCACTAAACTATGCATGTGGTCCAAATTTGAAGGTGTAGCTACAGAAAATGTGAAGTAGGTCACTAGGTCAAATCAAGGTCAACTCATGTCAAGGTTCATCTGCCACTCAAAAATATACATGTGGTCCAAGTTTGAATGTTGTAGTTATTGACAAGAAGATTTTAAAGCTTTTCCCTATATAAGTCTATATGAAGCATTACCCCCGGGGCGGGGCACTATTTGACCCTAGGGGGATAATTTGAAACAAATGGTAGAGAACCACTAGGTGATTGCATACATTTACAAATAAGCCCTAGGCTTTGTGTTTGGACAAGAAGATTTTCATAAGTTTTTCCCTATATAAGTTATGAATCCATAGACCCCCTGGGCGGGCCATATTGACCCTAGGGCTATTATGTTGAACAATCTAGTCGAGACCACTAGATGATGTCACATACAAAATATCAAAGCCTAGCCTGTGGTTTTGGACAAGGGTTTTTCAAAGTTTTTCCCTATAAAGTCTATTATAAACCTGTGACCCCCAGGCGGGGCCATTTTGACCCCAGAGAAATAATTGAATCATCTTGGTAGAGGACATCTAGATGATGCTTCATACCAAATATCAAAGCCCTAGGCCCTGTGGTTTTGGACAAGAAGGTTTTCAAAGTTTTCCTATATAAATCTATGTAAATTATAGAAATAAACAAAGGGCCATAACTCACTCATAAATTGTTGAACCAGTCTGATTTTCAGAGGGACACAACTAGGGTACCAATACTCATTCTGACAAAGTTTGGTCAAAATCCCCCCAGTAGTTCTGAGGAGATGCCGATAACGAGAAATTGTTAACGAACGGACGGACTGACGGATGACGGACGGACGGCCCACGATCGCAGAGTGATATTAATAGCCACCATCTGATGAGGTGGCTAAAAACAACAATAGGGCCATGATGGCCCTCTATCACTCACCTGAGTACCATTGCTCTCAATGATAAGATCAAGTTTTGACATAGATCACATAGGCATACACTTCAAATATCATCAGGATAAATATTTTCTTGTAACAGCCCCTTTTGACCTATGGGTCACATACTAGTCATAGCCAATCTCCATACCAAGTTTGAGGGTCCTTGGCTCAAATGCTGCATTTTTGTAGTAGCATGACTATTCCTTACCCTGGAAGACTTAAATAACATTTAAAACCAATCTCATTAGATGCTGCTGAGGTATATTCATTTACATACAATAAAGGGAGGTAATTTGTCATAAATTCAGTCAAAAGTTAACTACCCTGATTTCTGAGTCCATCTGATGGCATAAATGACATTTCAAGTCAGTATCTTCATTGGCTACTGAGATACACCCATTTTAATTGGAAACAAATGGAGGTAACTCGACATAAAATCAGTCCTTAGTTATCTACCCTGATTGTCTCAGTCCAACTAATGACAATAATGAAATTTCAAATAAGTCCTATAAATACTTACTGAGAAAAATCCATTTTTATTACAAGAGGACCATGATGGTCCTGAATCGCTCACCTGTCCCCACATGACCCAGTTTTAAACTGAGTATGACGTTGTTTTTACCTATTATTTGACACTGTGACCTAGTTTTTGTACTCATGTGACCCAGTGTTGAATCTGACCTAGATATCATCAAGATAAAAATTCTAACCAATTTTCATGAAGATCCATTGAAAAATATAGCCTCTAGAGATGTCACAAGGTTTTTCTATTATTTGACCTACTGACCTAGTTATTGATGGCACGTGACCCAGTTTCGAACCTGACCTAGATATCATCAAGGTGAACATTCTGACCAATTTTCATGAAGATCCATTCAAAAGTATGGCCTCTAGAGAGTCACAAGTTTTTTCTATTTTTAGACCTATTGACCTAGTTTTTGACTGCAGTTGACCCAGTTTTGAACTTGACCAACTTTCATACAGATCCCATGAAAGATATGGCCTCTAGAGAGGTCACAAGGTTTTTTTTATTATTTGACCTACTGACCTAGTTATTGAAAACACGTGACCAAGTTTCAAACTTGACCTAGATATCAACAAGCTGAACATTCTTACTTACTTTTATGAAGATCCATTGAAAAGCATGGCCTCTAGAGAGGTCACAAGTTTTTCAATTTTTAGACCTACTGACCTAGTTTTTGACCGCAGTTGATCCAGTTTCGAACTTGACCTAGGTATCATCAAGATAAAAATTCTAACCAATTTACATATAGATCCCATGAAAAATATGGCCTCTAAAGTGGTCACAAGGTTTTTTTGTTATTTGACCTACTGACCTAGTTATTGAAGGCAAGTGACCCATTTTCGAACTTGACCTAGATATCTTCAAGTTGAACATTCTGACCAATTTTCATGATCCATTCAAAAGTATGGCCTCTAGAGAGGTCACAAGGTTTTTATATTTTTAGACCTACTGACCTAGTTTTTAACCCCAGTTGACCCAGTTTCGAATCTGACCTAGATATCATCAAGATGAACATTCTGACCAACTTTCATACAGATCCCATGAAAAATATGGCCTCTAGAGAGGTCACAAGGTTTTTTAAATATTTGACCTACTGACCTAGTTTTTGAAGGCACATGACCCAGTTTCAAACTTGACCTAGCTATCATCAAGACGAACATTCTGACCAACTTTCATGAAGATCCATTGAAAAGTATGGCCTCTAGAGAGGTCAAAAGGTTTTCCTATTTTTTGACCTACTGACCTAGTTTTTGACCGCAGTTGACCCAGTTTTGAACTTGACCTAGATATCATCAAGATGAACATTCTCACCAACTTTCAAAAAGATCCCACGAAAAATGTGACCTCTAGAGTGGTCACAAGCAAAAGTTTACTCACGCACAGACGAGGGACGCTGCTCGATCATAAAAGCTCACCTTGTCACTATGTGACAGGCGAGCTGAAAATCAGGGGAGGTAATCATGCATTGGTAAATGCATGCAGAAGATACAGAGTACAAGCCTTTACATCAATATATTAGAAAAGTAAGAAATAGTAGAAATTTCTTACCATGGAAGACATAAATAATGTTTCAAACCAATCTCATCAGAAGCTGCTAGGTATATTCATTTAAATAAAAGATAAAGGGAGGTAATTTGTCATAAATTCAGTCAATATGTATCTTCACTCTTCACTGATAAGTCCATCTGATGGCATAAATGAAATTTCAGATAAGTATCTTCATTAGTTGATATATACCCATTTTAATTTGAAACAAGGCAGTCTGAAAGGCAGCTAAATCCCCGCCACTGTTATGGATGGTAAGAGGGTAAACCTCTGACACTGAGCTGTGACCTTGACCTTGCACTGACATGGCTGACTCATGAAATATGCAAAATCCTTCAAGGAGTTTAGAAGACACAGAGCTCAAACCTTTGACCTTGAGTTGTGACCTTGACCTTGAGTTGACATGGCTGACTCATGAGTTCTTAATGAGGTGATCATGAGACCCAAGTTTGATGAAAATCCTTGAAGGGTTTTAGGCGATACAGAGTGGACACAAAACTGAAGGTTCAAGCCTTAGACCCTAAGGTGTTACCTTGACCTTGATGAGGTGATCATTTGACCAAGGTTTTATGATAATCCTTCAAGGGGTTTAGGAGATACAAAGCGAACACAAAATGGAAGGCTCAAAATTTTGACCCTAACTTGTAACCTTGACATTGATGGGGCATGGCTGACTCATGAGTTCTGCACATCATCTTGAAGAGGTGATCACTTGACTCAAGTTTTATAAAATTCTTTCAAGTGGTTAAGGAGATACAGAGCGGACACAAAATAGAAGGCTCAAACCTCTGACCCCAAGTTGTGACCTTGACCTTGAGCCAGCATGGCTGACTCATTGGTTCTGCACATCGTCTTGATGAGGTGATCATTTGACCAAAGTTTAATGTAAATCCTTCAAGGGGTTTAGGAGATACAGAATGGACACAAAATGGAAGGCTCAAACCTTTGACCCTAAGTTGTGACCTTGAACTTGAGCCGGCATGGCTGACTTGTGAGTTCTGCACATCACCTTGATGAGATGATCATTTGACCAAAGATTTATGAAATTCCTTCAAGGGGTTTAGGAGATACAGAGCGGACCTTGAGTTGTGATCTTGACCTTGAACCAACATGGTTGACTCATGACTTTTGCACATCGTCTTGATGAGGTGATCATTTGACCCAAGTTTCATGAAAATCCTTCAAGGTTTTAGGAGATATGGAGCAGACACGAAAGTGTTATGGACAGACGGACGGACAGAGACCATTCCTATAACCCCCAACACTTGTGGCGGGGGATTAATAAAGGGAGGTAATTTGACATAAAATCACTCCATAGTTATCTACCCTGATTGTCTCAGTCCAACTAATGACAATAATAAAATTTCAAATGAGTCCTATAAGTACTTTCTAATATAAATTCATTTTAAAATCAGGGGAGGTAATCAGATATAAATAACTCCAGAACCTATGATTGGATCTGACAGATTCATCATCGAATCCATAATTTATTGTTGTTCAAGATATTTTGCAAGTCTGTATCAAATCAAACTATAAATGAGGTCTCTATATGACTGCACAAGCCAAATATAGCAAATTTTGGCCCTTTAAGGGGCCATAACTCTGGAACCCACGATGGGATCTGGCCAGTTTTCGAAAGGAACCGAGATATTATGCCCATACAAGTTGAGTGCAAGTTTGATTAAAATCAAATACAAAATGTGGTCTCTATCATGTTCACAAGGAAATTGTGGACAGACGACGGGTGATCACAAAAGCTCACAAACAAATCTGAAAAAAAAATCCTCATGAGGATTCGAACTCATAAAATGATTTACCTATATTTGATTGTTATCTGCATTTTACCCAACTGAGCTATGTTGCTGTATGCTTAGTGCGTAGTTAAAATGAAACAAATACTAATAATTCCTCGTTGGCCGAGCGGTTACGGTATTTGTATTATACTTTTTCGTCAGGAGTTTGATCCCCAATTTTTTTAGTTTGCATAACATACTTTGTGTAAGTTTGTTTTTCTCTGGTTTCTAATTTATAGTTTTGTTTTTTATTTTCGTATAAAATTGGTAGTATCTATAAATCAATCAATCCTAAAATTATGGCCGGGCAATGCTTTTATTAATGTGAAGTGTGAGATTGTTATAAAACTTATATAACTAACCCGTACAGGTTTAACAAGAGATCACAGAGTGATCTTGGCGCCCACCAATGTGCCATTTTGGAGTGTTCCAAATTTCAAGACTTACTGACTAGCTCAAGGTCAAATTTCATTTCCGTACACAACACTGTGCATGTGGTCCAAATTTGAAAGCTGTAGCTTGAGAAATGTGAAAGTAGGTCACTAGATCAATCTTAAGGTCAAAGTTTAATTTGGTACACAAAACTATGCAAGTGGTCCAAATTTGAAGGCTTAGCTTGAGAAATGTGTAAGTAGGTCACTAGGTCAAAATCAAGGGTCAAATTTCACTTCAGAACACAAATCTATGCATGTGGTCCAAATCTGAAGCCTGTACCTTCAAAAATGTGAAAGTAGGTCACTAGGTCAATGTCAAGGTCAAAGTTTGTTTCGGTACACAATCCTATGCATGTGGTCTAAATTTGAAGCCTGTAGCTACAGAAATGTGAAAGTAGGTCACTAGGTCAATCTTAAGGTCAAAGTTCATTTCGGTACACAAAACTATGCATGTGGTCCGAATTTGAAGGCTGTAGCTTGAGAAATGTGAAAGTAGGTCACTAGGTCAAAATCAAGGTCAAATTTTATTTCAGAATACAGAACTATGCATGTGGTCCAAATTTGAAGCTTGTACCTTCAAAAATGTGAAAGTAGGTCACTAGGTCAATGTAAAGGTCAAAGTTTGTTTCGGTACATAAAACCATGTATGTGGTCCAAATTTGAAGGCTGTAGCTTGAGAAATGAGAAAGTAGGTCACTGGGTCAAAATCAAGGTCAAATTTCATTTCGGAACACAAAACTATGCATGTGGTCCAAATTTGAAGACTGTACCTTCAAAAATGTAAAAGTAGGTCACTAGGTCAAAATCAATGTCAAATTTCATTTTGAAACACGGAACTATGCATATGGTCCAAATTTGATACCTGTACCTTCAAAATGTGAAAGTAGGTCACTAGGTCAAAATCAAGGTCAAAGTTTTTTCAAGTGCACAAAACTATGCATGTGGTCCAAATTTGAAGGCTGTAGCTACAGAAATGTGAAAGTAGGTCACTAGGTCAAAATCAAGGTCAACTCATGTCAAGGTTCATCTTGCCACTCAAAAATATACATGTCCAAATTTGAATGTTGTAGTTATTGACAAGAAGATTTTAAAAGCTTTTCCCTATATAAGTCTATATGAACCATGTGACCCCCGGGGCGGGGCCATATTTGACCCTAGGGGGATAATTCGAACAAACTTGGTAGAGAACCACTAGATGATGCTACATTACAAGTATCAAAGCCCTAGGCTTTGTGGTTTGACAAGAAGATTTTCAAAGTTTTTCCCTATATAAGTCTATGTAAACCATATGACCCCAGGGTGGGGCCATATTTGACCCTAGGGGTATAATTTGAATAATCTTAGTTGAAGACCACTAGATGATGTCACATACAAAATATCAAAGCCCTAGGCCCTGTAGTTTTGGACAAGAGGTTTTTCAAAGTTTTTCCCTATACAAGTCTATATAAACCATGTGACCCCCAGGGCGGGGCCATATTTGACCCCAGAGAAATAATTTGAATCATCTTGGTAGAGGACCACTAGATAATGCTTCATACCAAATATCAAAGCCCTAGGCTCTGTGGTTTTGGACAAGGAGGTTTTCAAAGTTTTTTCCTATATAAATCTATGTAAATTATAGAAATAAACAAAGGGCCATAACTCACTCATAAATTGTTGAACCAGTCTGATTTTCAGGGGGACACAACTAGGGTACCAATACATCATTCTGACAAAGTTTGGTCAAAATCCCCCCAGTAGTTTCTGAGGAGATGCGATAACGAGAAATTGTTAACGGACGGACGGACGGACGGACGGACGGAATGACGGACGGACGGACCACGGACGCAGAGTGATTTTAATAGCCCACCATCTGATGATGGTGGGCTAAAAATATCACAGGAAAGCTTAAACAAGAGGGCCCTGAAGGCCCTGTATAGCTCACTTGACATATTGATTTAAAGAGCTGATCAAGTTTCATTAAGGTAGGGTCATAAATGGCTTTAGGTGTTAACCTCTATTGAGTGTTTAACTACCTCTTCGTTCCTTTGATTTTTTGACCTATATTGACCTAGTTTTGATACTACCATGATTGACTCCAGTGATATTGATTCTTGACCTAGAGGTCATCAAGATAATTCTGATAAAGTTTCATAGAGATATTGCCATAAATGTGGCTTCTACAGTGTTAACAAGCTTTTCGTTTGATTTGACCTAGTGAGCTAGTTTTTGATCTCTGATGACCCAACATAATACCAAAAAAGATTTTATTGAGGGTAACATTCTGACCAAGTTACATTAAGATTGGGCCAAAATTGTGACCTCGAATAAAAGGAAAAGCTTGTTAACACTCTAGTTTGTTTGTTTGTTTTTTTTGGGTTTAACGCCATTGAAATACTGTTGAAAAATGGCATTAAAACCCCCCAAAAAACAAACAAACAAACTAGAGTGTTAACTTGCTTTTCCTTTTACTTGACCTGGTGACCTAGTTTTTGACCCCACCTGATCCAGATTAAATCTTGACCTAAAGATCCTAAAGATTAACATTCTGAACAAGTTTCATTAAGATACGGTCATAAATGTGGCCTCTATAGTGTTATAACTAGCTTTTCCTTTGATTTGACCTGATGACCTAGTTTTTGACCCCACATGACCCAGATCTGAACCTGACCTAAAGATAATCAAGGTTAACTTTCTGACCAAGATTCATGAAGATACATTCATAAATGTGGCCTCAAGAGTGTTAACAAGTTTTTCCGTTGATTTTTTGACCTGGTGACCTAGTTTTTAACCCCACTTGACCCAGATTTGATAGTGGAAATTTTCTTAAAGTTACTTCAAATAAAATTATTTTCAAATCAGCCATAGTTCATTGCCTGAAGGATACATCGGAGGAGGTTAGGAGCAACAATTTTGACTGATGAAGCCCAAGGACAGAAAAACAAAGTGAAGAAATTAAAATAAATCTAAGTCCTCAGAAAAAATCTAATCCAAGGACAGGAACAACAAAGGGAAGAATTTAACCAAAATTAAAAAAATTCCTACAAGGTACAGGTATGTAGAAATACACCTAAAAATTGAGTACTTCCATTGTACCACAGAAAAAGTGGATCTCAGTTTTTCCCTATGGCCAATAATAAACAATGGACCATGATGTCCTGAATCGCTCACCTCTTCCCAATGAACCAGTTTTGCGATATGACGATCGTTTTTTCTATATTTGAATAGTGACCTAGTTTTTGAGCTCATGTGACCCATGTTTTGAACCTGACCTAGATATTATCAAGATAAAAATTTTGACCAATTTCATGAAGATCCATTGAAAAATATGGTCTCTAGAGAGGTCACAAGGTTTTTCTTATTTGACCTATGACCTAGTTTCAAAGTACCGTGACCCGTTTTGAACTTTGACCTAGATATCAAGGGAACATTCTCACTAATTTTCATGAAGATCCATGAAAAAATATGGCTCTAGAGAGTCACAAGGTTTTTCTTTATTATACCTACTGGCCTAGTTTTTGACCGCACGTGACCCAGTTTCAAAATGACCTAGATATCATCAAGGTGAACATTCGACAATTTTCATGAAGATCCATTGAAAAATATGGCCTCTATGAGGTCAAAAGATGTTTTCTAATTTTAGACCTACTGACCTAGTTTTAGACCGCACTGACCCAGTTTCAATCTGACCTAGATATCATCAAGATGAACATTCAGACCAGCTTTCATACAGATCCATGAAAAAGTATGCCTCTAGAGAGTACACAAGGTTTTTTTATTATTTGACCTACTGACCTAGTTTTTGATGCACGTGACCCACTTTGGAACCTGACCTAAATATCATCAAGGAACATTCTGACCAATTTTATGGAGATCCATTCACAAAGTATGGCCTCTAGAGAGGTCACAAGGTTTTTCTATTTAGACCTACTGACCTAGTTTTTGACCGCACATGACCCTTTTCGAACTTGACCTAGATTCATCAAGGATGAACATTTAGACCAATTTTCATACAGATCCCATGAAAAATATGGCCCTTTAGAGAGTCACAAGGTTTTTCTATTATTTGACCTACTGACCTAGTTTTTGATGGCACATGACCCACTTTCGAACTTGACCTAGATATCATCAAGATGAACATTCAGACCAAACTTTAATCAGATCCCTGAAAAATAAGCCTCTAAGAGTCACAAGGTTTTTCTATTATTTGACCTACTGACCTACTTTTTGAGGGCACGTGACCCACTTTCGAACCTGACCTAGATATCATCAAGATGAACATTCTGACCAATTTCATGAAGATCTCATGAAATAATATGGCCTCTAGAGAGGTCACAAGGTTTTTCTATTTTTAGACCTATGACCTAGTTTTTGACCGCACATGACCTAGTTCGAACTTGACTAGATATCAGCAAGATGACATTCAGACCAATTTCATATAGATCCATGAAAAATATGGCCTCTAGAGAGGTCACAAGGTTTTTCTATTATTTGACCTATGACCTAGTTTTTGAAGGCACGTGACCCAGTTTCGAACTTGACCTAGATATCATCAAGGTGTAATGTTCTTACCAATATTCATGAAGATCTTGTGAAATATAGGCCTCTAGAGGTCACAAGGTTTTTCTATTTTTAGACCTATGACCTAGTTTTTGAAGGCACGTGACCCAGTTTCGAACTTGACCTAGATATCATCAAGTGTACATTCTGACCAACTTTCATAAAGATCCGATGAAAAATGTGACCTCTAAAGTGGTCATAAGCAAAAGTTTACGGACTGACGCACACACGCACGGACGACGGACGACTGACACCGCGCGATCACAAAAGCTCACCCTGTCACTTTGTGACAGGTGAGCTAAAAAGTTAATTAAATAAGATATTTATAGTAACATAAAAGGGAAGTAATTAAAAAAAATAATTGTAAGTGAACAAAAGAAGGATCTGCCAAACAAGAGATCACAGAGTGATCTTGGCGCCCACCAATGTGCCATTTTTGAGTGTTCCATATTTCAAAACTTATTGACTAGCTCAAGGTCAAATTCCATTTCTGTACACAACACTGTGCATGTGGTCCAAATTTGAAAGCTGTAACTTGAGAAATGTGAAAGTAGGTCACAAGATCAATTTCAAGGGCAAAGTTTTTTGTACACAAAACTATGCATGTGCATCAAACTTGAAGGCTGTAGTTTGAGAAATTTGAAAGTAGTACTAGGTCAATCTAAGGTCAAACTTTATTTTGGTACACAAAATATGCATAGTGGTCCAAAATTTTGAAGGCTGTAGCTTAAGAAATGTGAAGTAGTCACCAGAGCAAAATCAAGGCAACTTTCATTGCAGAACACAATCATGCATGTGTCAAATCTGAGCTGTACTTCAAAAATGTGAAAGCAGGTCACTAGGTCAATGTCATAGTCAAAGTTTGCTTTCGGTACACAATCCTATGCATGTGGTCCAAATTTGAAGCCTGTAGCTTGAGAAATGTGAAAATAGGTCACTAGGTCAAAATCAAGGTCAAATTTTATTTCGGAACACAGAACTATGCATGTGGTCAAAATTTGAAGCCTTACCTTCAAAAATCTGAAAGTAGGTCACTAGGTCACTAGGTCAAGGTCAAAGTTTGTTTTGGTACACAAAACTATGCATGTGGTCCAAATTTGAAGGCTGTAGCTTAAGAAATGTGAAAGTAGGTCACCAGGTCAAAATCAAGGTCAACTTTCATTTCAGAACACAAATCTATGCATGTGGTCCAAATCTGAAGCCTGTACCTTCAAAAATGTGAAAGCAGGTCACTAGGTCAATGTCATAGTCAAAGTTTGTTTCGGTACACAATCCTATGCATGTGGTCCAAATTTGAAGCCTGTAGCTTGAGAAATGTGAAAATAGGTCACTAGGTCAAAATCAAGGTCAAATTTTATTTCGGAACACAGAACTATGCATGTGGTCAAAATTTGAAGCCTGTACCTTCAAAAATCTGAAAGTAGGTCACTAGGTCACTAGGTCAAGGTCAAAGTTTGTTTTGGTACACAAAACTATGCATGTGGTCCAAATTTGAAGGCTGTAGCTTGAGAAATGTGAAAGTAGGTCACTAGGTAAAAATCAAGGTCAAATTTCTTCATTTCGGAACACGAAACTAAGCATGTGGTCTCAATTTGAAGCCTGTACCTTCAAAAATGTGAATGTAGGTCACTAGGTCAATGTCAAGGTCAAAGTTTTTTCGGTGCACAAAACTATGCATGTGGTCCAAATTTGAAGGCTGTAGCTACAGAAATGTGAAAGTAGGTCACTAGGTCAAAATCAAGGTCAACTCATGTCAAGGTTCATCTTGCCACTCAAAACCATACATGTGGTCCAAATTTGAATGTTGTAGGTTATTGACAAGAATATTTTAAAAGCTTTTCCCTATATAAGTCTATATGAACCATGTGACCCCCGGGGCGGGGCCATCTTTGACCCTAGAGGGATAATTTCAACAAACTTAGATAATGCTCCCTTACAAATATCAAAGCGCTAGGCTTTGTGATTTGGACAAGAAGATTTTCAAAGTTTTTCCCTATATAAGTCTATGTAAACCATGTGACCCTCGGGGCGGGCCATATTTGACCCTAGGGTGATGATTTGAACAATCTTAGTAGAAGACCACTAGATGATGTCACATACAAAATATCAAAGCCCTAGGCCCTGTGGGTTTGGACAAGAGGTTTTTCAAAGTTTTTCCCTATATAAGTCTTTATAAACCATGTGACCCCCGGGGCAGGACCATTTTAGACCCCAGGGAAACAATTTGAATCACCTTGGTAGAGAACCACTAGATGATGCTTCATACCAAATATCAAAGCCCTAGGCTCTGTGGTTTTGGATTTTCAAAGTTTTTCCCTATATAATTCTATGTAAACAAGAGCTCGTCGAACACGAAATGCCCCCCCTTGATGCATTCAGTAATTGCACAAGGAACAGAAACTAGAAAATGCTTTTGTAAAAAAGCGTATGTCTCCCCCAATGCAAAGTCCTATAGGCAAGAAGTCAAAAGGGGTCAGGAGCGAAAGTCAAAGAGACACTGATGGTTGGCTGCAATAGGGATTATCTACTTGGCATGTCCAGTCATCCCGCTAAATTTCAACACTCTTGGCCTAGTGGTTCTCAAGTCACTGTTCAGGCTTCTGTGACCTTGACCTTTGATCAAGTGACCTCAAAATAAATAGGGGTCATCTACTCTGCATGTCCAATCATCCTATTAAGTTTCAACATTCTAGGTCAAGTGGTTCTCAAGTTATTTCCAAAAAATGATTTTACATGAACAGGCCCCTGTGGCCTTGACCTTTAATAGACTGACCCCAAAATCAACAGGGGTCATCTACTCTGCATGTTCAATCATCCTATGAAGTTTAAACATTCTGGGTCAAGTGGTTCTCTAGTTATTGATCGGAATTGGTTATCAATGTTCAGGCCCCTGTGACCTTGACCTTTAACGGAGTGACCCCAAAAACAACAGGGGTCATCTACTCTGCATGACCAATCATCCTATGAAGTTTCATCATTCTGGGTCAAGTGGTTCTCAAGTAATTGACCAGAAATGGTTTTCAATGTTCAGGCCCCTGTGACCTTGATCTTTCACAGAGTGACCCCAAAATCGATAGGGGTCATCTACTCTGCATGACCAATCATCCTATTAAGTTTCAACATTCTGGGTCAAGTGGTTCTCTAGTTATTGATCGGAAATGGTTTTCCATGTTCAGGCCCCTGTGACCTTGACCTTTGATGGAGTGACCCCAAATTCAATAGGGGTCATCTACTCTTTATGACCAATCATCTTATGAAGTTTCAACATTCTGGGTCAAGTGGTTCTCTAGCTATTG